>NC_069780.1:157547270-158797270 GCF_027406575.1 Nycticebus coucang | reverse complement strand
ATCTACATTGTACGATTGTCTATGTATCCTCAAGCAATTTGATTTTCATGGAAATGAGAGCCAGTACATTTGATCATTGATATAATTTAAACTATTGCTTATTGAGGATCTTAAAAATAACTGCCATGAAATTATTACTGGTGCCCCAGAAAATCTAGAAGATTGTAAATTTTTTACTTTTACAACCAGCATGACATTACAGTCAGCTAAATATTTATAACAAGTTAAATATAAATACATGTTACAAATGAATTTCAACATGTTTCCCAAAGACATCCTAGCCCCTATCAATTTACTCCATCATGGCCTACAATTAGCTCATTTTCTTTCTGAGTCATGGCCTTATCATGTAAACTTCTGAAATAACATTTTTTCATTAATTAGCCTAGTATTATTGTTATTTGAAAATACAAGTGCCCACAAATTAATAAAGCTGAAATCCTTATCAATTCTTGTGAAAATAATTTTATGTCAAAATAAAGAAACATTAAAAAAAAGACCAAAGATCCCAAAATACCTCATTTATATGTTATGTGATTTGCAAAAAGTGATTCTACAAGTTATTTTGTTTCAGGTTTTCTTCTACAGAAACATGTCCAAACAAGGAAAATGTTTGCATACAACCAAGCAATATCTCAATATGGAGTTAAGTAAGGAAGAAAGTATTGACCGCCAATCTGTAAGCAGTTAGAAGGTAATCTTGAGCTTTTAGCAGCTTAGTCCATAATGAACAAACCATGCCAGAACATGATAATGTGCTCATTTGATAGAATTGCAAAACTAATTGAATGAAGAGGATACAACTGACATCACGTATTTGGGCTCCAGTGAAGCTTTTGAAACGATGGGTTATGTGCTTTTGCTTACAAATTAATCATAATTGCCTTGGATGAAAATAGGGTCACATGGATTGGGAACTGGCTGAAAGGTCATAAACAAAAATAATAGATGGCAATGAATTCAGTTGGAGGATAACCATAGTGCAGTTTTATAACAGTCAAGTTTTGTAAATCTCGATTGGTGTCTAAAGAATATTTTTCCTCAATAATTTTCCAGTTCCATGTACATTGTTACAAAATGTATTAGTTCACCATTTATTCCTGGCTGAGTAGTACTCCATGGCACAGATATACCACATTTTATTAATACACTCACATATTATAATTATGATGGGTACTTGGGTTGCTATTACATCTTTGCAATTGTGAATTGTGCTGCTATAAACGTATAGATGTATTTTTTGTAAAATTACTTTTTTTTCCTTTGGGTGAAAACCCAGTAGTGGGATTGCTGGATCAAATGGTAGGTCTACTTTTAGTGCTTTGAGGAATCTCCATACTGTTTTCCACAGAGGTGGTACTAGTTTGCAGTCCCACCAGCAGTGCAGGAGTGTTCGCATCTCTCTACATCCAGGCCAGCATTTGTTGTTTTGGAACTTTTTGATAAAAGCCATTTTCACTATGGTTAAGTGATATCTCATTGTGGTTTTGATTTGCATTTCTCTGATGATTAGAGATGTTGAGCAGTTTTTCATATGTTTATTGACAATTAGTCTATCTTCTTTTCATGCAAGTTTTGTTTTTTGAATAAAATTTTAACATAAATTCTAAAAACAAATAATTTGGAGATAGAAATGTTTTCAGAGATACCCAATATAGTAACCAAAGAAAATAATTAGACATAAATGTAAGATTTTATCTGAATTAATAGCTAATTTAGAATTTATGCGTTTGACTTACGTAAACTTTTAAAACATTTGTCATACAAAATATATGCATACATAATTTTCAGGTAATGGTTACTTCCATAAGAGAACAAAATATTTTAAAGAGTACCTCTTGCTATCTAGGTACTGTTAATTATTCATCTTACCTGCTTATTAAAGTAGGTTTGGCAGAACCTTTATTATAATCACATAAAAAAATACTCTACATAGCCTATTTTTTAAATTTATGTTTATAATTACTTTATATTTGTTAAAATTAAATAACAATAACATCAGAGTGGCATTAAGTAAAACAGATTGAAAATATAGATATTTATTTGTATCTATAATGCAGATTTTTAACAGGTAGGAGCTATCAGAAAATAGCTTCAAAAGTCAGGATCCTTTATGAAAGAAAAAGGAAATTATTTGCAGATTTGTAATGCAATATGGTAGGTCAATTTTTCCAAAATGTGGAGTAAATGGTATGTTAAGAGTTTTGCAATAATGTTTGAAATTATATGCATTTGTGTATTTGGGGATAAAAATAAGGATTAAATCATGTTATAAATATTACTTAAAAATATTTAATTAAAATAAGTCATTTCAAGAAAATATTAAGTGAAAACTGGTGCAGTGGTATAAATTATGTGACCAAACTTTAAGGTGCACAAAAGACTGATATTTGGGAAATGTTGCAAATAAAAGGTCATTTGCCTTATCACCTGATCTATTGAACCAGACTATTTTTAGCAACATACAACATTCTGCATGATGCAAAAATTTTATAGTTCTAGTATATAGTTGGTTCATTTAAGCAATATTCCATTAAATTTTCTTTGTATCTCAACAAAAACAAGAGGAGTCTCTTGAAGTCTCTTACTAAGACTCAACCTATTGAAGTGACATATCCTGACTCTGTTCTACTTCTAAGTTTTAGACATTGGTAGAATAAAATAAAAACATATTAAACATAGAATGGAAAGAAGTATTGTCATTATTAGGGATACCTGTAAATAGGTAGTAAATGTGATGCTCATAACCCAACTCTTATCTAAATGAAAACTACTGTTCCAAGATTTTATCACTATTTATTTATTTATTTATAGAACCTAAAAGACAGAAGCATAAGATACAATATGTAGCACACATTGGAGAAAAGACATATTTTAAAATATTTTATCCAAGAAGAAGCAAAGAAAACTTTTGGTTTGCACAACAGCCTCCCAAGGGTAAAGGTGGGATTTACATCACTGGTTGTACTTAAAATTCATCCTGATGAGCATTGAAGGCAATTAAGAGAGTATTCTCATGAGAGAGATAGATGACCTATTGTGCCTTTCCCACTTCTTATTTACATGGTTTTGTTGTCCTTTCCAATCATTCTTTTGGAAAACAATTTGCTGGCAGCCTGAGTGTTTTTAGTTACACCCTTGGTAGTTGTTTGGCTATGTCCTATTAGAGCTGAGCTGTCACCTCCAAACAAGGCAAATTAGGAAATAACATGCCCTTGAATCCTGTTCTTTCTCTGAACATTTCTGCTTGCAGGAGCAGTTTTAATAATTCTCAGCTTTTGGAGATGAAGAGCAAGCAATACAACTTACCTTACAAATGGGATAGTAATGATGTCATTAATTTTATCTTATGCTTCACCATAATTCTCTGTTTGCATAAGGTTATGATCCTTGCCTTATTATATTTTTGCTCACTATATCAGCTCATAGGATGTGTTTAGTAAGTGTCCATTCTTCAAACTGTGCTAGGTGATGAAGACACACTTTTGAAAAAGGTAAGCTTTTGTGATGCCATTGGAGGGCATCATCAGGTAAATGAGTGTAAAGATTGAATTATCTTTCGTGTTTCCACAAACATCGTGTGTTGAAATTCTGACCTTCAACGTGATTGTATTAAGAAGTAGGGCTCTTGGGAGGTGATTAGGTCAGGAAGGTGGAGCTTTTAGGAATGGGATTAGTGTCCTTAATGGAGAAGCATGAATCCTATGTACTCAATCTTGATATGAGGACAATTAATGACAATTAAGTTTATGGGGGGGGAAGCAGAAAGAGGGATGGAGGGAGGAGGGTGGGGCCTTAGTGTGTGTCACACTTTATGGGGGCAAGACATGATTGCAAGAGGGACTTTACCTAACAATTGCAATCAGTGTAACTGACTTATTGTACCCTCAATGAATCCCCAACAATAAAAAAAAAAAAAAAGAAAAAAAAAAAAAAGAAAAGACATGCTAGAGAGATCTTTGACACCTTCCACCATGTCAGTGAGAAAGTGGCATTTATTAAGAAAGTGGAGCCTTCACCAGATCTTCAACTTCCACCATCTTGATCTTTGACTTTCCAGTTCCCAGAACTGTGAGAAATAAAATTCTATTGTCTAAACTACCCAGTTGAAGATATTTTGTTATAGCAGGCCAAGCAATCTAAAACAATGAATAATTACAGTCAAATAGGAAGTTTTCTTATTAGAGAGTAATGAATGTTTGAGGATTATACTGAAGGGACATCAGACACAGCATTGCTGATCATAAGAGTGATAATGAATTGCATTTCAGAGCAAATTATGTAAGTGCATATATGTGTGTGTGTAGGAGATATATCTCTGTGTGTGTGTACGTGTGCGTGCATTGTAAAAACTAAGCAAAGGGTATAATTGTCTGAAAGCTCTAAGGAAAGAGTAAGAAATGTTTATAGAGTGAAAAGATGTTTGATATGCTGAAGAGTTTGACAGAAGGTGATGACAGACAAAACTGGAGGGGCTCTTTCTTAGTCTGTTTTGTGTTTTTTGTAGCAGAATCCCTGAATATTTCTATTTATACTCAGTAGAAACTTACTGCCTCATTGTTGTTGAGGTTGGGAAGTTCATTATCAAAGTGCTGGCTTCTCATGAAGTTCTTTTTTTCTATGTTATCACATGGCAATAGGCAAAAGGGAAAGATGGGACAGAGAGGGCTGAACTTGCCCTTTTATGGTGGCACCAAACCCACCTAAGAGGGTGGAGTTTTCAAGGGCTGACTATTCCTTAAAGATCTCAGCTCTTGAGGCTATTACAAAGACAACTACATTTCTTTTTTTTCTTTTTTTTTGTTACAGTTTGCCTGGGGCCGAGTTTGAACCCTCCACCCTCGGTATATGAGGCCAGCGCCCTGCTCACTGAGCCACAGGCACCACCCAAGACAACTACATTTCAACATGAGTTTTAGAGGGGAGAAACATTCCAGCCGCAGCAGGCACCAAATGTTGTTACTCTATAATTTATAGGGGACCTGGGGGAAAGAAACAGTGATCTAAGTGAGGCTAGAAACACTGAGGATGGAAAGAAATAAAGATTTAAGAGGTAAATTGAACAGAACCTAGTGATTGGATATGGGGAGTGAGAGAGAAGATGTTAATATTTTTGCTTAAACAGTTGCCTGGGTAGATGGTGCGCCGTCATTAAGATGAGAAAGCTGGAAAGAGGAGTCAGTTTCAGGTGGAAAAGCTTTCTTATGTAGTTTGAACTCGCTGACTTTGAAAAATTTATGGGCGCTCGAGTGGTTAGTCCTAGTAGACAGTCAGATACGAAGGTTTGCAATTCAGGAAAGGAATCTGGATCAGACATATGTGCAAATATTGAAGAGATGGTAATTGAAGCCATAGGAGTAATTGAAGAATGGACAAAGAGATCAGAAAAGGTCTCAGCAGCTCCTGAGTAATTGAAGGGGATGGAAGGAGGGACACAAAAGGAGGAGTGTGAAGTAGCATGAGACAGAGTTCCTGAAATTTTTTTATAATCCTAAATTATTTTTCTCTTTCTATATAGCACTGCAGCTCTACAGCTATGTAAATCCTAGCTCTATAGTGATTATTAAAGGTTATCTGTAGGAGTAAACCTTATAATTTACTTCATAATCCAAGTTTTAGTTTAAAATTCATGTAATTTACTAAGAATCCATTTTCTAAAATGATACAAAAAATGTAGAAATTACAGTGAACAGAGGAAACCAGTCGGTTTTTTGCTTACACACACAAAATTGATCTGAAATGATTTTTCTAAACAGAGAGAAATAAATTCTATTAAGTATACTTCTAAACTACTTATAGAGGAAAATGAAAAACAATGGGCACATTTTTGGTAGTTGAAACTTAGTATGCATTTTTAAGAGAGTAAATGAAAACGTGGATGAATATAAAGCATAAATAACCTCTAATTTCTTTAATAAAAACACTGCCATTGCCCTCATTGTGAAATACTTAGTAGGGTAACTGAAAAATATAAATAGGAGATTCTTTTCTTTCTTTCTCAGCCAAGGTTATCATGAAAATAAGAATGAATAGTGAAATGTCACACATTGACATAAGAAAGAGAAGCAAAAAAGCCAAAATTATGAATTAATTTTTATTTGTACTCTACATAAATTATATTTGTGCATAATAACTGTTGTTTTCTTGGTATCTTGGGAAATGGGGATGAGAGAGACTTTAAGTAGACACATTTTTGTTCTTAAAATTGCTTGTTACAGACAATAGGGCCTGGCTCTGTACTTTGCTTTGAATTTGAAGGTGATGCTTTTTCTTTTCATCACCAGCATGTGGCTGTGTATACAGAAATCCCAAACAAGTGAAGCAATCAGTCCATCAATTGGTTATTTTGTTTACGTGAAATCAGAAGAGTTAGTTTGACTGATTCCCCCTTCCCTGAATGTTTGGGTATTAAATATGTAACCCAGATGTCAGCAGGGGCCACCATGTCCTCCTTCAGATCTAGATAAGATTGGCTCGAATCTAGATACTCACCTTGTGGAAGTCCAAAACCCTTTTCAAAATACTAGCGAAATCCAGGTAGCCGAACTCCAGTGCCCCCTCTTTCTGCACTTCTTTGTTTCCTCTTTTATCCATTACATCATTCCAGATTTGACTCTGAACTTTTTAAAAATGTTCACAAAATAACAATGTAGACCACTCGTATGAAACCTCTGTGAATATAGGGAACTTTTTGAAAGACTGGAACAAGGGGACATTGAGAGACCAGAAAAGTAACTTCACATTTAGTAGTAGGTCATTTTAATTTCTTCAGGGTCTTTCTGGATGGCCAATTCCACTGGCTCTTCAGACACTCTGGAAAATATAGTGTGTGTGTTCTGTCTGCTTCACTGACCAGCCCTTCTCTCCCATCTCTTTTCCTCTGTCCTGCAGCTTCCCTATTCTCCGTGACACAACACTATATACAGGCACAGCTCACTGTATTGTGTTTTCAACCAGTTGAAGGTTTGGGACTGTGAATCAAGCAAGGCTATTAGTGCCACTTTTTCCAATAGATTTACTCATCTATCTGTGTCACATTTTGGTAGTTATTGTACTATTTCGAACTTTTGCATTATTATCCTTTATGATGATTTATGATGAGTGACCTTTGATGTTATTCTTGTAATTGTTTTAGGGTGCCATGAACCATGCTCATGTAAGTAAATTAACTTAATAATGTGTGTGTTCTGTCCACTTCAGTGACCAGCCCTTCTCTCCCATCTCTCTCCCTCTGTCCTGGAGCTTCCTTATTCTCTGTGACACAATATTAAAATTAAGTCAGTTAATTACCCTACAAAGCCTCTAAGTGTTCCAGTGAAAGGAAGAGTTGCATGTCTGTCGCTTTAAATGCTAGAAACTGTTAACTTTAATGAGAAAGGCATGTCAAAAGCCAAAACAGGGCCAGAAGCTAAGCCTCTTGCATCAGACAAATAGCCTAGTTATGAATGCAAAGGGAAGAGTCTTGAAAAGAATTAAAAGTTGAAATGAAGATGTGAATGATAAGAAAGCAAAACAGATCTCTGGTGAAAATATGAATGATAAGAAAGCAAAACCGCCTCATTACTGATACAGAGAAAGTTTTACTTATCTGGATGGAAGACCAAACCAGCCACAACATTCCCTTAAGCAAAAGCCTAATGCAGAATAAGCCCTAACTCTCTTCTAGTCTATGAAGGCTGAGAAAGATGAGGAAGCTGTAGAAGGAAAGTTGGAAGATAGCAGAGCTTGGTTCATGAGGCTTCAGGACAGAAGCCATCACCAGAATATCTCAGTACAACATGAAGCAGCAGATGGCAATGGAGAAGCTGCAGCAAGTCATCCAGATCTAGCTAAGATCATTGATGGAAGCAGCTACACGACGCAATACACTTTTAGTGTAGACAATATTGCTTTACATGGGTAAAAGACGTCATTTTGGGCTTTCACAGCTGGAGAGAAGTCAGGGCCTGGCTTCAAAACCTCAACAGACAAGATGATTTTCTTGCTCGGGGCTAATGCCTCTGGCGCCTTTAATTTGAAGCCAGTGCCCATTTACCATTCGGAAACTCCTAGGGCACTCAGTGTCCTTTGCCAGATCTTCTGCTGTTCCTGCTCTTTACATGTTGCAATATCCCAGGACTCAACCTTTAGAACCGACCTCTTTTCTATAGGCCCTCAGGCTCTGAGAGTGTGATGCCTTTTATAATTTCAATTTAATCCTCACAAAAATCCTATAAAATGGACATCACACTTATTTTATAGATAAGGAAATCGGGGTTTCCGAGATAAAGTAACTCAAGACCACAGTGTTATAAATGGTAGTGCAATACTCAAAAACAGGAACCCATAAGACTGCAAAGTTTAGACCCTTCTCAATGCTTCCCTAATTATTATGTAATTTTCTCCCATTTGAAGCAGAGATAAAGCCAACATAACGCAAGCTCAACTTGCAGGCTAGCACCCAATGGCTATTCCTCATGGCTCCTTTCTCATTTTTGCTACCTCTTTATCCCTTGGCTTAAAGACACCAATACTTTTTTCTAATGACACCAATTCTTTAATTCTTTTACAAAAACTAAAACTTAGAGATAAAGTTGGATGTTTTCCTGAGGTAGACCTGAGTATGGTGGGATTCAAGCCCCTTGTTGTTAGGACACGGGTGAGGGCCCTTGTAGCAGACAGGTGCTTTGTCTCTCGACTGAGCAACTGACTATTTCTCTCATTGGTGAGATACGTATGGACTAGCAAATGATTCTGTTCTCAGAGCTATGCAGATATTCACTAATAAATCCTCCAACTAGTCTGTAATAATGTGTAGCTTATTGGTCTATAAGGCCAAGTGTATGATGAAGACTTTTGAGTTGAGGCAACCTAAGGCAGGCCATACTCCAGCACAGCAGAGCTTATTCTTCTATGGAACAAAGCCATTTGTGTGGGTGAAGAAACTATTGCATTAAAATTGGTTAGTGCTGGAAGAAGACTTTTGTGAGTATTCAAGATTCCTAAGTGTTTTCATATTTCTTTTTGAGAGACCACTATTTAAAAACTGAACAACTATTAATTCTACATTGGTGTGTGTGTGAGAGAGCGTGTGTGTGAGTACGCCTTCATGCTCATACTTGATTTTTCTTATCCTCTGATTTTCAGGGGTAGATAGTGTCAGGATTTAATGGTAGTTTATTGTGTGTATAGCAGTTTTATTCTAAAATATTATGCCTTAAAAGAATTAAGATTTGTGCCTTTGATAAATGAATCCATTCACAAAAGTCTTCTGGAAATTACTAATATCATAAAATGTGACAGTTATCATAAAATAATTTCATATTTAGTGAAGGTATATTTTTTGCATTTTAAATTCTGTATTAGAAATTGATTTCTGGGTAAGTAAAAATGTTTAAATTCCATAGAAGAAAGCAAGTCTACTAATTTATACATAATGAATATATTATTATATATTATTTAACTTTTTAATAACTCAATCCATTTCTTCACCTTGGCATATAGAATGTTTAAAACTCTAAACATTTTCTTCTTCTTCTTTTCTTTTCTTTTTTTTTTTTTTTTTTTTTGGATGTGCTGGTTATAAGCTATTTCATCAAAATAGTAGATGCAAAATTAGTGAATTATCTTGTTGATTAATCTGGCCCATTAAAATTAACATATGAAAGATTAATGATATAAATTTAGTAAGTTCAATATTTATTGAGACCATGCACTTTTACAAAGAGTAAAATTAATCAATGTTTATAAATTCACAGTGCAATAAATATTTTGCACATTTACAATAATCATATTAATTAACTCACATAAGGAAAAGTCAATATTTCTCTACATGAACATTTCATAAAATTCATTTTAAAGTTAAGAAATCAGGTTATTTATTAAAAGGAAATTACCGTAAATATAAAACAATTTTTATAGTGGTGATTTCTTGGGGAGAGTACTTCACATTTTAAGCATTATTTGACCAATGAAATCAATTTGTAAAATCTCAGTCTTACCATGTGAAACAAATGAAATGTAAAATTGAAATAAATTTTTATTATGTTCTATGAATCTATGACAATGAACTCGGCCTTGTGCTAGAATAAAAGATTCCATGCCCTCACAATCTCAATAACAAATACATTAGTTGAGTAGTTTTTTGTTTTTATTTCAAATTAATATGAGGGTACAAATTTTTAGGTTACATTGTTTTCAATTCTAAGGAAAAGTTCAAGTTGTAATTGAGCCCTTCACCTGGGGGGGTGGGGGGCATTCTGAGATCCCACTAGCCAACTGCCCTCCCTCCTCCCGCCAATAACCCTGTCTTCTTCCCCCTCCCCTCTCCCTCTTTCCTACCCACCCCCCCTTGCTAGAGTATATTTGTGTTTTATCATTCCTGTGAGTGTGAAGTTGTTTATGTATTGGTTTCACATTAGTATTGAGTGCATTGGATTTTTTTCTTCCATTCTTGAGATACTTTCTAAGAAGAATGTGTTTCAACTCCATCCAGATAAACATAAAAGATGTAAAATCTCCATCTTTTCTTATGGCTGAATAGTACTTCAAGGTATACGTACGCCACAGTTTCTTAATCCATTCATGGGTTATGGGCATTGAACACTTATTGTATATGAGATTTAAATATGAATCTGTGACTTTATACAAGTCTCTGAAGACCTGAAGCTTGGCATTTATTTTTTTCCATCTGTCAAACTGGAATTAATATAATAGGCACTTCTTTTATTTATTGAGAAGAAATGCAATTGTTTATGTCAAGCTGAGCCTACAAGCTGATAGGTCCATTGTACTTGGTCCACAGACATGTTCTGTTTGATATGCACACTGATTTCAAAGTCATCTCAGCCAATATTTGAAATCTAGAGATGTTTACATAAAAACAAAGATCTCTTAAGTTTTCTTGAAGATTCCAAAGATCTGGTAACAGTGGGGCTACATTCTTAGAGGCAAGAGTTAACCTGTGCATTGTAAAACCTAAAACTTCAAGTGTTTCCTTGACACCTTTGAGCTTCCCTGGGCCCAAGAGCTTAACTATAAATTTTTCTGGTCTTGCTAGATATGCTCCAGCAGTAAAGGATCCCCACTGGCCAGTTCCCCTAGCAGCTGGACTCTCCATACTACATCCAGTTCTCAGTCTAATAGGTTTCACCACCAGCAGCCTGTGAAATAATTCAGTGAGGCTAATCATATCCTCCTGTGGGAACTAGGGTACCCTGTCCTCTTGTTACTACACAGCCTGATTTCCACAGGCCCTGCTGGTTCACTCTGGTCTAAGTGCAAGCCCCGGGTGGCTCTCTCTCCCAGGCTGTGGGTATTGTGACTGAAAGACTGCTGTCTGTCTCATTGGTTCAATGTCAGGTGTCAATTATTTGGCTAGCTCATACTATTTAAGAGAGGGAATCTTTCCTTCACAGTGGGCATTGTCAGAACAATACAGTTTCTAGTTCTTCATGCTCATATGCAGTCCCCTTCACTGGTTGAATTTTACTTGCCTTGTTCCTGGATGTGGGGATTCATTCCGGGTAATAGTGTCTCCACAACGTGTTGGCTAAGATCTCCTTTCCAAGAACATAAAAGTCTCTTGCCTCTGTCATGTTAGATTTTGATACTTCTAAGCATGAGTTCTACTCTATTCTCCTCCAATGAATGCTGAGAATAATGAATGCAGAATGTAACAAACAAAGAAGTGAGAGTCTATTATGAGAGGTGTGCCTAGGTGAGCATAGAATTTGTTGCAGAGAATATCAGGACATAAAAGTTAGAGAGATAGGGTAGGGTCAAATTAAAAACCGGTTCCTAAAAGCAGTGTGGACTGTAGTTCAAGCCAAAGTTTTAAGCAAGAATGTCTGATTTATGGTCGGGTCATCCTCCAGCCATGTGGAGAATGGGTGAGAGCCGAGCTATTCCTATTCTGCAGAACCAGAGTTCATTGAAGGTTCTATAGACATTCTTCAAGTGCTTAATCCAAGTGCAATTTTAAAAAGATAATTTTCAGTTTTTAAACTAATTTAAATCCATGCACAGAATAAGAAATTCCGAATATTGGACAGCTCGTGGTTTGGAGACGCGCTGCAGGGTTAATGCCTTTGTTCTATTGCTGGTTTTGATTTTGTGCTCACTCTTTGTTTTTATTGTAGATGTTTATTTGTAAGTTTAACCCATCCAGCTTTAAGAGATTATTCAAATAAGAATATTGTTTCCGGAACCATGGATGAATTCAGACACCTAACAAGGCCAGGCACGTCAGTGGGGTGCAGGTCCACGTTGCTCTTTAATGAAATATTTGCCCGTTTTATATACAACAATATTACCAGACATTTCAGTGGTTTCTCTTTTGCCTGACTTTAATGGACAATGTATCTATTTAATTATTTATTTTTTATAGGCGAGGTAACATAATTACCCTTGAAACTAGAAGTGAATTTTTGGTTAAAAACAAAATCAAAAACTAGCATTTAATGATTGGTGGCTGTGATGAGAATGATTAAGATGAAAGAAATATATAAATTATAGCACCAACTAATTTCACAACTAGTGGTAAATATGTTAAAAACAGAGTAGAATGTAACAAGGAGAGATCATGGATTTTTGCTTTATTTTGTTTGCTCACTACCTAGTATATTATAGATACCCTAAATTGTGATATGAATCACCTGCCATTAGACTCAGGCAAGAGGAGCCTCTATCCTGGATCCCATGCTTTGGAGGGCTCCATTTTTGTCTTCCCATGGCTGCATCCCTTTCCACTGAGCAGATGAGTTCATTGAATCAAAAGGATAATCCCAGCTGGAGCCGTCAACTCCTTTCCAGATTGTGCTCTAGGTATTATGGATCCCAGAATTCCCTGCCTATATGCCCCTTTAAGGGGCTCCATGGGGATCGTACCTGGGTCCATCCCCCTGAAGCATTATACTGCTGGTGTGCACACCCCTAGGACTGAGGGGTGGACAAAGTGTGACTCTTTATTGCGTGTCTCTGTAACTTTGACATGCAGACAGCGTGACACAACATACACGTTAAAAGCTCCTTAAGGCGTGGAATGAACCCAGGTATGGGGAGAGAAGGTGGTCAGTTTGAAGACTGGGGACCAGCTTGTTCTGACACCACAGTGCGCCAGAGCAGGACTCTGTGGAGTTAAGAATACTAACTGCAACTATGGCCGTTCACATCCTTACAAAGGTAATTGTCAATATAGGAGACAGAACGTATTTAATGGTTTGCTTAGATTTTAACTAACTTTTAAATATTTGGACATAATGGGTTATTATGAAACTTTTTTTTTTGAGACAGAGTTTCACTATGTTGCCCTCAGTAGAGTGCCATGGCGTCACAGCTCACAGCAACCTCAAACTCTTGGGCTTAAGCAATTCTCTTGCCTCAGCCTCCCAAGTAGCTGGGACTACAGGTGCCCACCACAATGCCTGGCTATTTTTTGGTTGCAGTTGTCATTGTTGTTTGGAGGGCCCGAGCTGGATTCAAACTCACCAGCTCTGGTGTATGTGGCTGGTGCCCTAGCCACTGAGTTATAGGCATCGAGCCATGAAAGTTTTGAGATGCACAAAAATCCAGAAATATAAATCTGGATATAAACAAATGAAGCCCTCCTAGGAACACCAATAAGCATAACACAGTCTGTCTGAGAACTTTCTAGCAACCCATGTATAGTACTTAAGTCTTCATTTGAACTTTTGTTCCAGGTTCTGCAGATATCAAGGGTTTGCCTATGTAAGATTAAACTCATTGACCCTTACAATAATCCTATAAGCAGGCACTTTGTTTTGTCTACTTTATAGAAGATAAAGCCAAGATGTGAGCAAGTTAAACAACCATTGAAGGCTACACAGAAAGCGAGCAAAGTTTTGAAGGAGAAGGTGGGCTTTGAAGTTCTACAGTATTATCTTAACTACTATACTATGGTTCTTGCTAAAGCAATAATAATTCACACAGAAAATTCCTGGATGACAAGAAAGCAGATGCTAGTAATTCATTGGGATTCACCTTTTATGGTGATAAAAATTGCCTAAGTCCGTGATATATTTTATGCCATGAAATTGATAAATATTTTTATAGCCCCTGCTGTTACAATGTCATTTTGAAAGAAAACATTCAGCACATAAAAATAAGGCTCTTATCTTTCATCACTTACTGCACAGTTTATTAGCAACAAACACATAAACAAAATTCAAACTTGTCAATAAAAATTTACAAATCCATTCAAAGTAAACCTATTTAATTATTAAACCTATTTAATTATTTCAACACTGGAATGAGTCTTTTACATGAGCATATTGCTGAAAAACCACTGCCTGGTGAATGTGGTTCAGAGAAGAACGAAAAAATGTTTGATATAATAGATGAATCTTTTTAAAGGCAAGAATTATGTGTGATACTTATAACTTACCTATATGAAAGCATAAGATGACTGATTTTTGTATTTTGAATGATTTTTAAAAACTATCCATGCAGTTAATCATAGTGGTATTTTTTTTTCTAAATCACATAATTTACAACATGAGAAGAAAAATGTAGGTGCTTAAATCATTTTTAAAACACCATCTAGAAGCTGCAAACATGTAGTGATGCCCTACTAATGGTATGAATCCAGTGGGAACAAAAAACACACTCACACAGGTATATTGGCACCTTTAACAGTGTATGCAGGACAAGTGTTAGCTATTAGGAAGATGGTAGTACCTTTTAAATAGTATGTATACATTCTTGATTTATTACACACAATCTTAAACTGTGGATTTTTCAGTTACCTGTAATCATGTTGACAATGAGTTCCAGAAATTTCCCTTTTCATTTAATTTGATAAATGCCTTTGGCAGTGAGAGAACCAGACCGATGCCATCTTAGGGGTTCAGCCATTGTGTCAGCCATTTTGTTCAAAACTGATGAGTCACCATGAGTCACCGGTTTCCACATTGAGTCATTGGCTTCCAATCAGAAACTGCCTCCTGGATTGGGCCATATGGCAGGCGCAGTGGCAGCCAATCCAGAAGTAGTCCCTTTGTTTAAATTGTATACGCCCACTTTGCTGTGCTATACTATAAAATACCGCTGTTACAGAGCTGGGGGCTCCTGGCTTGGATCCATTGTAGCGGAGTCCCTGGGAGCCCAAGCTCGAGCTTGCAATAAAAGGGCTCTTTTGCTTTTGCATTGGAATCAGCTCCCTGGTGGTCTTTGGGGACTTCATGATCTGGGCATAACAGGCAGCACACTGAAACAAGTATTTCAAATGAGGCAAAAGAGCGCGATATTTTTAAAAATAAATTCTTTACTTGACTTTCTCTTCAACAAGTTTGTGTCATCTTGCACACCTTCTGAATATTTTTAAAGAGTTGAATGGCTTTTATTTGGCAAAGCTTTGCTTGTACTGCCAATAAAGTGTCAGAAATGAAATTAAAACATCTGAACCTCCTATTAAAACAAAGTAATGTGACTGTATTGAGACAATGAATAAATACCTGATAAATGTAAATAGTGAAGTGTATGATATATTTTACAAAATATACTATTAGCTATTTTATACTGCTAGGAATTACATGTAGAATTTTTTTCTTACTAAAATCAAATATTTGCCTGGCCAAGTAATTTATTCATCCACTTTATCCAAATTGGATACTTACTAGAGAAATGAACACTTGTGAGTCTTGTAATATGAATTAGAAACAAACTTGATTTTCATAGGTTCTTTTAAGCTTCTGAGGCCAGTTAACTGAGTAGTCTGCCTGCATGATTCAGAAATTTATTGACAGTGTGTACTCAGAGTAAAATTTTGAAGTATGTTACATGCTATTGATGATATGTACACATGGTGCATGTCTGGTCTATAAAAATGAGGTCAAGTGAAGGAGGGGCTCAGTGTGGGGAAGTGGTTAACTAAGGAGGTTCTACTGTATTTACATCATATAAATTTTATAATTATAGAATATGAGGTAATGCATATAAAAAAAGAAATATATTACATGCTGAGGCAGCAATTGTCACCCATAACTGTCTTACCGATTGGGAATGAATCAATTCTAAATTTGAAACTTTTCTGACATTGTGTTAATAAAATATCACTTTTAAAAACTCTGTGGGCCCTGTGTAGAGCTGCATTAGAAATATGACTCTGCTGTCCAACTACTTGATGAGACAATAGAAACAAAGCAGAGGATGTGCAGTTTGGGTGACAGCCTCTGAGAACCAAAGAGAACGATGGCGTTCATCCTAAAACCAAGGAATATATAGAGAGAGATAAAGAGATATGCAGGCTGGATGGTTATCTGATATATGGAATTACCTTAAGAAAAAATAACTAAGTCTGTGGTTTTCTCAGACAACTGAAAGCTGTCTGATCATCATTCTCTTGCCTTCATTTCTCTTTATTCTTAACTAAGCAGATATTCATCTTTTTAATAGCAGGTACCTGTATGGCCTCATACTAAGGAAACTTTTTAACACCTCAGTTCATCCACTAAGTAGAAACTTATTCTTTAGAAGCGTTAATGAATGAAATTTCAGGTTAATCTGAAAATGAACAAAAGTATATTTTCATCTATTTCCCTATTCCTTTTTTTAAAATATTTCCTCAAAAGCAGAGTACTGATTCTTGATATTAAAAAAAAAATTGGACGTTGTGGAAAAATCAAGCATTTGGTTCCTGGAATATCTCTAATGCACACCAAGGTCTCTAACTTAGTATCATTCCCCTCTTTCCAGGGGTGCTGATGTATGATGCCCTTCCCCTACCGTACTCCCCCAGCCCCCTCAGTATGGCTACTAGCCCTGTTAATCTGTTTATTGCAGAATTCGGCTGCTGAAATTCCACTTGGTGGACCATCATCAGTTTGCTATTTGTTTTAGAATAGTTCTGCATATACATTCAGTGGTTACACATTAAATTACTTCAAAGTAGTCTGAAGATTAGAAAACAAAACAACAAAAAAGATTTTCTTTTTGAGACAGAGTCTCATTTTGTCACTCTTAGTAGAGTGCTGTGATGTCATGGCTCACAGCAACCTCAAAGTCCTGGCCTCAAGTGATCCTGTTGCCTCAGCCCCCCAAGTAACCCAGACTATAGGCACTTGCCACACCATCTGGCTATTTCTAGAAACGGGGTCTCACTCTTGCTCAGGCTGGTACCCAACTCCTGAGCTCAGGCAATCCACCTGCCTCAGCCTCCCAGAGTGCTGGGATTACAGGCATGAGTCACCTGCCTGACTACAAGAAGCATTATTCATAAGACCTCATATTAATCCAGATCACACACCCATTGACTGTATACAAAGATCCCCCCCGTTTGTCAGGCCCCAAGTGCTGAATCAAAGGGCAAATCACGTGTCCAAAGCATTCCACCTTCTTGCTGATAAGAAAGAAATAAAATGAGTTGTAGTTTAACTGAGGGGACTGTTTGTTTTTTCTCACATCTGTGTACAGAACAAGAAGTTGAACATTGAAATTATCTTGATTACATTACTTAAATATCTTGCTTTTCCTGACCACATGAAATAATAATAGGTAGTTGAAGAAAAATTTGAGCAAGGCAAATAATACATTTTTTTCAATTTTATAGATAGTCTCTGTGAGATAAAACATAAATTACACATACGGTATTCTTAGGCTTATTGAATTCCTTGCTATGAGTGTATTTTCTTCTGGCATAATAAGTGAGGTATGATCCGAGGCAAAACAGCACGGAGAGTGTTTATTTACCAGATGGGGAGGATAAGGAAGCCGAGGTCTCATAACGGACTTGACATGAATGGTGTGTGCTGTGCCCTTTCCTTTGGTACTTCAGCAGCTACTAAATCCTGCCGAGCTTCCGATTGCTGGCTGACAAGAAACAGAAGCCTCTTCCCACAAGTGACTGGTGACAGATGGATCAAGCCACTGAAACGCTGTGCCCCAGACTTTCATCTGTCCAGCTGAGCTGGGTCATTACAGAATGTGCTTTCACACACTGCTTCTTTTAAGGCTGCTATTTATGTGTAGTGTGGGCAATAGTTAGTTTAATTTAGCAAGTTTATTTTAAACATCTACAACATGCCTGGCAGAGTGCTGTGTGCTTTTCAAAGGTGAAAATAGACATGAACCCAACATATTAGCTTGTTGTGTTTCATTTTTAAAGGGAGTAATGGATGTAAATCTAAGAAGACATATGATCAAAATAAATCAACATCCCCTGGTCCTTAATTTTCCTTTAGATTAACGAATTCGTTCTAGGATAATTAGTACAGCAGAGCAGTTAGAAATGGAAATAAACTGGATAAATACAGACAGATATGTGGGGAAAGAGATAGATTTTAAAAAGTTTTAAATTTTGATTGCATACATTAAAATTTAAGTAGTGGCTACCATTATTTACTTTGGGGGGGGTAAGACTTAGAATTACAGCAGGGAACAGTTTTATTTAATTCCGAGCTTCTGTCTGTCTGTCTTCTACCCATTCACTCACCCACCATTTATTCATCCATCTGGTCACTTATTTTCTTTGTAAAATTTTTTGTTTGTGAATATGGAGTTTCTTCACCATTTTTTCCATATAAACCACTGTTACATTTCTTCATTTAAACCTGATGAATGAGGAAAAACCATGACTGGTTCAAGCATATTGCCTCGGATTTCCATTCTAACAAGGGTGGCTCTTGGGCAACATTGCCTGAAAGAGAGGCTGGCGAAAGTATCTGAAATACCAAAGGAAAAATCTCACTCTGTAGGTTTTATGAACCCATAAAGTCTCTTTTCTATTGAAGGTATGGGCTCACTGTTGGATATGTAATCATCTTTTCCTTCTTAAGCACTGTGAGAGACATAAACTGGAACTTACACCTTAGCTCACGGCAGGAAGAAAAGTGGGAGCATCTGGTCGGCCTGTTTTCTAGATGTTGCATCCAAGCTGGAATCAACTAAAAGTATTTAGTTGAGAAAATCCAACAGGTGGACAAATTTTATGGACAACTGAAATCAAATCCAAATTATGTTTGCTATTTTATACAATATTAGCTATTCAAGTGTCCAGCAATAAGTGGGCCAACCTCTCAGTTTTAGACAATTTCATAAGTCTAAAAACCGTATGCCTGATTTATCTGAGATTTAATGAAAACTACATGTCAATGATAGTTTTTGAAGATAGGCTTTCACTTTGTGCATTAATTACATACAAAATATGTCTCTTTAAAAACTCAATACATTAGCACAATGATTTTTTTTTTCAAAGCAGGCAGGGATATTTCGGTTGAATTGTATATGTTCTTGCCAAGTTAGCATTTTAAAAGTAATAAATGCTTACTTACTGAAAGAAAAATTCAACAGAAATGCAGCCCCAATCTGAGTATGAAGTTTGTAGAGTGCGCTGTGACATTATTCTTTTATTAGGGAATTTACTGCTTTAAAACATGTTGATAGTCACAGGCTGATTCTCAAGGTTTTTGTGGTAAGTGACATGGACCTAAGGAATTCTATTTCAATTTGAAATACCTGGGTTCAGTTCCTTCACTTATTTAAACTTTTTGAATTTTCAGATTTTACCCAGAGAATGGAACTCAGTAGGTCTGGCAGAATCTGGAATTTATATCTTTATAAGAGCTGTAGATGCAGCTGGGAATTCTGCTAATCCGATCTTTGCCAGGGTTTATATGTGTTTTGAGGACTAGTTTGTGCACTGGAACATGATTGATTTAACATGTAGTCTCAGTTTCCTAATGTTTTTGCATTCAAATATTAGTTCTTGTTTAAAAAACACTGTCTAGAGCAGCGCCTGTGGCTCAGTGGGTAGAGCCCCATATACCCATATACTGAGGGTGGCAGGTTCGAGCCCAGACCTGGACAAACTGCAACAAAAAAATAGCCAGGCGTTGTGGCGTGAGCCTATAGTCCAAGCTACTTGGGAGGCTGAGGCAAGAGAATCGCCTAAGCCCAGGAGTTGGAGTTGCTGTGAGCTGTGAGGCCATGGCACTCTACTGAGGGCAATCAAGTGAGATGCTATCTCTACAAAAAAAAAAAAAAAAATCAAACAAAACAACAACAACAACAAAAAAAAAACACTGTCTAGGCAGTCCCTGTAGCTCAGTAGTTAGGGCGCTAGCCACATTCATCCAGCCTGGTGGGTTCAAATCCATCCTGGCCCAGCTAAACAACAATGACAACCGCAACAAAAAAATAGCCAGGTGTTGTGGCGGGCGCCTGTAGTTCTAGCTATTTGGGAGGCTGAGGCAAGAGGATTGCTTAAGCCCAAGAGTTGGAAGTTGCTGTGAGTTGTGATGCCACAGCACTCTACCCAGGGTAACATAGAGAGACTCTGTCTAAAAAAATATAAAAAATAAAAAATAATTCCCATCTTCCTCACACAGTCTACCCCTAGAAAGCTACTTATTCTTTCAGATTGATTCAAACAGCACCACCTCCAGATGGCCTTTCATGGTCACCATAACCAAAAGTAATCCCTGTGCTGACAGGAACAGATTTTCCACAGACTAATTTCACTGATTTGCATTTTGGTGAGATACATGTGTCTATTTGAGGTTGGTGCCTTTCAAATTATCGTGCAGTCTCCTATAAGGATTTTCTTGAGAATCAATACTACCATGAAAGTGAAAACTTTTTTCCCCTATTTTTAGAATACTGTATTTTTCTGCAGGCAATATAACAGAACTGGGATCGTGCATTTTGAAGTTAGACTGCACAGATTGAGATCCAAATGGCATTGCTTATAGTCATGTGACTTTAGGCAAGTTATTTAATCTCTTTTTCCCCAATTTCTTCATCTGTCAAATGGGAATAAATACAGTATCAACATTATAGAGTTATTATGAGGATTATGTGAGTTGATATTTATAAAATGCTTAGAATCACACCTGACATGTTAGAATTACGATATTAGAGGCTCAGCGCCTATAGCTCCGCGGCTAGGGCACCAGCCACATACACCAGAGCTGGAGGATCCAAAGCCAGCCCAGGCCTGCCAAACAGCAATGACAACTACAACCAAGAAATATCTGGGCATTGTAGCGGGTGCCTGTAGTCCCGCTACTTGGGAGGCTGAGGCAAGAGAATCGCTTAAGCCCAAGTGTTGGGGTTGCTGTGAGCTGTGATGCTACGGTACTCTACTAGGGGCAACATAGTGAGACTCTGTCAAAAAAAAAAATACTGCATTAGATATTTGCTATTATTATTATTTGTCGTAAGATGGTTAATTGTAACATTATGAATCCTGATAATTAGTCCATCAGTTTTCTCTCTTCAAATGGACTGAAAGTAGATTTGAAGGCAAGTTTGTGTCTTAACCATAAAAAGAGAGAACATTTTGGGGCTTGGCAACAGCCAACATTTGTCTCTTCTGTTTTATTTCTTGTCTCCCATTTAATTTATGATACCTTATATAATTTCATGAATTGATGGAAGCTGCCTGATGTTCTTGGATAGGCTATGTGAAAATAAAGTACTCATGTTTTTCTTTGTCCTGAAAATTGAACTACACAAAAATATAAATGAATTAAAGAATAGCCCAATTATGGGGCAAAGCAAAATATAGAAATTTGGCATTTAAATAGAAGAGTTTATGAGGGAGGAGTTTAAGAGTGTGAGAAGCAAGGAGAATCATTGCGTGAATTTTTTTCCTAATTTACTTTTATTTTGGAGAATTTATTTGGAGAAACATATCATTTCGTGCATCTGTCCTGTGGAATTTTCCATGTCATTTTCAGTGGGTAACATGCTGCTTTTGTGACTGGGGGCTGGGGGAGGGGTGAGATTTCAGCATCACTGAATGACACTAGTAAAACTAACCTGACAGTTTGGAAGCCGAAGCCACAGAGTGTTAAACAGCTTCTAGGCATGTGCAATATAGATTCTCATAAGAGTTTTTTCTTTTTTAAATTTTATATTTCTTAAGTGGCATTTTTTAAATTGCTGTCTTATGCTGAAATTTTTAACCTTAGTAGCAATGAAACAATCCCTTTCCCCTTTATAAATAGCACTGGATGACTATAAATAGATTTCCATCCTTGAAATCTCTTGAAAGTTCAGAAAGCTTTTGTAAACCACAATAGCATACTTCTCCACGAGAGCATTATAATTGTGGTTTATAATGTCATCTGGACTTGACTGATTTATAGCTTAGTTATCTAGACATCTCAGTTCATTCGCTTAAGTATTTTTCTCAGCTTCAGTCACATGTCTTGTCCAGTCAAAACTTCTCTTTAGTTTGGAGTAGCACCCTATTGCTTGAGTTTTGCAAATTCTGTATTAGTGAAAAGGTCTCTCAACTCCAGCAATGATTCATGTCTCCAACTTTCATCAAGCAAAATTATTCACTCAAAAGTCTTAACAGTGTAAAAATTTGTGACAACATGTTTTGGGTTGGGAGAATAAAGATGACAATGATCTGCTAATTTAGCACTGGAAATCCTTCCAAAATATAGCAAGCCTCACTGGGAGGGGAATTCTGTACCTGGAACCCAGTCAGTGAAATGTGAGCCCTAGCTATGAATTTGTCTCCTCTTTAGTTCTATTTGTATTTTTTTTCTTATGTGCAGATTCTATATTTTCTGGCCATTAGTGCAGAAACTAAATAAATCTTCCATTTAAAAATATGCTACTATTATATGGTAATTACAAATAATAGGTGAAATTCCAGGACTTATATCCCTGTACACAAATTAGTAATGTTGGAAAAGTGTATAAAACACACTACATATTAACATAAAGGCATAACTGTCAATATAATAATTATGCTGGAGTTAAAATGACAATTGGATAAAGATTATAATGATATATTTGAATATTCATGGTAGGCATTTAAATAACAGCTATGTGAAACAAAAATAATCTGAAAATGTTTTAATTTTAAGAAATTCACTAAACTCTTGGTTATTAAGACATTTCATCTCTTATTTATTATGTTCCTACAAATGCTTTGACTTTAGGTCAGAGCTTTTACCTGGTCCATCTGGAATCTGGCAGAGTACTCTTGATCTATATGTGTTGGCAGTCTAATGAAATGCCTTGTTTTCCATGTATATGTCTAGCCCTGCCCTAAAGAATCACACTGTGTTTTCCTAAGCAACAGTGATAAATGTTTGGGTATAGGATCTTGCTTTTGAAGTTCAGCCTCAAAGAATAATTTGGCCAAAGAATAAACTTGGGAATATAATATAGGAAATAGTTTTTAGTATTCTCACTTTAAGAAGTTTTATTTAACTTCCACACTCCCCCTCCCCCAAGTCGCTGGCTGAAACACTCAAATTGTCTATTTCCTACGATAGCCCTTATATTTGTGCTTTTGATGACTTCTCTTTATATCCTTTTTTTAAACAGGATATTGCTCCTTTTTGTAATTTTCAGAAAGGGGGGGGAGGATGTTTGTGTAAAGTATGGATTTCAAAAGTTAGATGTGTATCTTTTGAGAGGAAATTTATATCTTCAAATGCAAATAATATTTCTGTTCCAAAATCTTAATTTGCCTAATAGTAAAGAAAAAGGTCAAATCTACTTATATCTTTCTTGTTTGTAAAATCTGAGACATTAATATCTCACTAAGATATAATTTTTGTTTTGAGACAGGGTCTCACTTTGTTGACCTTGGTAGAGTGCTATGGCATGATATCACAGCAACCTCAAACTCTTGGGTTCAAGTGATCCTCTTGCCTCAGCCTCCTAAGTAGCTGGCACTACAGGCACCTGCTACAGCGCTTAGCTATTTATTTATTTATTTATTTATTTATTTATTTATTTATTTTCCTTTTTTTGCAGTTTTTGGCCAGGGCTGGGTTTGAACCCGCCACCTCCAGCATATGGGGCTGGCGCCCTACTCCTTTGAGCCACATGCACCGCTCTAGTGCTTAGCTATTTTTAGAGATGGGTGTCTCATTCTTGCTCAGGCTGGTCCCAAACTCCTGAGCTCAGGCTATCCACCCACCTTGGCCTCCCAAATGGGATATAATTTTAATAGAAGAAATATATACGTGCCTATGTTGACTAAAATTTAATCCACTTACTGATATTTATGAAATAGATTGAGAAAAGGAATTAAATAAACTTTGCAATTTTGAGAGACAAATTACTTGTATGAAATTATTTATCTCAAAGCCACTTATGTAAATTGTATTGGGAAACACATATCAACTTTACATATACCTGTTATTCTCAGAAGAACTCCTTGTGAAAAATAACAATTATGATTTACAAGGAAAAGAGAATAAATTCTGTTGAGAAAATCTGTTTTTGGAGTTGGAGGATTTTCCTTTTGGTTATAACCTCTGAGCATCCAATCTGAGCTGTTTCTACTCCCGGGGTATCTACACAGTCTTTATGATTACAGCCCACTTGCAGACTATAAAATACCTTATGCTGGGCATGAGATATTATTCTTCACACTCTTACTTTCCTATCTATACCTTACATCTTTTCTTAAATTTCTGAATGTAAGAAAGGCCTTAGTACATGGCTCTGTAGATCTCACTAATACCATGTCACTTACCATTTCTTTTTTAACTGCTGAGAAAATCCATAAGGACAACAGGATCAACATTTTATTTGGCTAAATGTCTTAACAGCCTTAATACTGATAAATACTTGTTGAAATCTAGAACTGAGTTGAATTTAGTCTTGAATTCTAAGCATTGAGTCTTGTGCAAGTATCTTAACTTCTCCAATCTCCAGCTTCCCCATTTTGCTAAATGGGCAAAATCCTGACCTTACATATTGAAGTTCCTAACAATAATACCCAGTACATAGAAATTATTCAGTAATTATTCGGTTTTCTCTTCTGATTATTTTCACAATTGCTATCTTTTCCTCTTCCATAGCTAGGTGATGTAGCTATAGTTTAATAGTCTCTGGTTATGTGTGTGTGTTTTATCAACAAAAGAAAATTTAAAGGTAGTGGCCATGTTTCCTTGTGCTTACCATGCTGAATTAACAGAGCATTTAATAGTATCAAGTTCATGGTTAATGTTGAACACATCTGCTTACCAATTGGTTTATGTAGGCCAAGACGTCCCAAATTCCGGTACTAAAATAAATAAATATTTTAAATTGCACACTAACTTTATAGACACCCTGTATATAAATGTTTTTGAATGTGTGATTATTACCATGAGCACTTATGAATTGCCCCCTGAATATCACATCTCTAGTAGTAACTATATTGCAGTAGAGAAATAAATGTTGTGGGTAAAGAGGAAGAAAAAACTTACTAAGTAATTGTTAAACTGAAACATATTTTCAGCTATATTAGTGCATATCCTCTAAGCACAACTAGAAATATTACCATTTCCAGTAAATTGATCTCCAACTACTTGAGTGGCTAATTAAGTCACATAGATTTTGAGATACGGCCAGGGATTTGGGGATAAAATTGTCACTAGAGATTTACCTAACAGGAAATATCTAGAAGAGATTTAAAATTTTGTAATTCACTGAAATAATTACATTAGTTGCACATAAATTTCTCTTGGTTTTGTAGCACAGGGTTTCAAAGAAGGAAACATCTAGTCCATATACTAAAGTATGCAACTTATGGTTTGAAGATTGTACACACATGGAAAAGTATTATTTCCACGTATATTGGGAGGATTTATTTACTTTGTAATAGTGTTTACTATGTTCTTGACAAAATCTCCACTTTATAATAGGAGGGCTGTTGTAAATATCCTATAATTTGTTTTCACTCTGGAAACAATTTAAACATAAATTTATTCATTCAGCAAAGAGTCTTCTATTTTTTCTCTTTATAGGCTAGAAATATAGAGTATATGCAAGAAAAATGTCTATTAACAAAGACACGAAAGGTAAATTTATAATACAATTCAGACACTAATAGTACAAAAATTCATAGACTACATTTTTGGGTAACTTGGCTTTATGTTTGCCAATAATATTATTAAAGGCTAATGTAAACTCTAGGGTGAGATGTTAGACTTACCTATGACAGACTGTAAAGAGTATTCTGGAACATTTCAAAGGTAAAAGAAAATAGGATTTGACAGATTAAAGAGCCCTGAGCTGTGCTCACCTTCCTTAAACTGCCCTTTATCAGATGGATTAATGCATTCTTACCATTGAAAAAGACAGGCTGCTAGCTATGACAGTAACCAAAGATCTTTCTGACAGTGACCTGGCATTAGTAGGAGAAGAACTGGAAATGTTTACTTCCCCTGTCACTATATTGAAGAAAAAAAAAAAATAGACAGCTTGTGACCTGTGGTTTATCTTAAAATAGCTACTTTAACAAAAAGAAGCAAGTTGGAAATGAATAATATAGGAAATGTAAAATCAAAATGCCTAAAGAATAAGGCACTTGCCCCAGAAGTGATATACTTGACAAATTCAAGTTACTTTGCAATTTTGACTTATGTTAACATGGATATAATAGGTCTGACTCATTTAAAATTTAGTACACTCTGGGGAGGAAAAGAGCTTTCTGGATTATTACTTTCTTAATTTGTCGATTAGACTATTTTAAAACCTTTTACATGAACTTTATGGAGGCATAAATTCCATAAAATAAAATGCAGGTATTTTAAATGCAGAGCTTGAGGAATTTTGAAAACAAATCTATCCTTGCATAAATGGCAAGGATACACAGCTTATGTCCATTATCCTGAAAGTTTCCTTATACCACTTTGCATTCAATATTTGCTCTTACATTCCTGACCCCAGGTAAATATTATGCTGGTTTCACTAAATAAGTAAATTTGCCTCTTTTAGATTTCACATAAATGGAAGTATCCAGTATGATCTTTTTTGTCTGACTTCTTTTACTCAGTATAATGTTTTCAAACATATCACATTGTGTGAATTAGTAGTTTGCATTTGGATAGCTGGATATTAATTGCTTTTTATGGCGATTGCACAATTCGTTCACAGATTCACTTGGCTACATAGTGGTTGTGTCCAGCTTTTTACTATTATAAATAAAGCTGCTATGAGTTCACTTATCTAATTGTGGACATATCTTTTCATTTTTTAGGGTGAATAACCAGAAAAGGAATGGTTGGGTCACAAAATAAGTAAATTTTCAATTACACATGAAACCATCAAATTGTTTCCCAGAGGGGTTATATTACATTACATTCCCAGTAGCTATAAAAATTCACATTATTCAACATCCTCACCAAGACTTGGTATTTTCAGTCTTTTTAATCTTAGCCATTCTACTAAGTGTGTATTGATAACTCATTGAGATTTAAATTCACATTTTCCCTCATGAATAATGATGTTTTGTATCTTTATATGCTTTATTTGCACATATTCTTGGCCAAAGTGTCTGTTTAAATATTTTTCATTTGTATTGAATTATGATATTCTTATCAGTTAGGTAGAGTTTTATGCATATTGTAGGATATATGCACTGTGAAGAATTTATTTTGATCTATACAATTTTCAGCTTTCTTTTTTTTGATGGTGTCATTCAAAGAGCAGACTTTTAAATTCTAATGAAAATGTAATTTATCCATGTTTTAATGCTTAGTATTTTGATGTTCTATTCACACCTATTTAGTTCGGTACACACTATCTGTACTGAAGGGTACAATTACAACTTTGACTCGATATGTACAAAAACAAAGTATGTGAACAAAACGTGTACTCCTTAATGTTCTGAAATTAAAATAAATAACTAAAACTTCTACATATGAACTTAAAAGACAAAAAAGCAATAAAAAATATAAAAGCTTTTTATAAAAATAAATAAATAAATTTGCTTACTTCACGGTCAAAAAGACTGTTATGTTTACTCTTAGAAGTTCTATAGTTTTAGCTTCTACATTTACATTTATAATAGATCTCAAGTTAATTTATATATTTATATATGTGATAGAGAATTGAATTTCATTATTTTTTTGTCTATGGAACAATACTGTTCCAGTATTATTCACTAAAATGATTGTCCTTTGAACTTAGAGATACACTGGCATCTTTGTAAAAAATCTGTTCGCCAGATATTTGGAAGTCTATTTTTCTGGACTTTCTTTTTTTATATCATTAATTTCATGCTATTTCCATGCTTTCATGATTACTATATCTTTATGTGATGCCTTGAAATAAAATAGTGAAATTTCTCTAGATTTGTTCCTTTTAACAAATTGTCTTGGTTATTCTAGTTCTTTTACATTTTCCATATAAACTTAAAATCCATTTTGTCAATTTCTATGAAACAACTTTATAGTATTTTGATAGGACAATGTGTCAAATTTGGGGAAAGGGAAAACTTTAAGATACTGACTCTTTCAATATACGACTACGATAAGTTATTCTCTCTTCCCTTTATGATTAATTGTAACAATTTTTGTAGATTCTTAGGTTATTCTTTGCATACTTCTTACTATCTATTAATAA
Organism: Nycticebus coucang; assembly: GCF_027406575.1. Classification (NCBI taxonomy): domain Eukaryota; kingdom Metazoa; phylum Chordata; class Mammalia; order Primates; family Lorisidae; genus Nycticebus; species Nycticebus coucang. Next base: position 158,768,962 of record NC_069780.1, on the reverse strand, counting down.
ATACCATTTTATTTCATTTCAAATCTGTATCTAATTATTTATCTATCTAATTTTAATTAACTTTTCTTGCTTGACTTCTCTGATCAGAACTTCTAGTATAATGGTAAGTATTGATGAAGAGGGTAGACAGTCTTACTTTTTTTCTAATTTTAGCAATTTTAGGGGAGAAGTGTTAATTCTTTCACTATTAGTTATACATGGCAGATGCTATCATCAAATTCAGAAAATTTCCTTTTCTTCCTAGTTTTTTTTTTTTTTTTTATTGTTGGGGATTCATTGAGGGTACAATAAGCCAGGTTACACTGATTGCAATTGTTAGGTAAAGTCCCTCTTGCAATCATGTCTTGCCCCCATAAAGTGTGACACACACCAAGGCCCCACCCACCTCCATCCTTCCCTCTTTCTGTTTCCCCCTCCATAACCATAATTGTCATTAATTGTCCTCATATCAAAATTGAGTACATAGGATTCATGCTTCTCCATTCTTGTGATGCCTTACTAAGAAAAATGTCTTCCACGTCCATCCAGGTTAATACGAAGGATGTAAAGTCTCCATCTTTTTTAATGGCTGAATAGTATTCCATGGTATACATATACCACAGCTTGTTAATCCATTCCTGGGTTGGTGGGCATTTAGGCTGTTTCCACATTTTGGCGATTGTAAATTGAGCTGTAATAAACAGTCTAGTACAAGTGTCCTTATGATAAAAGGATTTCTTTCCTTCTGGGTAGATGCCCAGTAATGGGATTGCAGGATCAAATAGGAGGTCTAGCTTGAGTGCTTTGAGGTTTCTCCATACTTCCTTCCAGAAAGGTTGTACTAGTTTGCAGTCCCACCAGCAGTGTAAAAGTGTTCCCTTCTCTCCACATCCACGCCAGCATCTGCAGTTTTGAGATTTTGTGATGTGGGCCATTCTCACTGGGGTTAGATGACATCTCAGGGTTGTTTGGATTTGCATTTCTCTAATATATAGAGATGATGAACATTTTTTCATGTGTTTGTTAGCCATTCGTCTGTCATCTTTAGAGAAGGTTCTATTCATGTCTCTTGCCCATTGATATAAGGGATTGTTGGCTTTTTTCATGTGGATAAATTTGAGTTCTCGATAGATCCTAGTTATCAAGCTTTTGTCTGATTGAAAATATGCAAATATCCTTTCCCATTGTGTAGGTTGTCTCTTTGCTTTGGTTATTGTGTCCTTAGCTGTACAGAAGCTTTTCAGTTTAATGAAGTCCCATTTGTTTATTTTTGTTGTTGTTGCAATTGCCGTGGCAGTCTTCTTCATGAAGTCTTTCCCCAGGCCAATATCTTCCAGTGTTTTTCCTATGCTTTCTTTGAGGATTTTTATTGTTTCATGCCTTAAGTTTAAGTCCTTTATCCATCTTGAATCAACTTTTGTGAGTGGGGAAAGGTGTGGGTCCAGTTTCAGTCTTTTACATGTAGACATCCAGTTCTCCCAACACCATTTATTGAATAGGGAGTCTTTCCCCCAAGGTATGTTCTTGTTTGGTTTATCAAAGATTAGGTGGTTGTAAAATGTTAGTTTCATTTCGTGGTTTTCAATTCGATTCCAAGTGTCTATGTCTCTGTTTTTGTGCCAGTACCATGCTGTCTTGAGCACTATGACTTTGTAGTACAGACTAAAATCTGGTATGCTGATGCCCCCAGCTTTATTTTTGTTACAGAGAACTGCCTTAGCTATACGGGGTTTTTTCCGGTTCCATACAAAATCTTCAAGGAAGAGCTTATTCCTGTACTGCAGAAATTATTCCAAAAAATTGAGGAAGAAGGAATCTTCCCCAACACATTCTATGAAGCAAACATCACCCTGATACCAAAACCAGGAAAAGACCCAAATAAAAAGGAGAATTTCAGACCAATCTCACTCATGAACATAGACGCAAAAATTCTCAACAAAATCCTAGCCAATAGATTACAGCTTATCATCAAAAAAGTTTTTCTTTTTTTTTATTGTTGGGAATTCATTGAGGGTACAATAAGCCAGGTTACACTGATTGCAATTGTTAGGTAAAGTCCCTCTTGCAATCATGTCTTGCCCCCATAAAGTGTGACACACACCAAGTCCCCACCCACCTCCTTCCTTCCCTCTTTCTGTTTCCCCCTCCATAACCATAATTGTCATCATATCAAAATTGAGTACCTAGGATTCATGCTTCTCCATTCTTGTGATGCTTTACTAAGAATAATGTCTTCCACGCCCATCCAGGTTAATAAGAAGGATGTAAAGTCTCCATTTTTTTTAATGGCTGAATAGTATTCCATGGTATACATATACCACAGCTTGTTAATCCATTCCTGGGTTGGTGGGCATTTAGGCTGTTTCCACATTTTGGCGATTGTAAATTGAGCTGCAATAAACAGTCTAGTACAAGTGTCCTTATGATAAAAGGATTTCTTTCCTTCTGGGTAGATGCCCAGTAATGGGATTGCAGGATCAAATGGGAGGTCTAGCTTGAGTGCTTTGAGGTTTCTCCATACTTCCTTCCAGAAAGGTTATACTACTTTGCAGTCCCACCAGCAGTGTAAAAGTGTTCCCTTTTCTCCACATCCATGCCAGTATGTACAGTTTTGAGATTTTTGTGTGAAGAACCAGTCCAGAACAACCCCGCCAAGGGACCATGAGGTAGCTACTGCAGAGGATTCCACCTATACAGAAATGTTAGGAATGACAGAAAGGGAATTTAGAATACACATGTTGAAAACAATGATAGAAATGATGGAAATAATGAACGAAACTGCTAATAAAGTGGAAAATAACCAAAAGGAAATTCAAAAACAGAATCAAATAAGAGATGAACGATATGAAGAATATAAAAAGGATATAGCAGAGCTGAAGGAAATGAAACAGTCAATCAGGGAACTTAAAGATGCAATGGAAAGTATCAGCAACAGGTGAGACCATGCAGAAGAAAGAATTTCAGAGGTAGAAGACAAAGTTTTTGAGATAACTCAGATAGTAAAAGAGGCAGAAAAGAAGAGAGAGAAAGCAGAATGGTCACTGTCAGAATTATGGGACTTTATGAAGCGTTCCAACATACGAGTTATAGGAATTCCAGAAGGGGAAGAAGAATGCCCCAGAGGAATGGAAGCCATACTAGAGAATATTATAAAAGAAAATTTCCCAAATATCACCAAAGATTCTGACACACTGCTTTCAGAGGGCTATTGGACCCCAGGTCGCCTCAACTCTAACCGAGCTTCTCCAAGACACATTGTGATGAACCTGTCCAAAGTCAAGACAAAAGAAAAGATTCTGCAAGCTGCCAGGAGTAAGTGCCAGTTGACCTACAGGGGCAAATCCATCAGAGTGACCACAGACTTCTCTAATGAAACTTTCCAAGCAAGAAGACAATGGTCATCTACTTTTAATCTACTTAAACAGAACAATTTCCAGCCCAGAATTCTGTACCCTGCTAAGCTAAGCTTCAAAATTGACGGAGAAATTAAATCATTTACAGATATACAAACATTGAGGAAATTCGCCACAACAAGACCAGCTCTACAGGAAATACTTCAACCTGTTCTGCACACTGACCACCACAATGGATCAGCAGCAAAGTAAGAACTCAGAAATTAAAGGACAGAACCAAACCTCCACACTGATGCAAAACATAAAACTAAGCGATGGACTCTCACCAAATAAGACGAATAGAATACTACCACAATTATCAATTATCTCAATAAATGTTAATGGCTTGAATTCCCCACTGAAGAGACATAGATTGGTTGACTGGATTAAAAAACACAAGCCATCCATTTGCTGTCTGCAAGAAACACACCTGGCTTCAAAAGACAAATTAAAGCTCCGAGTCAAGGGTTGGAAGACAATTTTTCAGACAAATGGAATTCAGAAGAAAAGAGGAGCTGCAATCCTATTTTCAGATACATGTGGATTTAAAGCAACTAAAGTGAAAAAAGACAAAGATGGTCACTTTATATTGGTCAAAGGAAAAATACAACAAGAAGACATTTCAATTCTAAATATCTATGCACCCAATTTAAATGCTCCCAGATTCTTGAAACAGACCTTACTCAGCCTGAGCAATATGATATCTGATAATACCATAATAACAGGGGACCTTAACACTCCTCTTACAGAGCTGGACAGATTCTCTAAACAGAAATTAAACAAGGATATAAGAGACTTAAATGAGACCCTGGAACAACTGTGCTTGGTAGACGCATATAGAATACTCCATCCCAAAGATAAAGAATATACATTCTTCTCATCACCCCATGGAACATTCTCCAAAATTGATCATATCCTGGGACACAAAACAAATATCAACAGAATCAAAAGAATTGAAATTTTACCTTGTATCTTCTCAGACCATAAGGCACTAAAGGTGGAACTCAATTCTAACAAAAATGCTCGACCCCACCGAAAGGCATGGAAACTAAACAATCTTCTGTTGAATAACAGATGGGTGCAGGAAGAAATAAAACAGGAAATCATTAACTTCCTTGAGCATAACAACAATGAAGACACAAGCTACCAAAACCTGTGGGATACTGCAAAAGCAGTTTTGAGAGGAAAATTCATCACTTTAGATGCCTACATTCGAAAAACAGAAAGAGAGCACATCAACAATCTCACAAGAGATCTTATGGAATTGGAAAAAGAAGAACAATCTAAGCCTAAACTCAGTAGAAGAAAAGAAATTTCCAAAATCAAATCAGAGATCAATGAAATTGAAAACAAGAGAATCATTCAGAAAATTAGTGAAACAAGGAGTTGGTTTTTTCTTCCTAGTTTTTTGCGTGTATTATAAATGAGTGTTTAATTTGTCAAATTGTTTTTCTACAGGTATTGAGATGATCACAATTACTTAGTTTCCTAATGTGATGAATTGCATTGATTGGTTATTAAATGACAAACCATCCTTGCACTTGTATAATAAACTCCATTTTTTCTTGTTTATTATACTTAATGTGAAGTCAATTTGCTAATATTTTGTTGAGGATCTTTGTGATCATGTTCATAAAGAGTCTTTGTAATTTCCTTTCTTAATTATGTGTTTGCTTCATTAGGTTTCAAGACAATCCTCAGTTCATAAAATGAGCATTGGAATTTGTACATATTGGAAGCATTCTATACTCCTATGTATTCTGATAGTGTTTGCACAAAGTTGGTATTTTTTTATATTAAGTGCATTTTCAATAAAGTCATAAAAGCCTGGGGTTATCTTTGAAGGGAAATTTTTACTTGCAAATTCAATTTATTTTATAGATATAAGGCTATTCAAATAGTTTTAACATACTGTATCATTTTGTCAGTTTAGAAATTAGCATCTATAAAGGAATATATTCTTTTTAATTTGAATTATTGGCAAAATGTTGTTAATTGTAGTCCCTTATTTATTTATTTATTTTTGCAGTTTTTGGCCGGGGCTGCATTTGAACCCGCCACCTCCCACATATAGGGCCCACGCCAAATATTTGGAGGTCTATTTCTGGACTTTCATTTTTATACCATTAATTTCATGCTATTTCCACACTTTCATGATTACTATACCTTTCTGTGATACCTTGAAATAAAATAGTGAAATTTCTATTACCCTACTCCTTTGAGCCACAGATGCTGCCCCCCCCTTATTATCTTTTTCAATATTTTCAGAATATGTGGTGATGTACTTTCTTCCATTCCCAATATTGGTAGTTTGCTTATTTGGGTTTCTTTCTTTATTTTATTCTTTACCATTCTAGCTGAAGATTCAAAACTCTTACTAATTATCTTTTTTATTTGTTCATTTTAAAATTTCTACTTTTAATTTTCCTATTTTCTTTCCACTCACTTTGGTTTTTTCTTATTTTTCAGTTTCTTTTAAATTTGAAGTTTAGATACTTGGTTTTAAATTTTTAAATATATGTATTTAAATATATAAGGTTTATTCTAAATTTATTTTAACTATATCCTCTGAATTTTGATAGTTGTTTTCTTCCATTACAATTCAATTAAGTATATTTTCTAATTCTCTTATAATTTCTTTATTTTGCCCTTAGGTTGTTTGAGGTGATAGCTTAATTTCAAAATATCATGGGATTTCCTGGGTTTTAGTTGATTTCTGATATACTATATTACAGTAAGAGAACATACTCTCTATGACTTCAAATTTTTAACTTATTGAGTCTTGTACTAGGTTCTATCATATAATCAATATTGATAAATTTTCCATTTACACTTTCAAAGAGTATGTTTTTCACCATTACAGTTTGAAGTGTCGTACAGACGTTAATTATGCCAATTTGCTACGGTGTTTTTCAACTTTCTTTCTAATTTTTGTGCCTCATTATTTTCTTACTGAGAGAAGAGTATTGAAACATACAATTCTAATTATAGGTGTGGTTATTTTTCCTTTTAATTTTTTATCTCTAGAAGTTTCACTTTGTCTCCCTCAGTAGAGAGCCATGGTGTTACAGCTCACAGCAACCTCCAGCTCCTGGGCTTAGGCAGTTCTCTTGCCTCAGCCTCCCGAGTAGCTACGACTACAGGCACCTGCCACAGCGCCCGGCTATTTTTTTGTTGCAGTTTGTCCGGGGCCAGGTTTGAACCTGCCACCCTTGGTATATGGGGTCGGCACCCTACTCACTGAGCCACGCACTGCCCTAGAAATTTATTTTTATATACGTTTTATTATCTCCTTAAATCCTTAGCTATATGAAAAACATCTATTTGTTGGTCCTTGTCTGCTAATTCCATTATCTCTAGTATTTCTGAATCATTTTCTATTTACTGATATTTCCATTGTTTATAGGAAACATTTTTTCTGCTTTTGCACATGCTTAGACATATTTGAAAGCCATAGAAAAATTAAATTGTAAACAAAAAGTATAAAAAGTAAATGACTAAGATAAAAAAAAATAGTTCACGAAGACTTAAAACAAAATACTAGAAATAAAATTTGCATTAGAAAATATAAGGACTATCGTGGGCATTATGAAAATATGCATCACTTAAGTCTGGAAACAGAGAAGAAATGAAAGGCTAGGATGAAAAATAATGAAAGAGAAGATGAAATGTACAGAAAACAGAATTGTAAAGGATCCTAAGAACTATAAAATATAGAAGAGGATCAATGTTCAAAGGATTATCTAATTCAAACAAAACCTATCCTAACTTTAAAAAAAAAGTTAATTAAAAAGACTGGAAAGAGCTTGTTTCATCCAGAAAAAAAGAAAATGAAAATAGACTCACAAGCAAGCAGATATTTAGAATTTTTCCATGTCAAGAATAAGCAAACAATCTATAAGTACCCAGAAAAAAAAAGTTATATTTAAACAAAGAAAATTCAGATAAAAATTCAGATTTCTATGTAATATTAAAATCAAGAAGTTAATTAAACAGTAAAATCTACAATGTTTTAAAGCAAAATTTGTGAACGAAGGGTTTTATCTTAGGCAAAGTTTCATTTGTGAAGACAATGGAATTTTTTTCCTGTTTCTGCCATAATTTTGGAAATACACTACACAGAATATGGGTATGTTAAAAAGAAAGTATTTTTCCCAATATAATCATGTCACTTGGATTAAGACTAACTAGATCAAAAACTGGCAAAGGTATTGAATCTTAGCAGATTATGTGCTTTCTAAAATTTATCCATTTCTTAGAAATTGTTTATATGTTTATAGTAGTTTTGCATGATCCTTTCCCTTTCCCAACACCCTATTTCGGTGTTGTCAGTTGTAATGTCTCATCTTTCATTTCTGTCTTTAAATTTTCTTTGTCTCTCTCTCTCTCCTTTTATTTTTTCTTTAGTTAATCTAGCTAAGGGCTTGTCCATTTTGCTTTACTTTTGAAAAAAGCTTTTAGTTTTATTGATCCTTACTTCTTTTTATCTAGTCTCTATTTTGTCATTCTGCTCTTTATTGTTTTATCCTTTCTGCTAACTTTAAGTTTATTCCTCTTTTTCCTAGTTCCATGATGTACAGCATTAGGTTGTTTATTTGATATCTTTTTTTCTTTTTTGATGTATCATGTATTGCTATGAACATCTCTCTTACAACTGCATTTGATGCATCTCACAAATTGTAGTATTTTTTTCATTTTCATTTGTCCCAAGATATATTTTAATTTTCCCTTTAATTTCTTCTTTTATCCAATAGTTGGTCAGGAGCATATTGTTCAATTTCCATGTATTAGTTAATTTTCCATGATCTGCTTGTTATTAATTTCTAGTTCCATACCATTGTTGAATAAGATACATGATGTGATTTCAATCTTCTTAAACTTGTTACAATTTGTTTTGTAGTCTAACCTATGATCTATCTTGGAGGATTTTCCATGTGCACTTGAGAGTGTGTATTCTATTTCTATTGAGTATAATGTTCAGTATATCTTTTTAGGCCTATTTACTGTAAAGTATAGTTCAAGTTCAATGTTTCCTTATTGACTGCTTGTATGAATGATCCATCCAATATTGAAAAATTCAGCAATGAATTCCCCTAGTATTATTGTGTAGTGTCTAACTCTCCCTTCAGATTTCATAATGCTTCCTTTATATACCTAAGTGCCAATGTTGAGTGCATATGTATCTTTATAATTATCATATTCTCTTGATGAATTGATCCCTTTATCAATATATAATGACCCTCTTTTTCTCTTTCTGGAACTTTTGACCTAAAGTCTATTTCAACAAAAATAAATAGAGGTACCTCTCCTCTCTTTTGATTTTCATTTGCATGAAATACCTTTTTCAATTCCTTCATGGTTGGTTTATAGGAGTTATTTAAGGTGAAATGGGTCTCTTGGAGGCACTGTATAGTTTGGTCTTGTTTACCTATTCATTCAGCTATTCAATGCCTTTGGTTGGAGAATTTAATTCATTCAGTTTCAAAGTAATTTTTGATGGGTAAGGACTTATGAGTACCACTTTGTTAATTTTTTTTGGTTATTTTGTATTATTTTTACATTTATTTATCGAGGGACTTGGAGTGCTGAAGTAACGTGCTTATCACTCACAAAGCCAGCAAACAGTAGTATGAGGATTTAAAACCAGGTTCTGCAGCTGGTAAGCTAGCCTATTCTATTTTTCCGTCTTGCTGCCTTTTGGTGTTCAGATTGCTGAGAGTGAATGAGCAGCAGAACTGCACTAGATTCCATCTTTGTCTCTGGTCTTAAATTTAGGTCCATTTCACTAGTATTGCTGGCACAAAACTCCAACTTCTTTCTTTCACCTATCATGACTTGCTCACAAAAGCAGCCTTCAAATCCACTGTGCTCTTTAATCTCGTTTTTCCTTTTGCTTCTCTGACCTCACACTTCTCTTGATGTCTTAGATGTGCAAAAGCTGTTTGGGAATCCAAAATTTTTCAGAATTATTTTTAAGGCCAAGTAGTATGTCATGTATTCATAGGAAAGAAAATTTAGGATTCATAACCTAATTTTTTTTTTTTTGTAGAGACAGAGTCTCACTGTACCGCCCTCGGGTAGAGTGCCGTGGCGTCACACAGCTCACAGCAACCTCTAACTCTTGGGCTTACGCGATTCTCTTGCCTCAGCCTCCCTAGTAGCTGGGACTACAGGCGCCCGCCACAACGCCCGGCTATTTCATAACCTAATTTTAATGGAATGTTTTGTTTACATTTTTAGAGAGGAAAAAACTACTCATTTAAATATTTCTACCACAATGATAAAGAAATTTTCATTGTTTTACTATAAAATAAAGACATTTAAGATATTAAAAATGTTAATATTGCCTATTTTGTTTTGTGTACTAAGAAATATCTGGGTAAATATCTTCCCTAGAAAATGGGAAGATGTTTGATGGCTCTTCATTGACATCCTAAAATATGCTTGACTCTTACATAAGGAGCACCAATCTCCTGCACAGCCAAAAAATCCATGCACAACTTTTGACTCCCCTAAAACTTTACTAATAGCTTACTGATGATTGAAATCTTTACTGATAACATAAACAATGAATACATATTTCATGTGTTTTATATACTGTATTCATATAATATTGTAAGCTTGAAAAGATGTTATTAAGATAATCATAAGGAAGAGGAAATATGTTTTATTCATTAAGTGGAAAAGGATCGTCATAAAGGTCTTCCTGTTTGTCATCTTCACACTGTCTCCATGTCTTCATCATCTCTCTGTCTGAGGTGGAGGAGGAAGAGGAGGTGTTGGTCTTGACGCTTTTTTCTGAAAGAGGCAGAAGAGGTGGAAGATGTGGAGGGGAGGCAGCTGGAAGGCAAACTCACACTGGACACACATGGCCTACACCAGAATTTCTCCCTGGCTCTTTTGTTTTTTCATTTCTCTAAAAATATTTCTATATAGGATCATTTCTTCTTCCACCATTTGTTTTAGTTTTGGTGCCTGTATCGTAGAAGGGTCCATGTTATAAAATAAGTAAAAAGCAGCGTTGAATAATGAGAAGCCTCTGCCAGATTGTCTTATGTCAATTTGTCATCTGGCGTTGAATCTTCTACATCTTCTTCCTTACGGTCTGGCACTTGTCTGAAAACATTCATCTCCATCAAGTCGTCTTCTGTTAACTCCCCTGGTGTGATGTCTGTTTGCCCTTGAATTTCTCCAGGACCCCTATTTTGAAATGCTTCATTCCCCACCTTTTTTGCCATATCCGTAATCTCTTTCATGATTTCCTTGATTGGCTTTGTCATAAATCCTGTGAAGTCATCCACAACATCTGGACATAGTTTTCTCCAGCAGGAATTTATTGTTTCAGGCTTGATGGCTTTCGCGGCTTTTTCTATAACAATTATGACATCTTCAATGGTGTAATCCTTCCAGACACTCATGATGTGCTCTCCCTACTGGAGTTCTCTCCAACAGTGCTGACAATTCTTTCCGTGGAGTACTGTGTGCAATGAGCCTTAAAGGTCTTTAGGGCCTTTTGATCCAGAGGCTACATTAGAGACATTGTGTTTAGGAGCAAGTAGATCATTTCTACACCTTCAGTGTTGAACTCATGGGATTCTGGGCTTTCAGGGGTACTGTCCAATAAAATAAACATACAAAAAAAAAAAAAGACAAAACTTTAAAGGGCAGTCCTTTACCTGCAAGGTTTCTGATTTCAGGGACAAACCATTTATGAAACCAATCCACAAAACGTGTTCTCATACAGGAATTCTTCTTAAGCAACCAAAAGATTGGCAGCTGATGTTTATCAAGGCTCTGAGGTTAGCAATTTTATAGATAAGGGCAGTACTGATCAAAAATTTGACTGCATTTGCACAAAACAATAGAGTTAATTTATCCTTTCCTATTTTAATAGGATACATTTATCTGCATTAAAAACCTGTTCAGGAAGGTATGCTTTCTCTTCAATGATTTTCTTAATGCCATCTGGGAACTTGCTGCCTCTTATTGGAAGAAGCTGCTTCTCCTGTAATCTTGAAATTTATTAAGCCAAACTTCTTCCTAAAATTATCAAACTATCCTTGGCTGTCATTAAATTCTCCAGTTTCAGATCCCTCACCTTACTTTTGTCTTAACTTGACTTTTAACAACTTTTTTTTCCAAATCATATTAGAATCTGTAGGCACATCTTTCTTATAGAAATCCTGCACACATATAAAAGTTGTATTTTAAACATGAGAATATGAGGTAAAAAGCTATTTTGCTAGAAGTGCGAGGCTTTTGTACTTGCTACCATAGTTGCAGTAACAGTTTATCAAATTCCAATCTACCAACTTATATTTTACAATGATCCTTAGACACAATTCATTTACCTTGAAATGGCAAGTGACCATAGGTGCAGACCTCAATTAACAATACAAATCAAGCAATTTAACATTTCTTGTAATGTAGTGACTTTTCTCTTGCTCTCATGAGCACTCCAGGATCACTAGAGACACCTCAAATGAGTCCCATGGTGTTATTCAAAGTTTATATTATGGTACTAAATGTGAAAAATATTGAGAACTGAAGGAGATCACTTTTTACTGAAACAGACAATTTATTGAAAAAAGTGGAATGCTCACACAGAAATGTTTCTGTGTTTTCTGTCTCCAGATAGCTTTCCCTGCCAAAAACCCAACACAGACACCCCTACACACTTCACTATGACCACACTGAACTTGAAAATTTATTCCTAAATACTTCGTCCTTTTTTCAGGCATGCATTAAATTTGCGTACAGTGAATCCTCAGCCTTTTTTTATATTTACAGAGCTCCCACTCACGTTTTAAAACTCAGTTTGGGCTTGGCGGCCGGAGCTCACTGGTTAGAGTGCCACCCACATACCCCAGGGCTGGTGGATTTGAACCTGGCAGGGCCTGGTAAACAACAAGGACAACTACAACAAAAAAATAGCTGGGCATTGTGGTGGGAGCCTGTAGTCCCAGCTACTAGGGAGGCTGGGGGAAGCAAGAGAATCCAAGAATTTGAGGTTGCTGTGAGCTGTGATGATACAGAACTCTGCCAAGAGTGACATAGGGAGACTGTCTCAAAAACAAACAAACAAATTAAAAAAAAAAAACAAAAAAACTCAGTTTAAAAGTCTCCATCTCCATGGTTTGGTGTCAGTTTCAGTTATCTATTGTTTTATATAAAGAGGTATTTTCAATTGATATTGAAATAAACGAAAGAGAAATTTCTGGCTGGAAATATTTAATTTTATTAAGAGTTCACTACAATCAACTAATTGTTATGAAATCCTTTGCTGCCTTCAGGATATGACAATAAAATTGGTCTTTACCTATGTCCCATCCCACCGATGGGAAGAAGTGCAGTTCATTGAGGTAGGATGTCTGATCCTATATCAGCTGAGTAAAAAGATATCTGCATTAGAGTGAAAATTGAGCCTGGGCTATGACTAGGCCATTTTATGAACTCATGGGATTACTGACTATGCAATTATTTCTAGTACCATCATTTGGTGTTCAGAGATTTAAATTTCCTAAGGGGAATGAATATGCTTGGGAGGGCACCACTGATGAAATTACATAGATAACCAATTCCAAACCTACATAATGGACCTGGCATCAGTGTGTATTAAATCACTTCTCAGGGTGACTTTAGAGAAGTAATGAGAATATCATTTCTTGATTAGAAGTTTTGAGGATTCTACTGAAGATTTCACTGGGGTCACAAAGTAAACAGTAGTTCTTCTGTCAAAGGCAATTGATAAACTGGAGTCCCTTGTGTTTCAGTTCTTACTTTCAGATGCAGCCAGATTTCTAAAATGCAAAAGTGAAAAGTATATTATAGGTGATTACATTGGAAAATGAAAACAAATAAAATATAAACTATAAAGTCTAAACCCTGACTAAATTTGAAATCTCACTTCTAGAAAAGAAGGTGAGAGATTTAATATAGATAGTAAAATAGTTCTTTTTATAAAATCATTTTATTTTATTTTTAATTAGTTAATTAATTAATTTTTTATTGGCAGTTTTTGGCCCGGGCTGGTTTTGAACCCGCCACCTCCGGTATATGGGGCTGGTGCCCTACTTCGTTGAGCCACAGGTACCACCCAGTAAAATATTTCTTAAAATCACTTCCAGTTGATATACTTAACCCACTATTGCATAATTCTGCACTATGTAATGTAAAATTGATGCAGCCAAAGATCTTAGGATATCTGGAACTTCAGGAAATAACAATAACCAGGGGGTCATAGCACCCAGACTACCTATTATTGATTTCCCTCCATCTTCTGCCAGTCTATCACAGTGGTTTTCAACTTTTTTTTTTTAATCTCACAGCACACTTAAATTATGTTGATCAAAAGAAAGAGAAAAACAGAATATACTTACTGTGCTGTCAACATCTATCAAAAATAATTTAATTAATGGTCTTTAAAAATTTTTGCACCACACCTAAATCCTCTCATGGCACATGGCGTGAGGGTGAAAATCACTGCCCTCTCAGAACAAACGCCATCATAAGTCACATCTTGATTTTTCTCATAATAACAAAACAAATCCAAGCTTTCCAGGGTATGCATTGGTTTTGAGCTTTTTTGAGTCGAATCATCATCGTTGTCATCTTCCAGCCCACCCCTCCCTCTCATACCCATTTACTGTGTTCGTTGAAATGTTGCATCTATCCTGATTCTCTTTTCTTTGACTAAAGCCAGATAAAGCTACTTCTCCCAAGGACCTCTTAAATGGAGGATGTTTGTCCTATTTATTTCCTACCTACCCCAGGACCAGGTATTAAGTGATCCCTTATTGCCCATTAATTATTGAAAATAATTTTATTTTTTTCTTCCCTTCATTTTACAATACCCAAGATCTTTTGTCTTTATTTCATGTGACACATGTCCCTGTATTGCTGATTTTTGGGGTCCCCCAGCAGTCTCACATATCTCCACATCCAGCCCTGTCATATTCCTGATGACTTGCACATCCAAGAGACTGGCACATACAGAACTAGTCAGTAATCTCCTTACTAGCCTCACATTCTGCAATCTTGACTTCCCACAGCCTTAGCCACTCATTTCTAAAATCACACTATGGTTCACGCATTTTATCACTAGTCACTTACTACATCTGAATTCCCAACTTCAAATATTTCCCAATCGATCACTACTTTCTTTACTGTCGGTTCACATCAACAATTTCACACCACATTAAAACCTCTAAACCAATCCACTTATTCCATCACTTTTTCATCATTCGTTCAGCCCGTCCTTATCTTCACTTTCCTCCTCCTATTCCCAATTCACTATAATTGTTCACTGGTGAATATTCTAACCATCCTTGTATCTAATTTTCTTCCTTCTTTATGCCTACAAATATTATAAAATAAGATGATGTAAATGTGTTGCCTGGTTTTATTTTAAATTACCAATTGCAATTTTTAAAGGATACATTACATATTTTGTGGGTTTGTTACCATTCCCTAGTAAATCTTCTCTCCCACTCCATAGAAACTATGTTATACTTTCTCCTTTATTCTTCAAACTCCTCCCAACTCCTCTCACTACACAAAGAAACATAAACATATACATACTCCAGTTAATAATCTGTGTACTCTTATACTTCATTGAAAGACTGGAATTTGTCAAAAAGCAAATAGGTAACCTATAGAATGGGAGAAGACATTTGCATGCTACACATCCAACAAAGGGCTGATAACCAGAATCTACAAAGATCTCAAGCAAATCAAGAAGAAAAAAAATCAAACAACTCCATTAAAAACTGAGCAAGAGGTCTAATTTGAGTTCTTTGAGTATTCTCCATACTTCCTTCCCTTTTGATTCTGCAATCCCATTACTAGGCATCTACTCAGAAGGAAAAAATCCTTTTATCATAAGGACATTTGCACCAGACTGCTCATTGCAGGTCAATTTACAATTGCCAAAGTGCAGAAACAATGTAAATGCCCACCACAGGAATGGATTAACAAACTGTGGTATATATACACCATGGAATACTATTCAGCCATTTAAAAAGATGGAGACTTTACATCTTTTGCATTAACCTAGATCGATTTGGAACACATTATGCTTAGTAAAGCATCACAAGAATGCAGAAACAAGAATCCAATGTACTCATTTCTAATATGAAGGCAGTAGGTGAGCTAATACAAGGTGGGGGGTAGGAGAATGAGGGATTGGGTAGAGGGAAGGAGGAGGGGGAATAGGGATTATGGTGTATGGCACACCTTTTATGAGCAGGACTTAATTACAAGAGGGAATTTACTTAACAAACACCATCAGTGTAACCTAAGTCTTGGTACCCTCAATGAATCACAAACAAACAAAAAACTGGGCAAGAGGCATGAACAGAAACTTTTCTTACAAAGACAGAGAAATGGCCAACAAATACATGAAAAAGTGCTTATTGTCTCTAGAAATGAAAATCAAAACTACATTGAGATATCACCTAACCTTAGTGAAAATGGCTCATATCATAAATTCCCAAAGCAACAGATGCTATCTCTGTTCCTGTCAGGTGAAATCCTCTGTGTTGCTGCAATGCCTCTGATTCTCTTTTGCTTTCTCAAGGATTTTGCCTCCATAATCATCCCTTATATTTTCTTTATTAACAATATTGTTTTCATTTCCATTCAATTATTCTTAATGGCACCAAAAACATATTTACTATGCCCTGTCTTTAAAAAGTAAACCTATTAATGCCACTACTGCTCATTACTCTGGTTTAGTTTCACAGAAAATTCTCTTAAATCTTAGTATGTCACGTGACATCTACATCTTCACCTCCCATTCAGATTCTGACCCATTCTAATCTCACTTTCATCTCCTTCACATCACTGAAACTTCCATTTTCAAGGTCACCAAATCATCCTGTTACCAGTTCCCATGGACATATCTCTGTGTTCACCTCCCTTGATTTCTCAATGATGGTCCTTAGCACAGCAACCACTTCCTAGTCTTTAAAATACTCTGTTCTCTTGTCACTCGTGACATCACTGACTCCTGTTTTACTTTTTTTTTGGTTAACATCTCAGGTTTCTCCTTTCCAATTTACTTCTCTCTTTTTCAGTTTACCTTACTCCTCCTTTATCTACTTCAAATCTTTATGCTGGAGTTCCTCAACCTTCTTTCCCAAAATCTATTGTTTTCCCCATCTGTGCTCTCTCTCTTTAGGTAACATCATCCAGCCTCTTGATTTTAAACACAATCAAATACTGGTGATTTTCCTGTTTTATGTTGATATTCCTAGGCCAGATTCTTCATTGAGCTCCATATTTGTATATAAAACTGTCTATTTGATGGATGACTCAAAGTTATCATGTCCAAAATGTACTAACCTACAAAATCTGTTTCTCATCTAATCATCCTCATTTCAGTTAATGCCATAACCATCTATTCAAACAAGTAAGCCAACAAGTTAAGAGTCTTCTGTTTCTCTCTCCATCTTTCATCATATCCATTAGACTATCAGCAAGTCCTTTTTTATCTGTGTCCAAAATGCATCTCAGATCCACAGATTTTTCTCCACGTTTTCCCACTGCTACTATTCTAGTCTGAGCCACTGTTTTCTCTTCTCCGTACCATTGGTATCCAGATCTTCACGTTTGTATACATGCTCCCTTCTCTATTTGTCTATACACGGGAAACAGAATGTTCTATTAAAATTGTAAAAATAGACCATGTTAGTCCCTTGCTTAAAATAATTATGACTTTTATTGAATTGGAATAAAACTCAAATTTCTTCCTGTGATCTCAGCCTTGAGAATTTGGCTTCTGCCTACCTCTGTAGTACTGTTTCATAGACACTCACTCACTTGGCTACTGCCACACTGAGTGTGAGTATTCTTTTTTTAACTTTCTACTATATATCTCATCTCAAGGTCATTGCCCTAGATCTTTCCTCTGCCTGGGAGTACCTTCTGTCAGTTTAGAATTTGTAATTTTATTTTATCTTTTAGGTGTTATTTCAAATGCCATCTCCTTGGAGGCTTCACTGA
This sequence comes from Nycticebus coucang, assembly GCF_027406575.1. NCBI lineage: Eukaryota > Metazoa > Chordata > Mammalia > Primates > Lorisidae > Nycticebus > Nycticebus coucang. The sequence goes on along the minus strand of NC_069780.1, from coordinate 158,751,587 downwards.
TCATCCTATCCAGAATGAATTTCCTCTTTTCTGTTGTTTCTTTCTGTGTATATGCTCCATAATCATTTTCACTGTCTGTATTTATTTTTGTTCTCCATCCAGCATAAGAATGATCACTCCATGTGAATAGATGCATCTCCATTTTATTTGTCACTGTCATTTTATTTGTCCTCTATCACACAGTACAGTGCCTGACATAAAATAAGCACTTAAATTTTTATAGATTAAATGGAAAAAATGTATTTTCAAAACATACATCCTATGAAAACAGTAATTTCACATAATTAATGAAATTAATTGGTTAAATTTATCAGAGACAGATCTAGCAAAGACATTGTGACAGAGAACAAGGTGTCCCTCTGGCCCTGTCCCCATCAAATGAACATGAGAAACTTGCAATAGGATTGTTGAAATGTCATTCCAGATAGCCAAACTATGTTTCTGAAATGAATTATGGCTTTCTTTCATTTTTCTCTCCTGTTACTTCTTCCTCCTTTTCTTAACATACATTATCGTACAGACATAGATTTTGCTGTACAGTTTAAGCCTAGTCTCAGTATACGGAATCAATGCTCCAATTTTACTTCCTACCCCCCCTTAGGTATTCTAAGCACATAGTCCACCTGGGCATCTCTTGCCATATAAATTCACATCTACCCCCATAACCATGAACTTGCTATTATTTTCACCTCCCATAAATATAGAAAACAGAGTCACGTAATCTGTTCTGATATGTGAACTGCCTGGCTGGGCCTCTTGTCAGCCTCCCTTTGCTGGAAAGTTGAATGAATTAAATGTAATCATTACAGAAAAAAATGTGCCAACTTGTTAACAATAATGGTCAGTATAAATTACTTTAACTGAAATGATTTGCTTAAGTTAATGTGCACAATGGAATTTCAATTTAGACCTGGTCTTCGCTGCTGAATAAGGTGTAACAAGCTTACAAAGCATATTCATTAACCCTTTGTGGGGTGCTGAAACTTCATGGAAAGCCAAAAGAATTTTTTATCCTTCTTTAAATATACTATTAAGCTTAGACACAAGGACTCATAAAACTTATAACTCATAATAGGAAAAATATTTAGAAATTAATTATTATATCTGCATACTTAACACTTGCTAGTTATACATAAAATTTCAATTTCTGTAATATACCCAAGTTCTTTTGAGTATAATCTAAAGTTCAAGATCACCTACAAAAGCCAAGTTTGGCTTTGTTCATTGAGAGGCACCATATACTCTAAGAAGATTCTAATGGAGAGCTATAGAGGGTAGGAGAATATGAGAACAAATATTATTTTTAAGAAAATCATATATCCTACCCTCTGAGCTATGGTGAGTCTGGCCATTTTCCTATGGAAAATAAAGATAATAAAGTAATGATATTTGTAAGATATCTTACTATGCCACGGAATAAGGTAGATTCTACTGAACGAGCTAGAACTGGCTAGTCCAGCAAGAACTCCAGAGCTTCCTTTTTGGTATCACCAGGGAGTCTGGGAAAATCTCTGTTAGGTTCAGAGACAGTAAATGGCAGAAAACAAATGACCTTTACACTAGACATCCCAGTGTTTGAAAATCATGGGTAAAATGGGTACCGGTGTGTCAAACCTATCAATGGCAGGGCATGTGAAGGCACAGAAGTGGGAAAAGGGGAGTGTTGGGCCCACCCTTATAAGAAATAAACAGTTAAAAGAAAAATTGCTGACTGAACAGCAGGCCAGTATAGTTATTAACAGATTTTTGACTGATATTCAAAGTAAACTTGGAAGCTTAAAATGACATTTTAGGTTTGTTTCTTTGTTTACCTTAGGGAGTACTGCTTGTTTGTTAATCTTACATTTTTGTGTGTATTATTACTTGGATTCTTGTAAATAGAGGAGCAATGAATGATTGTTGAATGGAATTTTTTTTTAAGCTTTTGAGATGAGGACTCAAATAACTGTATCCTTCCATTCCAGTGGTTTCTCCGACATCAGATTTACCTACACGTATGGATGATTTCCAAATTAATACAATGTAGAGACTAAAGTAAGTTGAATTAATGAGATTTAGCTTTTTGAAACAATTTTTAGAAAGTTCCATGGCAATTCATTATCATTTAGGAAAATGAAAAACGACTATTTTCATAGTCGGTTTAAAATCAAAAACTGTCTTTGAGTTGTTAAAATAAAATGAGCTACAAAAAGGGTCAGTTTATGTTAAATTTAGAGTATTTTATAAGTTTCCAGGGAAACAGAACCTATAGAAATTAAAAGCAGATGTTACTAAATTGATGTTGTGGAAAACCCCCAAGAGGCTTTGCAAGGTAACAATGCTTGCCCCCAAACTATATTTGCCAATTATTATTTTGCAGTGTGAGTTTTGACAGCTACCCTATTCCCAGAAAGAACATATATATTATTACAATATCCTAATGCCTTGTTTATTACTGCCTCTCACAATGTTGAAAGCTGCCTGCTGCTGCCTCTCTATCAAGTAAAATCAGCATATCTGCTCTTTCTTCCAGGAGAACAGGCCTGATTTACTACTTGGCAACTTTACATATAAACCTGAAGCCCAGCTTACTACTATATTCATGTTAGCTAAGGTTAAATTAAAAAACTGAAACTAATATTTTTAGCCCTAGTCGCTTCTCTTTAAAATCATTTCATCAGAAAGAGGAGTAGAAAATAGAGTCCGGTCAATAAATTCTTTAGATTCCAAATTATACGGTAAATTTTGAATTATATAGAATAGTCTCTAATCAATTCTAATAGCTTTCCTGTAGCTATTGAGTATAATATTCTACAGCGTTTGAGTTGCTCCCTGGTGACCCAGCCATAGATATTTGTTAATTCTTTCCTGCCACAGAGATACAATTTCATATGTAATAAACACTTTGAAACCTTTACTGTCTGTGTTCAAAGACATTGCTATCGGAAGCCTAATTGATATGTGAAGCAAAGGCAAAACCAGCATTTTTTTCTGCACTTTGCATATGTGAAATCTGCTCTTTCTGCCCAGCTCACTGTCAGTGCCTATTTGTGGCGCTGCCTCCCAGACAACGCAAAGTTATCCTGAGGTCTGAGGCCAATGTTGCAGCTCTGTTTTTCACAGCCTAGCACATGGATAGCTGGCCAGCTGCAGCAAGTTTTTAGTAGCCACTTTTTCCATGTTACTTGATGGCACACCTTTCAAACATGTAGGTTGACAGCTGGCATGTGTGTTCATCTGCCATAGACTGCATTTCTTAACCTTGGCACTATTGGCATTTGGGACGTGATAATTCTTTGTTGTGGGGGGATGTCCTCTGCATTGTAGGGAATTTAGAAGCATCTCTGATTTGGGGTGCTCCAAATATCAGTACCACCCCCATTCCAGGCATGGAAATCATGCCTACCTGATAAATACTAGCGGACACAAGGGGAAATTAGGAGGCTTTCTAGCAGAGAAGTATTGTTCAGGCTGTGTCTGATGACCCTGAAGAAGCTTTGAGGGAGAGGGGAAATGAAACAAAGAAGAGGCTGGGAAAGAGCAAAGGCCGTATTACAGCGACCAATTGGACAACTGGGTTGCCTTTAACTTTATTTCAGGAAGTGTTTATTAAGTTGGTGCTATGTGCTAAGCACAGTGTTTATTGCTGTAGTGATTTAGACCAGTACTGCATATAAATTACTTGCAGTCTGGTAGGGGAACTAGAAAAAGAAACTCAATACAGTCATGAATGAACTGCAGTAATGGAACTTAACTCGGTTGATTCAAAGGGAAAAGGAGAGGATTGTCAAGAAAGGCTTCCCAGAATATTTCCCTGTGTGTTGAAGGTCAGAGAAGAGTTAATAAAATTTAGAAAGGTGTGGGAAGAATATTATATTTATAGGAAACAGCAGGTGCCATGTACTCACATGAAACAGCAGGTACAGAAATGTGGAGGAGGTGAGAGAGAGAAACAGAGAGACAGAGAGAGTCAGACACAGGGAGGGAGGGAGAGAATGCACGAGAAAAATGCATTTAGTGAACTGTATGTAACTCAGTCTTGCTGGAGCAAAGATATTAACAGAAAAAATAACAAAGATGAGGCTGGAGAAGAGGTCAGGGACAAAATTAAGACGGATCTTGTGGGTAGTTTAAGTTTTATCTGTAAAATTTTGAGTTGAAAACAATGTAACAAAATTGGTGTTTTAGAAAGGTAACTGTGGAAGTAATAAGGAAAAGATCTTGGAGTTGATGTTAGACCACAGGCAGAAAACTCGGAGGCTACTGTAGTTATCCATGCAAGGTAAAAATTAAAGAAAATTTGAGAAGCAGGGTAAAAGTAGAGAAGTATTAGGGAATAATTGCAACAAGTCAGCACTACCTCTTCCCACCCACAAAACACCCCCACGAAGGCTTAAGTGGTTACAAAGAAGAAAGGATGTATTAGATAATGAATGTAGAGAAAAGGGCTGTGGAAGGGAAAAAGAAAGAAAAGTGTAATAATTCAGGTCTATTGCTTATGTGATTAATTGTATGGTAGACTCATTTATCAGCGAAGGAAAAAAGAAAAATTATAAATAAATTGGGAGTGATGATAAATTCGATTCAATTTGGGGTATGTTAAGTTGCGTAAGGGATATTCGCGGGGAAATGTGGACTGGATTGTTGTATATTTGATCATGAAGTTCAGCAAAGGGGTCTTGTTTGGAGATGTAGATTTGTAAATAATTTGTTTATAAATGACCACTGAAGTCAGGATTTTACAGAATATTTCTTTAGAAGAATGAGAACAAAATAAAGATGAAAATACATCACTCGGCTAAGAAGTAGATCAGAGACAAAAGTTGAATCAAGGCTTGTGGATCCATAGTTTGGACTTGAACTAGTGTGTGGAATCTTGACTCTGATTCTAAATACCTGTCTACAACTGATTCTTATAAATTACCATTCAGCTGTCATGCTATGTGGGGTCTTTCTTCCATTCCCCTAGACAGAACGGTAACACTCCTTAGGACATCACCAGCCCCTCCCAGTATGTACCTTTACTGCAGAACTCAATACGCTCAACTGCATTTTGTTTTACATTTGACATCTACGAAGAGAAGAAACCTTATAATAATCAGCTTGAATTTCCTGCAAAAATAACAGAGTGATTGTATGCGCTAGAGGCTCAATAAAGAGTTGGTGAAAAAAATGTAAATAATGAGAGTCTGTAAGAGGTAAGTTGGACCAAGGGGTATGTTTGTTATAAGCTTATTCTGTTTGCCATGACTTATAAATAAGTAGTCTGAGTACCATCAAAGAACTCACTGATATGTATTTTGGTTTGTGAGATTTCCTCCTATCATTAGAACTGAATTGCTCCAAAGATGATTAAATTTAGCACAACATTAAGCTGCCAAAATAGAAGAGAATCCTGTGGAAGAGAAGGTAAAGTAAGAAGATGTACGCACATCAATCATGGTCTAGGGCAGGGGTCCTCAAACTTTTTAAACAGGGGGCCAATTCACTGTCCCTCAGACCGTTGGAGGGCCGGACTATAGTTTAAAAAAAAACAAAAAAAAACTATGAACAAATACCTGTGCACACTGCACGTATCTTATTTTGAAGTAAAAAACAAAATGGGAACAAATACAATTCACACCGCTTCATGTGGCCTGCGGGCCGGCATTTGAGGACGCCTGGGGGAGACGAAATTTCAGAGTTTACCAATAGTAGATAGTTTAAGATTCATTTTTGGCAGGTAGTATTGGAATCATTTAATCTCTAATTTCTAACAACAAAGGAGAAAAGAGAGAGTAGGGTCAAATATTACTCCTCTATTCTTATAAAATGTGTTTACAGTGAGATTTGGTAAGTGATTATATGTGTGTGTGTATATATATAGTTTAATATAATTCTTATAGACTACTAGCTTCAGAAAGTGGTACTATATTCTACCAATGTACTAAAATTACTTCCAATAAAATAAAAATTGCATAAAGTACGATGACTGGGCATCCTACATGAACATGATGCCATGTGTCTCCTATCAGTTAGGGATAAGCTTTGAGCTGTTTTTCCAGTGGTGGTAATGGATTTGAAGTGATTCATCTGCACTTTCTCACCTAGTCTGTTGAGACCAAGGACACGTATTTGGGGGATGGCTGGTGGTAAAGTCTGTGGCCATAGTACAGAGGAATTCAAACTGGCCAGACCCACAGCCTCGTCTTCCTCAGTGTGTGCTCCACCCCCACGAGCTAACTCACGGCAGATGTGGTCCTTCGTGCTGCCCACATTTTCAGGGCGTCCAAAAGGGCCCATCAAATACCAATTGGGTGCAAGCGAATTCCTGTTTATTTGCATTGAGGCCAAAGAAAGCTGTGTGTAGTGGTTTGGCTTTTCTTAAACATCCATCAGAATTGCCTGTCATTTCCCAAGTTTATGGCTAAATGAGGCTCAAGTCATCAGGACCCACTTCTGACATGAGGTTTTTATCAGTGGAAAATGGAAGCAGATGATTCCATCATCTTTTAAAGTAGTGACATGGGGTGATGCTGACATCATGTGAAATCTGTGTTGAAAACACTTTATTATCCCTTGATTTTACAAAAGATATATATTTTTTAAGTTTTTCTAAAAGGGCTGATTCTAAAATATTCAAATGGGGGCTTTGCCTCTTGAAAAGTTTTTTACTTTTTCTAGAAAAAAACAAATTTTATACTCGTGCTTATCATAAAATAGGTTTGAAGTGAAAACAAGCATTAAACTATCTTCAAATGGAGATTTTTAGTCTTGGACACATATTGGAATCACCTGGGGAGTTTCAACAATCCCTGATGTCTGTTTCAAGTAGTCTTAGGTGTGGTCTGGGCCTGAGAAGTTTTGTCACTCCCCAGGTGATTCTAATGTTTATCACAGTGGTGACTGCTGCTACGAGATTTGGGGATGAGAGTAATGAACTGTGCTCTTACTCAACATTTTGCATTTGGCAGAGCGCTTTCTGAATGCCTATGAATTTAACTAGTTAACTCTATTTCCACATGTACACTCCATATGAAATTATATCAGTGGTAGAATAAACACTGTTTCTAAAGTGTTTCTCTAAACATTTGTTTCTCTTTTCAGAGAAAAACAAGGGTGTTCACAAAATAAAAGCAACTCCTGTGAAGTTGGTTAGGCACTAAATTTTAGGCCTACGACTCAAGTGAAAATGAGAATCACAGGTTAGGTTCCACTGATTACCCTCCCTCCACCCGGCCTCCCTCCTCCCCTCCCCTCACTCTTCTCTCTCCTCCTTCAGCCTGGGTTATAGTTTTGTTTTATCTTTAGTATGAAAGTGTGGGTGATTATATATTGGTTTCATAATAGTACTGAGTACATTGGATACTTTGTCTTCCATTCTTGAGATGGTGCATATTGCAAGGGTACATGTCAAATCCATTAAGAGTAGAGTATAAATATCTTAACACAAAAGTAAGTGAGGTGAAGGCTACTTACTTTACTGAGTGTTGATGTAAACACTCTAAATTGTACATAAAATCAGCACATTGTACCCATAGAAACAGTAATGTACACAGTTATGATTTAAAAAAAAATTGTTGAGGGAAAAAATGAGAATAAAATACTATAAGCATGATGCTTAAATATTATACTTAGGATAATATATTTTCCATGACTTCCTGCCACTTATTTTCTAATACCGTTTTAAAGGGAATAAATGAATTGAATTTTTCAGCTGAAAACTTGAAACTCCATTGCCAGCATTATCCACTGGACAGTGTGGTAGCTAAACCTTCTTATCTCCTTGTGTTTTGGAAGGTAAGAGGGATTGTCATGTCATTTTTTTGGAGGTCTTTTAATTTTGATCAGGAAAAAAAAATGAAAGTGCCATGTTGGCTCCATAAAGATGATATTCTTATGTAATGATGATGACAAGCACCATATTAAAATTTTATTCCTATTATTTATTCATGTTTTTTCATTTAAAAAACATGAGACTTCACTATTTTGGAAGACTTCACTATTTTGTTCATATAGTAAAATCATGTGGGGGTTGAGAAAATTAAGTCATTTGTGTAAATTACACAGCTAACATATACACGCAGCAGTTTTAAATTCATATTTGCTTCCCTGACTTGAAAACTAAAATCTGAAATCAAATCACTAAGAGAGTAACTATAGGATAGTGGTTTGTGTTCTTGACGGCAGAGCAGATATTTCAGAATATCAGCTCTGAATAGGCCTTGGTCTAATTTCCTAGCTTTGTCTTTTTTTTTAAGACATAGTTCCACTATGTCACCCTCGGTAGAGTGCGTGGCACCACAGCTCACAGCAACCTCAAACTCTTGGGCCCAAGTGATTCTCTAACCTCAGCCTCCCAAGTAGCTGGGACTACAGGATCCTGCCACAACACCCAACTATTTTTTTGTTACAGTTGTCATTGTTGCTTAGCCGGCCTGGGCTAGGTTTGAACCCATCACCCTCGGTGTATGTGGCTGGCGCCTTAACCACTGTGCTACAGGCGCCGAGCCTCCTAGCTTTGTCTTTAATGGGACAGATGAATTTCATTGTTTGGTAGGAACTGGAACACATTATTTACTCAATACAAAATGCTTACCGATGCTTTCTGTATTTTAGTTCATACATGTAATGTCACTCATTAAAATTAGAAATTGAGATTATACCAGCAAATGTTTATTTATTCAAATAGCAAGGGATTATCAAAATATTTGACTCTGTCCCCTTAGTACAAACTTCTACTGAGAAAACATAGTAGCAGCAATAGCAGTTAACATTTACAAGGTGATTTCCAATTTGCAGAGTATTTTCACATAAGCATTTTTAATTAACTGGGCACTTTTTTTTTTTTGAAGCACAAAAAGAAGACACTTGAAATTTATTTGCTGTTGTTCTTTAATAACATTATCCTTATAGCTGGGCACAGTGGCTCATGCCTGTAACTCTAGCACTTTGGGAGGCCTGGGGAGAGGATTGCTTGAGGCCAAGCGATTGAGACCAGCCTGACCCAGATCTTGTCTCTACAAAAAATAGAAAAATTAGCTGGCCTGATGGTGTGGACGTGTAGCCTCAGCTACTCAGGAAGCTGAAGCAGGAGGATTAGTTGAGCCCAGGAGTTTGAGGTTGCAGTGAGCTGTGATGTCTCCATTTCATTTTAGCCTGGGTGACATGTTGAGACCCTGTAAAAGTCTCCATCTAACTCATTTCCTCGTGTCAGAGAGTTTAAATGACTTACTTATAATATCACAAGCAGTAAGTAAAGGATCCAGGAACTGAAAGCAGAATTTTTCACCTGGAATTTTTTAAAAACTATATTATATCTAAGCTCTACCATTTCCTAAGTGACCTGCAGCTAGCTATGTTCATTTTATATGCCTTATCTTTCACAGCTGTAAAAATTGGGAATTGGATAGTGTCTTCTGGATAGGATTTTTATTAGGATCAAATGGGATTAATATACAAAACTCTGTAAGTGGACCCACCCAAGGGACTGTAACAAAGTGGTCAACATACAGAGGTAGTCAACACGAAGAACTAGGTCTACCGTACTGACACCTACATGTGGTACACATCCAGTCTATGAAAACTAGGTCCAATTATGGAGGTGGCCAACTATGGAGATTCTATTGAATGTTAATGCTTACAACAGTGCTTGATCAGCCAGGAAATGAGGGTCCAAAAAATTAATGTTTGCTCTCAATTTTTGCACTGTGTGCCTCCAATATCAGCATCACACAGAATGAAAATAATGTACCATGATTAGAGCCAGCTGACTCTTAGGAGTTGGCATATTCTGTGAATTTACATGTTCTCTTCAATATTTAAGTCACTCAAATTTGGCCACAAACTGTCAATATACATATGTTAGTGGTGACATCTTGGTCCAATGAAGTTACTAGATACTTATATTATGCACATATCCACACTGGGATATGATTACATTCCATTATCACATTGGTTCTGGGTGAAGTAGGTAAGAATTTGTGAATAGTCTGAGTTCTTATTCTGCTCAATCTTGAGTGCTCTGTCCCATTTAAACAAAATCAATAGATTCATAAATGTATATATTTATTATGTGTCAATTAAAAATAAAATATAAAGCCCCAAATCAATAGATCACAAATTAAACAAGCATTATAAGTCTCAGGTTATCAGTGGCAGAAGTTACTTGTGTCACAAAATGGCCACATCATTCAGCACATTAAAGAGTGTCTCCACAATAGAATCAAGTGGAGTTTGATTCTTGAATTTCGCAATCAAAAGTTCAAGTGTGGGCATATCGACTACACAAAATTAGAGTCCATCAGTTGCTTGATTCTCAGAATCCTCACTCATCATGAGGGAAAGAACTTGAATCGTTTTATTTAGCAAGTTCAACGGACATCATTTAAAAATCAAACTATAAACATATTAAAAAGTATTTATACTTAGTAATCTATTTTAGATATCCTCATTTGATGCAAAGATGCATAAATTATTAAAAACCTTTGAAATAAAAAAATTCTATGTTTTTTAAACAACATACAGTCATTTTCTTCCATTAGTTTCAATACAAGAAAATCTGATAGCTTAATTTTAACCTAGAAACTATAAATTATTATATAACTACATTGTTTTTTAATGAAGAAATTTATTGTAAATAATTGTATTCACTTAAAAAGTGATTCATTTTTATATAATCTTAAGGTTTTAAAGAATGTCTAAAAATGCCTGCTTCATGAATGGATTAACAAACCGGGGCGCATGTACACCATGGAGTACTACTCACCTGTAAGAAAATATGGCGTCTACATCTGTTATGTTTATCTGGATGGAGTTGAAACACATTCTTCTTAGTAAAGTATCTCAAGAAAGAGAAAAAGAATGCAATGTACTCAGTACTAATATGAAATCAATATATACACACAAAAAACCAATGTACTCAGTACTAATGTGAAACCAATATATACACACCCACGTCAATGATGAAGCACAAATATAGTCTAGCAAGGAGGAGGGGAGCATTGGGAGAGGGAAGGGGGAAGTAGAGAGGGCTTTAGGTGGGAGGAGGGAGGACAATTGGTGGGATCTCACTTAACACGCACATTGAGAAGGTGTTCCACACCACCCCAGGCGAAGAGCTCAACTACAACTTGAACCTTATGTTGTAACTGAAAACAATGTAACCTAAAAACTTGTACCCTCATATTAATTTGAAATTTAATAAAATAAAATAAAATGCCTGTTTCAGTTGTTTGGCCCGCAGCTTGAGTATCCCATAGGATATTACTAAGAAGGCATTGACCATTCAAAGAGATAGGGAACTCACTAAATATCTCTCATTATACTTCTAGAATTGTTTGCCAATTCCTTTTTATACTGAGCCAAATTGACTTCCCAGCACTTTCTGTACTGATTTGTACTTATTTACATCTTTAAGGGCCTATATATATAATCCTTTAGTGCTTCCAAATGACAATTTTTCAAATATTTTAAAACAAAAGCTATGCCCTCTCTAATTCTCTTTATTGTCTTCTAACATAACAAATGACTGCAATTATATAGCTCTTTACAAAATTCATTGGTTTAATATAAACTCACTGCTCTAAAAGGGAGCTCCTGAAGTAGAAGTTATGTCTCTTTAGATCATGATTCAACCCCCAAATCTTAGCACACTGCCTAACACACAGGATGCATTCAAAACAAATGTTAAGTGGAATAAATGAAGAATGGTGGTTTATGTGTTTCCAAATGCTTCATCCCTTTTGCTGGGAGAGGCCTATACCTGTCCAGGTTACCACTTGACTTCAGTGCCTTCTGTGACAATATTCATCCCTACCCATTGAGGTGGTACATGCACCTTGTCTGAGCAGAATCCTTGCCTGGTCCCATCAGCTCTCTTGCTCTTTTCCTCACCACAAGTTGAGCATGTCCACTAGAGGCTGGCTGATCTTGGACTTGGACCTTAGAATAAAAAATTGCCTGCAGTCTGCACCAGCCTGGAGCCCACCCAAGCCGGGAGCAGAGCTATAGACCATTATGTAAGATTTTATATGCATATATGTAGCAAAATTAATAAGTGTGTTAGTAAAGCATGCCTGGCTTGAGTTCCAAATTATTTGATTTCCAATGAAAAGAAATTGTAATCTCTCACTTTTTTACCGTAAGTATGATATTTACTTTATAGCCTCTCATTATCTCTCCACAATTTTTCAAGTCTAACCAATAGTTATTTTGCAATCTATTTTGCAATACTCTAAGTGCCTTGAGAACTTGACCTCTCTTAAAGCATAGATAATTATCACCAGAACTCCTAAAACAGTAATGTTCTCTTACCAATGCTTATGTGTCTCAGGATGAAGAAAATTTCACTTAGTAGAAAACTGAAACAATAGAAAAAAGAATCAATTTTCTTTCTTTCTATAGTTCTTTAACTATCCAAATAAATCCAGAAACTCTAAAATTAGTTGTGTGCTTTGCATCCTAGATATTTACCCTATAGACATTCTATACACACAAAAAAGCTTTATGCAGGATTATGCAATTCATGTAATATAAAATATAAGAAAAAAATACAAGATAGAAAGTAATGTAAATAATGGTTCAGTAAATTGTGGGAATTAACTAGCCCAATGCTTATACGATAACCATTTGTTAACTACTGGGAATGCATTTTACATTTCTAGTAAAATCCACATGTAATGAAATCATCACACTACAAGTATTAACCTTCTAGCCTTAAGGCTTGTTGCTTGCAACATTGCGTAGGCCACCTGTTTCCGAAAATATGGTTTGTGAAACCTCCAGACTTCAAGGAGCAGTCTGGTGTCTTACTCATTTACGAGTACTTAATGCGCAGCACAACAGAAGTAAATAAACTGAATAGCAATGAGAGATCCCTGTAGACTTGAGATGACCGTTCAGTATATCCCATGGTGTTTTGGCCTTGGGGGAACCTACTGCTGTCATGGTAACTACTTCTGTGGGCAGAGGGGCTCTCATTGACAGTTCCCATCCTTCCCAGCCCCTCCCCTACGCCCAGGACCTCCCTCCTTTATATCTATCTGCATGGCTAGGAAGCATGCCTTTTCAGTAAATAATATCTGACTTGCATGCACATGCCCTTAAATAAATATGGACAAAACCCCAGGCTGTACCAATGTTTTTTATTTTATTTGTTTTCTTGCTTGGATTGTATACTTAGTTGTTTGAATCAGACTCTTGATATTTAACATGAAGGCCTCTGGGACCTTACTGGCATCAAATGAGCTTTGCTTTTCATTGCAGTCTGCAAAATTATCCTGGCTTTGCTCCAACTCTCTGCTCCATGTATGAGATTCAAAAGTTATTCCTAGGTCAGATTCTTCTGAACACACTTTAGAGTCAACAGAGGAATTTTTCTTGAATCCAGACTACAGGACTTGGAGTAACTGTTCCTGAAAGAAAGTTCTCTTGCTTCTTTTCTTGGTTCAATGCATCCTGTGCTTTAACTCATGCCTCTCTGGTTCCAGAAATTGGCGCTCCCTCTCACAGTGCTAAGCATCTGGGCTTTGAGGCTTTTCAGATTGCTCTATACTCTCTGAAGGTCAGCACTTTGTAACAATTTTCCAAAGAAAACAGTCTTTGTTGCCATAACCTTCTTGTATAACCAAGTTCACAGAGCCTGGAAGCATTTTGTAATAGTATTGAAACAGCGAAAACTGCCCTTGGGGACCACCCAAGGGACAGGGATAAATTGGTTGCCTCCATTAAGTGATCTTTAAGCATCAAATTTTAGTAGAAATGTTGGGGAGTAAGTGATCACTTAAAAAAAGAGGTTGTCTGAGGTCTGAGAGTGCAAGTTGGCCTACATTTAATAACTGCAAGGTCACTGCATGAAATCAGTAAGAGGAAGCAGAGAGAAGTGGGTATCTTATTTCCATACTGTGCTCTGATGGTTTGTGATGTCAGCAGCCCTTCAAAATGGAATGATTGCCTCTAAAATATCATATCATCTTGTTAACGAAAAAGGAGATCAAAGAATTTACTCCAATATCCAGTCATGACATTGTAATTTAAAAGTGCTTTGCAATGATTCCCATCCCAGGTCCTCAAATTATTTTTCTTAATTAATTTCATTCATTGAAACTGCTCTAAGGGCCAGAGATTTTTATGGCTGTTTTGCAGGGAAGTCAGGTTACATGCAGGGAATTCTCAATTATGCACGCCAATAATGGAGGAAATCAGGAGTAAAGATTATCCCAAAGAGTAGATAATCCAAAAATCCTCTCTTTTGGCCCTTGGAAGGTATGGCAAGGGCCATATTTTTTGTGGTTGATGCTTTTTTATTGTTGCTTCTGCCATGAGATATTGAGCAGAAAAAAAACAGAATGGACTACAACACTAATGTGACCATATCTTGGTTGTGAAACAACTTGAATTGCAAAGGAAAGAAGACCTGATGTAAGGATTGCAATAAAATGAAGACAAAAAAAAAAAAAACTCAGAAATTTTATGTTTGTATGAGAAAAACACAATTCTTCCCGTTGTTTCTCTACCATATTCATAACTCAGCTAATTAATTTCAAGTAAAAGAGGAAATAAAGTTAAAATGAATATGAACCTGAGTTGCAAATTTGAACTGTTGAATTAATTTTTTTAAATGCCCTCTCTTTATATGGTGTATATAAAAGATACTTTTGGTCAGGGAATATCCGAACGAATTTATTATTTAGAAAATTGTTTTTGCTGATGTTTTAAAGTAGAATCAACAACTAATTAACTGGGAATAAACTGTGAAGGGAAAGAGCTAAAATACACACCAGGGATATGGTTCAAAATGTCCCAAATCTTCCCAAGTATTGATGCATCTTGTCATCCCCATAGGAAGCATCTTAAATGGTGCTACATTGGTCCTAATCACAGTCACTTCATCTCTGTCTCTGTATTACCTTTCTAAAAATGGATGCATCTATGAATGTGCACTGAGCGTCTTTCACAACCACATCACTGTTAATCGGAAGTGATAGAAAGAACATCCGTTCATTCATTCCTGCATTCATCTACCCATCCATTCATTGATCTCCTATATGTACTTTTTTCAGGTGAAAAATACTGAGTCTGGGAATGGGTACAGCACAGATTCCCTCTGAACATGTAAAATCGACCCAGTAATATATGATATTTATATAAGATGTAACCAAGCCTTTTGACAAGTAAATTTAAAGTAATACATAAGTTCTTTAACATCAGTATAAGGAGTGGTTTTGTTTTTTTTTCTTTGTTTTGTCAACCTTCTGTTTTTATCTGTGAGATATCTACTTATTTAAATCCTTTAATTCTCAGAACTCCCTAAGCAGGGTCATTTTAGTTCATCCTGCTGCTTTAACAAAACACTTGAGTTAGGTACAAAAAACAGAAATACATTTTTTATTTCCTCACATTTTTGGAAGCTGAAAAGTCCAAGATTAATGCCCTGGCAGACTCTCGGGTGGTGAGTGCTACTCTCTGCATCCTCAGGTGGAGGAGGGGCTAACAGGCACTAGGATGTTCCCTTAACTTCTTTTATCAGAGCACTGATCCATTCTTGGGGCTCAATTTCTAGGACTTAGTCACTTCTCCAAAGGCTCCACTTAATACTTATCGCCTTGGGTTTTATATTCCAACATATGCATTTTGGGAGGATACAAACATTCATAACATAACAGGGTCACTCACCACGTCCCCTGACTGCAGAAAGTCATGCTCAGCAAGGGCTGTTCCCAGGCTGAGATTCCAGACCAGGGCTTCACAGCTGTGGGAGACGTTCCAGATCTGGCCTCCAGTGAACAAAAGTAAAGGAGACATAGATGGAAATGGAAGAGAAAGAAGAGGCCTCATATGGGGAGAAAAATGTATAGTTTGTATATGGGGCTAAATATTGAGAAAGAGAAAATCTCAATCACAACATTTTGAGGGAAAATAAACCACCAATATGGTGTGGAAATTAAATTGAACCAAAGGGTGAAGACCACTTTGTCTTCTCCTTGGCTGCTAAACTTGCAGCCCTCTAGGTCTCTTCGTACCTTGGGAGTGATTGAAAAGCTCACATAATATACTCTATATTAAAATGTTTATAACTAGAAGAGTAAACATAAAGTCATAAAAATTTGGCAAGTGCTTTCATTGAATATATTCTTACAGCCACACCCAAATTCGCTAAGCCAGCTAGCTCTCAATTAGGATAAGCCACAGTTGTTTCATGATGTGTTCCATAGCTAGCATTTAGAAGCTTTAGTCCATCAATTATGGCACTCCATTTCACATTCCATAGGCAATGGATTTGAACCTATTGAATATAACTGATAAATGAAGACAGAAGAGCTAAGTTACTCTGTCAACCTTAAAGAAATAGGGAATTTCCCTTTAAAAAAAAAACAAGCAAGTGCTACAAAATGATTCCACTGTTTTTCTAGCTTTAGAAATCTTGGTACAACATTTTGAATCAAATTGTCTTCCATTTGCAAAAATGTTAAGAACTTCCTCATGGGTGTAAGGTTTGTTAGCCACTCTCCACATGATGCAACATTAAAGAAATTCCTTCAGGAAAAACTAGATAATCAGGTTTGCAAGGGAAGAATTTTCATATGCTATCATCATTACTCACCAACCAATGGTGGAGTATAATTTTGTAAGCAAGGAAGGATCAAAAAAGATGACAGCATTTCTCTTCAGCCAAGTTCTTAAAACTGATCCAAACAACGTTAGATTTTTATCTTCCATGACAAATCGTGTGTCAAGGAGAATTTGGTTTCTTCTTTTGAATGAGTTTCTCAATTAGATGACGACTGAATGATGTGCTCAAGCTGCTATAATTTAACAAAATAGAAATCAATGTCTTTAATCTCTCTTAGTTCCCTTAACAATCCTTCTGTTCATTTCAGCTTTTGAGAAAGGAGGGACCTTGTCATGAATTCTTTGGAGAAAGAAGAATTAACCTTTTTATTAGAAGCGGGGAGCTCAGCTTATTTATACATGCCTCAGTCTCAGGTAGACCAATGTCTGAATCTTTTTTGCCTTTCACTCCTGTAGTACTTTGATGCTTACAGCAGAATGTCACCATCAAACACAAAAATTGCCATGGGTGCCAAACTGGTTGGAATAAAACTTAATCTCTGCTGGGTGAGGATGTTTATCACAGAAGGTGCTACCTTTTGTCTCTTCAGACTTGACATGATTATCTTACAAACTTTAAATACATCTCATCTGCAAATTCACACACTTTCCCTTAACTGTCCGTAGTTAATCTGAAAACGTGAAGATATTTTCCACTAACTTCATTATAACAATAATCATTTGTTTTTGTGGATTTCAAAACACTTAACGATGTTATGTTTTGAAATTGTCAGAATAGTTCTGTGGGATAGTTAGGTAAATGCTTCAAAACAAAATAACAAAAAGAAGAAATAGACCATGAAAGTTTTTGAGACCTTTCCTAAATCTCATGTACAGTAAATTTGGCAACATCAGAAACAGAATTCAGAGGGTCTGGTAATTTGTTCAGAATACTTGTTGTTACCCATGCTTTGCCATTTCTTGAATAACAACTATTTATTTTTAAAATGTACAGCTATAGGAATGGTTTGATTTTATTGATAATGTCTTATATCTTAACAGACCCTATTTTAGCATTCAGATGATTTTTCCATGGCTATCACTAGTGCAGTATCAGAGATGATCTAATTTTCATTCACTTTGTTATCAGGAGGCAACTAGAATTCCTATGTATTAGACGTTCAGGCAGGAATTATGAACTAGAATCATAGCAAATGTATGAACACGAGCCAGGCTCCAGGGAACCTAGAAATAAGATTCATGAACATAAATTAAAGCCATGAAAATCATTCTGTAAAAGAGTGGGGTGCAATTAGGACAGAGGGAGCAAGATAGTGTTTGGGGATATCAAAAGACTTAACTGGAGGTGAAAGATCATCATAGGCTATTGGCTTCTTTTTATTTAACAAGAAAAAAACGACATTTTGTGGATGGTACTGGTCTCCCTCAAATTACCAGTTCCTCGGGGAACTTCTTATAAGTTATTCAAAACTTAGAATGAGTTATTTGGCAGGGTCCAATTCTAGTTGGAGTCCAAGAAGAACCGTAATCACAAAGATTAGACCATTTCAACAAGCTGTAGTTACTTAAGGGAAGGCCAACCAAGATATTGTAGCATGGAGTTCGGGGTGTGAAAGGAAAGGACTACATTGTGGGTAGCTTGAGGACCCCAGAGAACAACAATAAACAGAGTGAAGTGGGACATTGCGGGGGAGGGAAAGAGGGATCAAAGATATGTTATTAAAAGCAACAGCTACTTGATACCTGCAATTATTCAATACCTGCTTTATTCAAGATACAGAAAAAAAGGGAAGTTTTGGAGAGCTTGACAACCTAATGATTATAATAAAATAATGATTTTCTTAGTGTCTGTATGATTGATTGGAGAACTAATGTGATAAAAACTGTTATTATCTGGGTGGTGGGGTTTTTTTTTGTGTGTGAGATCAAAATGTGTAAAAATTCTAGGATTCTTTGCTAAAGCAATAGTTAATTCTTCCACTGCAAAGTACACATAGATTATAATGTTTAAGAAGAAATATGGATGAGTTTGCATCTGACCACTACAATTTATCAGCTGGGAGAAGATGGGTAAATTATTTAAATTCTTTTGACCTCAGTCTGCTCATCTGTTAATTGGCATGGTGATATATTCTTCAAAGGGCTGTTACAAAGATTCTATTATGTGCTGTATGCACAACTTTTGGCACAGTGTTCAATACTAGACAGAACTTAGTATATGGTGGCAATAAAGATAATGCATGTAAAATTAATGGTCCAAAAATGATTGCACTCTCAGCTGCACTCTACACAAATGACCCGTGTGTTCACCTTGAAATGATTTTTTCTTTTGACTTTGTTAACCCAGTGGCTCTCTCTCTCTCTCTGATTTATTTTCCCAAAGAAATCCCAATTGCTCTCTCTGATTTCTTTTCCCAAAACAGTAACTAAATTGATCTTTTAAAAATGCAAAACAGATCACGTTATTCTGCAGAATAAGGCTGTCCCCTGTCTTCCCACTGCACTCATAATATACCCAGACTCCTGCAAAGGGCCTGTGAAGTCCCATGACTTCCTCTCTCACTTTTCCTCCTGCTTGGTCAGGAAAGGTTTCTCCCCATTCCTTAAGCAAATTCAGTATGTTCTTGTTCTGAGGTATTTGCTACAGCTACATTCCCTGCTTGGGATGTTCTTCCAGCAGGGAACTCACAGTTGGTTAATTTTTGCCATATTTATTTTATCTTAATGCAGAATTTCTCAACCTCTACACACTAACACTTTGTGCTGAGCAATTAAGTATTTCTCAGTGAGGGAGGGGTGGTAAGGGATAATATCTTTAGCAACATCCCTGGACTCCATCCATTAGGCAATAGTAGCATCCTTTCCCACCTCACCTATCGAAATTGTCACAAGTGTTTCCAGACATGTCCAGATGTCCCCTAGGGGCACAGTGACCCCCTCCTCTGACTCATCCTCCCACCCGTCCATTAGAACCATTGGCTTCATGTTACTGTCTCACAGAAGTCTTTCTTCATTTCTCAATCAAAGGTAGCCCCCAAGTCACTACCTACCACAAAGAACTTTGATGACCTAATATTTTCTTATTTAATAATTTCTGTGGTTTTGTTTATCTTCCCCCAACAGAGTATAAGTACCTCAGAGCAGAAACCATGATTGCAAATGGTAAGAATGAGATGTATATACACACATGCAAAATTCATATTAGTTGAATGAATGAATTGATGAAGAAATGCGTGCAGTGTCTAAACTGCAATTTTAATTTATAAACCTTGCTTCTAAGCATTATTTTATGTAAGTGATTTAAAAAGTAGAGATTAGCCATTTGGGAAATATTGGACCACTTCTTAATGTGTCAGCCATTATCTTGGTTGCTTGGCAATACGACAGTCAGGAGGACAAAAAGGTTTACACTAGTTTCAAGGGCACTGGTGAGGCACTTTAAGATCGCCGGGCAGAAAGACACAAGAATATAGTTTTTAAATTTACCTGTTGCAGGTATCATAGAGAAGCAACAGACAACCTCCATTTGTCTGTCATATATATTCCTTCTAAGTTCCAGTCTTCCGAGACCAGATTTTTCCCACAATTAATCAAAAAGAATTAGATTTGCCTTTCCCAATCCTTTATTTATTTATTTATTATTTCAGAATTTTACAGGGGTGCACACATCTTGGTCATATAATTCTTTGTACATGTTTAGTCAAGAGTTATAGGCAGTCCTTCACCCTTCATTGTATCAATTAGGTATAAAATTACCCAACTCCTCC
The DNA here is from genome assembly GCF_027406575.1 of Nycticebus coucang. Taxonomy (NCBI): domain Eukaryota; kingdom Metazoa; phylum Chordata; class Mammalia; order Primates; family Lorisidae; genus Nycticebus; species Nycticebus coucang. The sequence goes on along the minus strand of NC_069780.1, from coordinate 158,731,290 downwards.
TCTCCCCCCTACCCTTTGTGATTTCTGTTGAGTTTTACTTCCATATGAGCACATAAGTGTTGATCAACTAGGTCCAATTTAGTATCAAGTACACGTGATATTCGTTTTTCCATTCTTTCAATACTTCACTTAGAAGAATGGTCTCCAATTCCATCCAGGTTATTGCAAAAGATACCAGATCACCCCTTTTATGATGTAGTAGTATTCCATGATATATGCATACTGTATTATATAAATCCACTTAAGCATTGATGGGCACTTGGGGTGTTCCTACATCTTTGAAATTGTGAATTGTGCTGCTATAAACATTCAAGTGCAAGTGTCTTTATGATAAAATGTCTTTTTTTTCCTTTGGACAAATACCTAGTAGTCAGATAGTTAGATCAAATGGTAGGTCTACTTTAGTTATTTGAGGCATTTACAAACTATTTTCCATAGAGGTTACACTAGTTTGCAGTCTCACCAACAGTGTGTAGGTGTTCCTTTCTGCATCCATACCAGCAGTTGTTATTTTGGGACTCTCACTGGAGCTAAGTGATATACCATTGAAGTGTTAGTTTGCATTTCCTTGATGATTAGAGATGTTGAACATTTTTTCATGTGTTTGTTGATCATTAGACTATCTTCTTTCTGTTCATGTCTTCTGTCCACCTTTTTAATGGGCTTGTTTGATTTTGTTCTTGCTGATTTGGTTATTTTTTTTTTTTTTTGCATATTCTACTTATCAACCTTTGTTGGATATTTAGCATACAGATATCTTCTCCCATTCTGTAGGCTTGTGTATTTACTCTATTAAGTGTGTCCTTAGTTATCCAGAAACTTTTTAATTTGATCAAATCTCATTTGTTTATTTTTGTTGTGGTGGTTGCTTTTGGGGCATTCTTCATAAATTCTTTCCCTAGACCAACATCTACAAGACTTTTTCCAACACTTTCTCTAGAATTCTTATAATTTCACGCTTTATCTGTGCTTATAGGTATATGTGTATGCACATATATATCATATATAAATGGAAATTATTGGAATAATTCCTGAAATATATCAACATGATATAAACATGAAGTTCTGCTATATATTTACTTTATATAAATAGGATCATATTCTAAATAATGTTCTGTAATTTACTTTTGTAGTATGACAATATAAGTCAGAGAATTTCTATGTTGGTTTAAATAAATGTACATTGCTTTTTAAAGATTTTAATAGAATTTAATATTACAGATATGCTAATTATATTTAATTGTTGCGTATTGACATATTAAACAGAGGGATTTTTTTGGACAATTTTTCATTATTGCACAATTGCAGACCATATGGTCTGGTTACCAAATATTCAACAATACTACATGCTATTGTATTATAAAAGCAGCCATAAACATTGTATTCCTAAAAACAAATGGGTGTGGCTATATTCCAATAAAACTTGATTTATGAAAATAGGTGAGTGGCCCATAGACTGCAGTTTGGGCACTACTGGTAAAGAAAAATGCATATGAATAGAATAGCAGTAACCTGGAGAATATCTTGTGATAGTTGATGAGTAAGAAAAGCCAGAGTAAAAATGTATCTAGTCTGTGACATAATCCCTGCATTGAATGATGTATCTTACACAATGCTTCCTACTCTTTTTTTCCTTCTATCTGTTTACACTATTAATTGTAGTGGGGTTATCAAATATGGCACTTCACATCAGAAAAGAAATATAAAAGTAAAAAAAAAATGGTCAATTGATTTGATATTTTCTAGTCATTTTCAAAGGTTAAAATTTTCCCAGTTAATTTTTTTGATATTCTTGCATTTAAATATATTTAGCCCTAATTCAATCTTGAACTATAAAAACTGGGAAAAATACCAAGTATCTTCTGTTGGAAGAAAACAAATTCACATGGTTAGTTGGAATTATCATTGTAAACATGAGAAATTCCAGGAAAATTATATGCATAATTACAAATAGCTCAGGTTAGCAAATCTTAACATACATGAAATGAATCAGAGAAGAATAGATGGTTTAATTACTCCGTCTTTAATACACTTGAGACATCAGTCATGACAAATACTAAAAGTACTAAATGCTACACTGTAAAGTGTCCTGCTGGCAAATTCCCTTCATCAAATCAATCTAAATTGAACATTATACTGACAGACAAATGGTGCAAACTGACTGGAAATTATTAAAAGTTTGGTGAGATGGACAGTGAGGTCATCAATTAAGGTAATTTTTTGGAATACTGGATATTTACAGGCATATACCTTACACTTTTACAGTCTGTATTTTTTAGATGTAATTCTTCATTTGATTATTTTGCCTACATAGAGGTAATTTAATATCATCATGTGAATTTTTCATAAACATATGCACAATATTTATAAATAAAAGTTCACATCTTTCGTGCTTTATATCAGTGTATATTTCATTACATTGTGTGTGAAAATGTGAGTGGCATAACTAAAAAGGCCAAGCTGCCTGACTCAGGCCAAGAAGCTTTTAGAAGGAGGCCAAAAACCTGCAGGAAACACTTGAAGTGGCAGCAGCAACTGCAATAGGAATGATAGTTTGAGAGCCATCTCTTGAAAAACTCAGAACATCTGAATAAATACAACCCCTACGGCACTTAATATTGGCAAAAAAATCCTATCATTTACAGGTCTTGGATTTAGAGGGAGATGAATTTATTTGACTAATAGTAATAGTCTATCTTGGGACAGGTGTCAGCTATATATTTCATGTCCTTGCTTCACATCTCAGGTGCAGAACATTTTGGGTTACTACCTCCAACCACCATAATACGTTTGCAAGTTGTGATAGTTACTGTCAATACACTTGCCTTCCTGGGAGAAGTCCTGAAAATTCACTTAATAAATACTTACATTTTAGAGAGACATATTATAAATCTTTTCTCTAAGTCATGTTTTTTTTTTTCCTTATTTTTTACTTCTCTTCTTCCTCTGCTTTTAAGACCAGAATGCAGGCTTTGACAGTAGAAGAAGCATTCACCAATTTAAGGTTAAATATCTCTACTGTCATGTGTTACCTAAAAATATGTTTGTTCTAGGAAGTATCATAATATTGAAAAAGAAAAACATATATCTGAAGTTACAAAATATTCCATTAATTTGAGAATATCAATTTCTAAGGGATAGTAAGTACTCTTTAAAAACATGTGTTGTGCTAATTAAAACAAAATTATTTTCCGCTCCTTACTTCACATTTTTGTTGAGTGTTTTATTGGAAATATATTTTTATATTTCTTTTATAAAAGGTTTTATTGTCTATTTCTCAGACAGGTCAGAGAGGAGTGTTTATAAATGGAAACTAGAGTCCATCAGTTTATGAAAGAATTCCTAAAGATAAATTTCTGAATGGCAAAGTATTAATACATTGTTTATAGCCCACACCCTCTTCTCATTCTTAGGATGCTTGACCAACATCAGGTCTAATATCCCCCTCTGTCATTCTAAGTCAATTCTCAGAGTTCAAAGTCAGTTGGCATTGTTCCAGATGAGTTGGGTCACAGTTGCTCACCTCCCACATTTCTTATTCAGTCCCAAAATGAACAGGCCACTCATTCAGTAAAACCCCTTCAATCCTTCAATCACAGAAACATAAATATAAATGAATGAAAAAGGAAAGATCTTTCTTATAGCAACATGTCAACTTCTAGTTTGTAGAAGGTGTGATAGAAATGGATATCCAATCTTGAGTAACCATCATAACCATTGATACAGGCAGAATTAGTCAATGACGGCAAGTTGGATGTTAAGGCTGTAGGTTGAGGTTTTGATGAGAAACAGTATGTTGAAATAATATCCAAATGTGTCCACACAAAATAGTAATCTAAAACACAGGAAGAAATTGTAAATGTACATCGCAGAGACCTGCCAGACATTAACTTGACCAGATAAGCAAGGTTACTATCATTACTGAGGGGATGTGTTGAAATAACATTCTTTAGATACTATGTTTTGTGAAGAGCACCATCTTTTCTACAGTATTTCTGTCAAAAATACAGAACCTGAATCTGGTCATGAATAATTAGTAGAGAAACCCTGGTTAAATGTTATTCTAAAAAACAAAATGCCTGAATATTTGAAATTGTTAAGCAAACAAGAAATAGAAAGCAGCTGAAAAAAGAGAGTAGCTACACTAGTGTTGAGACCTGAATGAGTGTAGCAGACCCTGCGCTGCTGAGAGATGGTAAGCCTCTAGCCCAGGCAGAGCAAAGAGATTCCAATGAGCTTATTGGACAATCAGTTGAGTCTTTAGAAAGGCTGAACTTTAAAATTATAGGTCACACCTTTATGTAAAAATGTTATTCTTTGACAGTGGATAAAATTGAAGTAAACCCAATCTACCAAATTTAAATCAACAAGACCCTTTATAAATTTACAACAAAATCTAACCTCACCACAGTTCAGCATATACTCTAATGTTACCAGGCACATGAAGAAACATAAAAATGTGATCTACCGGCTCAGTGCCTGTGGCTCAAGCGACTAAGGTGCCAGCCACATACACCTGAGCTGGCAGGTTCGAATCCAGCCTGGGCCCACCAAACAACAATGACGGCTGCAGCCAAAAAATAGCCGGGCATTGTGGCAGGCACCTGTAGTACCAGCTACTTGGGAGGTAGAGACAGGAGACTCGCTTGAGCCCAGGAGTTTGAGGTTGCTGTGAGCTATGATGCTACAGCACTCTACCCAGGGCAACCTCTTGAGGCTCTGTCTCAAAAAAAAAAAAAAAAAAAAAAAATCTATCATCAAGAAAAAATGCAATCAATATAAACATATCTCCAAATAATCCAGATAGTGAAATTAACAGCTACCATATAGATATGCATGGAATAAATATAAAGGAAGCAAAACAAGGAAATATCTGGGTATCCCAGCAGAAAAACATGCTAATTGTATAAAAGAATCTAATGGAAATTCTAGAGCTAGTACTACAATTGAAGCAATGAAAATTTTACTGAATAGGTTTAGCAACAATTGTAAAGGACAGAAAGACCAATAAGTTTATCAATGAATCAATGAACATTATAAAAAATGAAGAACAGAGGTAAAAACATGGAAAATAATGATCAAGCCTCAAAGACCTGTGGCAAAGTATCAAAGTAATTAGGAAAAGTGAATTGGACAGAAAAGTTATTTCAAAACACAATGGCTAAAATCATGAAAATTTAGTAGAAATTATCAACAGATCAAATAAGATCAGAAATAATCTAGAATATTAATGAAAATAAAATCTACATGTGGTCACAAGATAGTCACACTGCTGAGAATCAAAGGAGAAAATCTTTAAAGCAACTAGGAAAAAGAAACATACTTTATATATAGAAACAACAACAAAATAATGGTTCAAATCTCATCAAAAACAATTGAGGCGAGACAATAATTACATCATATCTCTAAAATGATGAAAGAAAAACTGTCAACTCAGAATTCTATCTTGCATTTAAAAAAATCTTCAAAATTAAGAAGAAATGTAGATGGTTCCAGATATTTCCTTTTTCAGAAACTTAATTTACTCTTAAAAACCTTCTCATGAAAGACTCCAACTTGCATTGTTTCTTTAGTGAGTTTTATCACTTCTATGAGGAACAAATAACATCAATTCTATACAAACTCTTTTAGAAAATAGAGAAGCAGGGAAAACTTCCCAACTCATTCTATGAGTTCATAATAACCCTGCTATTTGTGCTGACATTTCAAGGAACAAAAATCTTACTGACTGATACCTCTAATAAATATCAAGGTTAAAAATCTTTAATCAGACAGCAGTCTTAAAATTTGCAGCAGAAGAAATGGCGGCCGAGTTAACAGCTTCCTTGCATCTGGGCACTGTGAGTCTGGGGAGATAGGACTCCAGGCATCTCTGGCTGGGGGGATATGCCTATATCATCCTTGTGAGGATACAGGGAGTCAGCGAGAGACTTCTGGACCCCAAGAGGAGGACTAAAACAGTAGAAAACTGGCAAGTGGTCATGTGTGCTCAATCCGTCTAAACCCGCCAGCAACTGTAAGTAAGTACAGTAGCAGAAAGACTGCAAACCGGAAAGGCCTTACCTGTGAATTGTTTTGGTGTCTTTGGACTTGGCACTCAGTTGAACTGCCTTGGGGAGAGCCTGAGCGGGAGTGTGGAGAACTTTGGCCATTGTCTAGGGCCCCAGTCTGAGCCGCTGAGCCAGACGGAGCTAATAGTGTTTGGCTGTGGGACACAGGGAGCCATTGTGAGTGATCTGCCCCAGCAAGCTCCGCCCTCAGGGTCACAGAGCAAGAATCGGATGGGAGCTGGTAACCCAGCAACTGAGTAGTCTAAAGGCGGGATCTGAGCCGCCTTACAGCCCTAACCCTCAGGGGCAGAGTAAAACTGATTTTGGCACACTGGGTAAGTGGATAGCCACTTCAGCAGTGATTCCAGCGACAAGCACTTTCCTGGAAAAGCTGCTACTCAGCGAGTTTACAAGTTCAAAGTTCCTTTTAAGAGGGCTGAAGAGAGATTTAGGGTGTCTACCTGCTGGGGTTGGAGAAATCTGCAGCCTCCAGTCCTATCAGCACTGTGATTAACGCTCATACCCCAGAAGACCACGTGTTGCCCAGACAATATTCAACAACATATACATACTGCTTTGTTTTTGGTTGTGGTTTTTTTTTTTCCTGTTTTTTTTTGATTTGGTTGTTTTTCTGTTTATTTTGATGTTGTTTTGTTTTTTAATTTCAACCTTTTCCGAACAGATTTTTTTCTTTCTCGATTTTTCTAGTGTAATTATAATTTCCCATTCCTGCCTTTTTCAATAATTAGAAATTCAATTTTGCTAGTGTTTCTACCACTATTAGTTGGTTTTTCACCCAATTTTGTTTTGGTTTGATTTATAGCATTTTCGTCTTTCCTATCTACTTGGTGGAGGTGGGGTACTGTGTCTGACCAGGTTAGCAAAGAGCTGCTGACCTCAAGGGAACCACCCAACTGGGCACACCCAGAAGGTGGGTTTTTTTTAAGGTTGTGTCAAAGTACCCTACTGTACACCTATATTGCTCTGCCTCCCTCTTTCTGTGCCTCTCTTCTTTTTGTCAATATTCCTTTTACCCACCCCCTCTTGTTTCTCTCTCTTTTTTACTTTTCACTCATTCCTCCTTTCTTCCATCCCTTTCTTCCTCTTCAACCTTCTCATCCTTCTGGTCCTGTACCAAAAGGACTCATTGAACCCTTAGTCCACAGGCACGAGAACTTAAAGAGCAAGAGGAAGTGAAAGGAAAATTAGGGCAAGGAAACAGATAAAAGAAATCACTCATGAGGAAGAATCAGCAGAAAACTCCAGGCAACATAAAGAACCAGTCCAGAACAACCCCTCCAAGGGACCATGAGGTAGCTACTTCAGAGGATTCCACCTATAAAGAAATGTTAGGAATGACAGAAAGGGAATTTAGAATTTAGAATTTAGAATACATGATGAAAACAATGAAAGAAATGATGGAAACAATAAAGGAAACTGATAATAAAGTGGAAAATAACCAAAAGGAAATCCAAAAACAGAATCAAATAAGAGACGAACGATATGAAGAATATAAAAAGGATATGGCAGAGCTAAAGGAACTGAAACAGTCAATTAGGGAACTTAAGGATGCAATGGAAAGTATCAGCAACAGATTAGACCATGCACAAGAAAGAATTTCAGAGGTAGAAGACAAAGTTCTTGAGATAACTCAGATAGTAAAAGAGGCAGAAAAGAAGAGAGAGAAAGCAGAACGTTCACTGTCAGAATTATGGGACTTTATGAAGCGTTCCAACGAGTAATGGGAATTCCAGGAGGGGAAGAAGAATGCCCCAGAGGAATGGAGGCCATACTAGAGAATATTATAAAAGAAAATTTCCCAAATATCACCAAAGATTCTGACACACAGCTTTCAGAGGCATATCGGACCCCAGGTCGCTTCACTCTAACTGAGCTTCTCCAAGACACATTGTGATGAACCTGTCCAAAGTCAAGGCAAAAGAAAAGATTCTGCAAGCTGCCAGGAGTAAGCACCAGTTGACCTACAGGGGCAAATCCATCAGAGTGACCGCAGACTTCTCTAATGAAATTTTCCAAGCAAGAAGACAATGGTCATCTACCTTTAATCTACTTAAACAGAACAATTTCCAGCCCAGAATTCTGTACCCTGCTAAGCTAAGCTTCAAAATTGATGGAGAAATCAAATCATTTATGGATATACAAACATTGAGGAAATTCGCCACATCAAGACCAGCGCTACAGGAAATACTTCAACCTGTTCTACACACTGACCATCACAATGGATCAGCAGCAAAGTAAGAACTCAGAAATTAAAGGACAGAACCTAACCTCCACACTGATGCAAAAGATAAAAATAAGCAATGGACTCTCACAAAATAAGATGAATAGAATACTACCAAACTTATCAATTATCTCAATAAATGTTAATGGCTTGAATTCCCCACTGAAGAGACATAGATTGGCTGACTGGATTAAAAGACACAAGCCATCCATCTGCTGTCTGCAAGACACACACCTGGCTTCAAAAGACAAATTAAAACTCCGAGTCAAGGATTAGAAGACAAATTTTCAGGCAAATGGAATTCAGAAGAAAAGAGGAGTTGCAATCTTATTTTCAGATACATGTGGATTTAAAGGAACTAAAGTCAAAAAAGACAAAGGTGGTCACTTTATATTGGTCAAGGGAAAAATACAACAAGAAGACATTTCAATTCTAAATATCTATGCACCCAATTTAAATGCTCCCAGATTCTTGAAACAGACCTTACTCAGTCTGAGCAATATGATATCTGATAATACCATAACAACAGGGGACTTTAACACTCCTCTTACAGAGGTGGACAGATCCTCTAAACAGAAATTAAACAAAGATATAAGCGACTTAAATGAGAACCTAGAACAACTGTGCTTGATAGACACCTATAGAACACTCCATCCCAAAGATAAAGAATATACATTCTTCTCATCACCCCATGCAACATTCTCCAAAATTGATCATATCCTGGGACACAAAACAAATATCAACAGAATCAAAAGAATTGAAATTTTACCTTGTATCTTCTCAGACCATAAGGCACTAAAGGTGGAACTCAACTCTAACAAAAACGCTCGACCCCACACAAAGGCATGGAAATTAAACAATCTTCTGTTGAATAACAGATGAGTGCAGGAAGAAATAAAACAGGAAATCATCAACTTCCTTGAGCATAACAACAATGAAGACACAAGCTACCAAAACCTGTGGGATACTGCAAAAGCAATTTTGAGAGGAAAATTTATCGCTTTAGATGCCTACGTTCACAAAACAGAAAGAGAGCACATCAACAATCTCACAAACCATCTTATGGAATTGGAAAAAGAAGAACAATCTAAGCCTAAACTCAGTAGAAGAAAAGAAATATCCAAAATCAAATCAGAGATCAATGAAATTGAAAACAAAAGAATCATTCAGAAAATTAGTGAATCAAGGAGTTGGTTTTTTGAAAAAATAAATAAAATAGATAAATCATTGGCCAGACTAATGAGAAATAAAAAAGTAAAATCTCTAGTAACCTCAATCAGAAATGATAAAGCGGAAATAACAACTGATCCCACAGAGATACAAAGATCATTTCTGAATACTACCAGAAACTCTATGCCCAGATTTTGACAATGTGAAGGAAATGGATCAATATTTGGAATCACACCCTCTCCCTTGACTGAGCCAGGAAGAAATAGACCTCTTGAACAGACCAATTTCAAGCACTGAGATTAAAGAAACAATAAAAAATCTTCCAACCAAAAAAGGCCCTGGTCCAGATGCCTTCACACCAGAATTCTATCAAACCTTCAAGGAAGAGCTTATTCCTGTACTGCAGAAATTATTCCAAAAAATTGAGGAAGAAGGAATCTTCCCCAACACATTCTATGAAGCAAACATCACCCTGATACCAAAACCAGGAAAAGACCAAAACAAAAAGGAGAATTTCAGACCAATCTCATTCATGAATATAGATGCAAAAATTCTCAACAAAATCCTAGCCAATAGATAACAGCTTATCATCAAAAAAGTCATTCATCATGATCAAGTAGGTTTCTTCCCAGGGATGCAAGGCTGGTTTAACATACGCAAGTACATAAATGTTATCCACCATATTAACAGAGGCAAAAATAAAGATCACATGATCCTCTCAATAGATGCAGAAAAAGCATTTGATAAAATCCAGCATCCTTTTCTAATTAGAACACTGAAGAATATAGGCATAGGTGGCACATTTCTAAAACTGATTGAAGCTATCTATGACAAACCAACAGCTAGTATTTTACTGAATGGAGTAAAACTGAAAGCTTTTTTTTCTTAGAACTGGAACCAGACAAGGTTGTCTTCTGTCACCTTTACTATTCAACATAGTGCTGGAAGTTCTAGCCAATACAATTAGGCAAGACAGGGAAATAAAGGGAATCCAAATGGGAGCAGAGGAGGTCAAACTCTCCCTCTTTGCTGATGACATGATCTTATACTTAGAGAACCCCAAAGACTCAACCCCAAGACTCCTAGAAGTCATCAAAAAATACAGTAATGTTTCAGGATACAAAATCAATGTCCACAAGTCAGTAGCCTTTGTATACGCCAATAACAGTCAAGATGAGAAGCTAATTAAGGACGCAACTCCCTTCACCATAGTCTCAAAGAAAATGAAATACCTAGGAATATACCTAACGAAGGAGGTGAAGGACCTCTATAAAGAAAATTATGAAATCCTCAGAAAAGAAATAGCAGAGGACATTAACAAATGGAAGAACATACCATGCTCATGGAGGGGAAAAATCAACATTGTTAAAATGTCTATACTTCCCAAAGCAATCTACCTATTCAATACCATTCCTATCAAAATACCAACATTGTACTTTCAAGATGTGGAAAAAATGATTCTGCATTTTGTATGGAACCAGAAAAAAACCCGTATAACTAAAGCAGTTCTTAGTAATAAAAATAAAGCTGGGGGCATCAGCATACCAGATTTTAGTCTGTACTACAAAGCCATAGTGCTCAAGACAGCATGGTACTTGTACAAAAATAGAGACATAGACACTTGGAATCAGATAGAAAACCAAGAAATGAAACTAATACCTTACAAACACCTAATCTTCGATAAACCAAACAAGAACATACCTTGGGGGAAATACTCCCTATTCAATAAATGGTGTTGGGAGAACTGGATGTCTACATGTAAAAGACTGAAACTGGACCCACACCTTTCCCCACTCACAAAAATTGATTCAAAATGGATAAAGGACTTAAATTTAAGGCATGGAACAATAAAAGTCCTCAAAGAAAGCATAGGAAAATCAGTGGAAGATATTGGCCTGGGGAAAGACTTCATGAAGAAGACTGCCATGGCAATTGCAACAACAACAAAAATAAACAAATGGGACTTCATTAAACTGAAAAGCTTCTGTACAGCTAAGGAGACAACAACCAAAGCAAAGAGACAACCTACACAATGGGAAAGGATATTTGCATATCTTCAATCAGACAAAAGCTTGATAACTAGGATCTATAGAGAACTCAAGTTAATCCACATGAAAAAAGCCAACAGTCCCATATATCAATGGGCAAGAGACATGAATAGAACCTTTTCTAAAGATGACAGACGAATGGCTAACAAACACATGAAAAAATGTTCATCATCTCTATATATTAGAGAAATGCAAATCAAAACAACCCTGAGATATCATCTAACCCCAGTGAGAATGGCCCACATCACAAAATTTCAAAACTGCAGATGCTGGCATGATTGTGGAGAAAAGGGAACACTTTTACACTGCTGGTGGGACTGCAAACTAGTACAACCTTTCTGGAAGGAAGTATGGAGAAACCTCAAAGCACTCAAGCTAGACCTCCCATTTGATCCTGCAATCCCATTACTGGGCATCTACCCAGAAGGAAAAAAATCCTTTTATCATAAGGACACTTGTACTAGACTGTTTATTGCAGCTCAGTTTACAATCGCCAAAATGTGGAAACAGCCTAAATGCCCACCAACCCAGGAATGGATTAACAAGCTGTGGTATATGTATACCATGGAATACTATTCAGCCATTAAAAAAAATGGAGACTTTACATCCTTCGTATTAACCTGGATGGAAGTGGAAGACATTATTCTTAGTAAAGCATCACAAGAATGGAGAAGCATGAATCCTATGTATTCAATTTTGATATGAGGACAATTAATGACAATTAAGGTTATGGAGGGGGAGGAAAAGCAGAAAGAGGGACGGAGGGATGGGGGTGAGGCCTTGGTGTGGGGCAAGACATGATTGCAAGAGGGACTTTGCCTAACAATTGCAATGAGGGTAACCTGGCTTATTGTACCCTCAATGAATTCCCAACAATAAAAAAAAATCTTTAATCAAATATTATGTAATCAAAGCTAAATATATATAAATATATGTAAATGCTTTATGACCAACTGGCATTTATCCCAGAAATGGAAGTTTGGTTAAACATTCAAATCAAATTACATTCTATTTAATGTAATTCATTAACAGAATAAAGGAGAAAAAGCATATGAATAATTTAATAAATGCAGAAAGTCATTTGACAGAAATTATCTCCCTTGCAATGAAAAAGGTTCAGCAACATAAGAAAATAGAACTAGAAGAAAAAAACTCAATTTAATCAATGGTATTTATGTAAAACCTGCAATTTATCAGCACAGTCAATGTTAAGTATGGAATACTTTCCTCTAAGATGGAGATAAAATAAAGAATATTATTTTATCCTTAATTATATCCTAATATTACCATTTCTATTTAACATTGTTCTAGGTTCTAGCCAGTCTAGTAGAGCAAGAAATAGATATGAAAGACATGCAGATTGAAAAACAAAAAATAAACTTTCCTTTTTCGTAGGTAACATGGTTGTATGTATAGAAAATCCCAAATAATCTAAATAAAACTTCCAGAATGAATGAGTGAATTTAACAATATCACAATATATGGGGTAAGTTTAGAAAATAAATTATATGCCTATATCCCACTCCACAAAACAGAAAGTGATATTAAAATAATTTTATATTAGCATAAGAATATACAAAAGGCATATAGGATCCTTAAATGGAAACTATAAACATCATTGAGAGATCAATAAAGGCTAAACAGATGGCGAGATATACCAAGTTCAAGGATTGGAAAGTTTAATAACATTAACATATCAGTTCTCTCCATGTTGATTTATAAAACCATTGAAATCCTTTTTTTTTTTTTTTTTCAGACAGAGTCTCACTTTTGTCACCCCCAGTAGAGTATGGTGGTATCATAGCTCACAGAATAAACCCTTGGACTCAAACAATCCTCTTGCCTCAGCCTTCCTAGTAGCTAGGACAAGAGGTGCCCGCCACAACGCTAGGCTATTTTTAGAGATGGGGGTCTTGCTCTGGCTCAGGCTGGTCTTGAACTCCTGAGTTCAAGTGATCCACCTTCCTCGGCCTCCCAGAGTTGCTAGGATTACAGGAGTGAACCGCTGGCCTGGCCCCAGAACCACTGCAGTTCTAATCAATACTGCAAGTGGCTTTTCAAAAATAGAAATTGAAACCTGATTTTAAATGTATATGGAAAGTCATAGTATTTAACTATAAAAATGATGTTAAAAAAAATAAAATTGGAAGATTTAAGTTACCTGACTTCAGTACTAAAAAGGTATGGTCATCAATAGTGTGAATGGTGTAAACACAGACAGTGTAAATGAAACAGAGTAAGCCCAGAAATAGACCTACATGTGTACAACAATTATTCAACAATGGCACTAAAGGCAATTTAATGATAAAAGAGAAGTATTTTGAAAAACCGGTGTTGGAAGAACTAGGTCAACATTTGAAAAAGCATTTCATTTTACCTCACATTTACCTTACATAAAAACAAACATTTAGGGCGGCGCCTGTGGCTCAGTGAGTAGGGTGCCAGCCCCATATGCCGAGGGTGGCGGGTTCAAACCCAGCCCCGGCCAAACTGCAACAAAAAAATAGCCGGGCGTTGTGGCGGGCGCCTGTAGTCCCAGCTGCTCGGGAGGCTGAGGCAAGAGAATCGCGTAAGCCCAAGAGTTAGAGGTTGCTGTGAGCCGTGTGACGCGATGGCACTCTACTCGAGGGCGGTACAGTGAGACTCTGTCTCTACAAAAAACAAACAAACAAGCAAACAAACAAACATTTATTTGAATTGGATTATAGACAACAAATAAAAGCTAAATAATGAAGACACTCTAGAAGAAAGCAAAGGAGAATACCTTCATTAAATTTTCAGTAGCAAGAAGTAGCAAAAACAACAATCATAAAAAATCTCATGAATTGATTTCATCAAAATAAAAACTGTAGCTCTTCAAATGCCACTTTTAATTTAATGTTTGGGCTATCAATATAAAAAAAATAAATATTAGTAGGAAGCATTATTCCCTCAGGACTTGTATCTAAAATATGGAAATAACCAGCATGAATCAATAATGAAAACAGAAGCACTCTAAAAAATGAGTAAAAGACTTGAAAATATGCTTGACAAAAATAGATATAATTACTTATAAGAAAAAGGCAAATCAAAACCACGATGAGATACTGTCACATCCACAAGAATAACTAAAACTAATAGAGTAACAACACTGGATACCAGCATGGGTGCAAAGTACCTGAAACTCTCCTGTATTTCTAATTGAAGTAAATTATAAAATCACTTTTGAAAACTCTTTGAAGTTTCCTTTACCTACATGCTGACAATTAAATTCTATGCTTGGTATTCCTCAAGAAATAATACACGTGTACAGAAAATGACCCCAAAGTAGAAACAACTTAAATCTAGGCATACCAAGAAGCAAAGGGATAAAACTCAAAAACATTGTATGAAGCAAGGGAAGGAAAACACCAATCAGTACATATTATATTTTTCAATGTATATGAATTTTGAGAACAGGAAAAATAAACTTTTGATGATAGAAATCAGAACTACAGTCACCACGGGGACAGTGGGTCAATTTGACCCCAAAAAAGAAACATTTGAGAACTTTCTAGGGTGACGAAAAATATTCTACATCTTGACTGAGGTGGTGGTTGTAGTGTTAGGTTTACATTTTCCAAAATTCTTCGAATTTTACCTTTGAAATACATTTGCTTGTAGGAAAATTTGGTCTGAAAGTAACTAAGTGCATAAATTTTCCAAAAACATTTGAAAAGATGTGTGAAGGAGCCTGAAATGATGAAATTATTAGCTATCTCAGAAATATAGGAGGCTCTGAAACTTCATCAGGGATATGCAAACAGCGTATCATGAGAAAGTGACCCCAACGTCCTGCACAGTGACGGATGTGGCATTTAGACCGTCAACCACTGATATTCCCTGGATTTCTACAGGCCACGTATAATGTTTGATAGGAGTGATGATAACATTTTGGGATAATTAAACCTTTTACTACATCTGTACCATAGTGCCTGCCAGGAAAACATGTGGTAAACAGTTCCGTGTACAATGTACTATCAGGTGTAGCACATGGGAGCAAAGTAGGAGTTTTATTAGAAATATGATCTAAAAGGTAGTTTTTTTTTTTTAAATTATGTCTATATAAGTCATCAAGAAATTTTATTAAAATGCAGATTTTGTTTTAGGAGTATTGGCAAAAACTGAGAATCTGCATCTTCACAAACTTCCAGGCGATGCTGATTCGAAGAGCAAACCTAGTGTGGCAAGGGTCAGTATTAAAAAGTAGCAGAATGCAGCACAAAATTGCCATAGTCAAAGACTTCCTGAAAAATAAACAAAAAGACAACCCTTTAAATGGCATTTCTTACTATGGAGTAAGATGATAGGTCCGTACATTAAACGCCCTCTTTATAGATCATCTAATTTAATATTCTCACACCCCTGGGAATTAAGTGCTAATATTTTTTGATTAGAAAACAGCTGTAGAGTGGTAGAACTTCTTGTTATAAAAGGCAGCATTCGAGCACAGGGTTTTCCATATCTAAGCCATAGTTTTTCCTAAGTACTTACATCATACTATCATTTCATAGAGAAACCAAGATGGGACTATACTCAGAACTTATGTTGTAGTTATTTTTAGTCATCTAAATACAAGAAAGCCTAGTAATTCATGAGTTTGTTAAATTAGAAACACCATTTTACAACTCTTGATGTGATATATGCATTGTTCATCTCTTCTTGCTTTGGTGTAATGAATGTATCTATTCTGAGTGTTGTATCGTTGTTGGACAGTTGCAGATGGCATAATGAGTTCACATGTGAAGCAGTGAAAATGAAACAGCACCCTGTGGTCAGGGAATACAAAGTATGGCCTGCTGAAACATTCAACCTGAAAAAAGTGTCTGGACAGAGGCAGGGGAGCAAGGCATGAGCCAGACCACTACCGACATGACCAAGCCCAGAGGAGTTTGGTTTTTTAACATAGGTGGGTGCCACTGAACAAAGATGGAAACTCAGATTTGATTTACCTGGAAGAAGACACCATCAAAAAAGAGGACGAAGGATTAAAAGGGAAACGTAATGTAGACAAGTATAATAGTCTGGTGATTTCTTGATGGCAAAAGTCACAAGAGAAGGGTTTAAATTCAGGTGGGCCCCACAGAGAGTGAGTCAAGAAATATTCACGAGGTGATCTTATTGGGACTTTGTGAACAAACAGGTTAAGAGAAGTGATAGAATTAAAGTAGCTCCAAATTTGCATGATTGGACATATAGTGGTTCCATTAAAAAAATTGAATTATTTAGACATTTGATATAGAAATTCTAGTAAAATGTAGTCTTTTTTTTTTTTTTTTTTACCATCTAAAGACAGAACATCACACAGGAAGAATAAATGGTCTTACCTTGTAGCCCAATTCCAATTCACGGACAATTGCTCCATGAAGGTATGAACTAACACTGGGGTTTTGCTACATCTAGATTCAGCAAAATATGGGTTCTTTTTATGTTTGTTAGTTTTGTTTGTTTTCTATACAGTTTCTAGTAGCCTTTTAAAAAAATAACCTTCTAGGCAATACAAAGTGAGATATCCAGGTAGATTTAAGATGAAAGTAAATGCAAAATCAATAATCCACATAGACAAAAGGAAACAAAGGAGAAATCACTGCTAGGGGTCAGAGCAAAAAAAAAATAAGCTACATTGATACAATCTTCAAGAACTTATCTTTCTTTCCTGAACTAATTGTATTTATTTAGGAATTATTTTTCTCTTTGAAGTGATTTTTCATCAGACTTTTGATAAACCTGAACACCATGAAAATTGCCCATAACTACAAAAGCTTTATGAATAATAGTTGAATGGGAAATACATGAAGAAAATTCATGAGAAAGATGTTTAAATTTCTAGGAGGGCATTGTGATGCTAGTTTTATTTTTGTTTGTTTTGTTTTTTGCAGTTTTTGGCGGAGGCTGGGTTTGAACCCACCACCTCCAGTATACGGGGCCAGCACCCTACTCCTTTGAGCCACAGGCACCTCCCATGCTGCTAGCTTTTTTAGGTAGCATGTTTTTGTGCATTCTTAGTAGAATTATTTATTAATTCTCAAGTTATTTTCCTAAAGGAGGATTTCTCTACATTAGCACTATTAAAGGACTTCTATACAGTGAGGTTCATATTTCTCCATCTCTCTTTACCCTCAAATGTCTCCCTACCAAATCTTGCAAAGAAACTGGGTATGTCTAGGATAGATTCTTGCCAAGTGTAAAGTGGAAGTCCTGAGAAGTGCAATAAAGTGCTGTGAAAATGCTGCCCTTCTGCTGAGCAGTAACACGATCATCTAATAATGTAGGTAACAGCCTAAAGATCATGTGTTTTACTCGTGTTCAAGCACCAGACTCTGTAATGAGTGCTTCTCTCCTTCATGAGAGAGCTAGGGAGTTGCTTCCATCACACCTGGCTTATTTTTTTCTCTTTGCCTCCCCCAGCTCCTCCAAAACCCCACCCCAAAACCCTGTAATAATGGGCAGCTAAAATCTAAAAGATTAAATGAAATAACTTTAAAAAAATGAAAGAACATAAATTACTCAGCTATAGCCACAAAGTAAAAATCTACTCCTGTAGAAAACACTTTAGTTTAATAAATACATGTTAAGATGACATTTGGCAGTTTTTCCATAGCTTATAGAACACCCAGAGCAGCACTTGAAATATTTTCCTTCTCCTTGAACTGCTGTAGAATTTAATTCATAACATCTTGACGTTTCAAATTAAAGTCACCTTTAATGAAAGAATTTGAACCTGTCATAGAAACAAAGAATGCTATATTTTCTAAACATAAGTGATTACAGTATTTATCAAAGCTGTACACATATCCGTATTTAAATGGAAAGGACTAAAATTTTTAAAAGCAGAATTCTGTAGGCCAGAAGGCAATTAGTTTCAGGTGTTTCCTGTTAATAAACTAGGAAAAACTCGGGCCAGACTTGTGAAATGATTTTACTTCATTAAAAAAATCAAGTGTTTGTTTACCCTCTTTTCCCAAAGGTGAACTGGAAAATTGCTTAACTAGAGAAGAAAATGTAATTGCCTTTATCCTTAAAGCTTTGAGGAACCACTTTGTGTTCCTAAATCACCAGACGGGATATTGAAATCATGTGAACAATTCAAAAACTGAGAGACCAGAATTTTCAATCAACTATTAATTATTGACCACTTATTTTGTGAAGATTAACCTATGAGCCAAAGTTTAACACTATTCGTTAAACATGTCTCCTGCCTCAGGAGACTTCAAGTCTACAATTCACGAAACAACATGACTCAGTGATATTTTGTAGGATATATCCTCTACATCTGATTAAATGGTTATTAATGCAGAAGAAAAAATCGTGGAAGATTACTGTTACAGGGAAGTGATCCTGGAATTGAACTTGGAAGATGGGTGGGGGATTCGGAGGTGAAGAGAATGAAGAAAGACATTGAGTAAGTCAACCACCAAGGCAACGAGAGAGTGTTCAGACTGAGTGTGGGGCGGTTGCTAATTAACAAAAAGTCCTTCCTGATGGAAGGGAAAGGTGCACAAAAAAGAAGAGAGGGAAGCAGATAGGCTAGGTAGGATAGGACGGGTTGCGGAAGCCTTAAACTCAGGCTGTGGAGCCTAAGCTTATGAGGCAGGAAATGCAACACAGGTTTCGGAGCAGAAAAGAGAACTTTCCAAAATGGTAGCTCAATATCAGGTTCATGATTATTTTGCAAGAGGGAGTTCCTTCAAATAATTTTACTATGGCTGGAATTCTGAGTTAAGAATCACTTCTGACCTTCAGTCCCAGGTAAGCAGAAGAAATGACAGAGAGATAGGAGGTGGAAAAAAAATCATGAGTTCACCTTTGGACGTGCTGAGCTCGCAGGGATGGCAGGGAGTCTATGTTAAAATATCAGATGGTAGATAGGTGGCCAAAGCCAAAGAATGATCTGGAAATGCAGATTTGAAAATCAACACAGTTAAAAAAGGAAGAGATAGAAAACAGGACTTAGGGCCCCAAACTGGAACTTGGAAGTGTCAGTGGTTAAAGAAAAGGAGCCAGGGCAGGAAACAAGAATTAATCATGGAAGCAGAAAGCCAACTAGGACATCATTTCACAGAAGCCAATGAGGGAAGGCAGTCCAGGAAGGGAGGGGTCACCAATTTTAAATGCTACAGAATCATCAAAGTGAGGGAGAACAAAGAAAAGGCCTTTGGGATTTGCGATTACACACACACTCACACACACATTCACACACGTCATTGGTGACCTAGAAAGAATGCACATGGTAAAATTTTGTAAACTACGCACTAAAAAGTGCAAATTTGATTTACACTAACATTTAAAATGCTGTTTCTGTTTCTCCCTGAAAGAGAAAAAGCTGGTTTATTTGGCATTTGTATTATGCAATGCCTCAACCCATCTGCAGCACTGTGCAAATGCATTTATAACCAGAGTTCTAAGATATTTAAAGTGATTTTATATCATCAAAAAATAATTCAGTGGGATCTAGCGTGACACATAACATCATATTTACAAAATTATGAATGCAAATTATATAAAGGAGTGCCAAATGCAATCACAAATTCCACATCATAAATCTTCAAGCTCATTCACAGTAGTTATTCACAGTCAAATATAAATATCAAAGCCACAAGCAGCCTAAATCAAGTATGCTGGTTTTGTTTCAGTGTATTTCACTCTATTATTATTCGTTTTGTCAAATAAGCACTCCATATCAAAGAGGCTATTTGATCCACCAGAACACAGTACACTAAAGAGTTAACTGTGGTTGGAAAAAAGTGAACTGTTAACTTAATTACAGAATAGCTTTCACAGGCCTGTAATTTTTCCCCCTCCTTTTCCTAACAGACTAAATTGCTTTATCTCCAACACCACAATATAACCATTAAAGTTAGAAATGAAATGAACAATATTCCTGAATGTGTTCTGCTCTTGACTGTAATAATGTTTTATTCTCCTTTAAACAGGAAAATATAGTCCTGTGACAGAGCATTATTTTGCGGGCAAACACTGCTTCTCAGAGCAGCTTTGCTGTATCACCTCAGCTGAGTGTCATTAATTTTCCTCTCCTTCAAATAAAAGTCATTATTTTAGCCCTATTTACATCTTAAGATATTTGAGAGGAAAAATAAGAATTTGGTATAAAAGTCTTTAACATGCTGAAAGGTATTAGCACTACCAGATTTAATCTATCTAGGTTAAAATAATAATTGCTTAAAAATATTAACATGTAATTGTTGGCTTTTGTGAAAACTGGCAGTTAAGCTGCCATTTCTTGCATGACAGAAGTCTTAACCAATTCATGTTAAAAAGATAATATAGGCTCGATTTCTTCTTGGCAGAAAATACATGGTCATAACATTCTAATTTTCTCTTGTTTTGTTGAAAATATTCCTTTCCCCCGACTGCGTCTTTCCTTTATTCCTGTCTTTTAGGCTTGCTCACCTGTATGGCAAGCCTCTCTTCTGAATTCCCCTTCTTTCCATAACTGCATTAGAATGTTTATATTCGCTGTCACAGCCGAGTAAACCCCAAAGCCGTAAGCAGGCTGGCTAGCTTCAGGGGGCTGTGGCAGCACTCTCAGATTAGAGGGTTTTTATTGTTAGTGGGAGGTACTGCTCAGAATCATACTTTAAGACTCCCTGAGACCAGAGTTTGTTTTGTGTTTGTCTGCACTCTGAGCAGCCTTCTTATTACATGAAACATTACTCATCTATGTATATAGCCTATTAACATTTGACCTCTACCACAAGGCAAAGCTGTATACTCCCTAGGAGCAGGTAAGAGGCTACACAAAGGCTACAGGGAGTTCTAGGGTCAGTAGGTGCACTCAACTGACTTAATTAGGTACTAATTAACCATTATGAATAAAAGTCTCATTCTGATCAACATTTAGTAACCAATTGGTTGAGTCAATCTGGTTTTTGCTGAGCAGTGCTGCTATACAACCTCCCCACTACACCACCACCTTTTTAAAACACCCTGGGATGTTTCAGAGAACTGTTCCTTAGTTATATTCATTCTTCCTGGCTAGTTTCCCTCCAGACTCCTTCAAAATGTTCATGCTGTTATTACCATATATACTCATTCCATGCAGGTAAATGTTTTTGGATATGATATATTTTGCTTTACTTATACCCTCAATTAGCTTAAAGTTTTCTTCAAATATTTGACCTCTAATAACTTCTCATTCTTTTTTTCAGTCAATGTTTCACTCTTTCCTGCTGTTAAAGACAGCAATTGCTAAAAACCCCGGTGTCTAATGAGATACCCTTAGAAGAACCCATTGCTGTTTTGTTCAATTTTCAAAGTCTGTCAGCATCCAAGATATTTTATTGTTACCATGCATCTTTAAATCTTATTATCAATTTATTGCAAGAAAAAGCCATTTTAAAATTTCAAAACGTATCTGCTTAATAATCATTGACTCTCCTGTTAGCTTACTGTTTATATCCTACATCAGATTTTGATTAGTAATGTATCTAAATAGATTAGGAAACAAGCTTTCTATTCCTTTATGAAGGACTAAACACAAAAATTACTCTTTAGGGATCATTAATTTAAATATTTGTATTCATTTTCTATTGTTGTATAACAAACTACCACAAAACAACACCCATTTATTATCTCAGAATTGTGTAAGCTGAAAGTCTGGCCACAGTTCAGCTGAGTTCTCTGCTCAGGTGTTACGAGGCTGAAATCAATGGATGGGCTGCATTCTTGCTTAGAATCTCAACTAGGGAAGGTCCATTTCTAAACTCCTTCAGGTTGGTGACAGGATCCAGCTACTTGTGGATATGAAAGCCTCAGATCCAGTTTCTTACTGTTTTTGTTGGCCTCATCTCCTGTAGCCCACTACACTCCTATAGCCCACGATACACAGCTCTTTTCACAGCACTGAAAATTGCTTCTTTAAAGCCAAGGAGAGCATCTACAGCTGCTACTTCAAGCCTTTCAAACAGAGCTTGCCTGATTACGTGAGAACCACCCAGGATAAACTTTAACAGAAAAATAAATGCCACCTGTATGCCATGCTAAATTGGAACTATTCAATCAATACTTACACACACGGAAGTATAACTCAACAGGAATCAAGTAGGTGGGAGGGGGAGAAGGGGTTGGGTTAATTCACAACAAGTGGTTACAATGCACAGGTTCTGAATAAAAAGCGCACTTACAACTTTGGCTAAAACACACAAAAGCAAATTAGGTAAACAAAATGCATGTGTACCCCTGTAATATTCTGAAATAAAAAAGTAAATAAATGAATTTTTAAGAAACATTATTTGCTTACAGAAATAATTGCATTTGTAAATCCTTTAACCTAACATAGTCTGATCACAGGAATGATACAAAGCATGTGTGCTTTGCCAACATTCAGGTGCAGGAGATTACCCAAGGGCATGGATGATTGGGCTGGGAATCACAGGGCCACCTGAGAGTTCTGCCAAACAAAATCCCATTTAAAAAAATGTAATAATGAAGATAATACTTCATTATTGTTGGTGATGCTTTTCTTTCTGTTTGAGTCTACTTGACAATTACATCAATGCTTCAGGAAATGTAACCTGAAACTTTTGCTGAAAGAAGTTAATTATCATGACTGTAAACCAGGGGTATCTAACCTAGGGCCTATGGGCTGCGTGCTGATTTTGTGAGGATTTTTTTTTTTTTCTATTGGGTTTTGTCAGTGTTTCTCCCTTTACTGTGTGGCCCAAGACAATTATTCTTCCAATGTGGCAGAAAGAAGCAAAAAGGTTGGACACCTTTACAAGATACTCTAAACATTATCTTGGGATGAAACAAGATCTACACAGGGAGTTGAAGCATGTCAGCGCATTGCTTGGTCCCTCAAAGGTTAGAGTGTTACCTCTCAACCTACACTGAAATTTAGAATAATAACCATGATATTAGTGATATGGTTGATACTCACTCTGTAAGAGGGTTTCGTCTTTGTGAAAGAAATTCCCCTTGGGGTTCAGTAGAAGGACTAACTATCTATGTTCAGGGAAATCAGTTGTTATTTTACAAATGTTGACTCATAACTGATCAAGAGTCCAATCTTTTCTCTGTGAAACTACGTTGAAGCATAAAAGTAAACTTATACCATGTATCTCTGCTGCAAAGTTATATATGTATCTTATATGCCATTTTTAAGACATTTGGGGGGGGTAGCACACCTTTTGTATGTGGAACATAGCCACAAGAGAGACTCTACCCAACAAAATCAAATATTTTGACCTCACATTAACCTGAAATAAATGTACTTTTCAATAAAAGAAGACACTCAGGTACAATCTTTATTTAAATTTTAATTTAATTTTCTTGCTTAGGTTTTCTTTCTTAACTTGATCTTCACTTATTTTTTTTTAATCTTGTAGTTCTAAAGTATATTTACAAATTGCCTTAAATTTTTTCTGAGATAAATCAATATTTATTGAGCATTGTAAATTCAGCGGTTTTAAGCACTGTAGCAGGGATCTAAAACACACTGTTTAATATAGCCTCGAGAATAAATAATGGGTTTGAAAAATAATTTGGAATACAAATAAGAGAGAATGAGAAAAATGTTAAATATAATACAGACATAAGTGCATATAGTAACTGTTATAAAGTACAGCAGTATAGAACTTTACAATATCAATGTCCTTCCTTTTATATAAACCAAATACCATGTAGGAAAGAAACCATATTACAAATGAAATCAAATCAATGTGTACAAATGCAGTACAAGTAAAATCATATTAATTCCAATACGCACAAATTCTTATAGTACAAATGAAAACATAAATTCCAACAAGCACAAATTCCTCATCTTTTATCCATTTGCTTATGTAATGTTTTAATTTCATTGACAACATCCCCTTCAATTATTTTGGGGAATTCCCCGAGTTTGCCTCAACCTCAACCTCAATCCATTCTTTCAGCCACAGTCATCATGTCCTATGTGTCTTTATGATCTTCCACTTCTGATCTGGCTCCTATTCTTCAACTCCTGCTGTTCACACAGTCTTTTAAAAGAATGACAGTATTTATCCCAGTGAATGTGTTTCTCGTCATACTTGTGGTATCTGAACAAACATATAACAGTTGTCCTCTCAATATGCCTTTTTTTTATGTGATCAAATTGGTTCTGAGTCCGTAAGGAAGAAAAGAAAGTGGGTCTTTCTCCAGCCTTAGTCCCTGTGCTCTCACCTTGACAATAAGCCAGCACCACCTTTACTTAGAGTCTACAGTGAGGTTCTTAAACACTCAACTCTACCTTCTGGCCCATCTCTCTAATCATCATGGCTAAAGCCCTTTTGATAAGAGCATATGGGGGGATTATTCTTATTTATGCTCCTCCATCCTTACCTCCTTTATCTCTTGCCTTTCTCTAAGCCTCTGACCCAGGAAAAGTACTCCTCCTTCTTTCTCCAAATAAAGAAAATCTAGCATCATCATCACCTTTATTAATGAGGGTGCACTAAATACTAGACACAGAGCTTGGTGGTTTATGAGGGTAATGAATAAACAGAGAGTTTAAAAATCTTGTCCAAGTTCCTCTGACTAGTAAATGGAGCAACTAAAACTCCACCTAGGTAGTCAAACTCCACAGCCCACATTCTTTATCTGGCATACTACATCAATTCTTAATTAAAGTCAGTGGATATGGCACGCTCAACCCCAAGTTCAACCGCACCGCAATGAGTCAATATGTCTGGCTACCTTCACAATCTTTGGACATTGATGACTCTATAAAATCCCCTTTCTTCTTTCTTACAGAAAGAGAAAATAAAATTCAGAAAAACAAAATGACTTTCTTGAGGCTTAACAATTAAGGTGGTAAGGGTGGGGATTTCTTGCTCCATTAGGTCAGCACTTTGAAGTCCAGTATTGATCTTCACATCTCCAGCACCTAGGAAAGTGGTCAGAATATCCTCAACAAATGTCAGTTGGACAGACAAATGAATAGTGAATACAATTAAGAGCGGATGATTTTAACTCAAAGCTTTTTCTATGCACCACAGTTGACCCCAGGATGGCAACAATCCTGAACAGAAGACGGGCCCCTAGCTAAAGTGGTATTTATCTAAAAAATATTTTTGATTCAAGTTTTTAAATCAATAAAGAATATATTTTAAACAGTGAAAAAGAAAGAAATTTTGTATGAGTGCAATGACATATAACAAAGTAATTAAGAAACGTGGATCTGTAAGCAAATGATGTTAAACATGTTTGATTAGCTAAGGTCTGGTGTGAGTTGACTTACTAAAAAGTAAATGTTTAGGTGATGAAGAACCAGTTGATAAAAAGCCAGTTTTTTCTAGTTCTGTTTTTAAACACTAAAAAGTGTTGGGAAATTCTGAAAACAATATTATTTTTATTGGGCACTTTAAAAAAAACACGTGCAGGAAATACGGAACCAAACAAAGAACAATGGGGTGTTAAAACCTCTAGTAAACTTCAAATATTTCATTGGAGAGTCACTGCATGATTCTGAGCAGGGAAGGCATATGATTTAAAAACATAAAAATTAAAAGCCAACCCTCTGCTTTACGTGCGTAAAGAACGGCTTAGATTTTATTTAGGGAGGTTAGCAGTTTACCACTATTGATTTCACCTTATAAAACTAATTATTCATAAGCTTATGAGAAATCCTTAGTTTAGAATTGTTCAACCTCTGTAGTTTCAAATCTATCAGCTGATTAATCTTTTCAACAGTACCAGTTTTTCAGCAGCCTAAAATACATACTAGGAAACTATAAACCACTTCTTACTTCCAGGATATTCTCAAAAGAAGTATTTTAAAGGCACAACATATGATCAGTTGGTGCTCTATGTTGCAAACAGAAGAAAACAACACTGGACAATTAAGCTGAAATGATTTTTAATAATAGTTTTCATGGACTCTACCAGGATAACCAAAGAGAGGCCATACAGACATGAAAACAAAACAAAACAAAACAAAAAAACTTCCATAATAATGGTGCATAACTGATCAGAAGGAAAACTCCTCTATTTTTGCTGCCAACATGCCAAAATAGTGACATCAGACACTTGGCCCTGAATCAAGCTGCTTGATGACTGTTGCCAGTGAAGACCAGACAGCATTGCCATCCCCATATTAACTCATATTTTCAGAATAAATTCTGTAACATTCTTGGTTTGGGGTGTCATTAACTTCGGATTCAAATCTGTGGTGTCTTTGGCAGAGGCTAAAAGATGCTTTCTTAGGAAGTCTCTCTGAATTTCTTTATCACAGCTTGCTTCTGGCTCCATACAGCATCCCACAGACATTTCACGAAGCACTGGTTGCCCTGGGTCTCAGAGCCACGTGAGAGGGCTTCTTTCCTTTGGCTCCACTCAAGGTAACTTTCCTTTTGGGTCACACAGTGAACAGATTTGTTTGTTGCCTCTAAATCCTGGCACTCCCTACCTATTATATCCCTATCTAGCGGCAGGGAATGCCAAGTACAGCTATTGCTCTGTCATCTTGTAGAGAGTATCCTGATCATGGTACAAACATCTGGGTCTTCTCCTGCTTAACCAACCTGGCAGGATTTTCTATTTCTGTGCATTTTACTATCTTCTACTAAAGTACCAACAAGCTCTTACTTTCCTAGTACTAGTAGTGTCATTATGTGAAGACAGTGAGCAAGCGTGATATTTTGAGGGATAGTGAGAAGATTAAGAGTCCTGTACACTAAATTGTGGTGTATATGATCAGAGAGCTTATCTCTTTTGCAAGACATTGAAGATATTCTCTTCATGCCATATAAAAATTATATGTATAACTCTACTATATGTGTGTGTGCACATTTAGATAGATAGATGTAAGATAGATAGATTGATAGACAGCCAGATTATACTAGTTGCTAGAATTATATTGATGTGACCCAGGAAAGAAATCATATCTGGAACTGCAGCTGCAACTAAAATTACTTATTACTTAAACTAAAGATAATCTGTTATTTTCTGTATCAGCCAAGCAGATGAGTTTATTGTGGACACAACAAGAATCACTTCTTTTTCTTTTATAATGTAAAAAAAGAAAAATAACACAATTTATATTTCACTATTTTTTACTTTTTTATTTCAAAATATTAACAGTGTACAATTTTTTTTTTTTTTGGTTACATGAATCACTTTTGTAATGCTTGAGTCATGGCCGTAAGTGTGCTCATTAGTGAAACAGTGTTCATTATACCATTGAGTGGTTATGCCCAGCCCCTCTTTTTCCCTTCCCCTTACTTGAT
The DNA here is from genome assembly GCF_027406575.1 of Nycticebus coucang. Classification (NCBI taxonomy): domain Eukaryota; kingdom Metazoa; phylum Chordata; class Mammalia; order Primates; family Lorisidae; genus Nycticebus; species Nycticebus coucang. The sequence continues at coordinate 158,703,557 of NC_069780.1, read as the reverse complement.
TTCCACTAATTTTCACTTTGCTCTATGCACATATATGCTCATTGGTTAGGTCCAATTTAACAGAGAGTATACGTGATGTTTATTTTCTATTCTGTAAATACTTCACTTAGTTCCATTCAGATTGTTGCAGAAGGCATTAATTCATCTTTTATATGACTGAATAGTACTCCATGGTATACATATAACACATTCTGTTAATCCACTAATGAATTGATGGGCAGTGGATTGATTCCACATCTTTGCAATTGTGAATTGTGCTTCAATAAACATTCACATGCAGGTGTATTTCTGATGAAAATGGCTTATTTTCCTATGGATAAATAGTGAGATTGCTGGGTTAAATGGTAGGTCTACTCTCAGTTTTTTGAGTTGTCTCCATACTATTTTCTATAGAAGTTGTACTAATTTTCAGTCCTACCAACACTGTATAAGCCTTCCTTTCTCTTTGCATCACACTGGCATCTATTGTTTTTGGACTTTTTAATTAAAGTCATTCTAACAGGGGTAAGGTGATATCTCATTGTGGTTTTAATTTGCATTTATCTGATGGTTAGTGATATTGAACATTTGTCATGTGTTTATTGGCCATTTGTCTATCTTCTTTTGGAAAGCTTCTCTTTATGTCTAGTGCCCATTTTTCATGTGTGTATGGGGGAGAGTTGTTTTGTTTTGTTTTGTTTTCTCTTGCTGATTTGCTTGAATTCTTTGTGGATTCTGGTTATTAGAATTTCATGAGATGTGTACTTTGTGAATATTTTCTCCCATTCTTTAGGTTGTCTATTTGCTCTGTTGATTATTTCCTTAGCTGTGAAAAAACTTAAACTTTTAGGTCTTTGATAGTAGAATAAATCTCTAGTATTCTTTCTGGGGCAAGGTACTGCTTTTATGGTACTATTAGGTATAGGATGAAGAGGTTCCTGGGTTTCTCCTTAGCATTTTCTACCATGGTAATACTTATTCTATGAGTAAAAGTAGAAATTCTGCCAGTCAATTCCAATTATATGGAAACTTGGTACTAAAAGATGGATTAGGCTTGGGGTTTTGCTGAGCCTAACATATAATGAACATAGGTGCAATTTCCATTTATCTCCTGACTCCCAAATACCCTCATACCAGATACTGTGATATTTTGCTTTTTTAGGAACTAATTTGGGCCCTGTGTCCAAAGATCTCTGAAAGTTGTAGATCACTGTCTTTCCCAAAGACATGGTTATTGTGGTAGACATAGATCTCTTTGTTAAAGTATCAAGAGGGAATGTTAGAATACACACTTGTCATATTATTAGAATTCAAACTCAAAATCACCTATCTTTCTTTCTTTTGGGTCAAGGACAACTATACTTAAATTGATCCAAATCTACAAATTTGGAAAACATCATAAATTTTGGTTGCTTATGTAAGATCTCCACTCACTGAGTCTAAGGTTTATGCATTTCTGTGCTTTTAATGGGTACCCTGTGATCAATATACCACCCAATAAATATTCTTATGGAGTATACAAATCTGATCCCTTTGCTGGTCTTTCTACTTATTACAGTTACTATGACCCAACTAGTCTAGCAGTTAAATGTTATTTCTTTATTTCTTGCACTCTGGAATCTAATCTAGTGTTACAATGAAATCAGGCAACTTTTTTCAATTGCAGTATCACATCCAAGCATTTCCAGAGTACAGCCCTGAGACACCTTTTGAAGATGTTGGGACTCCACTTTCTGGAGCATTTCTCAAAGGATAAGAAGAGTGTGGGCGGCGCCTGTGGCTCAGTCGGTAGGGCGCCAGCCCCATATACCGAGGGTGATGGGTTCAAACCCGGCCCCGGCCAAACTGCAACCAAAAAATAGCCGGGCGTTGTGGTGGGCGCCTGTAGTCCCAGCTACTTGGGAGGCTGAGGCAAGAGAATCGCTGAAGCCCAGGAGTTGGAGGTTGCTGTGAGCTGTGTGAGGCCACAGCACTCTACCGAGGGCCATAAAGTGAGACTCTGTCTCTACAAAAAAAAAAAAAAAAAAGAAGAGTGAACACATACTGAGCCCTGAAAGGATAACAGAGAGCTGAGCAATCCAGTGTGTTCAGTCCTCTTCAGCATGTATTAAGCCATGAGCCTTTTGATTCATTCCTCCACAGTATACCAAAAAAAAAGAGGAGAGAGAAGAAGAAGAAGAAAGAAAGAAAATTTAATTCAGGGTCAAGTGGACCAAACTTAAAAAGATAAAAGTTAGAGCCTCTCCAAGCTATTCAAGATAGCTCAATAAAACAAGGCTCAGCTTGTTAAGAAGTAAAAAGAGAAGGGAAAAGAGAGAAAGATTATTAAACATACAAATTTTATAGAGAAAAGTAAATTATTAAAGTAGTTACTTTGAAGCAAATTTGTTTCCAAATTGAATTATTTCCAAAATGATAGTGTGACAAGCAAACCACTGTTCCTTTCAAGTTCTCATCAACCCTGTGTTTAGCAGGTAATGTATATGAGGTCAGAATTTTTTTGCAAATAAAAACATTTCAAAATTCCTATTTCCTAAGAATGCATGTGTGTGTTTGTGTATCATCCTTAGATGCACACGTAAAAGTTATTTATTTGAAGAAAGTTGCTCAAAAATAGTTGTTTTGTTGTAACATTTTAGTCTGATGAGTTAGTCTGATGAGAAGTATAGTTAGACAGGGCACTTGGAGTGAATGACCTGAAGTGAGAAAAATAAACAGGAAGTAGGTTTTTCAGTTCTGAAGTTCTAACATCTTTTTCTTTTTTTTTTTTTTCCTTTTGGCAAATTAGTGTTATCTATTAAGAGTTATGTAGCTTTCACACTCTCTTCTTGTAGTTTATTCTCTCCAAAAGAAAATGTTACCTGTGTATATGCACGAATCTATGTGTATGTGTGTGTACAAAGATAAATTAACTCATTTATGAGAATTTAATAACATTTCAATTCAAATTTTGTCTTGATTCAAACAGTAGTTGTGTACAATGTTTCATACCCTATAATTTACAAGATGCTACAAAAACAAGAGCAGAAGTTACAAAAGAAACATCAAATCTAGGGGCTCAGAGCAGAGATCTGAGATCTCAGTGTGAGAGGCTGAGATCTGGTGTTATGCACATAAACTCAGGAAAGAATTCGTGCCTCTTGGGGGTGGGATGCAATTATGAGACTTTACCTAACAAACCCAGCCAGTGTAACCTAATTCTTTGTTCCATCAATGAACCTGAAACAATTAAAAAAAAAGAAAGAAAGAAAGAGTACTAAGTGCCAAAAAGCATACTACAAAGAAATATAAATATAAACTCAGAAAGTTACACAGCAGTTTTTGCAATCATCAGAAGTTTAAATGAAGGTTAAGGGAAGGAAGAGTAGGACTTTATTCAGGAGAACAGGAGAGAGACTTAAATTCATAAAATAAATGTATTAATAAAATCGAAATATATATAAAACTGTTATTCCAATATTGGTTCAAGGGACAAATCCAAAAGAGTTTATATCAGTGCTAACCTTCAGTTTGTCAGTACCTAATTGTGACTACTGTCAGTGGCCTTAGAATTTATAGCTATTTTTTGGCTACAATTGAGTGGAAACTTAGTCTCTGATATATACAAATAAACCAGGCCCAGGGAGACTTTGGTAACATATTCAGTGCATAGCAGGCATCAATAAATATTTGATTGATTAGGCTAATGGTGACTAATAGTTATAAAGTATATGAAGTACAACAATGCTTAATTTTAAAATTCTTACAGATTATTATTGAAATGTGAAAGGCAATTATCAAACTGTCACTGAAGAACTTTTCATATGATTCCAAACTATTAATAAAAATGCTTTTAAAAATAAAACATTTGGGTTCATTAGCTACAGGGTTCCAGAGATGATATATTAGAAGAGTATGTTTATACTGATTTGATATCTACCAGTGATCATGTCTCTGTGACTAAGAGATAATGTAATTATCATAGATAATGTTTAACTTATTTCAAATTGCTTTCAAGTGGAGAGATGGAATTATAATGCCTAATCAATCCTGCCTACTTAGTGATCTTCAGATATGCCTTTAAGCTCACGGAATCTAAAGGGGTAATAAATTTAGGACAAAAACAGCACCACTGTGAAGGGCATGTCAATGGAATGTCCTTGAGAGTATAAACTCTTCAATTGAGTCTTGGAAGTTTTTTTGGTGTGCTCTGTGTAGACAATTCATACCCAGCTCAACCGAAAACCTTTTGTTCAAGTATGCTAAGATTACATCCACACATGGAACTGGGGAATATTAAGAGATATTACTCAGGCAGTCACAGTAAATTTCTCAGTAATATAATGCCCCCAAAGTAAAACCCTATAATGGTAATAGCCAGGACTGAGTCAAGTATCTTACTATTACACATGTTAGTGTAATATTGTCTGATAATCAGGTAATACGTTTTCCTTCTTTAGCAAAAGTGACTGTATTCTTTTACTTTTGTAGCCACAGTTTAATCACTAGTACTGGGTTCCTCTTTCTTCTCCAGTGTAAGATACTGTCAAGGTCAGCCGTGTCTAGAAATTGGACTAAAAATCCCAACTGATATGACAGTGCAGTCATGTGAACAAAAGAAAACCATTTTATAAAAAGAAAAGCTAATTAGGGCGGCACCTGTGGCTCAAGGAGTAGGGCGCCGGTCCCATATGCCGGAGGTGGCGGGTTCAAACCCAGCCCCGGCCAAAAAAAAAGAAAAGCTAATTAAATAATAAGTATACACTGGATTTTCTCTCTTTGTAAAATTAGTAGATGGTGAAATTAGAATAACTGAAAGAAAAGAAGTGTGCCCTAGTGAAAAACCTCACTCTTAAATTAGGCCCCTTTGATAAGATATATGATACATTAAATGAACCACAGGAATAGATGGGAAGATTACACTTGCTGAGCAACTTATTTGATACATTTTTAAAAAGAAGCTTCAACTTAAGAAAAATCTCTATTCATATCATTCCCACCCACCCCCCAGACATAGTAGAATCACTTAAAATTCTCTACTTTTCTTCGACACTAAGTTAAGTCTGTTTGTTTTTTTCATGTCAAACCTGACTGCACAACATAACATAAGTAATCATTTCCATAGAATTCTAGGGAATGAACATCTGCCTCATATTTGTTAATGATGGTCATGTTTATAAGTTACCTACAGACTGTACCTGGCATGCTGGCATAGTAATTTGGGTATTTTGATGACTGCTACCACCAAATGGAACATGTGATGTTCCACATCAACAGATGTCTGAAAGAGGCAGACAGGCGATCACCTGGTCTAATCTGTGACGCTTGGTATATTCCGTAATAACAACTTGGTTGAGTCTGTATTTAGAAATCTCATACATGAGGTTTTTCATGAATGATATTCCTCAAATATCCAAAGTGATTTAACCTAATAGAATTAATTTAGAAAAATGCACTTACTGGTGGATGTTAATTTGTCTATATTAAAAAGATTATTTTATCCAAATGAAATGTTTTTCAAAATATGAAAGGATTAATCCTTATGTGGAATTATTTTCTGGGACTCAAATCCTATCAGATGATAGAAAATAACTTTCATTTCCTGAATGCATATTTTGTGCTAGATTTTTATATAGCATCTGGCATAAAATATAAGAATTACTTCCCAATCAATGAAATACTGACTTTATAAATGGCTGAAATGAGAAGTAGGGTTTTCAAAATGGGTGCTCCATGTATTGTATAAAATGGCAAATTTCCTAGTGCCACTCATTTTCCAATCTCTAATTTTGAAAAAAAAATTATCTCATGAACCACACACTTTCAAACAGGGCCTACATTATTTTGCAGAAATTTTTAAAATGAAATTTAGTATGACCACACTTATATAAGCAACAAACCCTCACAAGGAATATTGAGGGGAAAAAAATGCCCAAAACAGAACAAAGACAAAATTGAATAAAGTAAGTGACAAAAAGAACATTAAGTGTAAATCCCTACAACAAAACCTGAATATATTGAAAAAGAAAATGAAAAGAAAACTTAAAATTAAAACTTGAAAGAAAAGAAGACTGGCAAAATAAAGTTAGAATTCATAGAACATAAAACCACAAATAATTGAAAGAAGAAAATTATGATGAATATAAGTAAAAAATTGTCCTATTTAACCAACATTTATTAAGTACTCTTACACAGCTGGTATTGATTTTGACCAAAAGAAAATTACAGATCTGACAAAAAAACAATGGACACATATTGATACGTTTAAAGCCTCCATTTCTTCCATTGCTTTACAGTTTGTTATACCACAAATTAGGAAGCCTTCTGCTTAGCTAAGCTTTTAAAGCATGCTATTATATTATTCACAAAATCTCTTAAATATTTTACAGAAGTGTGTTTAAGTATTTGCCACAAAACACATCCCCTCTGACAGCTCCAAGTGGCCACACATCACCCAGGGTTGGTAAATCTCCTCTGCGCTCATTGTATTTGTCCCTGTGAACTCCTCAATTCTTCCTTCCCAATTAATGGGACAAAATGCCCAGATAAACAAGACAAGGAAGACCTTTAAAAGCTCTACTACTTCAATAAAAGAACTTCAGTGTGAATTATTGAACCTCAGAGTTGACACTTTATTATGACTGACAGCACAGCCATTGCCCTCCCCACTTACACACCCCCTTAATGACACTCACCTCCCTGTGCTTTCAGAGTTTTCATACTTAGGCAGTTAAAGTCATTTGGCCTTTGGCCTTGTGTCTTCAGGGGTTAGAGGCATTGACTTTGGAGGAAAGATTAATAATCATAGCTAGACTGAAGAATAACTAAAGGAAATAAAAAGATGAAAAGATAAAGGAATGAGGAAGCCCATTAGATGATCAAATGAGGAAGTCATTAAACTAATGAAACCTTAGATTGAATAATTGGCAGAATTTCCTGAAACAAAAGGGCTCTTCAACTCTGAAGTGCTATTGTCCTTTGAGAAAAGTGATTGAGCAGCCACTTGGGTCAGGTAACACTAGATTGGCATCCCATGGAAAACTGAGTTGGATTAACAACACGAATCAGACCAGGAAAATTCTGTTGGTGATTGAAACTCAGCTGTGTTTGTGGGCACATCAGGTCATTGTTATTTCCTTTTCACCCTTGAAAAGTACAAAATAGTCCAGGTAACTGTACTGGCAATTGATCTTCATTGTCCTCTGGGAAGGAATTTTGTTTTCACTTTATAGAATCATCCAGACTAATGCAGGGTTTCTTCTATCCTTAGTTTCTGGCATATCGTCTGTCACTGTAAATGTGAATAGTCTATGACTATGTTTGATAAAACTAAGACAAATAATTTTGAAAGAACCTCTAGAGATTTTCTAATTTCAGATTCTAGATCTTCCTGATTTCACTGCCTGTGTTTCCCAAAGAATGATTCAAAGACGACTGTGGTCACTCACATATGTTTAGTGCTCATTAGATACTTAAGTTTCACTGTATCTCACCAGGCATAATGTTTTCCATGTGCAAAATTTAATAAGATACAGAGATGTTTGTTTTATGTGTACCCCCAAGCCCACTGAGGTGCCACTTTTCAAGTTCTGCGCTAAACACTAAAATGCCCTTAATAAACGAGTCCAGATGGAGTGTGTATGTGAGACAGGGTTGGTTGGGTTCTTGAGAAGTAGACCACAAATAATGTTAGATCCAATCACTCCAAAAGATGCCACATGGCCTGAAGTAATTTTCCGTAGCAAAATCTAAATAACGTTGTTCATTTGCTAATAGTCTAAATATCATAATTAGGACATGCTGCTATAGAACTCTAATTATTGATAAAAAGAACTTTCATCATGACCATCTCCCTTTTAAGGAAATGATCATTATACCTAACTCCACCCTTTCAAACTCCAGATCGTTCCATTAAAGCAGTTCTGAAAATGCCAAACACACTGCTTGGTTTGGACTTGTTGTTCTAACTGGTAACTAATGATTTATGTCTTTTTCAAATCTCATGCATATGGAACCATTACTAGGTGAGAAGCAAAATAGTGAAAAGTGGATGTCTCAGCAATCATTACACATACAAAGTTTACAGCTAGTTGTACTACTGTTGCTGACAAGACAGGGCATTTTTTCCTTACTTTTGATTGCATCTCATAGGAGAGGCATTGCCACGTAATCCAAAAGAACATTTAATCTAGTCAGATTCAACTGCAGCAGCCATCACGCCCACTGGATCTCTCTGCAAGTATAGTATGTGTATGATGTATATGTGTATTATATACAGTATCTGTACATCTCTACATAACATCAAAGCTAGGCTGGCCTCACGAAGTGAAGGGGGCTCCCTACGTGATATTGTACAGAGAACATCCTTGTTTAAAAAAAAATACCTTATTGTCTATGATAATTCCTTAAAGTCCATTATTGAACACCCTTGAAAGGAAAACATGGTGACCCAAATGGGCTAAAATCCCAATTAGCTGAGAACAAGTGGTAAGATAGTCATCTGGGTGCCCAATAATACTAGGGTCTAGGAACAGTCAATGGTCATTCAGTTATTAATTTAAGAAATAAGTGTTGACTGGGCATCTGTTTTATTATAGACAATAACACCAGTTGAAGCCATACATGGTACGTGTGATTCCTTTATTTAAAGACCTGAGAGTTCTCTGATGGAGACAAGCAAGAGATATGGTGCTCAAAGCAGGGAAAGTATCATGACAGGAAAAGACAGGAACTAGAGAAGCATGTGCGAAATGCGCCTGTCTCAGGCTGGGCTGAGGGGAGCAGCAGGGTGCCTTCCTGCTGGAGAACAAATGTGAGCTACTCTGAAAGGAGTCACCCTGCAGCATCATGGGGCACTGTTCCATATCTTTTCACATGTTATGTTAATCAGAACTTCTACACTTACCCTTCCTAACTAACAGAAGGTCAAGAATTATTTCTGTGATGATTCAGAAAAGTGACTTCTTGGAGATGACAGTGGTCTTATTATTAACAGTTGCAAAATGGCCCATGAAATAACAATCAGCAGACATAGACCATTTGTTAAACTTGGGCCTATTTGTGGAATTTTGAGCAAATACTATGTCCTCTGTGTGTCTTAATTTTCTCACTTGTGAAATGTGTAGTTGGCTTACACAATCATACTTTATCTAGGGGAGGTTCCATGTCCAGGATGGGGCAGGAACTGGCGCTATGTCCATGTTACCTGGGACAACAACGTGGGTCCTGTCCTTCCTACCTTCAAAAGAATAAGTATATAGCACATAGGTCTTCATACAAATTTTTATTGACATTTACTTCACCATTTTGTACAGTGACAACAAAATGTCTGTCCTTAGAAAATAATTTATTATATCTACCATCATATTTTGAAAGTTTTGTTATAGAAACTTACTTTCCTTAGACGATTATCGAAAGGAAAATACACTAAATATTGCAGTTCATTTTCATAATAGAACTCACTTTAGTTAAAAATCATGAAATATAGAATGTAATTACAAAGCATCTTAAATTTGCTTTTAGCAGGCTCTCAGTAATATAGGTAGCATTTTTAAAAAGCAGAAAAAATAAGCTTATTAACAATATTGTATAGTCATAGTTCACTAAAAGTGTTTTTTTTAATTAAAGAGACTTTGTGAATAATGACTCAAATTTCCAAAGGAAAAATCTGTATTAACAAAAATAGCAAGGTTAAAGAACATTTCAAAATATAATTCTTTTCATATAAGTAGTGTTTTTAAAGAATAGGAGTAAAAATAATTATACATTTTTATTTATAATTATCTTTGGTTATTTTACAAGGGTGAAATTATAAATCTGAAAAGAACATTTTTTCAAACATTAATTGAGTCAGGATTGATAGCAGCAAATTTTTATAAGGGCATTCTTTATATGAATTTTGAGGCTAAGTCAGTCTTTAAAATATACATGCATTATTGAGTGCCATGAATCTGACTGGAGGAGATATAACTAAAAATAGGTCACCCCCTAAAAAGTTATTAATCAATCATGAAAAAAAGTAAATTATTTCCCAAGAAACATGCATGAAGTAGTAAAAAAAAACATATTAGAACTGTCTGTTTGAAATAGATTAGGGGTGTGGGATCTCAGTGGGACAATTAACTTCCCTTCAAATAATATCAATGAGTTTGCTGAACAAATGTTGGCAGTAGGGAACCTGTAGTGCTCAGGGAGAATAAGGCTGTGTTTACCTGAAAGCTTAAATATTGCTCTGGATACTTATCAGTCATTACCATACGTGAGAGAAATGGGCGGCCATGGACGTCCTTGTTTCATGGTCAGTATTGAAAAGAGCAGTCCTTCAGGATAACTACGGCCATAGTAAATCACCCGTGGACAGATTAGCTCTGTCAAATTAATAAAAGATCAATAATTAATGTATTTGCACAACATGTTCTATTCTTTTTTAAAGTACAATTACTTATTTAAATACTAAGATTTTCCTAGACTTTCTCTGACATCAGTTTTTCATTACTTGGAAGAAGCTGACATGGGGTAAAGAGCTGTAAATCCCAAGTTGTTGTTAGTGGTCATAAAGCCCTCAGAATTTCAGAATCTTACATTGAATTCTAAAGATTAAATATAGGCAAATACAGATTTTTGTAAAGTCAATTAAGAAGGGCAAGCTAGAATTATGAGAACCGTAGTTTTCTTCACCAATTGTTCTTCTTGAAAGCTTAACATCATACAATATGTGTAATACAGTATTTCATGTCAATATAGAAAATCTTTGACATTCAGTGTGGAGATCAAAATGAGTCATGGAATGATGAATGACAGGATTTGTAAACTACTTCCCCAGTTCATTCCTATGAAGAACTTTCTTCTCATCATGAGCTGTCACCTTAACAATGCCAAATTTCTCTCTCTTCTGACACTGTCCAAAGAGGACTAAGATGAACAATTAATGATAATAAAGTTTTCATGAATTTTGTTATGGTGCTGCTGAAAAACAGCCTTTTTGCCTACGCAAGTGGCTAGTTGGCTTTTCTCCAGTTTTAGTCACTGACAAGAGAATTTCAGTGCAAAAAGTTTACCTGGATGGTGATTCCTGAAAATATCAGATGAAAGACAGTAAAGAGAAGGCAGGACCACGAAAGATTTAAGTGCAATTGTGATAGATACATACATTGCATAGGGGTCAAGTTAGGGTTTTAGGGTATTCATCAACCAAATAATGTACATTGTACCCTTTAAGTACTTTCTCATCATCAACCCCCCTCCAATCTCCTTCCAAGTTTCCATTGTCTGTTGTTCTGCTCTCCACATCCAGATGAACACATTGTTTCATTTCCCACTTAGAGTGAAAACACGTGATATTTGTCTCCCTGTGTCTGGCTTGTTTCACATAAGAGAATGACCTTCAGTTTCAGCCATGTTTCTGGAAAAGACATGATTTCCTTGTTTATATGGCTGAATAGTATGCCACCATGTATATATACCACATTTTCTTTATCCAGTCATTCACTGGTGCATATTAGATTGATTCCATGTCTTTGTTATTGTTAATAGTGCTGTGATAAGCATACAGTGTAGATATCTTTTTGATATATTGATATATTTTCCATTGGATAGATACTGAGTAGTCAGATTGCTGGATTGAAGTTTAGTTCTACTTTTTTAGTTCTTTGGGAAATCTCCATACTGTCTTCTGTAGAGACTGTACTAATTTACATCTTCACCAATAATGTAAAAGGGTTCCCTTTGCATTTTCATTAACATGTTTTTTTTTTGTTTGTTTGTTTGTTTTTGAGATAGAGTCTCACTTTGTTGCCCTTGGCATTTGTCATCCTTGGTAGAGTGCTGTGGTGTCACAGCTCACAGCAAACTCCAGCTCCTGCGGTTAAGCGATTCTTTTGCCTCAGCCTCCTGAGTAGCTGGTACTACAGGCGCCTGCCACAATGCCCAACTATTTTTTTGTTGCAGTTTGGCCGGGGTCAGGTTTGAACCCGCCACCCTCAGTATATGGGGCCAGCACCCTACTCACTGAGCCACAGGCACCACCTTATTTTTTATCTTTCTGACCAGGGCAAAATGATATCTCATTATGGTTTCAATTTACATGTCTCTGATGGGTGGTGACATTGAGCATTTTTTTCCTCTCCCTGTTATCCATTTATATGCCTTCTTTTGAAAAAAAAAAGTCTATTTATTCATGTCCTTTGTCCAATTTGTAATGGAATTATTTTTTATTGTTGTTGAATTATTTCCATTTCTTTTAATTCTGGGTGTTAGTCTCACGTGGTAAATAATTTCCCCTGTTCTGATTTGTCTGTTCACTATGTTTAAGCTAGATTGATATTGGAGTGCATAGAATCACTACTGATTTTTCTGTATTGATTTTATATCCTGTAATTTTTCTAAATTCCAATGATCAAGGATATAAACAACATATATCACACACCAGAAATAAATATGCTTGCTTTTTCCTTTTTCTATCTTTGAAAGGAAATGCCTTTTCATGTAAGACTCAAAAGCCAGAATCCATAAAGTCATGTACCTTTGATTCATATTAATAAATACATTAAAAGTTCTTTGCATTAAGCACATCCTAACCAAAATAAAACAGTACAACAACAAAAACACAGAATTAGAGAACATGTATAATGTAAAAAAGAGCTGATTTCCTTAATAGAGAAAATTTTTCACACATAAGAAAAATTCTAAAACTTATGAGACAAATGTGCAAAGTATTCAGTATTCACAAAGACCAGAAAATGGCTCATTTTTATAAGATAAATATCCAGCTTCACCCATTCTTTACATAATCTCAATGTTGCCATATTTTCATGGATCAGACTGGTGATTCTTTTAAAATATGAGAATTCCTTTGCAAGAATATGACTATAACATGGAATCTCCTACACTGTTATAGGAAGCTTAAATTGTTATAATTTCTGTTGAAGACAAGTTTTAATTAAAACATATAATTAATATTTGACTCTGCAATTCCCTTCCTAGAACTCTATGCTAAAAATACTTTCTACTCTTATATCTACAAGCTTATAACTTCTGCTTTATAATTGCAAATGTTGGGGAAAACTAAAAGTCTTTCAGTAGAGTACTAGTTAAGTAAATCATAACATATTCAGACAATAGTATATTCTGCAGGTCTTAATAGTGAAGCTAATGCAGAGATCTCCAAAAGAGTATAATTAAGATGACCTTTAAAAGGGGAAAAGAGTGAATATAATATGTACATGAGAATCTCCATGGCTGATCACCTCCCTCCATTGACTATCTTAAATTGATGCAATTTTTATAAACCAGACATGCACCACATGTATCTGCGCAATGGGCCAAGTCTCTTATGTTGAACATCTCTGTATATTGATCAATTTGTTAGTCCTTTGGGTGGCCAACTTACAGAGGTTCTACTGTATTTTTTTAAGAATGCAATTAGAAAATTTAATTTTGTATGTGTGTATACACATCTTAGGAATCAGACTGGATATCAGGAGCGGAAAGAGAATAACTTTTCATTTTATGGCTTATGCAAGGTTTGACTATTAAAATTATAAAATAATTTAGATCCTTTAATTACTTTTACCAAATATATATTTTTCATTAAAATTAAAATTATAAAATAATTTTCTTGAAAAATTGGAAAATAATGATATACTTTCAGTAATGTGTGAAATTTCAGTAATTTCAGTAAATGTTAAAGGCAAACGTTTTCCAAAATATTCTTTGTAGAAAGAAAGCCTTGTAAATGGTATTAAGACAATAATAGAAATAGCTATAACGACAACAAAAAAATATTCTTTGGTCAAAATAATCAGAAATACCAGAAGCAAAGCTTCAGATAGCAATAATGTGTGTTCCTATATTCACACTTCTTAAAGATATTGTAGTAAAGAAACATTTCTGGTTGACCAAGTTTTAAAATATTTATTCAGATAATCTTTCTTTGATTTACCACCTATCACTATTTCATGAATCACACTTGTAATATTCATTTAGAGCTGTACCAGCGGCAATGAATGCAACATTTTAGCTATGGTTAAGAACACAACTGGCAGCAGATGCTGTCATGGATGTGGAAAGAAAGGAAAACCATTCACTACTGATGAGATTGCAAACTAGTATGACCACTATGGAAAGGAGTATGGCAGTATCTCAAAGAGATACTTTAGACCTACCTTTAGATCCAGCAATACCACTACTAGGCATTTCCCATGCACTAGGATATTTATAACAGTGCAATTCACAATTGTGAAGATGTGGAAACAACCCAAGTGCCCATCAATACATGAATGGATTAATAAAATGTGATATACGTATACCCTGGAGTACTATTCAGCCATAAAATAATGGCAAATGGTGATCTAATATTTTTTATAACAACCTAGATAGAACTAGAGACCATACTTCTAAGTGAAGTATTTCAAGAATAGAAAAACAAACACCATGTGTACTCAATACTAAATTGAAACTAGTTGATTAACACTTATGTGAACATATGGAAATAAAACTCAATGGAAATTTAGTAGGAGAGAATGGGAGAAGGGTTCGGGTAAACTCACACCTGATAGGTACAATGCATATATTCTGGATGAAGAGCACACTTATAATATTAACTTCAAATGTACAAATGCAAATCATGTAACCCAAATGCGTGTACCCCTGCAATACTCTGAAATAAAAAATAAATTTAAAAAAGAATGGAACTGAAACAATCAATTCAGATTTTGCTGGAGAAACTCTTGGAGAATGGCATCTTGGCCACGCTTCTAGGTGTCATTGTCCCTCCCTGACTCCCTGGGAACTTATACAATGCTTAGGTGTGCTGCCTTCACATTGCACATTAAAGGTTATAATTCTTCTGGGATCCGTAGTTGAAAGAGCAGCTAAAAGTTGTTATTCTCTTTTGTATCAAGCAAAAGCCAAGATTCTATTGGCAGAGAAGAATTACTTTTCTCAGAAGCTGAGCAAAATCTTCTTAGAATGTTTCAACTGACAGAATCCTTTTGGTTCCTTTGGAGAGGAGATACCCACCCCCATCACCTGGATTTGCTCTTGATGTCATTGTTTGTCAGGCTGATCCTGTTAGAACAGGAGGGTCACTGTACCACATCCAAATTGTTCTCAGTCCTCGCAGGTTAGTGTGTAGGAAGAACTTGGAAGATAGAAACTTCATACATAAAATGAAATCTTGCCAATTCATTCTTTTTTGTTTGTTTCTCACAAAGGAAAAAAACCACCTACATATATTCTAATGATCATTTAGTAAAACAAGAAATCAACAATAAAAGGTAATGTACTGGGATTTAAGGAACACTCATAAGTAGTATCTGCATCAAAGAGACACTAAAAATAAAATTTTCTAGGGACGGACAAAAGCTGTACTTAGGGGACAGTTTGTAACCTAAATGCTTAAATTATTTAAGAATTGTGGAATCTACCAAATTGTATATGAAATCAGCACATTGTATCCCATAAATGGATTACTGTATACATGATCTACCTCTTAATGATTTAATGAGAAAAGAAAGAATTGTGGAATCTAAAATTGAACAGTAAAGAAATAAATGCCTACATATGAGGCATGTAGTTTTTTGTTGTTTTACAAAATTATTCTTCATGAATGAATTATTTTATATTTTAGTTATTATAAAATCTCTCAAATTATGTATTGCAACAATGATCTAGTTGAGAAGATAGACAGGGTGTCCATGAAGTTTGTGTGCAATTTAAAATTGTATTTGTCTTAAATGATATCCCCTAATGTAGTTTGGGATAATTATCAAGTATACCTGACAGAATTGGTTCAAAAAGATAGTAAAGAAATCGAATGAAGATTTAGTTGTTATCCCCAGATACATTTCCCGCCCAAGTACAGACTCAACACAGATTCATTAACATGTACCCTAAAAATAGATACAAGAATGTTTATAGTTCAAAGCAAGACAAAAAATGTATACAAGTAATAGAACAGATATTATTTTACTCATATAAGAAATGCAAGAAAACAGTGAAAATGAGTAATCTACTACTATGTTTAACATGGATAAATTTCATAAACAAAATTTTGAGTGAAAGTAACCAGATACAAAACAATACATTATGTAGGATTCATTTTTTATGTAGTTGAAATCTACTCCAATTTCAGTATATGTGCTGCTGAAGTGAGTACCATTGTGTTAAGAGTTATTGAAGTGACTAACATGTCATTCAGAGGAATGAGATGGTGATTGGGATGGTGCAGAAGGAAGTGGTTATTATCTTTGTTAGTTCCATTTGTGCTTATGCTTCACATACTTTTACATTTCAATAAAAGAGAAAAAAAATTAAATGGATTAAAATCTAAATGCAAATAAAATTTGTCTTTAAAATATTCTTAATATGTGATTCTTATATTTAAAGATATTTATGAACAAAGATATAATAAGCAGAAAAAGTATACTTAGAAGCCATGAAAGAAATAAAAACCATACTTTACTAATAAAAAATAACTTTTTCTATTGCAAAATCTCTGTAAACAATTCTAATGAAATATGCTAGACCAGAATGAGTTCTTTCAGCACATAAAATTAAGTTTTAATCTTTCTGACACATATAAGTCATAAAGCCTAAAGAATAATCACAGAGGGGGAGACAAGATGGCGGACTGAAGCCAGCTTTCAACAAAGGCTCCCGTCCAGAAGGAGAGTTAAGGGACAGGAATTTAGTAAGTATCCTGGTGGACTTGAGCCTCACCAAGAGAGAAGGCTGAAGAACGCACATCAACACCGCTGAGGCAAGTTGTGATCACAAGGACGCAAACAAAAGGTACAAAATCCACCACCAAGCGGACGGGAGTCCCCCTCCCCCATGAGACCGGCTCTAGAGCCCCATAATTCAACAAGCGGGCAGAAATTAAAGGCCCTCCCACTACACTCCACGGGAGAGACCTTCTAAAAACTGGACCTACCTCCCCTACTGGGGTGCCGTGGCGTTCTCCTGCCGGACATAGGGCTGAATAAAACTTTGGGAATCCTTTGCCGGCAACCCTGAATCCCTGGCGCTCCCCTCCCGCCCACTGAGGTCTGGAGGCCTGTCCCCCAGGACTTCGGATCCTTGGGTGATTTCTCAAGGGGAGTGGACAGTCCCCTTGAGTGCGATTGGTCAGCATTGACTCTGAGGCGCGCCGAGTGAGGAGAGGGCACCGGGCTGAGGGGGAGTCACGCCTCGCGGCACTTCCCTGCGGTGCAGTGCAGCAACCCTCCCCGGGCATACGGGGCCCAAGACTGAATAAGACTCTAGCTTCCCCGCTGAGAGCTGAGAGCCCCTACTCTCACTTGGGGTCTGAGGGCCTATCCCCCAGGAGTTCGGCTCCTTGGGTGATTTCTCGAGGGGAGTGCACAGTGCCTGAGCTGCGTCAGGTCAGCGCTGACTCTGGGACACGTGAGCGAGGAGAGGGCACTCTGCTGAGGGGAAATCAAGCCTTGGCGGCACTTCCCTGCGGTGCAGTGCAGGAGCCCTCCCGACCGTAGTATTGCGTGAAACTGAATGAAACTCTAGCTTCCCCCCACCCCACTCCCAATCGGGGTCTGGGGGCCCATCCCCCAAGAGTTCTGATTCTTGGGGGATCTCTTAAGGGGTGTGGACCCAGCACAAACTGCGGCCGCTCAGTGCTGACTCTGGGGCGTGGGACAGAGGAGAAAAGGGTCGCCTGAGTGCCCACACCAGAGCAGCAGTTCCCTGGAGGTAGATCAACAGCCGTTTTTTCTTTAACGGCAGAACGCTCACTTCTGGATATTCTGAGGCCACACCCCCTGTCTCCCTGGGCAACCAGAGGAGGCCACCGGTGACACGGCTCACAAACCCGGAAGCCTCCAGGGCGGGGCCGACCCACAGAGGTGTTCAGACGCAATTCTCCAGCAGCAAAGACGTTTGAACTCAAAACAGCCCATCTCCTGTAGGCGACGACAGGAACAGAGACAGAACCTCACAAAGTTGTCTGTTCTGTTCTGTTCTGTTAGCAGCATGCATCAGGGACGGGGCTAAGCCTGAGTGAACACCTCCTTCCCATCACCTGCATCAAACACTCAAAGATGTCAGGCCCCATCTCCTCCTGCTAGATAGCGGCAGTCTGCGGGGGCCTGGCAGACTTCCTTGCGATTCAGGCAGGTGCAAACCCCTGGAGTGTCTGTTCACTGCAGGCAACTGGGTTAGCCATCTGCAGAGATACCAGTGACTGGGACCGACGGAGGGGCAAAGTGGGGAAGGAGACGTCAACCTTCCCAGACTGCTCTGTTTGCTGGGTGGCTCCTCCTGACTCCACGCTGCACTGGGGTGAGCTGTGTCAGAGGAGTCACCAGGCCCCTGTGATCCAGTTCCCAGAGACCTCTTGAACCCTTCCACCCGAGACAAGTGCCGATTGAGACAGTTGATTCGGACCTTTTGAACTGGGCTAATAGACTGAGGACTCTTCAGGCAGTGCCCTGGGTGTGCGATTGTAGGAAGGTTTGATTCTCCTTTTCCAACTGGGGCCAGAGGTGGGCAGGCGGGGTGACTTAATTGCTGATTTTTCCACACAGCTGAGACTTCAAGCCAGAGTAGAAGTTGCAATAGGATCGAACAGAAACCAGCTGAAAACAAGACAGAACCACTTTGCTCCACCACACCAGACAGGGCCCCAATTTCTCAGGCCACAACACTGTACGGGCCCTCGATAAAACCCCAGGGGAAAAACCAAAGGGAGTAAACCATGGGGCGGAATCAGAGGAAAAACTCTGGTAACATGAATAACCAGAATAGATCAACCCCCCCAAGAAAAGATACGGCAGATGTGATTGAAGATCCCATTCATAAACAACTGGCTGAGATGTCAGAAGTTGAATTCAGAATTTGGTTTGCAGACAAGATTAATAAAATGGAATTAGGAATTCGAGGAGAAATTCAAAAATTGTCTCAAGAATTTAACGAATTTAAAGACAAAACCACCAAAGACTTAGACACACTGAAATAAGAACTTACAGCCCTCAAAGATATGAAAAATACAGTAGAATCCCTCAGTAACAGAATGGAGCAAGCAGAAGAAAGGATTTCTGACATTGAAGATAAAGTCTTCGAATGCTCCCAATCTCTCAAAGAGGAAGAGAAATGGAGAGCAAAAACGGATCACTCACTCAGAGAGCTCTCAGATAATTCGAAAAAAAACAACATAAGGGTTATAGGAATTTCGGAGACTGATGAAGTAGCTGCCAAGGACACAGAGGCCCTTCTACATGAAATTATGAAAGAAAATTTTCCAGACATGCCTAGAGAATCTGAAATTCAGATAGCAGACAGCTTCAGAACCCCAGCACGATTCAACCCCAATAAGCCATCTCCCAGACATATCATAATTAGCTTCACTAAATTTAACATGAAAGAGAAGATTCTCAAAGCAGCCCGGCGAAAGAAAACTATAACGTACAAAGGTAACAATATTAGAATAACTGCAGATCTCTCTGCTGAAACTTACCAAGCAAGAAGAGGCTGGTCATCAACTTTTAATCTCCTAAAGCAAAAAAACTTTCAACCCAGGATCTTGTATCCAGCTAAACTGAGTTTCATCTATGATGGAGAAATTAAATACTTCAATGACATTCATATGTTGAAAAAATTTGCCATAAGTAAACCAGCCCTTCAGGATGTTCTCAGACCTATCCTCCACAATGACCAACCCAATCCTATACCACAAAAGTAAACTCACTCAGAATCTTCGGATCAAACTCCAACTTCCACACTGGCGAAAGGATTAAAAATGTCCACTGGACCTTTGAAAAACTCGATACCCAAAATTCCACCAGACTTATCAATACTCTCCATCAATGTGAATGGCTTAAACTGTCCTCTAAAGAGGCATAGGTTAGCTGACTGGATACAAAAACTCAAGCCAGATATTTGTTGCATACAAGAGTCACATCTCAACTTAAAAGACAAATACAGACTCAGGGTGAAAGGATGGTCATCCATATTTCAGGCAAATGGTAATCAGAAAAAAGCAGGTGTTGCAATTTTATTTGCAGATACAGTAGGCTTTAAACCATCAAAAGTAAGGAAGGACAAGAATGGTCACTTCATATTTGTTAAGGGTAATACTCAATATGACGAGATCTCAATGATTAATATCTATGCACCCAACCAGAATGCACCTCAATTTATAAGAGAAACTCTAACAGACATGAGTAACTTGATTTCCTCCAGCTCCATAATCGTTGGAGATTTCAACACTCCCTTGGCAGTGTTGGATCGATCCTCCAGAAAGAAGCTGAGCAAAGAAATCTTAGATTTAAACCTAACCATCCAATATTTAGATTTAGCAGACATCTACAGAACATTTCATCCCAACAAAACTGAATACACATACTTCTCATCAGCCCACGGAACTTACTCCAAAATTGATCACATTTTAGGTCACAAGTCTAACCTCAGTAAATTTAAAGGAATAGAAATTATTCCATGCATCTTCTCGGACCATCATGGAATAAAACTTGAATTGAGTAACAACAGGAATCTGCATACCCATACAAAAACATGGAAGTTAAATAACCTTATGCTGAATGATAGCTGGGTCAGAGATGAGATTAAGAAAGAAATCACCAATTTTTTGGAACAAAATGACAATGAAGACACAAGCTATCAGAACCTCTGGGACACTGCAAAGGCAGTTCTAAGAGGGAAATTTATAGCACTGCAAGCCTTCCTCAAGAGAACGGAAAGAGAGGAAGTTAACAACTTAATGGGACATCTCACGCAACTGGAAAAGGAAGAACATTCCAACCCCAAACCCAGTAGAAGAAAAGAAATAACCAAAATTAGAGCAGAATTAAATGAAATTGAAAACAAAAGAATAATACAACAGATCAATAAATCAAAAAGCTGGTTTTTTGAAAAGGTCAATAAAATAGATCAACCTCTGGCCAACCTAATCAGGAAAAAAAGAGTAAAATCTCTAATATCATCAATCAGAAACAACAAAGACGAAATAACCACAGACTCATCAGAAATCCAAAAAATCCTTAATGAATATTACAAGAAACTTTATTCTCAGAAATATGAAAATCTGAAGGAAATAGACCGATACTTGGAAGCACGCCACCTTCCAAGACTTAACCAGAATCAAGTGGAAATGTTGAACAGACCCATATCAAGTTCAGAAATAGCATCAGCTATACAAAACCTCCCTAAAAAGAAAAGCCCGGGACCAGATGGTTTCACGTCAGAATTCTACCAAACCTTTAAAGAGGAATTAGTACCTATATTACTCAACCTGTTCCAAAAGGTAGAAAAAGAAGGAAGACTACCCAACACGTTCTATGAAGCAAACATCACCCTGATCCCCAAACCAGGAAAAGACCCAACAAGAAAAGAAAATTATAGACCAATATCACTAATGAATATAGATGCAAAAATATTCAACAAGATCCTAACAAACAGAATCCAACAACACATCAAACAAATTATACATCATGACCAAGTTGGTTTTATCCCAGGGTCTCAAGGCTGGTTCAATATACGTAAATCTATAAATGTAATTCAGCACATAAACAAATTAAAAAACAAAGACCATATGATTCTCTCAATTGATGCAGAAAAAGCTTTTGATAATATCCAGCATCCCTTCATGATCAGAGCACTCAAGAAAATTGGTCTAGAAGGGACTTTTCTTAAACTGATAGAGGCTATCTACAGCAAACCCACAGCCAATATCATATTGAATGGAGTTAAATTGGAATCATTTCCACTCAGATCAGGAACCAGACAAGGCTGCTCATTGTCTCCATTGCTTTTCAACATTGTAATGGAAGTTTTAGCCACCGCAATTAGGGAAGAAAAGGCGATCAAGGGTATCCATATAGGGTCAGAAGAGATCAAACTCTCGCTCTTCGCAGATGATATGATTGTGTATCTGGAAAACACTAGGGACTCTACTACAAAACTCCTAGAAGTGATCAAGGAGTACAGCAGCGTCTCAGGTTACAAAATCAACATTCATAAATCGGTAGCCTTTATATACACCAACAACAGTCAAATTGAAAAAGCAGTTAAGGACTCTATCCCATTCACAGTAGTGCCAAAGAAGATGAAATATTTGGGAATTTACCTAACAAAAGACGTGAAAGATCTCTATAAAGAGAACTATGAAACTCTAAGAAAAGAAATAGCGGAAAATGTTAACAAATGGAAAAACATACCATGCTCATGGCTAGGAAGAATCAACATTATCAAAATGTCCATACTACCCAAAGTAATATATAATTTCAACGCACTCCCTATTAAAGCTCCACTGTCATATTTTAAAGATCTTGAAAAAACATTACTTCGTTTTATATGGAATCAGAAAAAACCTCGAATAGCCAAGACATTACTCAGAAATAAAAACAAAACAGGAGGAATCACACTACCAGACCTCAGACTTTACTACAAATCGATAGTGATCAAAACAGCATGGTATTGGCACAAAAACAGAGAAGTAGATATCTGGAATAGAATAGAGAACCAAGAGATGAATCCAGCTACTTACCGCTATTTGATTTTTGACAAGCCAATTAAAAACATTCAGTGGGGAAAAGATTCCCTATTTAACAAATGGTGCTGGGTGAACTGGCTGGCAACCTGCAGAAGACTGAAATTGGACCCACACCTTTCACCATTAACTAAGATAGACTCTCATTGGATTAAAGATTTAAACTTAAGACATGAAACTACAAAAATACTAGAGGAGAATGCAGGGAAAACCCTTGAAGAAATTGGTCTGGGTGAGTATTTCATGAGGAGAACCCCCCGGGCAATTGAAGCAGCTTCAAAAATACACTACTGGGACTTGATCAAACTAAAAAGCTTCTGCACAGCTAAGAACACAGTAAGCAGAGCAAGCAGACAGCCCTCAGAATGGGAGAAGATATTTGCAGGGTATAACTCTGACAAAGGTTTAATAACCAGAATCCACAGAGAACTCAAACGCATCAGCAAGAAAAAAACAAGGGATCCCATCGCAGGCTGGGCAAGGGATTTGAAGAGAAACTTCTCTGAAGAAGACAGGCGCACAGCCTTCAGACATATGAAAAAATGCTCATCATCTTTAATCATCAGAGAAATGCAAATCAAAACTACTTTGAGATATCATCTAACTGCAATGAGACTAGCCTATATCACAAAATCTCAAGACCAGAGATGTTGGCGTGGATGCGGAGAAAAGGGAACACTTCTGCACTGCTGGTGGGAATGCAAATTAATACATTCCTTTTGGAAAGATATATGGAGAACACTCAGAGATCTAAAAATAGATCTGCCATTCAATCCTGTAATTCCTCTGCTGGGCATATACCCAGAAGACCAAAAATCACAACATAACAAAGATATTTGTACCAGAATGTTTATTGCAGCCCAATTCATAATAGCTAAGTCATGGAAAAAGCCCAAGTGTCCATCGATCCAAGAATGGATTAATAAATTGTGGTATATGTATACCATGGAATACTATGCAGCCTTAAAGAAAGATGGAGACTTTACCTCTTTCATGTTTACATGGATGGAGCTGGAACATATTCTTCTTAGTAAAGTATCCCAAGAATGGAAGAAAAAATACCCAATATACACAGCCCTACTATGAAACTAATTTGGGACTCTCACATGAAAGCTATAACCCAGCTACAACTTAACAATAGGGGGAAGTGGGAAAGGGGGGGGTGGGTAGAGGGAGGGGAATCGGTGGGATCACACCTGTGGTGCATATTATAGGGGTATTTGCGAAACTTGGTAAATGTAGAAAGTAAATGTTTTGGCACAGTAACTGAGATAACGCCGGAAAGGCTATGTTAACCACTGTGATAAAAATGTGTCAAATGGTTTATGAAGTGAGTGTATGATGCCCCATAATCATATCATTGTATACAGTTATGATTTAATAAAAAAATTAAAAAAAAAAAAAGAAAAATTACAACATTACTGTGAAAAAAAAAAAAAAAAGAATAATCACAGAGCCTAATAAGAAAATAGCAATAGATAATTAATGAAAGAAATATTCCAAAAGGGAGTTAGTATAAAGTATTTATCAACCTCACTGATAAGAAGAGGCAAATTGAATAGTCTATGAATAAATTACAAGATCTTTTTGGATATTAATCTCTTAATATTTGTTAAATGTAACAACACATCCATCTTTGACCTTGCAAACTCACTTTTGATTATCCATTCTGTAGAAATAAAATCAGAAAGATACGTGTTCAAGTATGTTTATTTCAACATTGTTGGCTGTGGCAAAATAATGGGGTGGAAGGAATCCCTGAATCTCCTTGATATGGGTTGGATGTTTGTCCCCTTCAAATCTCAAGTTGAGATGTGATCCCCAGTGTGATGCCTTGGGAATGGCTGGGAACCCACCCCAGGACAACGATGAGTTCTCTCTCTATTAGCTCATGCGAGAACTCAGATTTTTGCATACTTACCTCCCTTATTCTGTTTCTGTGGTGAAAATACGAAATGCTTTAGTTCTCTGGTTTAGTGATTGCTTAGTATTAATACTATTAATGCTGTTTGCTGTTCCACTAACGCATGCTCCTAAGGAGTACAAATTTCATTAATTGCCAACTGTAAGTTCCAGTAACCTGGCTCCTGCCTACTCCTTTTCACTTTCTGCCGTGCTTCACTGCCATTTTCCCCATGGGTGCACTATTTTTCTTTTTTTTTTTTGTAGAGACAGAGTTTCACTGTACCGCCCTCGGGTAGAGTGCCGTGGCCTCACATGGCTCACAGCAACCTCTAACTCTTGGGCTTACGCGATTCTCTTGCCTCAGCCTCCCGAGCAGCTGGGACTACAGGTGCCCACCACAACGCCCGGCTATTTTTTTGTTGCCGTTTGGCCGGGGCTGGGTTTGAACCCGCCACCCTCGGCATATGGGGCCGGCGCCCTACTCACTGAGCTACAGGCGCCGCCCTATTTTCAACACACTGGACACACTGGCCTTGCTATTCCTTAATCAAATCATATTTCTTCCTGATCCAAAGACTTTGCACATGCTGTTCTCTTTCTTAGAATGCCCTTCCCCAGGCCTGCATGGCTTGCTACCTCATGTGTTTGACATTTCCTTTGGCTCATTGAACTTCACCGAGGTTCTTAGAATGACTCAATGAAATCTCCTTTCTTCCTTTTTTTTTTTTCCTGACCTTACATTCTACTCGTCTTTAAAGGCACTTTACCCCTCCCCACTGTTTTCTTCCTTCTCCAATCTAGTTAAATTTCCTAGGTTTTCATGGAAAAGCTAGGAAGAGAGAGATCATCATCAAGGGCTTTGCTTCTGTCTTAGAATTAAGCTAGCTTGAGCGTTTCTGTGCCTGCAACCAAAAGAAAATATACTGAGTTGAGTTCTTTCAGGAGCTTTCTCTGTTTTTCTATTGATACCTCTATATTTTTTTAAGGCAATGTCACTTTGTTTTGTTTACAAATATATTGGATATGTCAAGATTACTATTTTGTTATTACCCTCTGTGAATTTCCTTGTCTATTTTGCTTGCTTATTCTTTCAGATACAATTTATTATTTTATTAATGTTGCCAAAAATTGTAAGTAAAATAGAAATTATAATAAAATGTTTTGTGAAAGAAAAAAAAAATAATAAAATAAAATAGCCTGACACCACCTCCTCCCTCTCTCTGCTCTGTCTCCCACCATGTGACACCCTTCCTCTCCTGTTCTCTCTCCACATTGATGAGAAGCTCCCAGAAGTACTCATCAGAAGCAGATGCTGGGCGATGCTTCTTGTACAGTTTGTGGAACGAGCCAAGTAGACTTTTCTTTATAAATTACCCAACCCCAGGCATTCCTTTATATCAGCACAAAGTGAACTCATACAATCCCATATATAGTTTCTCTCTCCTCCTTTTTCTCAGTCTCTCTGTCTCTCATGTGTTCTCACACACACACACACACACACACACACGCGCGATTAAATAAATCATCCTTATACAATACTATATAGCTATTAAAACAGATGTGTTAATCATCAACCATATTTAACTGAATGCTTGTTGGGGCATATAGTTCAATTTAGAAAATTGCCAAGTTATTGCTTTGGTATAAAAAATTCAAGTGCAATGGAAGAAAAAATGCATTTAAGTATATATGTTAGTACATGTGTATGAGCGGAGAAAATTGCATGGAAGAAAACACATCAGGCTTTTAGCATGACTCTTTCAAAGAGATTTCTTTATAATTTTTTTTCTGTGACTCATTGGTCTCTTTATGCATGACTAATAAGGACTTTTGGCACTCAGAGATTTTGTTATCATGAAGGAAAAAAGTTGTAGATTGAAGAACCCTTTTGATAGCTATTCAATCTCCCTGCTGACAGTTTTGTTCTATTTGGCATGCTTACTTCCATATGTAATTCATATTTTTATGACAACTCTTTAATGAACATCTTTAAAGACACTCTCCAAATCATTATCAATTTTTGCTGACTAGACCACAAAGACAGTACTTTTTCTGAAAGTGTGAAATTGGACACCTAATTAAGAAGCTGGGTTTTGATGATCATTTCTTTTTTGTCACAAGAAAGTCTTGATGTCCAGAGATAGCACATGACCTTGTCTTTCAATTTAAGTACAAGTACCATTACAGATAGCGCCAGTGGCCTTCTCTTCGTTTTGGAAGGGTGTATTCTATGTGTTACTTGTATCTATGTAACTGTAAGTTAGATCCACATCACCTGTGGACTTTGAAAGATTTTTTTCATTCTTTTGGCAGCTAAAAGGATGATGTTAAACTTCTTTATTTGGCCAGCTATCTGAAAAAGAAATTTTTTTTTGGAAAAAGTATTAATCTGCATTCTTATATGACTTTTAATAACAAACTATTTTTTAACATTTGTGTATTCAGAATTAGTAATTGTGTTATGCATCCAGTGTCATATCTCTAAATGGAACGCGTGTTTCTGAAAGTGCTCTGCACAATAAAATAAATAATATTTCATAAATGAGATACTGTCTTAGTTCAGACTGCAATAACTAATTGTCCTAGACTTGTGATTTTAAATAGCAAACCTTTATTTCTCGATGTTCTGGAGGCTGGAAAGCTGAAATCAGGGTGCCAGAATAGTCAGGATCTGGAGAGGTTCCTCTTCCAGGTTGTAGACAACCAACTTCTTATATCCTTACATGGGGGAGGAAGGGTAGCGTAAGTTGAGTTAAATGTGCTATAAAGCAGCATGCAAAATCAATTTTTAAAAAGTGGGTATCTGGAAATATAAAAGAAAATTAGTTCACACCAAATTAGGACTTTAGATTCACAGACATAATATCATTAAGCACACTGCCCTCATGTTCCTCCAAGGAACATAAAAGGGATATTTTCAAAAAACAGGGAGGGAAAGGGGAGGGAAGCGGGAGAGCAGGTGGAGGGAGGAGGGAGGAGGGAGGGCATTTGGTGGGATCTCCCATAATGTGCACAATGCAAGGGTACATTTCCAAACAACTAAGAGTTAATTATAAATGTCTTACCACAAAAAACAAGTAAGTGAGGTGACGGTCATGTTAATCGGTTTGATTTAAACATTCCACTTGGAAGGTCCACCTTTAGCTCTTTGAGGATTCTCCATTCTTCTTCCCACAGAGGCCAGCCCACTTTTAAATCTCACATTGAGATCACTCATTATTCGTGACGAAGCCAAGAAGACTTCATGCTTGCACATGTATGTTTGTATCAAATCATCACATTGTACCCCATAAGTGTATAGTTGCGATTTAATAAAAATTAAATTAAATAAAAAATAAAGAGTAATAACAATGTCAATCCCATCACAAATGGAAGATAAGTAATTAAAGAACAAATTAAATGACTACTTTAAAATAAACTATTTATCTCACACCTGTTTAGTCCATGAAAGATTTTGAATTCAGATAAATAAATATATAACATTCTGCAGAAATGTATAAATAAGGCGGATATCTTAACTCTTATGGCAGTAAAAGCATAAATGGTTAGAAAGATAAGACATAAACTGATCACACATTACTAGAATATTCATCTTAAAGATATTAACATCACTGTTGATAGAACTGACTTTTTTATTTTTATTGGGTATCTGAAGAATACTCTTAGGGATCCAAATAATTTCTGTTACTCTTTCCAATAATAGCAGCTACTTACTATGCTTCATTTTAATAACCAGATAATTGGCCTTTTAGAATAAAATTTTAACTGGTACATTTTAAGATTCCTTGTGAAGTCACAAAAGTATAAACATTTACTCACATATAAATTTTTTCAATGCTTATGTAAGACCACCAGCTTGTCAAAGTTCTTGTTTTCTCCCATTGCTGACTTCAAATAGATTAAGAAAATGGGAATGAATATAATTCAACATGACTTGAGTGATATTCATCCTCTCACTCAGTTTGGTCTCATTGGATTAACTTTACAATAATGCAGTAAGCATGAGAGTTCCAGAACTTAAACCAATAATCTTTAGTGACATCATACTTCACAGTCTTGCTTCAGCTCTTTAGATAACTAGCTCATGTGAATTTGTTTCGTTTTCTAAACATAACATATTCTCTTGCAACCTAGACATCACTAAGGCTTTTGCCTAAATAAATATATTTTCTTACACAACTATAAGAGGGTCCTTATCTAACAAAAGCAACCAATGTAAGCTAGTTCTGTGTACCCTCAATGAATCCCCAATAATGAATAAATGAATGAATAAACAAATAAACATATTTTCTTTTTTTCATTTTTTTTTTTTTGAGACAGAGTCTCTCTCACTATGTCGCCCTCAGTAGAGTGCTGTGGCATCACAGCTCACAGCAACCTCAAACTCTTGGGCTAAGCGATTCTCTTGCCTCAGCCTCCCAAGTAGCTGGGACTACAGGCACCCACCACAATGCCTGTTTACTTTTTTCCTTATAGTTGTCATTGTTGTTTAGCTGGCTCAGACTGGGTTCGGTCAGGTTGAAGCCCATCAGCTCCAGTGTATGTCACTGGTGCCCTAACCACTGAGCAACAGGCGCCAAGCCAATAAATATATTTTCTATTTGTTATACACCATGCATAAATTGTCTTTAATAACAAAAGGTCATAGACTACACCCAAAACATTAATAAATAAAAATAATAAAAATATGCTACTCATAATCCAGAAAGACAAGCTCACCAGATTCAAAGACTACATAGGGAGTTTCATATTACAAAATAATTATTACTACCCTGCATTTGGCTGTAGTTCTGGAGACAAGCCTCCCTCTGGTGGTTTGTTTCAGTAAAAAAACTGGAATGCTAGCAGGTTGAGGGATGAGAACAGATGTCACCAAAACCAGAGGAATGAGCAGATCCAGAGTGTGTGGGGAGCTAAGTCCAAGAAGCTTGGAAAGGAATGTTCACCAAACCAAATGGGTAAAAAGCAGATGTAGAAATGGAGCTGAGGTGCCAGAAATTGAAGAAATCAGTAAATGGGAGTAATTACAAGCAGGTCCAGAGAGAAAACAGAGGTTTCTGGTGTAAAATGGCATATGGTCTGCAGCCCATGGTCCAGCTGGGCTCAGCATTTTACAAACATACGTGTGAAGGCACAGGAAGATCACGAAAGTCAAAACACTATAAACCCAAATTCACAACAAGCCCATTGCCAGTATCCAGGAGGAATTTCATAAACTAAAGAGATAAAAGAATTGCACTGAATATTGCCTTAGGTATTTCAACCTTTCTCTGCTTAATTACAAGTAGATAAACTTTCCTTTCCTGCATCAATCAGGAAACTGTGCTGATATTTTTTTCTACAATATTTTGAAATTTTTCTTCTTGCCCCATACCCCAGTGATTATCGCCACCATGACTACCCTCTTTGTACATTTGTTTGAAGACGATAAGAAACAGAAAACAACTAGTCAGAGTGTGTGTGCGTGGGGGAGGGGTGTGGTTGTCTCGTGATTCTGTACAGTATTCTAGCAGTATGTATAATCCCTACAGATGAAGTGGTATAGAAACATAGTAATGAGAAGGAGCAGAACAGTGAATGCTATACATTTTGAACCCACTTCATTTATTCAGAGTGCTACAAATTAGGTGCGGAAGCAACTATCTCCTATCAACAGTGCCCCACTAGCTACTTGTCAATGGATATACTGGGCTAAGAGGTATATACATCAATATTTTTTCTGATTGTAGATATGAGAAGTCTGCAGTATGACAGTATATAGAGCTTAGAGTTAATGGTAGCCCAATAATAAAATTTGGGACAATCAATGTAAGTATAGGATGAGATTTATGTTTTTTTCAGGAGCGCATTGATTGGAGTAGCACATGGATTGTCACATCACCGAGACAAGCCCCCATATAAACTTTGTAACTAGTTTTCTAATATTCACTAAAAGTGAGACAGTTGATGCAATGGCTCCATGTGCATGACTCTCCCTAGGCCGTAGTTGGTGTTTGGCAGTTACATATTTGTACTTCAAAATGTCTGTCACAAAAAGTAGTAGCTAATTAATTCTTTCAGTTGATATCTGGAAGAGTGAGATTCTGGAAGCAGAGTGGACAAGCATATATAAGCATAAATTCTGCTTGGCTTTGTCATGAATAATGCCAGAGATCTCAGTGTGAGCTTTAAAAATGGGCTGTGCCCCTCTGGAAAGAATAATGGAGAATCCTCAAAGAGCTAAAAGTAGACCTTCCATTTGATCCCACAATCCCACTACTAGATATCTACCCAGAAGAAAAAAAATCGTTTTACCATAAAGACATTTGTACTAGAATGCTCATCACAACTCAATTCACAATTGCTGAGACATGGAATCAATCCAAGTACCCATCAGTACATGAGTGGATTAATGAAGTGCGATATATGTATACCATGAAGATGGTGACTTTGTATCTTTTGTGTTTATCTGAAGAACATTCTTCTTAGTAAAGTATAAGAATAGAAAATCAAGCATTCAATGTACTCAACACTAATAAGAGACCATTAGATGAACACCTACAACCCACACAAGAAAAAAACACACACGCCAATTCAAGTGGGGGAGAATTAAATTTAAGAGGAGGGCAAGAGAAGGGGAACTGGGAGGGGCATTGGAAATCTCTTACCTAATGTGAACAATGTAAGGTTATACAGAATAATACCCCCAGGTGAAAGATTCAAATACAACTTGAACTCTCTGGTCCTTCAAGACTTTCTGCCCAGATATATTTTTGTTGTTAAGATCATCAATTTGGGTCTGTGCTTCTTTGGGTCACTTACCTACCCTCAGTCCTCAGATACAGATGCTTCATCACCTGCTGACCTTCCCCTACAGCATCGGCCTGACTTGGGCCAACTTAGGTGAACTTTTTGAACAAGTCTTTAGGCCCATCTACAAGCCTCCTTCCTATGACATCAAGTCTTCCCACATCATCTGCCCGGTGGCTGCAGAACCTCTAACATGATCTTTCTCTCAATTCAACTGAGACTATCACTTGAATTGACGAATTTAGTTAGTTATTGAGACTGTATGGAGGCAAAGCCACAAAGACAAACAAATTGATAAAATCACACAGTTTGCAGTTTTAACTGCATGTGCTTTCCTTGATTTCCACATGAAGAATCTGACGGCAATGGGAACCCAGGTCAGAAAGTGAAGGCAGTCCTGAGTTCTCTTTTAGGATAGATTAGAATGTACAGAGATGTAATTAAAAGATTACAAAAACTCTGTTAGAAGAGTAAGTAGACAGTGGGTCGTAAGAATAATTACTATCAAGTTCACCTCTTCAGGAAATAGTTAAAACTAATTTATTTGGAAAGCTTAAAATGCTTTTTTTTTTAAATAAGAAAAGTTTTACTGCTGTATAGTCTGAAAAAGTGTTGTGCATTTTTCTTCTCTGCATGTTGAAAGGATTTCCACGGAGGTGTTGCTGCCTGTCTCTGAGTTTAAATCCTCACTTAAATATTCACATCTGGAGACATTTAGAAGACCTGTTTTTAAACTACTCTCCAACCAACCTCACTGCAGGCTGTATATCACATTTTGTGGCTTTTTTCTTTCCTTAATAGTTCACATGGCTCAGGGAAAGAGTAAGTGTAAAAAAGAATAAGTAGGCTCTGGAAGTGTCTTGATTCTCTAAACTAGAATTTCTAGGCCCTTAAACTAGAATTTCTAGGCCACCTTAAACTAGAATTTCTAGGCCCAAATTCTCACTGAGTTTTGGAGTTTGTGTACATTTAATTTACTGTTCTATCTGCCTTGATGCTGACCTGATGTTTTTGTTTGTTTAATGTGAGTGGTCTTTCTAATCCCATTAAGTGGAAACAAAGTTTACAAATGTAAATCCATTTTACTTTGATTTAGTACTTTTGCAAGACAGGGCTTCACAAATCAAGGCCTGAACTTTGACAGCAGAAGGAGTTTCAAAAGGTGTTTTTCTCCCACCTTCAAGAGAAAGGGACTAAGACTTTCCTAGGGATTCTTTCTTTCTTTTTTTTTTTTTTTCTCTTCCAAAGAATAACACTGGTAGTGTGGGAGATTGAGACAATCGGGGGCTTGGCAGAGCCCTTTTGTCCAGAGGTGAATGTTGAGCCTGAGAAACTGAGATCCTTTGTAATGGAATGCAGTTTGTGAGATTATTCCTGTTGTTTTCCTATTGTTAAATTGATTCCCTTTCTTTGAATGGAAGAAATTAGTGGGGAATCTCTATTGGGCATCGAGAATGAAACTCTTGTGTCAGAAGACCTGGGACAAGCCATACTCACTTTAAGCCTCATTTCTCATATTATGAAATAATAGCAACGATGGCTAATATTTATTGAACAACTGGAATGTGTTAGAAACTTCTCATTTATATCTGTAATCCCCACAACAATCCACATGTGTGTCCCAAAGAATTAACTTAGTCAAACTTGCTTCTAAATGTCTAATGTTTTGAAAATCAAATGGGGCAATTCATGTAAAATTAACCGAAAATTGAAGTTACTGTTCCCAGTTGGAAGGACTTTTGGCTACCTTTCCTGAAATCAATGTTGTAGCTTTTTTGTTTTCATAGTTCATTTGGTCTCAGAGGAAAAAGAAATTGTGTTCAGATTATAAGTCTCCATAAACAATAAGTCAAAATAGGATCATAGAGATACACATTTTTTCTTTTCTTTTTTTTTTGCCATTTTGTTTTTATTTTATTTTTTTATTAAGTCATTTGTACATAGATCATAAATACATTTACGTCATTATGGGATTCAATGTGTTGATTATTTGTACAAATTGGAGTGCTTACATCCTACTAATCAACATAGCTTTCACCTCATTGACCCAATTACAGCATTAAGACATTTGTGTTCTACACCTGATAGATCCAACTTGTATTTGCAATATGCTCCATAGGTGTGGTCCCCTACTAATCCTCCCTCTATTGACCCACTCCCCTCCCTTCCCCTCTCCCTCTCTTTCCCTCCTTCATCCTAGGTTATAGTTGTGTTTCATTTTTAATATGCAAGTGTGAGTGATTATAAATTGGTTTCACAATACACATTTTTTCACTTGAAAACAACTTCAAAAAAGTCATTGTAATACTTCATGGATCTTATTAAGGTGAAATTATGGAATCAGAATACTCAAAGTCTAGTGAAAAAATTGTATATTTGTCTGTGTAACTCAATAAACACATTATTTACAAGAGTAAATATGAATGGAAATAAAAGTGACCTAATTAACATGACCAATAAAGAGTAATAATGAGTAATAAATGTTTTTATAAAGTACATCTATGATTTTACTTCAAAATTTACACACCAAACTTAGAGTACCTCTTTTCATATTTTTGAAACAATAGGGTGTCAACATGATAGAAGCAAAGAGAACATATGGGTGGACACAGGGATGAACCTTAATCCTCAAACTCAGGCATGTAAGAAATACAGTTAAAAAAATTCATGATTTCTAATACTGAGACTCTGTTCTTTTATCTCACATGAAATTCAATTGTCCTCATTCTTGGTGCCGCCCGCCCCACCCTAATACCTCAGTTTTTTCCCAGTGCCCAGATACTGGGACAGTCAATGGCAACATTCATGCTCCCGTGTGAAAAATCCTTCAGGTCTCTGTTGCTTCTAAGCCATTTCTTGGAGGGAATATTTTCCTGGTGAGTCTCCTCCTAGAAAGCATCTGTGCTTCCCCGGGCATGCCTCATTCATGTGCTCAGGGGATTTCTATTCTTGGAGAAGGGTTACCTACTATCTATGGTATGGTATTGTGATATATATTCAATCTTTTTTTCCTAAAACCTTGGAATTTCCAAATTGATTAGAATGTCTTTTGTATACTAAAGAAGATGACTGGTGACTGGTCCCCGAATGCCTCAGCATGGAAGCTGGTTGCCAGAAAGATCAACGTATGAATAGAAAGGTGGGAGTTTCAGCCCTATTTTCCAACCTCCGGAGAGGGGCAGAAGGTTGAGCTGGTCACCAATACATGATGGTCTAATCAGTCATGCCTATATAATGAAGCTGCACAAAACCCAAAAGGGACCGGGCTTGAGGAGCTTCTAGACAGCTGTACACATGATGGTCCTGAAGGCTGGCACACTCGGAGAAGGCTCAGGTGGGCCACACCCCTTCCCACATGCCTCGCCCTGTCTAATCGCTCCATCTGGCAGTTCCTCTTTATCCTTTGTAATATTCTTTATGATAAAATGGTAAATTTTTCCTATGGGCTATAAGGTTGTCCAGCAAATTAATCTAACCAAAAGATGGAGTTGTAGGAACCCTGGTTTACAGCCAATTGGTTGGAAGCACAGATAACAACCTAGCACTTGCAATTGGAGTCTGAAGTGGGTGCAGTCCTGTAGTACCGAGTCCTTAACCTGTAGGGTCTGGTGCCGTCTTCAGGTATGTACAGTCAGAAATGAACTGAATTTGAGGAGACCCAGCGGGTGTCACCTGGAGAATCTGGTGTCAGAAGTATAGCGTGGGAGAAGAGGAAGATTCAAGCTTTTTTTTTTCTTCCCCTATTTTGCATACAGACACTCCCATTCCTATATATCTCCAAGGTACATAGTTTAATCCAAGAATTTTCTTTTACATGCTTTAAATGCTCTTAAGACCTAGATATTCTGAGGACAAAAGCCAGAAATATTTATAATTTATTTCCACTTTCTGCCTCTGCTACTGTCCCCAGACTGTTTAAAATTGACAATTTCCTTAAAATTGATCAAAAGAGAGAAAAAGGTATATACCGAGAGTAACAAAAAGTGTATACACATTTTAAAAATGTGTATTTTTAAAAAATACAGGGGGGGTAAAGAGTATTAAATTTGTAATACACAACTCACATTTGACTTCTTCAATTACAGGAGGTGCTCAACAAGAATTGTATTCATCTTTTGTTACCAATATATATACTTACAATTTTTTTTTTTTTATTGTTGGGGATTCATTGAGGGTACAATAAGCCAGGTTACACTGATTGCAATTGTTAGGTAAAGTCCCTCTTGTAATCATGTCTTGCCCCCATAAAGTGTGACACACACCAAGGCCCCACCCCCCTCCCTCCTTCCCTCTTTCTGTTTCCCCCCCATAACCTTAATTGTCATTAATTGTCCTCATATCAAAATTGAGTACATAGGATTCATGCTTCTCCATTCTTGTGATGCTTTACTAAGAATAATGTCTTCCACGTCCATCCAGGTTAATACGAAGGATGTAAAGTCTCCATTTTTTTTAATGGCTGAATAGTATTCCATGGTATACATATACCACAGCTTGTTAATCCATTCCTGGGTTGGTGGGCATTTAGACTGTTTCCACATTTTGGCGATTGTAAATTGAGCTGCAATAAACAGTCTAGTACAAGTGTCCTTATGATAAAAGGATTTTTTTCCTTCTGGGTAGATGCCCAGTAATGGGATTGCAGGATCAAATGGGAGGTCTAGCTTGAGTGCTTTGAGGTTTCTCCATACTTCCTTCCAGAAAGGTTGTACTAGTTTGCAGTCCCACCAGCAGTGTAAAAGTGTTCCCTTCTCTCCACATCCACGCCAGCATCTGCAGTTTTGAGATTTTGTGGTGTGGGCCATTCTCACTGGGGTTAGATGATATCTCAGGGTTGTTTTGATTTGCATTTCTCTAACATATAGGGATGATGAACATTTTTTCATGTGTTTGTTAGCCATTCGTCTGTCGTCTTTAGAGAAAGTTCTATTCATGTCTCTTGCCCATTGATATAAGGGATTGTTGGCTTATACAGTTTTTTTCCTTTTTAAAAGGTGTATACCTTTTTTTGACACACTGCATAATTTAGTGAAGTGTGTATAATTTTAGTATGGTATGTATAATTTATCTTCTCACTTGGTAGAATGATATCCAAAATATGTCCAAATCCTAATCCCTACAACTTGTGAATGGAGAAAGACATTTTGCTGATGTGATTAATTTAAGAATCTTGAGGTGGAAAAATTATCCAGGTAGGCCTTCTGAGGTCCTCATTTGAGGGACCAGGAGGAACCAGAATCAGAAAAGTAGAAGGTAACATGTTGGTGGCAGCACATATTGGAATGATGTGCTGTGACAACAGAAGGAAGGGACCACAAGTCAAGAATATTAGAAGCCGAAAGGGAAGAAAATTGACCCTCCTGCCAGAACCTCAAAAGCCCCAGTGAAACTGACTTGGGACTGGCTGACCTCCAGAACTGTAAGGGATATACTGGTGATGTTTTGTGTCACTAAATCTGTATGTACTGTGTTACAGCAACACTAGGAAGCTAATAAACTCAAAACCCTTACTGTTAAGAATCGAAAATTCTCAAAGCTCAAAGTTTGATAATGAATTCTTCCCCTTATGTGTTTTCTATTCACTGAGAGAATCAGGGCATTGTTAAATGCTTTTCTCTTCCATCTGATACATGAAATTATTTCTCTAAACGTTGCATATTTTAGTACTAACAAACACTGTTTTTCTTTAGGAAAATAACTGCATACCTTGAGGAAGTATTTAACACAACCACAACGTGATAGAACTATTGCTTAAATGTAGTGGTTCCTACCTGTGAAATATTTAACAGATGCAAATAGATTGAGTTTTGAGAGTTGCACATTCATTCAGTAATTCAGAAGGCATTTCCAACATCTATTGTTAACACACTGCCGTATTGGTGGGGGCTATGTGCCTATTCCTAACCCACCATTTTTGAATAGGATATTCAATTATGGTCCATTTGTCCCTATCTCACCATTGTAGCTCCATGTCTGACCCTCGCCACACAATGTGGGTGATAGATAACTTTAGTTCACAGATCCTCAGCTCAGGGAGAACTGCACTTGAGGAGTCCTCTATTACCTGAATGGTGACATTCTGGACCCCAAGACTGAGCCTCATGCCATTAAAAATAATTTCTGAGGTCTTATGGAAGTGATCAGTAAGTCTATTTCACAAGTGGGAAGAATGTGAAAATCACTGGGGAACAGAGACTGACTTGATAACTATTACCCTATTGGCCCCAGTGAAACATACCCCTTCATATACATAGTCCTGTGTATTCCTTGACAAAAACCTTGAAACATGAGACTAATCAGCCTGCCACATTTCCACTGATGCTATTAGAAGATATAAAACTTGTGAATCAGAGCTGAAAGATAGATTATTTTCTTAAGAATATTTGTAGCTAAAGGACTATCATTTTTATATAGATACAAGTTTCAGTTTTCACAGGGTGATGTGAAGGGAACCATATTATTACCCACAGCTTAGGGAACTTAAACAGTTCATCATGGTCAGTATCCTCGTCTGCCCTTGCTCTGAAGATAGGTATTAATTTTATCAACATTATTATTATATTGGCCTTTTGTTCCAGAGAAAGACACCATGTCTGTCTTCCATGCTTAGTGATTACAGGGATGGCCTGAAAAGATAGCCCGGAACAGTCAGCTCATGCCTCTGTTTGCCAGGATCACAGAGCACAAGACGATAGCCACAGGGATTTATTTCCCAGCAATTAATTTTAGTTTTTAGTAGAGATTTGTTGTAGTATTGCATAAGTTCCTTTTCATTTTAAAAACCTTAATCTCAATTCAATTCAAAGATTGTCTCCTTCCCTCATCTACCCCACGCTAACACCTGCCTTTTCAGCTTTTAGTGATAGATTTTGGCTCACGGAAACCTCACCTTCTTCCCTTTCTAAGCACTTACTCCTCACAGTGATGGGAAAAGTAAAGACACGGGGTGGGAGGATGGATATCCGTGACGGAGAGATGCCTCCGACCTCTGTTGTCAACTGGTCTCATCTTCTTGAGTTCTATGATTATCGTGAGAGATGATATATGCGCTCACAAATTTTTCCTCCTTGCCAAGATCCATTTACTACTTCAAAGAATAGCCTTGACTCTCTCTGACAAGCCAGAGGTACAACGTTCCCAGTCTCTTCACCAATATAGACATTTAATCACTTGACCTCTATGGCCCCTGGGGCAGCTCTACACTGCTCTATGCCACTAACTTTTATTCTCCCTTACATGCAGCATCAAGATCTGTCGGTCTCCTCACACGCACCTTCACATAACCCCTAAGGGGACTCATTTTCTCCCTAAAAACGTAATACTATAGCTCTTTCAACACCTGAGAGCATGGTCCTTTCCAATAGACCTCCAGGCTTCAGAGATCTCTATACTAGAAGAGGCACAAGTGTCCGTGTTCAAATGTAAGAGGATGCATCTAAAGCACTGCTAAGTCTTCCCTTACTTGAATAAAAGCAACTGAACAGGATAGCAAAATATACACTGAGGTTTCAGAATGCTCTTCTGAGAATTCTCTCTCTGGAATCTTCTCTAGCGGTGGTCTCAGTGGAGCTTTTAGTCTTTATATCTGAGCAAGTCTCCAGTTAGGAAAGACAAGACCAAGCATCTCTTTTTGAAGGAAGTCCCTAGTCTTTATGAAAAATGTGCTTTCAGTGCCTAACTTGGCTTTTGTGAGGGAAAGGCAACACCACTCCCACACATTCTGAGTGGAAGCCATGGTTCAATTGGCTTCCAGTCCCTCTCAGCAAGTCTGCAGCTCAGCCAATGGACCCACTCCAGCCTACTTGGAGCCATCTTTCTGACCATGAAAAATGAGGTGGAAATGACCATTCATTTTCAGTTTTATTCTTCACTGCAAGTTTTTTTTTTTTTTTTGTAGAGACAGAGTCTCACTTTATGGCCCTCGGTAGACGTGGCCTCACACAGCTCACAGCAACCTCCAACTCCCAGGCTTAAGCGATTCTCTTGCCTCAGCCTCCCGAGCAGCTGGGACTACAGGTGCCCGCCACAACACCCGGCTATTTACACTGCAAGTTTTAAATAAAGGAAAAAGTCACACTCAACATTTGAATGAGAAAACTCACCACAGATATACATTATGGTAATCTATTTCTACTACATTACAGTTGTGCCATATTTTGTTGATTAATGTTATAACCTGCCCAAAATACTTACTGAAAAAGAAAATTATAAGAAAATTCCACTTTATCAAAGAAATAATGGTATATATCTGAACTGCTTCTGGTTTTGGAGATTCACATGAAAATCATAACTAACAAAAGTAGAACCAAGGTGGAAAACAGAGGATGGGCTAGAATATGCTGTATTTCAAATACATTTTAGATAAATTCAAGTGAACTTCCTAGTTCTCTTTACAAGTACTTTATTTCCCCAAGCCTCATTAATTCTCTACTCAATTTATCACCATAATGACATGAAGCTTTTTCAACAATCTTCAAAACCATCAACTCAAATACACATGTTATTTTCTTCATTTATACCTCCTATTCTTTATATTTAGTATAAATAAGGACTATCCATGGCATGCACCAGAATTCAGATTCCCAAGACTCAAGCACAAAATTTTGTTTCGAGGATTTAAATTTTTAACAAAGATTTTACATAATTCTAATGTCATCAGTGCATTGGGCCTTCTATTTATCCTTCCACACAAGGGAATAGCACTTTTTAACATATTGTAAATACTGTGAAAATGGTGCTGTGTGTTGTTAAAAAAACAAACAAAAAAAAAACATTGACTTTGGACACACAGGTATGAATTCAGATTCTGGCTCTGTTATTTATCAAAACTCTTCTTTTTTGAAAGGCATTGGATCATTGGTAATATCTAAGGCGGGATAATCTGGTGTAATCACCTCAAATATAATAAAAGGGGTGTCAAATTTTTGTAAAGGATGAGACTGTAAACATTTTCAGCTGTTCATTAAGGATTTCATCAGACACAACCCACCTTTGCTTTTGTAGCATAAATGCAGCCAAAGATGATAGATAAGTGAGCCAAGGAGAGTGACTGGGGCCCAGCAAAATTTCATTCACAAAATCCAACCATGGGCTGCATTTGGCCAGCAGAGTAGTTTACTGGCCCTTCTAATAGAACATAAAATCTATGCAATCAAATTTACAAATACATGAATTGTAATATAATGTAATATTTTATAATATATATATCATATAATATAATTCAGGGATCAACTGTTTTCCTAAAAATAGATTTCTCTACAAAATAGAAAATGAAAGTAACACTCGATTATGGGGTCACATGTAGAGAGATTAAGCATGACTCTGTCCGATTTTGCACCTCTAATTGCTACCTCTTTTCTTATGATGTTGTAGCTGTTATTTTGAGGTGTAGTAATTGGATCATAAATATATATTATTTGGCATATGGCTTTCAGTGCTTTCCTGCAGTTGGTGGAATAGATTTTCATACCATTTGACTCCAGGTTTTATTCATGTGACTTTATCAGGCCAGTGGGATATTAGCAGATGTAACGTGGACAGACGTTGATAAAGCTGTAACATGAATAACCCTGTACTTTTAAACCTCTGCTAGCACAACGAGAAGGACATACTTAGACTAGCCTTTTAGTTTCACAAGGTGCACATGAAACACGTGAGCAGAGCTGCCCGCCGCTGAACCCAGCTGGTTTCAGAAACATGACTGAGTTTGGTTAAGAACAATAGAAGCATCCAGCCAAGCCCAGCTACAACAAACTTCAACCAATCTGCAGATACATGAGAATAATTTATTCATTGTTTTTAGCCATTGGGATTGGGGATGGTTTTTAATGCTGCATTATTCTAGCCAAAATTAACTGATAAAGAGTCAATATGTAAAATGTAATACACGCACACAAACACACATGTACTAGCTTAAAACTTGCACTGAAATTTCCTTCTATTTCCTCAAACATTGTTTTTAAATTTTTCAATATCCACAGTTTCAGGAAATTATGCTAGAGAAGTAGGCAAGGGCCAAATAAAATCAGGTGTGCCAAGCTATGACAAAGTGGCTATAAGAAGCCACTGTAGGACTTTATGCAAAGACATCTGATGTGTATACTGTGGTTTAAAATTGTTGTAGAGTTTTATTTTCCATAAAAGGACTATTTTGGCTTGTAATATTATATCTACTAATGGAGAAAGAAAACTTAAACTTGGCCCTAATAGGCAACCCATTTTCTTCCAGTTGAGAACTTAGCCTCTTTTAGTTTAGCTTAGGTCAATTAAAAGAACTGAGGTTCCACGAGTTGACATCTGGGTCCATTCCTGTCTTCCCTGTTGACACACGCGTTCCCTCTGGCCTTCAGGTATCCTTGGGCTGTCTGGTACTGTTGCCTGTGATCATGCGACAGCTCCAGTCAAAGCCCATGTATTAATACTCTCTTCCTCCAGCCCCATGTGTCTCCTCATCTGCTTCATTATCTCTTTTACATGCCCCTGGCAAATAGGAACTTATTAGCCTTTTCCATTTACATGCAGGCTGCAGGGATTATCTTGAGCCCATTCTCTCTATTCAAACACTTTATATGGAAGATGGTGTTCTTTGAGAACGTATCCTTGGAAAGGTCAAAAGTAAAGGGAAATAAAACAGCCATTTTTTTCTTATTTCAGCTGATTTTGAAAGTTATTAAGATCACAGAATCCAAGGTAATGCTTCTCAAACCTTAATATACTTACGAACCATCAGGAAATCCCTTTAAATGCCAATTCTCATTTAGTAGGTCTGGGATGGGGCCCAAAATTCTGTATTTCAAACAAACTTCCAGGTAATGCCAATACTGCCAATCCATAGACCACACTACGAGAAACAAGGATCCCAGTAAATTCCGAAGAGACTGACAGGAAGGCAGAGGTAATGTAGGAGAAAGGGTTTAGAGGAGCTTAGCGTCCTCTAAACTGGCCTTGCCAATGCTTTAGGACTGTTGTGACTTTCTTCCCCAGGTATTCAAAATCCACAAAATTTAGGTAACATTTGTTACTCTGTACTGAAATGAATTTCTGTTCCCCTAACTTTGAAAGAACTTTCTATCTGTGTCTCATTGTTCAGTGCTTCTTTGCCTGATTCAGCTGGGCACTGAAGGTTCTCAGTAAACGTATCATGAATAGCCTGTGTTCTGAATTTAAGGGCATGGAAAATATGCCAGTTTCTTTCTTTTTTTTTCCCCCCATT
This sequence comes from Nycticebus coucang, assembly GCF_027406575.1. Lineage (NCBI taxonomy): Eukaryota > Metazoa > Chordata > Mammalia > Primates > Lorisidae > Nycticebus > Nycticebus coucang. The sequence goes on along the minus strand of NC_069780.1, from coordinate 158,661,174 downwards.
TTTTTTTTTTTTATTGTTGGGGATTCATTGAGGGTTCAATAAGCCAGGTTACACTGGTTGCATTTGTTAGGTAAAGTCCCTCTAAAATATGCCAGTATCTTTACCAAATCTCCTAAAATTACAAGTAAAAATATAAAAATGTTATCAACTTTTTTACTTTCGTTGGTAATAAAGAGTGAACAATTTAGGCAACTGCACTTTCTTGTTACCAGACTTTAAACAAATAAAAAAGATATGTAGAGTTTATACACAATATGTAAAACTGAAAAGATTGCTAAAATTTGCCTTTTCTTTTTTCTTTTTTGGCCAGGGCTGGGTTTGAACCTGCCTCCTCTGGCCTTTGAGCCACAGGCACCACCCTTCTTCTTTTCTTTCCAGCCCCATTCTATACTCCTTACCCCATACTATCCATTGGCTAAGTGTGAAGAGCTAAAACTAAAATATTAAAATCAATCTATGATTAAATTTTCTTATGTATTTATAAATTTCTAATTCATCTCAAAGGTTTGAATAATTTTTCTCTTAAATTATTAATAATATAAAATTATATATTAATATGCATTATATATAATATTAGGAATTTGGGGAATATTATGCTTCTAGTAACAATTTTTTTTCAAAATATAAAAATAATTATTGTATTGTAAGCAGCATGCACAGTATTCAAACCACCAGTTGGTAAGGTTATAAATCAAGTGAAATAGGAACACATTTCTAAAGTAAAATTTGCAACAAACTATGTTTAGATTATGCTTTTAATCTATGGATGGCATTATTATCTTTAAACTATTATTTTCCAAGTTTATATAAGTTTCCTTTGAAGGTCTCTTGCATGCTACATTTGATTTCAAGGTCTAATTCAAAATTAAATATAATACTTGCTTGCTTTATGTAAAAATCTCAATGACTTTCTTTGAATTTATCCAACGAAAGACAAATTGCCAAAATTCAAACTTACTTAAATTATTTTTAAGTGATTCCAGGCAATATATACATAGATCTGGTGGAAAGTTTTAGCTTCAAATCATAAACTTGCAAAAAATTTGTAAATGACTGTATATGAAGGGGGGGTTATGGAAAATATTTGGTCACCTTAATTATAGGTTTAAATGCCACAGATGCTGTAATAACACTTTTTTACTTTCCTTTCTTTTTTATTTCTAAGCAACTAAACCACTTTACAAATGTTAAAACTCAATATCTCTTTAAAGTAAGACATTTTTCTCTTCAGGCTTCATTTACAGACTGATAAAAACAGAGTAATAAATAAATTCTTTCCTAAAGGCAGGTAAGGTATCCTATATGTCCGAGCTGTTCTGAAAATAGTAACCATAATTCCTCCCAAATTTTTATCTTTTCTTTCTATAATTGTTAATTATAATAAAACATACAGAAATGTTTTTCTTAAATGACATAGGTACTCATGGTCTGCTCTTGTTTTTTTATAAGTACTATTACTTAAGGATGAAACAATCTGGCCTCTCTTTTTCCACCACTCACTGTATTTCCAGCAGCAAGTTGTTTTCTGTGATTTGACAGTATTCTGGAAATCACCTACTCATTCACTTTTGATGTGGTCAGACGATTGTGGTGAACTAAAGACTGCTATTACTCTTTGTTTAGTGTTTGCATTTTGTTTAGCAGGGCTTTCATACTCGTGGGTATTCTAGGAGATGCATCTCAGATAATGACGGCAGGAAAACTGTCTGGACAAGTGTAACCGAGGCAACATTAGATTGGAATTCTCGCTCTTGCCTACAGTGGGGCCACATCTACAGTGCATCTTAGAATGGGTACAGGCGAAACTTACTAAATGCAGAATACAAATGCCTGCATACAACTAAAAAAATGCCATGAAGGCTACGTTGAACAGTTTGATGAGAATATTTCAGATTGTATATGAAACCCGCACATTGTACCCCTTGATTGCACTAATGTACACAGCTATGATTTAACAATAAAAATAAATAAATTAAAAAAAAAGAAATAGGTTTTCACTGCATTCACATCTTTCTCCAAACTCTCTCTGAAATATGGAAATATTTTTGTCAAAATAGACAAAAAAATTCTGCATTTAGTCCTTAGAGATTTTACCTTGGTTATAAAAATATTTTTTTCCTGAAAGCTTAATTATATTATTTTTAGATTTCACTTGTTTGCAAGTCTCATTAGTTTGTTTATTTTAAAATATATTTTCTGTAGACAAAGGTGCTATGGCTGTGTCCTGAAACCTTAGACAGTTTTCCCATTAAAATTATCGGTTCTGTTTGTGACATGATAGCTTAGCAGGACCCAGTAGACCATTAGGAAAATAAGTACATTCTTATCTGGAAGTCATTAACTAGAATCGCTCATTCTCAGTTCTCTCTTGCCTGGAAGTTAGTTCTTTTCCCATCCTGGAAAATATTTTGATAGGGAATTAAGTGCTGTTGAAAAGTGAGTATGTGGCAGATGGACTACAACGGGGAGGCCACTCACACTGCATTTGTCTATGTGATCACTGAGGGTAGTGAGCACAGGCGGGGCCAGTGACTAGCTCTTGGCATTGTCATAGCTCAGAACTTAAGTTTAGACACAGAAATAACAGGCTCACAGTCAATCTAGACTGCCTCTATGAAGGGGCTTCAAAGCCCTGTCAGCCAATAGGCAGCTTTAGATAACCAAATTTTGATATACACTTTTTTTTCTTTAACAGAGTCTCATTTTGTCAAGGCCATGGCTTCATAGCTCACAGCAACCTCAAACTCTTGGGCTCAAGCAATAATTTTGCCTCAGCCTCCCCAGTAGCTGGGACTACAGGCACCCACCACAACGCCTGGCTATTTTTAGAGATGGGGTCTCGCTCTGGCTCAGGCTGGTCTCAAACCTGTGAGCTCAGGAAATTCCACCTGCCTCAGTCTCCCAGAGTGCTAAGATTACAGGTGTAAACCACTACACCCAGCCCTAATATACAGTTCTTGATATTGACGTATGGAAATAATCTAGAACTACAAATTAAAACTGTTAAGCACTACACATTTGATGGGTAAACTCAATAAAGTAGCTGAAAATTGTTTTCTCATGTCCAATATTGAATCAAGGAAATATCCTAATTCCAAATCATCCCTGGCAGACGAATGAAGGTAAGGGCTGAGAAAGATTCTGTCTACTAGATTCCTCACCATCTCCACGGTGTGTAGATGGGCAGATTCTGAGGAACCAGTTATCAGAGTTAGAAGAGAGTGATTCTAGCAGAAGAAATAGAGGAAGTAGATTTTCTTTGAACAATCATGCCATTTTTGTAACACTATAAAAGTATGTGCACATGGGGAAATTAATCATAATAACCCTTTAATTTCCCACAAATTTGTCATTTATTATTAAATTATGACATATATATCCATGGGTCACAGTCTGTGGTTCTTTTATTCAGGCTATCTTATACAGAGCAAACATGAAGTAAAACCAGATTTGTCTCTTAATTGTAAGTTAGGACACTGCTCCTGATATTCATCAACCATGTTTAGAAATTCCATTAACACCATAATACAAATTGCTTAGTGATTCATTGGCTTGCAAAGGCATCATCTTTTATAACCCATTTATTTGATTTAGGTCAACAAGGACAGATTGAGAGTTTGGGGCCATTTAGTCAACAGACACAGTGCTGTGTGAAGTTTTCCTGGAACATTTATGGTCCCGAGTGCACTGCTGAGTGGAGATCTTGCACCAGCCCCCTCAGAGATTCTGTCCCAATGCCCAGTTTGTGCTGAGCTCTGGGGAGAAGGTATGCAGCTCTACAGCCAGCAACCGCACTGGCTGATAGCCACGTCTCCAAGATAGGAAAAGACAAGTGAAGGGGACAGCTTGAAGAGGACCTTTTACTCTTTTTCCTGCAAATGTCCTGGAACATGCATCATCGCTGACTTTTACTCCCCTCGGAGGGAAAGGTCAGCAGAGTGGGGTTTACAATAGTTTCTCTTCAGTCCTGTGACTCAGAAAAGTCAAGACTAATGTGTCCATCAGAGAAAAAATATCATGAAATTAAAATATAGAAAATTTAAGAAGATGTACTTGCTGCTTATAAATGTACTTTAAATATTTCTTCTCCAGCTTGGATAATGAATAGATTTCTTTTAAAGAGAAAAACATATTCTCATAGATCAGCAAATAGGGATTCATAAATCCAATTTTGACATTCCCTAACTCAAAAAAAAATCTTTAAGGTGCGAACTATTAATGCCAATTTTTTTCTTTATATATAACAAAACAAAGTATTTTTTACAAGGTTAAATTCAAAAGCAAAGCAGAGAAAGACCATATGGACCTTGTAGTTCCCTAAAGAATGGCTATAATCTGAATAGCTGCATAAATAACCTGACAACATACTTATGAGTATGGAATGTATTTAGTCAATTGCCAAAAAAAATATAATTTTCTAAAATTGTCTAATTTACATTTTAAAATGTTTCGGCACCTATGATTTAATATGGCTTACTCTGTGTTTCTGATAACTAATATACATAACCCCTAATCCCATATCTGTGTAGTAATTATGATATATTATAGTGTCATCCTTTTGCCAGAGATTGATGGGAATAAATCACTAAATTATTCACGTAGAAGAAATGGCAACTGAGCCACAGCCAAAGAGTGTTGGGGCAAAATTTTGTAAGAATTGGGCCCAGATGATGACTTTTCATGGAAAGACTGATAACTGTAGATATTAGACATAGGAGGAGAGTCCGTGCCTCTTTAGTTTAATAACATGGTAACGAGGAATTCATCATCTGACTTCTTGCTGAGCTGGCTACTTAAATGCACTCATGGGATGAAAATGAGGTAATGATGAAAACCTTTTGAAATCCCCCAAACCGTCCTCATGTAGAGGAACAAATGCAGGGACCCTGATTTCAATATAACCATTTCCTAAAATACTGAGGGAATATAATGTGGTTTGTTATGTAGAGGTTTTTATTTTGTGTCCAGCATCAGCTTTGCAAGAGTCCCAGGTTAAAAGGAAATAGGGAGTTTAGTTTAAAAAGGCAGTGAGGGGAGAAACATGAGGGTCTTTAACCACCCCTCCCCTCATAATTCTAGTAGAGACCATAGCCAAATACTGTGACTGCCACACTAAAGAAAGGGGGAAGATCAGTTGGCAAGAATGCTCAAAAAAGCTTCCATCAGAAATAATCCTCCCTGGGGTAGTTCTATCTCATCACCTGAAGCCGATTCTTCGACTCTCGACAACTTTTTCATAAGAATGATGGAGGATCACAAACGATGCTAGATATTCTGGTGTCACTGTAAATCTATCAACAAATTTCTTTAAACATACGTCAATTCTGTGTACATAGAAAGTGAAAACATCTTTGATAAATGCTGATTATTCATCATGTTTGCTATATTTTACTGACTGTAGAACTGAATGTACACCCTCTGTGTACTGGTGCTATGCTAAGAGCCTTATGTACCTCCTTTTAATTAAACTTTACACTAAAGCTGGGTAAGGTATTAAACCAAATACGTGAGGTATGGTAAGTAGGAAACACAAGATTTGAAACCAGTTCATCTGTTTCTGATTCCTACATTTTAAGCCACTTGTATTACTATTCCACTGTTTTTATTTCTATCTAGTCATCTAACACTGTTTGATATAGTTCAAAGGAGTTTTGACTCATAGATTAATTTAGATTGTAGATTTAAAAAAAAAAAATTCAAATATTTTGGACTTCAAGTCTGATCATAGCCATTTTAGTCCATTTCAGTTGCTTCATTAAAATAAATCCAGTCGATATAATTTTTTTCCTTTTTTCTGTGCTATGGATAATCATATGGACAGTTACCTCATGAATCATGGAAGAACTCATTAGATAAATAATGTATATATACATGGCATATAAATACACATACTATAAAATATACAGTGCATATCTATCTCATAGACATTGTCATAAGCTACTTAGCATTGCTATAAAAGAGCACCTGAGCCTGGGTAATCTACAAAGAAAGATTTATTTGACTCATAGTTCTCAGCCTATATAACACAAAGCATGGTACCAGCATATGGATCTAGTGAGGGCCTCAGGAAGATTTCATTCACGGCAGAAAGTGAAGGGGAACGAGCATCACATGGTGAAAGAAAGGAAGAGAAAAAGAGAGTGAGAGAGAGAGAGGCTCCAGGCTCTTTCTAACAACCAGTTCTGGCAAGAACCAACAAAGGAGAATGCCACTCATTATTGCCAAGACTACATGGAGCCATTCCTGAGAGATCTGCTCCCATGACCCAAACAACCTTCCTTTTGGCCCCACCTCCAGTACCAGGGAATAATTTTCAACATGAGATTTGGAGGCCACAAATATCCAAACTACATTGCATACCTGGCCAGTGTTGTTAAACAGGAAATAAAACTCAGAGAAAAAACTCCTTTTTGTACTTATTGGCCATAGCCTACAGGTCAGAAGCATTACAGTTAAGACTGGAGAGCATATTTGGGACACACACACAAACTCACCAGACCAGGGGGAACTGGGTCAAAGTATATCACGGGCAAAGTTTGGAGAGATTTGAAGAGTAAAATGGACGATGTCATTAGACTACAAAAATCAACGTGGAAATCAATGACTCCAATGTATTCTTTTTTTTTTTTTTACCCCCCAATGTATTCTTGGTTCTTCCAAATATGTCTGGGGTATTAAATTTCAGTTCTGAGAATCACATTTCGGAAGACATTTATAAGACATTTATAAGCCTCTGACATCAAATAGAAAGAGGATGATATCTAAAGAAAAGTAGTACTAATATTAAAATAGCCAAAAGTCTAGGTGAATTTATAAAAATGAAAAAAGATATTTAGTTAAATGACAAGTGTTGACAAGTATCCAAAATGTTGTTATGTAGAAGTAGGAAAGGGCTGATCTCTGAGTGGTTCCCAAGGGCAGAACTAGGACCAGGGGCTAAAAGCTACAGAGAAGCAGACCTCAGGTTCACCTCGGGAAGAACATTCTAGTAATTAATATTTTCAACAATGGAAAAGGCTGACCCAAGCTCTCCCAAAATGGAGAAAATGAAATATACCTTAAGACTTCTAGTCTTGTTCCTTAATTTTGCAGCTGAGGAAATGGAGGTTTGGGAAGATTAAGTGATTGGCGAAGGTGCTGAAAACTAACCGTGGATTCATGGCTATAATTCTTTTTCTTGCTGTACAACCTAGTGCTCCTTTCATTACTCTGTGCCATCTCCAAAGCATGAACTTTACCATCGTTTTCCTTTATTCAAAAAAATGTTTAATAACGAATCAAATATACCCCATGGGGCTTTGTAAAAAAAGGTCATAACACGGAGCATGTTTTGTTGAAGGAGACTTATTTAATTTTGGATCATAGATGGACTGGCCTGTAGCTATTGTTCAGATGTTGAACAGAACCAAATGAAACAGAGGGTTGTTCTATATACTTCCAAGGTCCTTTCAACTCCCAGCCTGAAGTCATATGAAATAGTCATCAGAATTGATTCAGAAACAGAAGCCAAAGTGTAAGACTGTGATACTAGCAGGGGCAAAAGAAGAAAAATAAGGAGAAAAAGAAAGACCCTGGGGAAAGCAGGAGAAATAAGATAGTCAAACCAAGACAGAGTCAGAGTTACAGGTTCTACTTTAGAAATCAAAACTTATATTCAGGAAAGTTGAAATACAGATATGCTGGGAAGGAGGGAATTAAAAATAGTTTTCTTTCTACCTTATGCAAAACAATTAAAAAAATTCTATAGTAAAAAAGTGACAGACACAAATTTAACACTCCCATTCCTAAGCTGTTATTTGGGGGCAAGACCAATTCTAGTCACTTATAGCATCTTGTGTGATGCTCTTTTTCATCTTCTATTTTATCTTTTTGGGAGGAAATGTACATGGGTTTAAATAAAGCTGTTGTTCCTGGTTGAAAGAATAATGTCACTTCATAGTGATTTGGGGGGAATCCGTTCTCCATTTGAGAATAGAAGCTTCAACTTCATTAGTAAACCGTATTGTTTTAAAGTACATTTCCAAATAAATATACTTGGGTGTGAATTCAATGGAAAATATTTTCCAAAATTAAAAAAAAAAGAAATTAGCATCCTCTACTACAAAAAAATTATAGTGGTTTTGTAAAACTGAAACATTTTGAGGATTAGTTATTGGCAAGAATTTTTAAATAACGGTTTCTAACCACACCAGCCCCACAAAACCCCATTGCTGTTCAAGGTAACTTTCCCTCCCAAACCTAAGTTAACAGTGACATCTGGTGGTCAGTTTTTACGTAAATACAAAAAATATGTATAGGCAAAATATAGAATTACATACTTTTGTTTTATTGCAGAAATGTAAAATTTTTCTTACACCCAAATATTTTTCTAATGTTTATCCACTAAGCAAATCTTGATTTGTTGTTAAATCTGTTGCTTGAGAATATAAAAACATCAGTCATATTTATAGCATGAACATTTGATATGAGGTCATGAGAATGGTACTTCATGTCTGTGGTCTTTCTTCTGAATATCCATAACCCCAACCTAACCATGGGAAAAATATCAGACAAATGCAACTTGAGAGGCAGACTCCGAATAACCTGACTGGTACTCCATAAAACTGTTAAGGTCATAAAAAACAAGGAAAATCTGGGAAACCATCGCAGACCACAACAGATTGAGACATTACAACTAAATGTAATTGATAACTTGGATGGAATCCTCAAACAGGAAAAAAAAAAGCATAATGGAAAAATCTACTGAAATCCTAATAAAGAATGGAGTTCAGTTAATAGAAATATACCACTGTCAGTTTCTTAATTGTGACATATGTATCGTGGGAATGTAAAATGTACACGGAAACAGGTCTCCATATTTATGCAACTGTTCTGTAATTTGGAAACTGTTCTGAAATCTTTAAAAAGTTTAAAACCAATGACCCTGTGACCACATGGCACAGAACACTTAAATTTTGGTCCCATGGCTGCAACTTTAGGGTGACTAAAAGTAATGCCTGTGAAACATGATATCTATCTTGGATGGCCGTTTGATCTCTAAATAAGAAGAATTTTGTACACTCCACAGAACTACTATCTGTAATAAAATTGATTTTAAATTTTAAACATGTGGGCAAAAAGGCATTTTATCCAGGATTTTAGAGCTAATTTTTATTTTTAAATGGTTTACCAAAGTTTGTCAGTAAATTTTACATATGAAAGCATTTTAAAAATCATTTCTAATAAGCACTTGACATCTAATCAGTTCTCTACTCCTTTTTTATTTTATCAAAAGATTGGGGAGTTTTCTTGAAAGAAGGTAGTTTCTCATAATTAAGCAGCAAAACATCTATCTTTACAAAGTAGGAGGGATACCAAATGTTGGTAAACTTACACTCTTTCTTAATCTGGACAAAGTAAGGCTAACAGATTTTTCTGATGAGCGTGTTTATGAATCCTCCACTGTCCTCCATTCTATCACATGTGCATTTTTCACGTTAAACTGCAATTACTTAAACTCTGCCCCATCCATCTAAATTAATTTTTCAAAGTTGGAGTGTAGTATTTCCCCCCTTAGGCTATGCATTAATTGAGGCTTTCTTTTCACCATGTTTTTATGATGTCCAGTATACAATCTTTCTACTTCCCACATTGTGCTCTGCACAGTCACCTTGCCTTTCCTCCCACCACCTATGAGAAAAGATGGTTATACTGACAGGTGACGTGGACAAGGTGTCTGTGTGTTTTGTGTGGCTTCACAATTAGATCGAAATTACCAGGCACAGATTTAGTCTTGTCATTTTGTTTACGCCTTGGGGAAAACAATTCAGTTTATTAAACGTTTCATGTGACTGCACCCAAGTTTTGCCAAGCTGGAAACTTGGATCTTTTCTGTGTAGTGAGTTTTTAATTCTAGTTTTCATAACCTGGAGATCAGACTGTTGCTTTCACATGATGTATGTAGTGCCTTATGACTGGAGTTTGCTTTGTTTTATAGTATCTGTACTCCTTGTATTTTTCAACAGCTAGTTTGTAACAGATGATGTATTTCTCCATTGAAAATACAATAAAAAAAAAAAGCACAGAAAAAGTTTATTTAAATTAGAAAAATACTCTCAAACTATAAAATGACATTATAGTTTTATGGAGTAGGAGATTGTACCCTTTCCAAAAATAAACAAAAGATGTTTTAATTTCTAAGTGTTCCAGATATTATGTAATAAATTTGTGATTGCTATAAAAATCATTAATAGAACTTTTATTTATAGAAAATCTCAAGCTGGAGTCAGAGCAAGATGGTGGCCGAGTAATAGCTTCCTTGCATCTGGGCACTGTGAGTCTGGGGAGATAGGACTCCAGGCATCCCTGGCTGGTGGGATCTGCCTATCATCACCCCTGTGAGGATACAGGGAGTCAGCGAGAGACTTCTGGACCCCAAGAGGAGGACTAAAACAGTGGAAAAACGGCAAGTGGTCGTGTGTGTTCAATCCGTCTAAACCCGCCCGCAACTGTAAGTTCAGTAGCAGCGAGACTGCAAACCAGAAAGGCCTTACCTGTGAACTGTTTTGGTGTTTTTGGACTTGGCACTCAGTTGAACTGCCTTGGGGAGAGCCTGAGCGGGAGTGCGGAGAATTTTGGCCATTGTCTGGGGCCCCAGTCTGAGCCGCTGAGCCAGATGGAGCTAATAGTGTTTGGCTGTGGGTCACAGGGAGCCATTGTGAGCGATCTGCCCTGGCAAGCTCCACCCTCAGAGTCACAGAGCTAGAATCAGGTGGGAGCTGGTAACCTAGTGACCAAGTAGCCTAAGGGCGGGGTCTGAGTCGCCTTGCAGCCCTAACCCTCAGGAACAGAGTGAGACCGGTTTTAGCACACTGGGTAAGTGGATAGCCACTTCAGCAGTGATTCCAGTGACAAGCACTTTCCTGGGAAAGATTTTGTTCAGCAAGTTTACAAGTTCAAAGAGCCTTTTAAGTGGGCTGAAAAGAGATTTAGGGTGTCTACCTACTAGGGTTTGAGAAATAAGCAGCCTCCAGTCGTATCACAACTGTGATTAACATCTCATACACCAGAAGACCACGTGTTGCCCAAACAATATTCAAAAACATATACATCCTGCTTTGTTTTTGGTGGTGTGGTTTTTATTTTTTTTTTTTTGGTTTGGTTGTTTTTTTTTTTTTGTTTATTTTGATGTTGTTGATGTTGCTTTGTATTTTAAGTTCAACCTTGTCCATACAGATCCTTTTTATTTCTCAATTTTTCTAGTTTAATTATAATTTCCCATTGCTGCCTTTTTCATTTTTGCTAGTGTTTCTACTGCTATTATTTGGTTTTTCACCCAATTTTATCCCGTAAAGTTTTCTGTTTGCTTCTTTTGGTTTGATTTATAGCATTTTTGTCTTTCCTCTCTACTTGGTGGAGGTGGGGTACTGTGTCTGATCAGGTTAGCAAAGAGCTGCTGACCTCAAGGGAACCACACAACTGGGCACCCCCAGAAGGTGGGGTTTTTTAAGGTTGTGTCAAAGTACCCTACTGTACACCTATATTGCCCTGTCTCCCTCTTCCTGTGCCTCTCTTCTTTTTGTCAATATTCCTTTTATCCACCCCCTCTCCTTTCTCTATTTTTCTTTTTTTTTCTTATCACTCAGTCCTCCTTTCTTTCATCCCTTTTTTGCTCTTCAACCTTCTCACCCTTCCAGTCCTGTACCTTAGTCCACAGGCACGAGAATATAAAGAGCAAGAGGAAGTGAAAGGAAAATTAGGGCAAGGAAACAGATAAAAGAAATCACTCATGAGGAAGAATCAGCAGAAAACTCCAGGCAACATGAAGAACCAGTCCAGAACAACCCCGCCAAGGGACCATGAGGTAGCTACTGAAGAGGATTCCACCTATAAAGAAATGTTAGGAATGACAGAAAGGGAATTTAGAATACACATGTTGAAAACAATGAAAGAAATGATGGAAACAATGACAGAAACTGCTAATAAAGTGGAAAATAACCAAAAGGAAATCCAAAAACAGAATCAAATAAGAGATGAACGATATGAAGAATATAAAAAAGATATAGCAGAGCTGAAGGAACTGAAACAGTCAATTAGGGAACTTAAAGATGCAATGGAAAGTATCAGCAACAGGTTAGACCATGCAGAAGAAAGAATTTCAGAGGTAGAAGACAAAGTTCTTGAGATAACTCAGATAGTAAAAGAGGCAGAAAAGAAGAGAGAGAAAGCAGAACGTTCACTGTCAGAATTATGGGACTTTATGAAGCGTTCCAACATACGAGTTATAGGAATTCCAGAAGGGGAAGAAGAATGCCCCAGAGGAATGGAAGCTATACTAGAGAATATTATAAAAGAAAATTTCCCAAATATCACCAAAGATTCTGACACACTGCTTTCACAGGGATATCAGACGCCAGGTCGTCTCAACTCTAACCGAGCTTCTCCAAGACACATTGTGATGAACCTGTCCAAAGTCAAGGCAAAAGAAAAGATTCTGCAAGCTGCCAGGAATAAGCGCCACTTGACCTACAGGGGCAAATCCATTAGAGTGACCGCAGACTTCTCTAATGAAACTTTCCAAGCAAGAAGACAATGGTAATCTATCTTTAATCTACTTAAACAGAACAATTTCCAGCCCAGAATTCTGTACCCTGCTAAACTAAGTTTAAAAATTGACGGAGAAATCAAATCATTTACGGATATACAAACATTGATGAAATTCGCCACCACAAGACCAGCTCTACAGGAAATACTTCAACCTGTTCTGCACACTGAACACCACAATGGATCAGCAGCAAAGTAAGAACTCAGAAATTAAAGGATAGAACCTAACCTCCACAATGATGCAAAAGATAAAACTAAGCAATGGACTCTCACAAAATAAGATGAATAGAATACTACCAAACTTTAATTATATCAATAAATGTTAATGGCTTGAATTCCCCACTAAAGGGACATAGATTGGCTGACTGGATTAAAAAACACAAGCCATCCATCTGCTGTCTGCAAGACACACACCTGGCTTCAAAAGACAAATTAAAGCTCCGAGTCAAGGGTTGGAAGACAATTTTTCAGGCAAATGGAATTCAGAAGAAAAGAGGAGTTGCAATCTTATTTTCAGATACATGTGTATTTAAAGCAACTAAAGTCAAAAAAGACAAAGATGGTCACTTTACACTGGTCAAGGGAAAAATACAACAAGAAGATGTTTCAATTCTAAATATTTATACACCCAATTTAAATGCTCCCAGATTCTTGAAACAGACCTTAGTCAGTCTGAGCATTATGATATCTGATACTACCATAATAACAGGGGACTTTAAAACTCCTCTTATAGAGCTGGACAGATCTTCTAAACAGAAATTAAACAAAGATATAAGAGATTTAAATGAGACCCTAGAACAACTGTGCTTGATAGACGCATATAGAACACTCCACCCCAAAGACAACGAATATACATTCTTGTCATCACCCCATGGAACATTCTCAAAAATTGATCATATCCTGGGACACAAATCAAATATCAACAGAATCAAAAGAATTGAAATTTTACCTTGTATCTTCTCAGACCATAAGGCACTAAAGGTGGAACTCAACTCTAACGAAAATGCTCGACCCCACCCAAAGGCATGGAAATTAAACAATCTTCTGTTGAATAACAGATGGGTGCAGGAAGAAATAAAACAGGAAATCATTAACTTCCTTGAGCATAACAACAATGAAGACACAAGCTACCAAAACCTGTGGGATACTGCAAAAGCAGTTTTGAGAGGAAAATTCCTAGCTTTAGATGCCTACATTCGAAAAACAGAAAGAGAGCGCATAAACAATCTCACATGCCATCTTATGGAATTGGAAAAAGAAGAACAATCTAAGCATAAACTCAGTAGAAGAAAAGAAATATCCAAAATCAAATCAGAGATCAATGAAATTGAAAACAAAAGAATCATTCAGAAAATTAATGAAACAAGGAGTTGGTTTTTTGAAAAAATAAATAAAATAGATAAACCATTGGCCAGACTAATGAGCAAAAGAAAAGTAAAATCTCTAGTAACCTCAATCAGAAATGATAAAGGGGAAATAACAACTGATCCCACAGAGATACAAGAGATCATCTCTGAATACTACCAGAAACTCTATGCCCAGAAATTTGACAATGTGAAGGAACTGGATCAATATTTGGAATCACACCCTCTCCCTAGACTCAGCCAGGAAGAAATAGAGCTCCTGAACAGACCAATTTCAAGCACTGAGATCAAAGAAACAATAAAAAATCTTCCAACCTAAAAATGCCCTGGTCCAGATGGCTTCACTCCAGAATTCTATCAAACCTTCAAGGAAGAGCTTATTCCTGTACTGCAGAAATTATTCGAAAAAATTGAGGAAGAAGGAATCTTCTCTAACACATTCTAGGAAGCAAACATCACCCTGATACCAAAACCAGGAAAAGACCTAAACAAAAAGGAGAATTTCAGACCAATCTCACTCATGAATATAGATGCAAAAATTCTCAACAAAATCCTAGCCAATAGATTACAGCTTATCATCAAAAAAGTCATTCATCATGATCAAGTAGGCTTCACCCCAGGGATGCAAGGCTGGTTTAACATATGCAAGTCCGTAAACGTTATCCACCATATTAACAGAGGGAAAAATAAAGATCACATGACCCTCTCAATAGATGCAGAAAAAGCATTTGATAAAATCCAGCATCCTTTTCTAATTAGAACACTGAAGAGTATAGGCATAGGTGGCATATTTGTAAAACTGATTGAAGCTATCTATGACAAATCCACAGCCAATATTTTACTGAATGGAGTAAAACTGAAAGCTTTTCCTCTTAGAACTGGAACCAGACAAGGTTGTCCTCTGTCACCTTTACTATTCAACGTAGTGCTGGAATTTCTAGCCAAGACAATTAGGCAAGACAAGGAAATAAAGGGAATCCAAATGGGAGCAGAGGAGGTCAAATTCTCCCTCTTTGCTGATGACATGATCTTATACTTAGAGAACCCCAAAGACTCAACCACAAGATTCCTAGAAGTCATCAAAAAATACAGTAATGTTTCAGGATATAAAATCAATGTCCACAAGTCAGTAGCCTTTGTATACACCAATAACAGTCAAGATGAGAAGCTAATTAAGGACGCAACTCCCTTCACCATAGTTTCAAAGAAAATGAAATACCTAGGAGTATACCTAATGAAGGAGGTGAAGGACCTCTATAAAGAAAACTATGAAATCCTCAGAAAGGAAATAGCAGAGGATATTAACAAATGGAAGAACATACCATGCTCATGCATGGGAAGAATCAACATTGTTAAAATGTCTATACTTCCCAAAGCAATCTACCTATTCAATGCCATTCTTATCAAAATACCAACATCGTACTTTCAAGATTTGGAAAAAATGATTCTGCATTTTGTATGGAACCAGAAAAAACCCCGTGTAGCTAAGGCAGTTCTCAGTAATAAAAATAAAGCTGGGGGCATCAGCATACCAGATTTTAGTCTGTACTACAAAGCCATAGTGGTCAAGACAGCATGGTACTGGCACAAAAACAGAGACATAGACACTTGGAATCGAATTGAAAACCAAGAAATGAAACTAACATTTTACAACCACCTAATCTTTGATAAACCAAATAAGAACATACCTTGGGGGAAAGACTCCCTATTCAATAAATGGTGTTGGGAGAACTGGATGTCTACATGTAAAAGACTGAAACTGGACCCACACCTTTCCCCACTCACAAAAATTGATTCAAGATGGATAAAGGACTTAAAGTTAAGGCATGAAACAATAAAAATTCTCAAAGAAAGCATAGGAAAAATACTGGAAGATATTGGCCTGGGGAAAGACTTCATGAAGAAGACTGCCATGGCAATTGCAACAAGAACAAAAATAAATAAATGGGACTTCATTAAACTGAAAAGCTTCTGTACAGCTAAGGAGACAATAACCAAAGCAAAGAGATAACCTACACAATGGGAAAGGATATTTGCATATTTTCAATCAAAGTTTGATAACTAGGATCTATAGAGAACTCAAATTAATCCACATGAAAAAAGCCAACAATCCCATATGTCAATGGGCAAGAGACATGAATAGAACTTTCTCTAAAGATGACAGACGAATGGCTAATAAACACATGAAAAAAATGTTCATCATCTCTATATATTAGAGAAATGTAAATCAAAACAACCCTGAGATATCATCTAACCCCAGCGAGAATGGCCCACATAAGAAAATCTCAAAACTGCAGCTGCTGGTGTAGATGTGGAGAGAAGGGAACACTTTTACACTGCTGGTGGGACTGCAAACTAGTACAACCTTTCTGGAAGGAAGTATGGAGAAACCTCAAAGCACTCAAGCTAGACCTCCCATTCGATCCTGCAATCCCATTACTGGGCATCTACCCAGAAGGAAAAAAATCCTTTTATCATAAGGACACTTGTACTAGACTGTTTATTGCAGCTCAATGTACAATTGCCAAAATGTGGAAACAGCCTAAATGCCCACCAAGCCAGGAATGGATTAACAAGCTGTGGTATATGTATACCATGGAATACTATTCAGCCATTAAAAAAAATGGAGACTTTACATCCTTCGTATTAACCTGGATGGAAGTGGAAGACATTATTTTTAGTAAAGCATCAGAAGAATGGAGAAGCATGAATCCTATGTACTCAATTTTGATATGAGGACAATTAATGACAAGGTTATGGTGGGGGGAATGCAGAAAGAGGGATGGGGGAGGGGGGTAGGGCCTTGGTGTGTGTCACACTCTATGGGGGCAAGACATGATTGCAAGAGGGACTTTACCTAACAATTACAATCAGTGTAACCTGGCTTATTGTACCCTCAATGAGTCCCCAACAATAAAAAAAAAAAAAAAAGAAAGAAAGAAAATGTCAAGCCTTAAGCCCAGATACCACATCCCTGAATTTATCTCTTCAGATCTCTCCAAACACAAAAAAGACAAATTCTTTATGGAATTAGAAGTTCAATAGAAATAGCTCCTCCTACCTTTTATGATACCTCCTGTGTCTTATCCCCCCTCCTTCTCTTCCCCTTTACTGAAGTACTTTAGTGCTTACTATTCTTTTTGTCCAGAATGTTCTTTGCTCAGATATCTTTGTGGCTCATGTCTTCGTTCCCTCACATTCTCTGCTCAGATGCCCCTTATCCAAGACGTCTTTACTGATCACTGATATAAAAAAGCAACCCCCAAAAAAAAAATAAAAAAAAAAAAAAAAAAAAAAAAAAAAAAAAAAAAAAAAAGCAACCCCCACCATCATCTTTATTCCTTTGGTCTACTTTATCATTTCCCAGTGTTTACCCATCACATGAAATATTGTACATTTGTTTAATTAATTTCTCTCCCTGGGCCAGCAAGGAAGCTTCATGAAAGTCAGTGTTTTGTTTGTTTTGTTTACAGCTCAATCTTCAATCCCTGACACACAGTTTGCTGCACAGGGTAAGCACTGAATAACATTTGTTTAATGAAGCAAAAATTTCCTATCTGAAACCTGCGGCTGCCATCCCAGTCCTGCTAACTGGATATACAAAAGGAGAAACCTCATCTGTCTTCCACATGGCAGCCTACGTAAAGGACGCCCTTGGCTCCCGTCTTGGGCTCCCTCTTTGCTCAGGCTCTACCCTCCCGCCGTGCACTGGGGAGTCGCCATCTGCACCAGCTTCCTTCTTTGCCAGGCTGTGTGCACTAGGAAGCTGAGCCCTGTGGTCTGGTTCTTCTGGGCTTCATTGATGCTGGCTGCTACCTAGGTTTGCCAAAGGGTGAAACAAGAGAGAGGTTAGGTGTTTTTTCTGTATGTCCCCCCTGCTTTGTATCTAGATTTCCCCGACTATGTTCCCATCCGGTGAGCCCCCTTTCAGGTTGGAGTCTCTCTGGGTTCTGAAAATGCTTTTGCCTCTTTTCCTCCCTCAGAACTTAGAGGATTTGCTTTTGCCTGTCTCTGGCTGTTTCAACCTCCCTCATTTACTCTCTAAGCCCTGCTGAGGAGCCTCATCATGTCTTCTTGACAATTTCTATAGCTTTTTATTAATGTTTTCTATACCTTCATTCTGGCCTCTCCTGTTTATTCTTTCCTACCATCAGAGTTATCTTTCTCATAGGTAACCATTTCTATGCTTATAATGGTTGTCTACCCCCTACAAGATCATATGCAAAATTTGTATGGTATATAAGGCTCTGTGTAAAGATACAATTGTTAAAATATCATTAATTTTCCAGCTTATCCTCTCCAAATTTGAACTTGGGTATACAGACTGTTGGACTTTGGCACAGGGGATCAGATCAACCTAACCCAGAATTCTACTTTGGAATCTATACACAATCAGAAATATTCAGCAAGTAATTAACCATTTGATGCAATATGTCTCATCTATTCAGATTCAGATGGATACAGTATTTTTCCTCCTCATTTCTTCTAAGCTAAGTTGTGTTCTGATTTTTAAAAGAAAGAAACAACCTGTATCTTGTAAAGATAAATTAGAAATTACAAGGAGAAAAGATAACAATGATTCTATCATTGTTTTTCAGCATTTTTATTGTGACTTTATGTGTATATATATATATTTTTTCTGATCATTCAGTGTGTACAGTTTCTATCATGATTTTTACACCATCCTTATTTCAAAAATATCTTACAATTTTATAAATTTTGTTTTAATGATTCCTCAGTAGTCTTAATTTGAATGTACTACAATTTATTTTATTATAATTCTATGATGAGGTTTATATGTGTATGTATAAGTGTATATATATCACATGTATATATATATTTAGGTTATTTGCTAGAACAAATGGGGCAAGGTTTTATTGCTCAGTACGGAGCAGGTTATTCTTTATGTATTTCCTCCTTTTCCTTTTTCACATTTACTCAGAGGCTGTTTTATCTACCTCAGACTACACTAAAGGGTAAATACTGATTCTAGAACCCTGAACTAGAGGACATGTTTCCAAGGCTCTTCCCTACCTCCCCACCCCCACTTACCATATAAAACAGAGCCTGGAGAAAGGAGAAGAGGCAAAGTGGTGACTCACATGTGAGGGAGAAAGGAGGCTGTTTAAATAGACAGGTGTCCACTAATAGGAAAGAGAGAGAAATGGTTCTGGATAAAGAACTAGGCAGCTGGGTGGAAGGAATTCACAGACAAGGGAGTCTAGAGGGAGGACTATTCCCACCTCAGGTCAACAATCCTGGGCACTTTAACCAGGGGTGTCCAACCCACAGCATGCAGACTGTGTGTGGCCCAGGATGGCTACGAAGGCAGCCTCGTAAACAATCATAAATTTACTTAAAACATAAGATTTGGGGGGAGACTTTTTTGATGGAACTCAACTGTGCGATTCTTGAACATGAACTTTGTTGGCGAAAGCATTGTGTAGCAATGTCATGAAAAAATAAACATACGTATTCTCTAGCTAGTTGCATGCATGGATGGCTTCAATTTTATGGTGGCGTGCGCCTTCCAGTATGTTATCTTCCCAGTGCAGAAATCAGATTGACACCGTCAGAGGTGACCTTTCAACCCGTCGTTGCAATGCTAACCCATTTAATGTTATTTAGAAGTCACACAAGCATTCTTATTCGATTATTAAGAGTACTTTCACATCTGGGGGGACCTCACACATCACCCGTCATGCCTTATAATTGGCCCACCTCCTCACCCTACACCAGCTGAGATGTGGAAAGGCCCCAACTTTGCTTTTTATTTTCCTGTCAATGAATTTTCATAATAAAAGTAAATACAGTCCCTTATCTATTATTATTTTTTTAATTCCAGCTTGGCATCTACAATGTCTTAAAAGAAAACAGAACCCTCAAAAAGAAAAATAATGGATGAAGGAAGATTGTGTAATAAAAAGTGAACAGATGACTACTTTTATGTGGAGGCAAATAGCAAAGCTCCTTGCTTAATTAGTAGGGAATTTGTGCAAGTTTTCAAAAACTGTCATTTGAAAACGCATTATATGAAAAAACATGCTGCTAAATTAGATACTTATGAAGGATTGTATTATAAGGAAGAAATAGCAGCACTAAAAAAGAATCTGTCTTCTCAATAAAAGTTTTTTTAAAAGTTACAATTCAGACAGTTTCCACTGCAAAAGCCAGTTATGTGGTAGCAAAAAAATCAAAACCATGTACTGATGGTGAGTTTATTAAGCAATTTATGGGAATCATGGCAGATATAATTTTCCCTGAATAAAAAGGGAAATATTTTTATATACTATAGCAAGGCAAATTGAAAACATTAGAAAATCTATAGGAAGAAGTATAGAAAATAAAGCTATTAATTTTAAATTTCGTGTTTTAGTAATGAATGACATTATTGATGCTACAAGGCTCAACTTGCCAGTTTTCTTAGAGGTATTGATGATGAATATAATGCCACTGGAGAAATGGTTTCTTTAGTGCCATTAAAAGGTAGAACTAAATCAAAAGATTCACGTGAAGCAGTAAAAAATACATTAAAGCAGTTTTCGTTGTCCATTGTCAACATATGTGGTTTAGTTACTGATGGTGCTCCAGTGATAGTAGGTAACACAGAGGGACCCATAAAATTAATCAAAGATGATGCAATTGCCACCCAGAACTCACTTTTAATGATGCTTATTGTATAGCACATCAAGAAAATTTATGCGCAAAAGCTTTAAAAAAGGATAGTGTCATGCAAATCATCATCAAAACTGTGAATTTCGGGAGGCGCCTGTGGCTCAGTGAGTAGGGCGACGGCCCCATATGCCAAGGGTGGCGGGTTCAAACCCAGCCCCGGCCAAACTGCAACAAAAAAATAGCCAGGCGTTGTGGCGGGCGCCTGTAGTCCCAGCTGCTCGGGAGGCTGAGGCAAGAGAATCGCGTAAGCCCAAGAGTTAGAGGTTGCTGTGAGCCGTGTGACGCCATGGCACTCTACCCGAGGGCGGTACAGTAGAGACTCTGTCTCTACAAAAAAAAAAAAAAAACTGTGAATTTCATAAGGGACTGAAGATTGAGTCACCACCAATTCCAGGAATTCCTTAAAAATATTGATGCTGACTATGGTGACATCATTTATTTTTTGAAAGTAAGATGGCCAAGTTAAGGACAACTATTGAAAATACTTTATGATTTGTGACATGGTTAAGTCACTTATGGTACCAAAAACCAAGTTTGTGCTGTAACCTGATGATGAAACTGTCTTACAGGGTTAGCATTTTTAGTGGATTTAACCACTCATTTGAATCTACTAAAAATGAGTTAAACGTGTGTCTTAAAAATGAAAACTAACTTACCAATACAATGCTGAAGCCGTAATTGTGTTCCAAATGAAACGGAGATTATGGCAGACTCAGATTAAGGTCAGCAATTTTATGCATTTTGACACATTGGCCAATTCAGTCCTGTGAGTAGTGAAAAATATTCAGCCTTGCTTTCAATTTGATACAAGAATTTGAAATCTGAATTCAAGATTTCTAGGAAAATAATCAATATTTTTGTACATTTGCGGCTCTATTTTCAGTCAAAATAAATGTTGCCTGTCAATTTTCAAATGGAAGGCATAGAGCTAAAATCTGACATTCAACTTCAAGAAAAAATTGATCATGTTTCTTTACTGGACTTTTATAGGTCCTATCTTCCCAGAGAAAAATATCCCTTGCTTAACCATCATACCTTATTCATATTATTGCTTTTTTTGTAGTACCTATATTTGCAAGCAACTATTTCAAGAATGAAGCACATTAAGAGTAAAATCAGAACCAAAATATCTGACAAGCACCTTGAGAACTCACAGAGAATTTCAACTACTTCCACCAAAGCAGATGTTGATGCATTCGTTTCTCTAATACAATGTCAAATATCCCACTATTTTTAGGTTGCCCATTTTTACTTTTAAAATAAAATTTTTTTAGAAAGATATTACTTAGATATGTATATTTTCTATACATTATTAACATACGCATATATATTACCCCCTTTCCCTGAAAATAAGACATCCTCTGAAAATAAGACCTACTTACAGGAAAGATAAGACGTCCCCTGAAAATAAGACCTAGTGCATCTTTGGGAGCAAAGCTTAATATAAGACACTGTCTTATTTTCGGGAAAACAGGGTACTGATCACAAACATGGGTCTTCTTCTCATCAGGGACACTTTCTTTCCCTTCAGAAAAATGTTTATCTGTTTGTAGTCTGCTGTTTTCTTCATGACATTATTCCCATAAACTTGGACTACCATGTTCCTGGATTTCATTTCCACTTTTGCCAAGTTTAAAAAGAAATCTGATGTTTATTTGTTGCTCTAATTCAAGCTCTGATGTTCAACATACAACATACAAAAACACACAACAATAATAAACATCACTCAGCAAGACATCATCACATATAGACCCAAACACAATTGTGAGACAACGATACACCAAGGCAATGAAATCTTACTGAGTTTTTTGTACAGTTCTGCCAGTGTAAACACAGGCTGGGAAGTTGGCAAACTTAGTTGTCAGAACTTGACACTATATATATATATATATATATATATACACACACACACGCACACATATATATATATTTTTTAATTATACCAAGTCATTCTCTGACTGAATCGTGAACTATCTCTTCAAGGTCAAAAGTAATGGACATTTTAAAAGGCAGAACTTTTATCACCAAAATACTCTCTAGAAAGGTTGTAACATTTTAGTTTCCCATTGTCCATATTATACACTTTATGCCCATTTATAAATTATTTGAGGCTATTTTAACTGCGTGAGTTATTTTAGAAAAAATTAACTTTTATGACAACTTATATTGATCTGAATTTGAAGGAAATGCAATGAATAATGGGGGGAAAATTATTGTTTTTCACCTATGTCACAGTGCAGATAAGTTTCCATAAAACTGAGATGACTTCACTTGCCAAAGGCACTGGGTTTATGAAATGCAGCCATATGGTCTAAATATAACAGATTACTGCCATGTGCATGAGTTAAGGAATATTGCACTGTGCAAGTTGAAAGAACATTTAAAATACGTGTTTGAATTTCAAAAATTTATATTGCAGATCTGTTTATATTTCAGTGCCAGAAAAATAGGAAAATATGCAGCCTGGTGTTTGGAGTATAATCAGTTTAGCGGGATACCTAAGTTATATTGAAAACAGTTCCTATATTCAAAAGATTATACTCAGATTCATTGGCAACCCCCTAAAAAGTCTCTATTGGGGAGGAAGGAGCAGAAACTACGTGTGAATAGAGAAAATAGCACACAGGGCAACTCAACAGCTTTATAGTTAAGAAAGCATCATGGTCTCTTGCGTGTTCACTTGTGGATTGTGAGTGGATCAGTATCTCTATTGATCCTGTCTTAATTTTTTTCACTGTGGATTTTGGGGATTACTTGTGATTTTAAAAAATATTTCATTAAAATTTTTTATGTTTAAGTTTTTTAATTACCTCCTTATGTTTTGCACTGGAGGCAAGTAAGACATGGGCCTCGCTCATGGCTCAGTGTGCAGGATCTGGTTACCTTTCTCTTCCCTTCTCTGTTCAGCTGCTCAGCATTCTCATGTGGCCACTGAAAGTCAGAAGTTCTTACAATATTCTCGAACCTCCATAAGCTCTTTTTCACACTTCCAAAGACTTCCCTCTTTTTATCTCACAACCACCAAAGGAAGTCTTAAAGAAATTCTGTTCCTAGGTGTTTTTCTCTAGCTAGTTGTAGATAATATAATAGATAACCTAAATCTCATATAATTGTTTAATAGTAATTATATTATTATTCCTTGGGTAATGTATGTGTTTAAAAATAATGTACCTAGAGATAAAATCTCTTCTTATTCATTTATTACAAAAATGTGTATTCTTGTAGCCTTGAGGAGATAGCTGTGAACAAAACAGACAAGATGCTTACTTTCATGGAATGTAAAGATACATTATGCGAAAGGTACAAAGATCTGATCAGGAATGATAACATTTCATGCACTTTCACAAATACTGAGAAAGGAGTAACAACAAAAATGCTGGTAATATAGTTAGATCTAAAAGAGATCTTGAAAATATAAAGTTGTCTGATTTGGATAAAATGGCAGCAAATGAGACAAATGTAAAATGTTAGATTTGAGTTTTAACAATTTTAACTATACTTAAAAGCTATGGCTTAGTCATATCTCATGTGAGAAGACAGACTAGAGGCAATTTCCTAGAAACTCAGTGTGAATTGGCAGTTTGACACAGCTGCAAGTCTCCCACCTCTAATTCAGATAATAAGTAATGTGGAGAGGGGTGTTTACAGAGTTGTCACATTTGGGAGGTTCCCAAGACCACCTTTAGGTTTGACAATTTGCTAGAAGGACTCATGGAACTCATAAAAGTGGTTATATTCATGCCATAGCTTATTTCCATAAAATGATGCAGATTAATATCAGTAATGGGATAAGGCATACTGGGTGGTGTTCTGGAGAAAACAAGAGCAGGATTCCAGGTTTCCTCTCCCATGGGAGCTATAAGGACAATGCTTAATTCCCCCAGAAAAGATATGTGAAAATGCATACAAAGCATTGCCAACCAGATAACCTCTCCTGAGCATTGGTGTCCAGGGTTTTTATTAGTGGTCTGTCACACAGACATGGAGTGTCTTCGTGACTGACCTTACTTTCTAGTCTCTCCAGAGGTCAAGCTGATAACAGATGGCCCAAAGCCTTGGGTATGCAAAGATACTCTCATCAAGCATGATATTTCAAGGGATTCTGTATCTCCCAGGGGCCTCTGGGCCAGTGACTTTTTTTGGAATTAACCAAGTCTGAACACTCCAGTCCTGGCGAGTTCACTATCTATTGCTCAGTTGTTTGATTCAGCATCATGAAAATGTCACAAAGGAGCCAGGGCCACCTTTCCATTTTGTCATCCTTAACATTTCTTTGATGTCTCCTCTTATCATTGTACATAGCCAAATCAATACATGGAGAGACAATAACTATTGTCTTCAACTGCATATTGAAGAATATGCAGTTGTCTTCTTTTATTAAAGAGAAAAGTCTTTCAGAAGTCCCTCCCAAATTCCCCCTTCGGCCTTTGTTAAGTAGGATTGAGACACATGCCCACTTATGAACCATCGCCAGGAAATGGCTAGAATTACAACTAGTTCAGCTTGATCATGATCTATTTCATAGAAAGATGATGTGTCACCTTTCCGTTCATTGGAGGGTAAGTTCCTAGCACAGGATATTCTAGAAAAGAAGAAGAGAACAAGAGGGTGGTCACTGGATTCCATAATCTTCTGCCACAACCAATCTATGTTATTTCAAGGAATCAAAATGGAACACATGAGAAGAGATAGAAAAATCAACTTCGATTCAGTATAATGAAAAACTACTTTATACACTACATTGTACATATTCTTAAGATAGCACCTATTACACTGTGTTTAAAATATTTCTTTGTAAAATGATCTTCACAGTTAGGTTTTAAAGACCACAAGAAGAGAGAGAAATCATATTCATTAATTCTATGTTTCATATTAACATGCATTAAATATTAAATAAATCTTTGGTGATAGTATAAATGAATGAATAGAGTCATCATCCAAAAATAAGACACTGGCAGTTGGGGACTCTGGCAGTTGGGGACATCTTTTAGCATTCACTTGATATGACACACTCGAAAAAGGAAATGGGTATTAAAATGGGTGCTGATTCAAAATAAACTTGACATGTTTCCATACTGGATATTTTTTTAAAATGAAATTTACATATCATAAGAAGAAATTAGTTTCTAGTTGTAATAATGTACTTCTTGCTTGATCTTCCTTAAGTAATAATTTTAATAAAAACATAGTACTTAAATAACATTTTTCTTTGAATTTTTATCTTACAACGTCCATGAGAAATCAAGACAGTTAATAACCCATTTTCCAGATAAGAAAGTTGAGGTTTAGATGGTAAGTAACTTCTCAAAAGTCACACAACTTATTTAAGTGGTAGAGCTAGTAACATAACCTACGTAACTTGACTCCAGAGTTCATGCTCTTAACCAATACTTCACAATGTTGATTCATTTTTTTCTTGCTTATGTTCTTTGCCTCCTTTCCTGAATTAGCAAAACATAAAGAATCTTTCAAAAATCTCCACTTAACATTACTGCCAAGTTAACTTGCATTGTCCATTATTCCGTAAAGCCAACAGTACTATGGGAGAGAAAAACTAACTTTCTTTACTCTTCATGGTTAACTGGAACTTTTTGTAACGAAAGACAGATTAACGGGATAAGAACAAGTTTATTATAACACATGTATCTGATTTATATATATAACCCGAAGAAGTGAGTAAATTCCTAGAGTAGATCTCAAAGAAAGAGTTTAAACTTCAAGCTTACATAGCATCAGCATTTGCTGAAACAACAACAACAACAACGAAGAGTGTGGGGAAAACTTGGTTATGAAGAGATGGACAAGAAAAATATAAAGGTAAGATATGTTGTGCAGATTTAAGTTTTTATTTCTCCATTTACTAATCTCTCTCTTCCTGACAATGAGAGACCCTACCCTCCTCTTTCATAGATGAAAATTTTGCTTACAAAAAGGTAATTTTTCAGTTACTCCTGTGTCTGCAGTTTCTCAAAATAACCAGCCCAGAATAATCAGTGTGAGAAAGAGGCATATTTGGGGAGCATAGTTCAGTCTCTTGTAGTGATATTCTTGAGTGTTGTAGTCTGAGCCCCAACTGTGAGAAAACGCGAAGTACCTTGGCTTCCACTGTCCAGATGCGCTCATCAATTTCTTCTCAAACCTATTTGTACCAGCTTTATTTACTATTGTAATAATGTAATTTAGTTGCATTTTTAAACAATTTTTAAATTAATTTAAAATTGCTTAAAATGATAAATAATGAGTATAAAAAGAAAGAAAATTAAGCTTTAAAATCATGAAAACTAAGCTTTAAAAAAGAACAGTGGTAAGTGTAGGTCGCTGCAACACAATTAGTGTTGAGTTAACTAGATCTGAGATAGTGGTGAAATTGGGGGTAAAGGCATAAGACTCTAGAACAGTGGTTTTCAACCTGTGGGTCGTGACCCCTTTTGGGGATCAAACAACCTTTTCACAGGGGTCACCTAAGACCATCAGAAAATACATCCTGCATATCGGATATTTACATTATGATTCTGAAGTAGCAACGAAAATAATTTTACAGTTGGGGGTCAGCACAACATGAGGAGCTGTATTAAAGGGTCGTGGCATTAGGAAGGTTGAGAACCACTGCTCTAGAAAAACCCTATATTCATACTATTTTGCAAATGTGTGGTCTCGCTCCACATTAAATAAACCAAACATGGAAATCATAGATGATAAATTATGGGTATGCTTTGTAAACAAAACACCTGGGACTCTCGATTAGGAAACCATGTTTGTGGAGAAGGGCTGGGTACTATATTAAAAACTTGCAGAAGTTTCTATATTTTTTATTTATTTTTTAAGATAACCTTAAGTGATTTACGTAACTACCTTTAAAACAAATAGCCATTATGAATTCTCATGGTTGGTGTGCTATGCTGTGATGATCTGAGTAGAACTCTTTTGTGGCTCTCCACTCCTTCCAGAGTAATAGCCAAGAGTACTAACGATCCTAGCAATTACGTTCAGGAGCCTTTACATTTTGGCTCTTTTCCTTTCTAGTCCCATTCACTACTACTTTCCCCATTTATCATTTCCTTCAACCACCCGGGTCTTGCCCCTAATTCTTGAACCCGCGAAGCATGTGGGTTCCATCTCAGGCTCTTCAGTAGCTGTTCTTTTTGCTGGAATTCTCTTTCCCCTGCTATCAGCCTAGTTCACTCCTCACTTCCTTCAAGCTTTTGCTCAAATATCATCTTTTCAATGAATATTGCTCTGAGCATACACTTGAAATTGCAAAGGACACCTTCCATCAGACTATACTGATGATTTTCACTTGTTCTGTTCTTTTTTTCCCCTGCAGCACTTATCCCCTTCTAACACATCATATAATTTATTTATTATGATTATATTTTACTGTCCATTTCCCTATACCAGTTTTGTCCATTTGGCTCACTAAGTATCCTAAGTACTTAAGTCACTGCCTAACACATAAAAAGCCTCCAATAAAATTCATTAAATAAAACAAAGAGGTGGGCAGTCTAAGTTCCAGCCCTAATATTGGCCCTTACTACACTACATAGCTTTGGCCCATATGTATGTTTCCATGTAAATAATACCAAAAAAAATCTCTGGATTATACTAAAAAAGAAAGCCTTTCCAAGGTTCTGACTATCCTTTCTCATTAGTATGCTGTTTTGTTCATTGCTGGCTTTACCCCTCCTCCCCTCTGGCCTGCTTTATCCTTCACTAAGTATACTCTCCCCTTCCCACAGCCTCCATCCTTCATTCATAATGCTGATACCAGTAAATATTGAAGAAATTGGAATTATTAAGATTCACTCATCAAGAAAAGCATAAAGGCCCTTTCTGACAGAATTATCTTTTAGTGTTAACTGGTTTCTAAGGTATTTAGCTCTGATTCTAATCCTAATATCTATGCAGGAATAGTGTGAGAATTTCTATAGCTATTGACCTAGGATTTCTATAATGCATTCTGTAAAAGCATATTTATTATTTATCTACACAAAAACATTGAAAGTGTCACTTCAATTCAGATAACATTGAGCATGTCATTTTTTTTTAATATGGTCTCCTGGGTTAGAGTACAGTGGCATCATCATAGTTCACTGCAACCTCAAACTCCTGGTTCAAGTGATCCTCCTGCCTCAGCTTTCCAAGTAGCTGGGCTTACAGGCACACGCCTTGATCTTCCAAAGTGCTAGGATTACAGGCATGCCACTGTGCCCAGCCACTTTTTCCCTTTAAATACTGAACATAGGTTTAAATATCTCAAGTCTTCCATGTCCTCCTCTTATTACTAATGTGGAAAGGATATTTGAGATTCTGCTAGAAACTTCTTACGTAAGATATCATTAATGGAATTGAAGTATTTTTAAAGGTCAATTTAATAAACTTGCAATTTGTAGTTAAATTTTATCATCGGTTCTAATTTAAAAGTACACATAAGTTCTTTTTGTTTTCAATAACCTTAAAAGTTATTACACTAAATCTAATCAATGTTATTCCAGTTATCTAAGTTTAAAAATAAATTAGACCAATAAAATGTCTATATATTAGCACAAATATATGGATTTATTTTCCCAAAGATTAGTAGTGGAGTCACATGAGTGACGCTTGCATAATTTTTAAAATAATCATTTACATTGAAAAACTTGCTAGGATTGCATTTTATTTTTTTAATTCTTTATTAAATCATAACTGTGCACATTAATGCATTTATGAGGTACAATGTGAGGATTTGACATACAATGTGGACTTGTATGTCGAACTGATTAACATAACCATCTCCTTGCTTACTTATTTGTTGTGGTAAGACATTCATACTCAATGGCTAGAACTAAAACAAAAAGCAGTGGTGTGGAATACACAAATGAAACCAGAAGCAGTCTTACTGTTTATCCTGTAGGATTAGTCTATCCATTAAAATTTGATAATTTAAGAAAATTTTAACTAAGGGCTTACAGTTTCCGTGCAGAATGTTCCTTAATGGTTGCTGGCAAGAAGGTTGCCTGGTTATAAAAAGCAACCTAGGGGGCATCATGTTCCCCCAGGAGGACTAGCGGAAAACCCTCTAGCACACACATTCTTCCTTTTGTCTACAAATACTCCCAACCGCGATTGGAAAAGCAAGCTGATTGGTTAAGAAATAAATGACGCGACGTATCCTATACCCAATGAGAATCGGCCTCCCTAAGGCTGGCTCAGATTCCGCTTTCTGATTGGTCTCTACAGCAAAGCTCTGGGACAATCGTTGAAGTTGACCTCTGGCCCCGGAACAGAAGGCGAAAATGGCGACGGCCAGGTGCTCACGATTTGTTCTCCGTTCTCCTGGGTTTTCCTTACACACTGCGGCTGTGGCCGCATCCACGGTTCCAGAAACGACCGGCCTAGATGTCGCCGCTACCCCAGTCGCGAAGTACCCGCCTATTGTGGCCTCCCTGAGAGCCAACAGCAAGGCTGCACGGCTACAGCGGATACGGCGCTGGCAGGCTATTGTGCACGCGGCAAAGTCGGCGGATGAGAAGATGCGAATCCTCACCAAGAAGCAGTTCATTAAGTACGTGGTTCACCCGCAGACCTTCTCCCTGAACGCCGACCGCTGGTACCAGGGCTTCACCAAGACCGTGTTCGTGTCCGGTCTTCCGCCGCCGCCGCCCGCGGAGCCGGAGCCGGTGCCGGAGCTGGACCTTCCGGCGCTGCGTGCAGCCGCCTGTGACTGCCTGCTACAGGAGCACTTCTATCTGCGGCGCAAGCAGCGCGTGTTCAGCCACCAGAAGCGTGAAACTATCCTTTCGCCCTTTCTAGACCAGCTGGTGGCAACCCTCCTGGACTTGCTCAGCCCGTGCAATCCGGCTCTAGCCACCGCCGCCCTTGGTGAGCTTGGGCCTCTTATGGGGGACACGGGGATTGTACTGGATCGTTCTGTCACAGATTTTCTCACTATTTCTTTCTCCTTCATCCATTTTTTTTCTAATCCCTTCGTTGTTAGCAGTCACTGCATTGGGAATCTGGAGACTGGATTCTCCTGACCGCGTTGCCACCTTTTTATTAGCTGTTCGAGTCTAGACTGGTGGCTCGATCTTCCGGGATTACAATCCTTGACTCGACTTTGTGCTTGTGCAGCCAAATGGGAGAGCGGTGGTAGTTAAGAGAAAGGGCACTTGGTAGGACAGACCCGAGTTTTCTAGTGGCTCTCCCATCTAAAAGCTGTGTGACTGTATGTAAATTAGTATCTTTTAGCTTAATTTTTCACCTTTTCAAGATGAGAATTACAGTAATAGATCTTCGTTATAGAATTGTGAAGATCAAATTACATGTTAACTAAAATGCCTATCATTTATTCATATTATTGTCAGGCTCTCGTCCAAATTTTGGGGGGGCGGGGGCGGGGTTGGATTTGAACCCGTCATCTCCGGCATATGGGGCTGCCGCCCTACTCCTTTGAGCCATAGGTGCTGCCCTCTCTCGTCTAAATTTTTATCTGCCAGTTAATCTCACAATAACCATTTACAGTAGGGAGCATTGCTTTGTAAGTGAAGGAAAAAAAAAAAAGCTGAAGCACGGAGACGTTAAATGTAGTCTAAGGCCCTATCGCTAGTAGATGGGGGGTGGTGGTGGTGGTCAAGTTTAAAACCCAGCAGTTCTGAGTTCCCAGTAAACAATCAGCATCTTCTGTTTAACCATACAGTACAGACAAGGAAAATAATCACATACAGACAACTTTAAAAATCAGTGTTTTCTGACATGTTCATTTTTATCTACCACCCAGTTAACAACTTAGAATTTATTGAATTAATGTTATTATGACTAGAGGTGAGCCTTGTTAATGCCCATCTTCATTTGAAAAGGGAGTGTGGTCTTTTTTTAAATTGTTTTTTATTAAATCATAACTTTGTACATTGATGCATTTATGGTGTTCAGGGTATTGCTTCGATATACAATGTGAATTGCTTACATTGAACTAAGTAACACATCCATCACAATTGGGAGTGTGGTCTTGAGGGAGCATCAGGGACTTTACTCAGTGGTGGCTTAGCAGACATTGCTTTATCAAGACCCAGGTTCCTTTTATTTCTCTTTTAGTATTATTGCGAAGGTTGAATTGGTAGTTGATAAAACAGCTCTTACTCTTGTTTAACTATTTTTATTTCTTGTGAGTGGTATCCTTGTTAGTGTTGTTTTTATTACTTTAATTGAGGAACCTCTTTGGTTACAGTGTTCATTGTAATGATAGCAGAATTCTATTTGAGTTATAACCCAGGGTATCTTAGAATAATTTTTTATATATTTTTAAATTAGCTACAATCATTCTTAAGTTACTGTTGCTAAGTTAGTATTCTCTAGTGTTCTAACTAGTGTTCTAACCATAACAAAATGTATCCAGATGACCAGATGAGCACATTTTGATATCTTTCGATAGATTATAAACGCCCAGTTAACTTTTATTGGTTGCGGGGTGAAGAAATTATTCCTCGTGGTCACAGAAAAGGTCAAGTGGATGCTTTGCGATACCAAATAAATGATAAACCACACAACCAGATTCGAATATCCAAGCAACTGCCAGAGGTAAGGATTTATTGCATATGTAACTATTGACATTTTATGTAGGAAATGTCATAGGAAAATTAGGTAGTAGATTTACTAGGATAAAATGTTTTGAGTGGGTCTCCTGCCTTTTAAGGTTCCTTGGCAGACATCTCATCTGAAAATCATGTCTAGTTATTTAATCTGCTTATGGTGTATTCCACAAAGATCAAAGAATTATTTAAAGAGTAACAAGTTAAACTATTATTTTGTAGGGCCCGACAGATCTTTTCTTTCTTTTAATTAAAAATGCTGACACACTAGTTTATTATAATTTAGAGTAGACTACACTAGCTAGTCATAAGTCAAGAAATTTTTGTAGTTATGAGCTGGGTCATTTTGCATATTTGTAGCTCTTTTGAAGAAAAGCAAGTATTTTCAGTATTGTTTCTTGCCTCCGTGTCAGGCATTGCCATGCTTTTTCTGTAAAGGTCTGAAAAAAGTTAATGTTTTAGGCTGTGTGGGCTATAGGTTTTCATTGCAACTATTCAGTTCTGCTCTTCTAGTGTTAAAAGCAGTCATACCATACATGATATATAAATGAATGTGTATATTCTGTTTTCAGTAAAACCCTATGTGTAAAAACGGGTGCATGGCTGGATTTGGCCCATCATTAGATGTTAGTATTATTAAATCATTTTGTATGAAAACACCTCATTAAGATTTTTAAATATAATAAGAGTGTGAGTAAAACACTAATGTCTCTGCGTATTTAGCATGTCTTTTCTTTTTCTTTAAGTTTGTGCCATTGGATTATTCTGTTCCCATAGAAATCCCTGTTATGAAATGTAAACCAGACACACTTCCGTTATTTAAACGGCAATATGAAAACAGCATATTTATTGGTAAGTTTCTCTTTTGACGTATCGTACCATAAATAGGGTCAGAGTGTCCTATGCAAATTTGGAGCACTAAGTTTCAGATACTCCACACGTAATATAATTTATAATCTCAAATTATTGGAACATGTATGAAAATTAGAAAGTATTCTTCCAGTTTACCATTTGAAATTTTACTTATATTGAAATAGTAGTATTTACATTTAAAGAACAGTTACAATGTTAAGCTTTGTCAATTTATTATATAAAAAAAGTAGTTTGTGTTTTTTCAGAAGTCAAAAAGTGTAGGAAAAAACAAGTATCAATAAAAAGTTTGTTAGCGTCACATATGGTAATAACCATCGGAAATTCACAAATTAACAAGACCCAATGTCTGACCTCATGTAGCTTATTATTTTCCGGTTTTAGCTTTCTTTATTAATTGCTGACCAGCTTCAAGATTTAAAGAAGGTTTTATATTAGTCCTCTAGACCTCTTATATCAGCCCCTTTTTAGTCACTAAGGTCTTATACAGTGACCTGTGGGGAACTTTTTGTTCGTTGAAAAGATTTTACTGCTAAATTCAAGAATGTCAGCATTTCCGGAAATACTGAAAACATTTTTTTAAAAGATTAGGAATGAAATATATAATCATTATATTAAATAAATGAAGTTTTTTTTTTTTTATTTTTATTTTTTTTGTAGAGACAGAGTCTCACTTTATGGCCCTCGGTAGAGTGCCGTGGCCTCACACAGCTCACAGCAAACTCCAACTCCTGGGCTTAAGCGATTCTCTTGCCTCAGCCTCCCAAGTAGCTGGGACTACAGGTGCCCGCCACAACTCCCGGCTATTTTTTGGTTGCAGTTTGGCTGGGGCTGGGTTTGAACCCGCCACCCTCGGTATATGGGGCCGGCGCCTTACCGACTTAGCCACAGGCGCCGCCCAATAAATGAAGTTTTTAAAATCTTTTGTATTCTTTGAATATGATAAGGAACCTAACAAAGTTCCCAATGATGAGCAAGGGATTTGAAAAAAAAATTTTCTTTTTTTTTTTTGGAAGTTATTTTGGCCGGGGCTGGGTTTTAACCCACCACCTCTGGCATGTGGGGTTGGCACCTTACTCCATTGAGCTACAAGCGCTGCCCAGGATTTGAAACAATTTAAGTAGACGATTTTATAAAACTTTTAAAATATTCTTTAGATTTATTCTTTATCATCATGGTGGGTTTTATGAAGGCTATTAGGTGGTGAAATTGTACTTTCATACAAAATTTAACTTTATTATAATCAGTAAAATAAGTAAATATTCCTAATTATGTATTTTGAGTACTGAGCGCATGACTTATGGAGAGAAAGATGGGTTTGAAATGAACACTAAGACAGGTGCTTCAGGTACTCTTGATGTGCATTTTATCTGAAGTGTTTTGTTTTGCTCTTCAGGCTCCAAAACAGCAGATCCATGCTGTTATGGTCACACCCAGTTTCATCTGTTACCTGACTTTTTAAAAAGGGAAAGGCTTTTGAAAGGAAACCGTGCTGATCAGGTAGAAGTTGTTTTTAGAGCTAATGCTATTGCAAGTCTTTTTGCTTGGACTGGAGCACAGGCTATGTATCAAGGTAAAACGAATTTTATGGCTTTGCTTTTTGAAGCTATCTATAACATTTCAAGAATTTAATTTTGTAAATTGTTTTATTTAGATTAATATGTAGATTGAATCTTAACATTTTGGAAACTTTTGCATTGGTATAAAATATGGTTGTTTTAAAATCTATAATTAAAGAAAATGTTCTAGAATTGAAATTTGCAAGTTACATTTGATCTTTTACTCTGTCCACTTCCTGTGAATGTGTCTTTTTCTGATTTTTTTAGAAGTATTTCAAAAACTCTGTAATCAAGTCAATCCTTTGTTGTAGGCAGTAACAGCTTTATGACAGTAGGAAGAAAGTGATTTTATGGATCACATATTTAGATTAAGTCATGGCTGTCCTGTATAATTTCTTTATAGGACATATCCAGGATTTGGATTAGGAGATTGTTCATTTAGTAGATAGTGAATGCTTTTATACACTGGGTACTTAAAATGTTAGAGATGAAGTGTTAAATGAAGCAGATCCTACTCTCCTGGAACTTACATTATAATGAAAGAGTAAATACTAGACTAAGAGGTAGGATTTTTTTATGGGAGACAGGCATAAATGATGTATAGGGAGGAGGAATCCATTTAAATAAAGTAATTCAGACGAGATCTCTAAAAAATAACATTTGGCCTGAGACCTGAACAGAGAGAGCAGCCTATGTATGCGCAAATCTAGGGTAAGACACTTCCAGGCAAAAGGAATGACAAAGTTTCTGAGGTTAAAACAAGCTTGAAGTGTTTTAAGGAATGGCATGAAGGCTAAGGAAGAAAGGGAGGGGGGACATAATGGAGATTGATAAAGAAAACTTTTTATTAAAGCCCATGGTGAGGTGTTTGGATTTTATTCCAAAGCCCAAAGTAATGTTGTATGAACTAGATAATCATATGTAAACGTCTGTGAGCAATATTAAGGCATACATAGTTATTAACAGGGATACCTTTTTCCTTTATTTACACCTATATACAGTTTACTATATTAAATTGTACATTTACTATGTTAAACCATTTTAGATTGCACATGAACTTTATGTTTACCTTATCTATGTATTTTAACCTTATAATTTGACTTACATTTCTATAATAGAAATGAGTGGAAAGAATGAGAACAGTAGACAGAATCAGAAAAAGTGCGAGGTGACTTTCTTGAAGATATTTAAATTATACTGTTTATTCCTAGAAAATAAAGTACTTTTTATAATAGAACTTCTTCCATGTTTGGCAATATTATTCATTAAGGAAGAATAAAAACGTGGAAAAATAAAGGTACTGCTGGGTGTTGACAGTGGGTTTAAAAGTATAAAAGTTAGTCAGCTTGAAAATAAAAAACAACCAGAAAATTTGATTAAAGTACTAAGGTGTCCTGGAACCTTATGATATGTGACATGCAATGCAAAATGATGGCAACTCATAAAACCAGTTTTGAAATTATATAGGAGGATGCTGAATTTATGTAAGGACATTGTTAAAATCCTTAGAAAGTTTTTAACTGAGAGTATTTTTTTTTTTTCTTCCCCCTTTGGATCTGGAGAAGCAGATGTCCAGATGGTTAATGAGTGGTAGATGGTGCTGTTATGGGGAAAATTTGAACATATTTGAAGTCATTGAATAATGATGTGGTTAATACCAGATGTAGCAGGGATTTGCATAGAGCTTACTGCTCTTAGATAAAGTAAGTTCAAGTTGAAAGCTGTTGAAAGTGAGTCATGAGCTTAGGGATACTAGAGGGGAGGAAAGAATTCTTAATGTGGAAATGGAATATGAGGAAGATAAGGAAACTTTGAAATTTAGAATTTGGTAGGAACATACTCAGGGTGTCAATTTTTTTTTTTTTTCTCTCTGCTGCACATTGGAAGAAGAGTTTGTCTTGAGCCACACATTAATTACATGAACACTAATGAAAGCTAATAAGGAAAAATAAAAGATCTGTGCATAATTTTCTTTATATTTGACACCAGAGACAGGGAAAACAGGGCTCAAATAATCTGTATGTGGCCCACAGGCCTCAGCTTGGACACCCCTGATCGGGGTGTTTTGTTTGTTTAGTTTTGGAAAAATATATTCTGCATGTCAATTTCTGTATAACTCTCTTCCTACAGGATTCTGGAGCGAAGCAGATGTTACTCGACCTTTTGTCTCCCAGGGAGTGATTACTGATGGAAAATACTTTTCCTTTTTCTGCTACCAGTTAAATACTTTGGGACTGACTACACAAGCTGATCAAAATAACCTTCGCAAAAATATATGTTGGGGGACACAAAGTAAGCCTCTCTTTGAAACAATTGAAGATAACAATGTAAAAGGTTTTAATGATGATATTCTAGTTCAGATAGTTCAATTTCTACTGAATAGACCAAAAGAAGACCAATCACAGCTGTTGGAAAACTAAGACAAGACATGTGATTCACAACTTTGGGAATATTTAAATTTTATTGAAGAAATAATGAGATATGTAATTGTCAAATATTAAATGCATTGATTTTTGAGATAGATACGTTGGTGTGTGATTACTCTTCCCATCTTGCTCACATTTGTCCTCACTGAAAAATTTAACTTGAGATATATTTATTGTTTTAAAACTCATTTTGTCTGTATGTGGCTAAGTGATAAGACTAATTGAGCTATTGAACTGTTAAATGCACATTTTAATGTAAACGCAGAAATCCCAAATAAAATGCTAAAATAGTAAATTCAACAGTAATTAAAAGAGCTCTCTCCAGGGGAATAGAATTAATTCAGTAATGAATTAATGTTAGGAAATAATTCTCATAGAGAATATTAGTTCAAAAAAAGAAAAAAAATGGTGTTTGATAAAATTCTCAATCTTGGATTAAAACGGTGGTTCTCAACTTGCCTAATGCCGCACCCTTTAATACAGTTCCTGTGGGGTCTCGACTCACAGGTTGAAAACCATAGGTTTAAAAGAAAAGTAGACTAGTATTAATAGAATCCTTTAATGAGAGTTTTATATTAGTCGACATCCAGCTTGTTTAAAGGTGAAACTGATTTTCCTGTTGAAATCAAGTGTTACTGCTGCCTCTGACATTTATATTCTTTGCTTGTGCCTAGGATCCATTCCAAGTGCCTAGAATCATAGAGGTTGGAACTCTTAACAAATATAGAATGGATATGAATTAATGTATTTAATTTAAGATAGTCTTTCTAGTTTGAGATATGATACATCTTATTTATTTATATCTTTTAGCTTTTATTTCTCAACAAAGTTTAGTGTTTTCTTTATGTAGATAGATCTCCGCATGTTTCCTATTAATGCTTTCATTTTTGTAGAATTTGAGGGATTTTTTTTTCATTCCAATTACATCCTTTTTTTATAGTTTCTAGGAATAGCTATATATAGTTGATATTGACTGCTATGTATTTTCTTTATCTTTGGGTAAAGAAAAATGCATTGGGGGCCAGACCAGGTTAGTAGGGATGGTGTTCCAATTCAGCTATTTGTTTACTGGCTAAAAACTTCCTCCCAGTACCCTGTGAGCTGGAGTATCGTCCTGATGCAGGAGCATGAGTCCTGGGCTGACGTTTTCAGTTAAGATTTTCCTGTTTTTCAGTATTTACTTGATCTGCTGTCTTTCTCACCGCTGACGATTTAGACGCATAATTTGACAAATTTTTGCAGTATTTTCATCAGTTCTCATTACTGGCAGCCCTGACCTCTCTTTTTCAGCTATGGTTTCTCCTCAGAAAAACGTTTAATCCACTAGCAATTTCCTACACGACCTTATCCCCATAAACTTGAACTAACACGTTCCTGATTTCACTTACACTCTTGCCATATTTAACAAGAAATTTATGAACATTAGTTCACTGCTCTAATTCAAGCTCCAAAATTGTGGCAATACGCAAAGTTATGCTACAACAGTGATGAACGCTACTCAGCAAGACACAGCTACACATCAATAGGAACACAAGCGAGAGACACTAATATGCCAAGATTCTGAAACCTTACCGAGTTGTTTGCACAGTATTACCAATGTAATCCCACAATGGCAAATTCATGAACTGAAATCTTCTGACCTTGTATGTGATGTACAGTCCTATTTGGAGTCCTCTGAAACTGCTTATCAACTTAGATAACTGATAACTTATTTTTAGCAAAATTCATTGGGCGGTTTTCACTGACTATGATGTGACACGTTTTGCAGAGTTCATCCTGCTTAATTCTTGAACTAGTGTCTTATTGCCTTGAATGGAACCAATGAAACATACTCTTAGTTTTGCTTCTATCTCGTTCACCATTCTTTGGTGTTTTCCTTTTCTATTCTTTTTTAGCCTTCAAATATTGCTCCAGGTTCTATTCTAGGCTTCTATGCTGTTTTTTTTTTAGTCCAAATACTCCCAAGATGACTTTATTCAATTTCTAATTCCATGGAGTCAAATATATTTATAAGCACATTTTATGTTTAATATTTGATCTGTAAGCAAAAACAGAGCACATCTGAGTCGTTAAGATTATGGGCAAGTTTTCCTCCTAAATTTTCTAATTTTCCAAGTTTCATAAAAAATACCTATTATTTCCACAATCAGGAAAAAAATTATTTTAAGAAACTAGTTCTCTTTTTCAAATGGATTCTTTTTTTTATTTTTATTTTTATTTTTATTTTTTTTTATTGTTGGGGATTCATTGAGGGTACAATAAGCCAGTTACACTGATTGCAATTGTTAGGTAAAGTCCCTCTTGCAATCATGTCTTGCCCCCATAAAGTGTGACACACACTAAGGCCCCACCCTCCTCCCTCCATCCCTCTTTCTGCTTCCCCCCCCATAAACTTAATTGTCATTAATTGTCCTCATATCAAGATTGAGTACATAGGATTCATGCTTCTCCATTTTCAAATGGATTCTTATATGGAAACATCAACTTATGTCAAATTCCACTTCATCCTAAGCATTTAATTCTAAAATTGTATTTGAAAAGTCATTCTTGATTATATGTATTAGTCAAGAAAAATCACATAAGTTTTACCTAATTTTTTTTTAAACTTACTGTAAATTGTTGGTCCTAGAAACTAAAAACTTGAGATACTAGACATGAAGGCCTTAAATTTTTTTTCATGAGATATTTGAGTACCCTAGTCTGAGTGTTTGTGTTCCCCCGAAATTTGTATGTTGAAATCCTAACTCCCAATGCTATGGTGTTAGGAAGTGGGGTCTCTCAGAACATGGTGGCTTTTGGAAGGTAATTTGGAGGGAGAAGCTCTGCCTATATGAATGGAATCAGCAGTCTTACAATAAAATAGACCCAAGGGAGCTTATTCACCACTTTCCCCATATTAGAGCACACTAAGAAGGTACCCTCTGTGTACCAGAGTACAAACCCTCACCAGACACGGAATCTGCTGGCACCTTGATCTTGAACTTCCAAGCTTCTAGAACTGAGAATTTCTGTTTATAAGTGACTTCATTTATGGAAATTATCATTCCAGTCCAAATGTTCTAAGATACTTAGAAAGGTATATTTTTATACCTATTGCATTTTACATTAAATTCTGTGCTGCATAATGCTTAAATATAAAAGGTAAGGTCAATTTACATAAATATGATAATTTTTAAAATAACCCATTTAGTACTAGAAAAATTGATAAAATTATAGATTTAGATAGAGGCAGGAGAAAGTAAGGAACAAAACAAGGCACAAGGAATATAAATGGAAAAATTGCTACAGCAAATACTGGGAATAGTATAAACGGACCTAAAAAGGTTTACAACATTGTTATTGGCCAGTATTTGAACAGGTTAAATTTCTTAACTTGAAAGGCCTTCTTTGTTGTCCAAAGTTGGTCGTCCAAAGTTTGGTAAGGTGATTTTGTAAAACGAAAGCAAAAGATAAAAATCAAGGAAGAATAAAATTGCACAGTGAGTACGAATTTATATATAATATTTAAAATGTGTAGACACAGTTTTATCTTGGTGAATAATATGTACATGATATGTCAAAATTCAGCAGCAGTTGCTTTTCAAAATGAGCTTGTTTCTCCCTTAAATACAGCTTATATGACCATGGAACTTGAAGGCTACTCTTTTTTTTTTTTTTTTTTTTTTTTTTAACTTAAGCAACAGACATTTATTTTCTCACAGTTCTGGAGGCCTGAAGTCCAAGATCAAGTTGTTGGCAGATCTGGTTGGTTTCTCGCAGGGCCTCTCTGTTTGGCTTGCAGATGCCCACTGTTTCACTGAGCTCCAACGGTCTTTTTCCTTGGCACCACGTCCCTGGTATCACTCTGTGTGTCTAAATTTTCACTTTTATATGAACTCCAATATTATTGGATCAGGACCCACCCTACCAGATTGTTTAAACTTTATCACCTACTTAAAGGTCCTATCTCCAAATGCATTCATATTTGAGGTTATAAGAGTTGGGGCTTCAACGAATAAATTTGGGAGGGGATATGATTCAGCCCATAACAAGCATCTAGACCTTGTCTTCGCCAATTCCTCCCACTATAATCCCAAAGTTCAGCAGCTCACTCCTCAATCCCTCACTATACCTATCTTTCTAGCGCACTCTCTCTCTCTGCTAGCCAAAACCAGTAATTCTTTAGCCTTGCTGAGACAAACAATTTACAAGTCCAACTCCTCTTTTACTGTTCCTAACACGCCCTCATGCCCTTCCTTCCCTCCTTACTCAGCTTAAGTTTCACAGTTCATCCTTACAATCACTCTCTCGCCTATATTTATTCTTGAATCCTTTGCCCATCTCCCTCTTTGAGGTACTTGCCTAGCAAGAACCCAACCCTGGTTGACTCCAGCTTCCTTCTTACTCTCTGGTTACAACTCTTGTAGCTCAACTTCACTAGGGAAAACGTTCAAGCCTTCTGCCTAGTCTCACTATCGATTTATGACCACAGTCTCAAGTGGTCCATCAGCACCTGTCACATCTCCCCAGTCCATTCATTATCCCTCACTTTCCTAGCCAACGGTTTGAACTTCTTTCTTCCTCTGAACTGAACACCCTCTCCCCATCCTCATTTGCAGCTAATAAACTTGTTTCTTGTTTCACTGAGAAAAAGAAGTTCGCACTGACCATCTCCAGGCCCCTGCGCTCGGTTTTCCTTTCTGTTGCCAGGAGTGACCTGTCTGGCTGCTCTCCCTCTGTGCGCGTGCTCCCATACTTCTCATCTTCCCAGAAGTTCTCTCCCAGGCGGTCAGTCCCCAGCCTATTTTAAATCTTTCTGTAAACTATTATTTTTCAAATTAGTCTCTATTTCTCAATCTCACTTCTCTTTGTTCTTTGCCTCTGAAAAATACCAAATTCTCCCTCAGATTTTGACTGCCTTTTGTGTTCTTTGTCATCCTGCAGAATTCTATATTTCATTCTGTACAATTTTTGTAAGTAGTGTTTGACACTCAAAAATGCCTTTCATGTGTGGGTGTTTTGGCTTTTTGCATTTTTTAAAGTGAGTTACAGTTAGCAGATGATTTATTTTGATAAATATAGAATGGAACTGCCATTGGATTTGAAATACAGGTAATATTCTCTAGAAATGAACCAAATAGAAGAAAATGCAAGTTAATAAATACAAGTGGGATCTCATTTACTTTTTAACCTTTTTTTATTTTTGGACAAAATGAAGTTTTATTACAATCTTTGGTGACATGTCAACTTAATAATCAAAAGCTGAATTCGTACATCAGCCAGTTTAGAAAAACTAAAGACAAAAGAAAGCAACTAACCATCATTTTCCAATGGATGGATAACGTTAAGTGATTATATTAGTACTTTAATGCAAACACACAAAAATTCACACATTTAGCATCCTTTAAGTATAATGTATGTGCATTTGTATGTATAAATGAAAATCTTTTTTTTTTTTTGCTAGGACCTTATACCATATAATATATGCAGCACTATGCACCTCCCAGCAGTCAAGAAGCTTTATATATGAACCAGTTATACTTTTAATTA
The DNA here is from genome assembly GCF_027406575.1 of Nycticebus coucang. Lineage (NCBI taxonomy): Eukaryota > Metazoa > Chordata > Mammalia > Primates > Lorisidae > Nycticebus > Nycticebus coucang. The sequence continues at coordinate 158,618,608 of NC_069780.1, read as the reverse complement.
CCATTTTAATTGTAGGTTTGTATTATTAAAAGCGGCCTTCACCTTAGGAAAGTAAAAGCTTGCATGAGGTTTAGCCACTTGTAATGTATTTCTTTGGGTATTCAGTCCATGTAAAACTTGACTTTTATTTGAAAAATAACGATATTTATCTTACAAGCACATCATTAGGATCTTGTGGAGACTTCTGAGAAGTTTTCCCTCATAATCATTTTGAATGGTACTGGGTAAGAAGGTGGGCAGGATTTAAGGCTGGAGGGAGTGGGTGTCAGAGGTAATGGAGCTTTGTTTATGCCGTTCATTGTTACCCTGTGCAGTGTTGTTTGCTATTAATTGCCAGTATTTAAAATGGAGGGAAGTTATAAAACATCAAGAATGCCGGATTCTCTTGGAAAACTGGAAGATAGGACAACTGTAGGTTTACATGCTTACGTATCAGCAGTAGACGAGAGCTAGGAGTACCTGCTCTGGGTCCCTGTAAGTGAGGCCTACGCTCCAGATTCTCACAGATCCCAGCGCTCCTTCTTCCTGTTTACCTGGCCAGCATCCCTGGGCCTATCTCACTAATGTTCCTGAGACTGAGACCCACATTGCTGTTAAGTATTTGCAATATTGGTGTCAAATCTCAACCTGTGTGATTATTTTTTAGGGTCTACAAATCAGTTTTGTAGCGAGGTGTTACAGCCATCATAAATTCAGAGGAATTCAAGTTCATTTTAGATAAACAAAACCCCTGATTTGGGGGTTGGAAAATGATATAAACAGTTATCTGTTAAAACACACAGACTTCTGTTTCCTTCCTTCTCTCCTAAAGGAATGAAAAAGTAAATCCTGATTTGTTTTATTTGGGCAGTTTACTTACGCTAAGGTTGGGAGAAATTTTGTTCATTTTTATAGAAATCAGGCTTGGGAAAGAAAGGTTAGGGTACTTGCACAAGGCTGAACCCCTGTTAGACTAGAGAAGTGCCCAAATGAAGGTTTAAAAAGAGGCTGGCTAATAAGATGTGAGTTAACTTATAAAAAGAAAACAAAAACTTCAATTTTTTGTGTGTGTGTGGGTTTTGTTTGTGTGATTTATTTTTGAATATGAGTTATCACAAAACACACAGGCATACACACACATACACAAATCTTTCATTATTTTTAAACAATATGTGCTTTGATTATTTATCTATTAGTATGTAAAGGTCTTCATCGTTCTTATACTGTGCATTATGATTTATAGAATGATAAGCTATAATTTATCCATTTCTATATTAATGTCTTTTCTGCTGTTTCCATTTGTTGTCATGCTCATTTTTGTGGAATTAGATTGCAATGCACAGTCTAATTTTTTGCTTTTAAAAATTGTGGAATAAATTATTTGAAACTGGAAGCTGACCAGCGCTGCAGCCTTAAGGCCACATGTGGTCTTCTCAATCCTAAAGTGTGGTCTTTTGACTGAATCCAAATTGTAAAGAACAAATACAAATTCATTAAACCCCCATGTAAACTCCATACCAGACCCCATCCATGTGGATTTTCCTAGGTTAGAACATCTCTCTTCTTGCTGTTTGTGGCAAAGACTGCTGGGACACTGTGTAAGTGCCCCTGGTAAATGCTTTGGATGGATCACCTGGTGTTTGGTGCTTCTTTCTTTGGAAACCCAACTGGTCCCATGTTGGGCTGGTTTGAGTCAGTCCGCTGTCATTCTGACTGCCTCTGGGTTTGACTGCAGTCATGATTTGGTCAGATGGAAGAAACGGATATTTCAGAAAATAAATATTTTAAATATCCATGAAAACCACATGACAACTGCAGGTCAAGAGCCAGTTTTAGTTTATCTCACAGGTCTTTGTTCAGTTTAATAAGGGAGAAAAATCTCTTTAAGATGAGAGGACTTCTTTAGAACAAACCATTATACCTGAAAGACCAATTTCAGCTGGCAAAATTAGACAGAAATAGCAATTTGAAAAACCAGACTACCTGTATCCTTTGATAAGCAAAATCCTCTATAAACCAAGTCGTCATATAAAGTTCCTCCTTTTTAAGAAATTCTTGTAAATCTGATGGTCGTATCAGTTGCATATTAGTTTGAAAGTGATCTCCAGATGAATTCATGCTGAATAAAATCCAGAAACTTTCTTTATCATTCAAATAGATGCCTAGGAAGCTGGGAGGGAAAAAAGAAAGCATATGGTGAATAAATTTCTCAATGCCAGGTATTACATTAACATTAAAGCAGCCAACATTCCGTATTCCTATGCACTTAGAACTAGATGAGGATGAGAACTTTCAGTTACTCATCAGGGACTGCCCCAAAGGGCATATACATACTTATTTACAATAACACTGTTGAAGCAGTCAACAAACTATGAATTTATTCGTATATATCAAATATCTTACATCCTGATGAATTTTTATCCACATAAAGTAAAGAATGAACGATTTAGTTTAGAAAATTTGATATTCATATTTGGCTTTTTTACTTTCCTTTTAATTTCTAGAATATAAGACTTTTATTGTTGCCATGAAATAGATTGTCATTACAGAAAATTTGAAAAGCAGATGATGAGTAGGGAAGATAATCTCATACTGTTAATATTTTGACCTATCTTTTATCTGTGAATTTTGTTGATATTTTATGTTTTTGAGGTAATACTGTAAATGTAGGTTCTCACATTTGTATTTCATAATCACTTTCCCCAATTACCATAAACTTCTGTATTCTATAACTAGTCTTTTGGAGGTTATTTTGCAGGTAAATGAATAATAAAACCATTACAGCATTAAATACTAAAATTGAATTTGTAATACTACATGGGGAGAAAGAATTATTTTTTTCAATTGTAAAAAACCCAAGCATGATAATTACATAAGACTATTTAGTGTGGGCGTAAAGGAATAGTTCACAAGTACACAGATGATTAAATCCTGACTTTCAATACATTTGTGTGATTTCCATATCTTACCACCTGGGTGTGATTCATAATTGGAAAAATAAAGGATCTGTGTATTTGAAAAGCCCTAAAAGAAGTAAAAATATCTACATATATAATTATCTTCTAGTAAAGTATAATTTGTTGCAACCTTTGGAACTCAAGAGTTTTAAATGCTGTTTGAAAGAATAACGCTAGAAAAGTTCTATAAGTTTAATTCTCATATTACGTGAAAATATAAACAAGTTTTAAAATCAGTTTAACAGTTAAACCTGAAAATTTAGAGGGAATTATTTTATCATTAACTGAGTGACTTTGGACCTATCAATTTTTTGTGAACTCGTTTTCCTCCAGTATATTTAATGGATTGGAAAAGAAGATCTTCAAAATCCCTTTGAACAAACATGATGAATCATTTCTTCTAAGCCTTTCACTGCACGTGTTATTTGCTGTTGACATTACTTTTTTAGTTTTCTTTCTTAAAACTCCTGTTTCCAAATGACAGAATACGTTCTTAAGAGCTAGAGAGTTGAGTGAGGTTAGCCTGCCCTTTCACTGAATGTCCTCTGTTGTAATAACTTCTTTTCCATACTCTTTGCCCCACCAGCAATATTCCCCAAAGCTAGACGTACACACGTTTAGTATAAAAGGAAATTTAATGGTCATCAAGTACCACTAACTATTCAGGGCCCAATATCCTCTGAAACACTTGCAATAAATACCTAGCTTCCTCTGTGCTTGAAGGAAAAAGATACTACCTTTCAAGGTTCTCGCGTTACTGGTTTCCTGTGCTGATTATTAGGCAGCGCTTACTGGGAGCTGAAATTTGTTTTCTGGTAGCTTCCATTCATCTTAGCTATACCTCTAAAGGTTATCTGGGGATCTTTCTCATTTCTTTTCAGGTTTAAGTACATTTTTTAGCATCTTCCTCTGTTCTTTTTTTTCCCCCATATAAAGGTTACATGTTTATATTTTTCTCTGATATTTTGGAAATTTGCTTCCCAAAGTTTAAAATATTGCAAAGCTCAATTTTCCCAATTTGGCTGTCAACTTTGAGATTATGTGGTTATCTTTTACCAAGGAATTTGTCAGTTTTATTGTGACAATTATTTCATTCTTGCTGATGAGAATTACACCTTTGTATAGCTGTTCACTTAGTTACTTTCTTTCTAGCTTGTCAAAAAGAGGAACAGGTACATTAACATTTTCTGGGCATCTACCATATGCCAAGTACTTAATCACATTACAGTAATGTCATAGGATCTCCAAAACAACTTTGTAAGAAAGCGTCATTGTCCCTGTTTGATTTTTTGCTTCCCAAATCTTCTCATTAATAAGAGTATCTGTCAAATTTCATACCATACTACATATATACTTGATATATACCTCAATATCATCAACAGAATAAAGGCAATATTATAAGATGAATAAAACAGATGAACATTTTAGTAATTTATAAATTCTTTGAGGAAATCACATTGTTTATGCTTTTCCTTTTTAGCTGTTGTGATTTTGCTATTTGTGTGAATATGTTTCATTTTTCATATGAAAATTCATTCGTTATTTAATAAAGCCCCCTGGGAATTTGAGTAGTTTATGAAGCAGAGTTTTTATTTATTTATTTATTTATTTATTTTGAAGAGTGTGGGGAATGTTAGCATGAAGTCTTAAATTTTCTATGTGGAAATTGCAAGCATGATTGAGCTGAAAGGGAGAGAGGAAGGGAGAATTCCTAAGTGGAAGCTAACAAGATGTTCAAAGCCAGAGCAGTGAGTTCTGACTGGTGCGGGAGCAGCCTGGGTGATATACGTGGATGTAGGCTGCGGGGTAAGATTCAAGGCCAGAGACAAAAACAGCCTCAACCCTTGATCCTACTTAAAATTAGGAATTCTTTAAAGAACTGTCCTAACCATGGAAGAACTATAAGAAAAGCAACTCACAGAAAATGAAGCCATGTGGCCCAGAAATATAATAATAGAAAACAAAGACATCCTTAACCTCATTAGCCATATGGGGGATGCAAATGGAAATGATGAGTTATTACATTATTGTCTTTGGATTGAAAAACACTAGAATATTTAAATAACATGTATCAGTCAAGATGCAGAGAAGTGGAGTCTCTGTACTCTGTAAGCAGGCATTTATTGGTGTGACCACTTTGGATCTATGCTTTGTATTATCTAGTGCAACTGGAGGTGAACATGCCCTGTGACCCAGCAATTGCATTTTTAGATCAATAGATCAATACCCTAATGATACCTTTGGTCTAGTGAACAAGAATGTATGTAAGAGAATATTCTCTGTAGTCAGCTGAATGCTCTATATGTCATATTTGTTCCCTTTTGCAAGGCAGTGTGTGTGGGTGCTCTGATGTGTAATTTGTCCATGCAAGAAGGAAAATGACTGTGGAAGAAAAAATGTAGGTGGTGTCTGTTCTTACCTTCAAAAGAAAAAAAAAATATTGTTATATAACTGGTCCCAAACTCTGAAGAAATTTTCTATCTTAGGCTTTTTCCCCTCCTCCACTTTATGGTGACTGAAATTGGCACAAGACTTCTAGCATCTCTTCATTCATTCATTCATTCATTCAGTGAGTCAGTGAGTCAGTATTTATTAAACACCTAGTAGTTACCAGATAATGTCTTACCACAGTCACCAGCTGAGCACTTAGTTGTAATAAATGCTCCAGCAGCTGAGACTTCCATCAGTGGCCAGATTACCAGCTCACATTTCACTCCATTACTTAGAAAGGTCTTTTATTTCTATGACTAGATTCTGAGATGAAAAAGTTACACCAAACCAGAGACACCATTAAACACTATAGTTTTTTTTTTTTTTAATTTACATGTATTATTTTTGGTCTTTCTAGACATGTTATGAGATAATCATGGCGAAGATTATTTTAGAAAAAAGAAACTGAATCTAAGAGTAGTTAAATAATTAGCTTCGGGTCACACAGTGAGGGGAGCCCTAGGGTGCAAACACAAATGCTTCTAGTTCTAAAGCTGCTGCTTTTTCTGGAAACGTACAATGAATCTCAAATATGTTTTAGTAAAAATGTATAGAGATGAACTGTATGAGCTGGACACAAAATGGGATCCATCAGAACAGCCAAAGAATGAGGTGTATGCCATAAAAATATGCAAGTTCTTTTCCAAAACTATTTTGATAAATCAGTCAAATGTGTGTATCAGACAAAAAAATCTATAATTTTAAATACAGCCAGTATGAGAAATGATTAGTAATGCCAAGAAAATGATAACTTTACCAGGAAACATATTCTTCACCTCTATTTGCCTTTGGAGATGGAGCACAGGAAATTTGCTTGAGAAGCAATTTTGTGAAACAAAAGATGCAGACAAATTTTAAGAAGGTCAAATGAGTGGGAGGGAAGAAAAATACCCAAGGAAATGTTAATAAAACAAATGTATTTCATCTGTGAGTGGTTATTTAAGTGGAGCCTTTACTTTGAAGTTTTATAATAGTGTATTAAGTTTTTAAAAATTCTGTCTGGATTATTCATAATGATGGAATATGTGTCTTTGTCCGTTTTCCTCACCAGGCTTTGTTGGTTCAATCTCCCCCATATTATTTTTTTAATTTTTTTTTTAAGGCTAGTCAAGTGAAGCAGTGGGAGTGGAAAAGGAATCTCCCCCATATCTTTAACAATAGTATTCCTCAGTTCTCCGTTCCCCCACAAACACTGACATTCACAGTACTATGCCTGCAAGAGGTACTAAGCAAACAGGTACTCAGCTTAATTTTCCGGACAATAATGACATGCCAGGAGATGTGCAAAGAGAAGTAGCAGTAACATTCAATAGAATAAATAGACTTCAGAGTCACTGAAGAATTGAGAAATGTTCGGAATTAAATATAGTTGCTTATAAATATTTACATAATTAATTATATATTTTTTATAACCCTCAGAAATGTTAACCGCAGGCTGAAACAAGTGTTTCATGTTATCATCTTTTCATTGTATGAAGCTTTAATATTCTTCTAGAGTATTTGTCTCTATTGGAAATATACTGCTTGTTTACATTCTGCACCTGTACGTAGCACGGAGGCCCAGCAGTTACCACATCTACCTGTTAGTCTAACACTACTAACACCTAGGAAGATTTCAGTAAGTATTTATTGAATGGATGCATTTTACATGCTTACTAGAAATGCTACAGACATGACTGTGTGTGTGCCTCTGTGTGTATGTGAGTCTGTGTGTATGTGGAGTTTTTAGGTAGGAAAGACCAATTTATACATCATCAAATGGAGATAAGTTTGTAAAACAAAAGCTTAAATGGAAAAGGCTTTGAAAGTACAAGTTTATTAGCAATTCAAAAACCAAATTTAGGGGTGAAGTGTAAGTGTGAATAAGTTCATCTGTGTAACTATCTTGTAATACAATCTTTTTGGATGTTTTATTTTGTAGACATTGACTCAAGGTATGTGTTGAAGTATGAATTAGTGGAAAATAAAAAAAAAGATAAGTAAACCAATGCTCAGTTACACTTTCTGAACAAGTTAGAATAAAACTTACTTTATACAAGAATGCATGTGCTCTCTCATGATGTTACAGATCTGATAGTTTTGCTGTTTCGGTAGAAAATGACATCTTGCATGAAGAGAGAGGGGAGTTTTAAATTACATAGGCAATTCCATCTTGTTATAAATAGGTTGTGTTTTGGAAGTTCATTCAAAAGTTAATTTTCTAGAAGTTATGACCGATTTGCCCATGAAAGCAGCGTGAGAAATAGGACTTAGATTCCCAGGATGCCAGATAGTGTCATGGCCTGTGCAAGCAATTTAACGTAAGCTAGTGCCCTGGAGTAAGAAAGATCTGGATTCAAATTCCCAATCTCTAAATGTTAGTTTGCCCCACTATGACACACTAGCCTCATTGCATCCATGTGGCTGAAAGGAGGTGATGTATTACTAAGTAAGCCGCAGGTGGCCAAGTACTGTTACCTACCTTTGTTATAAATTCTGCAAAAACTGAGGCTTCAGACATTGGTAGTGGGTAAAAATTATTCATGTAATTCTACTTTGCTGGATCAGGGCAGACTCCATGCCACTCCTCATATATATATATATATATTTTTTTTTTTTTTTTCTTTTCTCCATCTGGAAATGAAACTATCTAATTTTTTCCTTTGAAGTTCCAGCTCAAATGCTACTTCTTCACAACAATTTTTCCCCCTCTGGAGTCAGAATTGTTAAGAAAAACTCAATTAGTGAAGGGACTAAATATCAGGCAAAACTCATAGAATGAAAAAAAGGCCTGTAGATTTGTGAGTTTTGTCTGCTTTTAGGGGTGAATGGGGTATGTGGTCTAACAGGGGATCCTAGTTTAACATGGCATAGAGCTCTTGTTAGGAGATAGGATAGGTAAGATCCCTGCGGGGAAGTCAGGCTGGAGCTATGCTAAGTAAACTTGACGTTAAGCCATGCGTGGCAGGGCACTGTCAACTTCGTTGCTGTCATCCTGCCGTCGAGTACAGGGCTAGCTGCTCATTAACTTGCTTACTTGATTAGAACAGAGAGATGGAAGAATGAAAGGAAAATACCTGAAACTAAGTTGTGTAGAAGTTCAAAAGCCTTTGTTAAACTATCTTCACGGAAATAAAATGTCAGTAAAGGTGTGATTCTACAAAAAGCAAAACTGCCTGCCGGGGGACTCTGTTTAGTCTCTAACTTGCGTCTGTCTGGCTCTTACCTGTCCTGCTTTCTACACAAAGAGACTCGTATGTGATGGGAGAATGAAAGAGTGAAACAGAAGATAGGATTTAGGCAGAGCCTTGGAATAAAGCACGTCATAACTACAATGATGCAAAAATGGGGACCTAACAAAATCTTTTAAAGCCCTGGCTGAGATTGCATTAGAGACAATTTAAAACTAAACAAGGTATTAGAGAGAAAGATGCCATGGAAGGTAAGAAGTCCCAACGAGATGCCTCCTTCTGAGATTTCTCATCTGTCTAGGCTACATTTGCGTGAGCACATACGAGCTTTATCTATTCCACAGACAACAATGAACAATTTTCTGACATTCTAGCTTATTCTTTTTTTTGATAACAGCTTTGCTGTTTTTTGAAAACGATAAATAGTATTAAAAATTAAAAGAATAGCAAAAATCACTCCTGATACCACTGCCTAATGGGAACCACTCTTAATATTTTGGAAAATTTTCTTCCACTCTCTCTCTCTCCTCTCTCTGTCTCTCACACATCATATCCTTACTTGCTACTTTTTATTTGCTTTTTCTTCACTCAGAATGTTTTAACATTTATAAATCATGAGCGACATCATTATTGTAATGGCCACAATGTGTCCCAATGGGTATATATAATTTTCACGATCAGTGGCCCATCCCTAAGTACCATATTGTTCAGTTTTCCTTCAGTGTACATTTATCATTCTTTCCAAAGCAAGGGTTTTCCTTATGCCAAAGATAAAGCTGATCCTAAGGGTAAAGAGAAATTGAGAAGCCAAACGATGTTTCTAAAGTAGGAAGACTACACGTATTTATGTTCAGTGCTACTAAAGATTAAAAAGAGATTAATGAACTAAATTCAAGTCTGTAAACCTCTGAGCTTCCTGATTAGGGCGGAAAAAGCACAGGGATTTATAGTTTAATCAAGAAAAGAAGGAGGAAGTGGAGGGATTACTACCTAGTGCCAGAACCAGCCGCGTCTAACTCATGGAAAACGCACAGGCATGTATGTGTTTGTGCGTGGGTGCTTGTGTGTGTGTGTGTGTGTGTGTGTGTGTGGTGTCTGTTTGGCTTTCTGGAAAGATGAAACAACGAAACACAGAGCAAAGTATTGTTTATATCTTACTTTGAAGGCCTGAAAGACTAGCAGGGAACAAAATACAAGAGAACATTTATTTTTTTAACTTAGAAGCCCCATCGTGGCAGTTGGGTTATGACAAACTTGTCTCAATAAGACCTTAACACAGATTTTTCAGGGAGGACTACCTAATGCTTGTGTTTTAAAACATTTTAAAGATGAAGAGTTTTCTTTTACAAAACTATCTTTTCTCAATTATCTGTTCTATGGCGTTGCCATTCAGAAATAATTTTAAGCCCCCAAAATTGTCTAAATACTGATAAGATAGCTGGCTACGAATGTTTTCAGGTAACTCTGAAATGCCACTTTTTTTTTTCTTTCTTTCTTTTTTTTTTTTCGTCTTTTGGAATGTTACATTTCTTAAGTCTAATTTACATGACTCAATCTGCTCATTTTCAAAAATTCCAATTCCTTCTTAATAAATAAGGAGAAAAACAAAAGAACTGCTACAAAAATTAAATCTTGCCAAGGACCGTAATGCTAAGCATAATACGAGCCATTCTTACCCTTAAAGTGAAGAGGCAGTGATAACCCACATTTAATTTTTGATCTCATTCACAATTCCCCGTTTAAGCAATAATCCCAGGTTTCATTTTGAATCATCATTATGAATATCCATGTCTCTTATGTGGTTATTTGAAATAGAGCAGGCTGGTGGCAGTGAGACAAAAGCCTTTACTGGGTATTAAAACCTATAATACTTGAATCACGAGGCTATTGAATTTCAACATACTGGGCAAATGCATTACCCTTATAACTTCCATAGCTCAAATGTAGATAGTTATAAAATAAGAGGATTCCTGGAGGAGGAAGGTCAGACACATATCAGCAGGCTGAACTAAAAGTCATATTATCCTATTTTTTTATTTTTCTGGCCCACCAAATTATATAAATAATTCTGACTTTTCCTAAGACAGAATTTTGTGTATTTGGTAAAAGTTAGCTTTGTTTTGTATTTTTCCTTAAAGAGTGAGTGTTACTAAAGGCTCTGATACCCAAGCCTGCACACGCACACACGGGTGCTCAGTAGTTTAAGGCTCTATTCCAACTCTTCCATTCAGCACATGGCTTTCCCAAGGGAACTGTTCTACTTTATAATTATGCTGTTCTGGGCAACCTCTTTAACCAGGTGCAGTGGAAATTTTTCTTCCTTTCAGGAATGTGAAGCCAGCCACCCCTTCAGTATGTTTCTGTGAGCCTCACTCTGCACAGACCCCTTCAGATTTAGTTCTGGATCTTCATGACTTCTCATTGGATTGAGCTCTTTGGCTGGTTCCCTTTATTCCTGTAATTTTAGTACTATGGAGGAACCAAAGGTGCCCAAATTTCCAACCTGTAGCTTTGTCCTGAGTAGTCAGATACAGATATCTAAATGCCCCCTGAACATCTCAATTTCCACATCCAACAGAAAGCTCAAACCCAACATGTTGGAATCTTAATTTTTCCCGTCTCCTTCTAAGATTTTACAACATGGCCTTTTTGCTGTATCATTATGTCATTGAACGTCACCTTTACTCGTGTGTACCTAAAAGGGTCATCTGAGAGCAAGACTCCAGCTTCCTTTTCTCTTACTGTCCTTAATGTGCTGGGGATCTGCCCCGTTGTCTTTCCTTAAATCTCAGCCTTTTGCTTATGTTACTGCAATAGCCTCCCAGATATTCAGCTTGCCTACATTCTAGCCTTTTTTCTAATTCATTTTCAAACTCTGCCTATCCACAGTGATCTTTCTAAAACACAAATCTTGGATTCTAATTTATCTAACATTCATCTGGTTCAGTAATTTTTTGAATTTAACACATTTAATTCAAATGTGTGTCTCTAATGACTAAATGAATGCTTGGTATAGGGAAGATTTACTAATTCATCTCATGCTTGCTTTCCCTACTGAGCACCTTTGGCAACTCTGGAACCATCACATGAGATGGGTATACAGATGTACACAAGACAGACAGAGGCCTTGTTCTAGGAAAAAGGTAGTGTGATATTGAAACCGGAATTTCTTCTCCAGTAGATCCTTGGTCTTGATGATTTGAAAAATGAATCCATGGACCACAGATCAGTGATAAGACAGGATTTATTTTACAGAGAAAAAACACCAGAGCTCCAGGCAGACAGAAAAACCCAAGCGAGAAAAATCTCCCCTCTCTGCTTAGGTTCTTTGTCTAGGGGCACATACAGTCACAAGGGGGCTTTGTAGTTATGAGGCCAGGACATGGTGACAAATGAAAGGATACAGTCCCTCCCTGGGGCAAAGTGAACTAGTGCCTTAAGGAATGGATAACAGTCCATTCATGAAATTGGCCAGGCCTAGGAGATGAGGGGCCCCCCTGAAGGGGGAAGCCTGTGTCACCCCTGGGACTGTGAAATGCTCACAGGGGAGTACTGCAGCCAGAGGAAGGCTCTCTAAGTCCCAGGGTGGTTCTGGGCACTCACTGGCAGCCGCGCGTGGTCTCAACTACTCAGGGACCCGCGGGCTTCCGCTGAGCGCGCCCTCCCTGCGGCACTTGGTTCTGCAGCTCGGCCTCCCCTGCCCTGCCCGGCCGAGGAGCAGAAGGTGGCAGGGCGTCCCGGTGGCTGACCAAGCCAGGTTGCACCCACCCTGTATCAATATGACAAAAGTAAACAGAATAGGCTATTTTAAACAGGCTTATCAGAGAAGGCCTCTCAATGGATATAAATTGGGGTTGTGATCTCAAGGATGAGAAAGATTCAGCCTTGAGAAAGAAAGGAGACAGTGTTTCCACTGTAGGAGGTAAGATCGCCCAGACGGGAAAAGCCAGATAACTGCGGTGGTCGTTACACTTTCCTTCCCTGCCTGACTGAGTTAATATAGACAAGCAGGTTCCAGGGAGGTGGTCTTTATTTTTTGACTAGGCCAGAAAACAAACCCAAGGAGAGGTGCTTTCCAGTTTTTTCAAGCTTTTGCCTTTAAATTTCCACTGGATTCTGCAGCATGCCATCTGTTTAAAAGTCGCCTTTGGGGATTAATGAACTCCATTGGCCTTTGGACAGTTAACTGGGAGCTTGCAATAAATAAGCCAGAAATTCCCCGTGATATTTAAATAGATCCATCTCATGACATATTTTTCCAACTCTTCTAAAAGCTTTAAGAGACTCAGAAGCATAGTTTCAGAGTGAATTAGGATCAAACAAAAAAAAAAATTTTCCCCTTTGTTTTGTTTTGATTTCAGGCTAAAGGGCTTTGTTTCACATTATAGTAAGAATGTCCTGATTTTTTTTAAAGCAGTACCAAATTCAAATACATTCTCTATTGGCTGCATACTTGTACAAAAATATGCTAAAATCAAACATTTCAGTTTATTTGCTACATCTTCAGCTCCTTTTTATATGCAGAGGCAAGACAGTTCCATTTGGATGAAGAAAACTCACTGAAATGGAGATGAAATTGCAAATCGTTGTTTCCCAGACAAAGGCATTGATTTCAAAATAGTATAAATAACCAATACCATGTGGCAAAGTCCACTTCACTGAATTCCATTCCATGTCTAGACACGGGACAGAGTTTGGAGGTGGGTGGGGATGGGGTTCCATTTATTGTAGTTGAAATGCATTCAATCAGGTCTGTCTTCTTTGTCTCTGATCTTTGGGAAGAACTTCAACTCTTCTGAGCTTTAGACTTGGGAGCCTATTTTCTTCAATGTATTATTTTCCAAACTTACATGGTGATAAAAATTACCTGAGGTAATCCTTAAATTTTCCATTCTATAGTCCTCCCAAGATTGCACACTCTTTAGGGGAGGGGCTGGCGAAATTATGTATTTAGTGCCTCAAATAATTTCATCTTCAGAAAAATGTGGGACTCACAGTCCTCATGTAAATATTTAAAATATTGTAAATAAATCCCTAAAAATTCCAAAGCTCGCTAATTTGGGAAACATTGACTTCAGCAACTAAAGGCTTAAAATTATAGACCCAGCTAGAAAAATTCAAGAAGGGGTGTAGAGGAAACTGCCCCCTGATCTTAGCATAAGACCCTCTTCCTGCTTGCGAGACCTGGAGAATCTTGAGAACGGCGTGTTGAGTTGTGTGGTGCGGGATATGGGAAAACTGGTCTCCATGGGAGAATGTACATGTGAGGTGTGGCAAGACCGGGCCTAATGGCTATGGTAAAGATTCTCTAGATTCCAAAGGTCTCCTGACACTTAAGTTCTGAGATTATGCAAAAACAAGTTGGAGACATTCTGTCTGATACTTTCCCGGTTCCCCCTTTTTAGTGCTGATGTCTAATAAGTAACTTTTACCTACTTTTTTCCTGATTTATGATAATAACTAAAGACTGAGGTTAGCTCAGGAGGGCTCATCCTGGAGCTCTCTGTCCCCTGACACAGGCTTTGTGTCAAGCTTCTTTATTCCACCTGCCAAGACACACTCATCTGGTGACCCCAAATCCCTTCCAAAGAGAATCAATTTCTAGATGTAGAATTACCTTTTAACAGAAGATGGTGGGAATCCCAGAGAATCTCTCCTCATGCTGAGTGCCCCCCTCCATGGGGTTTCATCACGAGGGTAAGAGCAACTTCTGGCTCTAATCTTGTTTGCTGTTGTTATTATATTTGTAGAGACCATTGTCACCTAAGTCTGTCTTTCTTTCTTTCTTTCTTCCTTCCTTTCTTTCTTTATTTTTTATTATTAAATCATAGCTATGTACAAGATTTTTCTCAAGTAAAGAAAGCCAAGCTCAGTTTTTCAGAGATTTTAATGAAAATTGACAAAACTCTTATTATAGTGATTAGATTATATACTGTAGAAAGATACTATTAAATAGAATTGATTTATTACTTTAAAAGTTGATATTTATCAATAACCAATCTCAAAGTCTTTATATGGAAAATTATATATGAAGCAATGTAACCTTAACTAAGTGGCAAAAGTTACACAAAAACGGGTTTCCTAATTTGAATTATATGTGGTTATATTCTTTCTAAATGCCTAAGGTTAAACATTGTCAAGTTGGGTACAAAATAAATTCCAGTAAAAGAAGAATACTGGGAACCAGTTTTGCACCTCAGAGACTCTGTCATGTATTCACAAAAGGATCAGACCGTAAAACAGTGTGGATGAAAGGTAGACTGATGAATGGCTTTGTGTTTGTATCTGGTGACACTGAATCCAAGCAAGGTTACACCGTTATTTGTAGAAATAATAGCTGCAAATGGAGAAAGTGCTATTGATCCTTCCATCAATAAATCATGTGTAAACCATGCAAACTCCTTCAATAGAGAGGATACAATTATATCTCATTTCCTGGTTACCTCTTCAAGAGGAAGAGGATCATTCACTGAATAGCATACAAGAGAAGTCTCAATTCAGAGCTGACTTCCAACATCTTTTTCAGAGAAAATGTTATCTTTCATTTTACCTCTAATGGCAAACAGCTTTTAGCATAACTCTGCCTTTTAATTGCTCTTTTTCCTGTTTCTTCCCTTCTCTTCTTCCAGCCTCTTCTCTTTCTCCTCATTCTCTTCCTGATTCTCCTCCTCTTTCTTTACTGAACACATTTTTTTTTTTTGAGAGGATGCAAAGAGTGTGTCTTAAAAACAAAGCTCAATTCCTAAAATTAAAAAAAATACATATCTATCTTGCATCATTTTCCTTGGCAGTGCAAACTGAATACATGTAAGGCATGTCACACTCTGCAGCAGGCTCCTGCCAGACGGGGCCCCAGGGAGCATCTGGGGTGGTCAGTAGACAGAGCTGTCCTGAGGGGTAGGAGATCCAGGACAGGCTTTAGCAGAAGCCCACAGGAGGAGGGGTCAGCACTGCAGGTTACTGAAGATCAGCCTGTATAGCACGTGCAACAGGCGATTCAGAGCTTTTGACACACTATGTATTAGCAAGGCCTGGAGTAAAGGAATTTAAGTACAAGTAGAAGGAACCAAATCACAAGGACTGAGAGTTTCAGCCATAAGACTCACATGTACAGAAAGAGTAAGGAGCAAAGAAAGCCCTAATTTAGAGGAAAACACACTTAAGAATAGAATTATTGCTGGTAATCTAATGCTAATTGGACTATAATTGTGTAAATTTCACTGCCTATTAGAATTTTCAGCAGATTTTGAATGTCATTATTTATGTCCAATTAACTATCCTACCATTGAGAGTAACTTCAATATGATTAAAGATAAAATCTAATTAGAAATAAATGTGTGCACATGGACAGTAAAATGCATATTTTGTAAGTATAATGTATACTTAGTGTAAGTATAATGAATAAGTCACAATTAGTTCAGGATCTAAGTGTGCTCCTCTGTACCAAAGTAATAAGAAAAAAGCAAGTCAAGAAGATAGCAAATTTCAAATATATTCTTTTATACCACTGTCAATTCATTTCAAAATGTTATTAAATCTGCAAACTGAAATAAACATCAGAGAAACATATCTATTTTTTTTTTAGATTAATCTATGGGTTTTTTTTGTTTTGTTTTTTTTTTTTTTGAGACAGAGTCTCATTATGTCGCCCTCGGTAGAGTGTCATGAGTCACAGCCCACAGCAACCTCCAATGCTTGAGCTTAAGCGATTCTCTTGCCTCAGCCTCCCAAGTAGCTGGGAATACAGGGGCCCGCCATAACACCTGGCTATTTTTTTTTGTTGCAGTTGTTGTTCAGTAAGCCCAGTCCAGGTTCAAACCCGCCAGACTTGGTGCATGTGGCTGGTGCTGTAACCACTGTGCTATGGGTGCCAAGCCCTACATCTGGTTATGCGTCATTAGGTTATACATGACTGAGTTGTTAAAGGTATGATACCTGAATGATGTACTGAAAATTTAGTATCAGTCTAATGTGTAATTATAAACAAATTATTATGTCCCCAAGACAAGTTGTCTTTGTGAAAAGATAAAAACAACAACCAATACCCAAGACCCAACTTATCAATATCAAGAGTATCATACCCCTCATCAAAATGGTTCCTTTACTAAAGAAGATGGGTTTTGGTAATCTCTAACACATGTTTAGCTGATCCTGAAAAATCTTGGTTACTTTGACAACTTTTATTAAATCATATAGTGACTATAGGGAGAAATCTAAATATGCTTGAGGAAATTGGGGTTAGGGAGTGGATGGTTATAAGGAACTGGATATTTCTTATCACAATTAGCATACGTCCTTAATTTTTTTGAATAGAAATTAGAATACAAATGATGTTACTGCTATTTAAAGATTTCATCATGATAGCACTTAGTCTGTAATGACAATTTTCCCTCTGAATAATATTCATTCTCCCTCTCCCTAACTTCAAAATAGAAGAAGATTCCTGTTAATGTTCAAAAGCCAGCATTTTTAAAAGAGAAAAATAACAATTACTTATCCACTGAAAAGAACAGCTTTGTGTTTTGTCTGTGTTGAACAAAGAAAAGGTCAAACAAGAGTCTTTTCTTTGGTAAATTATATAATAAATATAAATTATCTTTTGATAGATATCACAGCTACCTATTGAAAATGTTGCATGGAAGCTTAAAAAGATTATTTGTTGGGTATATAATTCTCAATTACACATTTACTCAATTGAGTTGATTTATTACGTTACTTAAATCTTCTCTGTCATTAGTAATATTTTGATGTCCTAATTTTTCCATTTATAAAAGAACATGTTATGCCTCCAATTCTATTTTTATAGCTATCAATCTTTAACAAATCTGTAGTTACTACTTTACACATTGCAAAGTGATGCTTTTATGTGTTTACCTTTAAACAATTGTCTCTTCCTAGTGTTCTTTTATTTTCATTATATGAATTTCTTCTTTATTAATAATCTTTGCTTGTAATTCCATTTGTATTATATTATTATTGGTTACTGGTCATTGTATTTCTGAAGAATCCTTATTACTCTCTTTGTGTTAAACTTCCTATGTAATTTTCAGTATGTGTTTTTGAGACGGCATCGAGCTAGATTTTGTTTGCTTACTTTGCTGACTTTTCTTTAATCCTATGTCATTATATATTACTTAAGTCATGAAGTGAAAACGATTCTTTTATGTTTTCACTTTATTCTTTCTTTTCTGGAGTTTATATCATGTTTAAGTTTTCAGTTGTAGTGATATTATTTTATTATTTCTTAAGATTTCCAGTTTGTCTTTAAATCCACCCATTCTTTCATCATTTTTAAGTTCATAATTTCTTGTTATGTTTTAATGAATGCCATCTTTTCCTTTCACTCTGTAAGGACACTAGACATACTTATTTTAAAGATAATTTTAGATTGCCACATTTTCATTTTATCTGGGGTGAATTTATCAGCTGTTTCTTGATGTGGTAATCTGCCTGTTTACTGTTTATAGGCTGGCATCAAGTAAGAACTTTTGTTTTATCTCTCTGCCCCTGCCCCCTTCTCACTGGCAGCTTCGCAGTTGCTTCCACCAAAACACTAAACTGTAAACACTAAACTCCCAGATCACTCAGGACTGCTGTTCCTCAGACACGCAGACAACACAGCAAGTCTGGTCATTAAGCAAGTTCACGTGTGGCCGTGTCCTGGCCTTTACACCATGCTTGCCGGCTTCTACTGCCCTTGACCAAGGCAGAGCGCGAGCGCAGATGGGTTCTCCTGCCCAGGCCTGGGGTATGATGAGACTTGTCTTATTGCCCTCTCTGGCGTGGATCATTTTTCTGCAGATAGTTTCTCTTCCAGAGTTGGGAATTCCCAGCTGATTTCGTACACACCAAACTTGTCTGGCCTGTATTTATAGTCCTGCTATGGCACTATGTTTTGATTTTATTCCTGTGCTACATAGATTGTCTTATTTTATTTAATTTTACTTTCCATCATTTTTTATATTTGTATTTCCCATTTCTTCGTATTAAAAGAAACAAGTCCCAAAACACAGAGTAAATATATTGACTATAGGTACACTGTCTGATACAGAGGCCATTGGCTCATGTGGCAGTGTAAATTAAAATTCGTCAAAATTCAATAAAATGGAAAATTCATTTCCTTATTCATATTAGCCACACTTCAAGTTCTCAACACCCACATAAGTCTATTAGTTGCCATTTTGGAAAATGCATATATATTTTTTCTCACATAGAAAGTTCTCGTGGGTAACTCTGATCTATAGTAAGAAGCTAAATATTGAAAAGATATAAAAGCAGGCTGAAGATATTTAACCTTTTGTGAGGATGTTGGAAGCCCTGAAAGATGACTAAATTAATATATATAATAAAAAATACATAGACTATGTTTTGATTGGATCCTATATGCTATTTTATTTTATTTTTTTTAAGACAGAGTCTCACTCTGTTGCCCAGGCTAGAGTGTTATGGTGTCAGCCTACCTCACAGCAACCTCAAACTCCAGGGCTTAAGGGAGCCTCCTGCTTCAGCCTCCTGAGTAGCTGAGACTACAGGCACCCACCCCAACACCGGGCAATTTTTCTTTCTTCTTCTTCTTTTTTTTTTTTCTTCTAGAGATGGGGTCTCACTCTTGCTCAGGCTAGTCTCAAACTCCTGAGCTCAAGGGATCCTCCTGCTCAGCCTCCCAGAGTGCTAGGATTACAGGCGTGAGCTACCTATCATACCTGGCCTATACGCTTTCTTTTTAACACTATGTCTATAGTGACCACATAGGAATTTTCCCCTGAAATATAGTCTTATGAATTTGCAGCCAGAAAATCTGGATGCAAGTTCCAGCTCCTCGCCTCACTAAGAATTAATCTCCCCCTAGACACCTAACTTCTCTAAATTTCCATTGTCTCATTGTAAAATTAGGATGAAATTTGTTTTGCCACTTATTATATAATAAATGACTCATTTTATTTTTTAGAGTCAAATTATGAAGCTGAGAGCTAAGGCCATCATTAAAATTTGGCTCTAATAGTTACATCTATTTGCATAACGCAAGAGTATTCTGTATACATATGCAGTTTAGTCAATCATATCTTTTCTTAAACCATTGACATCTTAACATTTTCATCAAGACCTTTAAATTTTAAAATAATATATTTTTCCATATTGTGTTCTGTATCATCATAGCAAATTTCTATATTCATCTTGATTGATTATATTTCCTTCTAGGAAAGACCTCTCTAATTGTATAATAAACTGTTAGTTTTGAAGGAATGTAAGTAGATGAAAGTAGATGGCAATTTCTAAATGGTGCAATTTATTCTACTTAAATAAGTCTGTCACCCCTTATAATATTTTGATTAAGCAATGTTTATTCTTCTCTATGAAACTAGAACATACGCTATTCTAAGAGTTCTCATTTTTAGTCCATTTTCATGAGATTTATTTAAGTCGTTATACTTATGATGTTTGGTAATTTGTTTGTAGCTGCAGGTTCGTATAAATATTATACAATTGCGACAACAGATTATTTTTGATTTCAGCTTTTTCTGTTATTTATAGTTCTGAGGGTAGAGTGTATCTTTACTTTGAAAAATAAACAGTGTGCTGAGCATGAAGGTTCACATCTATAATCCTGACACTCTGGAGGCCAAAACCAGAGAATCACCCAGGCTTGGTAGTTCAAGACCTGCCAGGGCTTGGTGAGACCCCTGTCTCTACAAAAATAGAAAAACCATCCAGGTGCCTGTAGTCCCAGCTACTTGGGAGTCTGAGGCAGGAGGATCACTTGAACCTAGGAATTTGAGGTTGCTGTGAGCTAGGCTGAGGCCATGGTGGCACTCTAGCCTGAGTAACAGAGTGAGACTCTGTCTCACAAAGAAACAAAGAAAGAAAAAGGAAAAAAGAAAAAGAAAGAAAAGTGAAAAAGAAATAGTAAAATTAAAATTTACTTGCAAAATACATCCTACAAATGGGAAAATGAAAGGGAGATGGCATCAACCAATGATGTTAATAAGAAAGAAAATAAACATTTTAATGTCTAAACAGAATCAAACGTTTTATGTATATATTTATAAACATTTCACGTCTTCCCATTTTTCCTTTGTGACACCATTTCTACTCCCAGTTAACCTCGTCTCCGACATCATTAGAATAGACTTTTATTTAGATGGTCTCTCTTCTTCCAATATCATGAAGGGTCCTCTTTTAGGCACTGAGAATATCATCTTAGCAAGACTGGCATGATTCCCACAGTTAGGAAGCTCACAGAATTTCATGGGGTGATGTCTGGGGATTTGATTTTTGTGTGTGTGTGTGGTGGGGGCAAAGTCTCCCTCTGTTGCTCCAGCTAGAGTGCAGTGGCATCATCTTAGCTCACTGCAACCTCAAACTCCTGGGCTCGTGATCCTCCTGCCTCTGCCTCCCCAGTATCTGGGACTATAGGTGTGTACCAACATGTGCAGCTAATTTTTTTGTGTGTGTGTTGTGTGTAGAGGTGGGATCTCACTCTTGCTCAGGCTGGTCTCAAACTCTTGACCTGAAGCAATCCTCCACGGCATCTGATTTTTTTTTTTTTTTATTAAATCATAGCTGTGTACATTGATATGATCATGGGGCATCATTCACTAGCTTCACAGACCGTTTGACACACTTTTATCACACTGGTTAATGTAGCCTTCCTGGCCTTCTCTCAGTTGCTGTGCCAAGACACTTACATTCCACATTTACCAAGTTTCACATATACCCTTACAAGATGCACCGCAGGTGTAATCCCACCAATCCCCCTCTCTCTACCCACCTCCCCCCTCCCTCCCCTCCTTTTCTCCCCTCCCCCTATCCTTAGGTTGTAACTGGGTTATAGCTTTCATGTGAAAGCCCTAAATTAGTTTCATAGTAGGGCTGAGTACATTGGGTACTTTTTCTTCCATTCTTGAGATACTTTACTAAGAAGAATATGTTCCAGCTCCATCCATGTAAACATGAAAGAGGTAAAGTCTCCATCTTTCTTTAAGGCGGCATAATATTCCAGGGTGTACATATACTACAATTTATTAATCCATTCGTGGATCGATGGGCACTTGGGCTTTGTCCATGACTTGGCAAATATGAATAGGGCTGCAATAAACATTCTGGTACAAATATCTTTGTTTTGATGTGATTTTTGGTCTTCTGGGTATATGCCCAGTAAAGGAATTACAGGATTGAATGGCAGATCTATTTTTAGATCTCTAAGTGTTCTCCATATCTCTTTCCAAAAGGAATGTATTAATTTGCATTCCCACCTGCAGTGCAAAAGTGTTCCCTTTTCTCCACATCCATGCCAACAACTCTGGTCTTGGGAGTTAGTCTCACTGGAGTTAGATGATATCTCAAAGTAGTTTTGATTTGCATTTCTCTGATGATTAAAGATGATGAGCATTTTTTCATATGTCTGAAGGCCATGTGCCTGTCTTCTTCAGAGAAGTTTCTCTTCAAGTCCCTTGCCCAGCTTGCAATGGGATCCCTTGTTCTTTTCTTGCTAATGCATTTGAGTTCTCTGTGGATTCTGGTTATTAAACCTTTGTCAGAGACATAACCTGCAAATATCTTCTCCCATTCTGAGGGCTGTTTGCTTGCTTTACTTACTGTGTTCTTGGCTGTGCAGATGCTTTTTAGTTTGATCAAGTCCCAGTAGTGTATTTTTAAAGCTGCTTCAATTGCCCAGGGGGGTCCTCCTCATAACTCACCCAGACCGATTTCTTCAAGGGTTTTCCCTGCACTCTCCTCTAGTATTTTTATAGTTTCATGTCTTAAGTTTAAATCTTTAATCTTAGTAAATGGTGAAAGGTGTGGGTCCAGTTTTAGTCTTCTGCAGGTTGCCCGTCAGTTCACCCAGCACCATTCATTAAATAGGGAATCTTTTCCCCACTGAATGTTTTTAATTGGCTTGTCAAAGATTAAATAACAGTAAGTAGCTGGATTCATCTCTTGGTTCTCTATTCTGTTCCAGACATCTACTTCTCTGTTTTTGTGCCAATACCATGCTGTTTTGATCACTATTGATTTGTAGTATAGTCTGAAGTCTGGTAGCGTAATTCCTCCTGCTTTGTTTTTATTTTTGAGTAATGTCTTGGCTATTCGAGGTTTTTTTCTGATTCCATATAAAATGAAGTATTGTTTTTTCAAGATCTTTATAGTGTGACAGTGGAACTTTAATAGGGATTGTGTTGAAATTTGTATATTGCTTTGGGTAGTACGGACATTTTAACAATGTTGATTCTTCCCAGCCATGAGCATGGGATATTTTTCCATTTGTTAACATTTTCAGCTATTTCTTTTCTTAGAGTTTCATAGTTCTCTTTATAGAGATCTTTCACGTCCTTTGTTAGATAAATTCCCAAATGTTTCATCTTCTTTGGCACTACTGTGAATGGGATAGAGTCCTTAACTGTTTTTTCAACTTGACTATTGTTGGTATATATAAAGGCTACTGATTTATGAATGTTGATTTTGTAACCTGAGACACTGCTGTATTCCTTGATTACTTCTAAGAGTTTTGTAGTGGAGTCCCTAGTGTTTTCCAGATATACAATCATATCATCTGTGAAGAGCAAAAGTTTGATCTCTTCTGACCCTATATAGATACCCTTGATCGCCTTTTCTTCCCTAATTGCGGTGGCTAAAACTTCCATTACAATGTTGAAAAGCAATGGAGACAATGGGCAGCCTTGTCTGGTTCCTGATCTGAGTGGAAATGATTTCAATTTAACTCTATTCAATATGATATTGGCTGTGGGTTTGCTATAGATGGCCTCTATCAGTTTAAGAAATGTCCCTTCTATACCAATTTTCTTAAATAGCATCAACCATACAAAACCTCCCTAAAAAGAAAAGCCCGGGACCAGATGGTTTCACCAAACCTTTAAAGAGAAATTAGTACCTATATTACTCAACCTGTTCCAAAAGGTAGAAAAAGAAGGAAGACTACCCAACACGTTCTATGAAGCAAACATCACCCTGATCCCCAAACCAGGAAAAGACCCAACAAGAAAAGAAAATTATAGACCAGTATTACTAATGAATATAGATGCAAAAATATTCAACAAGATCCTAACAAACAGAATCCAGCAACAACATCAAACAAATTATACATCATGACCAAGTCAGTTTTATCCCAAGGTCTCAAGGCTGGTTCAACATACGTAAATCTATAAATGTAATTCAGCACATAAACAAATTAAATAACAAAGACCATATGATTCTCTCAATCGATGCAGAAAAAGCTTTTGATAATATCCAGCATCCCTTCATGATCGGCATCTGAATTTTTAACAAGTTCTCAGGCTGATATTTCTGTAGGGTGCTCCACAGAAATATTTTGAAAAATATTTTTTCTGGAGTGATGATTCCAAACTTGCCAGCCATGAATCTCACTAGGGATCATTGTTAATCAGATCAGATCCCTACAATTTATCCCTGGCCCATTGCAGACCAACATCTGGGAGAGAATCTGGGAAGTCTTCTCTTTTAATGAGGTCCCCTTATGATTCTAATAATGAATAGAATTTCGGGAATATAGCTCTAGAAACTGTAGGAAGACCATAGATTACATAGACTAAAGCAAAGAAGCTCAGTTGAAAGCTGTACCAAGTGTATTAGGAAGCTTACTCCCCATTTCCAAAGGAGTAACACCTGGAAACCGGGGCTGCACTGCCAAGGCTAGACCAGCATCTTCAAAGTGGGAGTAGCTGACAAAACAGAAGGTGGAAGACTTGACACAGAAGGAAATGCCTCTTGGGTGCTCAGCCCCTCCAGGGGAATAACCACAGTTCAGAGCCATCTTGTAAGGAGGGAATCCAGAGGCCCCAGAAGCAACTTGCCTAAACCATTCTTGCCCAACAAACTGAGAGGAGCCAAGGTGCTCTTTCCCAGGGCTGAGAAAGCCAAACTTAATTGGTGGCTACTGATCTAAATTTTGAATCAACTCAAAGGAAAAGATGAAGGATTCCATGGAGCATTTTCTAGTTGGGATAAATAGTAGAAGGGTTGAAGTATAATATTTACTACCTTGTGGTATTGTTATGTATTTTTTTTTTAAATATTCACAGAAACTGTGCACAGTTAAGCGTGTTTATTACCCAGTTATACCAACAGAGCAACTGAAGTGCTGAAAGCTTACTTTCCTCGAACGGCTTTTCAATTTAAGCCCTTCCCTGAATCTGTTACCTTTCTTGCAGTGAGGGCTCTAGACACAGTCCAAATCATAGTAGTCACTATCTGTTTTTTACTCCAGAATGATAGTTTTAATATTTATTTTGATTGAATTTTATTATCTCTTTGGGGAACATATTCACATAACACTCTTTGTTAATGTAACACCTAACAGCTATTTCTGGGAAACAACCTACCAATAAAGAATCTTGCCCAGACAGCCTAAATGTCAAGTTAGGCTAATATTCAGGTAAACCAACGGCTCTTGACTCTAACCTCCAAGATTTCATCTTGTAGCCCAGTTTTGTCTATGTCTTGGAGTTGTCCAGTCGTTGATGTTGTTGGTTGTGCCATAAAATTAGAAATGTGAAGTTACTATCTAATTTTTAGATAACAGATTTATGTGTAAATAGCAGTGAAATAAAAATATCCAAACTAAACATAGATATGTATAGTAAAATATTATATATACAGGGGATATACTTCGCATGCAGAGGGATAAGAATATACTCTTTTTATTTCATTTACCAGAAATTTCTAAAGCAGTAAAAACCTTAGGAAATTTAGTTTTCTAGAAAAAGAATTTTACAGGGAGTTTTCCAGGCCATTAAGATTGTTTGAGGTAAAATGGTATATTCATTGCATTTGTAACCTAAGTTGATTCTTTTAACTCAGATTATAGTTCCGAGTACTCCAAATGAAAGGTTTGTGCAATTGTATCAGGAGGTGGGAATGAATTTTAAAAGGTGTTGTATTATTATTCTCACTTTAGCTGGGCCTTTCAGAGTGGATGAAATTTTAAGGCTAACGGAGATGAAAGCTCACAGCCTACCTTAGTAAGGCTAATAATCTTCCATCTTGCTGCAAGCTCTAGTTTAAATCTGTGCCAGCCTTACAGGCGGTAGCTCATAAAAGAATAAGTGGGAAAACATGGAACTCTGCCATAGGAGGAGAGTTGAAGAAGTTTTAGCTAACTATGGGGAGGATAATGCATTGAGCACTTCAAGAGATGTCAAAGAGAGGAGAGGGAGCTTATCTTCTAAGAGTTGCCCATGCTAATGGACAAAAATGATAGGAAGATGGATTTATGCAATATATTAAAAATAATCTGCAATATTTTGCAATATTTTTGCAATATTTTGAAAAAATAATTTGGAAAATAATAATCTTCAATATTATAAAAATAATTTTATAACAACCATTTAGAGCAATGATTCTCAACCTTCCTAATGCCCCATGCTGTGGTCACCACAGCATGAGGAACTGTATTAAAGGGTTGTGGCGTTAGGAAGGTTGAGAACCACTGATTTAGAGAATTTTCTGTATTTGCAGATGTTGTGGAAGTAATTGTAGCACTAAATAAGTTTGGGGGTTAGGAGACTTCTTCCATTTTGTAGACAATATATTTGAACCTCAGGGAACTTTAGTAAATTTCCCTATGTCACATGAATTATGCCAGAGCTGGAACTCAAAATCAGGTCTATTTCAAGTCCAATAAGTATTATATTATACCTAGCTTCTGATGCTCAGAATTTTAGTCAACCACCACCCCTTCACTTTTGCAAAGAAGACAATTTAGTCCCAGAGAGAGAAGAGAATTTGCCTAAGTTTATATGTAAAACAGACTGTGGCTCATGTAAATAGGAAGCTATTAATAAGAATTTGCTTGCAATGGTGGAATGAATTATGGATAGAAAACTCTTAATCCTGAAGTAGGAAGGTCTGCAGAAGTCACTCTATCATATCATATATAAAGATTTTTTAGAGC
The DNA here is from genome assembly GCF_027406575.1 of Nycticebus coucang. Classification (NCBI taxonomy): domain Eukaryota; kingdom Metazoa; phylum Chordata; class Mammalia; order Primates; family Lorisidae; genus Nycticebus; species Nycticebus coucang. The sequence goes on along the minus strand of NC_069780.1, from coordinate 158,592,083 downwards.
TGCTTTAAGTGTTAATTCAACTAGAGATGAAAGTTCAAGCTTGTGTATATTACTTTCCCTCTTTGACAGAGGGAAAGTAAGCATTGTTTAAGCACTGTTATGTTTAAATAGAAAACTGCCTCCTTTTCATTAAAAATTCTATACTCAGAAGCAATATAGAAGAAATTTAATTCTTTGTATGTCAAATCCTCAGACTTTAAAGACATCTCAACTTATAGACACAGACTATCATTATTATGTTTAGCTGCTTGTGTGTTGATAATGTTTTTTGTTGTTTGCTCAGTTTATGGTTGAAAAGGTTAAGCCTTTAGCATAATTAGAACAGGAGTACACATTTCTGGAAACTTTGTTACTTTGTCAATTGTTTCTGTGCAAAATAGAAATTAAATATAAACATAAGTTGTGCATTGAGAGAAATTTAACTGTGAAGTGTGAGGCGAACAATACTTCCTTTTTACCAGCAGAGGTCTTCAAAAGACCTCTAATAGCTGCATCTCCGTCAACAGAGGAGGAGGGAAAATCTCTAAGCTAAGAGATATTCTTAGCAAGTACTTTACTCAAGAGCTTAAGGAAGCACACCATTAGTACCTTGTAGTCTTGGGACTAAACATTTCTGCTAGTTAGAACAAACAAACAAACAAAAAATAAAAACAGTAACTATTCAAATGCAGAACAATTATATAATAATGTCATTTTACATAGTATTTTAGTTTTTTGCCTAGTTATTTTAATTTGTGTTGGAGAGCTTTTGATACTCATTGTACTAATAAAAAATTCTTATAAATATTACATAAAAGTGGAAATCCACTATCATTTATATAACATTCTGAATGCATTATGCATGTACATTACACACCTATTGTATTTATGTATAAGATATCCTAATTTAGCTTTTATGTTTAAGTTAGGAGACAATGTGAGAAAGTATTTTTACTTATCCCAAATGACTGTGAAGCAAAGGCAGGAAAATATTTTCTATCAACTTAGAAAAACATGTCCCTCTTTGGATTTTTAAGGATTTTGGATGAACTCATGGATCCTATAGTAACCTGCGTAATAAATTGTGCAAGAATGATCTGATTTCACTGGTACTTTGGATTTTTATTTTACTTATTCGATATTTATTGAGAACCTACTATGTGCCTGCTATTTTATTAAGTGATGGTTTACATGAAAATTGCAATCACACAAAGTCACTGTCCCAAAACAATTCAGTTTAGTGCAGGAAAAAAAAAGACAAATAATTAACAAATTAACTTCATAAATGCCACATGAGCAAGATGACAATAATAAAATCAAGGGGAGACTAGAGAGTGAATACTTATCTCAGAGAGAATCAGAAGACTTTGGGAAAGAACAGACATAAGAACTCATGTTGAAAGCAAAGGAATGTAGTTTGGTGGCAGATGTTTCACGGAGGAGAGAGAATATTCGGGAGAGATGGGAAATGTCTGGGGAATTATGCCTCCTAATTTATAACACAAGCTGATTTACTTGCTGTGTGTAAAATAATAACCGTAAATACACCGTTGACTGTTATCCTGAGCAAGAAGAAAGGGATAAGGTTGAAGTATAAAGTTGGTGTTTTGTAACTTATTTGTTATTTTAAACAATAATCCCGTGAAAATAAATATTGATCTCTTAATCAGAGTTCAAATGAAATTTTAAAAGTACACTCACACAATAGGCTGAAAAACAATCTTAAATTATTTTATTTTTATTATCTCGCTCCTATTTTTGTTTTATTTTTTTAAATTTTCTCCCTCCTCTTAAGGACAGAGACTTTAATATTTATCAAACTGGAGAAAGTGTGCTGATTCTTGGTTGTAGGTGATATTACTTAGTACAATTTTATTGGTCTATATAATTTTAATATCATTTAGTCTTTTTGGACAATGATGTCACAGGATATCTTACCCATTGAACCTTTATAACATATATAAAAAATGGAGGGAAATTTTAGATTAAATATGCAGTAAGCAAAAAAGTTAAAAAATGTATTTATTTAATTTTTTTGTAAGATAAAAGTAAAATTGATGAAACAGTTGAAGAAAATAAAGTGCAATTAGTAGAAGAAATAAAATATCTACATTATAGATAACTACTGGTCTGTCAAATAACCTGTTTTTTTTTTTTCAGATTTCTTATTTTGACATTGTTTACTATCAATTTCTCAGAGAAAAAAAATTTATTGAGTTAACACTACATGTCAGAATGGATATACTTTATCAATTTTAGGAGAGAAATTCTACCAAGGTCAATGAAGATGATTTTCTTCCTCTTGCCTGTAACAGTATGTTATTGGTGCCATTTGCACTGCAGTTCCCAGTAATTAAAACAGCAGGTTACAGATGGGTTAGTTCAGCATGGCCACACTTACCATCTTGCCCTCAAGTTAGAGGGACATTGTCTTCTGTAGACACTGCCTTTTATCTATGGGCAAGACTGTCTCAGATTGTCCTTGGAGGAGAAAATTAGCCTAAATAGATCTCTTTTATTTGTTTCATGAGTCTTTGAAACAAACTACATTAGTGACTGTTACCTGAGTTGCTGCAAACAGGAAAAAAAAAAAATATTCAGAAATCTTATGCTTTTGATGTCAACTTGACATAAAGTTAAAACAGAAGAGATTCTGCTAGTTAGAGGAAGATTTTAAACAGGTTTCTTTGAAGTGCATATTTATTTATAAAGTTCACTTCTTTTTTAGGTTGAATGGAAGAAATCACATTTCCATGAACATTCTCTAGTTAATGTTACTCTCTTGTCAACATTACAATGTTAATTGTAATACCTACATAAATAGTGGTAGTTAAGAAAAATTTAGGGAGAAAGAGTAAAGATGAAAAAGTTTCAAAGCAATGTCTCATGTGATTTTGGAATGGGAAGGGAGATCTATCTACTTATTTAAGTATTTAGAGAATTTGCTGAAAGATTTTAACAAAAATCACATATATATCCCTTAGATGGTGCAAAGTTTCTTTTCCTTTTTCATAACCAGGAAACCGTTCCCTTTTTCTTTCAAAGGAAGTTTATAAATAAACAGATAAGACATTTCAGTGCATAAGATAAATTTTTTTCTGTATTTTTCCTATTTGTAAACGTTGCACTTTAAACTGTTTGCCACTTTGAGTTCTCCCAAGTGCTTGGCACTGTCCCAGGTCCCATTAAACCGGTTCTTGTGTTGAGAACTCCATATGATTTAATTAGTAGGGTGCCTTGGTGGTAGATGTAAATCTCTTTGATAATTTGCAGATCTCCACACAGGTCATAATTTAGTTTCTGCCATCCTGTTTACCTGTATCGCTTATCACTTTGTCTCTTTACCATCTGTCAAAAGCCTACTCATGGTTTCAAACCCAGTTCAAGCCCTGCCACATTTGTGAAGGCTGTTTTGACCACGGAGGGTGACTAAATCTCTCCTTCCTCTGGTCTCTCACAACGTTCATTACGAATTCCACTCCTGGGCTCTGCATTCTACCATATTGTCTTGCATTGCTTGTAACTTCGGTAATTTTTGTCCAATTGATGCAAATCTCTCAGGCCAGTGACAGGGTCTTATATTTTTTGTTCCCCTGTGATGTTGGAATATACTTGTTACTCAAAAATGGCTGGAAAGACATTGTCATTCAATATATAAATGGATAGTTACCTTTTAAGATTACACAATCCGTGTTTCTTTTCCATAATAGTTCAGATAATTAAGAGTGTATTAAATCATTCACATATATGAAACTAGAAGAATAATCTCTTCCAAACTATGACTGGTTCATCATAAATAAAATACAGAAGGCACCTTTGTGAAATAGCAAGTTAAGAGCAATTTTGTCTGTCTACAATTTTTATGATATCATGCTAGAGCCTTATTATCCTGAACGTTCCATTATTTACCTGAAAATAATTTTTTTTTTAAGAGAAAGGTGCTGGAATATGTTTCTTTCTTGAAATAAACACCCACTTGTGAAAAAAATCTTGTTTGTATCTAGAAAAGATGAGGAAATATCCAGATCAATAGACACAATATCTCTGACAGAGTTAAAATCAATGTAATAATGAATCTTTCTGAGTGAAGAAAAGGACAGTAGAGTTTTTGACTTGCCTCTACACTTATTAGTGATTTGAAATTTCCACCTTTAAAATTATTTTTAAAGAACCTAAATTAGGCCTCATCTCAAGAAGAGAGTTATCACAGTTTTGGCAGGAGCTTGATACAGCACCGCGTAAAACACCTTACACAGACATCGTCATGAATCACAAAGCAATTCCTGCTGCGTGTCCACCCTTGGCCAGGTTTATTCTAGTGGCTTATATAGATGGTCTCTTGTACTTCTCTTCCTAACTCCACACTCCACGATGTAGTTTCTGCATATTTATCCCATTGCTGCATTGCAAGAAACTGAGATTTAGAAAGAAGATGAAGTGTTTGCCTAAGACTGATAAGTTGTGGAGCCAGAGTAGAAAGTCAGGTGTATCTGATTCCAAAGCCAATGACTTTTATCTGGTTGACTTTTACAAGAATGAGTTATCAACATTTAACAATCTTGTTTATCAAAATCCCTTAAAACAGAGAGTTCAGAAGCAATAGCTAGATAGACCAATCTAGACAAAAGGGAAATTTCCAAATATATTACCTTCACAGAATTTTCTACATGAAGCTTCTGAAAGAAGCAGAATATGCCATTTTATCAAAATTGTTTGCTTTTTAACATTAATATGACATTTCCAACTCACATTCAGCATGCTTAACATTTGACCTCTGAATGACCGAAGTGTATTTTTGCCTAACTTGTCTTTCTCCTTTTTGGAAAAACAATTTCCTTATAATGGAAATGGATTTCCTTTTAGAGTTGAAACTCAGTTCAGTAGGAATCAGATTGACTGATTCAGAGCTGCAAGTGAACGTAAAACAAAAATTCAACCTCACACCATCATTTTACTGATGAGTAAAAAGCTGACATCCAGTGAAGTGATGTGGTTTATTTGTCAATGGGAAGAACCTAGTTCTAATTGAATTCAGTGAGATTCTGTGACACATTCCATCTGAATGAGATCATCAGATCAAGCAATTATAAAATTGATAGATAAGCTTTTCGGAATTTGGTGATCAGGTTGATTTGATCACCAGGTTAAACTTTATTAATTCGTTATTTGAAATGCTATTTTTAATATAGAAGCCATGAAAAATGGGGAAAATGGCATTTAATATGGGGGTATACATATTACTCTGCTTTAATACTTGCTTTAATCTCCCATTCAAAATTTACCTTTTACCCATTTTTTCCCTAGTTTGTTCTGAAATTTTCCATACTCTTCATGTCTTCATGATACAGCAACCCCTTGGGCTCCTTTATCTGGAATTCCACATCTTGACTGTCTGGAAAAATCCTACTTATTCTGCCTTTTACATGTCTTAACCTGAGCCACCGCTACCCTCACCTTGGCAGGATTAGTCTCCCACTTGTTCACGCCATCATAGCAGTTCATCTGTGCCTTTATGTAGTATTTATCTGCATTTTATCACCATGATTTCTTCACTTGTGTTTCCTCCTCTAGCCTAGAAGCTGCTTAAAAATGAAGATTTCATCTTAATCGTCTTAGTAGCTCCCTCCTATGTTCTTAGGAACATAATGCTAGACACACAGCAAGGGGCTGCAAACGTATTCCCCTTGAATAAATTACCTGCAATTCATTGTCTTTCAAAGGCAATGCCCTAAACGAAAAAAAATACAGTCTTAAAATTAGGGCTATAGGTAAGATCATGTGATCAGATAAATATCATAAAATACTTTCTGTCATTCTTACTAAACGCAGTGCCTTAGACTGCTTGGCCATACTAATGAATGGCCTTCTGTCATTCTTACTAACAGAATTTTATCTAGCTGTAAAATTTGAAGCTATACTTTATTTTTCAGTGGCCTGTATTTTATTTTGCTTTCTAAGCAATGTAAGTAGATTTATATGGCTCCAATCCTAATTTCTTGGCTGGTTGTCATTATACCAACTTTAATTTTAGCTATTTATTGACTCAAGAATCAGCCTCTGCTCACTCCTTCTAATTTGATATAAGAAAGTTAATGATGACTATACATTATAAATCTTGACATCACTACAATTTTGGTAGATATAGGGTGTAGTACAGTACTACGTACATATACAGAGCAAAGAAAATGAAACTGTTCATATTCATAGAATGAATTTACATATTATTTTGTTCATAAAATTGGTTTTTTTTTTCTCTTTACAACCTAGAATGAAAGAAAGCCAAACTTTAGCTGTAGGAGATTTAATTCAGTAATTATATTTGTTTAGGATAACAAATATGTTCATTAGTACAACTCCCAAACTTAAGCATGATTAATAGGGTACCGGGCTGCAAGAAGTGCTGTCTTCTGGTCCATATAGAGAGTTATATAAAGCACAGCTGTTTGTGATTAAGCACAATTCGTAGTGGCTAGTGGGTTAGACTGTACTCCTTAGAAGAGCAAAAATGCTTTAATTAATTTTTGTCTGAGTAAACAAATTTTGGACACATAGAAACTGATAAATCAGCACTAGAATTCATTTAATGGGGAGCTTTTGCTTTCCATTCCCTAAATCAGTGAAACATCTGTATGTTTATATGGAGCTTGATGGCCCTCCTTTACAAATTGTAGTTACATAATTTGTACCTGAAGTGATTAGATGATATAAATGAGCTGCTTCCTTAGAGATTCCCAATTTGTGCAGAAATTCAGGATTCTTTATATGGAATTTCTTGCAGGTCTGCTATTTATTTATTTATATATTTGCCATTTCAGCATCTACCACATCCAGTTATCATTTCAGGTCATCATAAAATGAACCTTAGTCCAATCTTTTTTATCTTCAGCCTACTTCCTCTCAGAGCACAAATACTTATGTATTTGTGCATTTACATATAGCTCAATTAGGATTATCTTGCCCCAAATGTTTTGATTCATATATTACCTATAATATCTTTCTACCTCTTGTTCTTATTTTCTGAAGATGAACTATTTCTCTAACAAAGTATCACCTCTATTCAGAGGAACTGCCTATACTTATAGCTAATTAAATGCTTTTAAAAAGCATTTTAAAATTAGAACTACAAATGTTCTAGTTGATAAGAAGTATTGCTATATTCCTTTAATAAACATTCTACCCCTATCTGAAGCAAGTATATATGAATACTTCTAAAATAGAAGTAAACATGCGTTCCTGTTGATAAGTAAACGATTTTGTAATGTCCCAGCTCATTAGGTTATAATACCTAGGTAATTCAGTTCTTTTCTTTTAGCTATTTCTTTTGATTGTGAATTTTTTTTTTCATGTATAATGAGAGACATTATACTGATTTCACAAAAACATCACATAAGTCAAGGAAAACTAGTGCTGTAGGGTAGCTTCCCAAGGAACAGATCCAGAAATGCTGTGATTTACATGCAGGAGATTTACTGGGAATTGTTCATTGGTAACAATAGGAAAGGTGCTGAGCAGAAGGGCAGCTATAATGCAGTTGCAGCAATGGTCTCAGATGGTCACATGGGAAGCCCTCCATCTGGGATGCCCCTGAAGAGTTTTTGTGCCTTGAGGCAAGGGGCCAGGTTTTTATACTTCTGTATCAACCAGTCCTTGGATGTAGGCCATCCTTGGTAAGGGGTGAGGACTTTGAGCCAGTCTGTCCTCTTTGGCTTACACTAACTCCTGAAGAGAAACTAATCTGGGAGCTGTTGATCATCAATATTGCCAGCAATGAAAGAAATGAGCGAATCTAGGCAGCTCACTGCAATAGTCACTACAACAAGATTGCTTAACTTTTGGTAGATCATTTGTAATGCCAATTATGAATGACGATTAACTTGAGTGTCAGATGATATGTAGAATATTAAAACTATTTAAACTATGTCTTGTAAGTGGTAGATAACATACGAATGAATTATTCTATAGCATGGTTATCTTTATCTTTAGAAATCTAAAATGCTAGCCTCTCATTTCCCACTCAGACTCTAGGGAAATTACAGCCAAGATAGTCTTCAGCTTTAATGAGAATAATTTGTACAGAGCCCCGTATGTTAGTGAAAGAATGGAAACATCCTCATGTGTTAAGCTTTGAACATCTCTGTATTTACTTCAGCTCTTAAACAAATACAAAATTGTTTTGTTTGCAGAATTTTCATAAAAATAATATTGAAGATTTTTCGTATTCTTGCTTTATTCCTCATAGATTTTCAAACACATTACCATCAGATATAAGTGTTTTAGGAAACTTCTATTGACCTAGGTTAAAAATTATAACTAAGAGTTACACAGACTATGAAATAAAATAATAAAGCTAAATTCTGTGGGCAGAACAAATGTATTTTGAAGCTGTGTTCAGAATAAAGTGAACAGTAATTGAGTGATGTAAATTTTGATGTTTATTGACATAGCTACTGTTGTGTTAAATAAATCCAGATGTTTGCATATATAAAAAGTGGCAAAGTGGTATAATTGAATCAAACACATAAAATTTATTAGTTTAATGAACAGGTCAATTTGAGTTTAACACTAAGGGATCAGCTAATGCTTGGACTGAGTGTTGGTGACAGATGGCATAGTTATATAGTCCCATTTCAGTACAATTAACAAGTAATTGACAAATATACTCATGGTGCTGAGCCATTAGTTAAATAAAAATGTTTAGAATTGTTTCTTAAAATGAACTCCAAGTTTTTTCATTTGGGACTATAGTTAATTCTTTGTATAAATTGTACTAAATAAATGAGTACATTTCATTAAGTTCCCAGTAATATTTCGACTATATAATTAATTCATCCTCATGGTGAGTTTATTTAAAAAAACAGTCCATCTGATTTGACTTACACTATTAGAATGCTTTTTCTTAGTCCATCAAAATCATGGCCACAAAATGAATGCTACCAAAAGAATGAATATTAATTTAATATAATAAGAAATTCAGCTCAATAAGACATTGAATACAAATGACAATGTAGTTGTATTATTCCTAATGTTTTGATTATCAAAAAATGTACATTCCTGAAAAATATTAAGGGATAAAATGTTTTGGTTATCAATATCATAGGTTTTTATACTACCTGGTTTATGAATAGCTACTCTTAAAGCTTAGGAAATAAATGTATCAAATAAAATTTGATATTTATTGTCCTAAAGAAAAATGGTTCTTAGCTATATATTACAGGTCAAGAGTCATGTAGTTATATATATTGTCTTGATGAGCAAGGATGGATGACTAATAGAAAAAGAAAAATATACTAAAGCCTATATGGGGAAAAGTTTGTTAAATTTACCAAAGATATCAATATATGACCCCACTGCTTTACCCGTAAAACATATAAAACAGTTGAGTAAAATATAAGCATCATAAAGAAATTTGTAAGAGGTACCAAGTGGCAGAAATGTTGAAGGAACTTATAGCTAAACAAGGGAGTTGTAAATGAACTGTTCTAACCTACACGTGCCTGTGATAGTTTATTCTGAGGAGTTGATAGATGTTTTAGTGTCAGTGGGCATAGATTGTTGCCAGAGTCACAAGCCTGCAATCCCTAAATCCTATAAAAAAGAAGTATGTGGGAAAAAAAGATAAAAGCTCTATAAATCCTCCATACCTACACATGAGGGTTAAACAATATATGACTAAAGTAAGTGCTAATAAAATGCAATATAGATTTGAGGAAATCCCCCCAAAGAAATGATCATTCATCCAATTGATATTTAGGGAGGGTAGAATTAGGAAGAGACATTATTTTAGAAAATATTGAAGAAAAATGTTCATATTTGAAAGGAAACAAATTCTCAGATTGGAAGAAAACATATCAGGTCTTAAGAAATATAAAACAAATCTGTAACTAGACACAGTGTTCTGAAAGTATAAGAGATCAAAGATGAAAGAAGATGTGAAAAGAATGGAACAAAATGACAGATTACTTACAAAGAGACAAATTTGGATGGATATCAAGTTTCTCATTAGGGTCAATAAGTGCATGAAAATAATTAATATTTTAAATGCTGGAGAGTGAAATTATATAAGTGGGTTAGCTCATCTCTGTCTAAATTATCCAAAAACAAATATCAAAAAAGTAAGGGTTAAAGGCACAGATATTCATAAACACACCAAAAAAACCCATAAATTCTTGCCTATCAACGTAGTAAAAGACATACAATTAGATGTACTTCAGCAGGAAAAACTGAAAAGCAAAAGGAAAGAGCAAAGCAATTGATCAAACTCTTAAATACTGAAATTATTAGTAATAACTACTTTGGGGGCATTTAAAAACAAGGTAGAACTTAAATACTGAATAGTAGTTGCAATGATAATGACTAAAGGGAAATGCCTGAAGGAAAAGTAATTTGTTACGTATTTTAGAACCTTTTGAAGGAAGATAGTTATATTTATTAACCTTAGACTTTATTAGGAAGAAGTAAAATTAAATGTTTGTTAAAAAATTAAAGGAAATGAAAGCACTAAAACAAAAGAAACAGATCATTTAATTTCCAAATTCAGAAAATGTTGATAGAATCAACAGAAATCAGGAAAAGAAAAAAAGATAAGATACTAAGAAAAGCAAAATACATATTAAAAAGTTAAAATAAGATGTACAAATAAATTCAAATATGTTAGTAATCAAAATAAATTGTAAAAATTAATAATCTCTGCTAAAACACAGAGAGTGTCCAATTTGATTTAAAAAGAAATAAGCAGATAGCTACATGTTATTGGTAAATAATATTGCCTTACAAATAAAAGTGAAAAAATTAAGGAAGTTACTATATACACACACTAACCAAAAGAGACAAAAAATAGTTTTATCAGAAATGTATAAAAGAGCATTATAAACAGGGAAGTTTAAAGTAATACGTGTTTCCCTAGAGGTATAGTAACTGTGAACTTGTATTAATTCCAATGGTCAATATATGAAACCAACTAGGCAGAACAGTAAGAAGTTTAAAAATTCATAATGGTAACTGAGTGGGTTAGCTTATCTCTTTCAGAAACTTACAAAGTAGCAGATAAGAAAAGTGTAGGATAGTGAAAAGGAAGAATAAACATGAGTGATTGTTGGGAATATGAATTGGTAGAGTCATTTTTGAGAATGATCTAGTGACATTTGTTTGAAAGTGCACAAGGACTATTTCCTAGTAATTCTGCTTCTGGAGATACCCTGTAGAGAAATTACTGCACTTGAACACAAGGGGACATGTCCAAGGATTCCCACCAAAGCAATGCTTTTAGTAGTAAAAATTGGAAATAGCCCAAATACAGTATGATTGAATGGTATCTAGTAGTTGAAAGGAATAGACCAGGTTTTTCCTTTTTTTTTTTTTTTTATTGTTGGGGATTTATTGAGGGTACAATAAGCCAGGTTACACTGATTGCAATTGTTAGGTAAAGTCCCTCTTGCAATCATGTCTTTCCCCACACACCAAGGCCCCACCCCCCTCTTCTGCTTCCCTCTTTCTGCTTCCCCCCCCCGTAACCTTAATTGTCATTAATTGTCCTCATATCAAAATTGAGTACATAGGATTCATGCTTCTCCATTCTTGTGATGCTTTACTAAGAATAATGTCTTCCACATCCATCCAGGTTAATACGAAGGATGTAAAGTCTCCATTTTTTTTAATAGCTGAATAGTATTCCATGGTATACATATACCACAGCTTGTTAATCCATTCCTGGGTTGGTGGGCATTTAGGCTGTTTCCACATTTTGGCGATTGTAAATTGAGCTGCAATAAACAGTCTAGTACAAGTGTCCTTATAATAAAAGGATTTCTTTCCTTCTGGGTAGATGCCCAGTAATGGGATAGCAGGATCAAATGGGAGGTCTAGCTTGAGTGCTTTGAGGTTTCTCCATACTTCCTTCCAGAAAGGTTGTACTAGTTTGCAGTCCCACCAGCAGTGTAAAAGTGTTCCCTTCTCTCCACATCCACGCCAGCATCTGCTGTTTTGAATTTTGTGATGTGGGCCATTCTCACTGGGGTTAGATGATATCTCAGGGTTGTTTTGATTTGCATTTCTCTAATATATAGAGATGATGAACATTTTTTCATGTGTTTGTTAGCCATTCGTCTGTCGTCTTTAGAGAAAGTTCTATTCATGTCTCTTGCCCATTGATATATGGGATTGTTGGCTTTTTTAATGTGGATTAATTTGAGTTCTCTATAGATCCTAGTTATCAAGCTTTTGTCTGATTGAAAATATGCAAATATCCTTTCCCATTGTGTAGGTTGTCTCTTTGCTTTGCTTATTGTCTCCTTAGCTGTACAGATGCTTTTCAGTTTAATGAAGTCCCATTTATTTATTTTTGTTGTTGTTGCAATTGCCATGGCAGTCTTCTTCACGAAGTCTTTCCCCAGGCCAATATCTTCCAGTGTTTTTCCTATGCTTTCTTGGAGGATTTTTATTGTTTCATGCCTTAAATTTAAGTCCTTTATCCATCTTGAATCAATTTTTGTGAGTGGGGAAAGGTGTGGGTCCAGTTTCAGTCTTTTACATGTAGACATCCAGTTCTCCCAACACCATTTATTGAATAGGGAGTCTTTCCCCCAGGGTATGTTCTTGTTTGGTTTATCAAAGATTAGGTGGTTGTAAAATGTTAGTTTCATTTCTTGGTTTTCAATTCGATTCCAAGTGTCTATGTCTCTGTTTTTGTGCCAGTACCATGCTGTCTTGAGCACTATGGCTTTGTAGTACAGACTAAAATCTGGTATGCTGATGCCCCCAGCTTTATTTTTGTTACAGAGAACTGCCTTAGCTATACGGGGTTTTTTCCGGTTCCATACAAAATGCAGAATCATTTTTTCCAAATCTTGAAAGTACGATATTGGTATTTTGATAGGAATGGCATTGAATAGGTAGATTGCTTTGGGAAGTATAGACATTTTAACAATGTTGATTCTTCCCATCCATGAGCATGGTATGTTCTTCCATTTGTTAATATCCTCTGCTATTTCCTTTCTGAGGATTTCATAGTTTTCTTTATAGAGGTCCTTCACCTCCTTCGTTAGGTATATTCCTAGGTATTTCATTGTCTTTGAAACTAAGGTGAAGGGAGTTGTGTCCTTAATTAGCTTCTCATCTTGACTGTTATTGGTGTACACAAAGGCCACTGACTTGTGGACATTCATTTTATATCCTGAAACATTACTGTATTTTTTTGATGACTTCTAGGAGTCTTGTCGTTGAGTCTTTGGGGTTCTCTAAGTATAAGATCATGTCGTCAGCAAAGAGGGAGAGTTTGACCTCCTCTGCTCCCATTTGGATTCCCTTTATTTCCTTGTCTTGCCTAATTGTATTGGCTAGAACTTCCAGCACTACGTTGAATAGTAAAGGTGACAGTGGACAACCTTGTCTGGTTCCAGTTCTAAGGGGAAAAGCTTTCAGTTTTACTCTATTCAGTAAAATATTGGCTGTGGGTTTGTCATAGATAGCTTCAATCAGTTTTAGAAATGTGCCACCTATGCCTATACTCTTCAGTGTTCTAATTAGAAAAGGATGCTGGATTTTATCAAATGCTTTTTCTGCATCTATTGAGAGGATCATGTGATCTTTATTTTTGCCTCTGTTAATATGCTGGATAATGTTTATAGACCTGCGTATGTTAAACCAGCCTTGCATCCCTGGGATGAAGCCTACTTGATCATGATGAATGACTTTTTTGATGATAAGCTGTAATCTATTGGCTAGGATTTTGTTGAGAATTTTTTCATCTATATTCATTAGTGAGATTGGTCTGAAATTCTCCTTTTGGTTTGGGTCTTTTCCTGGTTTTGGTATCAGGGTGATGTTTGCTTCATAGAATGTGTTGGGGAAGATTCCTTCTTCCTCAGTTTTTTGGAATAATTTCTGCAGTACAGGAATAAGCTCTTCCTTGAAGGTTTGATAGAATTCTGGAGTGAAGCCATCTGGACAAGGGCATTTTTTGGTTGGAAGATTTTTTATTGTTTCTTTGATCTCAGTGCTTGAAATTGGTCTGTTTAGGAGCTCTATTTCTTCCTGGCTGAGTCTAGCGAGAGGGTGTGATTCCAAATATTTATCCATTTCTTTCACATTGTCAAATTTCTGGGCATAGAGTTTCTGGTACTATTCAGAGATGATCTCTTGTGTCTCTGTGGGATCAGTTGTTATTTCCCCTTTATCATTTCTGATTGAGGTTACTAGAGATTTTACTTTTCTATTCCTCATTAGTCTGGCCAATGGTCTATCTATTTTATTTATTTTTTCAAAAAACCAACTCCTTGTTTCATTAATTTTCTGAATGATTCTTTTGTTTTCAATTTCATTGATCTCTGATTTGATTTTGGATATTTCTTTTCTTCTACTGAGTTTAGGCTTAGATTGTTCTTCTTTTTCCAATTCCATAAGATCTCTTGTGAGATTGTTGGTGTGCTCTTTCTGTTTTTCGAATGTAGGCATCTAAAGCGATGAATTTTCCTCTCAAAACTGCTTTTGCAGTATCCCACAGGTTTTGGTAGTTTGTGTCTTCATTGTTGTTATGCTCAAGGAAGTTAATGATTTCCTGCTTTATTTCTTCCTGCACCCATCTGTTATTCAACAGAAGATTGTTTAATTTCCATGCCTTTGTGTGGGGTCGAGCATTTTTGTTAGAGTTGAGTTCCACCTTTAGTGCCTTATGGTCTGAGAAGATACAAGGTAAAATTTCAATTCTTTTGATTCTGTTGATATTTGTATTGTGTCCCAGGATATGATCAATTTTGGAGAATGTTCCATGGGGTGATGAGAAGAATGTATACTCTTTATCTTTGGGATAGAGTGTTCTATATGCGTCTATCAAGCACGGTTGTTCTAGGGTCTCATTTAAATCTCTTTTATCCTTGTTTAATTTCTGTTTAGAGGATCTGTCCAGCTCTGTAAGAGGAGTGTTAAGGTCCCCTGTTATTATGGTATTATCAGATATCATATTGCTCAGACTGAGTAAGGTCTGTTTCAAGAATCTGGGAGCATTTAAATTGGGTGCATAAATATTTAGAATTGAAATGTTTTCTTGTTGTATTTTTCCCTTGACCAATATAAAGTGACCATCTTTGTCTTTTTTGACTTTAGTTGCTTTAAATACACATGTATCTGAAAATAAGATTGCAACTCCTCTTTTCTTCTGAATTCCATTTGCCTGAAAAATTGTCTTCCAACCCTTGACTCGGAGCTTTAATTTGTCTTTTGAAGCCAGGTGTGTTTCTTGCAGACAGCAAATGGATGGCTTGTGTTTTTTAATCCAGTCAGCCAATCTATGTCTCTTCAGTGGGGAACTCAAGCCATTAACATTTATTGAGATAATTGATTAGTGTGTTAGTATTCTATTCGTCTTATTTGGTGAGAGTCCATTGCTTAGTTTTATCTTTTGCATCATTGTGGAGGTTAGGTTCTGTCCTTTGATTTCTGAGTTCTTACTTTGCTGCTGATCCATTGCGGTGGTCAGTGTGCAGAACAGGTTGAACCATTTCCTGTAGAGCTGGTCTTGTTGTGGCGAATTTCATCAATGTTTGTATATCCGTAAATGATTTGATTTCTCTGTCAATTTTGAAGCTTAGCTTAGCAGGGTACAGAATTCTGGGCTGGAAATTTTTCTGTTTAAGTAGATTAAAGGTAGATGACCATTGTTTTCTTGCTTGGAAAGTTTCATTAGAGAAGTCTGCGGTCACTCTGATGGATTTGCCCCTGTAGGTCAACTGGCGCTTACTCCTGGCAGCTTGCAGAATCTTTTCTTTTGTCTTGACTTTGGACAGGTTCATCACAATGTGTCTTGGAGAAGCTCAGTTAGAGTTGAGGCAACCTGGGGTCCGATATCCCTCTGAAAGCAGTGTGTCAGAATCTTTGGTGATATTTGGGAAATTTTCTTTTATAATATTCTCTAGTATGGCTTCCATTCCTCTGGGGCATTCTTCTTCCCCTTCTGGAATTCCTATAACTCGTATGTTGGAACGCTTCATAAAGTCCCATAATTCTGACAGGGAACGTTCTGCTTTCTCTCTCTTCTTTTCTGCCTCTTTTACTATCTGAGTTATCTCAAAATCTTTGTCTTCTACTTCTGAAATTCTTTCTTCTGCATGGTCTAATCTGTTGCTGATACTTTCCATTGCATCTTTAAGTTCCCTAATTGACTGTTTCAGTTCCTTCAGCTCTGCTATATCCTTTTTATATTCTTCATATCGTTCATCTCGTATTTGATTCTGTTTTTGAATTTCCTTTTGGTTATTTTCCACTTTATTAGCAGTTTCCTTCATTGTTTCCATCATTTCTTTCATTGTTTTCAACATGTGTATTCTAAATTCCCTTTCTGTCATTCCTAACATTTCTTTACAGGTGGAGTCCTCTGCAGTAGCTACCTCATTGTCCCTTGGCGGGGTTATTCTGGACTGGTTCTTCATGTTCCCTGGAGTTTTCAGCTGATTATTCCTCATGAGTGATTTCTTTTATCTGTTTCCTTGCCCTAATTTTCCTTTCACTTCCTCTTGCTCTTTTAGTTCTCGTGCCTGTGGACTAAGGGTTACAGGACCAGAAGTGTGAGAAGGTTGAAGAGCAAAAAAGGGATGAAAGAAAGGAGTGATAAGAAAAAAAAGAAAAATAGAGAAAGGAGAGGGGGTGGGTAAAAGGAATATTGACAAAAAGAACAGAGGCACAGAAAGAGGGAGACAGAGCAATATAGGTGTACAGTGGGGTACTTTGATACAACCTTAAAAAAAAAAACCACCTTCTCGGGGTGCCCATTTGGGTGGTTCCCTTGAGGTCAGCAGCTGTTTGCTAACCTGATCAGACACAGTACCCCACCTCCACCAAGTAGAGAGGAAAGACAAAAATGCTATAAATCAAACCAAAACAAGCAAACGGAAAACTACGGGATAAAATTGGGTGGAAAACCAAATAATAGCGGTAGAAACACTAACAAGAATGAAGTTCTAATTATTGAAATAGGCAGCAATGGTAAATTATAATTAAACTAGAAAAATTGAGAAAGAAAAAGGGTCTGTATGGAAAAGGTTGAACTTAAAAATCAAAACAACAATCTACAACATCAAAATAAACAAAAAAAACAACCAAACCAAAAAAAAAAAAAAAAAAAAAAAAAACACAACCAAAACCAAGCAGTATGTATATGTTATTGAATATTGTCTGGGCAACACGTGGTCTTCTGGGTTATGAGATGTTAATGAGAGTTCTGATACGACTGGAGGCTGCTAGTTTCTCAAACCCTAGCAGGTAGACACCCTAAATGTCTCTTCAGCCCACTTAAAAGGCTCTTTGAACTTGTTCACTTGCTGAGCAGAAGCTTTCCCAGGGAAGTGCTTGTCGCTGGAATCACTGCTGAAGTGGCTATCCACTTACCCTGTGTGCCAAAACTGGTCTCCCTCTGCCCCCGAGGGTTAGGGCTGCAAGGCGGCTCAGACCCCACCCTTAGGCTACTTGGTCGCTGGGTTACCAGCTCCCACCCAATTCTAGCTCTGCGACCCTGAGGGCGGAGCTTGCCGGGGCAGATCGCTCACAATGGCTGCCTGTGACCCAGAGCCAAACACTTTTAACTCCGTCTGTCTCAGCGGCTCAGACTGGGGCCCTAGACAAAGGCCAAAGTTCTCCGCACTCCCGCTCAGGCTCTCCCCAAGGCAGTTCAGCTGAGTGCCAAGTCCACAGACACCAAAATAGTTCACAGGTAAGGCCTTTCTGGTTTGCAGTCTCACTGCTACTGAACTTACAGTTGCGGGCGGGTTTAGACGGATTGAACACACGCAACCACTTGCCGGTTTTCCACTGTTTTAGTCCTCCTCTTGGGGTCCAGAAGTCTCTCACTGACTCCCTGTATCCTCACAGGGGTGATGATAGGCAGATCCCACCAGCCAGAGATGCCTGGAGTCCTATCTCCCCAGACTCACGGTGCCCAGATGCAAGGAAGCTGTTACTCAGCTGCCATCTTGCTCCTAGACCAGGTTTTTCTGTACAATGTGGGAGAAATTTAAAAAACATTTCATTGAATTACCAAAGTAAATTTCAGAAAAAAATGATGTTACACATTTTAAATAAATTAAGACACTCCATAATATTTGAAAAGATGCTGGCAAAAGTAACAAAGGGTAAAATAGAGCTAATTCCTCATTCTAAGGGGGCAACTCAAATAAATGGTGCAACAAAAGTAGTTAAATTACTCTTTCAAGAAAAGAGAAAAATATTGAGGTATTTTCTTTAAAATTAAGAAAGCAAGGATCTAAATGATCACTGAAATTATTCAATATTGTTTTGGTGATTCCAGGTAATAGGACAAGACACTGTGTAGGATAAAGGTAGGGAAGAAAACATTTTATCTTCAGATGTAATTGAATACCTAAGAAAAGAGCAAATTCTATTCAAACCCAAAAGAAAATTTACTAAGATGGCTGCATTCAAAAATCAAGGGTTTTCCTTTTATAGTAGTGTAACAGGATGTTCACTTGGAACATTTGACTGATCTCCAAATTACAATGTGCTGTGAGTCAGATAAACAAGCTGAAATTTAAAGAAGGTGTCTGTGAACCTGCTAGATGAGTCATCTACATCAAAGATCTAAAATGGTCAGGTGTAGGAGATTCGGCAGGACTTGGTGAGGAGGACTGGTTTGGCAAAATCTGTGTTCTCAGTCATGTCTTCACCCCAGGGGAGGAGAGGAGTATAATTTATCCTCTTCCTCAAATCTGATGAGAAGTTTTCACCAGTACAGCCTGAGGGCTTGATATATGTTTCCTGCAGTCGTGGGGCAGTGTGGACTGGTTCATCCCTTTGAAATATGAAACAAAAATATTGTGGCTGGCAGCTTTGTGTCACTGGTGACTAAGTTTCTTCTGATAAGAAATAGTGAAAGCAGATACCTCTGTAAGTTGACCACCCAAGGGACTATGACAAACTGGTCAACATACGAAGGTGGTTAACATGAGATACTAGGCCTACTGTACCAATATGTACATGTGGTGAATGTCTGGTCTATGAATTTAAGAAGGTGGACAATGTATGGGGAGGTTCCATGTATCTTATCCTCCTTTTCCTTGTACTTCCTGTTAGCTGGCCCTGGAGTAGTCATCTTAGAGCTTGAGATGACCTGTGGCACTGGAGAAGCTCAAAGAAGTCTAGGTCCCTGATAACTATGGAGCCACTTTAAACTGCCTATACTTGAATTTCTTACCTTTTTTTTTTTTTTTAATGAGAAAAGAATATACTATCTTACTGCTTTCTTTTTAAGCTACTATTATTTGGACTTTTTGTGTTATTAGCAACTGAAATCAATGCTCTACCTCCAAAGTAAACTCACCCAAAAATTTTTGAACAAACCCTAACTTTCACAGTGGTGAAGGGATTAAAAATGTCCACTAGACATCCAAAAATCATGACACCCCAAACACAACCAGGCTTATCAATTCTCTCAATTAATGTGAATGGTTTAAATTGTCCTCTTTAGGGGCACAGGCTGGCTGACTGGATACATAAACTCAGACCAGATATCTGCTGTATACAAGAATCTCACCTTGCCTTAAAGGATAAAGATAGACTCAGGGATGGATTTGTATAATACAGGCAAATGGAAACCAGAAAAAAGCACGGGTTGCAATTTTAGTAGCAGATACAATTGGCTTTAAACCAACAAAGATAAAGAAAGATAAGGAAGGTCACTACATATTTGTCAAGGGAAACACTCAACATGAAGAGATTTTGATAATTAACATTTATGCACCCTACCAGAATGCTCCTCAATTCATAAAGCAGACCCTAATGGATATGAACAACTTGATATCTTCCTGCGCTATAATAGTTGGAGATTTTAACACCCTTTTGACAGTTTTGGATAGATCCTCCAAGAAGAAACTAAACAAAGAAATATTAGACTTAAACCTGACCCTAGAACAAATGGACTTTACAGACTTCTACAGAACATTTCACCCTAATAAAACTGAATATACATTCTTCCCACTGCCCCTGGGTCATTCTCCAAAATAGATCATTTAATCTTTTTCTTATTCAACATACATAATTTTACAGATGGCTGTGAAAAAACATTGAGGTAGCTATGGAGAAATACTAATAAAACAGATTTCAGAAGGAAAGGATGTAGAAATTGTGTTCAGGATTGAAACACTTTTGGGTATTTACTGATGTATTTTGCCCATAATTCTTTTTTTTTGGTCTTTAAAAAAAAATTCAAATTATTACTGGGACACAAATGTTTTTGATTACATGGATAGCTTTGTAATGCTGAGTCAGGGCTATAAGTGTGACCAGGATCTAGATATTGTTTATTGTAGCTGTTAGGTAGCTTTTCACCCATCTCCTCCTCCCAAATACCCCTTGCTTGATCTCCATGGAGATTTACTTTCCCCTGCACACGTGTGTGTTCATCACTTCCAGTTTAATGATGAGTACATGTAGTGTTTCTTTTTTTTATTTTTATTTTTTGAGACAGAGTCTCTTTTTGTCACCCTTGATAGAGTTCTGTGGCATCACTGCTCACAGCAACCTCCAGTTCTTGGGCTTAGGTGGTTGTCTTGCCTCAGCCTCCTGACTAGCTGGGACTACAGGTGCCTGCCACAATGCCTGGCTATTTTCTGTTGCAGTTTGGCCGGAGCCGGGTTTAAACCCGTCACCCTTGGTATATGGGGCCAGTGCCCTATCCACTAAGCCACAGGTTCCACCCATCTTTTAACATTCTTAAATACTTCACTTAGGATAATGCTGTCTAGTTTTATACAGTTTTTGCACAAGGCATTGATTCATCCTTTTTTATGACTGAGTAGTATTCTATGGTATACATATATCACATTTTGCTAATCATTTATGAATTGATATTCATTTGGTTGATTCCATATCTTTGCAATTGTGAATTGTGCTGCAATAAACCTTTGAGTGTGTGTGCATTTTTTATAAAGTGATTTCTTTTCCTGTGGGTAAATACTCAGTAGTGGGATTTCTGGGTCAAATGGTAAGTCTACTTTTAGTCTTGAGGGACTATTCATACTGTTTTCCCTAGAGGTTGTGCTAATTTGCAGTCCCACCAACAGTGTATAAGCATTTCTTTCTCTGTGCATCCATTCTAGCATCTATTGTTTTTGGACTTTTTAATAAAAGACAAAAACTATATTCTAACTTTAAGGTGATATCTGATTGTGATTTTAATTTGCACTGCCCTGATGATTAGTGACTGAGCATTTTTTCACTCAAATATACACAAAGTCACGGAAATTAATCAACCTGCTACTTAATCATGAAATTAAGATGGAAATAAAAAGATTCCTCAAAGTGAATGACAAAGGGGAAACAAAGCATCAAAATCACTGGGATTCAGCAAAAGCAGTCTTTAGGGGAAAGTTTATAGCCTTAAACACCTACATCAAACAACACAAATAAACAACCTAATGACATATCTCAAGGAACTAGAAAAGGAAGAGCAAACCAAACCCAAATCCAGCAGAGGAAAAATAACTAAAGTCAGAGAAGAAAGTAAAAAAAAATGGAAAACAAACACATTAAAATACAAAGGACTGATAAAACCAAAAAGTTGGTTCTTTGAAAAGATAAACAAAATTGATAGACCTTTTTCTAGATTAACCAGGAATAGAAGAGAAAGGACCCAAATAAGTTAATCAGAAACAAAAACAGAGATATTACACAATACCATAGAAATACAAAATATTATCTGTGAATACCATGAAACACAAACTCAAAAACGGAGGACATGGGCAAATTCTTGGAAACACACAACCTCCCAAGACTCAGTCAGGAAGAAACAGAACTCTTCAACAGACCGAGCTGTGAGACTGAAGCAGTAATGCAAAATCTTCCAAGAAAAAGCCCCCAGCACAGATGAATTCACAGCCATATTTTACCAGACCAACTGAGAAGAATTACATTCCATACTGCAGAAATTATTTCACAACATCACTTCTCTCCAACTAATTGTATGAAGCCATAATTCTTATTTTGCCTAATTGGCATATCCCATTCAAATTTTGGGGCTTAAAGATTCATTATCCCAAGGAGAAGAAACAGAGAATAAACAGTAAACATTCTCAATTTTTAATTTCGAAAGCTCCAAATAAAAAATTTCATTTGCTCTTTTCTTTGAGGGGCTATTAAAGTGTAATCAGAATCTAGATAGTGTTTCTTGAAAGAATGAAAAGAGAGGGTTTCTGAGAGGAGGCTGGCTTCCCTGGCTAAGTTCAATGGCAGAGAGGGGGTATGAAGCAAACAAGAGAACTCCAGATAATTTGGTGGTCTCAGAGTCAATGGAACTTATGTTCTGTTTCCTATCTGTAACCCTGGGAATACCCTAGGACTTTGAGGACCAACATTTAGAAGAAAGATGGTTGGTTAAAGTACAAGAGCAGAAATGTCATTGGCAGCACCTCTGAATTTCCTATGCCTTCAGAGTTTCATGGATGAAACAAACTGAATAATTTCTCCATGTTTCTCAGGAAGCTGTGGAAGTGAAGAGAGATTGAGAGAGAAAGAAAGAGCTATTGGTACTGGAATCCAGAAGTTAAGAAAAGAGGCTACCTCAGGGGATAGTTATGTGGAATGACTTTGGAAGATAACAGTAGCTTAGCACCAGAAATGACTATACAATTCAGTTATGAACAAGTAGGCAGAAGCTGTCAGCTAGGCACCAGACAACCCCCTCAGCCTTAACTAGATTAAAATTTCAAGTACACACAGAATGTGTACTTGAAATGAAAAGTAAGAATTTGTAAAAATTATATATATTAAGCTATATAATTTTTGGCCTGAAAAATTCAGACCATCATGTGTGAAATAACAAAGTAAAAGGCTTTGAAGATAAAACCATAAGTAACAATTAACTGTGCAAATTTCAGAGAATGAAGGGAGAGATTATGAGATGGGGGTGTAGCCTTGACTAGAAGGGTTGTTTATTAATGTTTTTCCGAAACAATATAAAAGTTAGATTGTGTTCAATCAGGAATTTAGTTTACCTTTTGAATAAAGAAAAAAAATTATCTCTTTATAATAGAAGAATTGAGCTGCTTTGGGGAAGTTAACCCTTTTCCTATGAGTTTCACATCTTTCTCTGAAGTATCTCCAGGTAGACAGAATTTAGAATCAATATGTAGAAGCAGAAATTAAGTGCTAGAGAACTACATTTAATTTCAAGTGTAGAAATCTCTAATGAGCATCAGGTATACCATATAAACAGAAGGTATTAGTTCCATTTACTTCTTAAGTTTCAACAGCTTTTATTTTGATGATTATTTTTGTTTATGATAATCAGTGTAACCCAGTAATTTCACTTGGCCTCAAGATCACCACAAATGTCGCCATTTTTTCTTTACCACAACTTATAGTTCAGTTGTTTCATTTTTATCTTTACTGAGGGATTTTTAGATGTATTATAAAAAATAAAATATTTTGTCACATGACTTTTTCAACCTAGAACAAAATTGATCAACTAAATACATTATTTGCTAAATTAATACTTTTTACATAGTTCATTTCCCTAATGAAAAAATTTTTTTTCTCAACCTATCTTCCAATCTTTAGCTGACTGGAAATCTTTGAAATAAAGATAATTAATAACAATTATGTGATGTCATTAAGAAAGATGTCCCCATAAAATCAAAGCTTACAGGACTGCCATCATCATTATTTTTTATATAACCATTTTCTTTAACTTTTGCAGAAGTAAAGCAGGGATCTCAAATAGAATGTAAAGATCCAGGCAGGTCTGGTCTGTTGACGTCCCAAGAAGGCTATAAAATCTTTGTTCAACACTGATTTCCTATTTCCTATTAATGTGCCTTGCTCATTGGAGTTTCCCTGTAGATATTCATTGAATCAATAGGCGGATGGATGGACAGATAAAAAAGAGAGATAATTTATCATAAACAATAGATGGATGGACAGATAAAAAAGATAGTTTATCGTAAACTATAGAACAAGAATAGAGATGACTAAGAAAACAGTTTCTGGATAATCAGAAGAGGATCACTTTTATGAGCTGGTATGTTTCCTGTCCTGACTACATTTTGAACTCAATTCCAAGTACAGAGGATATCAGACGAACTGTGAAGGATGACCATAAAGTGGTTTCCTTAAAACCTTGGTAAGACTTGAAACACAAATAGCAATTTGTTTAAAGTCTATTCTGTAAGGGGAAAAACCTTCTCCACTTAACACCAAAACATGGTAAAATTTTGGGAGACTGCTCCTGCAGCAGTGAGTTTATCTTGACTACTTGTAACATATATCCTGGGGTTCACAGCAATATCTGAGGAAAATTTACATGTGGTTTTAGCCTGCACTGATAGGAGTTGGAAGTAATAGCCAAATCACTTGAATTTGTCTCTTACGGTATTTTAAATGCAGTATCCAGGGCTCTGCCCTGGAAGACCCTGAAATTAAATACCTCTTTAGTTTTTACGCTTTCCTTGCTTCACTCTAGTTTTGATATTGTTTATTTAATACCCATTAGCTGATAGTGCCTACAGATTCTAGGTTAAATAAAAATTCACTGCCTTTAATAGCCATAGATGAATATGCTGTGACATTAAAAATGTCCAGACTAACAATATTGACCTCCGATAGTTGCATTCAGTGGAAAATGACTTCATGCATGTGAACTCTACATTCCCTGATATTATAATATTTTCACCCAATTAATTTCCTTGAACATTGATTGAGGTCCTTTCCAGAAGTAACCAGATAGCTAAAGATGACTACAATGCAGTCTTAGCATTTATTTATAATACTAGTATTATTTTTTTCCCATTGCTATGGTAGTAAACATACACTGACCAGCCTCCATTTTCTTATTTCATTTTTTGTGGCTAAGCAAGAACAATTTAAAAGAAAATTTAAATCATCTCAAAATTTAAAAAGCTGTCCAATGGCATAGGACATATACTATACTGATAGGCGCACTTAAGTGCTTGAGAGCAGCACTCAGAACAGCTGTAGGTTTATTCCTACAAAGAATGGTGTCAAATAAGACCAATCTTGGTGAATGTAGGCTGGTGTAGGACCTTCTTTTAAAAATAGACGTGTCCTGACTAATCTGTTATGTTGGCAACAGATCTAAAGGCTATAAGATGGTACTTGTGAAGATTAGAGAAAATGAAGACAAGTAAAGACAGATTTGCCCTTCCCACAGTGGTTAAGATAAACCCATCATTCAGTTAGAACTGCAAAGAATTTCATTTAGATTTTAACTTTTTGATATATAATTCACAAAGGGAATTTGTCTCACTTTGAAAATAACTCTTCAAATATCAAACAGCAGTTGAAATGTTTTTTTGTGCTAGAAAAATATTTGAGACTTTTCTGACAATGGCCTCTGTTCCAGCGGAAAAAAGAAGCAAAAAAAATTTTATTCTCTAGAGTTTTCCACCAAAACGCTTTCATTTGTCACAAACAATTTTGCTAATCATATGTTGTCAGAAATTTAGCATTCTTTTCCATTTTTGAAGGTTAGACTGCATTTTTTATTGGATTTCATTAATTTCTACTGAAGGCCAGTTTCATACAAACATTTTTAAATTGTTGGTGAATTAACTGATCTGTTATAAGGACCTGCCAGTGTAAACATGAGTGTTGAGGAGCAAACAAAGGTACTTCACTGTATGGTGGACTTTTGCAGCTCTTGACAGTGCGATGAGAATGGGCATCAATATAACCTGAGCAAGTTCAAATGAACCCTGTAAGAATAGGAGACCCAGGTATTAAGGAGCAGGGGAAGCAGAATAGGAGAAGGAGAGAAGAGATGACTAATCTAAGTGAGCTGTTGCATTTAATATTGGGCACAGATTTGAATTACCGCAGTGGTGTGCTCTATAAAAGCACATACCAGCTCTCTGAGCCAATTGTGTGCGTATCTTCCCAATACTTTCTGTGCTTCGTGATAGTATGTTAGCACCTCAAACAAACCCCAGTGGGAACATTTACACTGCAAAAATAGGCAAATGCTGCAATTCCTGGCATTTTCCTTCCTAGAGAGCCAGTGATTACACGCATTAACCTGGAAACTCCCAATGGACACTTTGGAAAAGAAAAGCAATTTAATGAGAAAGAGCTCATGAGCTAGTGGTTCTCAACCTGTGGGTTGCAACCACAGGAACTGTATAAAAGGGTCACGGCATTAGGAAGGTTGAGAATCCCTGACTGAAGGCATCAAGGTCTGTGGGTTGAGGGGAGAGAGAGGATTGAGATGACCAAGGTAATAATTTAATTACCTAGGTAGTCCTAACTACCAGAAAAACACACCCAAGCATTGAGCCCAGTTAAGGGATGATTGGGAAAAGAGCACCAGCTGTTTCTTAGGTGTGACATTACTAATGTGTGATCCGGGCAGACGCTAGATAGAAAGCAGATAATTTTCCCCGGAGTTTCTTGGATTAACAAAAATCAGCCCATTGTTAGGGAGTTAAGATTTGGGATAAAACTATTTTAAAATGACATACCATAACAGCAAAATGAAATAAACACGGACACTTTTGATCAATAATTCTTCCAGAATTCTAGAATGTGCAATACATATTGACATTGTGTTTGTTATCTGATTTGATACTCATGGCCATCATGTTAAGTAAATGGCACTATTGTCCTCGTTTTACAAATAAGCAAAGTGAAACTTAGAGATGATACGTTATATGCCCAAGGTCTACTCCAGCATCCAAGCTGTTTGCCACTTCAGCGTGCTTTCCTGTGCCGCTCCAGAGGCTGCTAGGTCTATTTGAAAAACAGAATTCTGGAATAAATTTGGTAACTGAAGATTTATGATTCTCAAGTGAGAGAAGTTACCAGTGAAAGCTTTAATTTCTGTTGTTTTTTTTAGAGACAGAGTCTCCCTTTGTTGCCCTCAGTGGAGTGCCATGGCGTCATAGCAACCTCCAGCTCTTGGGCTTAGGCGATTCTCCTGCCTCAGCCTCCCGAGTAGCTGGGACTACAGGCGCCGGCCACAGGGCTTGGCTATGTTTTTGTTGCAGTTTGGCTGGGGCCAGGTTCCAACCCACTCTCTCAGTATATGGGGTTGGCACCCTACTCACTGAGCCACAGGCAGCGCCCATTTCTGTTTTTATAATTATGCTCTTAATTGGTATCTCTTTTATAGTACCCTTAATATAGAGTATGTATGTGCATTATAAATGTACATTATTTATAAAATAATTACTCATTAGCATAAAATAATATGAAAAAATCTAATAAACTATATGGTATCTGTATCTGGAAACCTGAGAAATCTGAAGAAATACTTTTTCCTAAGTAAAATTTTGAAACACGTTATATATAAATGGACACACATTGTAAGTCTAACACTCAATGGATTTTCACAAGGTTTGCATACTAGTGTAAAATTGCCTGAAAAATGGACCATTTTCAATAGTTAAGGAACTCCTCTCATGCCTCCTCAGTTCCCTCCCACAATTACCATCTTGATTTCTATCACCAAAGATCATTTTTACCTCTTCTGAACTTATATAATGGAATCAAGAAGCATGCACGCCGTATTTGATGTTAGCTTAGTATCATGTTTGAGAGGACTGTTCATCTTATTGCGTGTAGCTGCAGATCATTTATTCTCGTTGTTGCATGATATTCTGTTATTCATTCTACTAATGGAAGTTTGAATTGAAACATATTTATTATTACAGCATATAGTCCCTTGTACTGCCCTCTTATGTTAGGACATCTAAGAGATCTTTAAGACAAAGATCTTCCGGGTTAGGAGGGTCTCTTAAAAGACTTTACCTGTAGATATGCACTAATCTAAATTAATCTCCACCTTTATTCAACTTTGACTCTGTATAATTTGTCTTATTTACTAAGTGACTATGTTTTTAAATATTTCTAAGACACTGCAGAGTCAGATGACTTTCTTACTACTTCTTCCACATACAGACCTCAAAGGCCTATGCAAATTTACATATATGATCCAAAGTTTTACATGTACACACAGTATAAATTGACAGGTCTCTAGTAATCCAGAAACTTTGAGGCTAGAACTTCAGCTAGCAGTGCAAACTATCTGACAAAACTTGTTTTAAGCAAGGGTTCTTAAGATAGTCTTCCACTTTCTTTTCGCTCACTGTAGTCAATTGCAAAAAGTCAGCACTCAGCAAATGTTTGGTGATTTGAATTGAATTGAATTGAATTTGATCACTTCAACAAAACATGGAAATTATAATATAGAATGTGTTAATTCAATTAATGACTTTGAAATATTTCTAATCCTGTAGAAAATAAACAATTACTAATCAAATTTACACCCAGCATACAATTGTTCCTTCTCCAATTCCCATCAGTAGTACTTAATTTCTTTCTTAAGGAACAATTTCAGAATAGAGTGAAAGCTATGGACTTCCGGAGTAACATTCCTGAGGAATCAGATTTTTCATATAATTTTGGTGTGCCTCTCCAGTATGCTGAGGTTTCTGTATCAAGTCATACTTTCCTGTATTAAGTAACTCTACCTGGTTCCATTCAGGAAAACATGTTTGAGATTAAACATTTATTGAATAACTAAATGCCAGGTAATGTGCTATTTATCACTTTTTAGCATACATTTCCTGAGCGGGCGGTATTGCTCCCAAGGGAGTAAAAATTTGTTCTTGGGAGGTGAAAAAAATCTTACTGTTTTTATGTACAATGCACAGAAATACACACAGTCCATAAACTGATATATAATTAAAATTTATGGGAGGGTATTTGTTAAAAATGTCTAAATTAGCTCCTTGTAAGGTCAATAATAAGAAAAATGGAGAAACATTGCCATGTACCAAAATAATTTTAGCATCAACAAGCCAGAGCAACTTAGCACAGAAGAGGATGCACATACAAGAGGGCTTTCTGGATGTAATTATACCCCCAGTGCCTACAACGAACGTAGTGTAGTCTTTGCCAGCCTATCATACAGACACACCTGCTTCTCATTCTATGGAAATTCCATTGGAGATAGGGGGTCAAAAGGACTACTTAAAAATCACTGGCTAGCAATAAAAATGATGTTTTTCATGATGTCACCTGTTAGTTTTTAACTAAAGTAGGCCTTAAATTACTTCCTGATGCTTAAGCCAGGAAACTATATGGGAATCCCTGTTCTCCCCATTTGAAGCAAAATACCTAATACAAGATCTCACAGCACTTGATCAAAACACACAGTGGTACATATTATTACATTCAATTATTAGCCATCAAAATTAACTCACAGATTTTAAATTTAATTTTAAAAAACATACTAAAAAATTCTAGTAAATCTCTACATAGATTATTGGGAGTTTTTAGTGATTATACACACACACTATATATATAGTGAAATTTTGATTATATATATAATTTTGATTATATATATAATCAAAATCCTAACGACTGCTTCTAGGCAATTTGATCTCTTCAGAAAGGAGGTGCCATTTACTGTATTTACTGTAAAAATATTTACAGTAAACCAAATTAATATTATAAAATATTAATGATCTAAAATTCAGAATACAATAATTCTCTTATTTATATAAGCCAGTCTCTATGGATGAGGTTTTCACCAAGTAATGGTGACGTTTTTAACAATAGAAAATTTAGAGGAACAGAATATACTTGGTTTAAGTTGCTGACTTACCAGAAATCTCACTGTGTCCATTGGTAAAAGGACATCAGTGTATTTTAAATTCCCTTATATGAGAAAAGAATGAATCATTATAACACTTACTGCTTTTTAAAGCATTTGGGTGTGAATCCCACTACAGTCAAATCTTTCTGGTTGAAGAGGTACTATAACTTTTGCTTTCTTTTGTGGTCTGAGGCTGTGCTCCTAATCTCATCCAGCCACTTTACAAATGCCTTAGCACAAAATGAAACAAGAGAAGGGAGACTGGTCAGTGTTCATGTTTGTTACTGTTGCCAGGTGCTGGTCCTGGAGAAACCTATTGCAATAAGCTCCCAAGGGCAATGACTGAGTTCTCGTTACCGGTAGCTCTCTAGTTCCTCCAAAAGAAGGACCTCAATTGATGTTTGAGAAAATTTATTTGGTAAATGTTACAATGTCTATCATTTGTCTGGGGGTACAGAATTCACATGCATTCAGTCATATGACACTGAAATCAATTACCAATTATTTGGCCATTTTTTTAATATCCCAGAAGCTTCATCAATAGATATGAAAGACAGTGCAATATTTTTTGTTCACCTGGGATATCTAGTTATCATCAGTAATGGATACAAGTTAAGAAAGGCCAGAACTATGGTGAAGCAAGAAAGGGGCTTCGGGTGAAAGTTACAGAGATACTTACCCTTGGGATCTTGCTTTACAGGGCCTGGTCCTACCTCTATCAGTAAAATGACCCCGTATTTCATGACATAAAATAAGGGTATTAGCAATTAATGGGAAGAGAAAATATAAAAACACTATCTTTGTTCTATAAACAAAGGTATTTTTATTTCAGAGGTCTTACATGATGGTTTTATTTTCTCATCATTTTAGTTTCTTGTTATTTGACATCTTGTTATATATAATGACTGTTAGCCTTGGAAAACCTCTCCCTGGGTTTGATTTTTAGTTGTCTCGGTGCTAAGAATATGCTTAGATACGGCATTTCCCAAAATGAAACAGATACCAGGGATTTGAAAGAATTTTAGGCAGTATGTACATAAATACATAAATGACATTAATTGCATCAAATTTTTAAAAAGCAAACAGTTTCTTTGGTATTTTTTATTCAGTCAAACAGGAAGTCTCACAGAAGTTTTACCAAATATTTTACATTTCTTTAAAACTTGGTAATTTGTTTTTAACTTTAGTGTCAGTTGTCAGCAAAGGTGTTAAGCTTACATTTAACCATAATGTTTTTTATGTTATATTTTTATGTACTAGCTAGTTTTCAGACCATTAGGTTTTTTTCTAACATATATTCAAACAAGAAAGCAAATTATTTTAAGGAAAATCACTAAGTAACCATGTGGTACAGGTATTGAAAAATGTGAAAAAATATCTAAAGATTTAAGTTTTGGGGAGTTGTACTTAGATACAGTCCTAATTTCTCATGAGGAAGCATGAATAAATAATAGGAACGTGAAATAGGCCAAAATTCTTCATATTACGGTATAAGGTGTAGGTTAAAATAGTTTAATTCTGAAGGAGGATGAGCACGTACACTAAGTCAAAATGGAAAGCAAGTTGTTAGGATGTGACCCTTTCTATAGTTTAATAAAATTAACAATATTCAGGAACTGAAAAATCAAAGAAAGCAAAAAGCTGAGGGAAAGATACTAGAAAAGAAAAATTTGACTTATGTCTTCATCGTTTAAATCAAATGTGCTGTATAACTCACCCTGGTTTCGATTAAATATCTCCATTTAAGCCTCTGTTATTTATCAATCAGATCAAAATGTGGTAATAAGAATACTCAATTCTGGAATGAATATATGTGGCTATTTCCCATAGTAAGAGATAAAATAACCATTTAATGTTTTATACAGGCTATGAGAATGATGATATTTTCCCCTGAAATGTGGCAAAACACATTGCAAAATCTCCCATCTTAACCATTTTTTAAGTGTGACGCCCAGTGGTATTCAATACAATGGTTATGCCCATCCATTTCCATAGCTCATTTCATCTTGTAAAATGGAAACTCTGTATAACTCCCCTTCTTCCCTCCATCTATCCCCTGGCATCCACTATTCTACTTTCTGTCTCTAATTTTTGACTTCTCTAAGTACCTCAAATATGTGGAGTCATAACGGTATTTGTCTTGGTGTGGCTTTTTTCACTCAGCATAACGTCCTCCTTGGAACCCTCTGCACTGGTGGTAGGAATATAAAGTCGTATAGCCAGTGTAGAAAACATCATGGAAATGCCTCAAAGAATTATAAATAGAATTACCATAAGATCTAGCAATTCTATATCTGGGTATATACTCAGAAGACTTAAAAACATACTTTTTAAGAAATTATTAGACCCATATTCATAGCTGTAGTATTCACAATAGCTAAAATATGGTAGCAGTTCAAACATCTGACAGATAAAAGCATAAGCAAAATGTGTTATATACATAATATGGAATATTATTCAGCCTTAACAAGGAAGAATTTTCTGACATATGCTACAACATGGAAAAACATGGGCTAGTAGTTTATTTTTGTTTATTTCTGGGTATACACAGTTTTTCATTCCCGGGTATGTTGGTGAACAAAGGATGAAAGCAGTTAGAAATCTGAAAATGTTTTGTAGTAGTTTCATTACAATGATATTGTTTTTTATCTCCCAGTAATAATAAAGTTCACCCCCGGATTAACTAAATTGTCTTAAATTATACACAACTTGCTAGCAGAGTGGTCATTGCTTTCAGTCTTCCTTCCTCCCCCACCTTCTTTCTTTCTTTCAACATGTCTCTTTTCAGAAAGTATTTGGTGTTGTTAAGACTATTTCACAAAAATAAAGTATAAGGAATAAATTACAGTCAGGTGCTTGTGAAAATATAAATTAGCATAGAAAATCAAGGATGCAAAAACACCACAGAAAGCTAGAAATTTACTACACTTGAGAAATATATTTAGCTCTGTGATTTGTAGTGGTTTAAGGAAAATGCTGAGAACTCATGCAAATTTTACAGTTCATGAGAAACCATACCTTCTCCTCCGGGAAAGTAAATTTTTCCAGACATTTAATCCTGAAAGAAATTTTTCCAGTGGAATTTTTAGGAAAGCCATCTATTAGTATTGTAGACGGACAATGTAGGAACAAACATCTTGGCAGATTTTTTTTTTTTTATTGTTAAATCATAGCTGCGTACATTAGTGCAATCGCCTGTACCCATTCTAAGATGCACCATAGATGTGGCCCCACCCATTACCCTCCCTCCACCAAACCTCCCCCCTCCCTTCCCCTTCCTTGGCCCTTTCCCCATAGTCTTGTGCTATAGTTGGGTTATAGCCTTCATGTGAAAGCTATAATTTATTAGAGTCAATCCTCTTGCTACACAGCACTCAACCACATGTTGCATAATCAATGCTGCTCAAACCACAGAAGCTGGACTTGATGACTCTTTGTCATCAAGTGTATTCACCAGACCTTGCACCAACGGACTACTACTTCTTCCAGGTTTGGGGTCACCTCTTGCAAGGGAAAATATTCAATTCTCAACAAGCTGTGGAAAATGCCTTTAGTGATCATTGCCACTTGCTTCCCAGGATTCTTTACTGCTGGCATACACAAGCTACTGTTAAGATGACAAAACTGTGTGGATAGTTTAGGAACATGCTTTGATTAATTGTACTGTTTCTTGTTTAGGATATAATGTACTAAATTTTGATTCAAAATTGGAAATTTCATATTTAATGACCTAATAATTCAGGAAAAATACCTGATTTAATTTTGCTGTATTCGAATTTCCTAATCATTACTTTATTAAATATACAGAAGTTAGTCTGAGGAAGTTCTAATTACATTGATCTTTTATTGTTGATTTTGTATATTTTTTTCTTTTTGTGGCAGCGGGGAGACATCATGTATGTTTTTCAACTCAATGGCTGAAGAGAAGAGTATTTTGAGGGCCACGTTAGCACATATATGGTTCTGGACAATTAAGAAATTTGGGGCCTTTGTTTCTGGAATGGCTATCAGAGATGTTGCCTTACACAGTTTGACAATTAGGTTCATGAACTCATCCTAGAAGAAGTGCCACATACCTCATTACTGAATATCATGATGGTCACCTTTAAAGTAGTCCCCTGAGCCATCTGGTGACTGTGCTGTTATTTACTAATGAGGTACAAAGCACTTTTTAAGGGTGAGTTCATGAATTTAATTGTGTAACTTCATATTCTATGTCTGCAAACCAAAGGCAAAAATAGTCAAGTTTTTTATAAATGCTTAAACTTCAGACAGAATTTCGTTCGTTATTAACTTACAGATAATCTTTGTGATTGATGTTCATGGTAGCATATCCACCAAACTGGATTTGAATTCTCTCTCTAGAGTAAATAACACCATCTATTGTTAGGATATTTGAGAACCCTTTTCCCAATGGGGGAATTTTATATGTATTCTAATCCAAAGTTCTCATTATTTTGGCCAGATGTCCTTCTGAAACCTGAAATGCAATATAGTTAAAAAAAGCAAGAAGCAAACCACGAGTTCCTACTCTTTTTATTGTATACCAATCCACTTCCCTAGTCTTCTCATAAATCTGGTGGTATTGTCTTCCTGACTACCTTCTATTATACACACATAATGGTTAGAGAATTTCATCCTTGAAATCCTATAAACCATAATCAACTGCTGCTTTCTGTGCATCTTCTGAGAGTATTTCTGCTCCAATCATACGTCAATAGCTTTCTGCAAATAATGAGTTTAAGGCTAGACAAAATCAATATCTTTTTAAGGACATTCGATATTCAGTCATTCCATCTCCCACATGAATCTTTGTCTTTAAGGATGGTTAGAAAGGTACACCAATGATGACTACTGACACAAAGCCCGGTGACAAGCTGCAGAAAGAAAGATGCAAGAGAATTTCTAATAATTAAAATAATGACCTGCATAACATGATATTCCTTTCACAAATATTTAGTGAACACCTACTATGCACTAGATCCTTTTCTAGGTCATAGGCATTCAACGAAGTCTCACAAACTTCAAATTCATGAATCAGAAGTAAAAGTGACATCACTAACATCAAGAAACTATACAGTGATCAGAGAAATCTATACGTCTTCACATGGATAGAGGTTGGAGTGTGTATTTAAATAAGATAAAGGGGAAAATAGGAAAAGTAAGATGTAGCAAAAACCTTATGGTTATCTGCATAGTTAGAGGGATCGGCTGATGATGTGTATCTTTCACAATCACAAAACTGTCAAAATGGAAATACAGAATTGACACAAAGGCTTTAGCACTCTGCTCATCTTCTAGAAGTTTATTCCTCCTAAGCTCAACAGCTGACAAATTCTTACCTGGTCTTACTGACATTTTCATGCCCTGAAGGGTAAAGAAAGTGATTATAGAAGCTAATAATTTTGGCCTAATTTGGCCAGCAAAGAGAATTTGGTTTATAAAGTACAACTGACAGGGACCTTTGAAAAAACTGACCATGTCATTTTAGAATTAGGAGTATCTTGGGAGGAATATTCATTAGACAAGTACTCTAAATCTTAAGACAGAAGACTTCAAGAATTTCAGGTATAAAACATTCAGAAGAAAGCTCAGAAAGGTAACACAAGTGCTAATGCTCTAACTCTGACAATGTGAATCCCAAATTATTTTAATGAGGCAAAAAAGGATAATAGTGGAAGAGAATGATTTAACTACGAAAATTTTATGGTGTGTTCAGATTGTAAAAATGTACGCACAGATGATGAAAAGGAAGACGCATAACCTAAAGGAAGATGAAGAACTCTAAATATAGAAATACAGCATGGACCAGTAAGAATAGTGCAGGGAGGTCAACACCCATAATGAGCTGAGGTTTGCAAAACCTGCTACTGACTGTTGAGTTTGACTTCAAGCAGGAATGAGTAGAGCTATTTTGGGTGTTCTGCTTTGGTTGATATATTCCCCCCATTACTCTCTTATATATCCTTTTTCTATTAAACAGAAACATTACCTAATATTAAAATAAAATTCTTTTTAGCTTCCAAGATTTCCTTCAGCCCTTTTCATAGCTCGTATATAAGATTCATAATTTTTTAAAAAACAATGTTCTAATATATGAAGGCTGGAAGTACCCAAGTAAAAAATGTCAAAATGCATGTGTTAAGATGCTGCGAGCTTAGGGGGAGAAGACAGAAAGGGTGACCTCGCCCTTTCTGTCTCTGGATATGTACCTTTTATGTACCTCTGGATATGTACCTTTTAATGAAAGGCAAAGGTTGTACTTCCAAGAGGACGTTTTTCTGCCTTTTGGAAATATTTTTTTAACTAGCTATGATAGGATTATATTAAGATATTCCATGAGAGTGAAAACTAATAGCTGAAATAAAAGATAAACTTTGTCATCATGTTGTATGAGGCCCACATGGAAAGGAACTGTGGGTGGCTGAGAGTGGCTCTGATTCTACAGCCCATAAGAAACAGGGGCCTCGGTCTTACTGTTGTGCTGAAAATTGCGAGCCATGACTGAAGAAGAACACTTCAGATAAATTTAAAAGTGATACAGTCCTTTATTTAGATCGATCGACCAGCTGCCCCAAGTCTGCAAGACTGCAGCAGACGGCAGCCAAGCTTTAGTGGTTGGGGGTTTTAAGGGGTTGGAGGTGCAAGCTCCTAATTTCTAGTAACTTTAGACCTAACATTCCTCACTGGTTTTGTGTTTCTGATTCAAATCTTTGAATCAACTTGATTGAGAGGGGTACATTCATGTGTTTGGTTTTAAAGGACCAGTTTTATTGATCCAATTCTAGCTCTTACATATGCCATTAATTGATTCACTACACACAGGTCAAGGGTGAGGGGGAGCAACCATATGAGGAGGGGTCCGGTTAGGGCAGTTAAGAGGGTAGTGAGCCTTCCCTCTTTTCCCAAAGTTCAGTTCAAAGTTTAATTAAGATCCTTGAGGAGTTTTCTCAGGCTTCAGCCGTGCGTTGACCAGCCAGCTTCCAGTATGTGGCTGGAGCAGGGCATGTTGGCTATTTTAAAAGTTACCTGGGCTGCTTTCTAAGGGACAGTGAATCTCTATTTAGTCAGCTGTGTTGACTTCAGGTGAGGATTTTTTCCGTTCTTGTTGCCCTGCGTGTAGTCAGGATGATAGTGTAAAGTTCTTTCTGCCCTGGTTAGGGGGAACAGGTTCTGATTCTGGGTTTAGACTTAATTCCCTTGATTTTTTTCAGAGAGACAGAATGTACAGACATAAAAGATTAAATAGATCACAGTTAAATACTCAAGTAAACTTGTTACTCCTTCTAGTGTTTTTGTTTATTTAATTCAGTCTCTTCCAGTTCTTTTTTAGGAGTCTCTGCTAAATTGTGGAGGATTGACAGAGGCCTCTTTGAACAACATTAGTGGCAAGGCCTGTATTTAAGTTAGCTTTGCTTCCTGGCAGAATTTACCAATTTCTGCTTTTATGGTTCTGCTTATGCCTTTTACTTTATCCAACTTTTGAGGCCCATATATTATATATAGTTTCCAGGTGTGATACTCAAAGTTTTGGTTATTATTTGCATTCTTTCTGCTATGAAGGCCAGCTCACTGCCAAACTTAAACCAAAGTAGCAACCCAAACCATGGGCACAATT
This sequence comes from Nycticebus coucang, assembly GCF_027406575.1. Lineage (NCBI taxonomy): Eukaryota > Metazoa > Chordata > Mammalia > Primates > Lorisidae > Nycticebus > Nycticebus coucang. The sequence continues at coordinate 158,554,878 of NC_069780.1, read as the reverse complement.
TCTCTGGGCAACACTTAGATTCAACGGATAACATTTAAAACTGCACAAGTTTTCCCAAAGTAGCTAACAGGTGACCTTTGTTGAATCTTAAGGCTTTAGAGCAACTATAACTACTGTACATAATTCTATACTCTTTGGTCAGTATTTTAGTTTCACTTAACAAATCAGTTTAGTAAAACAATTATGTTTTACTTTATGAGTTAACATTATAGGCAAGGCTGGGATTTAATACAGGTGGGCCATAGCTTTTCTCTCTTTCTTTTTTTTTTTCTTAAACTATTTTTCTCTCTCTGATTCCCCTTTCTATCAAATTAGTTGCTAAAATAAACTGTACCTTCAGCATACTGGGTCAGACTATTTGCATAGAGTACAGTAAGAATAATTCCTTATTAGTCATTTAGGCTTTATTTTATTTTATTTTTTTATTTTTTATTTTATATATATATATTTTATTAAATCACAGCTGTGTACATTGATATGATCATGGGGCATCATTCACTAGCTTCACAGACCATTTGACACACTTTCATCACAATGGTTAACATAGCCTTCCTGGCATTCTTTCAGTTACTGTGCCAAACACTTACATTCCACATTTACCAAGTTTCACATATACCCTTGTAAGATGCACCACTGGTGTAATCCTACCAATCCCCTTCCCTCTACCCACCTCCCCCTCCCTCTCCTGCCTTTCCCCCTTCCCCCTATTCTTAGGTTGTAACTGGGTTATAGCTTTCATGTGAAAACCCTGCTTTGCTGGAATCTTTTATAAGGAATCTCAGTTGGACTTAAAGCCTTTCATGAGCCCAGGTTTCATCTGTGCCATTAGATACCTGTATACATTGGGTAAATTCCTCTTCTCTTGAGGTTTCCAAGCACATATCGATTCCCAGACCTGTCAGGAAGTTACCTTCATTACTTACCACAGATCAGGAAACATTATTGATGGGTATCCGGCCAGTTCCTTTTTTCAAAGGGCTTTTTTATTGGCTTTTCAATTCCTTAGTGCAGTCTGGACACCTCTGGAAATGCTATTCCAGACAAAGTCTTGGTAAATTAACCAGTGCCTTCATTATTCTATAGAACAAAACAGATTCTTATTGAACTTACGGAAATAACTGTATTGTTAGGAATTAAGAATACTTACAAATGGCTTTTAAATTTTAGAGAAATTAAGGAGAGAGAAAAAATACATATTTCAGATTCTGCTCATAAGTACATACTTGAAAAGCTATAAATAGCTTAAAAGATAGAAAATGGGTTTCTTGATTTCTAGAAAACAAAACACAAAGAATCAGCAATATTTCAAACTACAACAAATCAGCTTAGTTCCATGTAGCTGATTTCTGTTCTATTTGGAGTTAGGTTAGCAATACTCATAGACATGTTATGTTTCCAATGAAAGTTCTAAAAGTCTGTTTTTAGTCCAAAAGTGCTCAATTTCTAAAGACAGTAGGAATTTGAATTCAAGAGAATTTGTCAGTCTCTCTTAATATTTCTTTTCTTCCTTTTTTTAGATGAATTAAAATTATTACCGATAATAAACATTAAGACAGATCAATATTTTATACTTTAGGACAGACTAATGTTTTATGATTTTGGAACATACATATAACCATAATTCATACAAAATTAATTACTATTTCATATTTGTCAATGTTTCCTAAATATTTTAATGAATCAAATTTAATTTGTTCTGATCAGGTTTTCAGTGGTTTTAATATTTCAAAAAGACCAAATTTAGAATTGTGTTTTTGTTGTTTAGTTGGCCTAGGCTGAGTTTGAATCCACCAGCCTTGGTGCATGTAGTCAGCGCCACAACCACAGTGCTACAGGTGTCTGGTTCTAAATTTAGAGTTTTGACTTTGGAGGTTTTGTCAAGTATCAGAGGCTTAAAACATTTGTTCAAATAAGATTACAAGTTAAAAGATTTTAAAGGAAATACATAGTAAACTGGATTACATGTAAACTTCTTCATAAGTTTTATTTAACCCGCACAGACATTTTACAAATATTTTAGACTTTTTAAACCTTTGTCTTGCCTTTCACTCTTCTATACAATTATTTTATTTCAGGACAAATTTATGACATAAGATTTTCTTTTCTTATATAAAGCCATTTTTAAAATTTCTTTTACTCTCAAAGAAATATATTTCCTATAAAGCAGGATCCCAGTTCACTATGAAGCTAATTATTCACTCAGTAAAACTGATACTTAGAAAGTTTAAAAAGCAAGAATTTCTTTTCTTTGACAAAGACATAGTTTCTCTAACAATTTAAACAGTTAAATCATTACATTTTGAAATTCTTTTTAATTTTTCATAAACATTTACAACTTATATGCACTATTTTTCAACTATTTAAAATTCTTAATTTTTGTCTGAAATTTCCTTTTAAAACTGCCAGTTACTTTAAGACAAAAAGTTTTCACACAAGATTTTTTTACACAAAATTATTCCTTACTGAAACTACATCTTTATACTCATACCTTTCTACACATCTCTCTCTCCCCTTTTTACTGGTTCCTTTTATTTTTAATTCCCAACTTAGAAAAGGAAAATTGTATACAAAGTTTTAGTTGAATTTCTCTAAAATCTGTGATACTAAAGGAGTTAGGTGTTTAACTTAACCTTAAGATTCTATACCAACAGGGGGGTAGGGTAGTTAAACTTCATTTTCCAGAGGCCGGGAAGTTGTGGAATACACAGGGGGTTGTATTTTATCTTTTACTTCAGAGATGGAGTTAACAAAAGTAGGTTCATTGTCAGAGCTTGCTCTTCCCCTGCTTGTTTATTTTTCTATTGGTGGGCTGCTGTCACAGAGGACCACAATGGGACCTTCCTGTCACTCTGCTGGGGCCCTCCTTTTCATGTAATTAGTACGGCAGGCTCTTAGGGAATGGTGTCAGTCAGGGTGCTGGGGAGCACTCCCATAAGGCAACCAGAATGTTGCAGGAAAACAGTGGATTAAAACAGACAAACATTTATACTAACAATATAGAGGAAAAAACCACTAATTGCTGACAAGAACTAGAACTCAGGTGTCTCAGGGCATAAAATGCTGAGTTCTAGGGAACCTTTTTTTTTTTTAACTCTTTTATACTTGTTTTCATTTTCCCTTCAGTTAAATACAAGACAGTTTCAGGTCAAGACCAATCCTTTACTAAACACTGAACAAATGAAATAAAATGACATGGCAGACACGGGCCCGACATGAACAATGTCTAATAGTTCACATTTACTCTCACACTCTCTTATTCTCAAAACCAGAACCAGAACACCTTCTCATACACCTTTTAACAGGTCTGTGGGTGATCTAACATCCCGGGGCTTGATTGGATGCCTGCTTCATTTTAATGGTGTTTAGTATAGTGAGTCTTTCAGGACCCTCAATTACACGAAGGATTGAAGAAATGGGAGACAATTTGCATCAAAGACACAATGAAAAGAGCAAATATATAACCCACAGAATGTGAAAAAATATTGGTATGCTGTACATCTGATAAAGGGCTGATAATGAGAGTCTACAACAAACTCAAGCAAATGAGCAATAAACAACCAAACAATGACTTTAAAACGTGGGCAAAAACACTGGATTTGGTGGCTCACGTCATCTGTAATCCCAGCACTCTGGAAGGCCAGGGTGGGTAGATTGCTTGAGCTCAGGAGTTTGAGACTAGCCTAAACAAGAGTGAGACCCTGTCTCTACTAAAAAAAATAGAAAAATTAGTTGGGCTTGGTGGCAGGAGCCTGTAGCCCCAGCTATTTGGGAGGCTGAGGCAAGAGCATATCTTGAGGCCAGGAGTGTGAGGTTGCTATGAGCTATGATGCCTGGGCAGTCTAGCCTGGGGTGATAGAGTGAGAGTCTGTCAAAAAAACAAAAAAAAGTGGGTAAAAGATATGAACAGAAACTTTTCAAAATAATTTATGCTAATGACCAACAAACTCTTAAAAAAATGCTCAGTGTCTCTAAACATTAGGGAAATGCAAATCAAAACCACAATGGGATATCACCTAACTCCAGTGAAAATGACTTGCATTAAACAAAGTTCCAAAACAGATGCTCACATAGATACAGAGAGAAAGGAACTCTTACACACTGTTGGTGGAACTGCAAGCTGGTACAACCTCTTTGGAAAATCATTTGGAGAACTTAAAGCAGACCCACCATTTGATGCAGCAATTCCATTGATGGATATATACGCAAAGGAAAAAAGATTATTTTATAAAAAGGACACCTGCATATGAATGTTTATAGCAGCACAATTCAAAGATGTGGAAACAACTCAAGAACCTACCAATACATGAATGCATTAATAAAATGGGTTACATGCATTCCATGGAGTACTACTTAGCCATAAAGAAAAATGGTGATCTAGAATCCTTTGTGATAACCACAGTGGATCTGGTGACCATTCTTTTTCTTCTTCTTTTTTTACATAGCTCATCTTTCTTTCTTTCTTTCTTTCTTTCTTTCTTTCTTTCTTTCTTTCTTTCTTTCTTTCTTTCTTTCTTTCTTTCTTTTTTATTAAATCATGGCTGTGTATATTAATGCAATCATGGGTTACCATGCACTGGTTTTATATACAATTTGAAATATATTATATATATTGAAAATTTATTCAAATATACAATTTGAAAAATATTGTATATACTCAGAGACCATTCTTCTGAGTAAAACATCACAGGAATGGAGAACTAAACACATGTATTCAATACCAGGTTGGATCTGATCAAGCAACACTTAAGTGCACATACAGAAATAAATCTTAATGAAAATCAAGCCGAGAGAGGGAAGAGGAGGAGTGGGAGGGTTCACACCTGTTGGTTATGGTGCATATTCTCTAGGGCGAAGCACACTTCACCTTAACTCAATTTGAAAAGAAAACAAAGTAATTAAACAAAACATGTGTACCACCTAATATTCTGAAATTAAAATAATAATTAAAAAACATGGTCTTGGAATAAAATGTGTTGAATCTGAATGGATAGCCCAATATACTTACTATATTACATAACCAGAATGTAATTTAAAAATAAGTGGGACATTTACATTAGAATATGAATGTAGTCTCTCTTAGTCATAAAAAAGGAAGGAGAGAGGGATTATTTTCCTTTTAAATATAAAGTGACAGTGAAGACACTCCATTCCTATTGCTCCAAAACAATTTATCACAAACTTTGTGGCTTAAAACAATACAAGTTTATTATGTTACAGTTCTGGAGGGCAGAAGTCCAAAATGGATGTCATCAAGCTGAAATCAAGGAAGGTGACTATGGGGCTTCATTCTTTCTGGAGAATCCAAGGGAAAATCCATTTTCTTAGTCTCTTTACAGATTCTACAAACTGCCTGAATGCTTTGACTTTTGTGGTCTGTTTACATCTTCAAAGTCAGCAATGGCCGACACTGACTCTTCTGCCTCCTTCATTCTTATTTAAGGGCCCTAATGGTTACATTACATGGCTCCTTCTGGATAACACATTATATAATATCCCTATCTTAAGGTCAGTCAACCAGTAGCCTTTCAATCATTTGTTACCTTAATTTCTCTTTGCCATGTGACTTAACATATTCATAGGTTTCAGGAATGTATATCGTTGGGAAAATATTATTCTCATTATTCTGCCCACCATAGCCCCATTTAAAATAGAGCAGAGAAAGTGATGTTCAAAACTTTGTCCAGAGCTTATCAAAAAGTAAGAAAGATTTAAATACAGATGTTTGAAGGTCACAATGAGAGAAAAAATAAGATTATTTCTTATTTCTATTCTTTTAGTTGGATAGGGATCTATACACTGGTTATAGATATAATGACATCGTTTTCTTCAATTCTCTTTATCAAGAAGATGCACATATATTATCTTAAAATATTAAAAGAATATAATGCATAAACACCCTAAAACCCTGGCTTTCTTGATTAAATATAGTAAGGTTTTTTTGAATGAAATTCAATTTGAGACTAACTTAAGATACTCTATAAGTTATTCTACAGAATATCTCATCTTTTCAGATGGGGAAGTCCTGATGACACCCTTTTTTTTCATTTAAGGTGATATTTTCTAACTTTTCCTGGTAAAATGTATTTGGGTTTTCATACTTATAACTTTCTTAACACTATGAGGTAGTTTTAATCTCCATTTTACACATGAGGAAACTGAGGCAGAGAGAAGCTGTGAACCTATCCAGTGTCACAAAGTTATGAAGTATTGGAATCCAGATTTTATGAGGAAATTCTGTTTCTAGAGCTGGCACTATACACAACAAGACCCACAGCCTAGCAAAACAAAGAAGTTGTTCATAAGTATTTGCTGAATTGAAAGGAATTGACATAATGATTACTTATCTATAGTTATCATTATCACCAACCTTGATACTTAAAGTAGCTCTCAGTATTTTACAAAATATGGCAGGATTAATTGTTCTTTTCCAGAAGAAGCAGTTAGTGAATCACACTGTTAAATTGCCTAATTTTCCAATTGTCAGTTGTTAAATTACCTAATACATTTTCTCAGTGATATTTTGTTTTCCTTGAAGATGCAAAGGAACAGTAAAACTTTTATCTCATCCATCTATGGGCACTGACCCCGTTTATGTGGGCTGTGACCTTATCATCAGCTCACCTCCTGAAGGTCCATCCTTCTAATAGCATCACAGTCGTGGTTAGGTTTCAGCATAAACATTTAGGAGAGGGGAAGGGACATAAACCTTCAGACCATGGCAGCTTCCTCGCCATCTCTGCTGTGGGAGGACACAGCTTGAAGATGGCCATTTATGAAGCAGGAAGTAAGACTCACCAGACACTGAATTTGCCAAGAGATTGATCTTGGACTTCTTAATCTCCAGAATTATTAGAAGTAAATTTCTTTTCTTTATAAGGAAACCAGCCTAGGGTATTCTGCAACAGCACCTCAGTAGTACTAAGACAACGCCCATCTCTCTTTTACCCATTCTTTTCACAAACAATGTGATAAATAGCAATTCATAGAATCAAAGGAAAATTTGAAAATTTGTAAAAGGCTTAATTCAAAATAAAGCATAGTCATGTGTAGAACGTTTGATACCACTGTGAATGTTGTTATAAAGTTAGTTTAAAAGTTCAATGTGACAAGTGTTATGAGTTGAATTGTGCCTGCCTCCATGGCTACCCCTCACAGGGTAGCAGTCTTAATTTCAGGTAATTATGAGTGTGATCTTATTGAGAGAGATAGTCTTGACTACAGTGTGACCTATTGAGAAACACAGTCTTCGTTGATGAGTTATTTGGTTGGTTCTCATAATAATCCAGTCTGATGTCTTTATAAGAAAAGAAGAGCAGACACAAAGAGAAAAACATCACATAAAGATGGAACTCTTCTGCCACAAACAAAAACATTCTGGGTCTATTAGAAGCTGGAAGAAGCAAGGAAGACAGAGGCATTGGTTGAGGAGGTATGGCTCTGATGGCTCTGCCAATACCTTGATTTTGGACATCTAACCTCCAGAGCTGTGAGGGAATAAATTCTGTTGTTTTAAGTTACCTAGTTTGTTATGGCAACCCTAGGAAATATAGCTAAGACACTTTCTGGGGATGAGTGAAAGTCTCACTCCTGTCTTGCCTTAAAAATTTCCTATGTCAAAGGTTTTCAACAATCACCCTTCACATATCTAGTCCTTTCCTATTTAGTTGGGAGAGGGGCGATGGGACTAGATGGGTTCTGGAATAATTTTGCTATCTTTTTTAAGTCCTACAGGGACAATCCTAATGATGCTTGTTAGCATATAATTACCTGCTATTCTCAGTATTAGGGCTTTAGCCAAAACTATGAGTTAAAAGGGAAATTCTCATTCAACATTCTGTGAAACATACATATATTCATGTAAGTCAAATTTCATGCTGAGATATTCATGCAGAATGTGAGAAAAGCATAGAGAAAAGCATAGAGAAAAGATAACTGGTGATTGTTTAATTTATGCAAATTAATGGAAAACCCCCTTCTTTGTCATTAGAGTAAAATTCTTTTAAAATACTGAAATCCAAAGGTCTGGGGCCAAGGGAACCCTACTATATTCATCATTATAACTGGGTCAACATTTTGTATCTAGCAAAAAGAACAGTGGACCAAATACATTAATGACTTAGAAATATGAATTCTCATCTTTAGCCTAGAATTAACCAGCTCAAAAATTCCTTCCCATGAAACAATGTTGGTACTCCTTAAGGCCACCCAGCAGACAGGGATTATACTGTGCCCTTCACCTAGACTTTTATAGTGACATTACCACAGCATACTGTGCTTTATGTATGTGTCTATATTCTCAATAAATTGCACAGTTCTTGAGAGCAGGGCCATATCTAATTTATTTTACTTTTTACTGACTGAGACACTTGATACATCTTAGACAACTTCAGCAAGTTTACTGGTTAAATAAACAACCAAGCTTTTTCTCTTTTTAGCTCACTCCTTTCACTTGAAAATGGAGGATGTTGAAATAAAAGATTCATAAGTTCACTCTAAAGCACTAAAATTGGTGTTATATTTTCAAGATTTAACTGAATTTGTACTTGTCCCTCCTTATGTTAAAAGGTAATAAAATTTTTTAAAAATACATTTTAAAATGTTAATAAAAAATTTAAGAAGAATCATCCTGAAACGATCCTGACTCCATTTTGGAATTATTCTAACATGAATGAGACATATGTATTTGCCTTAGTTTCCTTCATTAGAAACATAAAGCTTTGTGATTCCCTTTTTTAATATCTCCTGAACACTAAATTAAATTCAATATGTTCCAATATATATAATTTAGAAATAAGTGAATAAAGTTAATTTGATATATTATTTATTTCAGTCATCTTTCTTTTTTCATTAGTCTAACAATTGGTCAATTTGGCTTACCCTTATTTTACTGATATTTTTTATTATTTTATCTCTTATTTTGTTTATTTCTAATCTGGTCTTAATTATTTATTTTTTTCCAGCAGTTTTTGTTCTAATTCCTTGAGAAATAATGTTAGATTGTTTCTTTGAGATCTTTCTGCTCTTTTGAAATAGGTGTTCATTGCTATAAACTTCTTTCTTAGAATTGCTTTTGCTGTATCCTTCAGGTTTTGGTATGCTGTGATTCAATTTTTTTTAATTTTTCATTAAGAATACTTTATTTTTAATTAAAAATAATTTTTTAATTTCCATTTAAATTTCTTTATTGACCTATAAAGAGAGAGAATGTTGTTTAATTTCTTGAATGTTATTCAAGAGAATGTTATTTAATTTCTACGTATTTGTACAATTTTCAACATTCCTCCTATTATTTATTTCTAGTTTTATTCCACTGAGGTAAAAAAAAGATATTTGATATGATTGTGATTTTTTAAAATTTATTAAGACTTATTTTGTTACCTAACATATCTATACTGAAAAATTTTCCATATACTATTGAGAAGAATGTATATTCTGTGGCTGTTGGATGAAATGTTCTGCAAATGTTTGCAAGGTACATTTAGTCAAAATAGTGTTTTAACTCTGATATCTCTTTGTTGATTTTCTGCCTGTATGATCTTTGCATTTCTGAAAGGAAGGATGTTGTCATTGCTTACTATTTTTGTACTGTAGTTTATCTATTGCTTTAGATTTATTAATACTTGCTCTATAAATTTAGTTGCTTCTATGTTGGGTGATATGTGTTTATAACTATTGTATCTTCATGCTGTACTGACCCCTTTATCATTATTTTATGGTGTTATTATATTTTTCTAAAGTTTTTGGTTCATGGTCTATTTTTTTTATGATTTAAGTATAGACATTCCTGCTTTTCTCTTTTGTTCCTATTTGCATCAATATTTTTCCATTCTTTGACTTTCAGTCTATGTATGCCCTTGCAAGTAAAGTGAGTCTCTTGTAGACAAGAGACTCAGATATAGTCTGATCTTTTCTGATATCTATTAAGCCATGCTGTTTTTTATTTAGAAAATTTAATCCATCTACATTCTAGGTAATTATTGACATAAGGTCAGACAATTAAGTTCCCGAACTCATCCTAAACAAAATGCTATTATTTCTCATTGCTAAATAACGCAATGGTCAGCATATGGCCAAGGGGAGTATACTTCAAAGGTCAGTGCAGTGATACTCAGCAATGAGGTTTGTAGCACTTTTTCTAGAGAGTTTACAAATTTAATTGTCAGACCTTATAGGTGGCTTATCTACTGATCCTTCTCTCAGGTGCAAGGCCAGAATTGACTTTGTTCCCCAAGGGGCTTTGAATGTGCAGTCGAAACCGTCTTCCAAGGTGTCTAGGAGCAATCACACACATTAGTGCTTTAGTGGAGAGACTTGACCTCTTGCTAACATTGGTCTCAGCAGTGAACCTGAAAGTTACCCTGTAGCTTGATTATGGCCACTCTAAGTTGAGGTCCCACCTCAGAGGTATTCGCATAAGGACCCAGAGGGAGTCTCACCCAGATTTTGCAGGTGAAGAGTTTTTGTCACCATGTGTACTCACCAACTTCTGTCCCATGGCAGATTTTTGGGGGGTTCAGTATCAGCTCCAGCCCCTTCTGCTGAAATTGGGGAACTATCTTGGGTATGCAGAGACTTGCTGGAGGATGCATGTCTATCTGAGCCAACAAGATAGGCTCTTCAGTCTCCATTCCACAGCAGATACTAAGGACGCATTGTCTTATTCTGGCCTACCCTGTTGCAGGCAAGTTTCTCTATTGCTTTTTCAGAGATCTGCTGGCAGAAATGCACCCACCTAAGCCAATGAGATGGGCTTGTCAACCTATATTCCACAGAAGATCCTCAGGGGGCCCAATCTAAACTTCAGCCCCTTTTATTACAGTTAAGGACCTAGATCTCGTGTAAAAATCTGTAGACCCAGCACACTCATCTGGGCTCAGGTCCCTGCTCAGCTTTCCTACATATCTCCAATAGCCTCCTTAGGTTATCCCAATGTCTATTGTGAGCCAGAGAGCCATGCAAACCTCAGATCCCTTGCAAAACTCACAGACATCCTGGACTTGGAGAACCTACTCATGTTGAGATGGCTACCTTGGTCATAGGCTCTGGGAATACAATGGTCAGTCTGCTTACAATCTCTGCAAAGTCTTCCAAGGAATGACAGGTACAAACAAACATATACTATGAAAACCAGAATAAATATCTAATCCTTCAATGCACAAACATCATCACCTTTCCACAAGTATAAAGATAATTCAGGGAAATATGACCTTACTAAACTGATAAAATAAGGTGCCAGAGACGAGTCTTAAAGTGATGGAAATATGTCATCTCTCAGATAAAGAATTCACAAAAATTACTTCAAGGAAGGTCAACAAACTCAAACAAAACATAAAGAATCAATTCAGAAATTTATCAGAAAAATTTAAAAGAGAGACTAAAATAATAATAATAATAATAATAATGATTAAAAAAAACAAATCCTGGCAGTGAAAAAGACAATGAACAAAATGAATAATACAATAGACAGCTTCAATACCAGAATTGACCAAACATAAGAAAGAATCTTGAAGAGCTTGAAGTCAGGTTTTTTAAAAATACAAGGTCAAAAAAGAAAAGGGGGAGAAGGAATAAAAAGGAGTAGAGAAATTTTACCTGACATATAGGACAACATCCAAAGAGCAAATATATATTTGAGTTTTCAGAGTTAAAGAGAGAATTGAGAAAGACAAGAGGGTAGAGAACTCATTCAAAGAAAAAATAACAAAATAACTTTGCAAATGTGGAGAAAGATATATGAGATATGACAATTAAGTTCACTAATTCATCCAGTGCACCAGGTGGCCAAGGGGTATACTTTGAGGTGACCATAATGATATTCAGTAATGACTATGTAGCACTGTCTCTACCCAAATTGAGTTCTTAATTGTCAGACCACCTATGACAATGACATCAATAGTCATTCCAGAAAAAGATTTCAAAAAACTGCTTTGAAGGATGTACTAGGAACTGGCATCCTTGCACAGCTTCACAAAGGGAGTACCTTGAAGGTGGCCTTAGTGATGATATTCACCAATGATACACGCAACACTTTTTTTTTTTTTTTTTATTGTTGGGGATTCATTGAGGGTACAATAAGCCAGTTACACTGATTACAATTGTTAGGTAAAGTCCCACTTGCAATCATGTCTTGCCCCCATAAAGTGTGACACACACTAAGGCCCCACCCTCATCCCTCCATCCCTCTTGCTGCTTCCCCCCCCATAACCTTAATTGTCATTAATTGTCCTCATATTAAGATTGAGTACATAGGATTCATGCTTCTCCATTCTTGTGATGCTTTACTGAGAATAATGTCTTCCACTTCCATCCAGGTTAATACGAAGGATGTAAATTCTCCATTTTTTTTAATGGCTGAAAAGTATTCCATGGTATACATATACCACAGCTTGTTAATCCATTCCTGGCTTGGTGGGCATTTAGGCTGTTTCCACATTTTGGCGATTGTATATTGAGCTGCAATAAACAGTCTAGTACGAGTGTCCTTATGATAAAAGGATTTTTTTCCTTCTGGGTAGATGCCCAGTAATGGGATTGCAGGATCGAATGGGAGGTCTAGGTTGAGTGCTTTGAGGTTTCTCCATACTTCCTTCCAGAAGGGTTGTACTAGTTTGCAGTCCCATCAGCAGTGTAAAAGTGTTCCCTTCTCTCCACATCCACGCCAGCATCTGCAGTTTTGAGATTTTGTGATGTAGGCCATTCTCACTGGGGTCAGATGATATCTCAGGGATGTTTTGATTTGCATTTCTCTAATATATAGAGATGATGAACATTTTTTCATGTGTTTGTTAGCCATTCGTCTGTCGTCTTTAGAGAAAGTTCTATTCATGTCTCTTGCCCATTGATATAAGGGATTGTTAGCTTTTTTCATGTGGATTAATTTGAGTTCTCTATAGATCCTGGTTATCAAGCTTTTGTCTGATTGAAAATATGCAAATATCCTTTCCCATTGTGTAGGTTGTCTCTTTGCTTTGATTATTGTCTCCTTAGCTGTACAGAAGCTTTTCAGTTTAATGAAGTCCCATTTGTTTATTTTTGTTGTTGCAATTGCCATGGCAGTCTTCTTCATGAAGTCTTCCCCCAGGCCAATATCTTCCAGTGTTTTTCCTATGCTTTCTTGGAGGATTTTTATTGTTTCATGCCTTAAATTTAAGTCCTTTATCCATCTTGAATCAATTTTTGTGAGTGGGGAAAGGTCTGGGTCCAGTTTCAGTCTTTTACATGTAGACATCCAGTTCTCCCAACACCATTTATTGAATAGGGAGTCTTTCCCCCAAGGTAAGTTCTTGTTTGGTTTATCGAAGATTAGGTGGTTGTAAGATGTTAGTTTCATTTCTTGGTGTTCAATTCAATTCCAAGTGTCTATGTCTCTGTTTTTGTGCCAGTACCATGCTGTCTTGAGCACTATGGCTTTGTAGTATAGACTAAAATCTGGTATGCTGATGCCCCCAGCTTTATTTTTGTTACAGAGAACTGCCTTAGCTATACGGGGTTTTTTCCGGTTCCATACAAAATGCAGAATCATTTTTTCCAAATCTTGAAAGAACAATGTAGGTACTTTGATAGGAATGGCATTGAATAGGTAGATTGCTTTGGGAAGTATAGACATTTTACCAATGTTGATTCTTCCCATCCATGAGCATGGTATGTTCTTCCATTTGTTAATATCCTCTGCTATTTCCTTTCTGAGGAGTTCATAGTTTTCTTTATAAAGGTCCTTCACCTCCTTCGTAAGGTATATTCCTAGGTATTTCATTTTCTTTGAAACTATGGTGAAGGGAGTTGTGTCCTTAATTAGCTTCTCATCTTGACTGTTATTGGTGTATACAAAGGCTACTGACTTGTGGACATTGATTTTATGTCCTGAAACATTACTGTATTTTTTGATGACTTCTAGGAGTCTTGTGGTTGAGTCTTTGGGGTTCTCTAAGTATAAGATCATGTTGTCAGCAAAGAGGGAGAATTTGACCTCCTCTGCTCCCATTTGGATTCCCTTTATTTCCTTGTCTTGCCTAATTGTATTGGCTAGAACTTCCAGCACTATGTTGAATAGTAAAGGAGACAGAGGACAACCTTGTCTGGTTCCAGTTCTAAGAGGAAAAGCTTTCAGTTTTACTCCATTCAGTAAAATATTGGCTGTGGGTTTGTCATAGATAGCTTCAATCAGTTTTAGAAATGTGCCACCTATGCCTATACGCTTCAGTGTTCTAATTAGAAAAGGATGCTGGATTTTATCAAATGCTTTTTCTGCATCTATTGAGAGGATCATGTGATCTTTATTTTTGCCTCTGTTAATATGGTGGATAACGTTTATGGACTTGTGTATGTTAAACCAGCCTTGCATCCCTGGGATGAAGCCTACTTGATCATGATGAATGACTTTTTTGATGATAAGCTGTAATCTATTAGCTAGGATTTTGTTGAGAATTTTTCCATCTATATTCATGAATAAGATTGGTCTGAAATTCTCCTTTTTGTTTGGGTCTTTTCCTGGTTTTGGTATCAGGGTGATGTTTGCTTCATAGAATGTGTTGGGGAAGATTCCTTCTTCCTCAGTTTTTTGGAATAATTTCTGCAGTACACGAATAAGCTCTTCCTTGAAGGTTTGATAGAATTCTGGAGTGAAGCCATCTGGACCAGGGCATTTTTTAGTTGGAAGCTTTTTTATTGTTTCTTTGATCTCAGTGCTTGAAATTGGTCTGTTCAGGAGGTCTATTTCTTCCGGGCTAAGTCTAGGGAGAGGGCGTGATTCCAAATATTGATCCATTTCCTTCGCATTGTCAAATTTCTGGGCATAGAGTTTCTGGTGGTATTCAGAGATGATCTCTTGTATCTCTGTGGGATCAGTTGTTATTTCCCCTTTATCATTTCTAATTGAGGTTACTAGAGATTTTACTTTTCTATTTCTAGTTAGTAGGGCCAATGGTTTATCTATTTTATTTATTTTTTCAAAAAACCAACTCCTTGTTTCATTAATTTTCGGAATGATTCTTTTGTTTTCAATTTCATTGATCTTTGATTTGATTTTGGATATTTCTTTTCTTCTACTGAGTTTACGCTTAGATTGTTCTTCTTTTTCCAATTCCATAAGATCTCTTGTGAGATTGTTGATGTGCTCTCTTTCTGTTTTTAGAATGTAGGCATCTAAAGTGATGAATTTTCCTCTCAAAACTATTTTTGCAGTATCCCACAGGTTTTGGTAGCTTGTGTCTTCATTGTTGTTATGCTCAAGGAAGTTAATGATTTCCTGTTTTATTTCTTCCTGCACCCATCTGTTATTGAACAGAAGATTGTTTAATTTCCATGCCTTTGGGTGGGGTCGAGCATTTTTGTTAGAGTTGAGTTCCACCTTTAGTGCCTTATGGTCTGAAAAGATACAAGGTAAAATTTCAATTCTTTTGATTCTGTTGATATTTGTTTTGTGTCCCAGGATATGATCAACTTTGGAGAATGTTCCATGGGGTGATGAGAAGAATGTATATTCTTTGTCTTTGGGATGGAGTGTTCTATATGCGTCTATCAAGCATAGTTGTTCTAGGGTCTCATTTAAATCTCTTATATCTTTGTTTAATTTCTGTTTAGAGGATCTGTCCAGCTCTGTAAGAGGAGTGTTAAAGTCCCCTGTTATCATGGTATTATCAGATATCATATTGCTCAGACTGAGTAAGGTCTGTTTCAAGAATCTGGGAGCATTTAAATTGGGTGCATAAATATTTAGAATTGAAATGTCTTCTTGTTGTAGTTTTCCCTTGACCAATATAAAGTGACCATCTTTGTCTTTTTTGACTTTAGTTGCTTTAAATCCACATGTATCTGAAAATAAGATTGCAACACCTCTTTTCTTCTGAATTCCATTTGCCTGAAAAATTGTCTTCCAACCCTTGACTCAGAGCTTTAATTTGCCTTTTGAAGCCAGGTGTGTTTCTTGCAGACAGCAAATGGATGGCTTGTGTTTTTTAATCCAGTCAGCCAATCTATGTCTCTTCAGTGGGGAATTCAAGCCATTAACATTTATTGAGATAATTGATAAGTGTGGTAGTATTCTATTCGTCTTATTTTGTGAGAGTCCATTGCTTAGTTTTATCTTTTGCAACAGTGTGGAGGTTAGGTTCTGTCCTTTGATTTCTGAGTTCTTACTTTGCTGCTGATCCATTGTGGTCGTCAGTGTGCAGAACAGGTTGAAGTATTTCCTGTAGAGCTGGTCTTGTTGTGGCGAATTTCCTCAATGTTTGTATATCCGTAAATGATTTGATTTCTCCGTCAATTTTGAAGCTTAGCTTAGCAGGGTACAGAATTCTGGGCTGGCAATTGTTCTGTTTAAGTAGATTAAAGGTAGATGACCATTGTCTTCTTGCTTGGAAAGTTTCATTAGAGAAGTCTGCGGTCACTCTGATGGATTTGCCCCTGTAGGTCAACTGGCGCTTACTCCTGGCAGCTTGCAGAATCTTTTCTTTTGTCTTGACTTTGGACAGGTTCATCACAATGTGTCTTGGAGAAGCTCGGTTAGAGTTGAGGCGACCTGGGGTCCGATATCCCTCTGAAAGCAGTGTGTCAGAATCTTTGGTGATGTTTGGGAAATTTTCTTTTATAATATTCTCTAGTATGGCTTCCATTCCTCTGGGGCATTCTTCTTCCCCTTCTGGAATTCCTATAACTCGTATGTTGGAACGCTTCATAAAGTCCCATAATTCTGACAGTGAACGTTCTGCTTTCTCTCTCTTCTTTTCTGCCTCTTTTACTATCTGAGTTATCTCAAAAACTTTGTCTTCTACCTCTGAAATTCTTTCTTCTGCATGGTCTCACCTGTTGCTGATACTTTCCATTGCATCTTTAAGTTCCCTGATTGACTGTTTCATTTCCTTCAGCTCTGCTATATCCTTTTTATATTCTTCATATCGTTCATCTCTGATTTGATTCTGTTTTTGGATTTCCTTTTGGTTATTTTCCACTTTATTAGCAGTTTCCTTCATTGTTTCCATCATTTCTTTCATTGTTTTCAACATGTGTATTCTAAATTCCCTTTCTGTCATTCCTATCATTTCTGTATAGGTGGAATCCTCTGCAGTAGCTACCTCATGGTCCCTTGGCGGGGTTGTTCTGGACTGGTTCTTCATGTTGCCTGGAGTTTTCTGCTGATTCTTCCTCATGAGTGATTTCTTTTATCTGTTTCCTTGCCCTAATTTTCCTTTCACTTTCTCTTGCTCTTTAAGTTCTTGTGCCTGTGGACTAAGGGTTACAGGACCAGAAGGGTGAGAAGGTTGAGGAGCAAAAAAGGGATAGAGAAAGGAGAGGAGGTGGGTATAAGAAATATTGACAAAAAGAAGAGAGGTACAGAAAGAGGGAGACAGGGCAATATAGGTGTACAGTAGGGTACTTTGACACAACCTTAAAAAACCCCACCTTCTGGGGGTGCCCAGTTGTGTGGTTCCCTTGAGGTCAGCAGCTCTTTGCTAACCTGATCAGACACAGTACCCCACCTCCACCAAGTAGAGAGCAAAGACAAAAATGCTATAAATCAAACCAAAACAAGCAAACAGAAAACTGTACGGGATAAAATTGGCTGGAAAAACCAAATAATAGCGGTAGAAACACTAACAAAAATGAAGTTCTAATTATTGAAATAGTTAGCAATGGGAAATTATAATTAAACTAGAAAAATTGAGAAAGAAAAAGGATCTGTATGGAAAAGGTTGAAGTTAAAAAACAAAACAACAATCCACAACATCAAAATAAACAAAAAAAACAACCAAACCAAAAAAAAAAAAAAAATACACAACCAAAAACAAAGCAGTTTGTATATGTTATTGAATATTGTCTGGGCAACACGTGGTCTTCTGGGGTATGAGATGTTAGTCACAGTTCTGATACGACTGGAGGCTGCTGATTTCTCAAACCCCAGCAGGTAGACACCCTAAATCTCTCTTCAGCCCACTTAAAAGGCACTTTGAACTTGTAAACTTGCTGAGCAGAAGCTTTCCCAGCTTTCTCGCTGGAATCACTGCTGAAGTGGCTATCCACTTACCCAGTGTGCCAAAACCGGTCTCACTCTGCCCCTGAGGTTTAGGGCTGCAAGGCGGCTCAGACCCCACCCTTAGGCTACTTGGTTGCTGGGTTACAAGCTCCCACCCATTTCTAGCTCTGCGACCCTGAGGGCGGAGCTTGCCCAGGCAGATCACTGGCAATGGTTCCGTGTGACCCACCACCAAACACTATTAGCTCCGTCTGGCTCAGCGGCTCAGACTGGGGCCCTAGACAACGGCCAAAGTTCTCCACACTCCCGCTCAGGCCTTCCCCAGAGCAGTTCAACTCAGTGCCAAGTCCAAGGACATCAAAACAGTTCACAGGTAAGGCCTTTCTGGTTTGCAGTCTCGCTGCTACTGAACTTACAGTTGTGGGCGGGTTTAGACAGATTGAACATACGCGACCACTTGCCGGTTTTCCACTGTTTTAGTCCTCCTCTTGGGGTCCAGAAGTCTCTTGCTGACTCCCTGTATCCTCATAGGAGTGATGATAGGCAGATCCCACTAGCCAGAGATGCCTGGAGTCCTATCTCCCCAGATTCATGGTGCCCAGATGCAAGGAAGCTGTTACTCGGCTGCCATCTTGCTCCGCCTCCATGCATCACTTTTTCTAGAATGAATTCATGAACTTAATTTTCAGTCCTCATGCTAGTGCTAGTTGTACCTCCAAAACAACCCTCTTGAGCCTTGGGCTCACCTGAGGTTTCATAACCTTCTACCTTAAACTTGAGGCTCCTGCGGAGAGAACGTCATCTGTGTACAGCTGCAAAATTCTTACTGTGGGGAGACATGAATGAGTTACCTCCTATTCCACCATCTGTTGATGTCACAGAGAAAAGAGTTGTAACTTTATTCTTATATGAAATGCTCCTGGCTTTGAAAAAGGCATGCAAAATACTGGCACTTTTATTCTAGTTCTTAGAGACATTGTCATGAATATGAAATGATGATAATGACAATGATGACTGATGACTATCATGATGAGAAGCAGGAGCAGGGGAATGTAGACTACAAATTATCAAAACACAGCCCAACGGAGCTTGAGACTGTGACATTATATTTCTTAGATGTTAAAAAAAGAAGCAAATGCGAAAACAAACACAGGGACAACTGTTTTTCTCCGGAATTTTGTTTTCTTTCTTAACTCAAAATTAATAAGAATATTATGTGTATGCACTTTGTAAACTTCAATGTAATTTACAAGGGTAAAATATTCTTATTTTCATTACTGTTATTGGTGTCATGGTTATATTTATTTGATCAATGAATATTCATATCACCATTTATCATTATGTTTTCATGTTTATATGTACTTGCTGAATGTTATGATGAGAAGCACCTTGCCCAAGGCCAAGGTAAAGAACAGGGATATCAACAGCAAAGACAGAATTTATTTTATGATTCTAGTATCTGGGCTTCAAGTCTCTGACTTGTAGATCTATTGTTCCATGGCTTCAAAATGACGTTGATGTTACCATTATCCTATTGGAAATAATCATGGATTAAGTGCTTATCTGAAATTGGAATCATTTTGGCAAAATAGGATTCTGATTGCACAAGACTTGTTTCTATTATGTATATGCCTTTGTGGATTTCACTAAGCTAAAAGTGAAAGAAAAAAAAAATAAGAACAGTTTATTTTTCCTTAAAAGATCCTTGACAATCTGCAACATTTTTTGATGACTCATTTTCTATTTTACAGTCTCTTGCAGGTGAAATTCAGAACATTCCAGAATGAATTTTCCAAGCAAATAGCTACCAAGATAGCTACTCAACCAGAGGCTTGTTCACAACCAATACACCTGTGTTCTCATGAAGACTTGTAGAGGACACTCACAGATGGTGTGTATTTATATAGACCATATACTTAGTGTAAGACAATTGTTGATTCATTATGTGGCAGATGTCCGTCACTACCCAATAGGTAGCTACTCATCATGTGTGGTTAAATTTAAATTAATTAGAGTTTTGCAAAATAAAAAATAATCTTCCCAGTTAAAGTAGCTATATTTCAACTACTCAGTAGCCATCAACAAATATAGACCACTTCCATCATCACAGGAAAACAACATTGTTATTGAACAATGCTGGTACAGACACTTGATAATCAAAATATGGTCCAAGAACAGGACCAGCAGCAGTAACATCAATAGCAGCGACTGTGAGAGCTTTTTACAAAGGTAGAACCTTGGGCACCACCATATAGCAATTTAGTTAGAATCTTCATTTTGGTAAGCCCTTTAGGTGATTCACAGGCACATTAAATATAAGCACTGTAGATACTCAAATAGTATTACTTAGTTTGGGGTAGAACAGAAATACAGATTTTAGTCAAAAGTAGTTCAATTATCCTCATGACTTTGGTAGTTGTCTGGTAGTTTTAGCAGCGTACTACTAAGATGTCTGATTTTTCCACCTAAAATTTTATGCAGAAAGGAATAATTTTAATATTCATAAGAAGAATTATAAAATATATAATTTATAATATGATCTACAATATTATCTATTCAGACATGCATTTAATTTTGCTAGTTTAAAATTAATTCAATTTTTGGCATTTATAAAATGCACTCCACCTAAAGTGATAATAGGAAGAAATACAATTCCAATAACTTTATTGTTCTGAGTATGTGTGTGTGTGTATGTGTGTGTGTGTAGGGGGGTTCCTTAAAACAATACTTTCTTTCCTTATCTTATCATATGATTTCATCTTGGTTTTATTTTTTTTCTTCAAGATTATAATAATTCTCCTTGTTTACAAAATGTTTATAACTCATATGGTCCTTTCTCATGAAAAGATTTTCCTAACTTCGGCCAGGTTTCTCATGATGTACAAACAACATCTCTGCCTGGGATGAACTCTATTCTTTCTTCTATTTAAGTCTCAAAGCTCCCTTCTTCAGTCTTGTGCTAGTGATTCTTTCCTCACACATATAGTCAGTGACACATTTACAGATAAATACATAGACACTTGGATTTCCATTCCTCTATTTTTCAAACCTTTTAATGTGGTTCATTGGAATAGTTCATCATACTTAGGCCAAAATAAAAAGCATTATTCTTCAAATTGATAGTTCAAATAAGGCATTGCTAATAGAATCCATCAAAAGTCCAAATATTGGTCCTATGACACAAAAAGAATAAATTATCAAGAAAGTGTTTGCAGTTTTTTGTTCCTCTGTCTTCTACGCAGTGCACATGTATGCACACACAGACACACATAAAATCTCAGTTACTTACAGATGAATTTCTTTTCTGTCCCCATGTTCTAAGGGAAGATAATTTCTGTAACACCTCAGTGCTCAAAAAGAGAGATGGACTAAACAGTGAGAGACATTGGATTGGAGATGGGAGTGCAATTCGCCAAAGGTCTAGATTGAAATTTAGAATTTAAGTTGCCAAATAAGAACTTGAAGAGAGGGAAAGAAAATTTGGCTGTCTGAATTGTGTTTCCCAAGAAACTTCTGGCTAGGGATAATTAGGTAGTAGGGAAAAGGCTCCTGAAAGTATTGGTATGGGACTTAAGTTGGATATTGAGAACTCCAAAGAGTAAGTTTTTTTTTTTTTCTCCACTTATCTTCAGTACCCAATATGCTTCTTATATTCGACTGCATAAAGAGAATGATGTACATGTAATACTAGACTATTTGCATTAATGCCCATGTCTTAGTTTCTTTAAGCTGCTATGACAAAATACCACAAACTGGATAGCTTATAAACAACAGAAATTTGTTTCTCACAGTTCTGGAGGCTGAAAGTCCAAGATCGAGACATTAGCAAATTTGATATCTGGTGAGGTCCCACTTTCTTCTATAGAAGACTCTTTCTTTCTTTCTTTCTTTCTTTCTTTCTTTCTTTCTTTCTTTCTTTCTTTCTTTCTTTCTTTCTTTCTTTCTTTCTTTCTTTTTCCATTAAGTCATAGACACATAGATCATGAATATATTTATGCATATGTGGGGGACAATGTGTTGATTTTTTTATACAATCTGAAGTGCTTACATCAAACCAATCAACGTAGCTTTTGCCTTATTTACTTGATTATTGTGTTAAGACATTTATGTTCTACACTTGACAAATTTGACTTGTACCCTTGCAATATGCTCCATAGGTGTGGTCCGGCCTTCTACCCTTAATCAGGGGATATGGGGGATGATGGCTGATTGGAGCCAACTTTCAACAGAAGCTCCAGTCCAGAGGGAGAGATAATGGCCAGAAAGAACCCAACAAAGCTGAAAGAAGGGAGCCGAGCTGAGAAGGCACCTTTTAGCTGTGTTCTTACATGATGGAGGGGCTTATGGTCTCTCTTAAGACTCTTTTGGAAAGCCATTAAGTCCATTCATGCAGGCCACACCTTCAGGACCTAATCACTTCCCAAATACCCTATCTTCCCAAATACCTTTTTGTGCGGTTAGGTTTTCAACATATTAATTTGCTGGGGGGAGGCATAAATATTTAGTCCATTGCAACATACATTTAAAATGCGAAACTATTTTATGATATGCTATATATCACCTTGGCATTAATTAGGCTGGGCCTCATTATCCAGGCTTTTAAGTTGATTTGATGAAAATTGTTAAGTTTTATATAGTGATCAGGTCAGGGTAATAGCATATCCATCATCTCAAATAGTTATCATTTCTTTATGTTGAGAACATTCACCTTCCTCCTTCTAGCCATTTGAAACTGGGTAATGTATTATTGTTAACTGTAGTTATCTTATACTTATTGTTTTGAATGTCCTTATTGCAAAAAATTAATCACATCATCTGAACAATCAACAGTGGTTAACTGTCCTTAGTCCTTGATCTGTGAAGATCATAAATAACTTTTATTACTTGATTCTCTTTAGCTTCAAAGGTATTTTTATGTTGGTCATATAAATGGCATTTATAATAAATAAGACAAGGTCTAACAAGTAAGTTCACGAACTCATCCTAGAGAAAGTGCTGCATACCTCATTGCTGAATATCACTGCAGTCACCTTCAAAATACTCCCCTTGGGAGGCTATGCATGGACCTAGTCCACACTTCGAAGCAACTTGGAACTCTTTTTCTGAAATGACCATCAGAGTTGTCATTGTATGGTACATAAAAACATGCAACAACAATAATGAACATCACTCAGGAAGACACTGACACACGTTGACATGAACACAGCTGTGAGACACTGATATACCAAGGTTATGAAACCTTACCTAGTTGTTTGTATAATGCTTCCAAAGTAAGCACACAGTGGCAAGATCATGAACTTGATTGTCAGGCTTTGAACTCTTATGAGTTCCAATACTGCTTTGTAAGAGAGACTGGGCACTGGCATTTGTCCATAGCTTCCCAAGGGCAGTACTTTGAAAGTGACCATACTTTTGGAATGTAATATTAAGCAATGAGGTATGTAGTTTGTGAACTTAATTGAGAGACCTTGTGTCTCTAAGGAATAGGATTTTTATTTTCCTCTTACTGATTTTCTCTAAGTCCTGGATTTATTTTTCAATCAGTATGTATTTCTTTTTATAATATGACAAAGCAAATAAAATGGCAACCAGTTTACTCTTGCTATTATTTCCACAATTTTATTTTTTATTATTTTTATGCTCAAATGCTATGTTTTAGATATCTCCCTGAGCATGATTACCATGACTCAATCCTTGCTCTTCCAAAGATTCAACTAGGGGAAACATCCCCATGTCCGCTGCAATGTCAATACTGTGCCTTGTCTTCTAGCTCTTAGTTCTCTACCTAAGCCTTATTTTGACCCATCGAATAAAGTAACTGCAGATTTGAGGCAAAAACTTCTGGTTGTTTAACTTGCTGGACTCCAGGAACTGATCAAAAGAGTTAAATGTTCATTTAAATAATTGAGGAGTGTACCCAGGACCTTTTGCATTTAAAGGATTATTCAGCAATTGGAGATAATATTATTTGATAAATCAGACTGTCCCAAATAGACAACGTTCCAAAGAAACGTTTACAAAAAAAGTAAATAAATTTAAACCTTGCATAAAATTGGAGTCCCAGTTAGTCACACACAGTGAGTCATCATCCCTTCTCCCACCTCTCATAGATGCAATACAGAAACCATCAAAAGCCACTCAGTTACTCCACCTTCGCAGGAGACAAAATACTGGATGCCAGTGTTTGGGGCCGTTAAACTCAGTGGGGGCTGTGGGCTGAAGGCAAAGGGCAAAATGAAGCCTTATGAGATTGGCTTCCTCCCAAAACCCAAAATATTCTTGATGCCCAAGGCATTTAGTCACTGCCATAATGCCTAGTTTCTTCTGCAAAACATCAACAATAGCTTTATTATTAGAAACCTTTGAATTAATTAAGATTCCTTTGGCTAAATACGCTACTACACCATGTAAATAAGGAGTAAACAGAGCAGGCAAACCAAACCTCCACAGAATAAAACTCTGAGGCTTACAAAAGGGCTCACTAAGTGATTTTGCACAAAGATATTCATTCCTTTACAAACTGCAAAACAGACTGCTGGAAAGCCCTTTCTGAGTTGTTTTTAATTTTTACAAATAGAAGCCTTCACTCTAAAAAATGTTTACTGCAAGTGTGAAGGTACAAATTTGGGTGGGGAGGAGGGCGATTTTATACAAAATTTCCCAGCAAATGACATGGGGCAGAACACACTGGCCCTTATAAACAACTTCATGTTGGTAGCTACCGTCTTTAATTATGCGGCATTCTGTAAAAAGAACTGTATGAAAAACACTAGTGTTCAAGCTGGAGGTACAGTAACCTAAAAGAATCAAGGCTTTTCAGGTGTTTAGCTCTAAAAGCATTTTGTGAAGGTGGTAAGAAGCTTGTCATTTTGGTTCAACTAAAAATAACTGATGGAGGGTTTGTTTTTTAGCCATCCTGTTGAGTGTAGAAATATTCAGAAGTATTTGACTCCTTAAGTTTAAAGATTTGCTAAGTCCTGTCAATTCCAATAATAAAAATCGTAACTGATAAGTGTGGCTTGATAATGCCGTCACAGACATTGCCTAATCAATTCCGGTGCTTCTACTGAATTCAGACCCTCACAAAACATCCAATATAAGGAAAATTGCGGAGCTTCTCTGAGACTCAGTTTCTGAAACAGTGAAATCATGGCCATCCCTGCAGGGTTTCTTTTATGATCTTTGTATTATTGTATGCACTTTATAAATATCAATTCAGGCATCCTCATAATAACCCTATGCATTAGATATTATTACATCAGCATTTTTTCAGATAAGAAAGTCAGGTCACAAAAGGTTAGCAATATTGCTTTTACTCTTGATTGGACTGTTGGAACATGTTTGGTTAGGGAGAATTAGGTGACTTCCATTGTGCACTTTGATGCTTTGTTTCAGGGTCACATTGGTACACCCATATTTCACCCAATGCAGCCCAAACATTGTCTTTCCTTTCCTAAGGGCCGTGGCAAACTTTGACTGTCCTTTGCTTTTGTTCATTGGTGGGCTCCTTGGGCAACATTTTTGCATATACTTTTCTGATTCTAAGATTTTCAGTAAGATTTTCCTAACTCTCTCTTAGTGTTTGCTTGGTCTTCTATGCTTATCATAGTCAGCTGATAATTTTGACGCACAATTTGACAAATTTTTGCAATATTTCTGTCAGTTCTGCTTGTTACTGGCTGCCCTGACCTTTCTTCATCTTTCTTCCCTCCAGAAAAATATTTAATCCACTTGTACACTGCCATTTTCTTCGTGGCATCCTTGTAAACGTGAACTGACAAGTTCCTGATTTCACTTACGCTCTTGCCAAGTTTAACAAAAAACTTAATGTTTGTTCATTGCTCTAATCTAAGCTCTGACATTTTTGCTTTGGCACACAAAATCATGCAACAGTAATAATGAATGTCACTCGGCAAGACACCGCCATATGTCAAACCAACACAACTGTGAGACATTAACATACCCAGGTGATGAAGCCTTACTGAGTTGTTTACATAGTGCTGCCAATGTAAGTGCAAGGTGGCAAGTCCACTCCACGAACTTAATTCTCAGAGCTTGTGAACACATTATTTTATTTCACTAAACCTAAGTCTTCTTACCTACAAAATAGGACTGGTAATTATACCTTCTGAAAATATTCTTGTGAAGCTAAATGAGATAAAGTTTATGAATGTTTATCTTAGTTTTGTACAAATGCATATATACAAAAGATGTATATGCTGTTATTATAGTTATTAACATGTTAGCAGAAGTTATCAGCATTTGTTTTCTAATAGCTATCAGTTATGACCATTGAATGTGATTCTATTTGCTTTAAATCATAGAGACAGGAAGAACATTACAACTGCTATTGGGAAGGCCATGTACCCTGGGAATGTACAGAAGTCTGAATATCAAGGAGTAGGAAATATATATCCTACGTGTCTTTTAAATTCTTACATGTGCTGTATTAATCTTACACATGCCATATTAGTCCATTTTGCACTGCTGTAAAGGAATAACTAGACTAGGTAACTTATGAAAAAATGTGTTTATTTGGCTGATGGTTCTGTAGACTGTAAAAGAAGCATGATGACAGTGTGGTGAAGGCTCCAGGGAACTTCTAATCAAAGTGGAAAGCTTATGGGCAGCAGGAGAGTCACATGGTGAGAGTGGGAGCAACACCTCCCACAGGCCCCACCTCCAACATGGGGATCAAATTTCAACATGAAATTTGGAGGGCCCAAATATCCAAACTGTGTCACATGGGAAGGTTTCTGTCTTGATCATGTTATATGGTATGCTTTTAATAGAATCTTCTTCCCAAATTTGTTGCATTTTGTCAAAATGTATACACATATATCAAGAAGGACTCTCCCATTTCCTCCCAAGTTGTATATCTTAACAGAAATGACACTAAATCTCATAAATCTTATATGGCTTTCATAATGGTTCTGATCAATTCCACATTCAGTGCAAAGGCCAAGTTACTAACCCTTGGAAAGTATGATGGACTTTGTTTAATAATTTAGCTTATAGTTACTGGGTGTTGGTAATATTGAACTTGGATGAATGGAATTCAAACTAGTCTCATAATCTGAAATCACAAGGTTAGGTAATGATAAGAAATATGAAGGATCTAGTATTTGATTTTATACTACACATGAGCTGATATGTTAGCCTTTTACTTTTTTGTAGATGCTGGTAGATCACATGAGGGTCCTGAGTCAGAAACAAAGAGTCGATTACTCATCGCGTAGGAAACAGTATGAGTACCACACTTTGTCAGTTTTCCTAGTTGCAGAATGCCCCAGGGACTGTACAATATGCCCCTAAGGAGTGGTACACACACACACACAGAAAGGACTTACATTACAGCTGAAAAGCATTAATTTTGGGAATTCCTTTGCTTTTATTGGAAGCACTAAGCAAGGCTGCATGTGTCTATGGTAGGGGAGATGTTATAACATCTCAAGGTTATAAGCTATATAGAAATTTTGAGAAATAGTCCTACAAAAAAGAGTAGTCAGAACCTTGGATTCTTGGCAAACTTGCCATGACACGTAGAAGCATAAGAGGGGCAAGGAAGATAATATCTCCCCAGATAATCACACTAGAGTAGAGCCTCAGAAAAACCATACCTATCTATTTGCAGTTGTTCTGCTCTGGATAGCATTATGTATTGCTGTATTTAACATACTGCTACTTTTTTTCTCTTCTCTTTTCCCCCTTCCTTCCTTCCTTCCTTCCTTCCTTCCTTCCTTCCTTCCTTCCTTCCTTCCTTCCTTCCTTCCTTTCTTTCTCAGTCTCTGTTTCCATCACCCTGCATGGAGTGCCATGGCATCATCATAGCTTGTAGCAACCTCAAACTCTTGGACTCAAGCGATCCTATTGCCTCAGTTTCCCGAGTACAGGCACCTGCTGTGACACCCAGTTGGTTTTCTATTTTCAGTAGAGACAGGGTCTCACTCTTTCTCAGGTTGGTTTTGAACTCTTGACTTCAAGCAATCTACCCATCTCGGCCTTCCAGACTGCTGGGATTACAGTTGTGAGATACCCCGCCTGGCCAATACATTGCTACTTTTCAATTAAATTAGTTAGTTTAAAACTGTATGTAGGGTGGCCTCAATTATCCTCACCTGTTTGTGTTTTATGCTTTTCTTTTCCCTTTTTCTTTTTGAAACAGGATCTCACTCCTTTACCTGTGCTAGAGTGCAGTAGCACCATCATAGCTTACTGCAATATCAAACTCTTGGGGTCAGGTGATCCTCTTGCCTTGGCCTCCTGAGTAGCTGGGACTACAAGGCCTACACCACTATACAGGGCTAATTTTTCTGTTTTTTTTTTTTTAGAAACAAGATCTCACTCTTTTTCAGAGTTGGTCTTGAACTCCTGGCCTCAAGCAATCCTCTCATCTTGGCCTCCTAGAGTGTTAGGATTACAGGAGTGAACCACAGCACTTGTCTTATGCTTTTGTATGATCTATTTCCACTTATATTAGATGGGACCCATTACTTGCTTCTAACCAATAGAATATGGCAAAGATGATTATGGTATGCTATTAATACATAACAATGTCTTGTCAGCAGACTCCTTGCTGGTTTGAAGCAGTCACAATGAGGAAGTCCACATGGCAGGCAAATGTGGGCAGCCTCTAGGACCTGAGGGCAGCACCTCTCTGATAGCCAGCAAGCAGCCAGGTTTTCAATCCTATGGCTGCAAAGAAATTACTTCTATCACAAACCTGAGTGAACTTGGAAGTCTTCTCCAGTCTCTAGATGAGAATGCTGCCTGGCCAAAACTATTACTGAAATTTCTAAGGCCCTAAACTGAGAACACTGCCAAGGTATGCTCACAAACCAACAAAAACTGTGAGATAATGAGTATGCACTGTTTTAAGCCAATAAATGTGTAGTATTTTATTACATAGCATAGATAAGTAATATACTCCAGTAATTCAGCATGTATCAGTAAATGTTTTAAGAATAGCAATTCCTATTTTTTAGTCAATGCAAAATAACACTTTTGATATTAAATATATCTAGCCTTTCATTTTTACATACTTTTGTTTTAAAATTAGTATTATCATCTAGATGTAATATGTATAAAAATTGTAAGCTTAACCATCTGAGCAATTATTTAATTTGCTCATAAAACCCTTCCACAATGAGTAAAAGTGATTAAATAGTTAGGCCTCTGAGCTGTTGTTCCTGAGGGAACACTGAATGGTTAATGCAGGTAGTCATGCTACTGAGCAATAGGATAAGTTGCCATCAGTCCAGACACAAATTAGAAAGTGAATCTCTTGACCAAAGGGAAATCATCATAACTTTCACTATTATTTTCTTGGGACAATAAGTATAAGTGGCAGTCAACACTTACAGAGCCTATTAGAAAAAATAAACTGTCACAGAAATTAGTATATGAAGACTAATGACTTTCTACAAATAGTAATGAGTTTCAACCAAGTGAGAATCAATTCAAGAATAAGGATGAGGCACCTGTGAGTATGGAGCAAAATGTAGATCAGCAGAATATGGGAAAAGGAGAATACTTATCAAACTGGAATAGAGACCGGGACTAGGAATTCATACCAGTTCCTTGTTAAGGAGGAACCACAGGCTGGGTGTTGTGACTTATGCCTATAATCCTAGCCCTCTAGGAGTCTGAGAGCGGAGGATCCCTTGAGGCCTGCAGTTTGCCTAGGCCTGCAGATCAGCCTATGCAAGAGGAAACCCCTATCTCTACTAAAAATAAAAAGATTAGCTGGGTGTGCTTGTGCATGTGTATAGTCCTATCTACCTGGGAGGCTGAGGCAGAAAGGATAGCTTAAGTCCCAGAATTTGAGATTGCTGTAAGTTAGGCTGATACCACACAGTACTGTATCCAGGGGAACAGAGTGAGACTCTGTCTCAAAGAAACAAATAAATAAACAAACAAAGAAAAAAAGGAGGAACCACAAAGAAACATAACAATTTTTGAGTAATACTGAGGCTTATTGATTATAATTATGTATCAGCTAATATTTACTGAACTGCACACCATATATTTTTCTTTTTTTTTTTAAATTTGCAAATTATTTTTTAATCTTGTGGACATCATGTAACATTTAATACTTTTTTGTAACATTTAATTTTTTTTTTTTTTTATTGTTGGGGATTCATTGAGGGTACAATAAGCCAGGTTACACTGATTGCAATTGTTAGGTAAAGTCCCTCTTGCAATCATGTCTTGCCCCCATAAAGTGTGACACACACCAAGGCCCCACCCCCCTCCCTCCATCCCTCTTTCTGTTCCCCCCCCATAACCATAATTGTCATTAACTGTCCTCATATCAAAATTGAGTACATAGGATTCATGCTTCTCCATTCTTGTGATGCTTTACTAAGAATAATGTCTTCCACATCCATCCAGGTTAATACGAAGGATGTAAAGTCTCCATTTTCTTTAATGGCTGAATAGTATTCCATGGTATACATATACCACAGCTTGTTAATCCATTCCTGGGTTGGTGGGCATTTAGGCTGTTTCCACATTTTGGTGAATGTAAATTGAGCTGCAATAAACAGTCTATTACAAGTGTCCTTATGATAAAAGGATTTCTTTCCTTCTGGGTAGATGCTCAGTAATGGGATTGCAGGATCGAATGGGAGGTCTAGATTGAGTGCTTTGAGGTTTCTCCATACTTCCTTCCAGAAAGGTTGTACTAGTTTGCAGTCCCACCAGCAGTGCAAAAGTGTTCCCTTCTCTCCACATCCACGCCAGCATCTGCAGTTTTGAGATTTTGTGATGTGGGCCATTCTCACTGGGGTTAGATGATAGCTCAGGGTTGTTTTGTTTTGCATTTCTGTAATATACAGAGATGATGAACATTTTTTCATGTGTTTGTTAGCCATTCGTCTGTCGTCTTTAGAGAAAGTTCTATTCATGTCTCTTGACCACTGATATATGGGATTGTTGGCTTTTTTCGTGTGGATTAATTTGAGTTCTCTATAGATCCTGGTTATCAAGCTTTTGTCTGATTGAAAATATGCAAATATCCTTTCCCATTGTGTAGGTTGTCTCTTTGCTTTGGTTATTGTCTCCTTAGCTGTACAGAAGCTTTTCAGTTTAATGAAGTCCCATTTGTTTATTTTTGTTGTTGTTGCAATTGCCATGGCAGACTTCTTCATGAAGTCTTTTCCCAGGCCAATATCTTCCAGTGTTTTTCCTATGCTTTCTTGGAGGATTTTTATTGTTTCATGCCTTAAATTTAAGTCCTTTATCCATCTTGAATCAATTTTTGTGAGTGGGGAATGGTGTGGGTCCAGTTTCAGTCTTTTACATGTAGACATCCAGTTCTCCAAACACCATGTATTGAATAGGGAGTCTTTCCCCCAAGGCATGTTCTTGTTTGGTTTATCAAAGATTAGGTCGTTGTAAAATGTTAGTTTCATTTCTTGGTTTTCAATTCGATTCCAAGTGTCTATGTCTCTGTTTTTGTGCCAGTACCATGCTGTCTTGACCACTATGGCTTTGTAGTACAGACTAAAATCCGGTATGCTGATGCCCCCAGCTTTATTTTTGTTACAGAGAACTGCCTTAGCTATACGGAGTTTTTTCCGGTTCCATACAAAATGCAGAATCATTTTTTCCAAATCTTGAAAGTACGATGTTGGTATTTTGATAGGAATAGCATTGAATAGGTAGATTGCTTTGGGAAGTATAGACATTTTAACAATGTTGATTCTTCCCATCCATGAGCATGGTATGTACTTCCATTTGTTAATATCCTCTGCTATTTCCTTTCTGAGGATTTCATAGTTTTCTTTATAGAGGTCCTTCACCTCGTTTGTTATGTATATTCCTAGGTATTTCATTTTCTTTGAAACTAAGGTGAAGGGAGTTGTGTCCTTAATTAGCTTCTCATCTTTTTTTTTTTTTTTTTTTTTCGGCCGGGGCTAGGTTTGAACCCGCCACCTCCGGCATATGGGACCGGCGCCCTACTCCTTGAGCCACAGGCGCCGCCCAATTAGCTTCTCATCTTGACTGTTATTAGCCACAGGCGCCGCCCAATTAGCTTCTCATCTTGACTGTTATTGGTGTACACAAAGGCTTCTGACTTGTGGACATTGATTTTATATCCTGAAACATTACAGTATTTTTTGATGACTTCTAGGAGTCTTGTGGTTGAGTCTTTGGGGTTCTCTAAGTATAAGATCATGTCGTCAGCAAAGAGGGAGAGTTTGACCTCCTCTGCTCCCATTTGGATTCCCTTTATTTCCTTGTCTTGCCTAATTGTATTGGCCAGAACTTCCAGCACTATGTTGAATAGTAAAGGTGACAGAGGACAACCTTGTCTGGTTCCAGTTCTAAGAGGAAAAGCTTTGAGTTTTACTCCATTCAGTAAAATATTGGCTGTGGGTTTGTCATAGATAGCTTCAATCAGTTTTAGAAATGTGCCACCTATGCCTATACTCTTCAGTGTTCTAATTAGAAAAGGATGCTGGATTTTATCAAATGCTTTTTCTGCATCTATTGAGAGGATCATGTGATCTTTATTTCTGCCTCTGTTAATATGGTGGATAATGTTTATAGACTTGCGTATGTTAAACCAGCCTTGAATCCCTGGGATGAAGGCTACTTGATCATGATGAATGACTTTTTTGATGATAAGCTGTAATCTACTGGCTAGGATTTTGTTGAGAATTTTTGCATCTATATTCATGAGTGAGATTGGTCTGAAATTCTCCTTTTTGTTTGTGTCTTTTCCTGGTTTTGGTATCAGGGTGATGTTTGCTTCATAGAATGTGTTGGGGAAGATTCCTTCTTCCTCAATTTTTTGGAATAATTTCTGCAGTACGGAATAAGCTCTTCCTGGAAGGTTTGATAGAATTCTGGAGTGAAGCCATGTGGACCAGGGCATTTTTTGGTTGGAAGATTTTTTATTGTTTCTTTGATCTCAGTGCTTGAAATTGGTCTGTTCAGGAGCTCTATTTCTTCCTGGCTGAGTCTAGGGAGAGGGTGTGATTCCAAATATTGATCCATTTCCTTCACATTGTCAAATTTCTGGGCATAGAGTTTCTGGTAGTATTCAGAGATGATCTCTTGCATCTCTGTGGGATTCGTTGTTATTTACCCTTTATCATTTCTGATTTAGGTTACTAGAGATTTTACTTTTCTATTCCTCATTAGTCTGGCCAATGGTTTATCTATTTAATTTATTTTTTCAAAAAACCAACTCCTTGTTTCATTAATTTTCTGAATAATTTTTTGTTTTCAATTTCATTGATCTCTGATTTGATTTTGGGTATTTCTTTTCTTCTACTGAGTTTAGGCTTAGATTGTTCTTCTTTTTCCAATTCCATAAGATCTCTTGTGAGATTGTTGATGTGCTCTCTTTCTGTTTTTCGAATGTAGGCATCTAAAGCGATGAATTTTCCTCTCAAAACTGCTTTTGCAGTATCCCACAGGTTTTGGTAGCTTGTGTCATCATTGTTGTTATGCTCAAGGAAGTTAATGATTTCCTGTTTTATTTTTTCCTTCACCCATCTGTTATTCAACAGAAGATTGTTAGTTTCCATGCCTTTGGGTGGGGTCGAGCATTTTTGTTAGAGTTGAGTTCCACCTTTAGTGCCTTATGGTCTGAGAAGATACAAGGTAAAATTTCAATTCTTTTGATTCTGTTGATATTTGTTTTGTGTCCCAGGATATGATCAATTTTGGAGAATGTTCCATGGGGTGATGAGAAGAATGTATATTCTTTATCTTTGGGATGGAGTGTTCTATATGCGTCTATCAAGCACAGTTGTTCTAGGGTCTCGTTTAAATCTCTTATATCCTTGTTTAATTTCTGTTTAGAGGATCTGTCCAGCTCTGTAAGAGGAGTGTTAAGGTCCCCTGTTATTATGGTATTATCAGATATCATATTGCTCAGACTGAGTAAGGTCTGTTTCAAGAATCTGGGAGCATTTAAGTTGGGTGCATAAATATTTAGAATTGAAATGTCTTCTTGTTGTATTTTTCCCTTGACCAATATAAAGTGACCATCTTTGTCTTTTTTGACTTTAGTTGCTTTAAATCCACATGTATCTGAAAATAAGATTGCAACTCCTCTTTTCTTCTGAATTCCATTTGCCTGAAAAATTGTCTTCCAACCCTTGACTCGGAGCTTTAATTTGTCTTTTGAAGCCAGGTGTGTTTCTTGCAGTCAGCAAATGGATGGCTTGTGTTTTTTAATCCAGTCAACCAATCTATGTCTCTTCAGTGGGGAATTCAAGCCATTAACATTTATTGAGATAATTGATAAGTGTGTTAGTATTCTATTCGTCTTATTTGGTGAGAGTCCATTGCTTAGTTTTATCTTTTGCATCAGTGTGGAGGTTAGGTTCTGTCCTTTAATTTCTGAGTTCTTACTTTGCTGCTGATCCATTGTGGTGGTCAGTGTGCAGAACAGGTTGAAGTATTTCCTGTAGAGCTGGTCTTGCTGTGGCGAATCTCCTCAATGTTTGTATATCCGTAAATAATTTGATTTCTCCGTCAATTTTTAAGCTTAGCTTAGCAGGGTACAGAATGCTGGGCTGGAAATTGTTCTGTTTAAGTAGATTAAAGGTAGGTGACCATTGTCTTCCTGCTTGGAAAGTTTCATTGGAGAAGTCTGCGGTCACTCTGATGGATTTGCCCCTGTAGGTCAACTGGCGCTTATTCCTGGCAGCTTGCAGAATCTTTTCTTTTGTCTTGACTTTGAACAGGTTCATCACAATGTGTCTTGGAGATGCTCAGTTAGGGTTGAGGCGACCTGGGGTCCGATAGCCCTCTGAAAGGAGTGTGTCAGAGTCTTTGGTGATGTTTGGGAAATTTTCTTTTATAATATTCTCTAGTATGGCTTCCATTCCTCTGGGGCATTCTTCTTCCCCTTCTGGAATTCCTATAACTCGTATGTTGGAACGCTTCATAAAGTCCCATAATTCTGACAGTGAACGTTCTGCTTTCTCTCTCTTCTTTTCTGCCTCTTTTACTATCTGAGTTATCTCAAAAACTTTGTCTTCTACCTCTGAAATTCTTTCTTCTGCATGGTCTAACCTGTTGCTGATACTTTCCATTGCATCTTTAAGTTCCCTGATTGACTGTTTCAGTTCCTTCAGCTCTGCTGTATCCTTTTTATATTCTTCATATCGTTCATCTCTTATTTGGTTCTGTTTTTGAATTTCCTTTTGGTTATTTTCCACTTTATTAGCAGTTTCCTTCATTGTTTCCATCATTTCTTTCATTTTTTCAACATGTGTATTCTAAATTCCCTTTCTGTCATTCCTAACATTTCTTTATAGGTTGAGTCCTCTGTAGTAGCTACCTCATGGTCCCTTGGCGGGGTTGTTCTGGACTGGTTCTTCATGTTGCCTGGAGTTTTCTGCTGATTCTTCTCATGAGTGATTTCTTTTATCTGTTTCCTTGCCCTAATTTTCCTTTCACTTCCTCTTGCTCTTTAAGTTCTCATGCCTGTGGACTAAGGGTTATAGGACCAGAAGGGCGAGAAGGTTGAAGAGCAAAAAAGGGATGAAAGAAAGGAGGACCGAGTGATAAGAAAAATAGAGAAAGGAGAGGGGGTGGGTAAAAGCAATATTGACAAAAAGAAGAGAGGCACAGAAAGAGGGAGACAGAGCAATATAGGTTTACAGTATGGTACTTTGATACAACCTTACAAAAAAACCACCTTCTGTGTGTGCCCAGTTGAGTGGTTCCCTTGAGGTCAGCAGCTCTTTGCTAACCTGATCAGACACAGTACCCCACCTCCACCAAGTAGAGAGGAAAGACAAAAATGCTATAAATCAAACCAAAACAAGCAAACAGAAAACTTTACGGGATAAAATTGGGTGGAAAACCAAATAATAGAGGTAGAAACACTAACAAAAATGAAGTTCTAATTATTGAAATAGGCAGCAATGGGAAATTATAATTAAACTAGAAAAATTGAGAAAGAAAAAGGATCTGTATGGAAAATGTTGAACTTAAAAAACAAAACAACCATCTACAACATCAAAATAAACAAACAAAAAAAAAACAACCAAACCCCCCCCCCCCAAAAAAAAAAACACAACCAAAAACAAAGCAGTATGTATATGTTATTGAATATTGTCTGGGCAACATGTGGTCTTCTGGGGTATGAGATGCTAATCACAGTTCTGATACGACTGGAGGCTGCTAATTTCTCATACCCCAGCAGGTAGACACCCTAAATCTCTCTTCAGCCCACTTAAAAGGCACTTTGAACTTGTTCACTTGCTGAGCTGAAGCTTTCCCAGGGAAGTGCTTGTCCCTGGAATCACTGCTGAAGTGGCTATCCACTTACCCTGTGTGCCAAAACTGGTCTCCCTCTGCCCCCGAGGGTTAGGGCTGCAAGGTGGCTCAGACCCCACCCTTAGGCTTCTTGGTCGCTGGGTTACCAGCTCCCACCCAATTCTAGCTCTGCGACCCTGAGGGCGGAGCTTGCCGGGGCAGATCGCTGACAATGGCTGCCTGTGACCCAGAGCCAAACACTATTAGCTCCGTCTGGCTCAGAGGCTCAGACTGGGGCCCTAGACAAAGGCCAAAGTTCTCCGCACTCCCGCTCAGGCTCTCTCAGTTCAGCTGAGTGCCAAGCCCAAAGACACCAAAACAGTTCACAGGTAAGGCCTTTCTGGTTTGCAGTCTCGCTGCTACTGAACTTACAGTTGCGGGCGGGTTTAGACGGATTGAACACACGCGACCACTTGCCGGTTTTCCACTGTTTTAGTCCTCCTCTTGGGGTCCAGAAGTCTCTCACTGACTCCCTGTATCCTCTCAGGGGTGATGATAGGCAGATCCCACTAGCCAGAGATGCCTGGAGTCCTATCTCCCCAGACTCACGGTGCCCAGATGCAAGGAAGCTGTTACTTGGCTGCCATCTTGCTCAGGCTGACATACTTTTCATAATGCTTGTGTCGTCCCTCAAACCTTCCTGAAGAAGCTATGACCATATATTTTTCATATTGTGAGTTTATCTGTTCTTGGATAACCATTTTATTATTTTAATAGCATTCCAGGTGCAAGAATGATAAGTCCTGCTATATATAGAACCTTGGTCTTGGTTCTATTTATACGACTTATAATTTAGGCTGTGTTGTCAAGAACTAGAATATTCTAAAGTGATTTGCAAGCATTCTTGATCAATCTCCATTAATTTATCTGTGACAACCTTGGAATGAATTATTATTATAGATTTTTTCCAATAGGAAAATTGACTTGCAGAACATAAATATTACAGTTAAAATTGTGAAAATTTTATGAAAACTTCAGTGATCACAAATATCTATGTTATAGTTTATTCTAGTAGTATAAAGCAAAATATAGTATGTTTATGGATGTTCTATAATTATATGTATATTTTAAAAATATCAGTAACAACTCTTAGGTTGCATTTTCACCTAAGTTATGCAGTGTATTTTTCCAAGTGTGAAAGCCTATGATTGAGGTCAAATCAGATATACTGAGGCATTTTGGAACACTATACAAATATTGGCGTGTAAACAATGTCTCCCCTGGCAAGGATCCTGCTTAAGATTGCTCATTAGCTAATCTTGGGAAGCATAACTTCACTTCATGCATATTTTCTAAAGCACAAATTTCAGATTTCCTGCTTGCATTTTATCACATAGCTGCCACAACATTATAGTTCCTTGGTGTGTTTAAACTGACAACCCCAGGTCTGGAGGCAATAAGTAGTTGCTTGTTTTCATTCTTTCCAGTTGTGGAGAAACAGCATGTTGGATCACTTCAATTTTCACTGTCAGGCTTCAATGAGTGCTGCCCTTTTTGAAATACAATAATCAGTCAAAAGATCTTTGTGGAATTTGCCAAGACTCTGAGATTTATTTCATGTGAGCATTGAGAATAAAGAGTGCTGTCTTAAATTTCATTGGTATTCTCAAATCCAAGTAAAGAGGACCTTGCTAAGACATTGTTTTCTCGTTTTTCTGTCTTTACTTTTATTTTTTAATACAATTTTATGGGGTACAAATATAATTTTGTTGCATGGCTATTTTGTGTAGTAGTGAAGTCTGGGTTTTCCCAGACTTCTTGAGTCTGGTGTAACCCTCACCTCAATAACATACATTATATCCATTAAGGAGTTTCTTATCCCTCTCCCCTTCCATCTTCTCTCCCTCCTCACCCTCCATTGTCTACTGTTCCACTGTCTGTGTCCATCTGTACACATTGCTTAGCTCCCATTTATAAGTGAAAATGTGCTATCTTTCTATTTCTGAGTTGTTTCCTTTAAGATAATGGCCTCCAGTTCCATTTATGTTGCTGCAAAAGACATGATTTCACTTTTTTATAGTTGGAATGTATCCCATTGTGTGTGTATAAATATATACTTGTATACAGTAGAAGCTCCATAGTTGACCACCTCCTTAAGTTAACCTAATTTTCATAGAATGGACATACACCACATATACTCAGTGGAATTTCCTTATATTGACCACCTCTGTATGTTGGCCAGTTTTTTATATTCCTTGGGTGGTCAAGGGAATGTATGTATGTGTGTATATATGTGTGTGTGTGTGTGTGTGTGTATAACACTTTATCCATTTTTCTGTTTTATGGACTCATTGGTTGATTCCAAATCTTTGTTATTAAAAACAGTGCTGTGATAAACATTTGAGTGCAGGTATCTTTTGGATATAATCATTTCATTTCTTTTGGGCATGTACCAAAGAAATAACAGTGTCAAATGACAGTTCTATTTTCAGTTCTTTGAGAAATTTCAATATTGTTTTATCCAGAAGTTGAACTATTTTACACTATTAACAACAGTATATGTATAAGCATTCCTTTTTCACTAGTCCTTGCCAATGTTTATTATTGTTTGACTTTACAGTAATAGCCATTCTGACTGGCATAAGATGCTATCTCATTGTGGTTTTAATTTGCATTTCTCTGATACTTAGTGATGCTGTCCTTTTCATCATGTGCTTGTTGGCTATTTGTATATTTTCTTTGAAAAGTATCTATCAATGTCCTTTACCCAATTTTAATGGGGTTATTTGTTTTTCATTATTGTTTAGTTGTTTGAGTTCTTTGTGAATTCTGGATATCTGTTCCCTGTCAGATGGATAGTTTGAAAATATTTTCCTCCATTTTTCAGGTTGTTTATTCACTCTGCTGATTATTTCTTTAGCTGTAAAGAATCTTTTTTAGTTTAATTAGATCCCACTTGTCTATTTTTGTTTTTGTTACTTGTGCTTTTGAGGTCTTATTAATGAATTTTTTTTTTTTTTTTTTTGCCTAGACAAATATTTAGAAGATTTTTTCCTAGATTTTCTTCTAATATTTTCATAGTTTCATGTTTTACATTTAAGTCTTTAGTCCATCTTGAGTTCATTTTTATATATGGTGAAAGAAAGGGTCCAGTTTCATTCTCTTGCATATGAAAATCCATTTTTTCCACCCCTATTATCGAAAAAAGATGTTCTTTCCTTGGTGTATGTTTCTGCTGAGTTTGTCAAAGATCAATTGGCTATAAATATGTAACTTTATTTATGTATTCTCTATTCTGTTTTGTTGATCTATGTGTCTATCTTTATCCCAGTACAGTGCTATTTTAGTTACTATTTCCTTGTAGTATAATTTGAAGTTATGTGATGTATGCAGCTTTGTTATTTATTTGGCTACTTGGGCTCTCATTTGATACCATATGGCTTTTAGGATTGATTTTCCTAATTCTATGAAAAGTGATGTTGGTGTTTTGAAAGGAATAGTAGTGAAAATGTCTATTGCTAAAATGGCCAATGTGGTCATTTTAATGATATTGATTCCTTCAGTCTATGAGCAGGAGCTGTTTTTCTATTTGTATCATCTTCAACTTCTTTTATCAGTGTTTGTAGTTTTTACTGTAGATATATTTCACTTCCTTGTTTAAAAGCTTCCTGGAAATTCTTTTTTAATAGCTAGTATAAATGGGATTGTCCTCTTGATCTGGTTCTCAGCTTGATTTTTATTGGTATACACATACTACTGACTTTTGTACATTGATTTAAGTCCATTGTTTGCTTATTTTTTGTTTTGATGATTCACTAATGTGAATGGGTTGTTTAAGTCCCCCACTATTATCATATTGCTGTTTCTCTCACAGTGAAGTAATGCTTTTTTCATAAATCTGGGTGCTCTAGCATTGGGTGCATGTATATTTAGGATGGTTATCTCCCCTTGTTAAATTGATCTCTTTGTCATTTATAAAATGACCTTTTTTTTTTTTTTTACTGTTTTTGATTTAAAGTTGGTGTAATAAACATACATATAGCTACTCCTGCTCACGTTTGGCTTTTGTTTGCATGAATATATTTTGCCATCCTTTTATATTCAGTTTATAAGTGAGTTTCCTTTTATCTTCAGTTTATAAAAGCACCGTAGTGTGGGCTTATGCTTTTTTATCTGTTCGGCCAATCTATAACTTTTAAGTATAACATTTAGTCCATTTACATTCAAGGTTATTATTGATATGTGAGGTTCCATAATGTTATTTGTTTTTATTTTTTTAAGACAGAGCCTCAATATGTCATC
The DNA here is from genome assembly GCF_027406575.1 of Nycticebus coucang. Lineage (NCBI taxonomy): Eukaryota > Metazoa > Chordata > Mammalia > Primates > Lorisidae > Nycticebus > Nycticebus coucang. Next base: position 158,514,377 of record NC_069780.1, on the reverse strand, counting down.
CTTGGTAGAGTGCTGAGGCATCACAGCTCACAGCAACCTCAAACTCTTGGGCTTTAGTGATCTTATTGCTTTAGCCTCCCAAGTAGCTGGGACTACAGGTGGTGCCACAATGCCTGGCTATGTTTTGGTTGCAGTTGCCATTGATGTTTGGCAGGCCCAGGCTGGATTTGAACCCACCAGCTCCAGTGTTTATGGCTGGTGCCCTAGCTGCTGAGCCACAGGCACCAAGCCAATACTACTACTTTTTTTTATCTAGTTGTTTTGTGTGTTCTTTGTTTTTTTCCCTCTGTCTGCCTTTGTGTATTTTCATGAGTTTTTATGATGGCAAATATTGGCCATTTGTTTCTGTATTTACAAGAAACTTTTTTTTAACATTTCTTGTAGGTCCAATCTAGTGTGATGAATTCCTTTAATAGTTGCTACTCTGGGAAAGATTTTATTTCTCTTTCATTAATGATATGTACTGTGGCAGGATATACAATTTGTATTGACAGTTTTGTGTTTGTGAACTATGAAAATAGGACTTCATTCTCTTCTGGCTTACAAGGTTTCTGCTGAGAAGTCTGTTGTTAGTCTGATGGGGTTTGCTTTATAAGTAACTAGAAATTTTTCTCTTGCTGATTATAGGACTTTTCCTTCATGTTGACCTTAGGCTGTCTGATGACTATATGTTGTCCCGAGGTCCATTTTGAAATATGTTTTCCCTGAGTTCTGTGATCCTTTTATATCTAGATATCTATATCTCTCTATTCCCCCAGGCAATGGGCTGGTTTGTAGAATGCAGAATGGCCTGCATTTCTTAGGCCCAGAGGGTGGGGCAAAGCTGGGAGGAGTTGGACCTTTCAAGTTTGCACTCAAGTTCTCCCATGGCAAGAGCAAGCGCCACCCCTGATAAGGGTGGCAGTGGTGAAGTGCACTGAAGTCTCTGCAGAGGGGTAGGAGGCTGCCCCAACACTATGGCTTGGGCAGACAGAAATGTGATCAGTTTCCCTGACAATCCTCTGTCACAGCACCTGGGATAATCAGTTTCATAAGATAGTGCTCTTTAATTCTGGCCAAGAGCTATAGGAGATAGCTGACTTGTGGCTCCTCACTAAACCTTTGTGCTGCCTGGAAATGGCTGTGGTACAGAGGCTCATCTGTTGACCCCAAATATGTCACCCAAGGCCCTCCTTCTCTCTGCTTCTGCTTGGTAAAGAGAGGGGTAGAGGCCCTACCTTTCACCCCAGTCAAACTCAGAGGCCACACGGCAGTTACCCCTCACAGCCCCAGTAAGCCCACCCTCTAGTGTGCTTGTGCTAATTTCTCACAGAGATACTAAGGACTATGTCTGAAGAAGCAGACAGGAGAAAAGAAGACCCCTCTCTGTGCCTGGGCTTGAGCATGGAGCCCTCTTAGCTAGTGGTCTGGGATTTCACTGCTCCCTTATAGAGCCACACACAGAGTCTATGTCTATGTCTCTGCTAGAAGTGATGCCACCATTCACAGCTCACAAGTCAGGGGATCTCCAGCATAAAAAAGTGTGTGCTCTGGTTTCTTTTGTTCCAGAGACTGCCCCTTTGGTACACCATACTCTTCCTTCCCTTAGGAGAAGCACTACCTGAGGGCTAGAATGTTGGGGAATCAGCCAACTTTGTGGCAGTACTGCCCTTGAAGCAGTTACTGGGGAATGTCACCGGAAGCTCCTAGGATGTAGAGACACAAAAGATGAGGTCCTCTGGGCAGTATATATTCCTCTGACTGCTGTGCCCCAACAATGGGACCCTCTTGCTGCTTGAGTCTGGGGTATAGGGCAAGTGACCCAGCATGGGTTTTTAGAGTTGTGTTTTGTCCACAAAAAGTCTCAAAATTGCTGCCCTCACTAGTTCCAGGTTCATGATGGCTGAAGTGCTCTCTGACACTTCATATATTGGCAGTCTCCCTCAGGTAGGAAGGGAACCAATAAATTCTCACCTAATCTTTCCATGAAATAACAAGTTCCTTGGAGCTCCTAGCTGATCACTGCCAGCCATTCTGGTCTCTCACTTCCTTACTCTTCTTTGCCCAATGTGTTCCTGTGAGGTCTCCTTTGGGCTTCAAAATGCCCTTCTTGATATTCTATTTAAATTATGATCCCCTATTTGTAATTTTGGTCTGAAGACAGCTGGCTTCTGATATGTCTAGTTAGCCATCTTTATCCCTGATCCTACTTTTATTTTTATATGAAACAGCTTTATTGATATATAATTCACATACCATACAATTCACCCATTTAAATTATGCAATTCAATAGTTTTTAGTGTATTAACCTAGCCCCACAGTCACAACCACCAAATGTATCTCATTTGCATTATTCCCCCCAAATCTCTGTAATCATTAGCGGTCACTCTCCATTACTCTCTCCCCATTCCAAACCTAGGGAGCCATTAATCACCTGCTCTTCTGGACATATCATATGAATGTAATCATCTAATATATGGTCTCGGGGGATTGGCTTCTTTCACGGAGCATAACATTTACAAGGTTTATCCATGTTACAGCAAATATCAATACTTCTTTTCTTCATCTCCAAATAATACTACATTTTGTGGATATATTACATTTTCTTTATCCAGTTGATGCAAATCTGAAAAATTCTGTTATGATATACATGCACAAATTTTTATGTGGACATGTTTTTATGTCTCTTGAAGTGGAACTATAAGACAATGTGCTATAAGGCAATTCTGTGTTTAATCTTTTGAGGAACAGCCAGAGTGTTTTCCAAAGTGGCTGAGTTTTACCTCTGCAGTGCAGAAGGGTTCTAATTTCTCCACATCCTTAGTAACATCTTCCTGGTTACTATCTGTCTTCTTGATTATAGGCATTCCGGGGTGTGAGTGGGTGTGAAGAAGTATTTCACTGTGGTTTTTATTTACCTAATCGCTAGTGATGCTGAAAATCATCCTCATATTTTGACTGGTTGCCTTTTTTTTTTTTTTTTGAGATAGTCTCACTTTCTCACCCCCAGTAGGTAGAGTGCCATGGCATCATGACTCACAGCAACCTCAAACTCTTGGGCTCAAGTGATTATCTTGCCTCAGCCTCCCAAGTAGCTGGGACTAAAGCTGCCCACCACAGCACCCAGCTATTTTTAGAGACAAGGTCTTGCTCCAGCTCAGGCTGGTCTTGAACCGTGAGCTCAGGTAATCCATCCTCCCTGGACTCCCAAGTGCTAGGATTATAGGCATCATAACCATGCCTGGCGACTGGTTGCCTTTTATTTAGTAATAGCTACATATTTGTTTGGGATAGCATAGACCCAACATGGCTAATAATATAGCATGATGTTGTTTGTATGTGTGTTTGTGTCTGTGTGATGGTGTAAGGTCCTAATCCACAGGAGATTGGTAATCTTTTAAGAATTGCCCTGATTTTATTATTAAGACTGACAATATGACCTGATAGATTTGACTGATAAAACACACCTAAGTGATATTCCTATGCTAAAAGATAAAATAAGGTAAAGTAAAATAAAACAAAACAAACATATTATCTTGAACAGTTTAATATAAACAACATATAGACATTGACTAAATCCTATTATCTAAATCGTAACTTTAGGAAGCTCACTACCTTTATATATAATTTTTTTTTTAAATGTGCATCATGCTATGTATATGCCAGAAATAGTTGTGGCCTACATAGAATGCCAAATGTTAAATTTCTGAATCAATAATAACTTCTCTCTGTTTCTAAGATATTTATAAATCTTTCCTTCTCTTTAGGGTCTTTAGAGAATTTAGACTGCCAAGAACCTACAGGAATCTTGTACAAAGCATATGCACACCATCGATGGGCTCAGTGAATATTTGTTAATGAGGAGTTTGGTGATAAATTATCACTTATTAGTTATGTGTCAGAGTGGTTCATCTGTATTGGAATGTTTTTTGTTACAAATGATGTTTTTCTCCTATACATTAGCTCTTAACATCCCTTAATGACTGAATTCATAGAAATTGATGTAAGAAAGTTATCATCCTGTTTGCTACATCCCAGCTAGCAATTACAAAGTTGAGCTTCAATGAATTGTATTTAAGTCTCTATTTAAATAGATTTTCAGTATTTACCTAATTATAAAAGATATTTATATAAACCAAAGTTTTGCAAATATATTTTTTAACAGACTTAAAGATATTTGTACAAACCCAAATTTTCACATGTATGGCTTTAAAATGACATATCAGTATTTCTCCTGAGGAAATAATTAAATTTGTATTAAATTAATAATTTAATTTGTGGAACAGCTTGAGTGGCCGTTGTGTGTGACTTGCTGAGCTCTAGAGTACGACTCCTCTGTACAAGAAAATGGTCTGAGGTGTTTAGGGATTTTACATATACAGACACACATAGATACATGTGTGTCTAACATTCACACTTAAGTTTTATTTTTAAGTGCAAGCATGAGCCGTTTATCTTATATGGAAATCCCTGTGCAATAGGAATGGAAATGGCTTATGGTACTGTCACAGGACTATTATAAGCAGGGTTATCTGGCTTCAGCTATACTTATGCTCTTTATAATTCTAATTACTTAAGAAAATTTTTCATAAGCTTGGGAACGCTTTACTTAGTTTCCATAAGGAATAGTCACCATTTTTCTGCTTGTGCTCAAAATGCATCCTGTAAGACCTCCTGTTTGATAGCAGGGCTGCATGAACCACCACAGCTGCCAGATTGTCAGCCCTTCACACACTTTCTCTGGTCCAGCTGTGGGCTGGGGCAACTTGGCACAATAGGCAACTGTGTCAATTCTCCTTTTTACCATGTTCCCATAAATAAGGACAACAAAATTCCCTCCAAACTGCGCTATCCTGGTACATAGGCAACAGAATAAGAGATTTTACTAAATGAAGATTAAAATCTGGCTGAGTAAACCTCAGCCACTTCTGTAGGACTAAACATGAGTCCATGTGTCCAGGAATGGGAGCAACCAGGATGTATTGTAGTTCTGATTTTTTTTTTTAATCAAAGTTATACTTTTAACGTCAGAGGGAGTGGAGAGAACATTTTGAGTCTCCATTGACCTTAGGCTTAGTCTCTATTTTTATTTTTAGCGTAACAATTTTGTTACATGCATCTTGGCCTGTGAGTCACTGCGTCACGGCAACGCTGACATCATCACCATAATCATTGCTGATTTCATGTTTCTGACTTCCTGCCCTCTTGTATATTGCCTTTATGTTTGAAACTTTCTTTTTAATGTTTTTAATAGTTTTTAACTTTTTAATAGATGATAAAATAATTGTATCTATTTATAGGGTACATAAAGCTGTGATATATAATGTATAGTGAGCAGATTGGGGTTATTAGCATATCCACCATCTGAAACATTTATTAGTTCTTTGTGTTGGCTGTGTTAAAAATCCTCCTTGTAGCTATTGAAAATATATAACAGCGTTGTGAACTGTGCTCATCCTATAATGCTATAGAACACTAGAACTTATTTTTCCCTTCTAGTAGTAATTTTGTATCTTTTAATAATCTCTCCCCATCTCTCCTTCCTCCTACCCTTCCCTATCTTTAGTATTCTTTACTTCTATGAGATATCCTCTTACCTGGCGCCCACATATGAGAGGTATCAGACAGCATTTAACTTTCTGTTACTGGCTTATTTTGCTTTACATAACATGCTTTAGCTGTATCCATGCCACATATGACAAGATTTTCTTCTGTTTTTAAAATGGCAGAATAGTATCCAATATGCATTGGCTATATATCCTGAATTTTCTTTATCAATTCATCTGGCACCTGCAGGTAAGTTATTTGATTCCATACCTTGGCTATTGTGAATAGTCCTGCCATAAACATGAAGGTGGCTGATGTGATGTCTTTCAATATACAGGCAGTCCCCAGGTTACACATGAGAAAGGCTCTGTAGGTTTGTTCCTAAATTGAATTGGTATGTAAGTTGGAATGGGTACATTTACCTTTACCTGTAATAGCCTCTGTTCCTGAGTGCGAGTTGTACGTCAGATGTTTGTAACTCAGAGACTTACTGGAATAGACTCTGTTTGAAAGTGGGAGTTGTACTTAAGTCATATTTTTGTAAGCTGGGGAATGTCTGCACTGATTTTCTTTCCTATAGATAAATGCTGAGTAAGAAGATATACAAAAGACTAAACAATATATGAAAAAAAGCTTAACACCATTAATCATCAGAAAAATGCAAATCAAAACCCAAATGAGGTAGCATCTCACCCCAGTTTAGGATGGTGATTATCTAAAAGATGAAAAAAAAAAAAAGAAAAATTCTCTACTGCTGTTAAGGATACGGAGAAAAAGGACCTCTCAATACATTGTTTTTCAGAAGGTAACATAGTGCAGCCACTATGGAGAGAATATTATAAAATAATAAATAAAATAAATTCCTCGGAAAACTACAAACTTTTATTTTTAACCTCCAATCCTTATCTTTAGTTTAAGGAACTAAATATTATTAATACTTTAGAAATTAAAATAAAACAAAAATATTACTATATATTATTTTGTAATTCAAGGGAAGGGTTTGGGAGGCAGAGCATAGGAAAGGATAGATTTCAGTGTTTCTAAACTTTTAGGTGAGTCAGTTTGTGTGTGCTGCTGTTGTTTTCTTTTTGAAAAAAAGCAGGAAGAAAAAACGCACTTTCAAATAACTTGCCTGCAGGCTGCAAAGGATTTGACAAGAAAATTCACAAATCAGCTTCTTTCCTTGCAGGCTAAGCTGCAAGGGCTAGTGATAACAAGTTCAGCGTAATGAGTTCTAAAAGCAGTATCTTATCCTCTTTACTGTGACATAAAAATAGTACCAATACCCCCCGGTCCCCTGAGAAAACACGCACACACTCTCCCACTCACTCTAATCACTCTGCATGAACAATTTTACTTTTTAGAGCTATCATAAAAAAGGAAAAAGGCTTCACGTTTTTATTTCTGTGAAAAATGACATTGGAATTTTTGATAGGGGTTGTTTTGAACCTGTAGAATATTTTATGCTATAAACATTTTAACTATATTAATTATATTTTTGTAATTAATCATATTAATTATAGTTTTCATCTACGAACACGAGTTATCTTTCCATCTATTTGTGTCATCTTCAATTTCTTTTATTAATATTTTATACTTGTCCATGTACACATCTTTCTCCTTTTTGGTTATATTTGCTCCTAAGGATTTTTTTTTCTTTGATGCTATTGTAAATGGGATTGCTTTCTGAAAATCTCTCTCAGATAGCTCACCGCTGGTGTGTAAAAAAGCTGCTGATTTTAGTGTGTTGATTTTATATCTCCCAATTTTACTGAACTTGTTTATCATTTTTAACAGTATTTTGGTGGAGTCTTTAGGGTTTTTTCCTCCAGACAAGATTAGATTATGAGATTATGTCACGAGCGAACAAAGAATATTTTACTTCTTTTTTTTCTATTTGGATGCCTTCTTCTCCTCCTCTTCCTTCTTTCTTCTCTTTCCTTCTTGTTTTCTTCTTCTCTCCTTCCTTTCCCTTCACTCTTCTCTCTTTCTTTTCTTACCCCTCAACCACACAATGGCTCTAGTGAGGACTTTCAGTAGAGTATTGAATACAAATGGCAAGCGTGGGCACCCTTGTGTTGTTTCTGATCTTAGAGGAAATCTTTTCACTGTTCTCTGTTGAGTATAATGTTGGCTGTGAGCTTTCCATATGTATCCTTTATTGCATTGAGGTATATTCCTTCTATACTTGATGTGTTGATAGTTTTTATTAGGAAATGATTCTGAATTCTTTTAAGTAATGTTCTCATGTCTATTAAGATGATCATATGGTATTTGTCATTGCTATCATGATACGTCAAGTTTATTGTTTTAGGTATGTTTTTTTTTTATTTTTATTAAATCATAGCTGTGTACATTAATATCATCATGGGGCACCAGACACTTGGTTCATAGATCGTTTGACACATTTTCATCACACTAGTCAACATAGCCTTCATAGCATTTTCCTAGTTATTTTGCCAAGACCTTTACATTCCACATTTACTAGGATTCACATATACCCTTGTAAGATGCACTGCAGGTGTAATCCCATTAATCCCCCTCCCTCCACCTACCTCCCCCCATTTTAGGTATGTTGAACCATCCTTTCATCACAAAAATGAATCCAGCTTGATCATGGTAAACAATACTTTTAATGTGCTCCTGAATTATTTAATGCATTTGATTTGCCATTTTCTAAAACAAAAGTTAAAAAAAGACAACACATAGTCAATTCACAATGATTTACTGAACTAATACAATCCCACTGTGTTATTGGAGTATACACTTGTGCTGATGAACAGTTCTCTTTCATTTGTAAAGAGCAAAAGCAAATAATCAGTTCATGAGATCATTGAAGTATTGTGAAATATCATATCTATACAAGTTTTATCTGTACTACTGATTACTTCAAATGTTTAGAAATTTTGATGTCTTTTTTTTCTTTCAATAGTTACGCAAACATTGTTTAGGGCAAATATATGTGGCAAGCAGAAAGATGATAAAATGAGCAAATGTAATTTTTATTAACAAGGTTTGATTAAGTGACTCTTGGCTGGGAATGCTTATTCTCTACTAAAATTCTCTGTTTTGAGTTTATATATGCAATAGCATTAAGTTTATATATGTTTAGCGATTGCCAAAGTAACCCTAATGCTAAGATACATACTTTTATGTATGACATTATCACTATTAATAAAATCATCTGCATCTGAAAATATTACCTATTTTATGTGATTATCATTACATACAAATTAAAATAAATTTTCATTAATTTTATTGCTAAAGTTAGAATTTCAAGGTATTTGTTAAATACCACTACAACATGGTCATCCTCCCTTCCCTGAAAAAACCTCAAGATATTTATAACATAATAATATATAATAAAATAATTACTAGTACCATTATGGTATACAAGAAATACACACACACATATATGTGTGTGTGTATATATTTGTAGTTGTTTATTTTGATTCTCACAACAGTTACATGATACAGATTTGGCCAACAGCACAAATTTATAGAACAAAAACCTGCAGTTGCCAGAGGCCCATTCTCTTTGGGAGGTGACCCATTTCTTCTGGCTTTCTCTATGATAGGAAAGTTGAGGAATCACATAGCTGAGTCACTTAACAAAAGCTATTAGCTCTGAATTCACTATGTCATATTTTTTTCCAAATGAATAAATATGGCTAAGTGAAGGAAATCAGCAGATAAGGGTTTGGGGTATTTGATGCCATTTGCTTCCATTCTCATATTTCTGAAAAGCTCTTTAATTTCAGTTCCTTGTCATCAACACTGACTTGGTTTAACACAGATAAGTGGTGTAGGAAGAATGGAACTGGGACTATTTTAATTGCTGAAGATATTTCACAAGCCATTTAGACACAGAGAAGGAAGAAAATATTTTCTTGATTCATTTCAAGTAGAGCTATTTAAGTGGCAAGGCTAATAACTTGTTGTCTGGTCACAGAACTGAGTCATTGTAAACCTGGGGACTTGTGTTTTGATCTTCTCTGGTGCTTGTTGTACCTTCTGCTGACCATGATTTACAATTTGAAAATTATATTTTTAGTTCTTTGGGGGTTATACACTCACAAAAATCTTGACGTTACTTGATTCCCTAATGGGAGGTATGAAGCTTATGAACTAAAAGCACACATAAAATTTAAATTGTATTTTCACTCACCAATGCCTTAATAGGGCAGAAACTCTCTTACTCAGACAAATAATTAGCTTTCACAATAGAAAGATAAACAAAACCATCAATTATAATTATGTAAGTGTTCTTCCTGCTGAGACAAATTAGTCAACCCTTATTCTTCAAGTTTGATACATAGACACTACATACAGCCTTGAGAGAGCTTTCTGGATAAATTTGGTAAAAATAATTTTAAAAGTCTGAAAACCATTCTCTTGCTCAAGATACGTATGTTTGTTGTAATCCAGTGCCTTGTTTATATCTTACTTTGTCATGTTCCCCTTTTCTGTTAAAAGAAAGTCAAGAGGAGAATTTAAACGTTTTTATTTGTAAGGGGAAGGAAGCCTTGCATGTGAAAATATCTTTCAAATGGAAATTTCTGTGACAATGTCAGATTTTTCTTTACTCATTTGCTTAAAGAAAAATCTTGCCACTAAATGCTTATTTGGAGATGACTAAATACGGTATATGTATGTAAACACACACATATATATATAGTATTAAAAAGTCGAATTTATTTTATTTTAGTATTTCAAAATTAGTGTTTTTTAAGCATGGAATCTTATACACATATTAGCTTGGGCCGCCAGAACAGATACCACGGACCGCATGACTTTTAGAAAAATAGAAATTTATTTCTCACAGTTCTAGAGATTATGAAGTCCAAGATGGAGGTGTGAGCTGATTCAGTTCCTGGTGAGGGTTCTTTTTCTGGGTTACAGACAACCTCCTAGCTGTGTCCTCACATGGCAGAGAGAGAGGGAGCTGTAGCTTCTCTTTTCTTATGAGGGCATCAACCCTGTTGGATTGGGCTTCACTTTTATGACCTCATGGCCACATTTATGGCCTCCTCAGAGGCCCTGCCTTCAAATGCAGTCAACTTGAGGCTTAGGGCTTCAACATATGAATTTTGAAGGGCACAAACATCCGGTTCCTAACAAATCTAAGTAAATTGTTTGTAGGTGTTTAAGCAAAGATTTCTTTTAGTTTTAATCCTTAGAAACATGGTTGGAAATTACTTTTTGATTTTGCATTTGTTGCTGCCGGAATAAGAATTTCCTCTTGAACGGAAGCATACAGTAAGTATGAAATCTTTTTTATCTTTTGTGTCTTTACAGGTGAGGTTTCACCATGTTGCTTAGACTTGTCTTGAACTCCTGGCTTCAAGCAATCCTCCCACCTCAGCCTCCCGAGTTACTGAGATTACAGGCACAACCCCCCACACTCCACAGTAAGTCCTATTTCTTATTCCATGAACCTGGATAAGTGAAAAGTATAACTTCTAATATTTTTAAGATAAAATTTAGCTTCTCTCTTAGGCCCTAGTTCTACTCACTGATAAAGGTCCCATCTCAGCCATTTCAAATGTCCAATGTCTGTCAATGAAGAGTAATCTTATTCAATTTATGCTTTCACAGATTTTCTCAAGTTAATATCTAAATTCCATAGGGTTTAAATAATTTCAAAGTATAGGAAAAGATAAAGATGCCTAATTGGCATTATGTATTCTGGCACCTGCCTTAGTCTACACCTCCATCTGGTCTCCTGTTGTTAGCCCATGTAGATTCACTCAGAGTTTTTTTTTTTTTGTTTGTTTTGTTTTTGAGACAGAGCCTCACTATGTTGCCCTCAGTAGAGTGCAGTGGTGTCACAGCTCACAGCAGCCTCAAACTCTTGGGCTTAAGCAATTCTGTTGCCTCAGCCTCCCGAGTAGCTGGGACTAAAGGTGCCCCCACCACAGTGCCTGGCTATTTTTGTTGTTGTTGCAGTTATCATTGTTGTTTAGCTGGCCTGGGCTGGGTTTGAACCTGTCAGTCTCTGTACGTGCGGCCAGCACCATAACCACTGTGCTACGGGTGCAGAGCTTCACTTAGAGTTCTTCAGACCACCACCACAAAACCCATTCTGCATCCATCGGCTCCTTCGTCTTATGAGAAACTTCAGCTCTGGCCAATCTTACCCATGAGAAACTAAGCCGAAAGTCCAACTGCCTACATATCTTGTGCAGCCATTTCTAGTGCACGAATACTGTAATATATGGAAAAACAATCCCTCCTCTCCCCCAAATTTCCACATCCTAATCCTCAGAACCTGTGACTATCTAAACAGCTGACTTTAATGTAGTGAGATTATTGTAGATTATCCAGGTGAGCCCAACGTAAAAATGTTCTTGAGAATGCATAAGGCAGGCAAAAGGGTCAGAGAAGATGTGAGGACATTCGCAGGACAGAACAATGCCGCGTGATGACTCACCCCACTGTTACTAGCTTTGAAGATGAAAGAAAGGAACCAGACGCCAGGAATGTGAGTGGCTTCTAGAAACTAGGATACAGGTTCTATGCCATGAATGACTTGGCAAACTTTCTAAGTTTTGCTGACTTTCAAAGCTCTGCTTTGGAATGCAGGCACGAGAGCTTTCTATGTTCCCTTCCATCTTAGTAACTTGGCTAAAGTTAGGGAAGAGGTAAAGAACCCTACTGAGTGCTAAGGTCTTCTATTCTTTTTTCTCATTGCTCTCTTTCCCTTAGCTTATGAAAACTTTAACAAATGAGGAAAGTTGGAAGAACTACCTTACTACACATCTCTTAAAAAACAGTTGTTTATGAAATAAATTTTATGACTTGAATTTCTTCAAGTCTTAGACAATGGCAAGTAAAACAGCATAGCTTTTGTAAAGCAAAATATTTGAATTTCAAAACTCTTGTCTTGGCTATGAATTTTGAGAGCTTATTTGAAATAAAGAAACTGAGGAATTTTTTTTTTTTAATTCCCTGTGTTTAGTAGCATTATTCTCTCCCGGGGGAGAGGAAGGTGGAATAAGCAAGTTGTCTAGTCTGAGAGTTGTCACATGGCACGAAGATAAAGAGAGAACAAATAGGAGTTAAAACTTCAAAATGTTATCCCCATAAATAAGTTCTTGGCTCTTCATGTAAATTATTCACTTTTTCATTATCTTCAGTCATATTTAACCTCAGGACATCTTTCTCCTGTCATCTAGAGCACTACTGAGCCGCTCTCTCCTGTCTTTAGTTACTGATGTGAATGATTATGATAGGAGTGTTTTAGATTCAGATTTCCAGAGTTGGTGGGAAGAAATACTTCTCCCCACAGGCCCCTCAGTAGACACGTTAAGATTTACTAAACTTCCTGACCTATTTACTTTATTTATGTATTTTGAAACAGAGTCTCACTTTCATGCCCCGGGTAGAGTGCTGTGGCATCACAGCTCACAGCAAACTCCCAACTCTTGATCCCGGTGTTTCAGGTTCTTAGTCTTGGTGATTTGAAGATGAATCCACGGACCACAGATCAGTGGTAAGACAGGATTTATTCACAGAAATAAAGAATACAAAAACTACAAAAACCAAAGCTCCTGGCAGAGAGAACACACGTGGGGAAGAAGCTCTCTTGCTCCCTCTCTGAATGTCTCAGGCTCTCTGCTCAGGGGTATATATAGTCACAGGGGGTTCTTTTGCTGAAACTCAATATTTACTTTTAGGGCCAGAGGTCTTCTATAGTTACAGCCTGCCTTCCATTTAGCAGCAGGGGGCTGGAACTCTCAGGCCCTGGACACTCACATGAAATTGACCAGGCCATGAAATTGACCAGCCCTAGAAAAGGTGGGTTTTCCCCTTCAGCCAGAAGTGCAAGGAAGGAGACACCAAGCCCCACCCCCGCGCCCCCCGCAGTTGTCTGGCCCCTCGGGCTACTGGAGCCTACCAGAGCCCCTCTGCTCACCCTCCAGCCCGCTGGTTCCACTGTCTTCCCATCAACACAGCCAGGACTAAGGCTGCAGGTCTTGGCGCCACCAGTCCTATATCACTCTTGGGCTCAAGTGATAACCCTTGCCTCAGCCTCCCAAGTAGCTGGGACTACAGGCGCCAGCTACCATGGCTCAGCTATTTTTAGAGACAGGTTCTCACTCTCTCTCTAGCTGGTCTTGAACTTTTGAGCTCATGCAATCCACCTGCCTCAGCCTCCCAGCTAGGATTACAAGCGTAAATTGCTGTTATCTAGTTTGATCTATTTACTTTAAAACACAGCATCTCACCAGAAGTGAAGTGGTCCCAGAGAAAAGCTGCAGAGAGAGCATCTCTTAGTCAACTCCATAAATGGGATCTGTTGCTATTAGTGACACTGTCTTGGCACGAGAGGACCCTGCTGGATTTAAGCAGCTTGATGATTTGAATACTGCTTTCTTTTAATCCTCCTGGGCTTTCAGTCAGATTAATCATTGGTGAGATCACATTCTTGTGTTTTAGGTGGGACAGTGGGACTGGGACTAGGGCCAGAGTCAGTGCCCCATCACGTCCCTGAGCATAATTCCTAATTCTACTTTATCTTATTGCCCTGTTGGACATGAATAAGCAGAAAAGTATTTGGGAAGAGAATAAATTATATTTCAAAATTTAATGTTGTGAGTTCATTATTTCAGATAACTCTCTTCCCTTTCTTCCCTCAGTTCATACATAGTATCAGAAATTGCTTGCATTTGTTGTATATAGGTATCAGCAGAAAGGTTTTGTGAGAAAATTCTCTTAAAGCCAATTACCCTGCTTTGAGTTTCAACAATAAGGCTAGATATTAAGATAAATTAAAATTTTTGATGTATAAATTATGTTTTACATAAAAATAATATTTTTGAAAATATTTAGAATAAATTGAATTTTAATAATTATAAATGTCACATATCTTACTAAGTTAAATAATGAATAATTTATTCAGACTTCAATGTGCTTTCTTCACCCTATGAGTTCAAATCAAATTACTCAACATAATATGTGTCTGTGTATAAAATCACATTTCTATGCCCCTGAACTCCTCTTAATTTTAATATTATGTTAATAGTAATATCTTCACACATTTTAAAATTATGTAAATGCACTAAAACAGATTAATATTTGAAAGAATACTGTAGTGATTCCTTCCACAAATAGTAAGGGAGGAGACAAGCAGGGCCCCAGCCATACACTAAAGGTGTTGGGTTCGAACCCGTCCAGGGTCAACTAAACAACTACAACCAAAAAAAAGCAGGGTGTTGTGGCAGGCGCCTGTGATCCCAGCTACTTGGGAGGCTGAGGCAAGAGAATCGCTTAAGCCCAAGAGTTTGAGGTTGCTGTGAGCTGTGTGACACCACAGCACTTCTAGTGAGGACAACATAGTGAGATTCTGTCTCAAAAAAAAAAAAAAAAAAAGAAAGAAAAAGAGACAAGCAATGGGCCCAAAATATATTGGTGCTTTTTCCAAACCAGATATTGTGGTGAGAAAGATAATTTGATTTAATTCTTATAGCCCTGTAGTACTATTTAACTGCATTTTCAACTGAGTTAACCTAGTTAATTAACATAGTAACTGTGGTTACTTAGTTACTAAATTAGTAATTGGCAAAAAAAGTATTAGAAACTCTGTAAGTTGACCACCCAAGGGATGTAACAAACTGGTAAACATACAGAGGTGGTCAACATAAGGAACTAAGCCTCCTGTACTGAAATGTACATGTGGTGTGTGTCCAGTCTATGATAATTAGATCAACTTAAGGAGGTGGTCAATGTAGGGAGATGGTCAACTACAGAGGTTCTACTGTAGTTAGTGAATAGAGCAGGTATTTTGTCCAGATTTATCTGACTCTAAAACTTTCATTGTTTCAATAACACGCTACCCTTAATTGCTTGCTAAATGCTTTTCAATATTTAATCTCTATGTGATATATATTTTGGGAGTTTTCAAGTTACATACAATGTCAAAGGATTATTAAATCTCACAAAAACTGTAGTTATCATCTAGTCCAAAGTTCCTTTTGCTAAAAAGGAAATAAGCTCAAAGTGATAAAAAGACAATCCATGGCCTTACAGCTTGATACTGAAAAGACAGAACAAAAACTCATATTATAAACCAGATTCCTACTTCACTTTACCCTGTTAAAGGTCGGGGGTCCTGGGTTCCCATCCCAGTTGGCCTGGTTCAGTTACTGAATGGAACTGAGAATTTCAACTGTAGCTGGGGAGGAATAGAAAGCAAAAGTAACTTTGCAATTTAGTGCACTTTAGCACAACATTAGAGAAATTTTAATTAAGAACAAAGAGAAAACTTAGAGCACTTCCAAAGAGAGCTGGAGGTGGGCCCCTCTCATGAATACAAAGAGAGAGAGATACACAAAGGCAGTGCAGGGATATAAGTATCCTCTTACTCTGTCTTTGAAATTGCTTGTATAACTCTTTCATTGGTCTCTCTGTGCCTCCAGGCACCTTTGCCCTTATCTATTGGTCATTCATTACCTAGGTTACCTCATACCCACATTCCTTTCCCATAATGTTTCTAGGGGCCCCTAGACATCCTCAGTCAGCAGGCCAGGCATTTCTCCCATCCCCTTTGAAGCCCTTTTCTTTGTCTTCACATCCAACTGTTTTTAGAGGAATCTAATCAGTGCTTTATAAATCTATGGTCTACTTATATGTGGATTGTTTATCCCAGTCACTGAAAAATAATACTCACCATATGATATTCAGAAAAAATGTCCTGTTGGGATAGTCTATATTCCACATATCATGTATATCCTAATATTGCCCTAATGTGAAAAAATAAGGGTGCACAAGCTTGCTGGGGGAGCTTTAGAGGACTGAGCTTTGCTATTGAAATTCTCCCCAGACAGGTGTCATTGTCTGAGAGACTGTTCTTTGTTTGCAAGCCTTTCAATCCTTATACTATGGTGCAGAAGGAAGTTTCACACTCTTGAAAACAACTAGTATTTTAGATAAAATTATTAATTAGCACATGGAGGAGGATCCAAAGTGATTCCCAATCCTATGGACTTGACCTACACAGGACAGTGAGGTGATGTATCCCTAGAGTCACTCAGGCTTTGATAATGAGCACAGGAATCTTAGAATTGTCAACTAAAATAAAATCTTAAGATTCCCCACTGACTGGACCCCCTTTTGGCCAAGAGGATCCCTAAAACTAGTTGTTATCCAGGAGAAAGGAGATCAGACCCGCCTCATCATGCCTACTCCCCTTCTTAGAGATGCCCTCCAGGACTCACTAACAGGCCTAAGGCTGTGCAAGACCTACCTGCAAGTCCTCAATATATACAACCCAAACCACTTGGTCCATCTGGCACTTTGTCTCTAATAGACCCTTTATCTTAGGCATTCCTCTTCACTGACTCTAGAAATGTTAGACAAAGTCTAACTCTTTCAACCAATGTTCAGTTAAGGGACTCTTTAAACCCACATATCACCTGAAAGCTCCCCCACTTCTGGATGTCCCACCTTTTTGAGTCAAACCAATGTATGCTTCCCACCTATTGATTTATGACCTCACCTGTAATTCCTGTTTTCCTAAAATATACAAAACCAAACTGTACCCCACCACAGGGAGTCCACTTGCTCAAAGCTTCATGGGTATGGCTTTAGGGTATGGTCCTCAAATTTCACTCAGAATAAACCTCCTGAAATCATTTTACTGAGTATGGCTTCTTTTATACAGACAGAAAAGTATGGAGGAAGAGTCAACATAGTTGCTAATACACTGGATTCCACATTAGGAATTACCAGATAATATCAGGGTAGAAACCAAAACACTCAATACCTAATGCGCAATTGAGCCCGAAACTGGGAGGCAGAAAAAAAAGTGTGTCAGGAAAACAATGAAGAAGAATACTGACCAAGTCTCTCCTCTTTGATTTGCGTCTAGTTAAGATTTGGTATTGAAATGAAGCATGAGAATTTTGAACCTCAAAACATAATGAAACATTGAAAAATGAGCTTGAAGCAACAATTTTATGTTGTTACAGTATAAAGATTTTAAAAATTATTTTAGATAAAAGTAGAATTTTACGAAAATATAGAAAGTGACAGGGCTAAGGAACATAATGGAAGAACCAGCAGGCAACAGAAAATTATCTAAGGGAAAGCAACAGATTAGATTCAGAGTTAAAACAAGAACAGCAGCAAATGAATACAATTTGGTAAGAGTATTTTCATGAAATATAAGCCAAGCAAGCAAAGTATTTAGCAGAGAAAGTGACAGAATCCAAATGAGAAGAAAAGGGAATTTGGAAAATTTCAATCTCTAGTATAAATTAATAATATTTAAACAAAGTTACTCAGAGTATTAACTTCCAATAAAATAATATAAATGCCTGTTAAGAGAAGCACTCTTACTTAACAAATTTGTCTATATATTTAAAGAAAATTGAGATATATTTATCTCAAAATTGTGTTCTCAGCTTATTCTCAATTTTATCGTGATTTTTTAAAGATAAATGCCTTAGATATTTACTTCACTTCTCAAGTGTAGACAGAAATAAAAATACATTAACAAAAAATAGATATTTAATAGATAAGTAAGAAGGTGGGATATGGAGATAGCATAGAATAACTACTTTTTAAAATATAGAGTTTGAGACTGTCATTGAGAGAGAGAAGAAACACAAAGTAACAAAGATAAAAGCTTCAAGTGTTGAGAAAATTGAGTTTCTGCAGCAACAGGAGACAGTGATTAGGAAAGTGGGGGTGGAGAAAGAAGCCTTTTTCTATAAAGGCAGAATTTGTAAACAAACTTTTGGAAGGAGATATAGAGAGAGACATATTGAATATATAGGATATTTTAAACTTTTCCTGATAATAGTAATATGTTCTATTTAAATAATTGAGAAAGAATAGGAGAAAAAAAATCCATAAATTAAATCAGTAATTCTAAGACTCAGAGATAGTTACTAAAACATTTTGAAATAGTGCTTTTCAATTTTATTAGCATTTTTATATGGATAACACAATAAAATTCAAAATTTTACTGACTTGAAAAGATTATGCTAGTTTTTAGTTCTATTTTGATTACACAATCAAAACAGAAGATGAAGGTAAAGTCGTGTTAAAATGTACAAACAAGAAAATTGGACAAGGAGGAGATTGAAAGAGGCAGCAGATAAATTATAAGTGGTAAGCGGTGATGTAAGAGTGCCCCCCAAATGTTCACAGAATGTTCTAGTCTCTCTTGGTTTTGTTGTTATACAAACTGATGCTGTTTATTAAGCTTTTTCTTGTTGCCTGATGATTTTGAAAGGCTTATGACTGACATTAAAAACTAGTTCCAAAGACTAGACTAGATTTTTGATCACAAATAATTCTTTTAGGTAAGATACATTTTTTTGGCTTGTGGCAGGCAATCTGCAGTCAATATGACCTAAAACGTGGGCAGCATCTGTAGCAAATCTCCAGGCTGAGTACACATACATACCTTATCACTGGTTCCATTTAGGACAAAGAAATCCACAAAGAATGTTGTTCTCATATTACTGATGAGAAAATGTCAACTAACCCCCCAAAGCATAAATTTTCTCTCGCCTACCAAAAAGCTGAGGTTGTAAGGTAACCAAGTAAAGAACACTTTGGGATAGTTGGGGCCCGAAACAGAAAGGGGCTTCATCTTCTCTCTCAAGTTATTTATTACTGACGCCTACAAGGTGCTCATGGGAAAGCCTGGGGGCAGGACAGGAGAGCAGGGAGAGACTGGCCCTTGGTGGCACAGGTGCCGACATGAGCAGTGGCTGCTGGATAACGTGGAAAAGGTCTTTCCCAATTTCACAGAAACTTCTGTCCTACAACGTTAAGCCCTGAGCCATTGGAGAAGAGAGATAAAATACCTTTTGGCGCCAATCCAGACAAAGATACACTTCTGGAAAAAGGAGAAAAATCTTCTGGGCAGGAAGTTCTTGGCCATCACCACCCACAGACACAGGCAGGGTTTAGCTGCCACAGGAAAAGGCAGACACAACAAAAAAGCTCTGTCCTTTGCATGGAACCCATCCAAGGCCGAGATTGAACCATGACAAAAAAGAACTTTTCCTACACCTCTGATAAACCTAGCTCCTGTGACAAGCAATCTACACTGGGAAAGTGCGGGAGCACAGAGAAAGGCACCCTTTATGGCAAGGTGTGCAGGAAGAGCTGAAGGAAGACTAAACCCCTCAGCACCCCAGCTGCCTCTGTAAAGCACAAGGTGAGCACCTCAGTCAACCAACAATGGAAAAATGAGAGTCTGTGGTGTCCTGAAGGGACAAGTGACAACAAAGGGCAAACGCTAACATTAATGAGATCTCAAACAATTACACGAGGGAAAATCAGACGCCAAAGATTATGTACTTTATTATTTCACATTCATTTCACATTACTTATAAGATTTCACATTATCATCACATTTTGAAAAGGAAAATCTACAAAGTCAGAAATAAGAACCATGTTTACCAGTGACTGTGAGTGATTAGAAAGGGGACGTTTGGGGTAATGAGAATATTCTATATCTTCTACCTGATGGTGGCTATACAATCATATACGTGGACTTAAATGTGTGTAAGATGACTTTTTAAAAGTCTGCACAAATAAAAAAGGTGTCATGTTTGTTGCAAGGGGAATTTAATCGGACTTCCAGAAACCCAGTTATGTTTTCCAATCTGAAATTGGTCTTTCATATGTGAAAGACCCTAAATTTGTTTATTCATTTAAAATTTATCAAACTATTTTTTTTTTTTTGTAGAGACAGAGTCTCACTGTACCGCCCTCGGGTAGAGTGCCATGGCGTCACACGGCTCACAGCAACCTCTAACTCTTGGGCTTACGCGATTCTCTTGCCTCAGCCTCCCGAGCAGCTGGGACTACAGGCGCCCGCCACAACGCCCGGCTATTTTTTGGTTGCAGTTTGGCCGGGGCCGGGTTTGAACCCGCCACCCTTGGCATATGGGGCCGGCGCCCTACTCACTGAGCCACAGGCGCCTCCCTATCAAACTATTCTTTAATAAAGATCTAGTGTTATAGGCATTATCTGAAATACTGAGTTTATAGTGTTAAAGAAAACAATATTTCTATTTTTATGGAGCTTTTGATAGAAGAGACAGCAAATACAGTATAACAAGAACAACAAATTCAGCACAAAACAGAATTGCAGATACTGGTAATTCCATGAAGAAAGTAACACGGGTTTAAAGACAGAGCTGCACTGTAGAAAGCAACATTATACAGGGCGAGGTGAAGAGAACATCTGACCAGGTAGTTAAAAGGTGTTCTCAAGAGTCTAAGGCAAAATGTGGAAGAACACTCTTTGCAGAGGAAGGACAAGTACTAAAATCCCCAGCTTTTGATTGGAACTTTTTAAAAGGGGAATATATACATGAGCACTCATAACCCTCAGAGTGTGGGAACATGTTGAATTTGTGTTTATTTTAGACACTTTTTTTATTGTTGCTGTAAAAATAGCTTTAAAATGCTGTTTTTTTGTTTTTTTGTGTTTTTTTTTTTGCTCAGTGCCTGTAGCACAGTGGTTATGGCACATACACCAAGGCTGGTGAGTTGGAACCCAGCCGGGCCAGCTAAACAACAATGACAACTGCAACAAAAAGTAGCCGGGCGTTGTGCTGGGTGCCTGTAGTCCAGCTATTTGGGAGGCTGAGGCAAGAGAATAGCTTAAGCCCAAGAGTTGGAGGTTGCTGTGAGCTGTGACACCACAGCACTCTGCCAAGGGTGACATTGTGAGACTCTGTTGCAAAAAAAAAAAAAAAAAAAAAAATTCAATTCTATGCTTTTTTAAAGTTTTTTTTTTTTTTTTTTTTTTGAGACAGGGTCTCACTCTGTTGCCCCTGTTGGTCTTACCCTATTGACCCTGGCTAGAGTGCTGTTGGGGTCATAGCTCACAGCAACCTCAAACTCCTGGGCTCAGGCAATTCTCCTGTCTCAAGCTCCCAAGTAGCTGGGACTACAGGTGCCCACCACAACAACTAGCTAATTTTTCTATTTTTAATACAGATGGGATCTCGTTCTTGCTCAGGCTGGTCTCGAACTCCTGATTCAAGCAATCCACTCCCCTCAGCCTCCCAGAATATTAGGATTACAGGTGTGAGCCACCGCACCCGGCCCCAATTCTACGTTCTTAATTTCATTCTTTGTGAATTTTTTTAACTATAAAAATAGTATCACTTTCCAACTCCTTTTGCAAGATGGAAGGTATTAATGTGTAAGGGTCATTAAATCAAAATGTTGATTTACTACTGTAATATTGTCATCAATCTTTATGTAAATATCTTTTGATCCCTCTTATTGAAAAAAGTACCAAATCCAATTTTTGAAAATTGGCCTATTTTAATTATTTTTTGTTTAGGGAAAAGAGTGCCTTTGGATTATCTTAGTATAATGTTTTCTCAGGAAATAAATGGTTCATATTTTATTAATGCAATAAAGACCCTTATGACTTCTCAGTTTGGAGGTTTTTTTGGAACGTTCATTTCAAATAAGTGTAATATTAGAAACTCCTTCTACCTGAACTTGACTTTCAACATAAAATTATTTCTTCATCCTATTATGTTTATCTTATGACTATTCTGAAGAAATACAGTTAAAGAAAGAGAAAACCCCTTGAGTATGCCTGTGTAGAAGTTTAACACTAAAATCTATTTAGAGCTTCTGCTTTATATATTAAAGAGTAGTTTTTATGAGACTAACAATCTTATCATAAATAACTTTAAAATGTGCAAGTACAATAAATGTTGTTGAAAGGCACCCAGAAAACAACCAAGTCTACCATTTACTTAAGGTCCAATATTCTATAGAGAAGGGAAACTGGATATCTATATGCAAAAAAGTGAGTTTTTAATCTCTCCAAAGGAGTGAAGGTATACCACCCCAAAATATGTCATTCTGGCATATTGATTATTTTGAGTTAAAAATGCTCTAAATACACCAGGTGCAAGATCACGCTGACCTTCATTCTGTTTCCTAAAATTAGGAGATGAAATTCCCATGTGACAAAGGCTCTCCCTCTACCAAAAGGACAGAAAGTTGAAGTCAAAAGAAATCTATATAAGCAACCCTTACGTTGCTAGTCGCTTTTCTACCCTATTAACTACTTTAGCGCAAGATCCTTTCATTTTTTTTTTTTTAAATTTCCTTGCTTTTATTCGTCTAACAAGATCCTTTCTTTGCTTTATCATATTCTCACAATTTACAACTTTGTCCAATACATATGTATTTAACTCTGAATGCACTTTTAGGTCTTCATTTTCTTAGGAATTCTCTGTATATTGAAAAATTTGTATGCATTTGTTCTGTTGATCTGTGTTATGTTAATGTAATTCTCGGACCCAGCTGGAAAAATCCCTACAAAGGTTGAGATAAAATTTTGCTTCTCCTTGTTCTACATCAAGCCAAACACTCAAAATGTAATTTCTACTGTAGGTCTAAATATGTAGATCAAATCATTCAGAGAGAATAATGCAGATTACATAAGGAGGCATATGCGATAGTTAATTTGATGTGTCGACTGGATGCTCAGATAGCTGGCAAAACATTATTTCTGGGTGTATCTGTGAGGGTGTCTCTGGAAGAGATTAGCATCTGAATCAGTAGACTGAATAAATCTGCCCTTCCCAATGTGGGTGGACACCATCCAATCTGTTGAAGGTCTAAATAAAACAAAAGGGGAAAGATGAATCTTCTGTCTCTGTTCTTGAGCTGAGACATCCACCTTCTCCTGCCCTTGGACATGGCAATTTCTGATTCTCAGGTCTTTAGACTCCTGCACGTAACACCAGCAAATCTTACTACCAACCCTCACACAATTACCAGATTCTCAGGCCTTTCGCCTTAGAGTGAATATCTTAACAGCATTTTTGGTTCATCATTTTGCAGATGGCAGAGCATAGATCCTCTCAGCCTCCATACTCAGGTGAGCCAATTCCCATAATAAATCTCATATATATTCACACACACACACATACACACACATGCGTATATATGTGTGTGTGAATATATATGAGATGTGTGTGTGTAGATGATGTGTGGGTGTGTACATATATCTTTATATCCTATTGGAGCTATTGCTTTTGCAGAACACTGACATTTATACAACATATAATCTTGGTTTAGGCAAAGATTTCATAAACAGAACACAAAAGGTGCTAGTTATGAAGGACAAGATTAATAAACATGGATTTATTAAAATACAATAATATTAAAAAGACACCTTGAGAGAATAGAAACACAAGTCACAGAGTGATAGAAGGTATTTGCCATAGACATATTCCCAATATACAAAAAAAACCTTTAGAAATTACCCAGAAAAAAGTTGGCAGTCTGATTTTTTAAATGGGTGAAAGGCATGATTAGTCACTTCAAAATGAAAGAAAAGGAGAAATGTCCAAAAACATTATTTGTTATGAAAAGTGCAAAATAAAATCATCATGAGGTATCACGACTCAACCATCAGAATGGTTTTAACAAGCAAATGCACAACAAGCAAATACAAACTTACTAAAAAACATGATAATAGCAAGAGTGGGCCATGGTATAGAGAAACTGAAACTCAAGGCATGGTTGGTAAAAATGCTGGTTGGCACAATTATTTTGAAAATTAGTGATATCTACTAAGGTGAACATATGCTTTCCGTATGACCCAGCCTTCCATTTCTAGGCAGACCAAATCGTGGGGGTGAGTGAGGTTTGAAAACATGTATGGAAGTTTGCTGGCCACAAAAATGTTCCTCCTTATCACCCATGACCTATTTCAGTAAATATAAAGGTCATACTTTTATTTGCTATTCATTATAGAACGTGTTTATCTATTCTACCCTATGATAAATACTGGGAAGTGAATTTTGTGGCAATAAGAAAAATGCTGTGAGCGCTATAAAATTAGAAAGATGATTCAACATTAAACAAGAGTTAGTAATATTTGTAAAGTTAGATAATTCTGATATTTATTGTTCTTGATTTATAAATATATAACCTTCATTGGTTTTTACTAAAGGTCCAAAAGCTGTCTTTTTCATGAAGGAAATACGACTTTTGTACTGTCAGCTCATTTTTAAAACGACGCCCTTGAAGTTGAAAGAGCATACGAAAAAGTTATTTTGTAATAATTTTGTTCATATTCAAAAGTATTTAGAGGATGCTTTCTTATTCTATGTTTGTCATTCAAAAGGGAGAGAAGAAATAATGTGAAAATCCTTGTTAACGACCTTGTTGTAAATATGAGGAAGATTCATGCCAATTCATTTTTCTGCCCGTCCAATCTCACTTCTACCCCGCAGTGTCCTCCCCGGACGTGCAGGCTGGCTTGACTACATGGAGCACAGCCCAGAATCAAAGGGGATAAGAGTAAAGCATGTTGCTTTGAAACCTAAAAGGGATTAGAGATGAGCTGATATTTACCAGGGCTCTGTTACGGACAGAACTTGCACATATTTTCCTTGCCAGTTGCCTTGGAACACAGCAGGAAATGTCTCTCCTAAGCAGAGGAACTGCCTCTGAACTGCTGTAAAACCAAGAAGACTATTAATGGATTATTAGTTCCGGCTTTACAGTCATCTTCAAAGAGCCCAGAAAGCTAACGGGAATATTAGATGATTCAGGTTTTTGATTCATGTGTTATAAATCTTAACAAGCCTCATTTCTGCGTTTAAGTATCTAATCTATACAAGTATGGGCATTTTAATGAAGTCTTATTTTTGACTTGTCTGAGATTAGTAAAATCATTGCTAGGCTGTAACCAACCACAGAGCAATCGATCCTGCATCTGCTTTGGAGCCTGATTTCTGCATGTGGGCTACATGATGATTATCTCAGATTTTCCTTCCCAGATCTACAATGCAATGAATCTCTAGAGCACAGCAGAACAATTTTTCAAGTGTGATTAAAATAATAATCTATATAGTGAAATCCTCATTTTAGAATCAACAGGGAACTCTTAAAACATATCCCATCTTCAAACATAAGAATAGCTTTTGGAGAAACATGGTCTCTTCAATACCTGAAAAACTGGAGTCCAACATTCTGAAAGCTGTCCCTGTTGGAAAAATGACAGACCTGAGAACTACACGTTTATCAGTTACGTGGTATGTAAAATAAGTATTTTTATTTTATTTGTATTAATTGGTCAGTAATCCCAAATGTCATAAACTATCTGGGATAGTGCACTGCACAAAGTGTGTGCCTAGGAAATATTAATAAGTGTTGAATGAATGGAAAATAAAACACAAACTTGTGCGTCTTCTACCCTGATTCCCCGAAAATAAGACATCCTCCGAAAATAAGACCTACTTATAGGAAAGCTAAGACATTCCCTGAAAATAAGACCTAGCGCATCTTTGGGAGCATGCCTTAAAATAAGACGTCTTACTTTCGGGGAAACAGGGTAGTGAGAAGAGTACCATGCAGGCA
Source organism: Nycticebus coucang (assembly GCF_027406575.1). Lineage (NCBI taxonomy): Eukaryota > Metazoa > Chordata > Mammalia > Primates > Lorisidae > Nycticebus > Nycticebus coucang. The sequence continues at coordinate 158,488,469 of NC_069780.1, read as the reverse complement.
TCCGCATTGCCTGGGTTTTTCCATTCATTTTTAAGATTTTTAAATTTTTATTGTAAAGTAAATCACACATATATAAAATGTGTATAGAATCTAAACATACAGGCCATTCATTATCACACAATGAAGAATCGTGGGATATTTGCCTTCCAGGTTAAGGAATGGAAAATTGCTACTTGTTGCCACTAACTTTTTTATGTTGTCCAAAAGGTACTCCAGATCGTAAGTTTTCTATTTTCTTCTTTTTGTTCAAATAGCTTTACTTCTTAAGCATACATCACAGAACACTATAGTTCATGCCTGTCTTTTGATGTTTATGTAATGAACTCCTACAGTATGTATTCTGCCATTCACTATTAAGTTTCTGAGATTCGTCCGTATTACACACAGTAGAAGTTCTTTAATTTTCATTGCTGGGAGTACAAACATTTCCCTTAAAGGGCCAGATAGTAAATATTATAGGTTTTGTGGGCAAAGGGAAAAAGTTAAGCTATTATGTACATAACCATTTTAAAAAGTAATTGTTTTAAAAATACATAAACCATTCTTACCTCATGGGCTGTATAAAAAGATAGGTAGCTAGAAATGTATGATTCCAGGTCCGCATTTTGATCGTATGTGCTGAATGATATTGTATTATATATCTACATTTACTTATGGATTCCTCTTCTGATGGACATGTTGGGTATTTCCAGTGTGAGAATTTTATAAATAATTCTACTATGTACGTGACTTTTGGAGAACATATGTACATATCTGTGCATATATCAGGTAATGATATTTTTAGTACTATATTATCCCTATATTTTGACTTTAGTAGAAAATATCAAGTCATATTTTTGAGTAGCTGAACTATATTACACATTTACCATAGTGTATGAACATTCATTCATACACTGAAGCCTGTGGCTTCAACTTTTTATAGAAATGCTAGTACACAAGTGTGTTTATTTATCGTAAGGTCAAATTAATGATGCTTAAATAGATAATTTGAAGTAAGCAACATACTAGGTCATTTTAATGTGGTACTTTTCAAGAAAACTGCATAGAAAGGAGATTTAGGTAGATTTATTAGGATACTAAAGTAATAAATAATCCTAATAAATTCTTGTTGGTGTGTGGGAAATCTTTATTTTCTTTTTTATTGACTTTTCAAATTTTTATAAGAATGACATTATCAACTCTATAGGGAAATGTATTTACCTTAAAAAATATATTTAATCTTAGTTATTTCAGTCTTTGGTGAGAATGTATTTAATTGTGGCATATACATTATATTAATATTTTTTCTGAACCTTCTGAAGTACAGTGAAATCCCGAGGACATTATGTTATATGGCCATAGATTTCCATTTTACAAATTCACTGGGTAAAGATTTTCAAACAAGAGCAGTAAACAACAATATGATGTCATTCAGGTAAGAGTAGAGAGAAGAAAAATCCATCAAAAGAACCAGTACAAAAAGCGGAGCGGTCCCAGAGCTGAGGCCCGAGTTACTAGAGTCTCCAGCTAATGCTGTCTCCCTCTTGACCTACTTCCTTTTTTGGCCTCTGATGTTTTTTACATGCTGTCAGCTTCTTTCTTTTTTTGACCTTATATAGATTTTTTTAAAAGTCCATTTATAAGATATTTACTTTACTGGTTTAAGAAAACATATAGACTGTGATCTCTGCTAGTGCTTTAATCCATTACAGTTTTGCATTGAATTTTATCTTGATGATGCAGGCCTGGTACCCATGTGATGCCAAATATAAACACAAATGCTCACTTCAAAGGGTAAGAATCAAAGGAAGACAGTCAGGTGGAAGAAAATATTTTAATTGCTATTTAAAAGAGGTCTCTGTTGTTGGGTGAACACTTTGTTGATGTATTTGGGGTGGGAAGATTATGTAATTGCTAAGTTGCCTTCTAGAATCCCAGGGCTTCCTAATTATGAAAAACTTTTGTTTTGTGTAAGGAAAATGAGTAAATTTAGGCAAGAACCAGACATAGGATTGATTCCTGAATGGAGAAAGAAAATAGAGAAATGAGATTAGTTGGAGTTAGAAAGGGGATCTGAGTAATTAGAGACGTCTGATGGAGAATTTATTCTGTTTTACTGCTTGTGGAGATACATAATTTCTTGTCTTCATCTTTCAATGAAATATCCTTTTAAAATCTGTATGAGTTTTCTAGTATTGCCATACAAAATACCACAAACTGGTACTTTGCAGTAGACTGGCTGAAGCAATAGAAACAGATTGTCTCACAGTTGTGGCGGTCTAAGATCAAGGTGTTGGCAGAGACCCTGTGGAAGGCTCTATTCAGCCCTCTCTCCCTGGCTTGTGGCCCCAAAATTCTCGTCTTGTCATGGCATTCTCCTTATGTGCATGTCTATCTATGAGTCCAAATTTTCCTCTTTTAATAAGGACATCAGTCATTTGGATTCTGGCCCACACTAATCATTTATTACATTTTAACTCTGTTACTTACATACATACTGTCTCCAGCTAAAATCCTGAGATTATGGAATTTTAGAACCCAAACTATCTTTTTAGAGGGATACTCTTCAAATTAAAATAGTCGGACTTCTTGTCACCCCAAAATTCAGCTTTTTCCCACGTGTAAAATATGTTCACCCCTTCCCAACAAAAAGTCTTAATCCTTCCAGAATCAACTCTTAGTCCAAATTTTCATCAAAATCTTACCAATTCAATATCCCAAATCTCAGCATCTAAATTACTGAAATATTAATAAGTCAGAGTATGCTTCTTTCTGGAAAAAATTTCTCTCCATCTGTGAACATGTGAAACCAGACACAGTATCTGTTTCCAAAATACTATAGCGCACTGGTTCTCAACCTTCCTGAGGCCGCAATGTATTCTCATTGTTAAAAAGGGGTCACGACCCACAGATTGAGAACCGCTGCTATAGTGGGACAGGTATAAGATATACATTCCTATTCTCTCCCACCCCCAAAAAATTGGAAGGAAAAAAAGACCATCTGTCTCAAGCAAATTTCAAACCTAACAATCAAATTAATTTCATCAGATCTTAAAGCATGGGAATAATCCTCATGGGGTTCATGCTCTGTCCTCCAGGCCCCCCAGGGTGGCATCCCAACCCTAAGGGTCATTGTTCCCTTTTCTTGAAGGATAACGCATGTTCAATGTAAAGTAGCTTTATCAATGTATTTCCTCCCAGAAGTCCGACAGTCTTCCTTCATTCCATCCCTTCCCTGTCCTCTGCAGTGCAAGCTGGCACACTGGCAGCACCTGTTCAGATGGTTGATAAATCCACAAATAACATGCCCAATCTCATCACAAAAGGACTGTCCAAACACAAGCTTTCTGTTCTCTTAGGAGAACTCCTTCTTACTTCTTACAATATGAACAGGCTAAGAATTTTTCCAAACTTCCAGTTCTGGTTTCTTTTTGCTTAATATTCCCTTCTCATGTTATCTATCAATTTTTTCTCACATTTTACTATAAGCCGAAGGGAGATACCAGGACACACCTTTAAGGTTTTGCTAAGAAATCTCTAAAGATGCAAGTTCATCATTACAACTTCATTTTAAGTTTACTTTCCACTAAATAGTAGAACAAAATCCAGTCATGTGCTCTACCACTTTATAACAAGAATTGTCTTTTCCCCAGTTTGCAGTAACATGTTACTCATTTCCACCTGAGACTTTATCAGAGGCAACTTTAATGGTCAGATTTCTAGCAACAGCCTCGTAGAGAAATCTAGACCTTTCCTATCATGCCCTTTAAACCTCATCTAACCTCCATCTATTACCCAATTCCCAAAGCCACATTCACAATTTTAAGTATTTTTGACAGCAGAACCCCACTTCCTATTATCAAAATCTGTATTAGTAAGGGTTCTCCTGCTAACTAGAACAAATGTGATAATTGCATAATATAATGTATTATATATATATGAATATGAGAGAGATTTTATTTATTGTTAGGAATTTGTTCATATGATTGTAATAATAGTAAATCCAACATCTGTACAGCAAGCTGGCAGGAAGAAAATTCAAGTCAGATTTGGTGTTGCAAGTGGCCTCGTTCCCAACATCTGCAGGGCCGGCCAGGACAGGCAGGCTAGAAACTCAGGCAGCTTTTCATGTCTCAGTTTTAAGGCCAAAATTATTTTTCTTCAGGAGCCCTCAGTCTTACGACCTTTGACTGACTAGAGGATGCCCACTCACACTATAAAGAGTAATCTCCTTTACTCAAAATCTACTGATTTTAATCACATCTAAAACATACTTTCATAGCAACATCTAGACTAGTGTTTGACAAAACATCTGGACACCACAGCCTAGTTAACACATATTAACAAGCACTTGCTATTATAATATCATGGAGTTGAAACTCAGCTTTTAATCTAATACTCATTCCCTCTATAAAATGAATATAGAGTGAGAACAGAGACTGCCTAGGTAAATAAGACCATCTAAATTACCCACAGATGGATGAAATCTGCTTTCTCCTTTAACTGAGTAGATTAAGCATAATTCATAGAAACAGTCTGGGTCAGGGTCAGACAGACCTCGATCTACTACATTCCAATTTGACCACTTGGTAGTTGTGTGACTTCAGAAAAATGATTCAACCTCCTCATGCCTTTCTTTTTAATTAGGAAAATGTGAATATTATTATCTCTGTTATAGGCCTGTTGTACGTCTAAACATTGAGGCACGTAGCAGTACTCAAAAGATGTTGGTTTTATTCCTCTTTCTGTTAGTTTTAGACTCTGGCAATGAGATGACAGAAAGGGACACTATTTATCATATTAATTGTAAAATGGTGGCGAACTACTACTTTATGTAAAGTTATTAGCAAGAAAGTAGGTCAGCAATTAAGTATTTAGTATGATACAAGTGTGCCTATATGGTCTGGATATGTTTTTATTTAAAGTTATTATATAAGTTAGGTTAATTACTGAAGAACAGTGTTAGAAACGGATGGGTAAAACAGCTGAATGAGCTTAGAAAGTTGTATTATTTTTATCTTTCTTTAAAATGTGCATTAGAGATTAATTTTAGGTAATTATGATGATTTGCTGTTTAGTAATTGAATGGACAAGCCTTTGGCTTCACATATGGTAAGGCTCAGCTGCTTAGATTATGGTGTTACTCAGAATCACTGTCCATCAGGAAACATTTGAAATGAAGGCTCTGAGCTGGGTATGTGTCAGGAATTTTGGAAATTCCTTATCAGGTTTCTAGGGATGATTTTGCACAACAGCCTTCTCCCATATACAGAATTTTCTGTCTTGAATTTTTCATTTATTTTCAAATAGGTACTCTCAGATTATGCTCATACTGGTTGATAATTTTGCCTAAAGAATAGACTCAGAGCTAGGTCATTGTTTTTACTGCAATTATATGCAGTTTCTTATGCCAGAAACTCAAGAGTCATCTTTGTTCCTCTCTTTCCCTTCCACTCATACCCTATAACCAAAAATCCATCAGCAAACCCTGTCACTTCCACCTGAAACAGAATTGCTTCTCACCATTTCCAATCTGTCACTCTCTTCCCTGCAGCCAGGACCCCCTCATCTCACATTATTTCAGCAACAGCCTCCCCCTTTTTCATACAATAGCCAAAGTCTCTTTTGCATACCAAGTCTTTTTTCCATACACTAGCCAAAAACACTTTATAAATTAAACCATATATATTTTTTTTCTGGCACAAAATACTTTGGTGATTTCCTGTTACTCTTATAATAAAATTTCAAGTTCTTACTGTAGCTTAAAAACGTTCACTTGATCAGCATGCTCCTCTCCCCTACTCTCCATCCTCTCCCAGGGGAGCTCACTCTAGCCCCTTTGGAATTCACTCTGCCCTTGAAAGAAGCCAAATCATCTTATCAAATCTATACTTTCCTCTGTATGGATGTTTTCTCATTGGATTTACACATAGATTTCTCCTTCAAGTCAGTTGATTTTGCCCTCACATTCCCACTTTCTATTCTTTTTTCTTTTTGTAGAGACAGAGTCTCACTGTACCGCCCTCGGTAGAGTGCGGTGGCCTCACACAGCTCACAGCAACCTCCAACTCCAGGGTTTAAGCGATTCTCTTGCCTCAGCCTCCCCAGCAGCTAGGACTACAGGCGCCCGCCACAACGCCCGGCTATTTTTTGGTTGCAGTTTGGCCGGGGCTGGGTCAGAACCTGCCACCCTCGGCATATGCGGCCGGCGCCCTACTCACTGAGCCACAGGCACCGCCCCCACTTTCTGTTCTTTAACTTAATTTCCTTCAGGCACTTAAGCACTGTATGAGACTACTATTTCTGTATTTTTTACTTGTTTATTGTGCGTCTCTCTCAATAGAAAAGACGCTCCCTATAAAGTGGTAAGGGTTTCCAATTTGTGTAGTGCTGTATACCAGCTGCTAAAGTACTTGATAATATTCATTAAACCAATGGATGGAGAATCAATGCAATTCTGTGAAAATCCTGGGTAAAAGTAAAGAATCATTGGTCTAGACTCTAGAGATAATTCTGAGGAAATATGACTAATTAAGGACTCCATAATAGAGTGGAAAAGCTAGAATATTTGTAGTAAAAACAGTAAAATTAGAGAATAAACTTGTTTCTCCCATTAGAAAGAAATGTCAGAATTCTCAGGAGTTTAAATAATTAGTGAAAAGAACAGTAAGGCTGTGATTAAAACGGAAAAGTGTCCATCTTGTAAATTACTGGCCCATATATTGTGAAGAGAAGAACCTATGTGAAGAAATTCCTTGGGCTTAAATTTTAGTTGATCCCTCAAGAGCTATGCCCTTTCTAAACCTCTCCGAGGCTGAAATTTCTCAAATATGAAATGGAAGTAATGATACTTACAGGGTTAATGTCAAGAGGGAATTAACCTAGGTGGAGACAATGACTTTTCCTTTCTGCCGACACTTTTAAAAGATTCAATTCATTTATTCCTTCAGTAAACATAATTGGATCACTAATAAGATATTCTCTGTAAATCAGGCATTGGAAGCACTGAGATAATGCTCAGAAAAGATTTAATGTTTATTCATAATCATGCAAAGTTATCCTTTACCATTTAAAAAATCATTTACTGCCAAAGCTATTGATGAATACATGTTCTTTGCAAACTTGTCAAAATCATTCATTCTCCATCCTCCAATGATTCTCCCCTGACTATAGTTACTCATTGTTAGGATTCTTTTACACTTTTTTCTTTCACTGTTATGATTTTATAATTAGTCTACTAGATCCAAGCATTAAAACATATTTTGCTAATTGAGATTATTTTAATTTTGTCTTCAATGATTGCAGTATCTGTCAAACAAACAGAGGCTTAAAAATAGCTGTTTTTTATTTTATTTTTTTAGAGACAAAATCTCATTTTGTCACCCTCGGTTGAGTGCCATGGCGTCACAGCTCACAGCAACCTCCAGCTCTTGAGCTTAGGTGATTCTCTTGCCTCAGCCTCCCAAATAGCTTGGACTACAGGCACCAACCACAACACCCAGCTATTTTTTTTTGTGGCAGTTTGGCCAGAGCAGGGTTCGAATCCACCACTCTCGGTATATGGGGCCAGTGCCCTACTCACTGAGCCACAGATGCCGCCCTAAAATAGCTGTTTATTATCTTATAAACTAGGTTCAGAGAGAACTCAGGAACTCCAAGGTAAACCCCAAAGCTAAATGGCATCAGTTCTGCTATGGATTTTCTCCATCTCTCCATACTCCTGTCTTCACCTTGTAAGAAACACCTTGACTTTCCTCTGGTCACAAAATGGCTACGGCTATCTTGTCATCAGGTCCTTATGCAACAATATCCAAAGGTGGGAACTCCAGTTTTCCTAACATATGCCATTCTAAAGTATTTTGCCCCAAAGCCCCTAGAAGCTTTCCCATGATATCTCATTGGCCAGGGTTCAAATTTATGCCATGCCTTAACAAATGATACACAAGAAGAATAGAATTGTTAAAACTGGATTAGACAGTGACATCCACCCATATAATCCCTGCAAATCTGAGAGGGCAAGCATACGAGCAAATTAAAGGCTGTGCAGAACATGGTAACCTTCGATGACTGCCAGAAACACAAATTATGTGGAAAAAGTGTTCCATACTGGCAACAAATTAATTGCTAGAAAAAATGAAGATAAATGTTTTTAGTCATCCTTCACATCTCAGCTCACCTTCCGCTTCCTCCAGTAAGCATTTCCTTGACTTCTCAAACTAGGTCAGGGGCCTATTTGACATCATCAGAGGACCCGTGGGGATTTCAGAGCAGGTTAGCACAAACGCTGCTATGCAATGCGATTGTTTGGTCCGTGCATGATTTACTGACTAGGTATAAATCTATGGGAGCAGAAACGAGGGTTATTTTGCACAGCTTTAGAGCCTTCATGCTTAAGACAGTGTCTGGCACATAATAGGTGCATAAATATTTTATGTAAAATATATGAATGATCAAGAAGAAGAGTGCTTTTTGCTGTTATTGAAATAATCCAGTAGGATGAATAGCCCAGAAAAATTAAATGTAGACTCAAGCAAATTTTAGAAGTTGACACAGGCAAAATCTATGTGAACATTAGGAATTTAAATACACCATCTCTGGAGCAGGAGAGAGTATTTTACATTTCTTATTCCTGTTCTTAAAAAGCTTCTGAGGCAAACATTGGCTTTCCAACATGAATATTTCAACAGTTCAAAGCCCCTTCACTTGGCCTTATAATCAATAGCTTTTCTGTGTGAGAGTGAAAGTGGGAGACACCCTTATTATCAAATAGAATTTAAATTAAGAAAAATATTAAGGAAATTAAAAGTTAGTTAATAAAAGTAATGGAAGAATAATACTCTTTCCAGTGCAACCCAGAAACCAACAATTAGAAAGCTGGGCCTGGAAGCTGGATTGGAAATGAGATAAGAGATTGAGATTGAGAGAGAGAGAGAGAGAGAGAGAGAGAGATTGATTCTGTGTTACTGTTTAAAGATTTTGAAGGTAAAGGGAATTCTTCCAAAGAACTGGCATACTCAATCTGTTTATTTAGGAGTCTCTGAACTATGTTGCACTATGACTAACCCTGCCCCTGGTCATGTGAGATTGATAGCATAGAAACAGAAGGATGGGAAATCAAGAACAGGGCCGTCCTATCAATCTTTCTAGAAGGGAACTTCTGAAACGTAGCAGCCTTGAAAGGCTGTGATGTATGAATTGATCTGGGAATCTTCCTGCCACAAGAAAAATCTATGAAGCTTTGTACCCAAAGAATGATAAAACCCTCAGACCCAGTGTCCTGCGACTTTGTTTCAGTCCTCAGGACTGATTTCTGCTTCTTGTACTCCCTGTGATCTGTGTAGCTGTGTAGCTGAGCTCGTCTCTGTGTTCTCTTGCAGTTGGCAACATATCAGTCTTTTCCTCTAGTTTGTCCTTTGAAATAGAATAGTGTGTGTTCTATAGACACACACACTTAAATCATTAGAAAATACTGTGACACAGTGTGACACAGTGAAATGAATAAAGCAAACAGCATTAGTAACTAAGCAAACATTATTTCAGCTATAGTGAGCACTCTTTTGCAAAGTCACCAACACATTATTTTGAAATAAAAAATAAAAACGTTGTTTGTCAGAGCCTAAATAATTTCCAGGTGGCAGTGAAATGTCTTAACAAGCTTAGGACTATCAACCATATAAATCCAGAATTATTTCCAAGAAAAAATAAATATTGGATACTTTCTTGATGATAAGCAATATTCTCCATCAGCCTTTGCCAGATCCTGATCTTGTTTTAGTTCTTCAGTAACTTCAGAATGTGTTGATTACTTAACCTTAGAATATAAAAATAGAGGCCTTTTTGACTAAGGGCAGCACTTTTGATTCTCAGCTTGGTAATGAGTGTAAAAGTCAGAGGAAATTGGAATCTCAAAACTGATGGAAGATTGTTTCAAAAGCTGATTGATATCTATCTTGAAATTGCCAAATTTCTCATGGAGTGAGCATACACTTCATAAAAAATATTCTTGACTTGTTAAGAAATCTCTTTATGATTTTACCAGATGGAAACTGTTTTCTCTAGGAATAAAGATAATAGAGGGCTTCTCTCATCCCTTTTCCTCTGAAACATATTCCCCATTCCTGAACACTGCTGCTCATTTTTTTTTTTTTGCTATTAAGTATATGTGCAATATGATTTGCACTCACTAATAATAAAACTAAAACATGGTTACTTCTAGGTGGGAAGCAACCTGCAATTGTGGCGGAGGCTATTGCAATGCTGATTAAAAAAATAGACTATATGTAGCACAATCATTCTACTTTCATCATTTTGATGACAGAAAATATAAGATGAACTGCTATTACATAATAAGGGAGAACACCTCAAAATACAGTATAAGATTCTTGGTCTTAAAGTTGAATTTGTTTTAAAATATGTATGGGGTGCTTTATTCTTACTAAACTCGTTTGTGATATGTGACATAACCTGTTTGATTAAAAATTAAACATCCTATCAAATTTGAATATCTGAGGTTATATAAACGACAGAACTGATGCAAATATTTGTATATTTCTGCTTTGATCAAACTGATAAAATCAAGCAACAATTCATCCAAATTATATTTCAGTCCTTTAAAGAAAGTCATTGGACGTCTGTGTGCTGTGGCTCACGCCTGTAATCCCAGCACTCTGGGAGGCTGGGAGTTAGACACCAGCTGAGCAAGAGCCAAGACCCCATCTCTAAAACAGCTGGGCATTGTGGTGATTGCCCCTAGCCCCAGCTACTTGGGAAGCTGAGGCAAGAGGATCACTTGAACCTAGGAGTTTGAGGTTGCTGTGAGCTATATGATGCCCCAGTACTCTACTGAGGGCAGAAAGTGAGACTCAAAAAAAAAAAAAGAGAGAGAGAGAAAGAAAAGAAAAGAAAAAGGAAAAGAAACAGGTGAAATTCATTATGGTAATACATTTCATTTAATCCAATGTATCCCTAAACTATTATATCAGCATGTAACTAATATAAAACTATAAATATATTTTATTTTTTTCATAACAAGTCTTCAAAATCTGAGGTGTAGTTTATGTTTCACACATGACATCAATTGTATTTCAAGCACTCAATGGCCACATGTGGCTGCAGCTACCATAGTGGACAGCACATTTCTAAATCATTGAGTTTCAGATTTTAGGGAGTCTAAAAATCACCTGAAGAGAAATTGTTAAAAGTATATATTGGATGTTCCCTCTTAGAGAGTCTGATTCAGAAGGTCTGGATGGGACGCAAGAATCTACATCTTAACACTTTCCTGATTTTCGTGCAGGAGATAAGGGGACTATACTTGATCAAAGGCTGCTAATATAGAAATCTCTAAAGCTCTTCTAACACCAATTTTATAGTTGCTAGGATTTTCAGGAACTTCGGTAAGCATATAGTGTTTCTAATAGCATATAATTCTTTGGAAAATTTGTTTAGAGGAACATATTAAATTTAAAATCTTGAAGGATTTTTAAGAAAGCCACAGGGCAAGTTAGAAATGATTGGGGCCATCTTTGTTTCAGTTTACATTCCTTCCCCAGGGTAAAGGGACAGATGGATGAGGCACCTTCAGTGTCACCTTCGGTGTCTCTCTCCTTATTGCTGCAGATGAAGAAACTTACTCATTTTGATAATCACTGAGAGCTTTGGATTCTAGGAAACAAATTAAACCCATATGATAGATCTCAACTTAAAAAAAATCCTGCTCACATTCTAAATCATTAGCAACATATGGTTTATTTTACTGTTTTATTACCTTTTTTATTGTGAATTTCCCACAGTATATCAAGCTCATATGCTTTTCTATAGACTTTACCAGATGTCTCATTTTTGTCTGATAGTGTACTTGTCAAAAATATAAATGACTACTATTTGTAAGTCTGACATCACTATATAAATTGTTTGGATATATATATGTGTGCGTGTATGGGTTTAATTCGTGTATATATATATATATATATATATATACACATCACACACACCAGTGTTTTCTAAAACATTTTAACAACTCAAATCTCTCAAAATGTTACATGTATATTAGCAGAAGCTTCTGTTTTAAAAATAAATGACAGTTTTTCATTATTTTCCAACTCAAAGGGGTTGATTTCATTCACTCACCACATGTGTAACTCATTTTCCTCTATCAATATCAATATTTCCTTTCCAATATCAAGACCAAGGTCTTCTTAGAGTATATGTCTCTTCTGTGACAGTACTAAAAATACATCTTTCTCTAAAGATGCTTCCTGTATTGACGTAAATCCAATCCAGTCATTCCCATAATCAATCATTGCCCAACATATATTTTCAAGCTATTTTCTTTCCAAAGACATGTACTTTTAAGTGAGGTATGAAAGTTTTAAGCTTTATCACAAAAGATTTTGGGATATAAATGATTGAGTCAATTTATGTTATTCAAGATTTTCTGCAAAATTTCTTGATAACTTTGGGAGAAAAGTAATCTATCTTCCACTGATTCCCTCAAATTACTTGCAAAGTGAAGGCTTCCTCTGGAATGTTAATCCAATAATTTATCCATCCTAATTTTTCATATGTAAATTGGATGTATTCCAGATGCAAAGGAGCTACACATGTTACTAGTAAGACAAGGAATCTTAATACATTAGGAAGATTAAAGCTTGTTTGCATTTCTTAGCTACAACTTGTAATATAAGTATTATTATTAAACCAACTTTAAACACTGAAAACTGGTCCTTATGTCGCCCAGGTCTTAAGTTTTAAAATTTGGAACTAAGTTTGGAATTCTTTTTTTTTTTTTGATGAAAGACTTGTTTTCTGGTTTTATTCAACTCTGGTCGGAGGAGATACATGGTATGATTTCAGTTCTTCTGAATTTGCTAAGAGGTGTTTTGTGACCTAAAATGTGATCAATACTGGAAAATGTCCCATGTGCTGTTAAGAACGGATAGTCTGTAGATTGGGGATAGAATGTTTTATAAATGTCTGTTAGGTCCATTTGTTCTAAAGTGCTTTTTAAGTATAGTTTTTGTTTTTTGATTTTCTGCTTCAATGATCTGTCCAGTTCTGTCAGTGAGGTGGTAAAGTCTCTAGCAATTATGATGCGACTGTTTATTTCTTTGCTTAGAAATAGTAGAATTTGATTTATGAATCTGGGTGCTTCTGTATTAGGTACATAAACATTTAGGAATGTTATATATTCTTGCTGAATTGCTTTCTTTATCACTACATAAAGACTATTTTTGTCCTTCATTTTTTTTCTTAAGTTAATCCTTTATTTACTCATAACTGTGCTTATTGAAGCATTTATGGGGTTCAATACACTGATATGATGTACAATGTGAAATGCTTACTTTGAACTAATTAACTGGATTTACAGTCTATTTTACCTGACTTAAGAATAGCTACTCATGCTCACTCTTGGTTTCCATTTGTGCGGCATCTTTTTTGCCTTTCCTTTACTTTGAATTTATGGAAGTCCTTATCAGTCAGGTGGGCTTTTTTAAGGCCACATAATTTGGGGTTGTGTTTTTTTCATTCACTAAACCAGTGTACATCTCTTAAGGGGAGCATTGAGATCATTTGCATTCTGTGTTAGTACTGACATGTGGGATACTGCACTGATCACCATGCTGGCCAATACATTGTTTTGTTTTTCCCTGGTGTTGTTTTATAAGATCAGGGAGCAATATACTTTTTGGTATTTTTGTACTAGTTAGTGTCTGTTGTTCTGTTCCATGTATAGTGCACTTTTAGGTACTTCCTATAAGGCAGGTCTACTAGTAAGTAATCAATACCCTTAGTGTTTATTTTTCTAGGAAATACTTTATCCTTCCTTTATCTATGTAACCTGTGTTTTGTAGGATACAAAATTCTTGACTAATATTTGTAATGTTTAAGAAGACTAAAAGGGAGGCCCCAGTCCCTTCTGGCTTGTACTGTCTCCGCTGAGAAGTCTGCGGATTACTCCTATTGGTTTTCCTCTGTAAGTTGTTACACCTTGAAAACACCTTGCAACTTGCGATGTTTTCTTCTTCTCTTTGACGTTAGCCAGGTTGATGACTGTGTATCTTGGTGATGTCATAATTGCTATGGATCTCACTAGTAGTCAATGACAATCTTATACGCAGTATCTGAATCTCTGGCAATATCACAGAAATTTTCCTCATTTGGTCCCTCAAATATGTTTTATTTGCTTTTGCTTCATCTACCTAAGGGATACCTATGATTCTTTCATTGGCTCTCTTTATATAGCCCTTTTTTGCTCTGAGTAGTTACTCATAATTTTTTTCTGAATTTTTGATTGACTGGTTAATTTGAAAGGCTCGACTTCAGGATCTGAAATTGTTTCTTCTCTTTGGTCTAGCCTGTTGTTAAAGGTTTCCATTGTATTTGGAAACTCCTGAAGTGACTCATTTCTTGAAGTTCTGTTAAATCTTTTCTCATGTTGTCCATCTATTTGTATAGTTTTTTATTCTTGCCCTGAGATACTTTTAGAGGGCTACTCTTTTGGGTTTCCAACTTTCTCATCAATCCTAATTATCTTATTTTCATTTTGTAACCTGAATTCCATTATCTGACATTTTAAGAATTTCTTTTTGGTAGAATGCAGTTCTTGTTGACCTATTATAATCCTTTGGGAGTGTCAAACTTGCTTGTTTTCCAGGTTGCCCATGTTCTCATGCTGGTTCCTTATCATCTGAAAGCTCTTCTCTCAGCTCAGGACAGCTAAGTTTTTCAGTGTGCCTGTTCTCATTTGCTAGGATCAGGAGAGGTCCCTGGATGAGGCACTGTGTCCTACTCTGGAACACCGACCTGGCAGGAGAGCCCTGGATGCACTGAAGTTTTGGAATTCTTAATGCCACATCTAGTAAGTCTAGGAATAAAAGACAGTAAGTGAACATTATTGAAAGTTTTATGTTACTTACCTTATTTCTTCTATTATGTAGCAAATGTAATGTCCCAGATAATTTTCATAAAATTAGAGAAATCTTATTTGAGCAATGAAGTAGAGAAAATGAAATTACTGAAAATTTAAAAAAAAGAACCAAACTCATGATTATTTTTCTTTAAAAAAATGCATGATGAATTGCATATTCTTAGTTTCCCATGTAGTCTTGTTTTCATACCAGAAAGATATTCTGTGTTGTATTTTTAAGGTACCACATTCTAAATGGTGAAAACTGGTATAATTTAAGATCATGCAGAAGGCTACCAAGACTCTTAGAGTAGGAAACTTTTCAAAGTGACAATCCTTCCTGGACTATAAAAAAAAATCAATTGTTTTACAGTCTGACAAATCAGTGTTACATAATAGTTAATAATATGCTTTTAAATAGAGAAAAGACAGGAAGTATTGTATTATCTTATCTTTTCGCTGAGGCAGGGAACAACTTTCCAGTTCCTTTCTGTCTCTACCGGCCAAAAAAGAAAAAAAAAATGAACATATTCAAAATGAGATCTAAACATCAACCATACTTATTATACTACAGTTGTGTAATGGGGAATATATTACAAAAACATTTTATATGCTGAAAATTTTCCAAACATTAATGGTGAGCAATTGACCTTTACGGATATGTAAATGTGTGCTACACTCTGACACCTGGAGCCTTCCTTCAGTCCCTATTGATAACACAGTTACTCTAAGACTAAAGATGAATAAATTAATAAAGGCTGCTGTTTAATAATGATGATGGCCGACAGCAGGAGGGTAAGGTCAATTTTAAAATGAGCAGTACCCTACTTTCACTATTTTTCTCCTATCGGGAAACTTTAGCAACAATTTAATTATTTCATGAACAACAGTGACACCCTCCTGGCTAAAAAGAGAGGAAACGGGAAGCTAGCCCTGGAGGAAGGAAATAATTTTTTTTCACCTGTTGCTTATAGATATAAACCCTTAATATTCAGAAACTTCTGACAGAGATTTCTGTAATAGGTTATTAAAGGGGTTTCCTTGATCTTGATCCACTGTGTGCCCCCTAAAAACCTCAAAACCGCCACTGATAAGCTTAAGCAAACAAGTATTGACTTCTGTGGGTTTCAGCAAACATTTCTGGACTGGTGTGTCAATGCCTCTCTGATCTTGAGCCAGGAGGCCACCTCCCCTCGCTTCACAGGGTCCTGGAGCAGAGTAAGGTACTCAGGGGTGGACATCCATCCAGTTATGCCAATAAGCATTCATAGTTGGTGCAGCACTGTTCTTTCCCCTAATGGGATCAGAGACCTGAGGTCCATGTTTATAATGTTCCCTTGTGTTGAAGGTAAGAGATCTGAAATGCAACCTTTACAGGTTTAAAGAAGTTGCCGTTGTATAGGAGCCTTCCCACAGGATTAGTTTTGGACAAATTAACCCTGTGTTCTCAATGTTGAAATAATGGTCATGAAAATCTCATTAGATGTCTCCCAGGTAATTTACGATTTTATCCTAATTGAAATTGGCATTTAAGAAACACATCCAGCAGCTTTGCTACACTTTCATTCATACTATTATTTGTTTATATATCCCTGTAGGATTTTTTATGTGGTGAATGTTATGTCCCCCTGGCCCCCAACTCGTATGTCCAAGTCCTATCCTCAGTATCTGAGAATATAAATGTATTTGGAGATAAAATCAGTCTGGTGAATACTAATACGACATGACTGGTGTCTTTATAAAAGAAAGAGATTGGGACACAGACGCAGGCAGAGGGGAAACCACTTGAAGACTCAGAGAGGGCCTAGTCATGAGCAAGATGGGGAGAGAAGCTTCGGGAGACATCAGCCCTGCTGATACCTTCATCTCAGACTTTGTGCCTCCAGGTTTGTAAGAAAATAAATTTCTCTCATTTAAACCACCCACTCTGTGGTAATTTGTCATGGTCCTAGCAAACTAACAAAGATTTCAAATTGAATTGTGCTTCTGAGATTGGACAGTTGACAACCTGGTTTGGGGTATTTAGACAAACACATTATATGTAAACAATACTTGATTCATCCTTGCATTATTATACTTTAATTTCTTTTTTTTTACTTTAAAATTTAGAACTTTCAGTATAAGTTTGAAAAGAATCGATGAAAGTGAGCATTGACGGGAATGCGTGTAAGTTTTTATTGCTATTAATGATGATTGTTACCTCTTTTTTCTTGGTAAATAACCTTTATTAAGTTAGAGGGTTCCCTTCTACTACTATTCTATGAAGAATTTCTTCTTTTAAAATTATGAATGATTATTTAATTTTATCTTATGCTTCTATATCAAAGCAGGATCTTTTTTTAACTGTTATTCTTGAAATATTACAACTGAAATAGATATAGGTATTATTTATACAATTTACACAGAAGAAAAAGAAAGCCAAGGTAAATATTTATAACCTCTTGCACAATTTAAGTAAATCTGATGAGTGTATGCCCTAATGGTAAAACTTTTGCCAGCTCTTTGCAGCCACAATTTTATTGGTGACATTTCTGAAGCCATATAATTCAAAGAACATACATGGGGCGGAGCCTGTGGCTCAGTTAGTAGGGCGCCGGCACCATGTGCCGAGGGTGGCGGGTTCAAACCCAGCCCCGGCCAAACTGCAACAAAAAAATAGCTGGGTGCTGTGGCAGGCACCTGTAGTCCCAGCTACTCAGGAGGCTGAGGCACGAGAATCGCTTAAGCCCAGGAGCTGGAGGTTGCTGTGAGCTGTGTGATGCCACGGCACTCTACCAAGGGCCATAAAGTGAGACTCTGTCTCTACAAAAAAAAAAAAAAAACAAAGAACATACATGATGAATAGTCATTTCAGAAAAACAAACAGGTAGGGAGAATTTACTCTTCTAAGAGTACAACATGGGCTTCAACTCTCTATTAATTCTATAAGAAGATAAAAAGAAATCTCCCCTTAAAAATTATCAACTGTTCCCATTTTTCAGTTGCAGAGATGACAGTGTATATTGTCATATTTTACCTTTTTAAAAAAACCATTTCCAAAATACAAGAGGTTGTTATTTTTATTATTATTATTATTATTATTTTGAGACAGAATTTTACTTTATCACCCTGGGTAGAGTGCTGTGGCATCAGAGCTCATAGCAACCTCAAATTCTTGGGCTCAAGCAATTCTCTTGCCTCAGCCTCAGCTGGGATACAGGTACCTGCCACAATCCCCAGCTATTTTTTGAGACAAGGTCTCCGGCTAGCTCAGGCTGTTCTCAAACCCATGAACTCAGGCAATCCACCCGCCTCAGCCTCCCAAGTGCCAGCCAAGTGGTTGTTATTTTTATGTATATGTTTTAGTTTCACATGCCGGTCTCCGTGCTCATTTTTGGATCTGTGTTGATACTTTCACAATTCTTCCTGGGGATTTGATACAAGTTACAATTGGTCTAGGTCAAGGCTGGCCTAGTCCTTGACCTCAACACCTGAGCTTACTCTTCACTGTCACTTTCTATCCAGTCCATCATTTCCTCTCAAGCTGTACTCAAAAAAGATCCCATGAGACACTTACCGAGTTTTTTCCTGTCTGAGGAGAGAGGTTTAAATTTGTGAGTCTTCTAGACATTTCAGCTGGCTTTGTTTATCTTAAAAATCTGGCATCAAATCAATCACAGACAATAGAAAGAAGGCACCCTGCGGGAGACAATGAAACGACTTGTAATTTCTTCTTAAATTATCCAGCAAGCACTTTCATGTGCTTTCAGGAAAGCAGATGATTGAGCTGACTTAATTAATAATGCCTTGTTTTACATTGATACTGGGAAGGAACTCTCAAGGTTTACCTATCTTCTCACCAGCCTGGGTTGAGTCATTTTTGTAACTGAAGTTTTTTAGACAGATCGCAGACACAATGCTAAACTAAATCTTTCTGAGTCCTTTCACTTCTTAACAGTAAGATACTGGCTGACACATCCTTTCATACATAATACTCTTACACATAAAATCTTATCAGAATTAAAAATACTTTTATTTTAGTATTTTGTGATTTGCCTCTAAAGTAAAATAATTATAATTTTTTTAAAAAACACATTTTAAACTCACTACTATGTACAGTCATGCTCTGTGTAAAGACATTTTGGTCAATGATGGTCTACATATAAAACCGTGGTCCCATTTTTTAACAGCTGAAAAATTTCCATTGCCTATTAATGGAGTAGGTGTTATAACATCCTAGCAAAAGGCATTACCCCCGTGTTTGTGGTGATGCTGTTGTAAATAAACCTACTGCACCACTGGTTGTATGAAAATATAGGGCATACAATTATGTACAGTACACAATACTTGATAATGATAATGATTATTTAACTTTAAAACAGCCTCTGGCAGGTTCTTCAGGAGGTGTTCCAGAGGAAGGCACTGTTGTCATGAGAGATGACAACTCCAAGCATGTTATTGCCCTGGAAGACCTCCCAGTGGGATGAGGTGTGGAGCTAGAGGACAGTGATATTAATCATCCTGACCCCGTGTAGGCCTTGGCTAATGTATGTGTCTGTGTGTTAGGGATTTTTTTAAAGGTTAAAAAATAAAAATAAAGTAGAAAAAAATTTAAAAATAGAAAAACTTATAAAATAAGGATATAAAGAAAAAACTAGTTTTGTACACCTGTATAGGTGTGTTTTGAGCTAAGTATTATTATAAAAGAATCAAAAAGATTTTTAAAAGTTGTGTCTATAAAATAAAAAATACAGTTAGCTAAGGTTAATTTATTAATGAAGAATTTTTAAAATTAATTTAGTATAGCCTAAGAGTCTAGTATTTATAAAGTCTACTGTCCAGTACAGGAATGTCCTAGGGCTTCACTCACTTCTCAACTCACTGAACTACCTAGAGTGACTTTCAGTCCTATATACATGCACACACACATTCAATATATTCACATAGCGAGCCTCTGTAGTTCATTCAGTCTATAACACCTATGAAGTAGCATTAATTCATTTAATATAAAATATAAAGACCCTGGTAAATAAGTGATTTGCTGGAGTAGCAGTGGCCATAAGAGGGAAATCCAGGCCTCCTCATGTCACTGTGATTAGTGTGGGCACTTGTTCCTCAGCTTCTGCTTTGCTTGGTTCCTGCTGGCTCCTAGTAGAAGGGCTGTGCCCAGACACTAGGTGCTCCAGGTTTTCAGAAGTTTATATTCCCTGGGTGGTCTGTAGTCAAGGACACACTGTGCAGGAATATAAAAGCATAGCTCCCTGGAACTAGCTCTTTCCCCAGAGCTCTGAGTAGCATCAGCAGAGATTGGGACTTTGCTTATAATAGCAATGGTTTGGTTTCTTCTCTTCCAGCTTCCATTTCTCCCTCACTGGCCTCCTTTGCCATACAGACCCCAGGAACTGTTTCTGCAGGATCCAAACTAAGTCAGGCAAGATCTGAATACATATCTATCTAATTCAAAATCCAATTGCCCAATCATTCTACAATGTTGTCTCATTTGGGGGCTCCCACATCTCCTTTTCATAATTTCTCTTTTTTATTCTTTTTTTTTAACCTCTGTACACATTTATTCTATGCCGTAGTGTCAGTGTCACCACAGTGACACCTACTTATACGCACGCTGCAGCATATGAAAGGGAGGTCATGGCCACAAAAAGTAAACAACAACAACAACAAAAACAAACAAAGGATTTGTATATATATTTTAGTAAATTGGCTGGAACACTAAAGCTTTCCTACCAAGTGTTGATGGTCCCAATGTACTTCTAAATAGAGGTGTGATTTTCTTAAGTTCTCTAACTTCCCCCCAATTTATACATAAAAGGTAAAGAGTGAGAAAGTCAAGGCAAAAGAAAGACTATTTTAACAGTCTAGTTACAACATCTTAAATGCTGAGTCACTCACATCTTGATAAATTTAACAAATATTTATGAAAAGAGTACCATTTTCCAGGGACTATCCTTGATGATGAAGATAGAGAAAATTATAACAAATATCCCACTCATTTGGGATAGTGGTGGTAGAGTGAGACAGTTAATAAACAAACAAATAATGGTAAAAATATCAATGAGAAATACTGTGAAGGAAATAAAATGTGAAAATATCAAGTGGCAGGACCTTAGATATGGAGGTTACATTGGAATAGCAACCTGAATAATTATATGAAAGAAGAAGCTATAAAAATTCTTACTGAAGGGTAGTCCTGGCTGAGGGAAGGCCCTGAGAAGGAGGCATGCTTGGAGGGTAGCTACCAGAACAACAAATAGGCTGGTGTGACTGACACACAGGAGACAGGGTAGTAGGATCTGGGAACAGATATTACAGGGCCTTTCAGGTCATGGTAAAGACTTTGAATTTTCTTTAAGCATAATGGAAGGCCATTAAAATGTTTTGAACAACCTCAAAAGGCTTACTCTGGCTGTCTGCAGCTTGTAGACTAAGCCAACAGGAGGGCAGGAGAATGCTGATGTTGCGTGCAGATGTTGCTGTCCATCAAAGCACTCATTAAGCTCTTGGAGCACTGGAATCGTCTAGAAATACAGACTTTTTGTGACTATTAACCATCTTTATATTTTTCCTCTGAGCTGCTTCCCAGACCCAGTTTCATATTTCTTTTCTTATGTACATTTCTTTTAGTACATTATCTCTCCAATAGACCCGCAGATGAATCAGTGTTATGAGAACAATGTAAAAGAAAGATGTGCATATTTATAAAAGGTTTTCTTGGATTAATTTAGAGGAGGTTTTCTCTATCTCAGCAGTGTTGTCACTTGTGATCTTCTTGATTATTGGGAGTTGGCTGTCCTGTGCACCACAGGATGTGCAGCCCTGGCCTTTACCACTGGATGCCAGTAGCATCCCTATGGTTAGCACACTTGTGACAGATAAAATTGTTTCAGGTATTGCCACATGTTTCCTGGGGGAATAAGATCTTCCAGTTGAGAACCACTGATTTTGATGTTTTGCAAAGAAAGTAAATTTTATGCCAGATATTTTAACCCCAATATTGGCAAATATCAGATATTAATAATATTCAATGCAAAGTGAAGTCTTCTACTTTTATTCTGGGGGCCTAATAACGTTTGAAGTGCTTTTACCCTGCCTTTTTCCATCTCATCAATGAGTACTGCTAACTGCACATATTGGGATGGAGAAAATGTGAATTCCCTCAGACATAAATGATATGTTAAAAAGTTAGATCATGTAACTCTCTCTATTGACAAGATGGTTGTTTCTACAGAAATTTTTAAAAATAGATTAAATTTTAAAAGAATTTTTGTTTGTTTTATAATATACACCATTTCTTTTTATGAAGAAAATCAGGACTTACTGTTATGATTTTTAATGTCACCTCGTAATACCTTTTTTGAGAGTAAAATGTCCATACTTTTATTCATTGTCTTAACTTTCATTGATATTAAATTAGACTTTACAAATTAAGCTAAAATTAATTGATTCAGAATCATGTTTTGACACACCTCATATTCTAGATGCTCGAGGCTGCTCATGCTACTTTCTAGGAGTCAACATTCAAAGGTGAATTCAATGTGATGGTATTTTCTGGAGTTGTATAGCATGACTGGGGTACAAAAGAAATAGTGAAGGTGGATCTTGCCCTCAGGGAGCTTAAAATGAAATTTGAAAAATTATATCAAAATTTGTGTATAAAATATAACCTCAATAACCTGTTTCCTTGGGTTATAATTGAGAGACAATACATGAAGTTGGACAATTAATTTCACAAACTCATCCTAAAATAGTGTTACATACTTCCTTGCAGAATATCACTATAGTCATCAGATGGCCAAGAGAGTACTTGGTGACCATAGTGACATGTAGCAATAAGGTATGTAGCACATTTTCTAGAATGAGTTTGTGAATTTAATTGTCAGACCTCGTATGACAAGAACCCCATATTTTCTATAGGATATGGGCAAAACCAAAAGCACTTTTTTTGGTTTCCCTCTCTTATGTAGTCATTCAATACTTCTGATACTAGATGTGTGGAGTTTTTGCCTCATATATCAACCAATAATTCTCTAGCTGAGTGTCTTTTAATTTAACTTAATTCTAGCACCGTATACTTAGAGATAGTGTCAGATCAATATGGCGATGGCTCAGTCCCAGAAGAGTTCCCTCCCATCAGATGCTAGCCACAAGCACAGGTGGCAGTGAATTGGGGTTTCCACAGCCCCCTTTTGCGATTTGATTCATTTGCTGGAATGGCTCATAGGCCTCATGGAAACACTTCATTTACTTTCACCACTTTATTTTAAAAGATATTACAAAGGACACAGATGAATGGCCAGATGAAGGGAGGCGTAGGAGGAGGTGTAGGGGAAGCAGCATGAAGCTTCCATACCCTTCTTTGTTGAACTATCCTTCAAGGGATCTCCAAGTGTTCTCTTATTCAGCGGCTCCCTGAACTTGACCATTTTGGGTTTTTATGGAGGCTTCATTATTTAAGTATGATTGATTAAATCACTGGCCATTGGCAATCAAGTTGGCCTTCCGCTCCTCTATCTTCCCTGGAGGTTGGGAGTGCAACATAAATTCCCAACCCTCTAATCATAGCTTGATCTTTCTCATGACCAGCTTCCACCTTGATACTTTCCAGGGAGCCCCAGCCACCAGTCACTTCATTAGCCTGAAAAAGGCACTCATCATTGTGGAGGGTACAAGGATTTTAGGAGCTGTATGTCAGAAAATGGACAAAGAGTAACTACATATGTTTCCCAATATTACATTTGCCCAATCTGTATTTTTGTCTTTCAGGGGATGTAAATCTACTATATTCTATGGTGGTCTTAGGAATTATGGAATCAATAAAACTCGAGGTAAACATTGAAGGATGGGTAGAGAGTGAGATAAGTATGTGCAAAATGACCACAGAAGTGGAGCAAAGTGTGGCCTATGAATAGTCTAGACTCACTGAAGCACTGACAATCTAAAACATACATAACTGCTAGTCCTGTGGATTAAGCAAGGATGTGTGTGTGAAGTGAAATAACTTTGAGAAGTCTGGATAACACAACTTTATCTTAAAATTCCAACATCAAAGACACTATTTTTTTTCTTTTTGAAAGAGCCATCTCCTACCAGCATTAGTTCAAGGGACTTTTGGTGCATTGGGTGGGGAGATTCCGAATAGAACACATGCTGTGCTAAGAGGAAGACACGTGCAGAAGGGAGAGCTCATGGAAGCCCGGAGCAAGGAGGAAGCAGAAAAGGACACTTCACAACTAGAGGAAGAAATTATCCTGTAACCAAAATGGCTGGAGAGCCAACTATACACTGGCCAACACCATTTTCAGGAGCATGTGTTTTCAACTTTATAGGGATTCGTGAATTGGATAAAAATGTTTCTATAAAAATTGCTACTACAGGAATAAAAAAGCAGAGTAATATGTACATAGCATTAACTACCTCAATTTCCAAACCGGAATTCACTTTCTGGTGTATTGAGAAAAGAAAAGTATTTTTTCATGGGATGAAAAATCAGTCTATATAGAAAACATATTTAAATCCGTCTTATAATTTATTCTTAAAAAATCCTAGGCCTATTAAATTGCCATTGACTCTGTTAACACATTTTGATGTTAACAAAGATGATGAATTTTATGATGATGATATCAACACCTTAAAAATGTGGAGTCAGTACTATTGTCTTCGTTCATACTTCTCTTAAAAAAATATCATAGGCTAGGAGGGTTAAACAACAGAAACAAAGATGATGAATTTTATGGTATCAGCACTAACATCAAAACTTTAAAATTTTGAAGTCAGTACTATTGCCTTAATTCAGGCTGCTATACGGAAAATACATAGGCTGGTGGCTTAAATGACAGCAATTTATTCCTCACAGTTCTGAATACTGGGAAGCCCGAGATCAAGGTGCTGTGGATTCAGTTCCTGAACTCCTCCTTCCCTGGTTTGCAGAGGGACACTCTTGTTCTTGCCCCGTGTCATGGGGAGAGAGAGCCCTTGTCCTTTCCTATCCTTATGAGGATACTTATCTCATCATAGGGCTTTGTCTTCATAACCTAATATAACCCTAAATATTCCCCAGTGTTCCCTCCTCTGAATACCATCACATTGGAGATTAGGATTTTATCATATGAATTTTAAGAGCACAAAAACATTCAGTCCATAGCAATTATGATAGTAACTTCCATGTTTAATGCATTTCTAATTTTCATTTTAATGGATTTTAAACCAATGCATCAGATACTTATTTGTTGCTGATGAATCTTATAAATCTTCAAATTATGGCATTTTTCATTGAATTAATTTTTTTTAAATTAAATGGAGATAATATGCTTTGTTACTTATTTTTGGTATTATATTATTACAAATATTTGAACTCTAAATTTCATTAGTTAAGTAGAGAAATTCATTATAAGAAATGTAATACACATAAATATAGTCTGACAGGGTACATTTATATAATCGAAATCTTGATGAAGAGTTATTGAACATTTAAATCTAGAATTGATCAAATGTGGCATTGGTGCATGTTATTTGCTTTCAAATGTTTGTGCTGGCATGTCATTTCACTAATGTGTGGATTAATTTTTAATAGGATTGACTCGCAACAAAGGCTTGCTGTCAGAATTTGTCCTGAATGAATTTAATATGAATGGAGTTTTTCAGTCTTATTAGAGATAAATTACTCCAATATAAAAGAGAAAGAAATCAGTTTTGAGATTGTATCTTTCTAGCGGATAACAGAGGTTGCCTTAACTGGTAGTAAAAAACACTACAGATAACTCTTTAGCAGACACAATTTCTCAGTGGCTTATGGTGAGCCCAGTTTTCTCCCAAGTTGTGTCTAAATATAAGATTGTTACTAAACATAATTCACATTCAATAGCAAATAGCTTAAGTTAATTGCATTTTTTTTTTTTACTGTTGGGGATTCATTGAGAGTACAATAAGCCAGGTTACACTGATTGCATTGCATTGTTTTAAATTTAACAACTGGTGGAAGACTTGGGCAAATGTCATTTTTTTCTAAAGTTACATGAATGTACAAATGTGTGAAGGGAATTGGAATAAATCATGCTACGTTCTGTAGTTTAAATTATTTTTAACAAACATAGGAAAAAACGTTCAGCATCACTAATCAGGCAAATGCAAATCAAAACCACAATGAGATATCACCTTATTCCTGTCAGAATAACTTTTATTAAAAAGTTCAAAAACTATAGATGCTGGTTGAGAAGGACATTAAGAAAGGGGCTTCAAGGTGGGTAGAGAAAAACACGGCTGGCTGTACCAGGAAGTCTGGAGGGCCTATAAGATTATGGTAATCTATGTAACCAATGACTAAGAGAAAGAAATGATCAATCACCAATGGAAAAGGGCAATACTGCCTGGAAACTCAGAGGCCAATGAAAGACTTGGAACCAATTTCAAGCGCAGAGTGTTATACCCCTGTGGGCCTTTGTGTCTCTGTCTTTCTTACCTTTTCTCTTTCATGAAAGAGACCCACGTCCTACTCTCTCTAGAAGTGCTCTAAAGTTTCTCTTTGTGCTTCTTCTTCTTCTTTTTTTTTTTTTTAAGACAGTGTCTCACTATGTGGCCCTAGGTAGAGTGCTGTGGCATCATAGCTCACAGCAACTTCAAGCTCTTGGGCTTTAGTGATTCTCTTGCCTCAGCCTCCCGAGTAGCTGGGACTACAGGTGCCCACCACAACACCCGGCTATTTTTTATTGAAGTTGTCATTGTTGTTTAGCTGGCCCAGCGAGGTTTGAACCCACCACCCTCAGTGTATGTGGCTAATGCTGTAACCACTGTGAACCGGCACGGAGCCCTCTTTGTGCTTCTTAAGTAAAACTTCTGTTTCTTGCAAACTTGTGTTGGTGACTTTTGCTCTCTATGCACACAGCCTGTGCAGCTCCAGTTTTATCTTCAGTTTCCACTCACTTTTGCTTTCAGTTACCACCACGCCATTGGTTGAAATTTCTAGCTCAGTGAAATAATTCAACCAGGTCAACTGGGTTTGGGGAACCAGCACCCCTAACACTGGTGTGGATGCAGAGAGAAAGCAATGCTTATGCTCTATTAGCAGAATCACAGATTAGTATAACCTTTATGGAAAATAGTACAGAGATTTCTTGAAGAACTAAAAGGAGACTTACCATTCAATCCAGCAGTACCATTACTAGTTATCTAGCCAAATGAAAAGAGGTAACTTTATCAAAAGGGTATCTTCACTTGAATATTTATTCCAACAAGAGGATGTGGAATCAACCCAAGTGCACATTAATTCATGAGTAGAGAAAATATTGTATGTATATACTCTTTGGTGTATTACCTAGCCATAAAAATAAGAGAAATAATTCAACAATAATAATAATATTAAAATAATTATTTGGAATAATTTGGATGGAACTGGAGACGATTATCTCAAGAATCAAAAAACAAACACTGCACCTACTGTGTTATAATTTGGAAATAATTGATGGGCCTACATAGGCACAGAAAGAAGTAAAAATTGTTGGAAATCAAGAAGGTAGAGGAGGAGGAAAAGAGAGGTAAAAACCCACCTCAAAGATACAATGAACATCATGTGATGCTGGGTGCACTTGCAGACCTGACTAAAGTGTCTGATGCTATCCAAGTAACAAAAACATTTATACCCCCTTAATATTTTGAAATAAAAAGACCCACTTTTAAATCTAAGCTAATATAATAATTATCTATAGAAATAAAGTATTACAACACTAAAAAAAGTATGTTAGATAACACGTCTTTCTTCAATTTGACATTTTCATTGATTAACTTTACAAAGCACCATTTTTGTTGAATTTTTTAGCATTGATCTAGGTCTAAAAGGTAAACTGAGGCACAGTAAAATTGTCGCCTTTATTAGAGCAACAATTTTTGAATCAAGTAGCTCTAAATCAAACCTAGTTTGGGAGCTTGACCACGGGAATGCAAATGGGAGATTTTGATAGAACAAATATGGGAGTAAAGCAAAGAAAATACAGGCTTACCTTGTTTTATTGCACCTAGTAGGTACTGAAAATTTTTTACACACTGAAGATTTGTGCCAACCCCATGTTGAGAAAGTCTATCAGTGTCATTTTTCCAACATGTGCTTACTTCTTGTATCTGTGTCACATTTTGGTAATTATGGTAATATTTTAAACTTCTTAATTACTATTATTATAATATATGTTATGGTGACCTGTGATCAGTGATTTTTGTTATTACTCTCATTATTGCTTTGGGGCAGTAACAACTGTGCCTATGTAAGACCGAAAAATTAATTAATCAATGTTGCATGTGTTCTGACTGTAAGATAAACTCTACCTCTCCTACTCCTTGGGCCTCTCTCGTCCCCAAGACATAACAATGTTGAAATTAGGCCAATTAATGAGCCTACATGACCTCTGCATGGTCAAGTGAACAAAAGAGTTACACATATTTCACTTTAAATCAAAAGCTAGATATGATTCAGCTTAGCTAGGAAAGCTGTCAAAAGCCACAATAGATTAAAAACTAGAGCTTTTCTACCAAATAGTTATCCAAGTTTTAAATGCAAAGGAAAAGAAAATTTAAACATGTTACTCAGATAAAAACATGAATGATTAAAAAAAGAAAAGAAAAGAAACAGCTTTATTGCTGATATGAAATAAGTTTGTGTGGTCTAAATAGAACACTAAACTAGGCACACTAAACTCTTCAGGCCAAGCCTAATCCAGAGAAAGGCTCTAACTCCTAATTCTCTTTAATTTTATGAAGGCTGAGGAAGGTAAGGAAGCTCCAGATGTTGGTGCATGAGGTTGAAGGAAAGAAGTCATTTCAAGAACATGAAAGTGAAAGGTGAAGTGGCAAGTTCTGAGATAGAAGCTGTAAGAAGTTATCCAGATCTAGCTAAGATCATTGATGAAGGTAGCTACACTCAACCACAAGTTTTCAAGGTAGATAAAATAGCCTTCTACTGAAAGAAGATAGCATCTAGTACTTTCATAGCGAGGGAGAAGTTCATGGCTAGCTTCAAAGCTTCAAAGACAAGATATCTTGCTAGGGGCTAATCTCAGTGGCAACTTTAGGTTAAAGCCAACAGTAAATATCCTAGGCTCTGAAAAATTATGCTAAATGTACTCTATCTGTGCTCTATAAATTGGATAACAAAGCCTGGATAACAGTGCATCAGTTTATAATAAGGTTTACTTAATATTTCTAGTCCACTGTTGGGACCTACTGCTCAGGAAAAAAAAATTTTTTTTTTTCATTACGGCTTATTGACAATACACTTGATCATCCAAAAGCTCTAATGTAGATGTACAAGGAGAATAATACTGTTTTCGTACCTGCTAATGTGACATCTATTTTGCAGCCATGATTCAAGAATTAATTTTGGCTTTCAAGTCTTATTATTTATGAAATAACATTTCATAAGATTATAGCTACGAAAGATAGTAATTTCTCTGATGGACCTAAGAAAAACAAATTGAAAACCTGGAAAGGATTCATCACTTTAAATGCAATAAAGAATATTTGTGATTTGTGATTCAGGGTAGATGAGAATTTTATTTCTCATTCCCTCACACCTACAGCATTTTTGTAGGCTCCTGAGCTACTGGAGAACTTCTCTACCCCCAAATGCTACTGCCACCAGTGAGCTGGAATCTTCTTGAAAACACAGCACGAGGCTGCCCACGCTATTGGGGTGCCTTTCAATATCATAACCAAAGCTGAGCTGGTGGATGCCATACTGCTTCTGCAGGCATTATGTGCCTTTGTTCTTCTAAGGAAGCTTCCTCCCTTCAGTTTGCACGTTGCTTGTTCCCACAAATATGTTCTCTAACTCTAGCCCAGACTGTGGTGGCCACAGGGGCTGCTGAGTCCTGGGAAATCTGTGCGATCCCAGAGGTTAGACATTCCAGTTGGGTTGTCTTCCAGGGAGAGAGACAAAGAGAACAGAAGCGCAAGCTCTTCTCCACTCAGACTCCTCTTTTCCTTCTCCTCCCCCTTCCCCACCTACTGCTGCCAAGAGGCACAGGTGCCTAAGGGACAGCTGTGTCACAGTTCAATTGACTGCCTCCCCGCTGTTGGTGCACCCACCACACTGAGGCATCCATAGAGAGTGGGGCTCTCAAAATTCATCTTAAAGATTCACAGAGGGCTTGGTGCCTGTGGCTTAAGCAGCTAAGGTGCCAGCCACATACACCTGAGCTGGCTGGTTCGAATCCAGCCCGGGACCTACCAAACAACAATGAGGGCTGCAACCAAAAAATAGCCAGGCATTGTGGCAGGCGCCTGTAGTCCCAGCTACTTGGGAGGCGGAGGCAGAAGAATTGCTTGAGCCCAGGAATTGGAGGTTGCTGTGAGCTGTGATGCCATAGCACTCTACCCAGGGTGACAGCTTGAGGCTCTGTCTCAAAAAAAAAAAAAAAAATAGATTCACGGTGGATAAAAGGGTGTTTGGAATGTGAGCTCCCTTTCCACGAGTCCTTCCTGAAGCTGCTTGCCCAGCTGTTCCAGCACAGCAGGCGCACCCACAGCAGAAGGATTTCAAACCTTCTTGAGTCTCCACAGGCAACTTGGGACCAGGATGCTTCTTCCTGGGTTTGAACTTGGGGGACCAGGAGAGAGGACTGCAGGCAGGATCCCACATCCTCAGGACACAATCATGTTGCTCAGAGGCCCAGAGGAGAGATTAATAAGCTAATTCAGGATGTAGGGGGCCCCATGTGTACAGAGCTGAGAGTCCAGGGTGCTGTAGTGCACTCATGGAACACCCTTAGCCCCACGAGAAAGCCATTCCTTGGGTCGGGATGAAACCCCGCACAGGGGCACTCGGAGCAAGCACTACCATTGCCAGTAAACTCAGCTAGATTGAGCTGCTGCCTGTGAACAGATGCTGGAAGGAGACCTTAGGCTCCAGAGAAGGGAGAAGAATAAAACCAATTCCAAATGGCCAGACTGTGAATGTCATGGCCCCTTCCACGTGAGCAGACTTTCTGGCTTGGTGGGGGTCATCTCAGCTCCTCCCTTGTGGTTTTTCCCCGAAACATGGGAGAAGACCCTTAACCTCTGCTGAGACAGCTCCTGTGCCTGCTTTCGTGAAACATGACCCAGCGTCTGATCCAGCCCAGAGTAGCCTTACTCCTTCCCCACGTCTGCTGTTGTGAAAAGTAAGTAGTTCTCTGGGAGTTCCAGGGCACTGCCCATCACCAGAGGCATCCACGTGCTGCTTATGAGGAACCAGAGCCAGTCACAGGGTCCAAGAAATAACACTAGGGAACTTCAGCAAATATAGCGGAAAGCTTTAAGACTAGACTAGACGAAGAAGAAGAAAACTATAAACCAATATCCCTTATTATTATAGATGCCGAAAGTCTTTAATAAAATACTTTAATAATATTTGGTGTACTTCAATGGTACACCAAAAAAATAATCTGTGATATCAAGTGGGCTTCTCCCAGGGATACAAGGATGGTTCAACATACATAAATCAATAAATGTGATTCACCACGTAAACAGAAGCAAAAATAAAGATCATACGGTCATCTCAATAGATGCAGGAAAACAAAGAAAACCAGCACCCTTTCACGCCAAAGATCCTCATCAAATTAAGCATGGAAAAAACATATCTCAAAATTATAAAAGCCCAATATGACAAACTCACATCCAACATCATATTGAACATGTGTTTCTGCTAAAACTGAAGAAGAGAAAAAAACCAAAAAGTATTCAAATTAGGAAAAAGGATATGATCTTGTGTCTAGAAAATCTGAAAGACCACCACCAAGAGACTCCTGGAATTGGTAAATAAATTCAGGAAAGTCTCAGGTTTCAAAACCAATGTACACAAATTAGTAGCGTTTCTATGTAACAATAAAGGTTAAGCTGAGAGTCAAATCAAAAATTCAATACCATGCACATTAGCTACAAATAAAATAAAATATGTAGGAGTATACTTACCCAAGGAGGGGAAAGGTTTCTACTAGGAGAACCATGAAACACAGATGAAAGAAATTCCAGATGACACAAACAAATGAAAAAAATATATCATAACGTCATATGATATAATATTTTATTATATTAACACCTCTCAATAAGATAATTGTTTTACCAAAATGGACTGAGAATAACCCAACATTCTGTAGGTAGTAATTTTCTAAACATTCCTTGTACGAGTATGACATCAGGCTGGTACTAGTTCATTGAAGAGACAAGGTATAAATGTGTATGCAAAATATCACAAAGGCACTTTCAGGTATCTATTAAAGTCAAATTGATTCCTAAAGTATTACCCATTCTGGTAAAAATCTTAGCAATATTAGCAGCTCTCTAATTTGGCAACATAGCATTAAAAATAGATGCTTTAAAAATTTGTTGATATCTTGGCCTCCCACTCCCAAATTAAACAAGATTTTATTGATGTACAGGATGGATATATTTTTTTAAGCTCCCAGAATCTTCTTTGCCAGGTAATGACTGAAAATTGCTGCAATATAATGAAAAGGAAGGAGTGTTTTATGGGCCTGCTCAATTGCTTTTTATTTATCACTTGCTGATTTTAAACTCTTCCACATTATATCCAGATTAGTAGAATGGCAATTCAACATATCATTTGGAAGGACACCCATTCATTTTTCTTTGGGGAAAATATCCTTTTTTGGTATTCCTTAACTTCAAAGGATCATAGAAATATTCTATGGTAAGTGTCAGACAATGGTAGGCACATTTTAAAACTTGACCTTCACCCCACTAAATGTTCCATCATATGTAAGATTTTTAAAAAATTTATTGACAGTGGTTGGCAACTACCAGAAATTCTTAAGTATATAATTTCTCCAGAATTCAGGCAGTCTTAAAACCTAAACCTGAAAATAAATTTAATGATAAAAATATCTAAGATTGGGGGATAGAGAATAAATGCATGTATATAAAATATGAATTAAATTATTATGTTTAAATTTTAAAAGTTGGGAAGTGCCCACAATTAATCTGCCACTTAATAAAATATGATTTTGGAGAATGTTTAACAAGTTGGATTTCAGCAGGCAATCTGTTCTCATCAGTTCTTATTTTACCTGTTGACTTTATTTTCTTTGATCATTCTGAAATGGCTCTACACACTTCCTGTGTCCACTTGGACTATGAGTTTACTTCTAAGGTCTGATTTTACTGTCATTTTCTTCTTTTTTTTTTTTTTTCCCACCGATTCCCCTCCCTCTACCCACCCCCCCTTTCCCACTTCCCCCTATTGTTAAGTTGTAGCTGGGTTATAGCTTTCATGTGAGAGTCCCAAATTAGTTTCATAGTAGGGCTGTGTACATTGGGTATTTTTTCTTCCATTCTTGGGATACTTTACTAAGAAGAATATGTTCCAGCTCCATCCATGTAAACATGAAAGAGGTAAAGTCTCCATCTTTCTTTAAGGCTGCATAGTATTCCATGGTATACATATACCACAATTTATTAATCCATTCGTGGATCGATGGGCACTTCGGCTTTTTCCATGACTTAGCAATTATGAATTGGGCTGCAATAAACATTCTGGTACAAATATCTTTGTTATGTTGTGATTTTTGGTCTTCTGGGTATATGCCCAGCAGAGGAATTACAGGATTGAATGGCAGATCTATTTTTAGATCTCTGAGTGTTCTCCATATATCTTTCCAAAAGGAATGTATTAATTTGCATTCCCACCAGCAGTGCAGAAGTGTTCCCTTTTCTCCGCATCCACGCCAACATCTCTGGTCTTGAGATTTTGTGATATAGGCTAGTCTCATTGGAGTTAGATGATATCTCAAAGTAGTTTTGATTTGCATTTCTCTGATGATTAAAGATGATGAGCATTTTTTCATATGTCTGAAGGCCGTGCGCCTGTCTTCTTCAGAGAAGTTTCTCTTCAAATCCCTTGCCCAGCCTGCGATGGGATCCCTTGTTTTTTTCTTGCTGATGCGTTTGAGTTCTCTGTGGATTCTGGTTATTAAACCTTTGTCAGAGTTATACCCTGCAAATATCTTCTCCCATTCTGAGGGCTGTCTGCTTGCTCTGCTTACTGTGTTCTTAGCTGTGCAGAAGCTTTTTAGTTTGATCAAGTCCCAGTAGTGTATTTTTGAAGCTGCTTCAATTGCCCGGGGGGTTCTCCTCATGAAATACTCACCCAGACCAATTTCTTCAAGGGTTTTCCCTGCATTCTCCTCTAGTATTTTTATAGTTTCATGTCTTAAGTTTAAATCTTTAATCCAATGAGAGTCTATCTTAGTTAATGGTGAAAGGTGTGGGTCCAATTTCAGTCTTCTGCAGGTTGCCAGCCAGTTCACCCAGCACCATTTGTTAAATAGGGAATCTTTTCCCCACTGAATGTTTTTAATTGGCTTGTCAAAAATCAAATAGCGGTAAGTAGCTGGATTCATCTCTTGGTTCTCTATTCTATTCCAGATATCTACTTCTCTGTTTTTGTGCCAATACCATGCTGTTTTGATCACTATCGATTTGTAGTAAAGTCTGAGGTCTGGTAGTGTGATTCCTCCTGTTTTGTTTTTATTTCTGAGTAATGTCTTGGCTATTCGAGGTTTTTTCTGATTCCATATAAAACGAAGTAATGTTTTTTCAAGATCTTTAAAATATGACAGTGGAGCTTTAATAGGGAGTGCGTTGAAATTATATATTGCTTTGGGTAGTATGGACATTTTGATAATGTTGATTCTTCCTAGCCATGAGCATGGTATGTTTTTCCATTTGTTAACATTTTCAGCTATTTCTTTTCTTAGAGTTTCATAGTTCTCTTTATAGAGATCTTTCACGTCTTTTGTTAGGTAAATTCCCAAATATTTCATCTTCTTTGGCACTACTGTGAATGGGATAGAGTCCTTAACTGCTTTTTCAATTTGACTGTTGTTGGTGTATATAAAGGCTACCGATTTATGAATGTTGATTTTGTAACCTGAGACGCTGCTGTATTTGTCATTTTCTTCTTATCTAATTATTTATGCCACACTTTCTTTTTTTTTTTTTTTGAAACAGTGTCTCACTATGTCGCCCTCTTTAGAGTGCAGTGGCGTCACAGCTCACAGCACCATGAAACTCTTGGGCTTATGTTATTCTCTTGCCTCAGCCTCCCAAGTAGCTGGGACTACAGGTGCCCGCCACAATGCCTGGCTATTTTTTGTTGCAGTTGTCATTGTTGTTTAGCTGGCCCAGGCCAGGTTTGAACCCGCCAGCCTCAGTGTATGTGGCAGGTGCCATAACCACTGTGCTATGGATGCTGGGCCATGTTTATGAAAAAGTAATATTTGAAATTTATATTTTAGTGGACCATAGTATTGAAGATATTTTCAATACAAAAATTAATCATTTAGTGACAAAATTACATTATATACCCTTTGCTAGAGTCTAAGAATTACAAGTGGCTTCCTTTCTTCCTGTTTTACCTTCTTTGTGATAATGTATTTATTAAGTACAGTAAGTTAGTATTTGAAATACGGTACTCAAGATTCCACATTTTAGAAACATTCAAAGGAAAATATTAAAATTTATAATAACAGGTTTATTAATCAGCATTATATATGAAATAAAAAAATATCTTTGTTAAAAATGAGTGTTTAAGACTTATACTTGGCATAACAAGATTGTGCAGATACCACTTCATCAATCAGGCTTACATGTTGAACAAATTTTAGAGCTTAGACACTCTTACCTCGTGTAGGTTGAGGATGCCTACTAGAGAATACTTTTGCTTTTGCCTCACAGTGAACATGTGAAATGCTTTTCTCAGTATCTGAGGACAGGGTGGAGTTTTCCAGACCTTCTTGAAGTAGATTATATGTATTTGTATTTTATTTCATTTAGCATGCTTGCTCATAAAGATAGTGTAATCCAATAGTATTTTGGTCATCCTAGCTTACATTTACTAATATCACTTGCTAAGCAGTTTGTGGATAAGGGTTGTATGTGTCCAGAGTGTGCCTGCTTCTCAGAATAGCTTATTACTTTCTGATTATACAATTTGGTTTAGATCAGTTCACAACACATCCTTTTCCCCCTCCTACTTTTCTCATTGTATCTTTTCTTCCTTCCTATCTCTTTTTCTCTCCATTATTCATTATTCATGTAATGAAGCCTTATTGTCTTCCCAGCACTGTGCAAAGAACTAAGTAAAAATTTTATAATTTATGTTTTATCCAATTACATAAAACAAAAATCATCCTTGCATGTTCTCAAAGTTTACTACAGCTAAAAGATGTATGCTTCTTTGCCATTTTTTAAAATGTTTTTTAAAAACAAACCTGGCTCCCCCATAACTACTGTTCCAAATCCCTGACCTAACATCGTGGTGTTTTCTATCATTTGGTTGTCCTCTCTACATTATGAGTGAAAAATAAAAACAGATAATTAACAGCAATTTAAGCTAGCTATAAATGTTCTGAAATAGTTCAGATTTTCAATTGCCATTTTTATAGTAGATTTGCAAAGATGAAATTTAATCAACCAAAATAGCAAGTAGTTTTTGAATCAACTACATATGTAATTTCTTATTTCTACAACTTTGAGTCTCCTTCTATAGTTTTAACAGCTATAAAATAAAACCAGTTATTTAATTCAGTGGTTAACTACAATCCCTTAGAACACCTGAAGGTCATGAAATTAATGCCCTGCTCTTGTGAAATAAAAGCCCTAATGCTGAGAGGTTAACTCAGCACATTTCAGTGAGACTTTTCTGCAGGCTATATATACTATTGGAATAGAAGTGTTCAGATCTCTGTATTAAGGATGTCAGCATTGCCATTAAAAATAGCCTAGGTAAGGAGTTTAACCAGATTCAGTCATTACATTGCTGCAGTTACTTTTACTTAGGCTTAAATAGTCTCTCTCTCTCTCTCTCTATATATATATATATATATAATTAGCCTAATTATCTGATTGCTTCAATTTATGAAAATATTCAATTACAGAATTTGATTCTCTCCCTTAGATAATTCCTCTCATTTGTAATTCAGCCTCTCTTTAATGAAATAACCAAATTTTGGGTCTTTAGCCTTTAAGGATTTTATTTCTTAAAAGAAATATGTGTGTACATTTCGAAGCAGGTTAATACAAAGGATTATTTGAAAACAGCTTAGTTGCTTCCAGCTTTGGAATTCCTTGGCGAAAACACCTTTTAAAAAACAGCGTATCAGAACAAAAAAAAAAAAAATCGGAGGAGACTTAACACTAGGGGGCGCTACGAACCTCTTCTAAACTTTCCTGCTTCTTCCTGTCACAATATGCTGGTAATCACTCCCCACTTCTTTATTTATAATTTTTAGATGATAGTACCAATTCTATTTATTTGGTTAGTAGATTTGTCTGTCGAAAGGCTAAGGAATGAATTGGGAAATGGTATGTCCACTTTCGTTTTCAATGTCAGGTGTAATACACTGAAGGGAATATTGTGCATTCTCATCCACACAGACTGTATTTCTCTGGCATTTCATATTTTATTAAAATGCATGACCTTTAAATGAGATACTTCCACACAAAACCAATGGAATCCACCAAAGGCAAGTTCAAATGCCATTTTTTTTTGTTATTTATCTGTGTAAACGTGACGAGTAATAGCCTATCTTTAATAAAATTTTTACACTTCAACTATGCAGTAACAGGACAGTAAGACTTGATTTAGCATTTTCTTTGTACTGAGCACAGTCCGGAGCACTTCATTAGGCCGTTCTCTTGATTTTTGAACAAAGCGTTTGATGTTGAGTCAATCATTTCCTCTCCTCTGTAGATGAGGAAAATGAGATATTGGAAGATTAAGGAACTTGTTCAAAGATAAAATAGCTGATAAGGACAAGACCACATCCAGAATATAGGTCTCAAAATTGTCTTACTTTTGATTTATTATATGTATGTTGAACATTTTACTCATAGCCATAATTAGTTACAATTTAAAATGTTCCCATTTCTTCTACCTCTCAGACCATGTGTCCTGATTTTGTTTTAGAAAATATAATTGCCATTGCTAAAAAACCTATAAAACCAGAAAACATTCTACAATATTTAAGTAATGTATTTTAAAATTATATCACTTGAAAAAAATAGTTATGTCAGAAAGCCCCAGTGTACGTCAAAAATGTTTGTTTCATATAAATTTTCTATCTATATTTCTTATCTGATCCATCACTGATTGTGATAAACCCTGTAATGGGTTAACCCTATGAGGAGTACCTGCCATGGAGTGTCACTTCCACTGTCCTCAAGACAAAGTTAAAAATACACTTGCAATAGAAGTGTAGGTGAAATGGACAATGAATAATGATTATAAGAAATACATTAGAATCTATAGACTATATAAGAAATATATTAGAATTTTGGCAAGGGTTGGGTGACTGTAGTCAGAGATGGCCAAGGAAATAATCGCAAAACAATTTGTCTTGGATTAGACCCCAAAAGACTGGGAAAGGAGGCAGTATGAAGGAAAAGAGCAGATTTCAGCAATATAACTGTTAATTAACTGAGTCACATTTTAGTGATGGAAATGGGAAATCTTACGATATTTGGGAGAGAAACAGGAGACATGGGGTATCAACAACAGGGAGTGAAGACTATGGCTTAAAATGGAAAGAAAGCTGACCAAAATTTTAAACTTTAACCTTTTTTCATTCACACATCATTACAGAGATAGAAATGATTATGTAAAAACCATGTTTCTGAAGGTTAATCTTGTATGTGAAAGATGGATCGAGGGGGAAGGCAGGAGCTAGGGACAGTG
This sequence comes from Nycticebus coucang, assembly GCF_027406575.1. Classification (NCBI taxonomy): domain Eukaryota; kingdom Metazoa; phylum Chordata; class Mammalia; order Primates; family Lorisidae; genus Nycticebus; species Nycticebus coucang. Next base: position 158,449,875 of record NC_069780.1, on the reverse strand, counting down.
GTTAGGAGGCTTTAGCAACAATTCATGTCTGTGTTGAAAAGAACTTGGATTTAATTCCTGGCAGTGAAAAAAAAGAAAGAAATCATGTGTAATATTTAATATAGCTGCTTTAACGAGATATAATTTATATATCATAAAATTCATTCCTTTAAAATATGCAACTCAGAGCTATGCAGCTATTAACACTATCTAATTTTGGAGCATTTTCATTACCCTTCCCCCTCAAAAAAAACCCCTGTATCCAGTCCATGGAAATCACTAATTTACTTAGTGTGTTTATGGTTTTGCCTATTCTGGACAATTTGGATGATGGGTTATGTGAGACCTTTAGTACTAGCTTTTTCACTTAAGGTAGTATTTCCTAGGTTCACCTCTGTTGGTGCATGTGTTGTAGGCCAGGTCCAGGACCATCTGCCTATGCACGTGAAACTATCACTATCATGATGGCAGTAGATTTTTGCAAGAGAAAATATTTATTCTTGAAGCTGCTGAGAGAAGAGGCAGGAGCACAGCTGTCAAATCTGCCTCCTTGAATATAAGGCTTAGGGATCTTTATGGGTTAGGAAGTGGGATAGTGTAAGGCATAGAGAAATGATTGGCAGTGGGGAAAAGGAAACGGTGATCTATGCAAGAATAATCAGGTCTCACAATATTTCATAGGACATATGTTTAGAGGAAGGTGGGATGAACATGATCTAAGGATGGGGTTGGAGTTTTGATGTCAATAGGCACCTCTTAGGCATTTGTGTGAGCCAGTTGGAGGGTTGGTAGTCTCAGCAGTTTGAAGTGGACACGAGCAGCCACAAGTTGCTAAGAAATAACTGAAATGACCATTACCATGGTAACTTACAAATGTTATCTATACAGTAGCTGGTGAAGGTTACGTGTTGGTATTCATTGGCATACCAACTGAATACCAACACTACCTGCAGCCTTCACCTTCATGGGAAAAAAAAAGGACTAAAAGTAAGTGACCAAAAGGAAGCAGAACAGGCTTAATTTGGCAGATCTGATCAGATTAATGGTATACATATATATGTGTGTGTGTGTGTGTGTATACGATATATGACATCTTATATATCATATATCATGGTGGTTCTCAACCTTCCTAATGCAGCAGCTCTTTAATACAGTTCTTATGGGTCGCATCCCACAGGTTGAGAACCACTAATATGTCACACATATATAATATATGATATATATCATACATCATATATATATATCATACATCATATATATATATCACATGTCAGCACTTTATTGCATTTTATGGTCAAATAATATTCCATTGTAAAGACACCATATTTGTTTGTCCATTTATTGGTTGATAGACGTTTGAATTGTTTCCACTTTTTGGGTATTACATATTATGCCCCTCTGAATATTCATGTCCAATTTTCATGTGGATAAATGTTTTCAGTTATCTCCAGTGTAGTTAAGAGCAGAATTCCTGATCATATTATAACTTGATGTTAACTTTATAAGGAAATGTCAGACTGTTTTCCAAAGAAGCTACACCATTTTGCACTCTCACAACAATGTCTGAGAGTTCACATTTGTCCACATGTTCACCAACACTTGCTAATTGTCCTTTTGACTGCAGCCATTTCAGAGATTGTGGAATGGTATCTCATTGCACGTTGATGTGCACTTCCCATGCCTAAGATAAGGAGAATCTTTTCATATACTTCTGGGCTATTTCTACATCCTCTTTGGACATACCAATTTAAACGTTTTGCCCATTTTTAAAGAGAATTGTTGGTTTCTTTTGTTGCTAAGTTGTAAGAGCCCTTTGTGTATTCTAGACACTAAACCTGTATCTATATTTACATACTACATTATATCACATACTGTATGATTTGCAAATATTTTCTCCCATTTTGTGTTCTTCTTTGTCTTTTTTTTGACTGTATTCTTTGATGTACAGGTTTATAATTTGATGAAGTCTGATTTACCTTTTTTTGTTGTTGTTTTTTATCACTTTTGCTTTCCTTTTACATCTAAGAAACCATTGCCCAATACAAAATTGTAAAAATTAATGCCTACGAATTTCTCTGAAAGTTTAATTGTTTTAGCTCTTATGTTTAAGTTGATGATCCATTACTAGTTAATATTTGGCTAGGCTATGTGGTAGAGCTAGAGGTATCTAACTTCATTTTGTTACATATAAATATCCAGTTGTCCTTTCTTTTATTGAAAAGATTATTCTTTTTTATTAACATCTTGGCACCATTGTAGACAATCAATTTACCATAAATGTAAAGGTATTTTTCAGGACACTCAATTCTACTACATTCCTCTATACATGTATCCTTATGTCAAATCTACTCTGTCTGGATTACTATAGTTTTGTGCTAAGGCTTGAAATTAAAAAATGTGAATCCTCCAAATTGATTTTCCTTTTCAAGACTGTTCTGGCTATTTTCATCTTGTGCATTTCTAAATGAATTTTTAAGATTAACTTGCCGATTTCTGCAGAAAGGCAGCTGGGATTTTTACAGGGACTGTTCTGAATCTGTAAATCAATTTGCAGAGTATTGCCATTTTAACAATATTAAGTTTTCCAATTCATGAACACAGAATGTATGGGATATAGTTTCATTTGTTTAAGTCTTCTCTATTTTATATATTTTTTGTTTTCACTGTGTAAGTCTTATATTACTTTATTAAATTTAATCCTAAGCATTTTTATGCCATTATAAATGGAAACATTTCCTAATTTTAAGAGTAAGCCATTGCTAATGTACAGAAATACAATAGATTTTTTTAAAACCATTTTTGTATACTGATCTTACATCTTGCAACCTGGTTGCAATAGTTCTTTTAGTTAAAATAGTTTTTGGGGAAGGTAAATTCCTTTATACAAGACCATAACATCCTCAGACATAGACCATCTTATTATTTTCTAATCAGATGTCTAATATTTTCCCCTTTATTTTCTGTGGTTACAACCTTCAAAACAATTTTGAAAAGAAGTGGCAAAAATGTACATCCTTGTCTTATTTCTGATCCTAGAGAAAAAGCATTTGGTCTTTTACCCTTAAGTTTCATGTTAACTTTTATCAGAGATACCCTTATACGTTTGAGGAAACTCTCATTACTAGTTTAATGAAGTTTTTTTTTTTTTTAAATCATGAAAACCTTTTAGATTTTGTTCAACGATTTTTCTGAATCTATTAAGAGGAATATGTGTTTTTTCTTCTTTAATAGTCTATTAATATGATTTATTATATTAATTTATTTCCATGTATTATACTAACCTTCATTCCTGGAACAAATCCTCCTTGGTCACAGAGTATAATGCTTTTATATATGTATTGTGAGGCATTTGATTTAATCACATTTGTTGAGGAATTTTGCATCTATAATTAGTAATGGGTATTGGTCTATAGTTTGTTTGTTTGTGGTTGTTGTTGAATGTTTCCTTGAAAATATCTTTGCGTGGGTTTGGTGTCAAGGTAATACTAGCATCCCAGAATGATTATAGTAATGCTCCCTTCTATTCTATTTTTTGAAAGAATTTGTGAAAGGATGGTGTTAATTCTTCTTAAATGTTTGATAGAATTCAAGAGTGAAGCCATCTGGACATGGAATTTTCCTTGTAGGAGGTATTTAAATTATGAATTCAATCTCTTGCCACAGGTTGTCTCAGTTTTTCTATTTTTTTCAGTCAAATTTAGTAGTTTGTGCTTTTATAGGAATTTATTTTCACCTAAATTACCTAATCTAATGGCATATAGTTGTTTATAGTGTTTTTTAAATAATCCTTTCTATTATCTGCAAGATTGGTAGTGGTTTATTGTCTTTCATTCATATTTTAGTCATCTGATTCTTCTGCACATGATTAGTTTAGACAATATTATATCATTTACAAAGATTAAAAAATAATGTATGGCTTTGTTGATTGTCCCTAGTGTCTTAAAATGTTCTTTTCTATCTATTGCTGTATAACCCTTAATTATATTCTATCTTCTGCTTGCTTTGTGTTTAGTATTTCTACCTTTTAATATTCTTAAAGTTAAAGGTTAGAATGATTTGAGATCTTTGTTCTTTTTTAAGATAGGTATTTACAGTTCTAAATTTCCTTTTAAACATGGTTTTAGCTGTATCCCATGAATTTTGGTATCTGTGTTTTCATTTTCATTCATCTCAAAGTATTTTCTAATAATTTCCTTTGTGAATCACTCTTTGTTTTACTGGTTACTGAGGAGTGTATTGTTTAGTTTCCACAAATATTTGAATTTCCAAAATTTATTTTTTGGTGTTGTTTTCTAATTTTATTCCATTCTTGTTGGGTAAAATATTTTATATGATTTCTATTCTTTTATTTATTTATTTTTATCTTATTTTATTTTTTCTTAGAGACAGTCTCACTATGTCACCCTGCATAGAGTGTCGAGGCTTCACAGCTTACAGCAACCTCCGACTCTTGAGTTTAGGCGATTCTCTTACCTCAGCCTCTCGAGTAGCTGGGACTACAGGTGCCCGCCACAATGCCCAGCTATTTTTTGTTGTCACCCTCAGTATACAGGGGTGAACCCGTCACCCTCAGTATATAGGGCTGGCACCCTTCCCACTGAGCCAGAGGTGCCGCCTGATTGCAATTATTTAAAATTTTTTTGTGATCTCATTTAGGCCTGCCATATTGTTTATCCTGGAGAATATTCCATGTTCACTTGAAAGGAATATGAGTCTGTATAGATGGGCATTAGATCTGATAAGTTTATCATATTGTTCAAGTCTTCTATTACTTCATAGACTTTTTTTTTTATATATATTTTTGTCTGTTATCGTAAGTGGGCTATGAAGTCTCCAGATAGTTAATTTCAAAATACCTTTGACTCCTGAGGCACATTGCAAATGAGATGAGGGAAAACCCTGAGAAATTCTTCTGCTGCTCTCTGCAGCAGTCGCTATCAGTTTCCAGATCTGTGGTCTTTTCTGTAAGTCACTTTGTTCCCTGCAATTAGCTGTAGCAAAGAACACTGGAATAAAACAACCTACTGATTTTATTTCCAACATTTGCTGTGTACCAGAGCGATAATATTTGACTTTATGGGATTCTTGTTAGGCTCTCAAGAACATCATAGAATTCTCTGAAGGGATTTTAAACCATTCTGTCTGTGATAAGTGCAAATTTAGAAAACAGAATATTGAGAAGGAGTATAGAATGGAGGGGAGAGCAAGAGAAAGAGTAATGTTGTGCAGTGGTTCTCAACCTTCTTAATGCCACGATGTATTTTCATTGTTACAAAAGGGGTGCGCCCCACAGGTTGAGAACCGCTGTAAGGGGAGAGGAGTCAGCAGGAAGTAAGAGCAGAAGCAATAAATTAGCAATCAATTAGAAATTGAAGCAAGTATAATAATAAGGCAGAAATGTGAATCTTGGGGAATTTTGAAAAGAAAAAATAAATTTAGCATTAGCAATTTTTGAAAGACTATAGGAAAGAAATAGAGAGGAAAAAGCAACTACCATTTATCTTATGTACTGAGACATAAAAATAATTTAGGAAAAAATGTGCCAGGGACAGTAACAGTGCTAAACACTTTGCAAACATAACTTTATTTAATTCCCTTAGCTATGCTTTTAGGTATGTATCACACCCTCATCCCATCTTTTAGAGACACGAGAAGCTGAATTTTGCTAACTCACCCTGGGTTACACAGTCTTAAGGAAATAGAGGACAAATTTAATTAAGTTCATGTCTGCACAACTGCAAACCCCATGTTGTACAGAACATGTATTTGTATTGGTTCTCAGTAGGGACACTATCTCTCTGTAGATAGAATTTTGCAAATTCAGGAAACAACTTTTGTTATCACAATGATTTGAGGGTACTAATCATATTCAGGGCAGAAAATAATAGCACAGATATTAGAGTCACCAATATGCCACCACTATTGTGGTTTGTAATTACAATTCCCCATTCATGATGATTTCAGTTGCAAGCGTATGAATATTTTATTATGCTTTATAGACAGTAACCATCGAGTATTTGTATATTAAAATACATAATTTATAATAAAGTTTTTGAATTCTCTTGCATTATAGTTAGAGGCATTTATAGTGTATATGAGTTTTTAAATTTGTTTTTCTTCCTAAGTGTGTGTGTTTGTGTGTGTGCGTGCATGTGTGTATGTAGATGAATCCCCTTTTAAGATAGTAAGGGGTAAAATTCATAGTAATTATTATAAAATGGGGGATTGGATCTAATTAGTGTGTTATAGAGTAACACATTATAGGTAAAGTTTTAAAATTTCATTATACTAGGGGTACACATGTTTTGTTTACATACTTCGTTGTGCAGATTGAGTCAAAGTTGTAAGTGTGCCCTTTACCTGCGCAGTGTGTGTTTATATCTTTTATCTTCCTTTATCTTCAAAAAATCCTGTTAGGGTCTGTGTTATCATCTTCATTTTATAGATGAAGCAATTTGAGGGTGATAAGACTTGGTACTTAATCAGGAACACACAACTGATGTTTGTTACTCTACACCTGTCTACCTCAGTTCTTAATGGACAGACACGAAGTAATGGCCCCAGGACAATTGTCCACCAGGCAATTGTCATTAACTCTTTATGGGAAGAGTGACTGGTGGTTCAACTCAAGCTCTTATACCTACGAACTTTTTATAGGTATTAATTTTAAGTAGTTGCGCATGTTTCACATAAATCTTTACTCAATCTTATTTACAGTCTTAATTACTAAGGGTTGTATTTCTAAGACATTATTTCAACTCCTCCTTCTTAAAACTTGTATTATTGACTGAACTAATTAGATACTTAGGTGGCTGAGACCATATGGTAGATTAACCAAGTTAGACAATAAGTGGTACCTCTAAAATCTTAAATTATACTTTTGTGACTTGATGAAGTTAAATATTATGTTTGAGGTGAAAAATTGAGTCTGTTTCAGAGCTATAGCCACCCACTAAAAAATTATTTAATGTAAAATAAATGTTGGACTAGATCTGATCTAAACTTTTCTCACCAGTTGTGAATTCTTAGTGCTCAGATCATTAGCAGAATGCTTGTTTTGCATCTATCTTAAGTCTCAGCACTATTGATGAGCAATTGTTATATAATTATTATAAAACTTATGATTCACTGTCAATCATAGAAATATAATTAAAATTACTTATTTAACATTTTCTTTTTCTTTTAATTTAACATTTTCTTTGTGGTAAGCAGGTCAGTATTTCTCTGATAATTTTAATATATAAGTCAGACATAATTTCTTTGTTGATTTTCTAATTAAAAATCATAAAATTTGTCCTCCTTTCTATCAAGAGTGTTTTATTTTATTTTTTAATAAAAGTGTTTTAATTAAAGTTTTATGCCTTTGGCACTTGAACATCCCACACTTTCTAAAATAAAAATACACATTGCATTAATCATTATTTTCCACTTTTTTAAAAACCTATTGTCGCTTAAGGCAAATAATACTGAAAAACAACTGTGGATGGGGTTCCATATTCAGTCCATAAAGAATGACAAAGTATCATATTCAAAGACATTCTTCTATAGGAATATTAATGAGAATAAATATTAGGATCAAATTCTTTTGAGGCCTCACTGTGAATTTTGTGGGCATATATATAAACTGAACTTTTTGAAGCAGTTATTTTCTATTATAGATACTTTCAAGATAAAACAGTGTTATTTCTACAACTGATTTAGACAAGCATGTCAGTATTTCTTTCTTCAAACTCTTAATATCTTTAACACAACTCATAGATGTCATTATTGTCTGAAATCCTTTCAAGGTAGAAAGGGAGAGGTGTTTGAAAATGCTAAAGAAGGAGAAATTTGAAGTTGTCTAAATAATGACTTCTTAGCTGTACACAAACGTTACTGAAAGAATGTAAGAAGGAAAAGGAAAATTCAAAGTAGAAATAGTTAAGAACAAATATTCTTATTATGAAATATTATTTTATAGAGATCAAAATGTATGGGTGGCCACATAAACATTACTGATTGAAGTTCAATGTTATCTGTCTGTGGGGGTAAACTGTCTAATTTTTATGTATCTATAGCTTAGAAAGATTTAGTTAGAGATTTATTTAGATTTAGATTTAGTTATAAATTTCAATTTCTAACCCATTTTTTATTTAGTTATTATTAAATATGTTTTGTTCTCTCTCTCTGTATTTTCTTAAGTAGGTAGGTTTCTGTGTGTGTCACACAACCAGCTGGCATTCTTCAGAAGGTGATCAGACAAAAAATTTTTCAAAATATACTCCTCCAATAAAATTTGAACAGTGAAATGAATAAATGTATCAATTATATGCACATTTCAAAGAGATGAAGAAAACCTCCCCCTTAGGTCAAAAATAATGGCAGGCCGTTTGCTGAGATAAAACACTACAATGCCTTATTTAAATTTTTCTGAGATGATGAGAAAATAGGTGTTACAGTTAATATGGTCATGTTTCTCTATTGGCTTAATTATGTTTATTTTCAAAATGTATCATTAACACTTATTCTATAGGCTGGGGAAGGCTAAGGAATTTCTGGACACTCAACCTTCTTGAGGCTTAGATTTCATAGTATGAAAATGAATGTGCTATCTGTTGCCCTACACTCCCTGAATAAAACCCTGATTACCTATGCAACAAGGGCCAGAGAGGGCACAGAATAGCGTTCTGGAATCAGTTATGCAATATGCATTGAAAATACAAGCAACTATGCCCAAATAACCTAGGAGGAAGACAAGGACATCCTCACAAAGGCAAGGACATCCAGAATAACTGCAAAGCAACCAAAGCTCTTCAATGCACACTGAATTGGCCATCATTATTTTAATGAGCTGGTTGTAATTTTTAAAAGCATTTGCTTTTGGAGGCAGATATGCAAAGTCTGTTCTAATGGGGTCATTTATTAATTTGTCTAAGGACTATTTCTTGCGACAAAAGCCTAACAGATTAAACAATTCATCTTTAAGTAACAGGACTTTAACTTCTCTTTTTTTTTTTTTTTTTACCTCTCAGACTTTTCCTTTGTATACAGCACAAATACTTTCCCAGTTAATCATCTTTTCTTATATTCAAATTTTTAGAACTCTAAATTTAATAAGGTTTTCTACTACTTTGTTTGATTACTGAGAACCCAGTGTTTTTATGCATCTTGATTTGACTTTCCTTTTTAGAGCTCTGCTTTTATTCTCTATGAAATCTTGTTTGTCTGGGAGCCTAACATAATGTCTGCCATATTGTAGGTTCTCAATAAATATTTGTTGGGGGGCTGAATTAAAAGAAAAAAGCAGTTTACCTTCAAAATGCTTGTCATTTTTTTAATGACCTAACCATCAACTTCAGTGCACTTCCCGTTATCTCCATGACTCTTACCTGCAATTAGGCATTATCCTAGTCTAGGCCTTTATGTTATCAGACACAGATGATGCAACAACCTCTTAGTGATTCTTTTTGGTTTCAGATTGTATCAACATCATTCCAACTCTGTAATAGCATTGGGCATCTTTTCAAAATGAAAAATGGACCCTGTCACCATCCAGCCTAACCTTCCACCATCTCCTCATCCTCAAAGTGGCATGGGACTTTAAATCTGTATAGTACTTTGAGCACAGGAGGAGGTTGCAAATTTTTATATTGTTAAGGAAAGATTACATATTACTCGTTAAAATGTAACACATATAAGTACCTTGTCTCAGCAATACCTTTTTTGAAGGTTTTTTTTTTTTTTTGAGACAGAGCCTCAAGCTGTTGCCCTGGGTAGAATACCGTGGCAGCACAGCTCACTATATTCCCCTTGATAGAGTGCTGTGGCATCACAGCTCACAGCAACCTCCAACACCTGGGCTTAAGCGATTCTCCTTCCTCAGCCTCCCAAGTAGCTGGGGTTGTTTGGTTGTGGTTGTCATTGTTGTTTGGCAGGCCCGGGCTGGATTCAAACCTGCCAGGTCTGGTGTATGTGGCTGGCGCCTTAGCTGCTTGAGCTACAGGCGCCAAGCCTGAAGGTTGTTTTAGTAAAGTAAAAGTACCAGTGCTGTACTGCCATAGATACACAAGAATTCTTGTAATTGCAACAGACTGTGAAATATCTGAAACTTTAATGTCCATTAAAAGTTAATGGTGAATCTACATTATGAATCATTATTCAGGTATCATAGACAATAAGGTAGCTATCTAGATGCTAAACAAAAGCAATGTGCATGCATATGTAGTGAACACACAGGAAAAATTAAGTTGCAGGATAATGTCTCTAATATGTCGTTTTTTATAAGGAGGAAAGAGAGGAAGAGAGGTAGAGAGACAATGAGATATAAGAGGGACAAGCATTGTATAAAAATGAATTTGAACTTTAAACATGACTTCTTAATTAAAACAAAAATAATAAACTACAGTATTTGGTTAATATCTTTTATGTCAAACCTACAATTTCTTGCTATAATTTATATGCTTTAAAACATAGGAAATATAGATTCTTAGATGTATAAAGGACTTCAAAGTACATACTTGTTTTGTATCAGTGAGAAAGCTGCTGTTTTAGAGAAATGACGTTTCTTGACAAAGGTCAGATCGCATGTTCAAGGTGAAACAAGGGATGAAACTATAACTCTTGACATTTATGGTAGCAATCTTTCCAATGAGCCTTATTGCCTCTCAAGGAGAATATTCACTTTTTGTTTGAGTTAGATTTTGCTTAATTATTTTCATTTATAATGTCAATTACATGCAGAACCAGAGAGTACTTTGTCAAGAATAAAAATGTTACCAAAAAACCAAAATAATTATATTTATATTGATTTAATCTGAAGAAGTAACTATACCTTTTCATTACAATGTAATTAAAAATTACAATTACACAAGATAATGAAGTTCTTAAAACTTGAACACATTATTCACACAGGAAAGTATTTCAATGTTATTCAAGTTCACAAGGCAAAGGGGGAAAAAATGTGCCTATGCTGACATTTAAAAATAGACTGGGTATTGTTATGACTGTCACAAGGTAATTGAATATGCCAACTGATTTTTCTGATCAATTAACACATGGTAGTATAGCTGAGAATTCAGATTCACCTGCATTGCATACTGTCTAGACAGAGGCTCAATTTACAGTATCATAAATAACTTCTTTTTTGTTTTTGTACTTGGGATAAATGTGGACCTGGACAAAACAAAAGCCAAATGAAATGCGTAAGCAGTTATATTTTACTCTAGATCACTCTCTGCCATGCATTAATGGCTGTATTTAGAAAAGTTTCTGATTTATTCAAAGCTTTGCAACTGCATTTTGATCAGGTAGAATATATGACTTCTCACATATCAGGAAGTTATGATAAGATATTGAAATATAAAGCCATCATAATAGCTTGAGTTAAGAAAACAAGAAGGAGAAACAACAAACCAATTTTTCCCTAGAATCCAAAAGAAGAGTAATAAAATATCTTTATATTTTCTGATTGCCAGTCATGCTATTCAATGCCAATAAGCCAGAATTGGCGGAGTAAGAGAGTGCAATATTGGTAGGCTTAGAAAGACGCAGGAAATATTCATGACCCTGACTTGAATGCTGCACTGTACTCTGCATAACATATCAGATGCTGACATTGGGAGATACATAAACCCTGACTTTGAATTCTTTAAAATCTTATAAATCTTTAAAATCCTCAATTAATATTTTTTCAGATATATATGTATAAAAACATAAATACTAGCACAACCAAGTGCAGTCTTATAAAACTTTATTCAATAGTTTAAACCATAGAAACCAAATGAGTGTATCTTGAAAAGGCTTTATCATCAAGATGAATCTTGAGTACAGTTTTATGTAAAAAAAAAGAAAAGTATAGAAAAGAGAATGGACCTCCAAAGGCTTCGAGGTACAGGAAGGTCAATCTAGCAAAGTCACTGGAAGGGACAGATGTTTGTTCATCTGGGGGAGTCTGGAATCTGTTGACAAGAACACATTATGAGTTAGGAATTAGTTGTACCTTAAATCTAATGATTTGCATCTACCCAAGGATTCTGGGAAAGACTAGGACTTCATTTCATTAAATGAAGACTGAAAATGAACATTTTCATTATAGCAATTATGAAAGTGCAAAGAGTGAATTAAAAGATAAAGAAAAGTTGTCAGAAACTAGAGGATTCTTTATTAAATGTTAATTTTCTTGCCAAATAGTGCTGTTTGACTAAAATAATAAATTTTAATAACCATCGAAGTATTTTACATTGACACTAGTGTATTTTTATCATAACCTGTTTGACTTTAGTTTCCTCTTCAATCCTTCTTGCTGACTGTCCTCCCTCCTTCCAAAATACCTCCAGCCTCAAACTGCATGCATCTATAAACTATACCATCTATTACTTCTCTTTGCTGCAGTCACCTTTTGATGCTTAACTTTCTCACTTTCATTTCTTGAAGAGTTTAGTTCCTAGTTCTTTGGTAATTCTTCCAAAACATGATTATTGATAATTTCAAACTACTGCTAGATGATCCTTCTGATATTTTAGTCTCATGGCACCAGATACAAATTGCTGTGTCCATGCTCTTGGCACAAGGAGGACCTAGCACCTGTTTTCTACTCAAGCATTATTTAGCAGTTCTCTTTTTCTCCCATGGCACTATTTTATTTCCTGTTACTGGATAACTATAAAAACTATAATAGCTTTTATTTCTCTTGTCTTGAAAAACAAAAGCAAAACAAATAAAAACAAAAGAAATAATAAAATGTTTCTTGACCCAACTTTTCCCTACTAGTTCCATACTTTATTCTCTGTTCTCATTTATAGGAATAATCTGTGGAAGAATTTTCTATTCTTCATGCTGACAAATCCTCTCTTTCTCTATAAACTCACTTTAATTCTGCCACTTCATCATCCTTCTTTTGTGTCGATCACTAATAACTTCCATGTTGCTAAATTCAATCCAGTTTTAGTTCTCATACTATCTGACCTATCAGCAGTATTTGACAGAGATAAATATTCCATTGTACTTGACACCTTTTCCCTATTTGGTTTCCATGGGCCCACTCTCTTAATTTTTCTCCTACCTCATTGGCTGGTTCCTTATGGTCCCCAGTTTTGGATTTTACTTATCTTTTGAATCTTTGACATTGTAGTGTACACGTTCAGCTCAAAATATTATCTAAACCTTTAGCAACCTTCTCCAGTCTCATAGTTTTAATTGCCATTTTTTTGAATCACAAATTTATATCACAACATAAATTCTTTCCTGAACTCCAAATTTGTACATAAATTTCTGATTGGATGACTATACTTGGAAATATAATAAGCGTTTCAAATTTAACATGTCCCCAGATAACTCGTAACCTTCACCCCAAATCATATTCCTTGAGAACTCTTTCTCATCTCATGTAATGCACATTCCATCAGTCCATTACACGAGGCCAAAACTCTTAGATTTTCCTCTTTCTTTCACATCTCACATCCAATCCATCCAGAAATCTTGATGATTTAACCTTAAAAATATAATCAGAATTTGACAATTACTCACTGCTAGTACCCGGGTCTCAGTCATCATTGTCACTAAGCTATGGGAAGGTTATAGGCAATCTCCCTATCTTTATCCTTATCCAAACTACAGTCTCATCTTAGCTGAAAGGTTATCCTTTAAGAAAATATTTACTTATATAATTTATCTGCTCAAAAGCTCACAACAGCAACCCATTTCATCCAGAAATTCCTATCATGACCTAGAAGCTGCATCATCAACAGTTCTCTGACCTCATATTCCATTATTGAATCCTCCCATTTTATTTAAGACACGTTGGGCTCTTTGTTATCCTAGATGATGGCACACATGATCATATCAGGATATTTGTATTGACTGTTACCATTGCCTACAATTCTCATCCTCAGTCATCTTTATCATTTGTGTTTTTACCACCTTTAGGTTTGTGCTCAAATGTTACATTCTCAAGGAATAATCTACTTTAAAATGAAACTTCTTTCAAGTACAAGAACCACATGAAGTTGGTTCTATCATGTGTAGAACACAAATGTCCTAATGCTATAAATGGGTAAATGAGATGAAAGCTATGCTGATTAGTATGATTTAAGCACTCCAATCTGTACAAATAATTAACACACTGAAAAGGTCATAAATGTATTTATGATCTATGTACAAAAGACTTAATTAAAAAAATAAAATAAAATAAAATGAAACTTCTTCGTCTCTGTGAGGTATGGACTTTCCTTCTTGCTTGTTTTTAAATGTGCATCTCACTTACCATCATCTAGCAAATTTAATTTTCTGGGTTTTTTTTATCTGTTGTCTCCAAATAGAATATAAGTTGTTGTGTTAGATTCCTAGGACTGCAATAACAAATTATGTAAGTTTTGTGACTGAATAGAACAGAAATTTATTCTTTCACAGTTCTAGAAGCCAGAAGTCTGAAATCAAGGTGTCGGCAAGGCCATGCATCCTCCATAGCCCTTACAGGAGAGTCCTTTCTTCTCTCTTCTAACATCTGGTGGCTCAAGGCATTCCTTGGCTTGTGGCTGCATAACTCTTTCCTGTTAGTTTAGTTTTGAAACAAAGTCTCCCTCTGTCATCTGGGCTAAAAACAACTGAAACTCCTGGGCTTAAGTGACTTTTGCTTTGTTTGTTTTTTGTTCTGAGACAGAGTCTCACTCTGTCACTTAAGGTAGAGCAACCTCAAACTCCTGGGTTTAAGCGATCCTCCTGTCTCAGACTCTTTTTTTTTTTTTTCTGTAATATCATAGTTTTTATTGTATTTAAACAAAGCGAGGAAGTGCACAAGAAACTATTTAGCAAAGCACAAGGCACTTTTTAATATGAATAATTAACTATATGTATATATATATATATATATATGAGCTGAGTCAGATATCCCAAAGCAAACATATTGAAAAAAACAATAAAGTAACATATAGTAAGATGATCTATGCTATGATGCTGTCACTATGAAGATCTTCCCAATATAAATGTCAGCCTCAGTCCTGGCTCCGTGTGGCTCAAAGGAGTAGGATGCTGGCCTCATATACCAGAGGTGGCGGGTTCAAACCCAGCCCCGGCCAAAAACTGCAAAAAAAAAAAAAAAAAAGAAACAATTCCCTCCTGTACGGAAAAGGGCAAATTGGTAAGCAGATTGATACCAGAAGTAGAAAACACGCTTTTGCCATTCTGATACAATGATGTTAAACATTACTTTTTCTTTTGGATCTTTCTTGCATACAAAATAGTAGAAATACTACTTCTTGTCTAGTTATCTTCCTAGGGTATTGATAAAATTTTATTTTGTAGGTACCAAAAGTAATTATGGGTTTGTCATTATCAAACTTCTTTTGAATTCCTGTGCCCATGGTAAAGGGAAAATTAGAATGGTGGAATTCTAAGTATTTTTTTTTTAACATTGGTTAACCTTATCCTTCAATACTGAGATGATTAAATGGTGAAAATCATTCTGTCAGATGGAAAAGCCATAGTATACCAATTCCTTGTTTAAATTACATGGGATTTTTTTAATCTTTGATATTACTTCCATCAAAACTTTTCTATGTGGGCAGCACCTGTGGCTCAGTGGGTAGGGTGCCGGCCCCACATACCAAGGGTGGCGGGTTCAAACCTGGCCCCGGCCAAACTGCAACAAAAAAATAGCCAGACATGTGATGGGCACCTGTAGTCCCAGCTATTTGGGAGGCTGAGGCAAGAGAATCACCCAAGCCCAGGGAGTTGGAGGTTGCTGTGAGCTATGTGATGCCCCCACACTCTACCGAGGGTGATAAAGTGACACTCCGTCTCTATAAAACAAACAAAAAACTTTTCTATGGCTTAGCGCCCGAAGCTCCGTAGTTGGGGCGCTGGCCAAATGCATGGGGGCTGGTGGGTTCGAATCTGGCCTGAGCCTGCTAAATAACAGTGACGACAGCAACAACAGAATAGCTGGGTGTTGTGGTGGGCGCCTGTAGTCCCAGCTACTGGGAAGCTAAGGCAAGAGAATCGCTGAAGCCCAAGAGTTTGAGGTTGCTGTGAGTTGTGATGCCAGGGCACTCTACCCATTCAACCGAGGGTGACATAGTGAGGCTCTGTTGGTATCCCCAACACATTAAAATGGTATTTTTTCCCACGTTTTAAAGCTTTATCAGATAGTATACCGTGGTGCATCTTACAAGGGTATATGTGAAACTTGGTAAACGGTCTGTGAAGCTAGTGAATGATGCCCCATGATCATATCAATGTACACAGCTATGATTTAAAAAATAAATAAATAAATAAATAAAATGTCAGAAATGGGCACAGGACACGCACACTTCACAGAAGAAGAAATTAACAAACATGTTGAAAGATTTCAGATTCCCCATGGACTTTACCATGGATATGTACCCACAATACCATAAGATCTGCAAAAATTAAAAGGTGATAACATCTGGTGCTGGTGAGGATGTAGATCAAAAGGCACATTCATATGCTGATGGAAGGAATGAAAACTGGTATAATCACATTAGAGAAAACTCAACGGTATTTATACCACACTACTGTCTTTCAATTCTTTTGATACATATATGTAACTGAAAGAAAAATTTCACAAAATAATTTTACCCCCTCTTACATGAGATGATTAGTGATATCTTCTTTTCTACTTTATGCTATTTTATTCTACTTACCTTATCCTATTTTATCCTATTTCAATTTAAAAGAAAATGCTGATCTCAGCCCATTAAAATAACTTTAGGATCATTACTAAGTCATGCCCTAAACTTCAAAAAACACTGGAATAAATGAATTCAAGAGTATGTACCCAAGTGTTCCCTACAGTAAAAAACATGAAATAGCAAACAGAATTGATCAACTGTGTATATACAACTATGTATACACTATATAGTAATTTAAATTATTTAGAATCTGTCTCAGACTCTTGAGTGGCTGGAACTACAGTTGCCTGCCTTGATGACCAAGTAATTTTTCTACTGTTAGTACAGACAGGGTCTCACTTTGCTCAGGTTGATCTCAAATACCTGAGCTCAAGCAATCCTGCTTCGGCCTCCTAGAGTGTTAGGATTGCAGGTATGAGCCACTGCATGTGGCCTTTCTCCTACTTTCCTTGTGTCTTCTCTTCTGTCTTTTATGAGGACACTTGTCATTGAATTTGTGGTCCACATGGATAATCCAGGATAACTTCACAGCAAGATCTTTGGCTTGATCCCATCAGTAATGACCCTTTTTTCAAATAATGTCAACAAAGACTCTTCTTTCAAAATAGGTAATGGTGGTTATTATGTGAGTACATCCATCTGGGGACCACCATTTAACAAACCATAACCGTGTTCCTAACACCTGCAATAATGCACGACATCATGAAGCAGCTCAATAATGTTTGCTGAAAAAAATAAAGGATATTCTTGTGAATGCAGACTGGAACTTAGCATGATTTGTTTTTCTGTAAAGGTCCAGATATGTATGTTAGATCCAGAAGTATGTTAGACTTGGCGAACACAATTGCTCAGTTCTGTTGTCGTCACGCACAAACAGCCATAGACAGATAATATGTAAGTGGATGAACATGATTGTGTTCTAATCAGACTTTATTTATGAACATTGAAATTGTGATCCTCATGTGTCTCAAAATATTTTTCTTTAACCATTTAAAAATGTTAAAACCTTTCTTAGTTACTGGGCTGTCCAAAAACAGGCAGCAAGACAGAGTTGGCCCAGGGGGTACAGTTTGCTGAACCTGGTGTAGATCATTGTTGCTCAACACGTCCTCTTCAGCCTACTAGTTCTTTAGGAATTGTGGAGTGTTAATTTAAAAATGAGATAGGTGGGGATATTTTTGTTGGATCTGCTGAGAAAAGTCAAAATTTTCAAAGCATTTAGAATGCATAATCCAAGAGAATACTTTACACAATTGTTGCTTATATTATGCCATCTCTAAATTAATTTTTGTTTGTTTTTCAGAGAATCTTGAGAGACAAATTCATTCCAGGGCTTGAGCATTGAAAAATTCTAACATGAACACACTTGCTTAATAGACTATATACAATGTAGGAATCTGGGCAACAAGCAGTGTTGGGAAAGTATAACTGAATGAAAAACAGGAGGAAGCATAAGCCCCAGATTTGCTACTCAGGGACTGCTGAGCAAAGTCAATTCTTACACAGAAATTTCATGGATACCAAGGAATAAACAGATTACAGGATGTAAGGGCATATTGTGCAAAGTGCCTTCCATGATTAATCATACTTGGCTTAAAGATTGTGTCTGAAACAGACATTACTTTTTATAATCCTGAAGAAGAAAAGAGGTACTTGCAGAATTTAATCAAGAGTTGACTACAACTCATATCACTAAATGAGTTAATAATGGTGAAGCCTGTTGAAAACAATCTGGCACACAGGAAGTGCTATATAAGTGGTTGTTAAATAAAATAAGTAATATGCTGAGAGGAGAGGAGAGAGATCAAAAACAGCTTTGAAATAAGTACACACACATACGTACTGCTGAATTCAAGTTGTGTATTTGTCAAACTATTTAAATATGTCTTTTCTTTCATTTGAAGTTTTAAATAGTTTAGTGTTGACATTACTGCTATAATTTACTTTATTCTTTAATTGAAAATATTATATTGAAAGAGTCATCAAAACCTATTCTCTTTTAGATAAACAGGAAGAGGTTCAACTGATATCTGCTAACTCTCATAATGTTTGAGCACCTTTGTCTCTTAGTGATAGAATAGCTAGTTCATATTTCATGAGTGCTTATTATTGTTATTGTTAATTTATTAAATGGACATACAGATTTGACTTTGTATAAGTGTTTGTTAGATACATGTGTACATCTTATTTTGTCCTGCTTTGAACCCACTAGGCTTGACCACAAATGCACAGGTTTTTCTTTATAAGATAAATGAAGCAAACTCTAAGGTATCTGACCCCAAACATTCTACACTGTACAGAAAATGTGTTTTGGTACTAGAGTTTGGTAAGGTGGTGTATTTTACCCACTACATTAATATATTCTAGAACTTAATCATTAAATAATACATTAATTTAGAATCTTAAAGTCCCTCATGTGTTTATTTTGCCATATGCATATTAAGTTATTCTAGAAAATAAACATTCTTACTCTTACTAAGTAAAAAAAAAAGTTTAACTCAGCTAAATTAACTATAGCTAACTAAATAAATATAGTTAGCAGAACTATTATTTTATGTTTGCTCTAAAAGTCACAGATCCTGACGTGAAATAGTAAAGAGTCTATTTTCAAATGAAAAAACCAATCTAAATATTTAAAAATTATTTTTATTATTCTAAATTGTTGTTAAGAATTAGAATTTATAAGACCTTCATAATTAGGTCAACTTATATGTGATATATAAATAATTTTGCCTGTAAGTGTAGATGAAAAGTGATATTTAACATATTCCTTCTTGACTAGTCATCTGGTCATTCTGTTCAAAGGATATTTAACTTTCTTTCTTTCTTTCTTTCTTTTTTTTTTTTTAGAGGCAGAGTCTCACTTTACTGCTCTTGGTAGAGTTCTGGTGTCACAGCTTACAGCAACCTCCAACTCCTGGGCTTAGGCAATTCTCTTGCCTCAGCTTCCCGAGTAGCTGGGACAACAGGCACCCAATACAATGCCCAGCAATTCTTTTGTTGTAGTTTGGCCAGGGCCGGGTTCAAACCTGCCACCCTTGGTATATGGGGCCAGTGCCCTACCCACTGAGCCACAGGAGCTGCCCAGATGTTTAACTTACTTGCAGTAGGATATTTCACATTAACAATACTCTTTGAAGATCTAAAGTTAATTTGCTTCCAGACTACATGATCATTTACATGAGAAAATCTTTTAATAGAAATTTAAAACCAGCCTTGTATTCTAAAGAAAATGTCATTTTCATACTTGAATTCCAAAGTACCTAAATTCTACTAATGAAGCCTGTGAGTATAAACAGTATCTAATTTAATTTACAATTAAGAATAGAATAATTTTTCTCAATACCTTCAATACCTTTCTCAATACCTAAGGAAATCTGACGCCTCTCTTAACTCAACACACGCCCTTCCTTGCCCACCCCCTGCATAGAAGTGTCGGCTGATGTCTTCTCCCTGCCTTGTATAATAAAGCTCTGTGTTTAATTAACACATCCTTTTTGCCATTGGATTTTGGATTTTGACCTATTCCTCTATCTCATTCTGCATTTCTCACTTCTCTTCCCCAGCTTAATGTGTCTATACACTTTATATATATGCATTACATTTTCTTCTGCCTTTATTCATCCAGATTTATAAGAAAATATTTTAAAAGTTCTGTTTATAAGTATTTCTTCGTAGTATTTGGAATGAAGGCTTTTCAGCAATTATATAATCATAGAGAGCTGCAGATTTTTTTAGAATGACTCAGGAATCTTCCTCTGAGGATATTATTCTTTTTTCCTCAAAAACAGAGAGGAAGACAAATAAATAATGAGGGACTCCCCCAAAGTATATTATGGACACCTACTGTCTTGGCTAACCTGCCAGTTTGTCAAGGAGAAAATAAACCAAAGTTCAGTAAGTCAAAGGTGAGAAACTGTTTTTTGTTGTGATGCATTTAGGGGGCTGGGTATATAAACAGTCTTATAGAATACCTGGTTGCTTCAAGTATACAATAAGTCAGGTCTGATGAGAATAATAGATACTACTTTAATATATTTCAAGCAAGAAGAGATTTTAAAGATGGATTGGAGATATAAACTGTCAGAAGGCTGAGGGAATTAATATCAGCCTTATTGGAAACTAATATTGAATTGTTGCAATATTCTTGCCAGACAAATCAAAACAATACTGTTTAAGAAATAATGCATTAGAAAATGACAGGGAAATACCCGCAATGATTTTTATCTCTTACAGTCTTGAGTGGGTGACCTGTAAGAGAATGCAGAGGAGCCCGGCAAACCCTTTTCGGTTTAGCTGACACAAGCTTTAACCTTCCCCCTGTTGGAACTATATTGGTTCTACATCCTTCTTCCTCTTGCCAAATCTTGCATATGGAATTTAAACCAGAATCTTTCTAATGCATGAGTCTGGAAAATATAATTTCTAGTCTTCCAGCTCCTGAAGTAGAATGGCAAACTTAAAAGGGCAGGAGCAGAACTGATTACCAACATATAACACATGCTAAATTTGCTCAAGGCCTGTTGATGGCTATAGAAGTTGAAAAGACTGTAAAATCTTGCAGTTGATCTACAGAAGCCACTCTGTTATGGGTTTACTTTATGTAACTAGTTGAAGAAAGAGGACTGGTCCTTATCTATGTGTTACTTTCCTAATAGTATTAAGATGCTATTATTAGAGGGTTTTATCATTAACATGACTATGACATTTTATATTCTATCAGATATTTATGAAGATAGCAAAAATGTTCATTTCAAATAATTAAAAAGGTCAAGAATTGAGTTTTGTTCAATATCAATTAAGACTCTATGATGTTCTTAAAGACTTTTTTCCTGAACATAATATGTTATTGTTTGTTGGAGTGTTTTGCTCAGTTATTATCTTTCATGAATGAATTTCTTTGTCAAATTCAAAAACTAAGTAAAGCACAGTCAAATGAAGACTAATGATGTATAAATGACTACAGCATGAGGAAACTGAATTATGGCAAACACTGAACAGGTCTTGGTGTTAGAATTCCAAAGCGAATTAAGAAAACACTGTGATTCACAGTTCCAATTGACTTACGACTAATAGGAAGGTTTACAATTTGGTTTAAAAAAGAAAGAAAAAAAAAGAAGAAAACAACAGTGGGAAGACTAGGACCATTAATCTAGACATGCTTTATTAAGAATAGTGTACAGAAAAAGGACTTGTGAGAGTCAAGTGTTAAATATTTACCACTATGAATTAAAGTTTAGCAGTGCACGCCTCATCAAGTAGAACTCATTGCACTGATGTGGTAACCATAATAGAACTTTCAGAGCTAAAACTACCTCTTTTACAACAAAGAAGTAGCCACTGAGGAAATGAAAGATATGGTAAATTATCTTCTCAAAGGTAATATAGCTTGTGCAAGAAATTGTTAAACACAGTTGGGAATTATTAAACAG
Source organism: Nycticebus coucang (assembly GCF_027406575.1). Taxonomy (NCBI): domain Eukaryota; kingdom Metazoa; phylum Chordata; class Mammalia; order Primates; family Lorisidae; genus Nycticebus; species Nycticebus coucang. Next base: position 158,427,839 of record NC_069780.1, on the reverse strand, counting down.
AAAAATCTAGATTATTGGCTGCTCAGGGAGCTATTAATGATGTTCCATAAAAATGCCTATAAATTCATAATTTCATTAGTGGGAGAACCATTTTTTAGCTTGGAATCTAATTAGGCAGCAGAGATAGCTAATGAAAGAAGCATAGTGTAATTCTCCTCACAGCCATAGCCTAGGTATTGTGTGACATTCGGAGATGATTAGAGAGGTCCAAATCTAGCTTAAAAAAAAAAAAAAGGCAGAAGTTAGTTTGTGGAGATATTGCTGAGAACAAACCTCCAGGTAGGAATCAATTCGCAATGGCTTGGTATTAGCGAGACAATCTCTGAGATCATTATCAAATTTTAGAGTAATGGCCTTTGGCCCTCAAACTAGTGAATCGATCCCAGAAGAGATGGTATGGAAAGAGACTGGGCCCGGGCAAAACCACCTTTTTCTTAGTCAACTGGTTTAGAGATTCTCATCAGTGTATTAGTGAAGAGGAACTAAAAGTTTATGTGAGGCCACACTATATTGCACTTTGTAGTTCGGAGTATATACTTGTGTTTATTTCTAGTGCAATAATATCTTTACAAAATGTTGGCTCACTTATCCTCTTGAAAAAGGCCAGGGTTTAAAAATCAGTCTAGTTATTAAGACACATGGTCAGAGTAGTTTCTACCTTACTGCTCCCGTTTCACTAAGATATGCCCCAGAATACTGCAATAGAAGTTCTTTTTTTCCAGTTTGAGCATGCTATTTGTTTCCTTAGCCATTTGTAACCCAGCAGAGTTAAAGATAGATTTATGTTTAAAAATGTTATTAGGATAGAACTGCATCCTCCAAGGTTAAAAAATATTTTATTGCATGACAACAAAGAGTCTGGAATTGTCTTATTTGTGAAATTGCTTTCACACAAAGAAATCAATATCTTTGAAAACACAATCATTTCTCATGGATTGGTGTATGGTAAATAGCAATCTTCTGAATAATATTCATTTCACATTTCAATGTGATGAATAAAAATTAATAGCTGGAATGAAATAGAAATTGTTTTATGTCATTTCTCAGAGTAAAGCAATTTATATACAATAATAGATGGATCATATAAAAATGACAGAGATTTTATTAACTTTAGATCCTTCTGAATTATCTGAGTAGGGAATTTTTATAGTATACAATAGTAAGCTTAATTCTAATATAGAATACGTAAGTAAATATTATCTACCTTTATAATTGTATATTCATGCTATGTATATACACATATATATAAAATATTCTATTTTATAGTTGTTAAAATATCACTTCCTGTGTAGGATAAGGAGAAGATATGAAAAAGAAAGGTATTTCACAATCAATTTTTGCAACTTTAAAATGATGAATTCCATATTCGTTGGGGAGCATGGAGTAGTATGAATATTCAATTCTCATGAAAAACTCTATTCAAAAATATTGGTTCACAGACAAGATGAAGAATCATACAGAAAGGGGTTCCCTAGTGTGTGACAAGATTATTATTTCCCAAAGTCAAAGTCAATTCTATGGAATACTTACCTCTCATATATTACGTATTGTATGTGTGTGTGTGTGTGTGTACACATAATTACTAAATGACATTTACTTGTATGTATAAGAGGAAAGATACAGGACAGGACATCTTAGAGCCTTTAATTGACTAATCCACACTGTGGATCATAGAGAGTGGGATATTATAGATAAAATTTCCCTTATTTATTTGACTTTTGGCTTCACAGAACTCATCACTTTTTTTTAACCTGAGCATCTTATGAGACTAGTATTTATTGAACCCATAACTTCTACTGAACTAGACCTCAATCAATTAGACCCCTGACAGAGATGACATCCTTTCTTTGAGTGCTTAGGAAATTGCTCACATTTTCTATTGATGAAAACCAAAAATTCTATTTGATTTAGTGACATCAAGAGGGTACAGATTCAATTTGCATGATGGATTTTCAACTGTAGCAAGATAAAAAGCACGGAGAAGAACGTTGACAGAGTCTACAGTTTTTTTTTTTCTTCTTGATATCTTTTGAATACATTTGGGCCTTAGCAACTTCCTCCTCTTCCTCCAATTAGGGACAAATTACATAGCTGTTCCTTTAGAAACTTGCAAACCCAGCTGCTGGAAGATTAAGCCAGGTAAGTGAAATGATGCTGCCTCCTAATTTTACTACCCACTTTTAGTGCCACTACCACAAGAACACGGCCTTTAAAAAATACTTGGGGTACCAGGAGAAAAACAATATTTTTTTCAAAGCTCTTAGATGCAAATGAGTTCTACAAATATGGTGAGTATTTTAAATATTTGGAAATGAAAAATAAGGAATTAAGTTACAATTAAAAATAATTTGCAGAGTTATGAAAGAAAAAGAAAGCTGAAAATGACTCTGATCTTATCTTTTCAAACTTTTATAAGACTTTAAATCTTGCAAAATGGAAGAGAGATCCTCCTGGAAATGCTGCACCTTAGGGAATAAATCTTGTGACACTTTGTACAGTGATAAACATTAGTGAATGCCCTTCAATAATACTACACAATTTGGGTTTCTTGAAAGATTAAGCCCTTCTTAAGAAACAAAATCCACAAGCGGGGGAAAAAAAGTGAAGAAAATGGTTTCTTGTTTCAAATTTACTATGTTCTTTCCAGGGAAAAATATTTATGCCAGAAAGACTATTTTTTTTATGAGGGGATGGTTTAGTCTCTTCCATCCAGTTTTTTAACAGGCCAGGCCATTTCAGACTCAGAAAAGTCATGTTCAATCTTTGAGGCTGGCAAGGGGCAATCATCTAAAGGTGGGATCAAGGGGAGAAATCAAGAACATTATTTTGTTAAAATCCATTTTCCCACTGAAAATGGGAAAATAATGGCAGAGGAAGAATTCAGGACTCCGGTTTCCAAAATCTGGCTATTATTATTTTGCCCTCTTTATCCTTTTAGCCGACTGGATTGAGGAAATCATACTTAAATACAATATAAATAAAGGATTTAACATTAATATCATATATAAGACTCTAAGTGACATTCTATGGACAGCAAACTGATAAGAAGCCACCGCCAGGAAATATTACTGGTGACGCTAAAGGATGTTAATGCCCACATCCAGGTAGGAATTTAATTAAGAAGTGCTTTTTCTCTGTGGCGGTGTATGTTAGCACATGCACTGTGACTTTTTCCAAAGATTAAATCTCATTTTCAAAATTTAATGATTCATCAAATAGGAGTAAAAATATATAAGTTCTCAGAGGATGGTTATAAAGCTGGATATGTATGAATGGTATATTAATAGTATAGTTTGAAGTCACAAATACAAAAACGAAATTAAAGTCAAATCTGAAAGAATTCTGCTGTTAAATGAATTAAAATGCATCTATGTTTTGCAACACTTTAAACATTTTATAACAGAAACTTTGTCAGGATGTTTGTTCTTATTGGTAGTTGAGAACAATTTTAAGAGGAAAGCATTGGATTTTTTCCCCCCAAATGTCTAGGAAACCTGCAGCCTTGGGCCCACAGATGGCCTTCTGGATAGGTGAGTGCAACCTATTGACTGAATCCAAATTTTACACAACAGTCCTTTTAACGAAGGGATTTATTCTGTGAAGTTTGGACTTGGTCAAGAGGCTGCACTTAGGATCTGCAGGGCCACATGTGGGTGTGAAGTCCTCCACTCTTTGGGGATGTTATGCTATGAGGAGGCCTTAGACCTACAGGTGTCATCATCACTTTCCCCAGACACTGTCAGATTAACTACCCGATTTCAACAGTTTCTATCTAACAGGTCTCAATATTTTTTTTCACTGCAAAGAAATACATCTGTGAATACAGGAATCCCACTCTGGACCATGGATTTCACAGGTAATGCACAAATATGTTGTAGATCCACTGTGTACCTAGGACTCTGGGGATTATTTTATAATTGAAGCTGTGCTGTAGTGGACAACAGACATCATTTAGAGCACTGTGCTCCCAATACATCCATGTACCTTTTATAAATTATATGCTTTTTAAAATAATTTTTATTTCAAAATATTAGAGGATACAAGTGTTCTTGTTACCTGGATGAATTGTATACTGCTGAAGTCCGGGTTTTTAGTGTGCCTGTCCCCAGAATAGCATACACTATTATCCTTCGCTGCCCTTGCACCTGATACTGTCTTCATTTCCAACCTTACTTTATGGTCGTGTGTCCCTGTCATTTAGCTCCTACTTACTGTTTTTGTTTTTTCACTTCTGAGATACTTTGCCAGGATAATGCTCTCCAGCAAACCATAGACTTTGCTGCAAATGACATTATTTAATTTGCTGAATTGTAATCCATGGTGTGTGTCTGCGTATATTACACATATTACATTTTCTTTATCAACTCATCAATTGATGGACACTTACATTAATTCTAGATCTTTACAATTATGAATTGTGCTGCAATGAACATTTGGGTATAGGAAGTGTTTGAATATAATGCCTTCTTTTCCTTTGGTTATTTACCCTGTATGGGAATTGCTAGATTGAATGGTAGGTCTACTTTAGTTCTTGGTAAATCTCCGCACCGTTTTCCATGGGGATTGTACTAATTTGCAGTCCTACCAATAGTGTATAAATCTTCCTTTTTCATCACATCCACGCCCACGTCTATTGTTTCTTTGTTTTTTTTTTTTTTTAATAATGGCCATTCTGATAGGAGTAAGGTGGTGTCTCATTTTGTTTCTAATTTGCATTTCCATGATGATTAGTGATGTAGAACACATTTTCATGTATCTGTTGCCCATTTGTATGTGTTCTTTTGAAAACATTCTGTTCATGTCTTTCACCCACCTTTTTAACAGGGAATGGTATTATTTGTTTTTTCTTGCTGATTTGTTTGAGTTCTTTGTACATTCTAGATATCAGCCCTTTGTCAGACGTATAGTTTGTGAATATATTCTCCCGTTCTGTACACTCTCTGTTTACTCTGTTGATTATTGTGTTTGCTGTGTGGAAGCTTTTTAGTTGAATCAAATCCCATTTATTTATTTTTGTTGTTGCTGTATTTGCCTTTGGGCATAAATTCTTTGCCTAGGCTGATGTGCTAAAGAGTTTTTCCCATGGTTTCTTCAGAAATTTTTATGGTTTCAAGTCTTAGATTTAGGCCTTTAATCCATCTTGAGTTAATTTTTTTTTTTTTTTTTTGTAGAGGCAGAGTCTCACTTTACGGCCCTCGGTAGAGTGCCGTGGCCTCACACAGCTCACAGCAACCTCCAACTCCTGGGCTTAAGCGATTCTCTTGCCTCAGCCTCCCGAGTAGCTGGGACTACAGGCACCCGCCACAACACCCGGCTATTTTTGGGTGGCAGTTTGGCTGGGGCTGGGTTTGAACCCGCCACCCTCGGTATATGGGGCCGGCGCCTTACTGACTGAGCCACAGGCGCCGCCCATCTTGAGTTAATTTTTATAGTGAGACAGACAAATCCTGTTTCATTCTTTTGCGTAGACCTATCCAATTTGCCTAGCATCATTTATTGAATAGGGTGCCCTTCCCCAGTGTATATACTTGTCTGCTTTGTTTAAAATCAGTTGGTTATAGTTATGGATTGTTATGGATTCTCTATTCTGCTCCATTAGTCTGTGTCTCTAACTTTGTAATAATACCGTGCTATCTTGGTTACTATGGCCTTGTAGTATAATTAGAAGTCAGGTAATGTGACAGCTCTAGGTTTGTTCTTTTGCTGAGAATTGCTTTGGCTATTTGGGCTTTTTATTTTTTTACTTCACATGAAGTTTAAGATTATTTTTTCTAGATCTGTGAAAAATGATATTGGCATTTTTATGGAAACTGCATGGAACCTGTAAGACATTTTGAGCAGTATGGGCATTTTAACAATATTGACTCTCCCAATCCATGAATATGGAATGTTTTTCCATTTCTTTGTGCTGTCTGTGATTTCCTACATCAGTGCTTTGCAGTTCTCCTTGTAAAGATCTTTTACCTTCTTGGTTAAGAATGTTCCTAGGTAGTTTATTTTCCTTGAATCTGTTAAAAAATGTTACTAGATTCCTGATTTGACTCTCAGCTTTACTGTTATTAGTATATGGAAGTACTATTTAATTGTATACATTTATTTTGTAAACCAGAGACTTTGCTGAATTTATCTATCCATTCTAGGGGTCTTTGGTGAAGTTTTTAGAGTTTTCTAGATATAAAATAATTTTGTCAGGAAACAAGGATAGCTTGACTGCCTCTTTCCTAATTTTTTCCTTTTTAAATTTCAGAATATTAGGGGTACACATGCTTTGTTTACATACTTCATTTTTTTCACAAAGAGATTCAAGGTTATAAGTGTGCCCCCTACCCAAACAGTGTGCACCATACCCCATAGATGTGAATTTAACCTCCCCTCTCTCCCAGCTTGATTTTCATTGAGATTTTCTTTCATATGTGCACTTAAATGCTGATCAACCAGCTCTAACCTGGTACTGAGTACATGTGTTTGGTTCACCATTCCTGTGAATGGTCTCCAGATCCATCTAGATTGTTACAAAAGATAGTAGATCACCATTTCCCCTAATAGCTGAGTAGTACTCTATGGTATGCATATATCACATTTTATTTTAATCCACTCATACTTTATCTTGTCTGACTGGTCTTGCTAGGACTTCCACCACTATGTTAAATTGCAGAGTGGCACCCTTGGCTTGTTCTATTTCTTAGAAGGAATGGTTTTAACTTTTCCCTATTCATTGTGATGTTTGCTGTGGGTTTGTCATACACAGCTTTTTGATTTTGAGGTATGTTCCTTATATCCCTAGCTTTTTGAGAGTTTTTATCATGAAGGGGTACAGGATCTTATCAATGCTTTTTCTGCATCTATTGAGATGATTATGTAATCTTTGTTTTTACTTGTCTTTATGTGGTGAAACACATTTATTGGTGTATGTTGAACTGTTCTTTGATCTGTGTGATTAGATCCATTTGATTTTGATATATGGTTGAATTTAATACATTATTGATTTTTTGATACATGGTTGAATTTGGTTGATAGTATTCTGTTAAGGATTTCTTGATCTATGTTCGTAAGAGACATTGGACTTTAATTTTCTGTTTGGGTTTTGTCCTTTTCTGGATTTGGTATCAAGGTATCAATACTGGCTCTGTAAAATGAGTTATGGAAGGTTCCCTCCTTGTCAGTATTATGGAATATGTTCTGTTAGAGTGAGTGCCAGTTCTTCTTTGTAGGTTTGGTAGAATTTGATCAAGAGTCTGTCTGGGCCAGTTCCCCCCCCCCCCAAGCAGGTTTTTTTTTTTTATTGTTATTACTGCTTCAACCTCAGCATTTGTTATCAGTATGCTCAGGTTTTCTATTTCTTCTGGAGTTAGGCCTGGGAGGTTGTGTTTCTAAGAATGTATCCATTTTCTGTAGTTTTTTTTTAGTTTGGATTATTCACAGATGGTATTTTGTATTCTGTAGTGTCAGTTGTAATGTCTCCACTTTTCATTGAGCTTATTTGAACCTTCCTCTTTTATTTCTGGTTAATTTAGCTGGCATTTTATTGATTTTGCTTATATTTTCAAATAATCAATTTTTAAGTTTATTGGTTCTTTGCACATTTTTCTTTCCCTTTTGTTTAGTTCTACTTTGAGCTTTGTTACGTCTTTATTTTATTTTATTTTTTTATTTTTGACACATTCTCTCTCCCACCCTCGGTAGAGTGCTATAGCATCATAGTTCATAGCAATCTCGAACTCTTGGGTCCGAGCAATCTTCTTGCTTTGCCTCCCAAGTAGCTGGGACTGCAGATGCCTGCCATAATGCCTGGATAGGTTTTCTATTTTTTAGTAGAGATGGGGTCTCATTCTTGTTTAGGCTTGTTTGGAAGTCCTGAGTTCAAACAGACCACTTGTCTCAGTCTCCTAGAGTGCTAGAATTATAGGTATGAGCCACTATGCCCAGCTGCTTTGCTATTTCTTTAATGCAGTAGCTTTGGGTTTGGTTTGTTCTTTTTCTAGTTCCTTGAGATGTGACAGGTTGATAATTCATGATCTGTCTTTTTGATTTAAGCGTTAAGGCTTTGAACTTTCCCCTTAGCATAATTTTTTCTGTATCCCTCAAATTTTTGGAAACTTATGCTGCCTTTGAGGTTTAGCTCAAAAATTTTTAAAATTTGTCTTAATTTTGTTAATGACTCAAGGATTGTTTAGCAGCAGGTTGTTTAATTTCCATACATTCAGGTAGTTTTGAGAGTTCTTCTTGGAATTGATTCATAGTTTTATTCCATTGCATGTTGAAAAGATACATGGTATGATTTTGATTTTTCTAAATTTTGTGAGGCATGTTTTATGGTCTAACATATCATCTGTCTTAGAAGATATCCCATATACTGATGAGAAGAAACTCGAGCATTGGGATAGAATGCTCTGAAAATGTCTGCTAGATCCATCTTTTCTAAAAGTTTTATTTATGTTCATCTTTTCTTTGTTGATCATTTGCTTTGATGACCTATTTAATTCTGTTAGAGGAGTGTTGAAATCTCTAGTTATTATGATGCTGCTATATGTTTCTTTCCTTAAATCTAGTAGTTTTTTTTTTTTTAATCTGGGGTCTCCTGTGTTAGGTGCATATATATTTGAAATTATTATATCTTCTTGTAGAAGGGATCCATTTACAATTACATAATGACTATCTTTCTTTTTTAAAAGCATTATTGATTTAAAGTATATTTTATCTTATATAAGAAGTTCATTTTATCTTATATTATATGAGCATAGCTACTCTCAGCCATTTATGTTTTCCACTTGCATGGAATAATTTTTTCCACCCTAGTACCTTGAGTCTATGAGAATGTTTGGTATTTAAGTGGGTTTCTTTGAGACAGCATATGGTTTTTTCAGCACATTCAGCCAATCTACATCATTTAAGAAGAGTATTAATACCATTCACATTCAATGTTAGTATTTATATGTGAGATATTGTTCTGGTCATTATGTGGATTTTTACCTATTTCCTTTCTGTTTCTCTTTTATAAGAGCTATAAGTTTTAACTTTCGGGTGTTTTTATACTGGTGCGTATTGATTTTTCTGTTTCATTGTAGAATACTTTTAAGCATTTCTTGTAGAGCAGGTCTAGTGGTAACAAATTCCCTTAGTATTTGCTTGTCTAGAAGAGATTTTATTTTCCTTTCACTTATGAAACAGTTTTACAAGATATAAAATTCTTGGTGGGCATTTATTCTTTTTCAGGAGACTGAAGATAGGACCCCATTCCTTTCTGGTTGGTCTGACAGGTTTTCCTTAGTTAAGTTTCTTGATACTTTCACTTAATGGCCTGTAGGAGTTCCCTCATTTTTACTTTGGCCACTAATTCTTTCTTCTGCTTTTTCTAGTCTATTCTTAAAATTTTCTACTGCATTTTGTACCTCCCTAAATGAATTTTTCATTCCTAAAAAGTTCTATGTTTTAAATGTACCTGTTCCTTTAACAATTTTTTAATTTATTTCTTGAATTATTTTTCTGAGTTTTTTCAGTTGGATCTCATTGAGCTTCCTTACAATCCATATTTGGAATTCTCTGTCATTTCATTATTTTCATTTTGGTTAGGATCCATTGGTAGAGAGATGGTGCACTTCATTTGGGATATCCTACTCTGATTTTTCATACTTCTGGAGTTCTTGCACTGATTTTTTTTTTTTTTTTTTCTCATCGGAAGCAGCTGTCACTTCTTAGTTTGGGATTTTCTTTTGTTTAGATGGGACTTTTTCTCCTTAAGTCTTAAGTGTGTGCCTGGAGCATAGGTTGGGTAAGGACCTTTGGCTTTGCGTTTGTGGGTAACTTTATGTGTGGGTTCTAGATGGCTACCTTGGTTGTAGAGATGCTCAGTTTGGTGGTTTTCTTAATTGCTAGTTATTTGTAAGCTATAGCAGGGGTGTACTATCTTCACAAGTAGGTTCCCCGTTTCTTGTTTACAAGGGGCAATGGAAAGTCTTTGAAATCCTTTCTCCAGCCCTGTGATCTTCCTAACAGTGTGAATTATCTAGAATGCCTAGTTTAACCTCTGAGACAGTAGGGGATGCTTGTACATAACAGTTAGCCATTTCTTGCATTTTTGAATCATTAAATGCTTGTAATAGGCTATACAAATTGACAGTAGATGGTGCTTGCCAGAAAGAGCCAGCTGAAATTTGTGGGACCTGTGATTGGCTCTAATCCATCAGGAAAAGCACTCAGATATCCCAGGTGGCAGGTGTGACCCTAGAGCTCCCAGGGGACCCCTTTGTGTGCTCCACCTAAACCACTGTGGGGAGGTGGGGAGGTGGGGAGGTGAGGAGGTGGGGAGGTGGTGAGCTAGTCTGGGCAGGCAGAGGCAGGCAAGCCTGCTTGCAGGCTTTACAGATGCAAGCATAAGAGCTATGTCAGAAGAGGTCAAGGGTCATCACCCAGACTGCTCGGGAAAGACACCAGGGAGGGGGTGGTGGAAGCAGGCCCACCAAGCCAAAAGGTTCACATGCAGAAGCAAGGAAGTGTAGGTTTTATATTCCAATATAAGTGAATCAGTTTTGCTCAGTTCTCTCTTCCCTTGCCCCTCACGTCTCCTTCTGGTATCTGGCCACAGCAACAGCCCAAACTGCTAAGATAGCCAGCAGTGATGCTGTGGACTGGTAGCTTCCATGTTCAGGATCCCTCCCCAGACCAGAAGTATAGCTTTCCTGCAGGGAAAAGGGTGCTTTGCAAAGGCATTGTGGCTGGAACCCACACTTCCCTCTCCTGTTAGTCTGCCCACATGGGCTCCCTTGCCTCCTAAGATCAGTTCACAAATGTCTACTCTGTGGCTCTGCATGATTAAGTCCTGGGGGTTTCCTAATCCAGTCAGTAAGTGTGTCATCTGATCCTCCAAGTTCAATCCCCGACCATGCCAAGGAAAACCGTATGGGCCCGAGGTTGTCCATTGCATGCTCAAACAGGCTTAATATCCCTCCACTTTGGGGTATGTCTGCTTTGCTGGAGCAGCCAGGTAGGCAGCATCAGGGAGGCCTGGCAAGCAAGGAACTTACAGTCTGAGTACCTCTTAGTCTGTCACAGGTCTTTAAGAGGAAAGGTATGTGCCCTATTCTCTGTGAGAGCCTTAGTGTAGTGGGCACACCAATAGTGGGAAAGCAGCTGCTCCACAAAGCTGCAGCTCAATTGTCTCTTGGGGTACTCATGCTACTCTACAGTAGTGGGTGGGGATGCCGGAGGGAAGTAAAGAGTCTGAACAGAGGAGGGCTGGCACTCTAGCACCCTTTGTCTTGGGGCACTTCCCTGATTTACTACAGCAAAGAAGGGCTGAGAAACTACCACAATTGGAAGATTATAGGAGACACAGTAGAAATGATGACTAAATGCAATGTGGTTTCCTGAATTAGATCCTGAAACAGATAAAAGCCAACAGTGGAAAAAACTTGTGGAATCCAAATAAAGTCTGTAGTTTAGTTACTAGTGTTAACCAATGATAACGTCATGATTTTGAAAAATGTACCATAATTCTATAAGAAGTCAATATTAGGGGAAGTTGAGTAAAGAGTATAGGGAAACTTTACAAGTCTTCTACAAATCTAAAAGTTTTTCAAAAAAAATTACATCATATCATTATCTTAGGATGAACATCATTAAATAACTATATATAGTTCTCTTATCACTGTGTGAACAGTGCATGTCAGTTATTACTATTTATTCTCATTTGGCAGTCACATCTGTAAATAGGAAAGCTAAGATTTATTTCCATTGGATTGTTTGAGAATTTTTATAACATTTTTTCTGATACTAAATTGAGATAATTTGTGAAGTACTGAAAGGTATAAAGAAAAAAGTAAAAATAACTTTAATAACACAATCCAGTCATATCCACTGTTAACTTTGTATTCTATTTCCTATCAGAGTCTTATGTTGTAAATATCAGACAGGGCCAAAAAATGTATAAGAAAGGAAAAAACCTGTATTAAAAATGTAATACTCAATATATTCCAATAACAAAAGATGACTACAAGTCGTGTTGAGCACCTCTTGTAACTGCAGAAATCAAACATAATATGAGTATTACAAATACTCAATACTCTTGGGTCACGCACAGGGGTAACACAAATTCTATGAGTATTTTACAATGGCTAGTATTTTCCAATGTGTCAATCTGTCCTCTTCCAGCTCAATGGCAAGGAAATGTTTACTGCATGCAACCTGGGAAGAGCAGGGGACTTACTTAGATTGGCTGTGAATTTTTCTGCTGGTAAAGTCCTTGGAGTTACAACTTAAGATGTGAAAGGCTCCTAGCTAATGCTCTAATTTGGGTACACTCTAGGCTTGGAGGTCTGCTGACCTTTATGTTCCTGCTCCTGACAATAAATATTTGTAAAAATGTCGAAACTATGAATAAATATATTTATTTTTTTTTCTTTTTTTTTTAATTTTTTTATTAAATCATAACTGTATACAATGATATGATTATGGGGCATCATACACTCACTTCATAAACCATTTGACACATTTTTATCACAGTGGTTAACATAGCCTTTCCGGCGTTATCTCAGTTACTGTGCCAAAACATTTACATTCTACATTTACCAAGTTTCGCAAATACCCCTGTAATATGCACCACAGGTGTGATCCCACCGATTCAATAAATATATTTAATATAGAATATTTGAATCTTTTCCTGTAAGGAACAAGAAGAGGCTAAAGAAAGTAACTTGAGGTTTAATAAACAAGTGTATTCATTTTATTTGATATCTGGGCTAGAATGCATTGGCAATCACAATTCACTGAAACCTCAAACTCCTGGGCTCAAGTGATACTCTTGCCTCAGTCTCCCACAGTACTTCCTGTCTTAGCCTCCCAGAAAGTAGTGTATTTGAATGCTTTAGAGAAGTAACTGAGAAGCTGAGAGGTACCAACTGCAGTGGGAATCCACTTTGAAATAGAGAGTGAATATCAAACCATGACCAGTCAGTTCAGTAGTTCTGTTTCATGAATTCCAATTGACCTTAACTGCCAAATACTGAAAATGAAATGTCTATATTTGCAATGTGAGTTGGCAGCTGTAGATAAGAAGTATTTGATAAGTGTCTAGCCCATTCTAAAACTTTTCTTGTTTAGAATATACAGTAGAAATAAGAGGATGACAAGTCTAGTCATAATTATTTATATATATATATAAATTATTTATATATATTATTTTTATATATGTTTGACTAGCATTTTTTGAGTGGTTTATTCTTGATGAGAAAAATCATCATGAATCATGTGTTAAATTGAGTTTGAGTATTCATGGATGACTGAGCTAAATTTCTTTTTAAGCTTGAAAGCTTTCTAATTGTCTGTGAAACCATATAGCAAAATTGATGCTGCATATTGAAAATAACCAACTTGAACACAGTAAGTGTGTTTATTTCCCTCTAGTAGTATAAAAGTTTATTTCCCTCTAGTAGTATAAAGTTATCTGAGTAGTTAAGGAAATATACTTTGTATAGATATAACAAGAAGGTGATATATTTGTTTTTAGGCACAAATGATTTCATTATTTCATTATTTCCATGTGGTGCAATGTTTATTATAGTATTTAAAGTAATATAATTTGTATGACTCACATACAAATTCTTACCTTTCTACCCCCTTTACATTATTGTTATAAGAGATTAATACCACAGTAATTCATAATAATTGTTTTTGACACAAAGGCTTTCCTAGATAGATCTCATCTTTTCACTGAGCTACTTGAAGACCTATTTTGGCACCACTCATATGACACTACAGATTGCTTTATAGTATTACTATATGCATAGTCATGTCCCATTGTTTTTTTTTTTTTTCAGATGAAATGCAATTTTATTGAAACAATAATTATTATAAATGTTGAAATAATAATTGAAATGTAAATAATTCTATTTACATTATGGAAAAACACATTTTAAACATCTTTGCATTCTTTATTTACCTCAGAGTTCTGGCCACAGGAGGTAATAACTAAGAATCTGTTGAATAAGCACAATTAGTGAACACGTTCCTTCATTAAAAAATTTATCCTGTAAAGATAGAAGAATAATGCATTCTTCTGTACCAGAAGACCTGAGAGGCTTCTTTTGGGTTGTTGAACTAACATATTTATTTAAGTAGCCTACAAATTCAACATGAGATGCATTGAAACAAGTGGAAATGAAAGTTTTGTATAGATAGATGTTAAATTTATTGAAAGAGTCTTTAGTAACATTACTTGAAGAACACTGACTAGTAAGATTGTACCACCTCCTTACCAGGGCAGTTGCAAAATTTAATTGTATGAATAACTTGTGCTCTATGTGCTTTATTATCTTTATTCATAAGCTATAAATCAAGGGAATTATCCAACTTGGTTATTTGTAAAACAGATTATCCAAATGATATAACTGTAAAACAACTTTAATAGCTTATAATTTCATTTTAGTAAAATTCCAGAGAGCATGCTGCTTTAGTATTAAAAATTTATGGCAATAACATCTTTCATTGTTCTCATTATTTGGAAATGATGGGATCACCTTGGAAGAAGTCAGAAAAACTACTCACTGTGTTTGTTTTCCATTTGTTTCAGTTAACTGAAGTCTGGCACGATGGGACTTGCAAAATTTCATAAAGGTGCTGTACAAGGTCCTCTGCCTGTGCAAACTTTCTGTTCAAAATGTCTCTTATATGTTAAAATGGACTGTTATACAAAACATTGATTTATTGTTGGTTTTAGGGTGCATATGAACCAACCAGGAATATAAAATGCATGAAAGTTAAGAAAAGCCATGAGATAAGAAAGAAGACTGAAAAGAAAACGTAAAATAAAGATTTGTCTAAAATTAGACAAATGTCCAGCTTTCAAACCAGAAGACAACTGAAATGATGTTTTGCTGGAATGGTACCTTTTTGCAGTAAACATGGCTCAATTGAAAATTAACAATAGTGCTCAATTTAAAAGATTCCATCCAATTTATTCTATAAATTATTTAATGGCTCACCCCTCAGAATTTTTCATATAAAAACATAATAGAAATTTAAATTATTATACCCTCTGTGGCTAATTCAAAAGCCAAATATTTGCTCCTTTCCAGAGATAAAATCAGAATAAGTTATCATTATTTTTGTGTCAAGATTGATTCACCAAATTAAAAGTTCAGATTCCCTCGATTTGTATTATTCAGATTTTAGACCAGCGAATTAGTTTCTTATATCTAGGCAGACTTTATATTGTATCTCTGTGTTGTGACAAATGAGCCCTTTCAAAAAAACAAAAATGATTTAAGAAAAAGTAATGAAACTGTCCTAAGTCATAAGTTTTAAAGAAAAAATAAAATAAAAGCAGACTAGTATGTGAATAGAAATAGGTAAAAACAGAGCCCATTTGCAAAGGCAGCCCATTTGCAAAGGCAGTTGTAAATATAATTCTTCAGGAATACAAATGTGGCTTAAAGCCTTGCCAGAATCTTAACAAAAAGCCTACTCAAATTATTTGTATGAAGTACATGAAGTGGCAAGCAACAGTAATAGACCTAAAAGTAGATATTTTTAGAATTCTGGTATCTAGTAATCCAACACAGTTAGATTAAGGCCCACTTGAACTGATACATGACGCAGTGATTTCCTTTCTATGCTTACAGAAACAAGCCAGCCTTGACTCTCATCACCCTACTCTTCAAGTAGACCTTGAATATGGAATGTTTGTAACCTTTCTATATTCCACATTCAGCGAAGTTTATTAGATTTCATAGCAGGAGGACTTTAAAATGTTGTAACTCATTCAGAAAGAAGATGTATTTTTAATTATGAAAAAGAAACCTATAGCCAGTAGTCTGTATGTGATTGCCTACTGACCAATTCTATAACTCTGATTTCTAAACTCAACAACCCCGGGAGATTTATCCCAGTAAAAAGCACAGAGATATATTACATATCCTCATTCAAGAAATTGTGTTTTTGTCATATCCATGATTGGGATTGAAAAATGTTCAAGAAGGTTGAAAAAAATAATATTAGGATATGCAGCCTAAAAAATTACAAGCACCTGTTTACCAATCTAGTACTCCATTCTTTAACTATTCCTCAGGGGAACTGTTTATCATTTCCATTCTATATAGACTGAATGAGGTTACTCGCTAAGAGTTATAGAGCAAGTTAGAAGCAATAAAATCAAATTTCACCTTTGGAGTCATTAGTAATTTTCAGAGTTCAGTGACAACCTTTAAATGTTGTAAAGCCACAACAGCTTAAGCCTATAGTGCTACCTATGAAAACCTAATGAAAGAAGATAGTTGATAGCTGTTGATAATATGTTTATTTGACTGTTTCCTCATCTCTAGTACTTGTGGTGGTGGTAGTAGTAGTAGAAAAAAAGCTGTAGCGGCAGCAGGTACCCTAGAAATTAGAGGTAAAAGAGGAACAAAAGTATGACCAGTTACTAGGTACTGTAGTAATATCCTAAGAACTTTATGGTACCATCTTATTTAATGCCCAGTATATATTTTGGTTTCAGTAGCAAGAGAAATGTCAAAGTTTTAGTAGCAAAGAAACGAGTCTGAGAGTCCCTAAAATACACTGTTTACTTTACCTGCTATAGTTCTGAATCAACTGAAAAAAATAAAAGAAAAATAAGACGATGGCCAAACACTTCCTTTTTCTTAATAAAACCAACATAGGAAAATGTCACTTATATCTTTGACATCTTCTAAATTAAACACATTGACCTACACTGTAGGAGCAGAATCTGTGTTCCCTAAGACAACTCATTCTCAAAAGGAAGAAAACATGGGAGGAGTAAGCTATGCATGCTGAGCTTCTCTGCCCACTCACCAGTCAGGTAGGTGACTCTACTCTCTTGGGACTGACCATAGGTAAGGAGTACAAACACTAATGAGCTACAGGGATGTGAAAGAGATATCCTTCATACCAACCAAAGTCTTCAGGTGATTGTCGTTGATATTTGCTTGATTCCTAACCATTAGATGTAGCCAGTAAGTAAATATTCAGGGTGTGGTGATAGCTCCCTCCAAGCATGAAGCCAACAATCTATCAAGGAGACCTGCTTCCCTGCTCATTGTAACTTTCTGAGGTTCATAGCATGTCCTTTAAACTACTGGTTAAGGGTAGATATTCTTCCCCAAGAGGGCAATAAGTTCAAGTCCTTTCTCAGAAGATCAGACACTATATATTGAATGGTATGTTAAAAGAAAAAAACAAACAAACATTTATATTAGGGCAGAGCAAGATGGTGGACTAGAGACAGCTTCTTTGCAACCAGGCATGGTAAGATTGGGGAGAGAAGAATCCAGGCACCTCTGACTTGTGTGCTCTACCCAGAAACATCCCTTTTGGGGCACAAGGAGGAAGTGGGAGACTTCAGTACCCCAAGAGGAGGATGAATGCAGTGGAGAAGCAGCAAGTATTTGCAATCAGTCTGAGGCCAGCAGCATAGAGAGTTTGCAGACAGGAAAGGCCTTCCCTGGAAGCTTTCTTTCTTTCTTTCTTTCTTTCTTTCTTTCTTTCTTTCTTTCTTTCTTTCTTTCTTTCTTTCTTTCTTTCTTTCTTTCTTTCTTTCTTTCTTTCTTTCTTTCTTTCTTTCTTTCTTTCTTTCTTTCTTTCTTTCTTTCTTTCTTTCTTTCTTTCTTTCTTTCTTTCTTTCTTTCTTTCTTTCTTTCTTTCTTTCTTTCTTTCTTTCTTTCTTTTCTTTCTTTCTTTCTTTCTTTCTTTTTCTTTCTTTCTTTCTTTCTTTCTTTTTCTTTCTTTCTTTCTTTCTTTCCCTTTCCTTTCCTTTCCTTCTTTATTTCTTTCTTTCTGTGTGTTGGGCACTTGATTGAGTTACCTTGGTAGACCTGGAGCAAGAGAGCAAGTGACTTTGAAGGACTGAGCCACCAGGATGGACTGGAGCTTTAATTGTTCGGCTGCAGGCCAGACACAGTGATAACAGAATTGAATGTGATCTAAGAACAACTGTGCTTGATAGACATATGTAGAATGTTCCATCCCAAAGCTAAAGAATATACATTCTTCTCGTCAGCCCATAAAACATTCTCCCAAATAGATCATATCCTATGAAACAAATCAAACCTCAACAATATCAAAGGAATTGAAATTTTACCTTGTATCTTCTCAGACCATAAGGCAATTAAGGTGGAACTGAACTCCAACAAAAATTGTCTTTCCCATGCAAAGGCATGGAAATTGAACAACCTTATGCTGAATGACAGTTGGGTCAAAATAGTGATAAAAAAAGAAACCTTTAATTTCCTTAAGTACAACAACAAAGAACATAATCTACCAAACCTGTGGGACACTGCAAAAACAGTCCTAAGGGGGAAATGTATCGCATCAGATGCTATATTCAAAAAACAGAAAGCATATCAATAACCTAATGAATCATCTTAAAGAAATGGAAAAGGAAGAGCATTCCAATCCCAAACATAGCAGAAGAAAAGAAATAACCAAAATCAAATCAGAAATAAATGAAATTGAAAATAAAAGAGTCATCCATAAAATTAATAAAACAAAAAGTTGGTTCTTTGGCAAGGTAAATAAAATCAACAAACCATCGACCAGATTAACCAAAAAATAGAAAAGTAAAATCTTTAATAACCTCAATCAGAAATGAAAAGGGGGAAATAACAACTGATGCCACAGAGATACAAGAGATTATTTCTGAGTACTATCAAAAATTTTATGCCCAGAAATTTGACAATGTGGAGGAAAGGGACCAATACCTTGAATCACACCATCTGCCTAGACTTAATCAGAAAGAAATAGATCTCTTCAATAGAGCAATATCAAGCACTGAAATTGCAGAAACAATAGAATATATTTTAACCAAAAAAAGCCCAGGAACAGATGTCTTCACATCAGAATTCTATCACACCTTCAAAAATGAGCTTGTACCTAAACTGCAGAATCTATTCCAAAACATTGAGAAGGAAGGAACCTTCCCCAACACAGTTGATGAAGCAAATATCACCTTAATTTCAAAACCAGGAAAGGACCCAACCAAAAAAGAGAACTACAGACCAATTTCACTAATGAATATTGATGCCAAAATACTCAACAAAATTTTAGCTAATAGATTACAGCTACTCATTGAACAAATTATACATCACGATCAAGTAGGCATCATCCAAGTGATGCAAATTTGTTTTAACATACACAAATCCATAAATGTAATACATGATATCAATGGAAGCAAAAACAAAGACTATATGATCCTTTCAATAGATGCAGAAAAAGCATTTGACAAAATTTATCATCTTTTTCTAATAAGAACACTTAAGAAAATAGGCATTGGGCGGTACCTGTGGCTCAGTGAGTAGGGCGCCGGTCCCATATGCCGGAGGTGGCGGGTTCAAACCCAGCCCCGGCCAAAAAAAAAAAAAAAAAGAAAAGAAAATAGGCATAGGTGGCACATTTCTTTTTCTTTCTTTTTTTGCTTTGGAATTTGAATTTTTTTTTTATTGTTGGGGATTCATTGAGGGTACAATAAGCCAAGTTACACTGATTACAATTTTTAGGTAAAGTCCCTCTTGCAATCATGTCTTGACCCCATAAAGTGTGACACACACCAAGGCCCCACCCCTCTCCCTCCGTCCCTCTTTCTGTTTCCCCCTCATAACCATAATTGTCATTAATTGTCCTCATATCAAAATTGAGTACATAGGATTCATGCTTCTCCATTCTTGTGATGCTTTACTAAGAATAATGTCTTCCACGTCCATCCAGGTTAATACGAAGGATGTAAAGTCTCCATTTTTTTTAATGGCAGAATAGTATTCCATGGTATACATATACCACAGCTTGTTAATCCATTCCTGGGTGGGTGGGCATTTAGGCTGTTTCCACATTTTGGCGATTGTAAATTGAGCTGCAATAAACTGTCTAGTACGAGTGTCCTTATGATAAAAGGATTTCTTTCCTTCTGGGTAGATGCCCAGTAATGGGATTGCAGGATCAAATGGGAGGTCTAGCTTGAGTGCTTTGAGGTTTCTCCATACTTCCTTCCAGAAAGGTTGTACTAGTTTGCAGTCCCACCAGCAGTGTAAAAGTGTTCCCTTCTCTCCACATCCACGCCAGCATCTGCAGTTTTGAGATTTTGTGATGTGGGCCATTCTCACTGGGGTTAGATGATATCTCAGGGTTGTTTTGATTTGCATTTCTCTAATATACAGAGATGATGAACATTTTTTCATGTGTTTGTTAGCCATTCGTCTGTCGTCTTTAGAGAAAATTCTATTCATGTCTCTTGCCCATTGATATATGGGATTGTTGGCTTTTTTCATGTGGATTAATTTGAGTTCTCTATAAATCCTAGTTATCAGGCTTTTGACTGATTGAAAATATGCAAATATCCTTTCTCATTGTGTAGGTTATCTCTTTGCTTTGGTTATTGTCTCCTTAGCTGTACAGAAGCTTTTCAGTTTAATGAAGTCCCATTTGTTTATTTTTGTTGTTGTTGCAATTGCCATGGCAGTCTTCTTCATGAAGTCTTTCCCCAGGCCAATATCTTCCAGTGTTTTTCCTATGCTTTCTTGGAGGATTTTTATTGTTTCATGCCTTAAATTTAAGTCCTTTATCCATCTTGAATCAATTTTTGTGAGTGGGGAAAGGTGTGGGTCCAGTTTCAGTCTTTTACATGTAGACATCCAGTTCTCCCAACACCATTTATTGAATAGGGAGTCTTTCCCCCAAGGTATGTTCTTGTTTGGTTTATCAAAGATTAGGTGGTTGTAAGATGTTAGTTTCATTTCTTGGTTTTCAATTCGATTCCAAGTGTCTATGTCTCTGTTTTTGTGCCAGTACCATGCTGTCTTGAGCACTATGGCTTTGTAGTACAGACTAAAATCTGGTATGCTGATGCCCCCAGCTTTATTTTTGTTACAGAGAACTGCCTTAGCTATACGGGGTTTTTTCCAGTTCCATACAAAATGCAGAATCATTTTTTCCAAATCTTGAAAGTACGATGTTGGTATTTTGATAGGAATGGCATTGAATAGGTAGATTGCTTTGGGAGTATAGACATTTTAACAATGTTGATTCTTCCCATCCATGAGCATGGTATGTTCTTCCATTTGTTAATATCCTCTGCTATTTCCTTTCTGAGGATTTCATAGTTTTCTTTATAGAGGTCCTTCACCTCCTTTGTTAGGTATACTCCTAGGTATTTCATTTTCTTTGAAACTATGGTGAAGGGAGTTGTGTCCTTAATTAGCTTCTCATCTTGACTGTTATTGGTGTACACAAAGGCTACTGACTTGTGGACATTGATTTTATATCCTGAAACTTTACTGTATTTTTTGATGACTTCTAGGAGTCTTGTGGTTGAGTCTTTGGGGTTCTCTAAGTATAAGATCATGTCATCAGCAAAGAGGGAGAGTTTGACCTCCTCTGCTCCCATTTGGATTCCCTTTATTTCCTTGTCTTGCCTAATTGTATTGGCTAGAACTTCCAGCACTATGTTGAATAGTAAAGGTGACAGAGGACAACCTTGTCTGGTTCCAGTTCTAAGAGGAAAAGCTTTCAGTTTTACTCCATTCAGTAAAATATTGGCTGTGGGTTTGTCAAGGTGGCACATTTCTTAATCTGATTGAGGTCATCTATTCCAAACCCACAGCTAACATTATACTGAATAGTGTAAAACTAAAACTTTTCCAAACAAGGATGTCCACTATCACCACTATTATTCAGCATGGTTCTGGAAGTTCTAGCCAATGGAATCAGACAAGAGAAGGAAATAAAGGGCATCCAAATGGGGGCAGAGGAAGGCAAACTCTTGCACTTTACTGATATGTCTCATATGTGTATATGTCTTATAGTTAGAAAACCCCAAAGACTCAACCATAACAATCTTGGAAGTCTTCAGGAAATACAGTAATGTCTCAGGGTATAAAATCAAAGTCCACAAATCAGTAGCCTTTGTATATACCAATCACAGCCAAGTTGAGAAGCAAATCAAGGTCATAATTCCCTTCACAATAAAAAGAAAGGAAAGGAAAGGAAAGACTTAGAAATATACCTAACCAAAAAGGTGAAAGATCTTTTCAAAGAAAACAATGAAACCCTAAGAAAAGAAATTGCAGGAGACACTAACAAATGGAAGAATATACCATGATCTTGGCTGGGAAGAATCAACATTGTCAAAATGTCTATTCTACCCAAATCAATCTACAGATTCAACGTAATCTCCATTAAAATACCAACATTATATTTTGAAGAACTGGAAAAAAATAATGCTTTGTTTTGTATGGAACCAGAAAAAAACCTGTATAGCCAAGGCTATTCTTAGTAATAAAAACAAAGTCAGAGGCATCACCCTACTGGAATTCAGGCTATATTACAAGTCCACGTTCATCAAAACAGCATGGTATTGGCACAAAAATAGAGACATAGACATATGGAACAGAATAGAAAACCAAGAGAAGAAACCAGTCTCTACTTGCCATCTGATCTTTGATAAACCAAATAAAAGCATACTGTGGGAAAAAGAATCCCTATTCAACAAATGGTGCTGAGAGACTGAATAACCACATGTAAAAGACTGAAACTCAACCCACTCTTTTCACTCCTTACAAAAATTGACTCAAGATGAATAAGAGACTTAAGTCTAAGACATAAAACGACAAAAATCTTAGAAGAAAGTGTGGTGGAAAACTCTTGATGATATTGGACTGGGTAAACATTTTATGACATAGACTTCAGTGGACCTCGCAACAACAACAAAAATTAGCAAATAGAATTTAATTAAGCTGAAATGCTTCTGCAAAGCTAAGGGCACAACAAATAAAGCAAAAAGACAATCTTCAGAATGGGAAAAGATATTTGCAGGGTATCGATCTGACAAAGGGTTGATAATTAGAATCTACAAAGAACTCTAATTAATCAACAGAAAGCCCATCTACTTCTGGGCAAGAAGTGTGAATGAACCTTCTCTGACAAAGACAGACCAAAGGCTACCAAACATTTGAAAAAATTCTCATTGTCCCTGATCATCAGAGAAATGCAAATCAAAACCACCCTGAGATATCACCTAAGATATCTCCCCAGTAAGAACAGCCCACGTCACAAAGTCTCAAAGCTGCAGATGCTGGCATGGATGTGGAAAGAAGGGAACACTTTTGCACTGCTGGTGGGACTGCAAACTAATACAAACTTTTTAGACGGAAATATGGAGAATCTTCAAAGAACTCAAGTTAGACATTCCATTTAATCCTGCAGTCCCATTACTAGGCATCTACCTGGAAGAAAAAAAATCCTTTTATCATAAGGATATTTGCAATAGACTGTTTATCACAGTTCAATTTACAATGGCCAAAATGTGGAAACAACCTAAATGCCCACCAACCCAGGAATGGATTAACAGGGTGTTGTATATGTACACCATGGAATACTATTCAGCCATTAAAAAGATGGAGACTTTACATCTTTTACATTAACCTGGATGGAGGTGGGACACATTCTTAGTAAAGCATCACAGAATAGAGAAGCAAGAATCCAATGTACTCAATTCTAATATGAAGGCAGTAGATTATCTAATACAAGGGGTGGGGTAGGGGAATATAGGATCAACAAGAGGGGAGGAGGGAAAGAGATGGGGGTCATGGTGTATGGCACACCTTCTGGGGGTGGGACACAATTACAAGAGGGACTTTACCTAACAATCACAATCAGTGTAACCTATTTCTTTGTACCCTCAACAAATCCCAAACAATTAAAAACATTTTTCATTATATTTTATTATCATCACATTATATTCCTCCAGGGAGGCAGGTTTCATATTAGATTTTCCCAGCTCTTAAGTTCTATTCTATTTCCATCCATCATGCCAGGTATTTCTGGAGCAATTCTCACTACATATTAATCTGGTAATGAATGGAGAGAAGATATTTTGAGGATAAGACAGAACCAGCTCTGAAGTGGTTAAGGGAATGCTGGTGAAGGAATAAATGGGTAAGAGATATCTGAGACTGGTTGTTGGCAATAGCAGATGTTTTCTTATGGAGACTGAATAGGAGCACTTGCCCAGACCCTTTAATGGATTGTCTTTAAAAGATGAGATTAGTTTTGCCATTAAACTTTTAAAGGAGTTGACTGTTATCACACTTTAATCTGTTTCTTTATTTTGAAAAGTGGCAATTTGGTCCTTTTTCAAGACCATTTTGTTCGTGTGCCTTGTTTACTGAAAGATCTAGCAAGTGCCACATCATGCTTTTCAGATTTAATTTGATCTCTGCTTGGCTTCCTTAATTAAAAGGAGGATAAATTCTCTTACATTGTCTATAAATACATCCTTCATAAATAGAACACTTATAAAAGTGCTGAGTATGTTAAGAGTGATGAAGTCTATTCAAAATTGAGATCAGAAGATGTTCATTCATTGACTCAAATGAGGCAATAGCTTCAGTGCCTATAAAGTTTAAAAATAACAAACTGTTCTTATGGAACAATCTTAACATAGGTTCAATTTTTCCAAAAAAGATACACAAAAATTATTTTATGAGTATAGAGGATAGATCTTCCTTTTAGATCTACTTTTGCAATTCCTTCTTTATTTTAATGAAATCATTGATAATTCCATTAATGTGTTGTTTCATACTTTCTGGTCAAGAGGACACAGTGAAACACATTTTTAATTCCTTTTATTTTTTTTTTATTTTAAGGGAAGTATATGAAGCATCAAACTTGAATTCTTTTAGCATTAAAAATTTCTAAGGAAGGTAGAAAGATTAATTCATTAAAATAGTACTAATTTGTCTTTAACATGTGCCTGGAAGTATACTAAAAGTTGAGGATACAGTAAGGAACTCAACACGATAGTCTAGAATAGTACAGTTCAATTATAATTATGATCAAAGTTGCATTTCAGGCAGAAAGTTTTTAAACAATATTAGAAAATATTGTGTGTAAACAAGTAAGAATTAGGAACTAGGGAGTCTAATATTTAAAAATGAAGTGTATGGATGTTGTAGAGTTTCTGTAATTATTGGCATGAGACATTTACAGCATACTTATGTCATTAAGTGAGATTTTTTAAAAACAAAGAAGGATCTTGGGTAATTAGTTAAAGAAATTAAATTTGTTTCTGAACGCTGAATTTGAGATACTGCTTGAACATCACTGTGGAGATTCCCAGTGAGCAAGTGAAAATCTGGATCCTCTGCTTAGTAAGGAGGTCCTAACAACAACTACAGATTTGTGACAAATAACTTCCTTCTGATATTTGAAACATAACTAATGGGGACACCACTCTCATTGATGTTATAACATTCACAGAGGAAAAAAAGAGAGTTAGACAGGGAAATAAGTATGTAAATACCAAGATAGGTTTTAGAATCAGTGTTCTTCAAACAGTCCTAAGGAAAGAAGATCAGAATAAACACAGGACCAAAATTCTAGTTAGTCTTCAAACTATAGATTATATGCAAATATAATCAGTATCAGACATGTTTCTGTTAGTATTTAATTTGTAAAGTTTTTTCTTTTTTTTCTTTTTTTTTGCAGTTTTTGGCACAGACTGGGTTTGAACCCGCCACCTCTGGCATATGGGGCCAGCGCCCTACTTCTTTGAGCCCCAGGCACCACCCATTTAGGTAAAGTTTTTATTTATTAGTATTCTGAAACAAGAGGGAACAGGAAAGCACTATGGATCTATATTAACATTGAACTGGTTTATAAATATTATCTCAGAAGTGATGGTTTGAGATGTTTTTCTCATCAAAGTTTCCATAGTCATTTTATTGCCTTGTTCAGGTTAAAGATGGGAGGCTATACTCAACTGTTATTAGCCTCCAGAGTGGCTCAAACAGCAATCTATGAGTCAATGTGCCCTGTACGCTGGTAGCTTTGTCTCTTGTCCCTGGGTGTGAGTTAATCACACAAAAATCAAAATAACTTATTTTGTTTCTTTTCAGTTTCCTACTGACTTTCAGTCATAAACCAATTTGTAACATCCCACTTAACAACCAGGGCAGTACTGGACAAACCATGAATTTAGAGGGAATTAAGCATCTGCCTTTTTATTAGGGAGGTAGAGGCCTTGTTCCAATGTAGGGGAAGAAAATATTTCTAACTTTATATATTGGACATGTTTAGCTATCTATAGACAAAAAATACTCAAGGTGATTACCCCATGCCTGAGAATCTACCTACTCTAAATTTTTGTTTAAATTTTATAATGTTATTAACATATATATTTTTTATTCTCTCCAAATGCATGTGTAAAATTCTTTTTGGTTAGGAGTCAAGTAAAAAATCAAATTGTAGAATTCAAAAATTTGGAGGCAGTTATGGTTAATAGGTATGTGTGTTTATGGATATATATGAACATAGCTAATTTAACCACTTTCAATTTAGTCAAGTTTGCTAATATATTAATTAATGAGAAAGGGAAAAATATCTCATTGCATTCATTGGGAAACCAAAGCTTGGCTGGGTGCAATAGCTCACACCTGTAATCCTAGCAGGATTCTGGGAGGCCGACACAGAAGGATCCCTGGGAGGCCGACACAGAAGGATCCCTTGAGCTCAGGAGTTTGAGACCAGTCTAAGCAAGAGCACGACCTCATTTCTACTAAAAATACACAAAAGATTAGCTGGGCATTCTTTTGTGGCTGGTGCCTATAGTCCTGCTTGCTCAGGAGGTTGAGGCAGGAGGATTGGAGGATTGCCTGAACTCAGAAATTTGAGGTTGCTGTGAGCAAAACTGATGCTGTGGCACTCTAGCCTGGACAGTAGAAAGAGACTTTGATTTTTCCCAGCCATGATCATGGTATTTTTTTTCCATTTGTTTACATTTTTAGCTATTTCTTTTCTTAGAGTTTCATAGTTCTCTTTATAGAGATCTTTCACGTTCTTTGTCAGATAAACTCCCAAATATTTCGTCTTCTTTGGCACTACTGTGAATGGAATAGAGTGCTTGATTGTTTTTTCAGCTTGGCTATCGTTGTTATATATAAAGGCTACAGATTTATGGGTGTTGATTTTGTAGCCTGAGACATTGCTGTATTCCTTGATCACTTCTAAGAGTTTTGTAGTAGAATCCCTGGTGTTTTCCAAATATGCAATCATATCATCTGTGAAGAGTGAAAGTTTGATCTCTTCTGATCCTATATGGATACCCTTGATCGTCTTTTCTTCCCTAATTGCAATGGCTAAAACTTCCATTACAATGTTAAAGAGCAATGGAGACAATGGGCAACCTTGCGTGATTCCTGATCTGAGTGGAAATGGTTTCGATTTAACTCCATTCAATATGGTATTGGCTGTAGCCTTGTTGTAGATGGTCTCTATTAGTTTAAGAAATGTCCCTTCTATACCCATTTTCTTAAGTGTTCTGATCATGAAGGGATGCTGGGTATTATCAAAAGATTTTTCTGCATCAATTGAGAGAATCATATGGTCTTTGTTTTTTAATTTATTTATCTGCTGAATTATATTTATAGATTTACGTATATTGAACCAGCATTGAGACCCTGGGATAAATCCCACTTGGTCATGGTGTATAATTTTTTTGATGTGTTGTTGGATTCTGTTTGTTAGGATCTTATTGAGTATTTTTACATCAATATTCATTAGTGATATTGGTCTATAATTTTCTTTTCTTGTTGTGCCTTTTCCTGGTTTGGGGATCAAGGTGATGTTTGCTTCATAGAATGTGTTGGGTAGTAGTCCTTCTTTTTCTATATTTTGGAAAAGTTTGAGTAATATAGGTACTAGTTCCTCTTTAATGGTTTTGTAGAATTCTGATGTGAAGCCATCTGAACCTGGGCTCTTCTTTTTAGGGAGATTTTGTATAGTTGATGCTATTTCAGAACTTGATATAGACCAGTTCAATATTTCCACCTCATTCTGGCTAAGTCTTGGGAGGTGGCATGCTTCCAAGTATTCATCGATTTCCTTCAGGTTTTCATATTTCTGAGAATAAAGTTTCTTGTAGTATTAATTAAGGATTTTTTGAATTTCTGAGGAGTCTGTTGTTATTCTGTCTTTTCCATTTTTGATTGATGAAATTAGAGATTTTACTCTTTTTTTCCTGATTAGGTTAGCTAAAGGTTTATCTATTTTATTGACCTTTTCAAAAAACCAACTTTTTGATTTACTGATCTGTTGTATAACTCTTTTGTTTTCAATTTCATTCAATTCTGCTCTAATTTTGGTTATTTCTTTTCTTCTGCTGGGTTTTGGATTAGAATGTTCTTCCTGTTCCAATTGCTTGAGATGTCCTATGAAGTTGTTAACTTCCTCTCTTTCCGTTCTCTTGAGGAAGGCTTGCAGTGCTATAAATTTCCTTCTTAGGACTGCCTTTGAGGTATCCCAGAGGTTCTGACAATTACTACCCAAAGCAATATACAATTTTAATGCAATCCCTATTAAAGCTCCATTGTCATACTTTAAAGATCTCGAAAAAATAATACATAGTTTTATATGGAATCAGAAAAAAACTTTGAATAGCCAAAACATTACTCAGAAATAAAAACAAAGCAGGAGGAATTACACTACCAGACCTCAGACTATACTATAACTCAATAGTGATCAAAACAGCATGGCAATGGCCCAAAAACAGAGAGGTAGATATATGGAACAGAATAGATAACCAAGA
The DNA here is from genome assembly GCF_027406575.1 of Nycticebus coucang. Taxonomy (NCBI): domain Eukaryota; kingdom Metazoa; phylum Chordata; class Mammalia; order Primates; family Lorisidae; genus Nycticebus; species Nycticebus coucang. Next base: position 158,399,260 of record NC_069780.1, on the reverse strand, counting down.
AATGAACCCAGCTACTTACCGTTATTTGATATTTGACAAGCCAATTAAAAACATTCACTGGGGAAAGAAATTCCCTATTTAACAAATGGTGCTGGGTGAACTGGCTGGCGACCTGTAGAAGACTGAAACTAGACCCACATCTTTCACCTTTAACTAAGACAGACTATCACTGAATTAAAGATTTAAACTTAAGACATGAAACTATAAAAATACTAGAAGAAAGCTCAGGGAAAATTCTTGAAGGAATCAGCCTGGGTGAATATTTTTTGAGGAGGACCCCCTGGGCAATTGAAGCTGCATCAAAAATACACTACTGGAACCTGCTGAAACTAAAAAGTTTCTGCACAGCCAAGAACACAGTAAGTAGAGCAAACAGACAGCCCTCAGAATGGAAGAAGATATTTGCAGGATGTGTCTCTGACAAAGGTTTAATAACCAGAATCCTCAGTGAACTCAAACATATTAGCAAAAGAACAAGTGATCCCATCTCAGGCTGGGCAAGGGACTTGAAGAGAAACTTCTCTGAAGAAGACAGGCGCACAGCCTACAGACGCATGAAAAAATGCTCATCATCCTTAACCATCAGAGAAATGCAAATCAAAACTACTTTGAGATATCATCTAACTCCAGTAAGATTAGCCCACATCACAAAATCCCCAAACCAGAGATGTTGGTGTGGATATGGAGAAAAGGGAACACTTTACACTGCTGGTGGGAATCCAAACTAATATGGCCCTTTTGGAAAGATGTTTGGAGAACACTTAGAGGTCTAAAAATAGATCTGCCATTTGATCCTATAATTCCTCTACTAGGTATATACCCAGAAGACCATAAATCACACTATAACAAAGATATTTGTACCAGAATGTTTATTGCAGCCCAATTCATAATTGCTAAGTCATGGAAAAAACCCACGTGCCCATCGACTCATGAATGGATTAATAAATTGTGGTATTTGCACACCATGGAATGTTATGCAGCCGTAAAGAAAGATGGAGACTATACCTCCTTCATGTTTACATGGATGGAGCTGGAAAATATTCTTCTTAGCAAGGTATCCAAAGAATGGAAGAAAAAGTACCCAATGTACTCAGCCCTAATATGAAACTAATTTATAGCTTTCATACGAAGGCTACAACCCAAACTCAGTACAAGAATATGGGGAAAGGGGCAAGGGAGGGGAAGGGAGGGGGAGGTACAGTAGAGGGAGGGCTATAGGTGGGTCCACACCTAGGGTGCATCTTGGAAGGGTGCAGGTGAAGTTTACTAAGTGTAGAGTATAAGGGTTTGAACGCAATAATTAAGAAAATGCCATGAAGGCTATGTTAACCAGTTTGGTGAAAATATTTCAGACTGTATATGGAACCAGCACATTGTACCTCAAGATTGCATTATTGTACACAGCTATGATTTAATAAAAAAAAAAGAAAGAAAGAAAGAGACTTTGATTCAAAAAAATGAATAAAAAAGGAAAAAAAGAGAGAGAGAGAGAAAACTGAAACTCAAATGGTTTACATAAGCTTCAAGTCCAAGTGAGTTCCCTGTTTGAGTTGACTCTGTGGTGTGCTTAGCACACCCAATAGGAAGTCTGTAACTAAATGAGTGACTGTGAAAATTCACAGTAACTTGCATAGTCACAAAACGTTTCTAAAAAAGATCTTCAGGGCACCAGTGTTTCTGGAACTTAATTCATACATATATTTTGATTCTGACGATGAAAAACATGGGAAATTTTCTTCAATGCCATTTAAAAAACTTCATAATTTAATCATCTAATATTCCTATTAAGAGTTGAGGAAAATATTTACGTGCAAAATTGTCTCTCAAGGACTAGAAATAATATATATGTAATCTCTTTTCCAAATCTGTAACAATATTTTTTATATTTACTTAAAAAGAGGCTTTGCGAATATTATCATTGTGTCAAGAGGTATAAACTACCATAATGGTCAATCCTTTTAAGTGGATGAGAAAATGCAAAAATCTTTGATTATTTCAGCTACAAAATCCAGTAATATAATACTAGTTTGCTAAAGGAAATAGCTGGATACCTGAATTTCTGTCAACATGTATTTTCACAAACATTTTAGAGTTCATTGACAATGAATTTGACTAAACTCATGTATTGTTGCAATAAAATTAACATTCCTAAAAGCCTATTGTCCATTGGTTGACAACGTAGCAAAAAAATAGTTCAGTTCCTGACTTCATTCTGAGAACAGAAGGTACTTTTATCCTTCTCCTGTGAGCAGCATAGTTTGGTATTTTAATAATAGAAATAAAATGAATTGCATTACATTGTGACCAACAGCATTTTAGAAATTTTATTTTTTTGGTTATACATTTTTTTTCTAGAATATAAAAACAGCTTTCCATGATATAAGTACATGGTTGGAACTAATTTGGAATTATTGAGGTAAATGCCTAAGAAATCAACAGTGGAATTCCAGTTTATATAATTCTCAGCCAAAAGAAATTCTTTATTGTATGCTCACTGGTAAATTTTCTGGTTCTAACACATAATTACAGCCCAATTCATTTGTGTAACTCAACTAACTCTTAGGGATGCTTATTTATTTTGAGCCTCTTATGTCTGTGCTTCCCAAATTCTCAAAGGCATATGGCGGTATGATGGGCAAAACTTGAAAAACAAAAGAAACTTGCTAAAGCTTACAGGATATTCACTCAAATATTTGCATAAAAATCAGTTGTTTTATGATTTTAAAATGGTAATTTGAGATAAAAGAATTCAAATAGCAAATAATTTTTAAAATAATGGAGGAATCTTACAAAGAAAGGTACACCACTGCTGCCTACCTGTCCAGACTCACTTCTGCTCACCCCCAACAGGCACCCCATGTTCTGGGTCTACCAGAGGATGTCCTATTAACTAAATATGGCTCCTTTCTCATAAATCCATGATTTTGCACTGGAATTTCTGGACACTGAGTGTCATCCTCCTGACAACTCACAGCCTCATATGACGCCCTTTCAGCTTTATCTCTTCTTAGACACCTTTCCTGATCTGCTTTGAAGGAGCCATAACTGTGTTCTACCTTCCCTGAGTTTCTCACACAAAGTTCCTTGTAAAGTTTTCTTATGCTATATTGTTCACCATTCTTATTAGACTGTGTGCTTCTTGTGACAAAAGCAGTATATTTCATCTTTGCACATCTAGTTTTTGAATCAATGTCTACCTTCTTTTCCATCTCTCCACAGCTTTTAGTAAGGTCCTTCATCCCCAGTAAATCCTAACTGTGTGCTATCTGGCTGACATCTGATTTACTGAAAGCACTCTACCCTAACATCTTACAAATATTAAGTATAAGATACTTATAATTTATGTCACACCTATTTCCAAAAATAATGAGGCAGCTTTAAAATGTACCTAAGGAAATATGTATCATAAACCCAAGACTAGGGGAATAAATTGAATTTTATGAATCTCATTTAGTTGTCATTTATTTTGTCATCTTTGAACATATGAAATTATTAATTGGACATTAAACCTTGATGTGAAATTCTTTGAAGGCTATCATTTGTCTTACATTAGACAGAAGGTGATAGAGGGTGTTACTAATGTCTCGGAATTTAACATCCCGATGTCGTGTACCAAAGGTATGGGGACCAATTGAATAACATTACAACATCATTCTAGGAAGTAATTCTTGTCATGAGTATTTCCAGAGATAATTCTTGATGTAGTTATTTGGCCAGATGGATGTGTCAAATTCCATATAAATGAATGTTGGTTCCCCTATGGATAGAGGAAATTATCAAGTATAAGAGGAGGCTTTAAAGCTGCAAAATCTTTTACAAGTGACCCATTCCTATATAGTCCTGTATAGAAAAATGTGGAAATGTTCATTTGTTATGAAAAGGTCAACATATATTAGTTTTAATTGTAGACATTCTATAATGGTTTCAGAGAAGAAATAATTGTAAGGTGCTTTGTAACATATGAAGATTATTAATGTTAAGATAGTGTAGAGTATATGAGAAGAGAAAAATTGTGACTATCATTTTTTCTCTAGCTTAGAATAATCTTTTTACTTATATACCAACAAAAAGCTTTCAATCTTTTCAGCTCGTGCGCATATACATTTGTTGCATATAAACTACACAAAGCAATTTTGGAGCTGTTTTTTCTGGAATGACCATCAGAGCTTTCATTGTATGATGTCTACAATTAAGTTCCTGAACTCATCCTAGGAAAAGGTGGACTAGGTGCTGGCGTCAGTGAATAGCTTCCCCAGGGGAGTACCTCAATGGTGACCATAGTGATATTCAGCAATGAGGGATGCAGCATTTTTTCTAGGATGAGTTTGTGAACTTAATCATCAGACCTCTGATACTATACATTCAGTATAATGGCCAACACTTACTTAGTGCTAACTGTGTTATCTGGATAACATTTGCCATATCAAAACAATTTTTTAAAAATTTGTGTCAACCACAATAGTATTTTATATTTTGCAGTCTATGTACATTAGCATCCACAGAGAGTGTCAAAAAATGTATACACATTTTAAGAAAGGAAAAAAGTGGATTAAAATTGTGATACTCAGTATATCCCAAATAATAAAAAAATGAATACAAATTGCATTTGAGGACCCCTTGTAATTGCAGAAGTCAAACATGACTTGAGTACTACAATTTTTTTTTTTGTAGAGACAGAGTCTCACTTTATGGCCCTTGGTAGAGTGTGGTGGCCTCACACAGCTCACAGCAACCTCCAATTCCTGGGCTTAAGTGATTCTCTTGCCTCAGCCTCCCGAGCAGCTGGGACTACAGGTGCCCGCCACAATGCCCGGCTATTTTTTGGTTGCAGTTTGGCAGGGGCAGGGTTTGAACCCGCCACCCTTGGTATATGGGGCCGGCGCCTTACCGACTGAGCCACAGGCGCCGCCCCGAGTACTACAATTTTAATATAGTGTTTTTCTTTATTAAAATGTATATACATTTTTTGGCACCCTCTACACACCACACGCTTGTGGTACTTATACACACAGTTTATTTTATCTATCTATCTATCTATCTATCTATCTATCTTTCTTATCTATCTAACAACAATAACTAAAAAAACAAGACTAGGATGACACCTGTGGCTCACTGGGTAGGGTGCTGGCTCCATATACCAAGGGTGGCAGGTTCAAACCTGGCCCAGGCCGAACTGCAACAAATAAATAACCGGGCATTGTGGCGGGCGCCTGTAGTCCCAGCTACTCAGGAGGCTGAGGCAAGGAAATCGCCTAAGCCCAGGAGTTGGAGGTTGCTGTGAGCTGTGACTGAACAGCACTCTACAGAGGGCAATAAAGTGAGACTCTGTCTCTACAAAAAAAAAAAAAAATGTGAGACTAACAGGGGACAGTCCCATGCTGCAGCTGGGACCAAGGTCATAATAGAATTTCCTGCCCCTTCTGGAAGCCATTTGAGACTCCAGTCGTCCTCAGATGACCATTTTTGCTGGTCTAGGTTGTATGCCTGCTAGAGTAATCACTGACAGGTGTGAGCGCCTGATTATCACGCCCTGAATCAGTGTTAGTCTCTAACACTCCTCCTTCATGCTTATCACCAGGTGTTCAAACCCCAAAAGGTGCCTAGTGATTTCCCTGAATTCCAGACACTCCTTCCACTACCATCCACAGAGACCACTCAATCTACTTCTCAGAAGCCGACCAATTGGATGGATTATCAATGTCAGCATAGTAATTCCCTTGTAAATTCATGGTCTACTGAAGAACCCTGAGTGACAAGGGCTAACCATCACCTTGTTGAAGGTTCCCTCCCCCTCACTGGGAACCAGGACCTTTAATCTGACAGATACTAAACTTGAGCAAATAGGCAGCAAGAATTAGGCAAGTGGGAGTGAGAATGAGAGGGTGTGACTGATGTGTCTGGTGTCATAGCCTTACTCCCAATGTCTTGCTGCTCAGCCTTCCAGTTGCAGCATCTGTAATTATGTCATGGTGCCAAATGCCATGGATTAAAGCCCCCAGGATCAGTCCTCGGCAAGTCACTGGCTAGGGTTGGAATATGAGTATCCCTGATCCCACACTTCTTGGTGGTATGACTCTGAGCCATGTGTTTATACTTGCTACAGAGTTTTCCTACAAGATACGGACTTGTCATCCACAGTGGAAACAACACGATAGAGCAGCATTTAGGGGTCTCCTTCCTTCTCTCACTTCTTCACACTCCAACTGGTGCGCCCTTTGCCTCTCTAACGTGTTACTTGCATTTGGATCCTTGCCTCCGTTTTATCATCTGGAGGAAGTCACCAGTCACCATTCATTCAAAGAAGCTGCTTGAGCCCTTTGTTACTGGAACCAGATATTCTAGCTGTTAGAACCAGGGCACCAGACAATGGTTACCAGTTCAAAATATACTTGGCAATCTCATCTTGACAGACAACGTCCTGGGTCTACAGTGTCATGCTCCCCAACTTGTAGATGTATCTTTAAGAAGCCATTCACTAATCTATCATGCCAGTTACTGTAGGATATTGCAGTCTGCTCAGAGAACTGGTAGATTCTGGGGTCAGTCGTTCATCTCTGCACATTCTTCACTACAACGTGGGTCCCCTGGTCAAGACAATGTTATGTAGGATCCCATACTGAGAAAGGAAACTCTCTATGAGCCCTCACATGTTGTTGGAGGCTGAGGGACTATTAAAGGGGCTGCAAGTCCATACATGGAATATTATCAATCTCAATGAGGATGAACTGCTGTCCTCTTCACCAGTTAAGTAGAGAGTTTCGATATAATCGACTTGCCACTCGAGGCGGTTTCTTCTTCTCAGGGAATGGTACCACACCAAGACCTAATTTCAGTCTTTGTTAGTGTTGACAGATCACGCATTAGCAGTAGTGGCAGCCTTGTTTGAAGCAGCCCGTGCTGCTGGCCCGTGGATACTCTTGATCCCTCCTACCATGGCTGTTCCATTCATAAGCCTATTGTCTAAGCACTTGAGTGTTAAGCTGTACAGTCTAAGTAGCATCTGGTGGACAAGTCATTCTCTCTACTTAATTATTGAGAGTCCCTCCTGCTGACTCTGGTGACCACAGAAAGCTCTCAGCCAAAAATCTATAGATGCCTGCAAGTTGAAAGTCTCTGGGTCTGTGTACCACAAATGTGTCTGCCACAACAATGGACACCTGATAATGCATTTCTCCTTTCATCCTCCTTGCCACCTTCCTAAGAATTAGCTATTATTATCCCTTTAATTCAATGAGTAAACTTTAAACCAATTGGCTCATAGAGTTTGAACGACTTTCAAATGCTGTGGTATTTCCACTAGGACCAGCAGGATTTGGAATTCTCCAATAGAAGCTTTCCTTTATAGATTCCTGTTTCTGGTTTCATAATAGTGAATTAGAATATTGATTATAGCTGGGCTTTAACTCTTCCCAGGATATTTAATTTAGATAGCATGAAGACATTAAGAATAGTTATAAGAAATGTCAGAGTTTCCAATAAACCTTCGCAGAATAGGATAGAAGCCATAATGTTTTCTTCTCAAGCTGAAGGAAATTCATTGCTGGGCAGGTTTAGGAAATCTCTCTCTCTCTCTCTCTCTCACACACACACACACACACACACACACACTTAAAAATTATTTATCCAGAGAAAGGACCAGTAGCAATAAGTTAGAAGGCAGTGGGCATAATGCTTGCCCAGACATGCACTAGCATGATAGAAATTAGTATCGGGCTGCTACATGGAATGCAAAGGGAATACAGTTGTTGTTTTCATTAACATTCCTGTTTCTTCTGTCCATAGCTTTTAAGACTGAGTCCATGAGGATGGGAAAAAAATATATCAATTTGTCCAAAACTATAAAGAACATGAAAGGCTAAAGGGAGACGCAAGTCTAAACATTAAGAGCTTCAGACTATAAATATACATACTGTTCTTAATACCTGGCTGTTTATGATATTTTCAAGTTAGGTTAGACCTTACAAGTCTCAGAAGGAAGGAATTCTCAGCTTGGTGCTTTATTACCAGAAAAATGATCTCTGCTTGAAGCACTGTACAACCCACATAGCCCATTCCGTGTGAGACAGCAATTCAAAGACATTTTTCCAAAAACCAGGCAAAAACCTTTCCAATTTTTGGTTTGTTTTTCAGTAACTAAAAAGCAAATGTCTTAAACTTTTCACTTTTGATATCTGTCAGTCTCAATAGCCTCTCTTCAAATATTCTCTCTCTGCCATTTCAGCTTCAGAACTGAAATTGCAGGATATCCTTCCTCTGTCCTTCTGAATTCCTTGGTCCCAGCACTTTCTCCTTTCACCTTCTGTGAGCTCTTATTTTTCTCCTGTGAAAAATTTTTGTTTCAAATAAGTAATTTTTGTTTTTATCATCATGCATTAATATTTGTCCTCATATTCTTGTGAGACACTAATATTTGTCCTCAATTATTGCCTAAAACAGGGTGAAACTCCCTGGGCTAACTCTTACAGCCTCCAATGTGATTAGAAATAGTAAATGTTATTAATTTAAAATGAAATAAGAAATAGTAACTGTCAATGTGTGTTATATACTCAGATAGAATGCATATACTATACATATGGACATACCACCATGTACTAAGCACCACTGTCATATATATGAATATGTAATAACTGGTAATATTAGCTCAGTTAGCCCCACACTTGGGAAGACTGAAGCTCAGTGAATTTATGCAAATTGGGCTGGCTAGTAACAGCTGGAATCTGAAACTGTGGAGTTAGGGGCTAGAGTCTCCACTTTTGTTCACCATCTGCACTGCTTCTTTCGGAAGAACTTTTGGTGTCTTGGAATTTTGAGTTCAGGAAAGAGGTGACTCCACCAAAGATAGCTGGGCAGGGTATAGCAAAGGTCTATTGTAAGACGATGAAACACATCTAAGTCAGAAAATTGCTTGTTTTTCTGTATCCCAAAATATGACTATTGATTTTCATTGATGTTTTATAAGCCACATTCTAATAATCCGTTGTCAGTTTGTAAATTATGAAGTTGCTAGTCAATAAAACATTGCCCAACAAGGTGATAGCTTCCCATCTCTGCCAGGGTGAGGTTCTGAACAGTTAAGATGATACACTTGGAATCTGCCTTATAGAGGAATTTATAAAAAAAAGAAGGGGGTGTGAAATATTTCATTGATACTGCTAAAATATCCAAATGAATAATGATTATCTTATGAATTAAACATTAACTGATTTATTTTTATTGTATATATAATACATAATCCTTAGGAAAAGATAAGTAAGTAAAGATAAGCAAAATGGGAACATATAAAATGACATACTGTATTCGATTTTCTTCCTTTTTCACCCAAATATTTGTAAGCTTACAAAAATCAGGGGATATCTTATACCATGCTCTCTACCTTTCTTTCTTTACATACTATATAATGAATACATCTCCAGATTAAGAAACTTAATTCTACATTAAAATAATACCAAATTACTATTCTGTTCAACCCTGTTATGTTATTTTGATAAAAATACTTATTGGGCCTCTAACACTGGAAAACTAACCAAAGCCCCCAATCTTGGCCTGGCTTCTAGTCCACATTCCTTTAAAAAAATGAGAGAGAGAGAAACATAGCCAATGGATATGAAAGCTTTAATTTTAATTTTTAAAATTTGTCTGCTCAGATAAAGTTTCAAAAGAAAGAGAATATTCAAGCAAAGATTTGATCTGTCTCCAATAGTGGACATTTCAGCTGTCGAGTTAATGATAAACTATGAAGAAATGGTTATTCTCTCTGGCCAAGAGAAAAAAGAGCAAATTATAGATACTACCATTTGAAAAAGAGCCTCTCATGGATTCCTGAATGCTTTGTTAAATTATCTTCCTATGCATATGATTTCCCCAAATCCTCACCAAATTTTGATACTTTCATTCAGTCACTTTTTAAAACTTGGTTACTCTGATAGGGAAAATGTATGGTCTTTCATTCATTAAGAGATTATTAGCAATTTAAACATCATATTTTCAATTAATATGATTAAATATTATTCACATCTTTAAAATTTATTTTTAAGAAAAAAATGATTTTATCCAAAGAACGATTTCATTTTGTTTTTAACAGGATGTGTGAAATACGAACACAGTCCAAACCGTCATACTGTATGGATGTTTCGTTTCACAATTACTAATTGATAATCTCTTAAAGATAGTCATCTTACTAATGTAAGTTGTAAAATGACACGTAATGTATTTTATTATTTTTTCTCCATTATGCCAATATTCTAGGATTTTTCTTCATTCATAGCTTGTTTATTACTGCCTACAGCACCCTCCCCTCTTTTCATTTCATGCTCTCCTTTTTATTGGCCTACAGAAATCCTAATAATATTTCAGACTTTATCTTAAATGTCATTCACACAGAGTCTTGAGTTCTTTCCAGACATCATAGCTGAGTCATCTACCTATTTATATATAAATATATATACACATATATATAATATTTTTAAGTTTTGTAACCTGATATTTTGATATAGATGTACAATGTGAAATGATTATCAGAATCAAGCTAATTAACATATTAATCACTTCACATGGTTACCATTTTATTAATATTTTATGGAAAGAGCTCTCTAAGCAAATACCAAGTATACAATATAGCATTAAGTATAGTCACAATGCTGTACATTACATTTGCAGAACTTACTCATCTGATAACTGAAAGTTTATACTCTCTGACCAAAATCTTGCCACCCCACTCCAGCTCCTGGCAACCACTGTTCTACCCTCTATTTTCATTAGTTAAGTTCTTTGTTCCGCATATAAGTGAGATCATGGAATATTTGCCTCTCTGTGTCTTCCTTATTTGACTTAGCAAAATGTCCTCTAGGTTCGTATGTGTTGACACAAATGGTAAGATTTTCTTCTTTGTTGAGGCAGAGTAATATCATTTTATTTGTCCATCTACCTGTCATTGGGCACTTAAGTTATTCCCATATCTTGGATATTGTGAATAATGCTGCAATGAATATGTCAGTGCAGATATTTCTTCCAGGTACTGATTTCATTTCCGTTGAATGTAGACCCAGAAGTGGGATAGCTGGATCATATAGTAGTTCTACTTTTATTTTTTTGAAAAACCTCCTTACCATTTTCCAAAAGGGCTTTACCAGTTTACTGTCTTACCAACAGTGCACACAGGTTCCTTTTCCCCATGTCCTTGGCAATGCTTAATACTTATTTTATTTTTTTAATAGCCATCCTGTAAGTGTAAAGTGGTATCTCATTGTAGTTTTGATTTGTCTTTCTCTGATAATAAGCAATCAAATACTTGTTGGTTATTTGTATGTCTTTAAAAAATAAGTCTCTTCAGGTCCTTTGTCCATTTTTTTTAGTAGGGTTATTTGGTTTTTCACTACTGAGTTGTATGTTTTCCTTATATATTTTGGATATTATTCCCCTATAAAATATGTAATTTGAAAATATTTTCACCCATTCCATAAGTTGACTTTTCATTTTGTTGATTGTTACCTTTATTGTACACTACCCTTTTTTATGGAGTCTCACTTTATTTTTTTCTTGCCTATGTTTTGTGGTTTTACCAAAAAATCATAGCCAAGACAATTTCCCTATGTTTGCTTCTAGGATATTAATGATTTTGGGTCTTGTGTTTACATCTTTAATTCATTTTGAGTTGGGTTTTTTTTTGTTTGTTTGTTTGGTATGGTGTCAGGTAAAGGTTTAATTTCATTCTTTTTAATGTGGATATCCAGTTTCCCCAGTGCCATTTATTTAAGAAAGTCTCATTTCCAAACTACATTCTTAGTGTCTGTTGAAAATCGGTTTCCTGTGTATGTGTAGGTTTACTTCTTGGCTCTCTATTCTGTTCCACTGGTCTGTGTATCTACATTTGGTCTAGTATAGACTGTTCTGACTTCTAAAAGCTTTATAATATACTTTGAAAGCAGGTAATGTGATGTTTCTAGTTTGTTCTTTCTCAAGATTTCTTTGGTTATTGTACATCACATGAAAAGAATAAAAAGTACAAATGATCACATGATTTTTTTTCCTGCCCATTTGAGGAATCATTAAATAGTCTCTTTTTCAATAGCTAGAGTAAGAATAATAGTTTTCACTGATAACTTCCTTTTATTGTTTAAACAATTATATGAAGCAAGTAAGGCAATTATTTTATTTATATTATTTTGGTTATAATTTGACATACAATTGATTCTTTTAGAGTTTATTACTATTAATAATCTTAGTGAAAAAGATACTAAGGTGCAAGCTCCTTAATTGTGGGATTTATATGGAAGAAAAATTTTAAAGATACTTAGATCTGTCGTCACAACTGAGATTTTTCTTTTTGGTAATAAGGATGCTACAGTTGGGGCTGGGCACAGTGACTCACACCTGTAATCCTAGCTCTCAGGGAGGTCTAAGCAGGTGGATCACTTGAGCTTAGGAGTTTGATCGAGAAAAACCAGAGTGGGAGTGAGACAAACCAGGAGGCTGAGGTTGCTGTAAGCTAGGCTGATGCCATGGCACGAGTGGAACCCTGTATCACAAAAAAAGAAAAAAAAGAATGCTATAGTTGTAACATAATTTCTTTTTTTCTATGGTAAAAACTTAACTTTCTTGTTAAATGGTAATGGATATAATTAGAATCATATTTATAAAACTTATCTTCATGATATTAGTCATAGCTTATATTACATTATTAAGGAGATTTATAATCTGAATAAAATGTTTTATATTTTTAATGTAAGAAGAGATTATTTAATTTCTAGAAAAACAACAAGTATTCCATTTGTGTAGAGTTTATTTCAAATTAAATTTGGCAGAAAATAAATTTAATATTTTCTAATTACTGATTAGTGAGTAAAATAATCTTAGAGAAACTATTTTATTTCTAACAAAGTGTGCAATTTAACTCTGTAGGCTAAAAAATGAGGAAGGAGAAAACATGTCTATACAGGAAATGTCTGAGTAATTAAATTCTAAAATATCAATCCCCCCTCAAAATCATGCTTGAAAAATAGTCCTATGCATACATTAACTACATTATATGAGTTTAATTATAAGTTGTTGTTATGTATTGGTAAAATAATTAGTACTTTGAACAATGCCTGTATTAACTGCAGACTAGGAAAATATTTCTTCAAATGAAATTCAACTAGTCTTTGTAAGTATTCACAAGTTAAAAGATTAAAATGGAATTCATCAATATTCAAGCTGCATATCACTATTCAGAAATACTGCTTAAACTATTAATGACTAAATTAATTACATTGATGTTGATTATTAAGTTGTACTTATTAAGCCTTGAAACTTCAATAGAATCTATTTTCTTTCCTTCTCACCCTTGAGTTCCATCATATATAAAATGTTTGATTTTAAATCAAAAGTTTAGTCTATTATATCTTAAACAAGAAGCAGTACAATTAATCAAAGTATGAACTTACACTAACGATACAGTTTTGCCATCTTAATGGTAGCTTGTTTATACCAGCAGCAAAGAAGCCTGGAGAACTACTGACAATGAAATCACAAAAGCCGATTTCCACAGCCGATGGAGAACTGACTATTTTTCCTTTAGGAAGTGGTCCAAAGCCTGAAAAAACTAGTAATCAATTGGCATGAGGTCTGGGGAATACAGTGGTTGAGTCCAGATTCTCTAGTTTGAGCAGAGTTATTTGCATCATATGTGGTTGAGCATTGGCTTGTAAGAGGATTGACCTATCTCTATTGACCAATCTCGTTTGCTTAATAGCAAGCATCCTTATCATTTTACCCCACTAGTGGCTACAGACATCTGCTGTAATGGATTGATCAGGTTTCAGGAAGCTATAGTGATAATATCAGTGTTGGACCACCAAACAGACTCCATTAAATTTTTTTGATGAATATTCAGTTTTGGACTGTGTTTTGGCCCTTCGTCTTTACCCAGCCATGGTGCTGAATGCTTGCAATTGTCAAAAAGAATCCACTTCTCAATATACTGCTGAAATGGTTCACCTTTATGTTATGACAGCAGAGAAAGGCAAACTTAGAGAGATTTCATATTTAATGACCTAATACATCAGTCAAATCTTACCTGGGACCCAGAGTAGGCAAATTTGATCTGAACAATCCCCAGAATGACATAATATATGTTCCAGCACATCTTCTGCCACCCTCACCCCATCCTTGGTTCTTCTGCATGTGCCCTTTATGTGGCAAAGACTGGAAGCCTGGAAATTACCTGTGGTTGACTCTTGCCAGCTCAGGTTTTCACCAATAAGAGGCACGTAAGGTTTAGAAGAATAAGGAGAAACAGGCATCTATATGCCTTCACCAGGGGTGGGCAACTGTTTGAATTTCAGTTGAGAGCAGATAGGTGATTTGTTGGCACATTCTGGATGTTCTGAGAATGTAAGTGCTACATTCATGAGTGCTGGTTTCTTCAAAATACCGCAACTACGTGAGTACCTGAAAACTGGCCATGGGTTTTCCTGACCCCTGATCATCCAGCCTTTGCCCTGTTTTGCAGATAGTGAATTCCCATATTAGATACTAGTCAATATGAAATATCTGGGGTGTTTTCTAATTTCTTAACTGAGTATGCTGCTTACAGATTTTGAGCCAAAAGTAGTTGACTAAGTGACAATTCCCTGATGACAAGTCCCTCAAATTCATCAATAAAGAGAATATGGCCTGTAAAGAAAACCTGAAAATACAAAAAAACTGTATTTCCACTTGGCTAACTCTTTCAAAACTCATTCTAAAGAAAAATGCACGCAAGATTAAACTGAAGAAGCAGATAGAACATCTCAAAATGTCAAATTACAGGGTTTGTAATCCTAAGAGAAAAGCAAAAAGCTCCTATTTTTTAATACCTGGTAATCACTAGTTGGAAATAATTACATCATTTTAGAAAGTTTTTAGGTTTGGGCTCTTTTATCAACCTACACATAAGTCATTTGTTTACTTTATAACTTTTACTGGCTGGTGAACAGAAGGGAGTAGAAACTCTCAAAGAACCATGCTGTAACCTTGTCCTAGCAATAAGAGAACCCCCTCTTAGCAGCTTTATTCAACTCTTCACACATCTCCCTGGCCTCCAGAGTTGGCTTCTGTGCATTTCTCCACTGCTTTGTAGACCAGGCCAGATTATGTCTCCATTCTACCTTCTTTAGTGTCTTCCTACCATTCATACAATCTGTTTAAGGTCCATCACAAGCCTCACGATGCTTCCTGCTTTGCTGGCTCCCTGCTAATTGCCTGATTGCACTTCCCACTACTTTCTTCACTTATCTGACATTCATCTATGGAAACCATTGCTACTCTCTTTGTGTGAAATGATATCTCTAGCCCCTGTGCATTTTTTTCACACAGTCCTTTCTCCCCAAAAGGCCACTGAGCTAAAACGGATTCTGGTTGCCAATGACCCAACATTATGATTTAGCACATAAGAAATGTTTTAAGGATGGTCAAATAAAAAATAAATAGAAGGTTTTAGACAGCATTTTCTTCTTTTAAAGGAAAATGGACATAAATATAAAAATGGGGCTACATCAAAAGAGAAGCGAACCCAGAAACCAGGACTCTGCAGAATTATTCAGTTTTCCCTAGCTTTCTGATAAGTGGAAACTTGCAAGGTGAATCAGAAAGGATGCTATCAACTCTGTTTCTTAGAAGTGAAATAACAGAGCATGAAACAGTTTGCCTCAAAACTTTTGTAGTGACTCACACATGTTAGACACATAATTTTACGGGTTTACCATCACTCTATTAACACATTTTGCTATCATTGTACAGGTTTGCCAGAATGGCTATCAATTTTGATTTGAATAATGAACAAATATTAATGTATTTATACAGCTTTATTTGGTAAAGGAGGTTTTTTTCAAGATACAGTAATCAAATGTGTCATCTTAAAAAATATTATGTAGACTTATCTTTTTTAGTAAATAACAAGATGTGCTTTCCATAGCCAACTAAAATATGTCAAGACATCAAATTCCAAAATCAAATCTTCATATGCTAAATTTATTAATAAAATGCTAGTAAAATGGTCTCAAGAAGGACTCTTGAATTCCTTTACCTGCTTGGTTTGGTAGGGGTCAGACTGGAGTGTCTGACTTGCATTTGAAAATGTTGGAGCCCCACGACAAGATAGATGTAGCTGCATTTGAACTGGCCTGAGATGCTCCTTTTAAATCCTGTCCAAATGAGCTTTCTAGTAGGGTACAGGCATTACAACAGTGTGTTCTTGTGTAATAAGAACTCCCCCAGGGAACAAGCAATCAACCCAGGGAATCAAATGTATCACTCTAGGCATCAGAAGGAAGGGTCCAGCTGTGGGATTCCCCAAAGAACCACAGAAGCATAGACTAGAGAATCCGTTTTGGCCACGTGTGAGAATTATTAAGCCAAGTAGAACAGTTCTCTCTCCGGCTTCTACCCACTCCCCAACTCGGATGAAGACAGAGGTGGTAGGTAATGTGTGAGAAGGAGGTGAGGCGACAGAAGAAAACCAGAAACTGACTACAATGCCTTCCTCTAGAGAAAGAATTTCCACCTGCTAGGCCTTAGCACAGGGACAGGGCAAAGGAAAAGTCTTATCTATAAATTAGGATGAAGACACTCACTGATACTTGGGACTGGATTTATTCTTATTACAAAAATTATTCTTTAAATATAGGAAAGCCCCCATGTTACTCATACAGGGTCTTCCAAATTTTCTAACTGAGGCTACCACAATTTACTCCCAATAGAATAAGACTTAAAGAGACAAAAACACCAAGAGATAATTGGATCACAAGCAATATCATACACATGATGTAGTCAATATCTGTGGGTCATCAGGACAGTTTTGAGATGCACAAAAATTAAGAAACGTAAAGTCCACAGGGACAGAAACAAATGAACCCCTCCCAGCAGCACCAGTAAGCCAAGCAAGGGGAAACTGGTGCAGGTGAATCAGAAAGGATGCTGTCGACTCTGTTTCTGAGAAGTGAAATAATGGAGCATAATACAGTCGGTCTCAAAACTTTTGTATTGACTCAAGTATGTTAGACATATAATTTTAGGTATTTATTCTTCACATTGGGTAAACATGTTTACATACTGTATTTATGAAGAAGTTCAGGAAAATTTAATTTTAGAAATATATATTTATTAGTATCTTCTGATAGAAAAATGACAGCAATTGGCAAAAACTCAGAAAGACGAAATCAAATGATTCCAAACCTTTGCCCTCAACAAACACACATCTTTAGAAGTGAGTTTTAAATGGATGTCAGGATCATCTGATAGGAGAACATATGAAGCAAAGGAGCAAGGTTAACTCCAAAGAATGAGAAGGCAGAGCAAAATAAATCTGGATCCCGACGCTGAATGGGCTCGGTGTAAGAGTTCAAGGCTGGCTATATCCTTTCATGGGATTAGCAAATGTTACTTTTGACTCTGGAGGGCAAGTTCCCTGTTATGCTTAAAAACCTCTAGTTAGCTTTCTTTGGAAAATGTAGGCAAGCATGGTCGAATGTTGTGCTTAATTGAAGCACTAATCTTAAACTTTTTGGTGGGCTTACCTTGAGATAAGTGTGGGAGGAGGGATAACAGAATATAATAATTAGAAAAGTTAATAAGAACTATCTTGGAAGGGGAAAGAATTCACAAAATACAAATTAAAAGTGAAGAATGCTGGTGATGGTTGTAGTAGCTAAGGGAGTTCTGGATCCTGGTTATCTGAACAACTGTTTTTCATCAAGTTGCAGCAATAAAGAAATTCTGACCTTCACCCTGAGGAACATACTCCACAAAACTTCAAATAAATTGAAGATTGAACTATTTTTTCTTCAGCTCATAAGTCTGCAAAACAAGTTTTATGGTTTGAAATAGGCTTATTTTTATTTAAATGGTGGTGTTCCTGTACTTTTTCTTTCTTTGAGTTTTCCATTCATACAGACTTTAGTGCATTTTGTGATATCTGTCCAGATAAGCACTTTCAATCTATAAAAAGACCATGATCTTTGTAGTCAAATAAAGACATATGACACTTGGAAATGTAGTTTATATTTTAAAGTTTCACATTGCTCCTCTGTGATATTAGAAAAATAATGTTTGCCCAGCACTGGCAATATTAAATAGATTAGATTTGTGAGTATATTTACATAGTCCCAGACACAGACTAGGTACACAGAAAGTGTTAGCTTCCCTTTTTCTGTTTAACCCCAACTCTAAATAAGGCCACTCTCTGTTTCAAAAAAGAACATGCCATTTATTTATACAAGGGTATTGATTCATGAAGTACTTTTTAGACAAGGTTACCCTAGCCTAACAGAAACAGCTGGCTATTTCTCAAAGATTTGCAGCTGAGGTAAGTGACTTTCACAGAAGTCACGTTCACATAAGCAATGAAAAGACCTCAATGTAGATGAGCATGGACCTCAGTTATTAATTCATTTTAATTAAAAGTTAGTTTGAAAGCTATGAAGGTAATCTAGTAGTGAGGGAAGAAGAATAGTGTAAGAAGACACAGAGTTGTATGAAACTGAAAATAACAATTAGGTCAGGGTTTATTCAATTGGCCAAAGAATGGAGAAGGGGGAGCATAGCTCTTGAATCAAATTCTCACCCTGTGAGAGGTAAGAGGATTAAAATACAGAATTTTCTTTAAATGAAAGGGCTGGATATTAAAGTGAGGAAAGAATATGCATATCTTTTCTGGGGATGGATAAGAACATCTCAGAATCAGAACCTCACTTTCTTTCTGTCCCTTTATGGTTCTTTCCATTTGTTGCCATGGTTGTTGACACCTTTCATGGTACCAATGGGAATATCATTTAGGATAGAAATTAGATTATAATGAGGTTTGAGGTTCTTTAGAGGTCAAGTGCACATTTTGGATCCCACTGGTTTCAGCTGGTTTGGTCACAAAGAGAGTCTTTGATTGCACATATTCTGTTTCTTAAAGATTGGTAGAGTTGGTGTGGAGGTAAGAACCTAGCTATGTAATGTAGGCTCTACACTAGGTAACATTCCAAGCATAGTATGTGATTAACCCTCAAACCAATCTTACCAGAAGCATTTTCTTTTTTAAACCAAATATGTAGGGCACCACCTGTGGCTCAGTGGGTAGGGTGCTGGTCCCATACACCGAGGGTGGTGGGTTCAAACCCAGCCCTGGCCAAACTGCAACAACCCGCCCCCCAAAAAAAAAAAATTAGCCAGGTGTTGTGGCAGGTGCCTGTAGTCCCAGCTACTCGGGAGGCTAAGGCAAGAGAATCGCCTAAGCCCAGGGGGTGGAGGTTGCTGTGATCAGTGTGATGCCATAGCACTCTACCAAGGGCGATAAAGTGAGACATTGTCTGTACAAAAAAAAAACCCAAAAAATGAAAACAAACAAACAAACAAAATAACTAAATATGGAGATGAATAAACTGAGGTGTACAGAGATAAAGTAATTTGCCCAGGTTATATTGATAGAACACGTAAGCCTTGAGACAGAATTAGAAACCAGTATTCTGGCTTCAGAATAGTTTCTTAAAAACTATTGAACAACTCATTGGCTTACAGGAACTTACTTTGTGGATCTGGATTTGAGTTAGTAAATCAAAGCAATTTAGGAACTTTCACTGTCCATGTCCATTTCAGAAATATGTTTCCAGGATAGAGAAAAAGAAATGATTTTCAGGAAGATTCAAACAGGCGGCACAAAATCTAACCTACTGTTAGGACTAAATCAAAGAAGTCCAAAGGCCAGGGTAAATTTCATAAATACTAGTAGCAGTTTGTCTGGCAGTTGTCCCACTATCTCTGCTCCCACTTTTGAAATAAAGTTGCCCAAAACTCTAATCTGATCTGACCCAAGTTGATTCCTCTTAGCCTCTTCCTGGTTTGATGATTATATGCTAATGTAGGTGATTATGCAGGAGTAAGGTTGGCTAGGTTCAAGTCCAGTTTCGTTCAATTTCCCTCTTTGTAACATAGGACTAAAGACAACAATTCCTGTAATATTACCCATAGGACTTGCTAATGAGTAAATAGTTAATGTCAGCTGCTAATCTCACTGGGGTTAGCAACTATCTCAGGATGGTTTTGATTTGCATTTCTCTGACGATTAGGGATGATAAGCATTTTTTCATGTGTTTGTTAGCCATTCATCTGTCTTCCTTAGAATAGAGAAGGTTTTATTCATGTCTCTTGCCCAGTGATCTATAGGATTGTTAGCTCTTTTTTGTTGATTGATTTGAGTTTTCTGTAGATCCTAGTTATCAAGCATTTGTCTGATTCTTAACATGCAAATATGTGTTCCTATTCTGAAGGTTGTCTATTTGTTTTGGTTGTTGTCTTCTTCTTAGCTGTATGGAAGCTTTTCGTTTTAATTAAGTCCCATTTATTTATTTTTGTTGTTGCAATTGCCATGGAAGTCTTCTTCACAAAAGCTTTCTCCTGGCCGATATCTTCAAGTGTTTTTCCCATACTTCAAGGATTTTTATTGTTTAATGACTTAGATTTAAATCTTTTATCCACCTTGAATCAATTTTTATGAGTGGTGAAAGATGTGGGTCCACTTTCAATCTTTTGTACGTGGTTATCCCAGTTCTTCCAGCACCATTTATTGAATAGGAATTCTTTTCCCCAGTGTGTGCTCTTATTTGGTTTATCAAAGATCAGGTGACTGTAAGATGTTAGTTTAGTTTCGTCTCATGGTTTTCTATTAGTTCCAAATGTCTCCATTTTTTTTTTTTTGCCAATGCTATGCTGTTTTGGTCACTATGGACTTGTAATACAGCCTAAAGTCTACTAGGGTGATGCCCCAGTGTTGTTTTTATTACTAAGAATTGCTGGGGGCGGCGCCTGTGGCTCAGTCGGTAAGGTGCTGGCCCCATATACCGAGGGTGGTGGGTTCAAACCCGGCCCCGGCCAAACTGCAACCAAAAAATAGCCGGGCATTGTGGCGGGCGCCTGTAGTCCCAGCTGCTCAGGAGGCTGAGACAAGAGAATCGCTTAAGCCCAGGAGTTGGAGGTTGCTGTGAGCTGTGTGAGGCCATGGCACTCTACAGAGGGCCATAAAGTGAGACTCTGTCTCTACATAAAAAAAAAAAAAAAAAAAAAAGAATTGCTTTGGCTATACAGATTTTTTTTTCCCCTTTCTTTCTTTCTTTTTTTTTTTTTTTGTGTGTGGTTTTGATTTGCATTTCTCTGATGGCTATATGGGTTTTTGTTTTTTGGATTTTTTTGGTTCCATATGAAACAAGAATTATTTTTTCCAAATCTTGAAAATATGATGTTAGTATTATAATGGGGATTGCATTGAATCTGTAGATTGCTTTAGGAGCTATAGACATTTTAACAATATAAAGGTGGAACCAACACCAACAAAAACATTCATCCCCACACAAATGTATGGAAATAAAACAACCTTATGATAGATGATAGTTGGGTTCAGGAAGAAATAAAAGAGGAAATCATTAAATTCCTCAAACATAACAACAACGAAGACACAAGTTACCAAAACCTGTAGTATACAGCAAAAGCAATCTTAAGAGGGAAATTTATCACATTAGATGCCTACATCTGAAAAGCAGATAGAAAGAGCACCAACAAACTCATCAACCATCTTATGGAGATGGAAAAAGAAGAATAGTCTGATCCCAAACCCAGTAGAAGAAAAGAAATAACCAAAATTAACTCAGAAATTAATGAAATTGAAAACAAAAGAATCATTCAGAATATCAATGAAACAAAAAGTTAGTTCTTTAAAAAAATAAATAAAATCGATAAACCTTTAGCCAGATTAACTAAAAACAGAAAAGTAAAATCTCTATTAACATCAATCACAAATGGTAAAGGGGAAATAACAGTAGATGTCACAGAGGTACAGTATATTATCTCTGAATACTACAAGAAACTCTATACCCAGAAATTTGACAATGAGGAGGAAATGGATCAATACCTGGAATCACACCTATCTCTAGACTTAACCCAGAAGAAATAGATTTCTTGAACAAATTTTAAGCACTGAGATCAAAGAAACAATAAAAAAAGTCCCCCCAAAATAATACAATATTTGCATGGTGTGAATCTGACAAAGGGTTGATAACGAGAATCTACAGAGAACTCAAATTAATAATAAAAAAAAAAGAGCTAACATCCCATAGATCACTGGGCAAGAGACATGAATAGAATCTTCTAAGGAAGATAGGCAAATGGCTAACAAACACATCTGTTCCTCATCTTCTAATGAGTTATGCTTTGTGACCTTAATCTGGGCTTCTGTTTCTTACGCTATAAAAATTAATCAGGTGGGCTACATCAGTGTTCCCTAATACTAATGTAGGGAACATCCAAATAACTAGGCAAAAGTATAAAAGTACAGATTTCTTACTAACACACCCTATGTCATTTTGCTTTGCTAATGTACATTTTTAACCATTTTCCATAGGTAACCTGATGCCACAAGTTAAGGGAATCTCTTATTTGGCTACTTTTAGTTTCAAAATTAAAACTTTTTTTTCTCCTTTTCTGTCCCCTTCTCTCCTTAACAATTACATATTTTTTGTTTATATAGAAATTTACAGGAAATAAAAACATAAGTGATATGAAGAAATGTAATAAGCATTGTTTATACAGTTTGTTCCAAAGACATATAGAGAATTGATTTGAGAGAATTAATGTAACTTTAAATTAAAAAATTAAAATTATTTTTCACATTTGACTACCACTAAGGGTATCATTTACCATAATATTTAAAATGTGTAATAGTTAATTTTTACACATTTCTATGGATACAAACCTTAGTATCCCTTCTGTATTGGAAAATATTCTTGCTAGGTCTGGCAGAAAGTAAACAGGTGGCAAGGAAGTGGCTAAAGGCAGAGAGGGGGAGCCAAATTGTAGCTAGGACTTAGATTACAGATGGGAACTATTCCCTGGTGGAAGGGAACACCCAGTAGAGTTCCTAGTGACCTTTGACTAATACAGGGCTCATTACTATCTAAATGGCATAGCATAGCATGGAAGGATCTTTCATGTAGAATTCTGGGGAAGACACTTGGGTAGAAAGGGAAACTCTCATATATAAACAACTTGTTATGTAACTCGTTATGTAATCTCTTATATAACCTCAAAATCTGCCAATCACCTCACCAGTCGGAAACAGCAACCATCCTGACAAGAGAAGACCAGAACAAACTAATGAGTTTATAAGAAGTAGAGTGTGCTCATCAGACTCTTGGGTCTCTATCCACTTGTGGAGACTGCCCCATTTCTCACTCTGGAATGTATTTTCACTTTGTATCATTTTGTGTGGCTTCTTTCTTCACTTTCATTTCATAAAGCTTCTTTCTTTTCCCTGTAATAAACTGTGAGATGGTTCTGTATCTGTGATCAATTAATCCTTCACTGGCTCCACTCAGCACCATACTACTCTTTGTGACACTGGGAACGAGGGACCAGGGAACATTCAGTCAGACTTGACAGTCTTTGCTGGCAAAATTTGAGATATAATACCATGAACAACAAACACTTACATTCAAGTAATAGGACCATGAGAAACAGCCCACTGTAGCAAATTGTACCTTTTTATACTACATATAGCATAGATTTTACTTGAACATTTTTATAATCTGTGTTCTTTGTAGCTTACAGTTTTCATGTCATATTATAAACATCAATCTAATTTTTTATTAAAATGGCTGTTTTGGGTAGGTTTATAAGTACAATAAACTGACTACTCCTCGAATTTTTCATGTTGGAAAACTAAACATCTCTGAAGGCTATGATTCATTCTTTAAGGCTAGAGAGAGAACTGGGGGTTCAATTTGTTTTAAATATGAAATGATTCATGGGTAAAAATTTATAATGACTTTGTGAAACTTTAGGGTAAATAATGTTAGTAAGTTAGGTACTCGATGAAGATTTTTGTTGAATAAAGATTGTGTGGTGTCTTAAGGCAATGTAAGTGATGCTGGGCTGAATATCGAGGGAATGGGCAAAACTTCCAGGGTCTTCTGTCTCAGGCACTCTCATGAATTGGCACATGGCTTGGTGGCATTAACCAAATAATAGAAATATAGGAAGAAAATGCAGATTTCAGAAGGAAGTTTTGTTTTGAGACATAATGAAGCATAGAACAGCATAGATTTGGGATAAGTAGACACCTTTGTTTGTCTTCCTTTCAATTTTATCCTTTTGGACTGGTCTGTAGCAGATATAAAGTAAAAGCAAATAAAAATAAAATAAAAATATTTAAAAATGTATTGAGTCAATGGATGGATGATTAAGGAACCATTCAGGCTGGATAATCAGGAAAATTGGGAATCATGAATTCAAGATTAAGTAGCAAAGACTGAAACCATGAAAGTAGATAAAATAGACTAATTAGAGATTGTAGAACAAGCAGAGAGTCTTAAGATGGATCAAATTTGATAGAGCTGAACAAAGCCCCAATAATCAGCCCCACAATTATCAAAGGTTAGAACTGGAGAAGGATTATTGCATTATTTAGTAATGTTTTCTCAACTGCTGCCCCAAATACACACACATGTGCACACACACACAGGGTTATATTTTACAGCTAACAAAACAAATGTAAATATGTTAAATACCTTGTCCATTGATACCAAGAAGCTGACTCAAATCCCCAACTTTCTGTTCAGGAATCTAGTTGAACATCAAAACAGAACAATTGCTTCCAAAGGTTATTCACATAACTATATGCATCACTGTTCACACTTACATTGTCAGCTGTAACATTTGTTTATTCAAGAGTCTTTACTATTCTTTTTCTCAGTGTCATTACTGACTGGTAAGTAGTAAGAGAGTGTTAGAAAGTGAATTTGGAGTGTATTTTTTAAGAGAATTATTGTTTTAGGGCTATTAATTTCTTACCTTGCTTAAATTAAGGTTTTTATTAGCATCATAAAAAGGATGACATTCTTGTGTATGCAAATAGCTCTTTTATATTTGTGAATATTAATTTCTATTTTAGGCACTATATATACGAATACAAATATAAATGCTGCAGACAATCAAATCCAAAATTTTTATGTAGGATCCCTAAATATTAAGGCTTCACAAAATATTATAATGTAGGACTAATGTGAAGTCTCCACAGATAATAGGCATGAGAGAAATGGGAGAAAAGAGGGTAATGTTAGCGTATTCTGTTAGGTTTACAAAGGGAAATCACTGGGTCTTTCCAGACACAAGCCATTAGTCACAAACTGACATAATTAGAGGATATTCTTTACTTTGTAAATCTTCAAAAGCAAGACAGTATCTCCATACTGAGTTACACAGCTATGACTTGAACCTGTGTACACATCAACATTTAATAACAATCTTTTGTATGAAAAGTAGTAGTTTCTTGAAGGAACAGTCTAGATAAAATGAACTATACATTTTTGTCCAGGACTTCAGTAAAAATGTTTTTACTCTCTTCTGAATGTTTTCAATGTAGGGATTGCTTATTTTAGAAAATGCAGTTTTAATTCCTAATATATCTCTATCCCGTAAAGTAACAAAGCTTAGTATATTCTTTATAGAGTATATGTCACATTATGATATTTTGGTCAATGATAGACCACATATACTACCCTCACAACTGAATTGAGATATCTAGGATGGAAGAGCTCGGTCTAGGTAATTAAAGGTGGGATAGAAACAGAATTGTTTGAACTCAGTGGCAGATGAAGTTCCATTGGAGAGATGAGACCCAGACAGACTGTGCTGTAGGTTAGGTATACCAGACAGGAAGAAGTCCCTGGAGTGAGACTCACAGGTGTCTGTTGTACCCAATGCAAGTTTAATTATAGAGAAAACACCAGCGCACTGCACACCCAGTTCCAATTAGGAATGGGGTCTAGTCAACTGAGACAGATTCACATCACAAATTCTCTGCACCCGCATAACAAAGGAATGGAGTTCTTATACCTCTTTTCAGGTGAGGCAGGAGGGCGGTAGGTGGACTCTTTGCAAGGTTAGATTTATAGGGCTGGGGGTTGATTAATTACCAGGGGACAGAGGATAGGAATGTGGGTTTACAAGGGTCTGTTGTGACTCTGGGCTAATCCCCTGTCTCTGCAGGATATGTTTGTTTAACAGCCCGTTTCTGCAAGGCCTAGGTGCTAAAGCGGGTGCTGAAGGGGAGGAGGAAAGTGTAAATTGGGGTTCATTTGGCTTCTCAGGTCCATCTGCAGATGATTACATCAATGAGGACCAATGTGCAATGGCAACCCTACAGGAGCAGAATGCATTTATTGGAACACCCCTCTAATCTCCATGGGTGTGTAGCTTTCAACATCATGACTGTTAGAATTTCATTGTAACCTATATAAATGTCAGTTGAGAAAACAGTTAATATAAGACCAATCAGGACTGATGCTCTAGACACTGCTGTGAACCATTCTCATTTAAAGAATGAGGCACAGACTTGTGATATGCATGCTGCCATTCACGTTCAAAGAAAAAATATATGTGTATATATCTATGTAATTTGTTTAGATATGAATAGAAAATTCATCTGGAAGATGTACAAGAATTTGCCTCTAGGGATAAAGACTATGGCTATTGAATATAGCACTTTTGTTGAGTTTGAAAAACAGTATATTATGACAAATATGCATGACATGTTTTATCAAAAATAAATAATGCAGTATGCAGATCTATGTCTTTACGCATTTTTATACTATGGCATTTATATGTACATATACATATAATATATATATATAAATAAGAAAGTTGCGGAGAATTATATAACAAAATATCAATAGTGGCCATCTCTAGCAGTACATTTATAATTTTTTTTATTTTCTTCTTTTGCCAAATATTTGTTAACATATATCAACATTAGAGTCAGCAAAAATAATTTTAATAATAATTGAAATACAAAGTTAATCAAATTTTATCTTTTAAAGTTCTGAATGAATTTAAAATGATATAGCCACATAAATTACTCCAAAGGTTAATTTCCCCTATTCTGTTCTGACCCTCAGAGGAATCTGTACATAGACAAATTGGAACAGTTTCCTTATCTCTAAAGTGGTTGAAACAAAAATGTAAACTAGACTAACCTAATTTGGATATAAACTGAGAATATGCATAAAAATTAGTAATGTAAACAACTACATGCCTACACCAACGATAAAACACAAATATGTATAGTGTAGCAAAGGGGAGAGGGAGAAAGGAGGGTAGGAGGGAGGGTAATTGGCAGGATCTCAACTAATATCACAGTGTGAGGGTGTTCAGCACAACCTCTGGGTGAAGGACTCAACTACAACTTGAACCTTATCTTGGAATTGAAAATAATGTAACTTAAACTCATATTAATTTGAAATAAAAAATTAGTAATATGTAAAATACGGAGTTTATATCCTAGCACATAGTTAAATTCAGTAAATGTTAAACTTCTTCTTCCCCTTCAGGATTCTTTTTCTAGGTCCCAATGTCACTAGAAACAGTGGGTACAGGGTGACACAGGGACGAAGCCAGCTTACTTTAGCCTCTTTTTTTTTTTTTTGATAGAAAATCATCATGATGTATATAATCAAAAAGAACTTGTATGTAGAGAATGTAAGGAACACTTACCAATAATATGCCAAAAACCCATAATAAAAAAATGGTTCGACCCTTGAACAAACACGTCAAGAAGTGGCCCATAAACATGAAAATGTTCAAACTTGTTAGTCATCAAGTTTTTAATAAATGAATAAAACACACTATGATACTACTAGGCACCCACTAAAATGACTAACATTAGAAAGACTGACCAGCATGACAGAACTCTCAGACCAGGGGTCCTCAAACGGCGGCCCGCGGGCCACAAGAGGCGGTGTTATTGTATTTGTTCCTGGTTTGTTTTTTTACTTCAAAATAAGCTATGTGCAGTGTGCACAGGAATTTGTTGGTAGTTTTTTTTTTTTCTTAAACTATAGTCCGGCCCTCCAATGGTCTGAGGGACAGTGAATTGGCCCCCTGTTTAAAAAGTTTGAGGACACCCTGTCTCAGACACTGCTGATAGTTTTTTTTTTTTTTTTTTTTTATTGTTGGGGATTCATTGAGGGTACCATAAGCCAGTTACTGCCACGGACCACCCTGTCGGTGGGCTCCAGTCCGAGGGAAAGTAGGGAGAAGGAACGAGGAAGGTTGAGAGGTCGGCACAGGAATGACAGTCTGGCACACTATGGGTGAAGTATGCAGCTGTAAATTTACTGGGTACACATGTTGGTATTTATACATTTTTACAGAGTTTGCAATTTTTTTGCTTACGTGCGCGGGTTATCTTTGTGTTTGTAAGTGTGATTTATCATGCATTGTTATGTCTTAAGGTTCCGCTTCCCGGAGGGTAGCGGTTATTAGTCAACTTTGCCCGCTTCTTCTTATCTCAGGAATGTTACTGCCTCTAACTCTTTTCTTAGTTTCTTATTATCTTTTTAGAACAGTTTGATATTTTCTTTATGTTAATGCTTGACTAATTTTACATTTACTATTTGATCTTATTGTTATTGATAATTATAATTTTGATTTAGAGTAAATTTCTTGACAAGTATTAGTTTTTTTATTGATTTTTATTATGCGTGACAGTTGGTGAAGTAAGATGTTCTGAACAGGACTTCATGGTGGGTGGATGTGTTTCAGTGACTTTGCAACTTATGTAGATAATTTGTATTTCGTGTCCTTAGGCTTATCGTCTTAGCTCACTGATATTTATGGTGGGAAAACATCTTTATGTGCTCATCGTTGGTGCCACTGAGTCTAATAGCTCATGAGGTGGTGTTATATCTGGATTAACAGTGTATTGTGTTCATTCTTAAGAAAGTACATATTGATAGTTTATCAGAACAAACAGACTTCTGGTACAGAATGACAAACACATGAGTAGACGCCACAATCTTTAAACTTAAGCGGGTAACTGAGCATGCTAGGCAACATTTCTGATGCTGTGCATACTGGGGGCGCTGGGGGCAAAGCTCCGGGGAGCACAAACCACCTTCCCGTCGTTCTATAACGCGGACAGCACTGCCTCACTACGGCTATATGCCGTGGGCGCGGCAAGTTACACTGATTGCAATTGTTAGGTAAAGTCCCTCTTGCAATCATGTCTTGCCCCCATAAAGTGTGACACACACTAAGGCCCCACACTCCTCCCTCCATCCCTCTTTCTGCTTCCCCCCCCATAACCTTAATTGTCAGTAATTGTCCTCATGTCAAGATTGAGTACATAGGATTCATGCTTCTCCATTTTTGTGATGCTTTACTAAGAATAATGTCTTCCACTTCCATCCAGGTTAATACGAAGGATGTAAAGTCTCCATTTTTTTTAATGGCTGAATAGTATTCCATGGTATACATATACCACAGCTTGTTAATCCATTCCTGGGTTGGTGGGCATTTAGGCTGTTTCCACATTTTGGCGATTGTAAACTGAGCTGCAATAAACAGTCTAGTACAAGTGTCCTTATGATAAAAGGATTTTTTTCCTTCTGGGTAGATGCCCAGTAATGGGATTGCAGGATCGAATGGGAGGTCTAGGTTGAGTGCTTAGAGGTTTCTCCATACTTCCTTCCAGAAAGGTTGTCCTAGTTTGCAGTCCCACCAGCAGTGTAAAAGTGTTCCCTTCTCTCCACATCCACGCCAGCATCTGCAGTTTTGAGATTTTGTGATGTGGGCCATTCTCACTGGGGTTAGATGATATCTCAGGGTTGTTTTGATTTGCATTTCTCTAATATATAGAGATGATGAACATTTTTTCATGTGTTTGTTAGCCATTCGTCTGTCGTCTTTAGAGAAAGTTGTATTCATGTCCCTTGCCCATTGATATAAGGGATTGTTGGCTTTTTTCATGTGGATTACTTTGAGTTCTCTATAGATCCTGGTTATCAAGCTTTTGTCTGATTGAAAATATGCAAATATCCTTTCCCATTGTGTAGGTTGTCTCTTTGCTGTGGTTATTGTGTCCTTAGCTGTACAGAAGCTTTTCAGTTTAATGAAGTCCCATTTGTTTATTTTTGTTGTTGTTGCAATTGCCATGGCAGTCTTCTTCATGAAGTCTTCCCCCAGGCCAATATCTTCCAGTGTTTTTCCTATGCTTTCTTTGAGGATTTTTATTGTTTCATGCCTTAAATTTAAGTCCTTTATCCATCTTGAATCATTTTTTGTGAGTGGGGAAAGGTGTGGGTCCAGTTTCAGTCTTTTACATGTAGACATCCAGTACTCCCAACACCATTTATTGAATAGGGAGTCTTTCCCCCAAGGTAAGTTCTTGTTTGGTTTATCAAAGATTAGGTGGTTGTAAGATGTTAGTTTCATTTCTTGGTGTTCAATTCGATTCCAAGTGTCTATGTCTCTGTTTTTGTGCCAGTACCATGCTGTCTTGAGCACTATGGCTTTGTAGTACAGACTAAAATCTGGTATGCTGATGCCCCCAGCTTTATTTTTGTTACTAAGAATTGCCTTAGCTATACAGGTTTTTTTCCGGTTCCATACAAAACGCAGAATCATTTTTTCCAAATCTTGAAAGTACGATGTAGGTACTTTGATAGGAATGGCATTGAATAGGTAGATTGCTTTGGGAAGTATAGACATTTTAACAATGTTGATTCTTCCCATCCATGAGCATGGTATGTTCTTCCATTTGTTAATATCCTCTGCTATTTCCTTTCTGAGGATTTCATAGTTTTCTTTATAGAGGTCCTTCACCTCCTTCATTAGGTATATTCCTAGGTATTTCATTTTCTTTGAGACTATGGTGAAGGGAGTTGTGTCCTCAATTAGCTTCTCATCTTGACTGTTATTGGTGTACACAAAGGCTACTGACTTGTGGACATTGATTTTATATCCTGAAACATTACTGTATTTTTTGATGACTTCTAGGAGTCTTGTGGTTGAGTCTTTGGGGTTCTCTAAGTATAAGATCATGTCATCAGCAAAGAGGGAGAGTTTGACCTCCTCTGCTCCCATGTGGATTCCCTTTATTTCTTTGTCTTGCCTAATTGTATTGGCTAGAACTTCCAGCACTATGTTGAATAGTAAAGGTGACAGAGGACAACCTTGTCTGGTTCCAGTTCTAAGAGGAAAAGCTTTGAGTTTTACTCCATTCAGTAAAATATTGGCTGTGGGTTTGTCATAGATAGCTTCTATCAGTTTTAGAAATGTGCCACCTATGCCTATACTCTTCAGGGTTCTAATTAAAAAAGGATGCTGGATTTTATCAAATGCTTTTTCTGCATCTATTGAGAGGATCATGTGATCTTGATTTTTGCTTCTGTTAATATGGTGGATAACGTTTATGGACTTGCGTATGTTAAACCAGCCTTGCTGGGATGAAGCCTACTTGATCATGATGAATGACTTTTTTGATGATAAGCTGTAATCTATTGGCTAGGATTTTGTTGAGAATTTTTCCATCTATATTCATGAGTGAGATTGGTCTGAAATTCTCCTTTTTGTTTGTGTCTTTTCCTGGTTTTGGTATCAGGGTGATGTTTGCTTCATAGAATGTGTTGGGGAAGATTCCTTCTTCCTCAGTTTTTTGGAATAATTTCTGCAGTACAGGAATAAGCTCTTCCTTGAAGGTTTGATAGAATTCTGGAGTGAAGCCATCTGGACCAGGGCATTTTTTAGTTGGAAGCTTTTTTATTCTTTCTTTGATCTCAGTGCTTGAAATTGGTCTGTTCAGGAGGTCTATTTCTTCCTGGCTAAGTCTAGGGAGAGGGTGTGATTCCAAATATTGATCCATTTCCTTCACATTGTCAAATTTCTGGGCATAGAGTTTCTGGTAGTATTCAGAGATGATCTCTTGTATCTCTGTGGGATCAGTTGTTATTTCCCCTTTATCCTTTCTGATTGAGGTTATTAGAGATTTTACTTTTCTATTTCTAGTTAGTCTGGCCAATGGTTTATCTATTTTATTAATTTTTTCAAAAAACCAACTCCCTGTTTCATTAATTTTCTGAATGATTCTTTTGTTTTCAATTTCATCGATCTCTTATTTGATTTTGGATATTTCTTTTCTTCTACTGAGTTTAGGCTTAGATTGTTCTTCTTTTTCCAATTCCATAAGATCTCTTGTGAGATTGTTGATGTGCTCTCTTTCTATTTTTCTAATGTAAGCATCTGAAGCGATGAATTTTCCTCTCAAAACTGCTTTTGCAGTATCCCACAGGTTTTGGTAGCTTGTGTCTTCATTGTTGTGATTCTCAAGGAAGTTAATGATTTTCTGTTTTATTTCTTCCTGCACCCATCTGTTATTCAACAGAAGATTGTTTAATTTCCATGCCTTTGGGTGGGGTTGAGCATTTCTGTTAGAGTTGAGTTCCACCTTTAGTGCCTTATGGTCTAAAAAGATACAAGGTAAAATTTCAATTCTTTTGATTCTGTTGATATTTGTTTTGTATCCCAGGATATGATGAATTTTGGAGAATGTTCCATGGGGTGATGAGAAGAATGTATATTCTTTATCTTTGGCGTGAAGTGTTCTATATGCGTCTATGAAACATAGTTGTTCTAGGGTCTCATTTAAATCTCTTACATCTTTGTTTAATTTCTGTTTAGAGGATCTGTCCAGCTATGTAAGAGGTGTGTTAAAGTCCCCTGTTATGATGGTATTATCAGATATCATATTGCTCAGACTGAGTAAGGTCTGCTTCAAGATCTGGGAGCATTTAAATTGGGTGCATAAATATTTAGAATTGAAATGTCTTCTTGTTGTAGTTTTCCCTTGACCAATATAAAGTGACCATCTTTGTCTTTTTTGACTTTAGCTGCTTTAAATCCACATGTATCTGAAAATAAGATTGCAACTCCTCTTTTCTTCTGAATTCCATTTGCCTGAAAAATTGTCTTCCAACCCTTGACTCGGAGCTTTAATTTGTCTTTTGAAGCCAGGTGTGTTTCTTGCAGACAGCAAATGGATGGCTTGTGTTTTTTAATCCAGTCAACCAATCTATGTCTCTTCAGTGGGGAATTCAAGCCATTAACATTTATTGAGATAATTGATAAGTGTGGTAGTATTCTATTCGTCTTATTTGGTGAGAGTCCATTGCTTAGCTTTATCTTTTGCATCAGTGTGGAGGTTAGGTTCTGTCTTTTGATTTCTGAGTTCTTACTTTGCTGCTGATCCATTGTGGTGGTCAGTGTGCAGAATAGGTTGAAGTATTTCCTGTAGAGCTGGTCTTGTTGTGGCGAATTTCCTCAATGTTTGTAAATCCGTAAATGATTTGATTTCTCCGTCAATTTTGAAGCTTAGCTTAGCAGGGTACAGAATTCTGGGCTGAAAATTGTTCTGTTTAAGTAGATTAAAGGTAGATGACCATTGTCTTCTTGCTTGGAAAGTTTCATTAGAGAAGTCTGCGGTAACTCTGATGGATTTGCCCCTGTAGGTCAACTGGCGCTTACTCCTGGCAGCTTGCAGAATCTTTTCTTTTGTCTTGACTTTGGACAGGTCCATCACAATGTGTCTTGGAGAAGCTCGGTTAGAGTTGAGGCGACCTGGGGTCCGATATCCCTCTGAAAGCAGTGTGTCAGAATCTTTGGTGATGTTTGGGAAATTTTCTTTTATAATATTCTCTAGTATGGCTTCCATTCCTCTGGGGCATTCTTCTTCCCCTTCTGGAATTCCTATAACTTGTATGTTGGAACGCTTCATAAAGTCCCATAATTCTGACAGTGAACGTTCTGCTTTCTCTCTCTTCTTTTCTGCCTCTTTTACTGTCTGAGTTATCTCAAGAACTTTGTCTTCTACCTCTGAAATTCTTTCTTCTGTATGGTCTAACCTGTTGCTGATACTTTCCATTGCATCTTTAAGTTCCCTGATTGACTGTTTCAGTTCCTTCAGCTCTGCTATATCCTTTTTATATTCTTCATATCGTTCATCTCTTATTTGATTCTGTTTTTGGATTTCCTTTTGGTTATTTTCCACTTTATTAGCAATTTCCTTCATTGTTTCCATCATTTCTTTCATTGTTTTCAACATGTGTATTCTAAATTCCCTTTCTGTCTTTCCTAACATTTCCATACTGGTGGAATCATCTGCAGTAGCTACCTCATGGTCCCTTGGTGGGGTTGTTCTAGACTGGTTCTTCATGTTGCCTGGAGTTTTCTGCTGATTCTTCCTCATGAGTGATTTCTTTTATCTGTTTCCTTGCCCTAATTTTCCTTTCACTTCCTCTTGCTCTTTAAGTTCTTGTTCCTGTGGACTAAGGGTTACAGGACCAGAAGGGTGAGAAGGTTGAAGAGCAAAAAAAGGGGATGAAAGAAAGGAGGACCGAGTGATAAGAAAAAAAGAAAGATAGAGAAAGGAGAGGGGGTGGGTATAAGGAATATTGACAAAAAGAAGAGAGGTAGAGAAAGAGGGAGACAGGCAATATAGGTTTACAGTAGGGTACTTTGACACAACCTTAAAAAACCCCACCTTCTGGGGGTGCCCAGTTGCGTGGTTCCCTTGAGGTCAGCAGCTCTTTGCTAAACTGATCAGACACAGTACCCCACCTCCACCAAGTAGACAGGAAAGACAAAAATGCTATAAATCAAACCAAAACAAGCAAACAGAAAACTTTACGGGGGATAAAATTGGGTGAAAAACCAAATGATATCGGTAGAAACACTAGCAAAAATGAAGTTGTAGTTATTAAAAAAGGCAGCAATGGGAAATTATAATTAAACTAGGAAAATTGAGAAAGAAAAAGGGATCTGTATGGAAAAGATTGAAATTAAAAAAACAAAAGAACATCAGCAACGTCAAAATAAACAAACAAAAAAAAAGAAAAAAATACACAACCAAAAACAAAGCAGTTTGTATATGTTATTGAATATTGTCTGGGCAACACGTGGTCTTCTGGGGTATGAGATGGTAGTCACAGTTCTGATACGACTGGAGGCTGCTGATTTCTCAAACCCCAGCAGGTAGACACCCTAATTCTCTCTTCAGCCTACTTAAAAGGCACTTTGAACTTGTAAACTTGCTGAGCAGAAGCTTTCCCAGCTTTCTCGCTGGAATCACTGCTGAAGTGGCTATCCACTTACCCAGTGTGCCAAAACCGGTCTCACTCTGCCCCTGAGGGTTAGGGCTGCAAGGCGGCTCAGACCCCACCCTTAGGCTACTTGGTTGCTGGGTTACCAGCTCCCACCCGTTTCTAGCTCTGCGACCCTGAGGGCGGAGCTTGCCGGGGCAGATCATTGACAATGGATCCGTGTGACCCACCGCCAAACACTATTAGCTCCGTCTGGCTCAGTGGCTCAGACTGGGGCCCTAGACAACGGCCAAAGTTCTCCGCACTCCCACTCAGGCCTTTCCCAAGGCAGTTCAACTCAGTGCCAAGTCCAAGGACATCAAAACAGTTCACAGGTAAGGCCTTTCTAGTTTGCAGTCTCGCTGCTACTGAACTTACAGTTGTGGGCGGGTTTAGATGGATTGAACACACGCGACCACTTGCTGGTTTTCCACTGTTTTAGTCCTCCTCTTGGGGTCCAGAAGTCTCTCGCTGACTCCCTGTATCCTCATAGGAGTGATGATAGGCAGTTCCCACCAGCCAGTGATGCCTGGAGTCCTATCTCCCCAACTCATGGTGCCCAGATGCAAGGAAGCTGTTACTCGGCTGCCATCTTGCTCCGCTTCCTTGGAAACAGTCCTTTAGCCTCTTTTTGACCATGTGAAATAAAGAGCTAAAATTGCTAACACTCTGATAAGTGAAAGAAAATGAATGTGAACAAATGCCGATTAGATATTGTGTGAAAAGAAAACTAGACTTAAATTGCAGGTAGGAGATGGTTAGGGAAGGATTCTCAGATGATGCAATAACCAAAACAGATGCGAAGTCAGGAAGGAATGAGATGATATTGAAGAGGTTTTCCTGCACCAAAAACTGCACAAAGAAGAGGATAAAATGAAATTGGTTTTATGTTAGTTTTAGCTCATAAATAACGTGATTAGACATTGATAAAATAAATTTTTATACACCAGAAAATGAAAATCTCATGCTAGGAAAGCCCAATAAAAATGGTTGATTTTTTTATTTCTTGGAATGGATGCCAGTGTGGTTCATGAATTCAATTGTTAGACCTAGTTTATCTCTGTTCTAGGCAGCCAAAATCTCTATAAGAGTTCATCAGATGGCTCTTCTTCCCTGGCTGCCCAAGGACCATCCGCCATCATGAACTGCACAGTAACTATCCAGACTAGGAAGTTCATGACTAACCGACTACTTCAGAGGAAACAAATGGTCATTATGTCCTTCACCCTGGGAAGGCAACAGTACCAAAGACAGAAACTAGAGAAAAACTAGCCAAAATGTACAAGACCACACTCAATGTTATCTTCGTATTTGGATTCAGAACTCACTTTGGTGGTGGGAAAACAACGGGCTTTGGCATGATTTAAGATACTTTGGATTATGCAAAGAAAATTGAACCTAAACATAGACTTGCAAGGCATGGCCTGTATGAGAAGAAAAAGACATCAAGAAAGCAGCAAAAGAAATGCAAGAACAGAATGAAGAAAGTCAGGGGGACTGCAAAGGCTAATGTTGGTGCTGGCAAAAAGTGAGCTGGAGATTGGATAACAGGTGAAGAGTAAAAACTCTACAGTGATTTTGTCTGCAGCCATTGTATAGATTTTTCACAAGAGGATTGATGAAGACTTTTCATCCGAAAAAGAAAAAGAGTTAATTAGATGATGTGTTCTGTGGGGAAAAGGTAGAGTAGAGGATACCATTATCTCTTTGAGAAGAGGAAATACAGATTATGAGGCTTTATTGTGCCAAATACTTAGATGTCATATATATGCACATTTTGAGACAGAGCCCATTATTAGAAAGAATAAATTTTGGACAAGAAATAAACTTATCAGTAATGTCTGGAGGTTAATATATCATTTCACCTTTTATATAGTATTGGTGAAATTTTATAGTCAGAATGAGTATAGTAGCTGGGATTTACAAGATATTTATTTCACAATGTTACTACAAAAGTCAACTAATTCTACAAATATCTTGACTCTATTCCTGTGCACCAAACATTCATTCTGGAATTAGCATTCTGGCCCAAATAGCCCACCACTTAAAAGTAAAAGGCTACTTAGATTTGAATGAGGGCATCCTTTTATGAAAGAGTAATTATGCTGCTGATATTAAAGAAAGATCAATGATTGTATCTCAGGTAATCATTTGAATTGCCCAGAAATAGAGATAATTGACAATTTAAGGTAGATTTTATTTGTGATGATATCAAGTTCTTTCCTCATAGGAAATACATCTTCTGCTTAGAGCTTCTTTAAAATTCCTTTCCTATTTAGCAAAGAAACAAACAACAAACAAATACAAAAAAACCCGTCCCACCTAATGGATCACAACATGAAAAAGGGCAGGACTTTCCACAAAAGGAACTTGGAAACTTGGAATGTCCCTCTGATTCTTTTTGACATTTCTTACACCAAATAGCTAGATCATATAAGTCACGGGAAAATGGAGTGCCAGGATTTGTAGTCACGTTACTTTTTAACAAAGAAATCTTGTTTTTATTTCACTAGTGGTCATGCTGACTAATTTTTCTGTTACTATTTCTACAAATTTATTAAACAATATGTTTAGCAAATATGGGTTGAATTATTACATTCAAATTACTTAGAAAATATTGCAGGAACTCAAAAGATAAATAGGATCTTTTTACTCTCTTCAAGAGTTTAAAATTACAGGGCGGCAAAGACGAGTATTATAATAACTACTTTAGGACAAATCTGATCATAGGAATAAAAAGAGAGACAAAGGCCATACTTGAGGGAGGCAAATGGAAGAAAAGATCATTTGTAATTGAGAGGATTGGGTAAAGTTGCACTAAGAAAAATACACTTAAATTAGACTTATATTGCAGGTAGGAGATGGTTAGGGAAGGATTCTCAGATGAGGCAATAACCAAAACAGATGCGGAAGTCAGGAAGGAATTTTTGCGGGCCAGATTCAGGTTGCTATCAGCAATTTCATACGATTAAACATAGTGTTAAATATTTTAAACAGAGTAAATTTAGTTCATGTAGCTCTTGAAGCACCCCAGATATTAGCAACATTAAGGAGCTGCTATCATCCTAGAACTAGAGGGACAGGGGAGGAGGTGTGTTATTCCTTTAGGATCTGGGTCACCTGGTGGGAGCTGGAACCACTGCAAGTCTGTAAGACAGGAGCTGTAACCATGAGGGAGGCTCTGGAGCTTCCAGAGAGTCCATTCAAAATATACAGGGAGACATTTTTATCACAGTGGTTAACATAGCCTCATATCATTGTATACAGTTATGATTTAATAAAAAAAAAATAATAAAGTTAAAAAAAAAACAATAGGGGGAAGTGGGAAAGGGGGGAGGAGAAGGAGGGGAATCGGTGGGATCACACCTGTGGTGCATATTACAGGGGTATTTGCGAAACTTGGTAAATGTAGAATGTAAATGTTTTGGCACAGTAACTGAGATAACGCCGGAAAGGCTATGTTAACCACTGTGATAAAAATGTGTCAAATGGTTTATGAAGTGAGTGTATGATGCCCCATAATCATATCATTGTATACAGTTATGATTTAATAAAAAAAAATAGTAAAAGAAAAAAAAATATATACAGGGAGAAAAAACTCTCCTCAGTCCACTCCTCAGTCTATCACTAGTGCTCTCTGCATTAGCCAAACCTAACTGGAAGCCAAGGGACCAGACAGCCTCAGAAACATATTTTGCAGTACAGTGTGCAGTAGATAAGTGTGGGAAGTATATTTGAGGGGGAACAAGTGAATGAAAATCAGAGTATTAACAGTTCTCTTATGTTTGACCTCAATTTGTCAGATATCTGCCTGGTATTAGGCTTGATGCTTTTAGAGAGGTGTTGCTTTACACGGTTGAACCCTACACTCTCTGTACATTCTGAACTTAATCAACACAGACAAATACTAGAATAGAACTTGCCACAGTTCTCACAGCCAGTGTCTGGATGAATTACCACAGCTACAGCTCTGTCACCTTTAACTCTGAAGAACAAAGTAAAAGCCCCTAATAAAGAGACCATGCTGAGCCACCAGTCCATGGGCCTCAAAGGAAGGCTCTGCAGACTCTGCCTCCCAGGGAGAGAGAACAGAGGCAGGACCTGAGATGGGATGCCTCCCTGTGCGCATCTGAGCAGATTCACACTGGGCATGTAGAACAGGGCTACAGAAGTCATAGCATGACAATCCAGCACAAACTGAGGTGAGCAGCAAACAGCGCACTTTCTGTGACTCAGGGCTGGAGAAGACAGGGAAGATGCGTCAGCTCCCTGATTTTGCAAGATATACAACATCCTTGATACTTGAGCTTTGCAAGCTGTGTGACTGGGTTTTAACGCTTGGAGATGAATACCGCTGTGGAATTAGGGACAGGTACCACCAAGGAAAAGCTTATTTAACTAAGGATATTAGATTGAGACACTCAGTGGTAGAGGATGAGTGTCCCCACACTGTGAAATAGATTACATGAACTTGCTGAAGTTAACAGAAGTGGAATCACCTGTATGTGATCTGAATATAAGTGGGCCGTTCGTTTTTGCCTCCAGGTCCCTTTCAGCACTGTACCATATTAAAGTAAAAGATCAGACTTTAAATAGCAATGAAAATATTTTATGAACATCTCATAAGGATACTAAGGATTGAAACTTGTTTTTTCTTAATTGTTGGGGGATACATTGAGGGTACAGAGAATCAGTTTACACCGATTGCATTTGTTAGGTGAAGTCCCTCTTATAATCGTGTCCCAACTCCAAGAGGTGTGAAACTTTTTAAAGCTTCTAAAATCTTTTGGGCATGTCTTTTTCCTCATAATGTTCCACTTATCCCTGCTTTTGCTTCCATTAGTCAGTTCTTCTGTCATTTCTTCCTCTCTTCATTCCCTCCACTGAAGCTTCCCTGGGTAGCTGTGTCCTATCTCCTACAGATCAAACTCTTTTGCAATCTTCGCTATCACTGCTCCAAAAAACAAAAAGCTAGGCCATGGGACTCATTTTTTAAAACCTGAAAAGGAAGAAAAAAAAATTTTTTTTGAGGGTGAGGGAGTTCTAAATAGACATTTATTTATTTTTCTGTTCCATATAAGAGGACTATACATCATATATAGAATATTCTGGCATTCACTTTCAAGTTCCTTTTACTAGAGAAAAATTAGGACTTTGTTGCCACATGAAGCTGAAGAAGGTATCTCTGTAAATTTCTGCCCTGAAACCGCTTCTTGCTTCAGCATTGGACATCGTGTTTAGTGTTACTGATCTGGTCAATGAAAGTCAAAATACAGAGCTGCTCTTAGGTCTCAAGGACACTTTCCAGAAGGTCCAAATGGAACCACTGGGTCTAAGAACAATCCATTAGAAGACAAAAGGTGAGTCATCCATCAGCTACCTCTTTCTGGTCTCTCATTTCTCAATGGTCAAAGTTCATGTCCTAGGATCTCAACCCTGCTCCTATTACCCTACCTGGCATCTTCAGGTAGCCAATAGAGAAACAATAGCCTTTGTAGGTCACATTGGTTTGCATTTGGAAGACTTTTCTGTGCTTCTCAGTGGCCACAGAAGCCCAACCATAATTCCCAAGGAAACTGAGATAGTCAGTTGCATTATGAGATAAGGAGAGAGAAGATGACAGAAGTGTCTGGGCAGGAATTGTGGGATTCATCAACAAGCCACCAAATTCAGGAAACAGAACAAACAGATGGGGTTGGTAGGCAGGTGAGGCCTAGCTTTTCTAAAGGATCCTTAAAATGGGATTTGTATAAAGTTCAGATATAGCCACACATAATTTTCTCTACAGACAGAAGATGAATAGCACATGCACAAATTTATTTACCAATCTATTGTGTGAGCTAGCTGTATATAGAATTATCAGAATAATTATTTGTTTTAATCACTTACATTTAAAAATGTAAAATGTAAGTTCAACCTATTCTACCTACATAACCTTTTGGGCAACAAAAACCAAATATATGTAGCTTGATTATCTAGATAATTAATTCATACCACTTTGCACTGTTGAACATAATAAAATTATTAAGAGTAAAATCTGCCTCTTGTCAAGAAACCCCATCACCACGTGGTTGATTAGTAAAGATTAAAAATATCATCAAATAGTGAAAGATGTGTATGTTTAATCCATCTTATGAAATTATTTAGAAGCCACAGAGCTCATTGTTTTGCTAATTTTTTTTTTTTTTATCGTAATTGAATGTCACCTCACACATGGTGGATACACCCTATGATCTCAATTCTCCTACAGTCTCCACTTGTATTATAGTATTACTCAGAGCATCCATGTAACCAGTGGGGGAACACGAGCCTCTGCAGGTCACATTGGTTTGGATTCAGAAGATGAACTTCCTGCCCTGCTTTTGTAAACAGCTCCCACTAATAATTATAGATTGGTCTATGTATGACAATAAAGAATGAGATCCCTGAGGGCTGCTGACAAATAGCTATACCCAAATAGTTATGAATCTGCTGTGCTCATTGTGCTCAGAGAAGATGCTCTGCAGAGATAATAAGGGTTGAGATGAATGAAGGGAAACAGGATTCATTTTTTAAATGCTGAGGTCACAAACACAGCTATCAAGTTAAATGAGGGATAAAAGTAAAACCAAAACTAAAGTACTTGGATGGGGGTATAGCAGTAATGACAGCATGTGTGAAAAATAATGAACAGCTGTCATAGTTTAGGGTTAAAGTTCAAAAGTAGAAGATCACATACTTGTGTATATCTGGCCCTTTAAAAAATATCTAAAAATACACATTTTTTTCTAAAAAGAAAAGGACATATATGTACATATGCACACACATAGTCTAAGACAATATGATATTAATATCGCTATATATGTACAAGTATATATAACATATGTCTACATATACATATGTTATATATTATATATATACATATATATAAAATGAATGAGCATATATTATAAAGAGGAACATGGGGTAATGACTTTAAAGCTAGATTCTTTCTTTTACCAGATTGTGATATTTTCATTTTGGACAACTGATTTATTCTCTCATATGTATTCAGTTGAATCATAGGAAATTTCCATTTCTATGTGTTAAAAATAGTTGGATAATAGTAATACTTTATTGTCTTAATCAGATGGAAGGAAATAATAGTAAATAAGGCTTCATAGGGTTGTGCAAAGAGATAAACAATGCACACAAATCACTCACGATGGTTCCTGGCTTATCATAAGTACACATGTTTTTTATTAAATGCACAGTTTCCAATTTTATCATAATTTGAATTTTGAATAATATACCAGGTGCAAAGGAATTCTTGATGCTCTTTTATAATCTCCAGTTCTGTTCTGTGAAATGCATAGTAAGTCACTGGAACACACTGTTAACCAAATATCTGCATAAACATAAGAATAAAGACAACAGAGCCAAAATGGCTTCACAAAATTTGTTATTTTTCTATATAAAATATTATTCCCTATTATGTGAGATCTGATACTTGTATACGTGGAAACCATAATATTTAGATAATGTGAGTGGAATTCCATTGCACACTACAAAGAAAGGGTCCCATTCTCTTTGCATTTCCTGAAAAATTAAGTTACCACCTGAATCAAAGTCCTGCATTTCATGTCACATCATAGAGAACCAAACAGGTGGGTAGTTGGGTTCCCACTGAAACTGACCAACTAACAATAGGGATTAATTTCAGTTATATTATAGCATGTAATTTATCTGGAAGGCCAATTATATTAAAATGGTACAGTAAAAGAAATGCAAGAACATTTCACCATACAAAGCCATGAAAATATTAAACTGTTAAAAGTTCTACCCCAGAAAGCCTACGGTCTCCCTACTAGTCTCTGTCTCTGATTTGTTAAATTGACTCACAGCTACTTTGCACCTTACATAAAAACCAAAGGTAGTACCTCTCCTGTAACAGTTATTTTCAGACAATAGAATGTGAGTGGAAGTAGTATGCTTTGCACTACCTCCAGGTAGAGGCCATGATAACGTCTCACACTGATTGTTCATGGTTTTTCTTGGTGTAGGGATGAAGCAGATGGACCCAGTAACTTTGGTAGCCATGGGTTAAAAAAATTGGGAATGATCCTGATTTCTTTCTTTAGTAAATACTTGCAAAAGAGCTGTCCATGGATAAGGGAAGCTTATTCTGAAATCGACATCAGAGAGAAACAAATTCTATTATGTTCTTCAGCCAGTGAAATCTTCAACTGCCTTTGGTATTTTCTACTGGAATTTTCATGAACACTTATAAGCCAATGTGTCCAAAATGAAACTAACCCATTATAGTTCTCCCTAAATCTTCTCTTCCTATTATGCCAGGAGTCCCCCCAAAGACCACACCATCAGACAAGTCAAATTAAAGAGGAGTCCTTTTGTTGAAGAGCTGGCCAGGGACTGCCCCAGTGTCCCAACATGGGGTTTCTGAGTGCATCCCAGAGTTGTCTGATGCTCTGACTTTTATAAGGCAAAACTTTTCCAGTGGGCAAGCAAGCATAATTACAGAAGCAAAAAACAGCAGTTAGTGGGGATCACGAGGGTAAAGGGGCTTAGTCAGTTTACAATGCTACGATCACAAAA
Source organism: Nycticebus coucang (assembly GCF_027406575.1). Classification (NCBI taxonomy): domain Eukaryota; kingdom Metazoa; phylum Chordata; class Mammalia; order Primates; family Lorisidae; genus Nycticebus; species Nycticebus coucang. Next base: position 158,355,728 of record NC_069780.1, on the reverse strand, counting down.
GCACTTAGTCATTCTTTTTACAAAATAAATACAATCTACAATGTCCTAAGGTAGTGTGAGAGGGACTCGCAGGTGAGTGTTATAAACAACACGATCACAAAAAGCAATAATCGCTAAGCATATGATCACTAGTGCAGTCAGTAACCTCCATCACTAACAATCCTAGTTAAATACATTCACAGTTATTCAATGGGAGGGCAAATAAGAGGAACCAGATTTGAAGGTAATATAATAGAAAAGGAGTAAACAGTAAAGTGGAGTCAACAATCCTAACAATCCTAGTTAAATGCATTCACAGTTATACAATGGGAGGGCAAATAAGAGGAACCAGTTTTGAAGGTAATATAATAGAAAAGGAGTAAACAGTAAAGTGGAGTCAACAATCCTAACAATCCTAGTTAAATACATTCACAGTTATACAATGGGAGGGCAAATAAGAGGAACCAGTTTTGAAGGTAATATAATAGAAAAAGAGTAAACAGTAAAGTGGAATCAAACTTGCTCTTTTAACATTTCCATATCATATACCATGAAGACTACCTTAACATAATCAGGTCTATTTTGCCTTCCCACTGATTCTCAGAAAAAGGAATTATATCTAAATGGAGTTAAGCTTGCTTCTCTTTTACTTTAATATTCCTTTTCCAAGGATTTTCACTTTCAGAAATGGCACCATTGTCATTCCAACTACCCAAGCTATAAACTATTAACTCCCTCCTCAGTTCTTCAAGAAAAAATTAGAAACCAAGATAAGCATGTATTATAAAATGTCACTTAAAACAATTCATTCTTTTCCCTCAAAACTATTATTTTCTAAATTTAAACTATGCTTCTAACATGTTTTATTTCTTTCTCCCACCCAGCCTTTTGTGTTATGCCTCTAGAATAATCTATGTTTCAATCTGCCATTGATATGATACAGCTGAAACACAAATCCCATCATTTCCACGCACAAAATATTAATAATTCTTTACCAACCACAAAATAAAAGTCTACAATTAATTTATTCCAGCATTTAAAATAATTTACATTCTGAATTCAGCAAATTTTATTACTCCTTTCTCTTGACACTCTCCCCATAAAAATCTACTGTAGATCAAGATCTTAGGAGGCTCTACCCATTTTCATGGGCTGCTATCCCACCCTGGCATTCCTTTCTCCTGAACCCCTGCAGGGCAGACATCCTGAGAATGTAAAGACCCTGGGGTGCAGAGTCAAACCCAGCATGCTCAAATAGAAAGCTTGAATCTTTATAACTTAGTGCTTTAGAAAAAATACTGATCTCTCTGACCCTGAGGAAATATTAATTCTTACCTTTTGTTCTTTAACTTTTGACTTTGCAGTAAAACAAAATATTTAATGCCATGGTGCCTGATGCCCTCCCTGAATTTCCCTGCATTCTAAACTATCTGAGTGGTAGGTAAAACTAGAGATTGGTGCAAATATGAAATAGAGTTTTTTATTTAAAAAAAAAAAGAAGAAGAAGAAGAAATGAGAGAACTAGATAATAAGCAAAAGGTTTCAGACATTGGAATTAGGCTAGAATTTCTTACCCTGTCCCATTGCAATCTGCCTGCAGCTCCCCACTCAGTTAAGTAATAAAAATAAATTTGTTTCTTATCCACTTTCTAGTTTGCTTATGTTCACAGCAAACAAACACCTAGATGTCTTCTTAGCTGTCTTCAGCTTAAAAATACTTTCACCTGCAAATTACTAACAAGGTCATTCTAACCTGGGCAATGAAATCAGACTCTATCTTGAACAAAATAATTAGGGGCAATGTAAAAAACTCTTTATTTATCTGAAGTGCAGTAGTTTTACCAGTCATTAGCTATCCTGTACATTTCACCTGGTAGTGGAATTTGGAAGCTTCTTCTGGGGACAGATTTTAACATAAGAGTTTGGGGTATTTTCCAGGCCATGTAATATCCCATATGTCCTCTATAGTTCAAGTCAACAGTTTTTATGAAACAGTATATTTCATCTCTGTAATCCATCATTTTCACACTAGAAGGTATTTTTTTTTTCTGCCCAGCATTTATTTTTAAACAATAAACAATATTGTTTATTGTTTTAAAAATTTAGCTATTGATATATTTTATTATACTCACCCATGATTTTTTCTTTTTCGAGACACAGTCTTACTCCATTGTTCAGACTGAAGTGCCAGGGCCTCAGCCCAGCTCACAGCAACCTCAGACTCCTGTGTTCATGTGATCCTCTGCCTCAGTTTCCTAAGTAGCTGGGAGTACAGGTGCCAGTCAGGTGCCAGGTATGATGCTGAGCTAATTGTTCTATTTTTATTAGAGATAGGGTCTTGGTCTTTTTCAGACTGGTCTCAAACTCCTGAACTCAAACAATCCTCCCACTTCAGCCTCCAGAATACTAGGATTATAGGCATGAGCCATCATATACCCACACTGAATTTCTTTCTTTCTTTCTTTCTTTTATTTTTTATAGAAGAAATTCTTGAAAGTCCTACTTATACCTCAAGATCCAGGTCAGATGTTAACATCTTTACAAGGCCTTTCCCATTTGACACCAAAACTAATATTCCTGCCCTAGTTGCTGTCTTTGAATATAGCCTTATTTCTATTCTTTCTGCTGCATAGTATATTAGCTCTTTATAATTTTTAACCTTGAAATCTTAAGAGTAACTGTGTTCATCTTTATATTCCTTTACTAATATCAAGTAACCAAATTCACATACACACATGCTTTATTTTTACTTTGTTCCTAGAAAAAGTCACCACAGCAGTATTTTAAACAATATTTTCTTACTTAAGTTGACTTGTCTTTTCAAATGTTAAAATCATTTTCATGCACAACTTGATCCTGACATGTAAGTATTTGTAATCTTGAAAGGAAGAATTAATCACTGCTGGATGGAGATAGAAAGATCATGTTTCCAAAAAATCTAGTAAAAATATACTTTGTATTCCAGATTGGCTATGACTCAATTACATGCAGTAATCATTTTCTCCAACTTTTTTTTTTTTTGGCAGAAATAGTGCTCATTTAATTTTTAGCATTATGAATATTGTGACAATGTTTTCTAAAAGTTCAGATCATAAAAAAAGAAAACAACTGTAATATCACCAATCTGACCCAGAACTTGCTGAAAAGGAAGGTTAAATTACTTTTCTTTTACTGACAGAAAAGAAAGACACGTACAACTAGATCAGGGAGTTGAATAGCCAAAACAAAGCATGCAGCACAATATGCAAACAGAAAAACAGAATTTTTTTTTTTTTGAGACAGAGTTTCATCTATCATCCTGGGTTGGGTGCTGTGACATCATAGCTCACAGTACCTCAAACTCTTGGGCTCAACCCATCCTCTTGCCTTTGCCTGCCAAGTAGCTGGGAATACAGGAGCCCACCACAAAGCCTGGCTAGTTTATTTTTATTTATTTTAGTAGAGACAGGGTCTTGCTCTTGCTCAGGCTAATCTGGAACACCTCAGCTTAGGAGATCCACTGGCCTTAGCTCCCAGAGTGCTAGGATTACAGGAATGAACCATTGTGCCCAGCCATTTTCACCAACTTTTTATTTTGGTCTGCAGAGCATTATCTGTCGTAGGCACTGAAGTGAGTATAATCTGGTAAAAGTCAAAGCATCATTAAAGATTGATATATGCTTACCTTCTTAAAATAGAGGACTATGCAAAGAAATAATATATGTCAGTGGAATATACCTTGATCAATACTGTGGTGTTATTAAAATCTCTGAATGTATTGTGTATGAATTTTAGTTCTCAGTTGATGATCTAGTGTCAACCAGTGTATTTTAGAGCAATGATTTTTTTTTTTTTTTTTTTTTAGAGACAGAGTTTCACTCTGTTGCCCTCAGTAGAGTTATGTGGCATCACAGCTCACAATAACCACCAGCTCTTGGGCTTAGGCGATTCTCTTGCCTCAGCCTCCCAAGTAGCTGGGGATTACAGGCACCCACCACAATGCCCAGCTATTTTTTGTTGCAGTTTGGCCAGGGCTGGGTTTGAACCCACCATCCTCGGTATATGGGGCCTGTGCCCTATTCATTGAGCCACAGGTGCTGCCATAGAGAAATGATTCTAAACTTAGGAACTCTGATACCTCTTAAGAGCTTAAAAAATGTTTTAAATTCTCCTTTAAGAAAAAGGCATATAAACAAATGTACATAAATTTTTATAAAATTGCTTCCCTGGAAGACAGTGACCCCAAGTTAAAAACACAATTTTAGAAGAATTTGAAACCTTAATTACTAGTTATTCTGCACACATCAAATTCTACTAGAGCTAGGAATATAAATCTTTAGCAAAAAGGGTACCTCATGATCATATATTTTTCATTTATATATTTGAAAGCAATAATTAGTTTGAAGTTGACTACAATAATATGAGGAAGAAAAATAGCAAAAGTAGAAAATATTTAATTATAATGATACAGGTTTTGTGGTCTCTGGTCTTACAATAGAAAGCTTATATCTGGATGTGCTGCTTGATCATATCCACTCTGTGACAGCTGAATGGCAGCATAGAAATGACACCTTTCCAAACATGTACTTTATGTAAACAGAAAGCAAAACAACTTAATCACAGAGTTATTTTATGTATTGATGAAAATGACATACTTTTCTTGACAGTTGAAAATGAAAAAGTCATCAGATTTACCTCCTCTTCTTTCCCCATTAAGGTTAATTGTTTTGATAAGAGGCCCATGGTAAATATCACAGTTTTTATCTATTTAATGAGTCTATAAATCATGCTCCATCTTATGAACGGGAGAAGTGTGTGCGAATGTGCTACATTTTTTTAAAGCTGTGATATAGAAGCCAAGAGATTAAGAATATCTTTTAGGAGCAATACAATAAACAAACTCTAGCCTTACCTTCATCCAGAGTTGTTAATGACATCACTTACTTGAGGAAGACAAGGTCGCATTTGGAATATCATCTCTTATAACCTGGATTTGTTTAGCATACCTGATTGTCACATAGGTCCTTTTGTCCTGAAAAGGAAAAAAAAAAAGTTAAGTAAAGTTAAAATTAATCATAGAGTTTTGAGTAAATCCTTCCACTTTAAAAACAAGTCTGATCTGACCTCCATGTTGAAGAAGGTGGAAGAGAAAAAGATTTGTGGGTGATGAGAACAATTTTTTGAGAAAAACACACAGAGCACAAATGTGCTTCTTCATCTTCCTTTTGCATAATCCTGGTAAACATCAGACATCACAGGGAGGAACAGAGGCACTCTGCTGGGATGGCAGCAAAGGCTCTAGACACGCTGTCTTTACTTGACCACCCCCACACTATGACTCAAGATGAGAGCTCTATCAAAGTCTATGGAAAAAAAATTCTAATCTACTTACTGGTGCCCACTTTTTTGACAGTTTAATATACACTTTAAATAGGCAAGCATGTGGGAGCAGAAGGTAAAATCATTTCACATCATTAAAATATTAATTCCTTGAAAATGACTTTGCATGAATCTAGATAAAGCAGTGAAGCCATATGCACGGGAAATGATTAAACTGATTTATAGCTTAGGTCAGAGAAAAAAAAAAACATTACATAAATGCTGCCATCAAATGATATCATGTTGGTGGCGCCTGTGGCTCAGTGAGTAGGGCGCCGGCCCCATATGCCGCAGGTGGCGGGTTCAAACCCAGCCCCGGCCAAACTGCAACAAAAAAATAGCCGGGTGCTATGGCGGGCACCTGTAGTCCCAGCTACTTGGGAGGCTGAGGCAAGAGAATCGCTTAAGCCCAGGAGCTGGAGGTTGCTGTGAGCTGTGTGAGGCCACGGCACTCAACCAAGGGCCATAAAGTGAGACTCTGTCTCTAAAAAAAAAAAAAAAGGTAGAAAAAAAATGATATCATGTCATTTATATGATACATTGCAACAGCTTTTAGAATACAGGAAGCTATGAAATTTACCTCCAGTTTTCATAAATAGGAACCTAGATAGTCTTTCAGTCTGTTCAGATACTGATGTTTATCTATTTTGTTCACTGTGATGATGTCCAGAAGATTCCCTATTTTAGGAGCCCCTTAAAAAAGTTGCAAAAGCTGCATTATCCTTGTAATGACGAAGGATTTATTTCCAATGTTAAACCTCTACTTGGACAAAATTTTAGAAATTCTTTTATTCTGATGAAGTACTTCTAGAGGTTGGCAATTCCTCAGTTTTATTGTGTTCTATATTGCTGTGCATTAACATTAAAAACACAGCCAAAATATCTGAAAGGAATGTTGACTGTCATGAGATTTATCAAATTCATCAGCACAAGGGACTTCAGTCACTGCCTCTTTAAATAGTACTGTCAAAAATTGATGCAGAATATGAAGCTCCTTCCCACTACCAATAAGTTCACTCTCATTCTCAAGGATAAGTCATAAAAGAGTAAGATCAAACTGAGGACAGAATTTCACATTTTTGAAGGCCTCTATTAAAATAATTTCAAATGGAAAATTTGGCAAATATTTTCATTCATTTGAATAAGGGGAATATTTCCATCAAAGCCTTGTAGTCACCATAATGAATACTGCTGAAATACTAAGAGGCCTTTGGCCAAGCTGTCAGCATGAAAGAAAATATTGGAGGTGGGCATTTGGAATAGATCTTTAAAGCTTCCAGTGCTGAAATAATGTCTTCTTGAGTGAGAATCTATGATTAAAAAGCTTTTCAATTTCCAAATCTGTATGAATACTCATAACCTCTCCCCAAAAAACTCTCTAATCATACTTCCATTAAGAAGTTTAGGATAGGAATATAGATTTTTAAATTGAAACTTGAGTTATTAGCTTGAGCTACATAACAGAATACAAAGATCAAATAAACAAAAATTTAAATAAACAACTAAAATTAATTTTTTACAGTTCTTGAAGTCCATCATCAAGGTGCCAGCAAGTCTAGTTTTCAGAAGCCTCTTCCTGCCTTGAACCTTTTTGCTCTGTCCTCTCATGGCCTTTTCTCTCTGGTATCTCTATTCTAATAAAGACTCCAGTCTGAGTTTTCTATTTTCACTTCATTTAACCTTAACTAGCTTCTCTTTCTTTTATCTCTTTCTCTCTCTTTTTTTTTTCTAACTTCAGGTTTATTTACATACCTTGCTTTTTGTGCAGATTGAGTCAAGGGTATAAGTGTGTCCTTCACTCAGATAGTGTGCACTGTACCTGATAGGTGTGAATTTACCCACCCCTGCTTCCTCCTTCTTCCTTGCTTGATTTTCAATGAGATTTACTTCCACATGTGCACTCAAGTCTTGATTTGTTTCAGTTTGGTATTGAGTACAAGTGTTTGTTTCTCCATTCTTGCAGTGTTTCACTTAGCAGAATGGTCTCCAGTGCTATCCAGTTGCTAGATCACCATTTTTAAAAAAATGGCTGAGTAGTATTCCATAGTATACATGTAGCACATTTAGTGATCCATTTTTATATTGGTGGACACTTGGGTTGTTTTTATCTCTTTGTGATTGTGAGTTGTGCAGCTATAAACATTCAAGTACAGGTGTCCTTTCTACAAAATCACCTTTTCTCATTTGGGTATATGACTAGCAGTGGGATTGCTAAATCGTATGGTAGCTCTACTTTAAGTTCTTCGAGGCAGACCATAGACAAGTTATCAAATGGAACAACATATGGGCATGCTATACATCTGATACAGGACTGATAAACAGAATCTACAAAGAACTTAACAAATTAGCAAGAAACAATCAATCAACTCCATTAAAAAGTGGGGAAAAGATATGAAAAAGCTTTTCAAATGAAGATATACTAATGACCAACAAACTCATGAAAAAATGCTCAACATCTATTATTATTATTATTAGGAAAATGCAAATCAAAACCACATTGAGGTATCACCTAACTCCAATTAGAATGGCTCATATTAAAAAAGCTCCAAACAACAAATAATGGCATGGATGCAGAGAAAAAGAAACACTATACACTGTTGGTGAACTACAAACTACTGCAGACTCTATGGGAAATTGTATGGAGGTACCTTGATTACCTTCTTTAAAGTTCTGTTTCCAAATACATTCACACTGAGATCGAAATTTCCACCTGTGAACTTGAGGGAGAAGTAACAAACAAATCAATCCATAACACTATCCTAGTTATGAAAAGTACTCAATGAGAAATGCATTTTCAAAGATTATCTCATTGACATGAGGAAAAAAGTGAGTTGCACGGCTTTATTTTCAACCAATTTCACAATTAACAGTATTCCTTGGCATAGGCCCACACCTATGTGTCAGTGGGCACTCTGCTCCTTTTTCCGACCGTGTACCTGTGTGTGTCTGAATTTTAAGCACATGCTGCAATAAAACAGGTGAAAAATTACTGGATGTTAAAATAAAAGGGGATTTCCAAGTCAAATCATATTCTACAATTACACCTTGCTTTGTATTATAGACAATAAGTGCACCCTTCCATATATAATTTACTTTCCAAAAAATTAATTAAATTTATGTTTTGAAAGTTGCTGTTATATTTGCATTAAAGAAAAAGAGAGGCTGCTTTGAAAAGACTCTTTTATATTCATTCTTATGAAGGGGATACACTTCTATTACAATAAAGTCAGTGGCATGCAAAATTGTATGTATGTACAGTCATCTCCTAACAATTGCTGCTTGGTGGTTCCTATAATTGCCATTCTTGCATGCATTCTAATGTAAAAGCAGTTCACTTCATTTCTGAATCACATAGACATAATTCCACATGGTTCTAATTAACAAATAACCTTTGGCAGAATCACTCAGAAGAATTCTCATTAGTAATCAGAAGAAAATCTTCAATTTTATTCAGAGCTGTGTTTTTAATACTAGAAATTTAATTAGATTCCACAGGTTCATCTTACCAGAATTTTACTTTTCTCTGACACTGTTATCTCTAACATACTTATAATCTCATTTATCCTCCTTAATTTTTAATTTTAGAAGGGTCTAGATTCATAATAATTACAACACATTGGATATACAGGTTTGTTCGTTCCTTACATGATTTAACCGGCGCTGAACCATTTATTCTTTGTGCTTCTACCATTTTCAGACTTTAAAATCCTCAAAAGTAATTGGTAGCACAATTTTTCTTATTTCATAATTTTAAAATACTTATTAATAATTCAAACATAGAAAAAAATCATACAAAATAGAAATTTAACAAGACTCTTGTAACTGTCATATAGCTTAAATAATGACTGCACAGGAAAAGAAGCCCTATTCAATAAAAGGTGCTGGAAAAACTGGATAGCCATGTGGAGAAGAATGATATAGGATCCACATCTTCAATCAACTCACAAAAATTAATTCAAGGTGGATAAAAGACTTAAATTGAAGGGGTGAAACCATATGAATTTTAGAAGAAAATGGAGGAAATGGAGGATCTTGGCCTAGGCAGAGAATTTATCACTAAGATCCCAATGCCAATTACAGCAAGAACAAAAATAAATACATGGGACTTGATTAAATTAAAATGCTTCTGCACAGCCAAGAAAGCAGAGCAGATAGACGACCTATAGAATGGGAGAAAATATTCATGAGCTACACATTCTCTAAAGTGCTAATAACCAAAATCTGTAAAGACTTTGAGCAAATGAGCAAGAGAAAAACAAACCATCCCATTAAAAAAAGGACAAAAGACACAAACAAAAGGTTTAAATATTTATCTCCTTTCAAAAGGAGATAGACAAATGGCCAATAAACATATGAGAAAAATGCTCAATGTCCTTATAATCTGTGAAATGCAAGTTCAAACTACAATGAGATATCATCTTACCCCTGTTAGAATGGCTTATTAACTAGTCCAAAAATAATAGATAATGGTATAGATGCCAAAAGAAAGGAATGCTTATACACTGTTGGTGAGACTGCAAATTATTAGAACGTCAATGGAAAGAAGAATAGAGATTCCTCAAAGAACTAAAAGTAGACCTACCATTTGACAATGGTAGGGCAGCAATCCCACTACTGAACATTTACTGATAGGAAAAGAAGTCAATTTATCAATCAGACACCTACATATGAATGTTTATTGCAGCATATTTCACAATCACAAAGATGTGATATCGACCAAAGTGCCCATCAGTTCATGAGTGGATTAACAAAATGTGGTATATGTGTGTATATATATATATATATATGTATACACTAATATATATATTAGTAGTATGCCATGGCGTTTGTGTATACATATATATGTATACGTATGTGTGTACACACACACACCATGGCATGCTATTCAGCCATACAACAATTTGAATGGAACTGAAGACCATTAACCTCACTGAAGTATCTAAACCAAGAATCAAAAAACGAGCATCACATGCACTCACTATTAAATTGGAACTAACTAATGAATGGAAATCAAGCAGTGGGGAAGGAAGAAAGAATAAGCAAACACTTACCTAATGGATGCAATGAACACTATTTGGATGGTGGGCATAATTAAAGCCCTGACTCAAGAATTACAAAAAATGATCCATATAACAAAAAACATTTGTACCTCCATAATATTTTGAAATAAAAAATAAAATAAAATTTGTGGGAAAAAATACTATTTGCTTTTCTTAATTTAGAGAGAAAGTAATGAGTAAATTTATTGTACTGCATACCAAACATAAAGAAAGATAATAAATTGAAGGTATTATTTTCTCTTTACAAGGTAAATATTCCCAGTGAACTAAATTTAGCTTTAGTTAAATGTATCAATAGTGAATAAAGCTAATCTTGGCACTCAGGCAAATATCTAGAAGTGATAGTGACAGGCATACTTCTTTCTTTTACTACTGTCATGAGAATGTGACTAACCACTGAAATTAAAGTATAATATATGGGTATTTTTCTGACAGTCCAGCAGTGTTCTCACATCGCCTATAATATTCACATTCTTTTCTAGAAATATATTTCTCATATTTTCAGTCAATCTTTTAATGTATAAAAAGGAGACAAATTTGTAAGGTTACTAAAATACTTTTACCCATAGTTAGCAAATAGAAAGAAAAGGAAATTGTAAAAGGAGATGATAGAAATTTTTTTCAAGTTGGTAGACTGTGGGAGAAGATATTAAGAGAACGAATAATGTTGCAGTCGAAGGAACAAGAGAAAAAACTGAATGGTACGACATTGTGGAAGAGTGTAAGATATTATTGAATAACAGTATAGTCAATGTTTCTTTAAAATAATTCAACTCAAATTTCTTTAAAAAGAGTTTCTATTGGCAAACGCATTTCACCACAGTATGTTATCCAATCTCTAGCTAAAATGTTGTCATCAATTAAAATAAGAATATTACTTTGCTGATATATGAGTTCATATGAAATTAGGAAATGAGATATTATTTGGTGTAGTTTATGTTAATCTCCTGTTTATTGTAATTATTTTAATGTTGAAGGGGCCAGAATAGTGAAATAAATGACGTTGAGTACTACTATTCCTGCATATTTTAAGCCTGTAAACTTGACGTAAGTCTTTTTTCATCTGGATGACAGTTTTAAAAAATTATATTTCTTGCTTGATTTAGTGGTATAAGCATCAGGGTCATTTCCAAAGACTTCTACTTAGACTTCACCATTACTGTATATTCTTACCTTAAAGGCCAAGGAAATAATGTATTGTTTTTTGGGCCTAGTGGAACTACGCTAAGCTGGACCTGAAACAGACTCCTGTTTACTGCCTGGCCCCCATTCTGGAAGATACCAAGAGATGCTAAGAGGACAAATAAATGTTGAATGATTAAATGGTTCCTGACTATCAATGTCATCTTGGATCCTGTGCCCAACAGTTACCAAAGAATGGCCATAGGACCTTTGGGAAAATATCTAAAACAGTCATTATCACATGTATTTGGCATGGTTTCTACCTGACCTACACCCTCATAGAACCTAGTATTTTCTTCAGTCAACATTTCAGGTCTAATGAACATTTATTTCATCAGCCAACATTTCAGGTCTTGATTTTCTTTGTTCAGGCAGTATCCTTGTTGGCTGCTGTCTATCATGCTGCCACGTGCCCTGTGTTCATTAACTTCCACCACAGTTCTCGATGTTTCTATACCCTTGCTTGTCACTTTGACTTTATTACTCATCGTAATAGCTGCAACCAGCTATGGTTTCCAGTAGTTAACTGGTGCAATGATACTTCAGAGCCTATCGTTTCCGTGCTGTTAAGGATGCCAGTTCTGTTAAAGTATCCCTATTTTTAGTTTAGGCCTGTACAGGACATCCACCAGTTATCCACATTGTCAGTGATGCTGGTGCTCCACTCACTACCACATTCCTTTGGTAAATGTGTAACACTCTGGACCTCCCTGTGGAACACGGTCAAAGATGGGTTTTCCAGCTTCTCATAGTGTAACATTCTAGCATCTCTGCTCTAAGACTTTCATTCCTACCTCTACTGTCTTCCATAATATCAGAAGTTCTGACACTACTGCATCATTCTGTTTGAGGCATAACTTTCTCCAGACTTCTAAGAACCATGCTAGCATATGTTAGCAATGTTTCCCAATGTCCTTTCCAGGATATTAAATGTTGAATCATAAGAGAGGAATCCCTTAATAATATTTTCTTTATTCAATTTTCTACTTCACCATTCTTGATCCAGCACCTATACATGGGCTGGCTCCTTAATGTATATTTCCTCTTCTTTCTTATGCAATTGAGCAATTTTCTGATCAGGTTATATTGTGATTTGTCTCCAGTAATTGGTATGCTGGCCACGAAGGAACGAGAGAGGAAATACTGGTTTCAGGTGTATGAACTACGTTGCTTGGACACAGAGGCTTCTGATCATTCATTTGTAAGCAAAGGGGAACTCTAGCTTCCAGCGAGGAGCAATGAGCCATTTTTGCATGCTTAATGTGGTCAGAATTACCTGGGGATTCTTTTAAGCACAATACCTACATATCTCCTCGCCAAGACCCAGAATTCTATTACACTTCTTTCCAATCAAGATCATAATCTTGTCATAGAGGTCTTTCTAGAGTTGAAAATTAAACCTTCTCTAGAGCCCTGATAGTCTAATATTTAAATGTTGAGCTTGAGCCTCGGCTACTTCTGTCAGCTTCAGGGGATCCGAATCTCTGTATGTTGGCAAAGAGATCCCCTGGCTTTCATCATCCATTTTAAATTGATCTCCCTCAGCCTTAACTTGTCTTTCTCTTAAGACTTCAGAGTCATAAAGAGTGATCTATTTCCAAAGTCCTTAAAGTGACTACTTCTTTGGCAACCATGGAAGCACCCAATCACATTCCATTTCAATTCAACACCAGTGAAAGCTGTAATAATTGCACTACTACAATATTCCATTACGTATCAGTATTCCAAGTACTGCCCCTATTGGTAACTGTTCAGAATATATGCCAATTTCAAAACCTGATTTTAGAGTTTGCTTCTTTAGATCACTGTCATTACCAGCTCTCTTAGTTTGGGAGTATTTTTGTATTTGTTGTTGTTGTTTGGTTGGTTTACTTAGTAGTAAACTGGCTCCATGACAGAGACTTGTGAGCAGGAGGTTATATTAGTGGGTGCTCCTGGGGCCTTCTAAATGAGGGATGTGGCATTGAGAAAGAGATCAACTTACATAAAGTTGAGACAGTGGAAATCAATATAACAGAGAGTTTGGGGGCTGGAATGGCACTTCAGAGAAGTTTTAAATTGAGAAAAAAAAAAGGGCTAGGCTTTTAAAACATACAACTATCTGTCATTGGATATTATCTACACCAAGAAGGGGCCAGAATTTTTTAGAGAAGTAACTCCATTTAGTCAATAAAAATTCCTTGAGGAAGATTCAGTTCTAAACTATTAGTTGTGAACATTCCTCACAGTTGGGGAAATAAAGGGCCTGGTCTTCAAGAAGCAATCTAGGTAGTACACCACAGCATCCACTAACTATGGCTGTAGGACAAGGGCTGACATTTATTAAGGATAATATTTTTAATAGAGAATAAATTATTTGGAATTTTATTAAATTATCTTGCTTTAAAAAAATATCTTGAGGACTGAAACTCTAAGATAGTTAATATACCAGTATTATTTAATTTTTTTAAAAAAATTTCAGATTAATGTGACGGTACAAGTGTTTAGGTTACATTGTTTTCATTTTTAAGGTAAAGTTCAAGTTGTAGTGAGCCCTTCATGCAGGGGGCATGCTGAACATCCTCACATTGTGTACATTAGGTGAGATTTCACCAATCACCCTTGCTAGACTACACTTGTGTTTTTTTCTTTTAAGTGAGCATTTAGTATGAAGCCAATACATAAACAACTATTTAATTTTGGAATGCATAACTATTAGCTAGTAATTCTTTTTTATAAGTCTACTTTAGAAATTAGAAAAAAACTTGTAGGTGAATCTATAATGTAACAACTGAAATTACATTTTGTGACAATTTATTTAGCTTTTCACATCTATTCTACAGTGATTTCCATGTTAAAAGTAACAGCAAATATCAAATATACACTCAAGGTATGCTTTAATAAGTTCAAGATAAATACAAAATAACCTTAAGAGTATTATTATTTTGCTAGGGCTGCTATCACAAAGTACCATGGTCTGGGCGCCTTAAATGTAGATATTTATTTTTTCACAGTTTCGGAGACTGGAAATCAAAGATCAGGTGTCAGCAGATTTAGTTTCACGTAAACTCTCTCTTCTTGGCTGCTAATGGCTGCCTCTGACTACATCCTCACGTGGTCTTTTCTCTGTGTTCACACTCACCTCTTTTTAGAGCACCAGTAGTATTGGATTATAACCCCCCAAATGACCTGATTAAATCTTAATTATCTCTTTAAATTCTCTGTCTCCAAATACAGTATACTGGGTGGAGGTAAGGACTTCAACATATTAATTTGGGGTGGGGCAGAGAGCATAACTTAGTCTACAACAGAGAGGTTATACTGATATATTCATTTTCTTTTTTTATCATATTATGTTTTAATTTCAGAATACTATGGGGATATATATCTTTTGCTTACCTGAATTGCTTTTATCCAGTTTGAGCCCAAGTTATACAGGTGCCCCTCATCTGGATAGTGTGCATTTGATCCCTCGGCTGTCAGTTTAGCTCTCCCTTCTGCCCCCTCCCATCAGCATGCTTTTTGTTGAGTTTTACTACTAAATGTGCACATGGGTGTTGATGGATTAGTTCTAGTTTAATAGTGAGTACATACGGTATTTGTTTTTCCATTTTTCAATATTTCACTTAGAAGAATGGTCTCCAGTTCCTTCCAGATTGTTTCAAAAGGTATTAGTTCACCATGATTTTTAATGGCTCAGTAGTACTCCACTTTATACATATACCACATTTTATTAATCCACTCATGTATTGACGGGTACATAGGTTGATTCCTTATATTTGCAACTGTGAATTATGCTGTAATAAGCATTCCAGTGCATGTGTCTTTTGATAAAAGGACTTTTTAGTGGGATTACTGGATCAAATAGTATGTATACTTTTAGTTTGTTGAGGTATCTGCATACAGCTTTACATAGAGTTTGGACTAGTTTGCAGTCTAGCCAATGGTGTATAAAAATTCTTTTCTCTCCACATCCACACCAGCATCTGTGTGTTGTTCGCGATTTTCTGATGAAAGTCATTCTCACTAGAATTAAGTGATTTCTCATTGTGGCTTTGATTTGCATTCCCCTGATGATTAGACACCCTGAGCATTATTCCATTTGTTTGTTGGCCATTAGTCTATCTTCTTTTACAAAGCTTCTGTTCATGTTTTTACTCATGTTTTTATGGAGTTATTTATTTGCTTGAGTTCTATATAAATTCTAGTTATGAGGCCTTTGTCAGATGTATGGCATGCAAATATTTTATCCCATTCCATAGGTTGTCTATTTCCTCTATTGATTGTTTCCTTGTCTGTGAAGAGTTTTTTTAATTTAATCAGGTCTCACTTGTTAAATTTTGTTGTTGCTGTGATTTCCTTTGGGGTCTTCTTAATAAATTCTCTGCTGAGGCAAATATGTATAAGACTATTTTTTCAATATTCTTCTAGATTTGGTATAGTTTTATGCCATAAATCTAAGTCTCTTATCCATGGTGAGCTAATTTTTATGAGTGGTGAGAGGGGTAGATCTTGTTTCAGTCTTCTGTAGCTGTCCAGTTTTCCCAGCACTATTTATTTAACATGCATTCTTTTCCACAACATATGTTATTGTCTGCTTTGTCAAAGATCATATGGCAATCTGAGGTTGATTTTATATCTGGACTCTCAGTTCTGATACATTGGTCTATATCTCTGTTTTGTGCCAGTACCAAGCTATTTTGGTTACTATAGCTTTGTAGTATAGCTTGAAGCCTGATAAAGTGATGCCTCCCAATTTGTCCTTTCTTGTTTTTGTTTTTTTTTTCATTTTTCAATTTTGGACAACTGGAACTTTATTTATCATTTATTTTGAATTAATATGAGGGTACAAATGCTTAGGTAATGTTGTAAGCTATCACCTCTTGGACACAATGTAAGTGTATATAGCATGTCCCCTAGGTGAAAGGCTCACTGACAATTTAAACTTTACCTAACAAATGAAAAAAATTGTCCATTTGGCTTAAGGTTGCTTTGGCTATTTGGGCTCTTTGAGGGTTCCATACAAGTGTATAATTTGAGGGTTCCATACAAGTGTATAATTATTTTTTCTAGATATCTGAAAATGACATTGGTATTTTGATGAGGATTGCATTGAATCAGTAGATCACTTTGGGTAGTATAGACATTTTAACAATGTTGATTCTGCCAATGATAATATTTTTCTATTTGTTTATTTCCTTTCTGATTCCCTTCTTCAGTGACCCATAGTTCTTCCTGTAGAGGTCTCATACCTCCTTGGTTAAATATAATCCAAGGTATTTTATCTTCTTTGTCACTATTGTGAAATGTACTAAATCTTTGATTTGATTCTCAGCTTGACTATTGGTATTTAATTGTGAAAATTGATTTTGTAATCTGAGACTCTGCTAAATTGATCAATTCCAGGGGTCTTTTGGCAGAATTTTGAGGGTTTTTCATATATAAGATCATGCCATCAGCAAAGAGTGATAGTTTGATTTTTTCTGTCCCCATTTGGATATCTTTGAAATCCTTCTCTTGTCTTATTGTTTTGGCTAGGATTTCTAGCCCTGTGTTGAGTAGAAATGGTGACAGCAGGCAACCTTGTCTAGTCCAAGATCTAAAAAAAATGCTTTCAATTTTTCCCCATTCAATATGGTGTTGGCTATGGGTTTGTCATATTCATGTATGACTTTGTATAATTTTGAGGTATGCTCTAGCTATGCCAATTTTGTTGAGTTCTCATCATCACTCTTTTATGAATTTTGTTAAACACATTCTCTGCATCTATTACTATGGTCACATGGTCTTTGTTATTGCTTCTGTTTATGTGATGAATAACATTTATAGATTTTCTTATGTCGAACCATCCTTGCATCCCTGGGATAAAGCACATTTGGTCATGGTGGATTATTTTTTTGATGTGCTTCTGAATTCAGTTTGTTAGAATTTTATTAAAAATTTTTGCATCTATATTCATAATGGGTATTGCTGTAATTTTCTTTGTTTTATTTTTTTCCTGGATTTAGTATCAAGGTTATACTGGCTTCGTAGAATGAGTTGGGGAGGATTGCTTCCTTCTTGATGTTATGAAATGATTTCTGCAGTATAGATACCAGTTCCCCCTTGTAGATCTGGTAAAATTCAGCTGTGAAAACATCTGGTCCAGGACTTTTTTTCATTTGAAAGGCTTTTTATTGCTGCTTCAATTTTTTTTTTTTGCTTGATATTGGTCTCTTTAGGAGTTCTATTTCTTCCTGATTGAACCTATGGAGGTTGTGTACTTCCAAGAATTTGTCCATTTCCTCAATGTTTTCCAGTTTATGTACATAGAAATTTTTATAGTATTCAGAGATGATGTTTTGTATTTCTGTGGAATCAGTTTTAATATCTCCTTTTGCATTTTTTTTTTTTTTGGTAGAGACAGAGTCTCACTTTATGGCCCTTGGTAGAGTGCCGTGGCCTCACACAGCTCACAGCAACCTCCAACTCCTGGGCTTAGGCGATTCTCCTGCCTCAGCCTCCCGAGTAGCTGGGACTACAGGTGCCCGCCACAACGCCCGGCTATTTTTTTTTGTTGCAGTTTGGCCGGGGCTGGGTTTGAACCTGCCACCCTCAGCATATGGGGCCGGCACCCTACTCACTGAGCCACAGGCGCCGCCCTGAATTTCTGATTAAGCTTATGAAGGTCCTTTATTTTCTGTTTTTGTTGCTGTTGTTTAATCTAGCAAGAGGTCTGTAGAGTTTTTTTTTCTCTTTTCAAAAAACTAACTTTTTATTTCATAAATCTCTATATTTTTTATCTATTTCATTTATTCTGCTGGATTTGAGATTGCTTTGCTTTGCTCTTTCTTTTCTAATTCCTTGAGATGATTCATTAGATTGTTGGTTTGCAATCTTTCTTCTTCTTCTTCTTTTTTTTTTTTAAATCAACTCTAACAGCAACATTTAATTCTACACAAAGTTGTGGAAATTAAACAACCTACTGCTGAATGATGATTGAGTCAAGGAGGAAATTAAGATGGAAATCATAAAATTCTTTGAATTCATGACAAAGAGGACACAAGTTATTAAAGTCTGTGGCACTCAGCAGAATTAGTCTTAGGGAAAATTTCATAGCCTTAAATGCCTATATCTAATGTGTTCATTTTCTCTAGATGAACAGAGGCTTCTGTACATATTGATAATTCTCTTACTGACAAGCATAAATTCTGGACCTTTCTTTTGGTTTCCTACTCTATCACTGGACTTTACTCACATAGTAGCACACATGTCAAGTTATAGTTGATTAATTCTGAAATAAATGGGTCAGCCATGGTTATGTTGGTGGAACTATGGGATCCAAATAGTCTTCCTCCATATTATAAATCTCAAGTCCCTGACTGACAAATTATATTGAATATATTACAGTAACTGTTAAGAATTAAGGATATACGTACCTTTGTTTAACTGTTCTATACCCATTGAACTTAGTTCTATAAGACATTAAAAGTGTAATGGATCTTTAGCAAAAAGTCTCCACTGTCTATTTAGTATAGCCTATTTTTAAAATTGAAGATTCCATTGAACAAGATGCCCTTGACATTTGTCTCAGCTTGACTAAACTTGACAGGTTTCTTCTTTCTCTGAGTTCACTTACAGAATTCAGATAGATTAACCAGAGGTCTCTCTCTTCCATTTTCTTAGAGCATTTGCTTTAAAAAGCTTATAATTGTAAGTTGTTTCTCTTCTGTATGAGATGTGAATCCTTTTAAAACCCTCTTGCCAGTTTTGTAACCCAAAGAATGTCTTTCTCAATGCCATCCTATTAAAACACAATCATCAAGGAAGACAGAGTCCATCTGAGTCCATACCTTCCAGTCTTTGTGGAAGGGAAGGAGCCTAATTTCAATGGGAGCTGATTAGCGAACACAGATGACCTAATCACAGAGAAAAATATTTGAGAACTCAGAAAATAACTCAATCTGCTTAAAGCCCATTGATTAACCTCTTCCGAATTCTCTAGTACTTTTCCACTAGATCATCCCAAAAGACAAGTTCAGACTGAGTCCTATCCTCTGACTTTATGGCAATAGTCTTGTACAAAGTCTTGTGCAAAGTCTTCCTTGTCTGTTTAACTTCAGAGAAATTTTTGCTTCAACAGCATTTTCTACAATGACCTCTTTGCTCCCCAACTAACGTATTTCTAAAATTGTCCTATACTTTTCTCTCTTCCTTTCTGTATATTACAGCACAGTAAAATACTAAATCAATATTTTCTCTTATCCATTTATTCACAGAAAATTTATTGAATGACATGGCAAATAACCTGTACCAATAACTCTTTGAGATTCTAACTCTAAATGAAAGGGGAAACAAAAGTTCGTCATATATTTGAACCAGTTGGCTCTCTAAATAGAATTAAACAAGCAAAAGATATAGATGGGCAACAAATTTACTCTTACATAATTTTAACGCAAAAGTAAAATAAATTTTCCACTTTACCAATTTTAACAAAATTTTCTGAAAATAGCACAATATCTGTTTAAAGATTCACCAGATAATTGCAAGCCTATTAAATTTGCAATTAGCTGAGCATTCTAAAATAATAAAATTCTCACCCTGAAAAGGTGAAAGAATATGTGTGATTTTTAAAATATTTCAAAATATTTAGAAGCAAAGGTGACGTCTGAAGAAAGATGTGTTCGTGACTAAATGATCCATCCTTATGAAATATTAATAGACTCCATAACAGCATTGTACAAAAATGAAATTGCTTACCTCTGGTGTTGATGTTCCCTTCTCTTAGCAGCAAATAAGATGTTACCCCTTCAGAACTTCTCCAATTTGTGGGGGGGAAAATGCTGAAATAGAAGAAACAAATTTATCTATCATTAAAGAGGCAAATATGTTTTTTGAAATGATTGATTCAAAAAGATTGAACATTGACCATTTCATTATATTAAAAAGTAGTTCCTTAAGCCAGTAGGAATTCTTTAAGTAGCATGTTCATCTTTTGTATTTAACATATGTTTACACACCATTGACTTTGAATGAAAACTAGGAATAGAGAAACTTAATTCTAAGAATTAAGAACCACTGTTATGTAAATATTAGAAATGAAGCATCAGTCATATAATAAATGCATCACAGTATTAAAGTGAATACATTTCCTGGTAGTTCATTCTTTTTCTTGAATCTATGAACACACGTTTCCAATATTCTGGAATCAGCAGTGAATTTGGGATTTTTTTTTTACAATGTAAATGAAAAGCACCTCTCATAGACTCATAGTTAGAAAAGACTCCTGTTATAAAAGACAGATCAACAAGAGAAAAACAGGTTTATTAATATGTACATTTTATATATACATTGGAGGCAAGAGTGTCTAGTCCTCAAACAGGTGGTTGTGAATTCCAGCTTCTATAGCATCTTAAACAAAGAACATGAAATTTTTAGAGAAGGGACAGGCCAAAGAAAAAGCATTTTGAGTCTCACTGGGTGGCAGCTTGGGCAAAAGCAAGTAACTGGCAGATAAAAGGTAGTAAGCTTGTTAATTTAGATTCCTCTGGTATCATGTCCAGGCCTATGAGAATCAAAAGTTGTCTTCAGTGGTAAATCTTTCTTCTTCCTGATGGAAAATGGAGCAGGACATCTTTCATTTTCGTGAATCTATATCCTGCTTTTAGTAAAATAGAGGGAGGGAGAAGATCTTTCCTGAATCAACTTTTTTTTCCTGTTTTTTTTTCTTTGTTGTTGTTGTTTGTTTAGATTCCAATAAGCCACTTATTTATTTATTTATTTATTTTTCCTGCAGTTTTTGGCTGGGGCTGGGTTTGAACCCATCACCTCCGGCATATGGGGCAGGAGCCCTACTCCTTTGAGCCACAGGCACCGCCCCTAATAAGCCACTTTAAATAGAACATTTATAGAAAGGATCAGCAAGAAAACATTGAATTTGAACGGGGCTATAGAACAAATGAACCTAACAGACATATAAAGAGCATTCCCCTCAAGAGCAGCAGAATATACATTCTTCTTCGGAGCTCTAGAACATTCTCCAGTATAGATCACGTCTTAAGTCACAAAAGAAGTTTTAACAAATTTAAGACTATTGATGTTCATGCCAGGTATCTTTTCTGGTCACAATGAA
The DNA here is from genome assembly GCF_027406575.1 of Nycticebus coucang. NCBI lineage: Eukaryota > Metazoa > Chordata > Mammalia > Primates > Lorisidae > Nycticebus > Nycticebus coucang. Next base: position 158,334,059 of record NC_069780.1, on the reverse strand, counting down.
ATGAAACTAGAAATCGGTAACCAAAGGAAAACTGCGAAATTCACAGCTACACGGAAATTAAACAACATATTCTTAAACAACCAATGGGTCAGCCAAAAAATCAACATGGACACTAGAAAATATCTTGAGGCAAATGAAAATGAAAACATAATGTGCCCAAATTGACAGGATGCAGTAAAAGCAGCACTAAGATAAAATACAGCAATAAATGCTTACCCTAAAAAAGATTAAAGATCTCCCAGAAAGAACCTAAATTTACACCGTCTTCTTAATTGTCTTCAGCTTAAAAATCCTTCATACTTAAGGGGAGGTTTGTGCTGACCTCTCTTAACAGCTAATAAACTTGTTGCAGGTATGTAGAGGCCCCCACTTATGTAACCTTGCTGGAGCTTTCAATTATTGTCACTAACCAATAGGATTTCCATGAAAAAAACTTACTTGCCTCTATTTCAAAAGATACTTGTTGAATACCTGCTATGTGCAAGGAACATTCTTGGAGTATACTGAAGTGAACAAGATATACAGGATCCCCATTCATGTGAAACCTGTATTCTAAGGACAGGGGATAAAGCTGAGAAGGAAAATAGAGCAGGGAAGTGTGGGTTGGGGTGACTATTTTAGATTCAGTGATAAGGAGGCTGCTCTCAAGTGGCATTTGAGCACAGACCTAAATGGAGTGAGTGTGGGAGTCCTCCAGATAACTAGGGAAGAGTGTTCAGGCAGAGGGAATAACAGTCCGAACTAAGGCAAGAGCTCGGCACACTTAAGGAGCAGCAAAGAGGTCATGTTTTCTTTGGAGCATGTTTTATTCATTTCCGCTGTAAAAAATTTACAAAAACTTGTTGGTTTTAAACAACAAAAATATTCTCTCACACTTCTGGCGGATAGATAATCTGAAGTCAATGTATTTTCTGGGCTATTCTTCCTTGTCTCTCCAGCTTCTCATGGCTCTAAGCATTCCTTGGTGTGGGGCTACCTAACTCCACTCTCGGCCGCTGTTCTCACGTGGTCTTCTCCTTTGTGTCTGGATCGTCTGTCTTTTATAAGAACACTTGGCATAGATGTAGGGCTCACACAGATAATCCGCAATGATAGCATCTCAAGATCCTTTACTTAATTACACCTGCAAAAACCCTTTTGTAAATAAGGTCATATGACCAGGTTCCTGCGGTTAAGAAGCAGGGATATGATCAATAGGGCTCCCATTAAATCCATTAACCTCGTCTTAACAAAGATATTGTGCAAGGAAGTAACTGTGATTTGAACCAATGTCAAATATCCTCTCAGGAGTTAGCCTAAAATATATAGTAACGTTTTAGGGATTCTGGCCTGGTCGCCCGGGTAGTCCATGCCTACAATTTAAAGCCTTCTTCTCTTCCAGGCAGTAAAACATTCCACTGTTGACCAGAGCTTTAGAAATATGCTAACTCATTGGTATGACTGACAGTTTCACTAAACTCTTACATCTGTCTTATGTCCTAACACACTTTGCTGCTGCTAAATCCAGGGAAACTATCAGGTCTCCACTCTCTTTTTTAAACTCATGTTTTGGCCACATAAACGATTATGCCTATACTCCTTTATAACGTTTTTGTTGCCTTTGATTTCTTTCCCCTACAGCTTCATCCATATAAGCAGAAACACTTACATACTTTATATGTCTAATTAGTGTACTCCAGTGCTATGTAAGAAACAGAATCAATATCTGTTGAATGCACATGAACTCTGAAGTCCCGTGGGGGGTGGGGGCACAGCATTTTGGTCATCATTAAGAACAAAATCTTGTAAGTAATTATTGAGGGAAAAGGGGTCTTTTACTATTTTCCTACGATTTTGATCTATCAACCATTTATACTGGTTGTTAGGAGTAATTTTCAGATAACTTTTTGGAAAAATATGTTGCCTCCAAATAGGCTCAAGCTAGTGTTATTCTGTACTTAAATTTGTTTTTAGTTTCTGGATATAATATTTTAAAAAATGTGCTCATACTAATTTGACTTTTGAATTTTAGCAAGCATTTTTCTCAAATACATTTTCTCTAATCCTAAGACTTTGTGTAATGATAATTATTTATCCATTAAGCCATAACTCAACACATACGTAATTTTAAGTCAATAAACAATGTAAAAGCCATTTCATTTATTTCCCGTTCATCACACAATTGTCAAAAGCATGTTTTGTGCTATGAGATATGCTGTCAGCAGAACATCAGTGTCACTGCTTCCTGCTGGACACTCCCTAACACCTGCTCTTGCTTGAGTTTATCTTTGTATCTTTAATACAGAGATATTTAATCTCTGTATTAAATATCTCCTCAATCTTCCCTTTACTAATTAAAAAAACAAGCAAAAATGGTATAAATAGACAGTGTTGCTTATAGTAGGAATGTAATATATCCCAACCTTCTAATAGAAAGTTGACATCATTTAAGCCATAAATGATCTCTTACGGCACTGTTTACTCTGCCCCTCCCAAGAAAATGGTTCTTCTAACTTGTGAAATAACATGAACTAAGAAAAAAATAATGTTTCTATGCATTAACTTATTCAAGTTAAATGTAGGCAAGTAAGGAAAGCTGAACCTTCTTAAAGTTTTATTTTAACAATGTGAGAAATGTTTGTATCTTTTAATTGGGGGGATATGTGGGGTAGGCTGCCGGCCCCATGTGCTGGAGGTGGCGGGTTCAAACCCAGCCCCGGACAAAAAAAAAGAAAAATGTTTTTTATGATGTAAACAATGCATTTCATTTAGATGACTTTAAATAGTGAAACATTCCAATTATGAATGCCGAGTGCATTTTACTTCTTCCTCACACGAGTTCTTAAGAAAATAGAGCATGAAGAGATTTTTTAAAAATAATGTTGAAAAGCTTTTTAAAGCTCTCCATTTAAATTATCCTTCACCTACTACTATGAGAATCAGTATGTTTTACAAAAAGTTAGACTTTTCAGAAGGCATAAAACATTCAGGTGTAGCAAACTCTGTACAGGATTCTAACTCCCTTTCCATATCCAGGTGTGCTCGTTTCTCAAGGATCAGGTAAAAGCATCATTGACAATGTGCATCTCTTAGAGATTTGTTTTTTGAGATAAATCCTAGTTTTAATGCACAGGACTTTGAGGTTAAGGTTATTCTGACGCTTTTATGAAAGAATAAAATTACAATTAACGAATTCCAGGAAGCACAAAATGCTGTGCATGGTACTCTGAAGTCCAACTGTAAAGCATGTTCAGAACTGGGTTATTTAAAATTTGTATACCAGTCTCCTTCCATTAAAATCAGCAAGGACGTCTTGCACATTAAGAGAAGAGGTTCCACAGAACATTGCTTAGCTCTCACAGGTCCCTTTACGCTGGCTTCTGTAGAAATGGTGTCTGGCCCTCTACCAAGCCCTGGGAATAAACACCGTCTCTCCCTAAATAGACAATGGTCCTATTCTCACAGGCTTATCACTCACACAAATAAGACATTGCAAATAGTGATACAGACTCTAAAGGACATGATATTTGGTTTGAAAGCTAGAGGTTAAGTAGGGGTTAACTAAGCAAAGGAGTAGGAAATTTTCCCAAAAAGGAGGGATATTTGCAAACCCCTCAGAATGGAAGGAACATAGCACATTTGAAGGAACTGAAAGCGGGTAAGAAGGCCTGGACCTGCCCATTTTACACAATGGCCTCCTTCTGCAGAGTAGGCAACTGTCTGGTCCTTCTAATCTCAGCTCTGCACCAGGTACAGACCTGAGTGTCTTATATCATCTGAGTTAGTGAGGATTCTGTCACTTTTCTTTTCAGACAATGTAAGTTGATACCAAATGCCATTCATAAGAACTAAACCTCTCCTATGGCAGAAATTAGATTAATTTGTTTTACAAGTATATAGGCCTCGCACATATTTTCTTTGCCTATGACATTCTTCTATCAAATATCATATGGATATTTGGTTTTCAGATCAAAAGCCATCCAATGAAAATCTCTCTTCACTATTATGTTTTATTATTTTCTTCACAGCAGATGCTATTTGAGAATATCTGTTTGTTTGTTTGTTTTCCGGCAGGTGAGTTGTTACACACTCCTTAACATATTCTGACATCCATGGCTACCGTCCTGCTAACAGAATATCTTAGTTGTCTATTTGTTTATTATTTAATTATACCCAGCAGAAAGTATTGTTTAATTGTACCCAAAGCCAGGGCACTCAGTGAATAACTTACAGTGGGCATTCAGTAAATAAATTAAAAAAAAAAACTAAATGAGTTATTTCTACCATTTTCACGGTTGTTATAGTTTCTAAATTAGATGAGTACCTTTCATAAAATTCTGTATCCTCGGGAATCTATTCAAGGCTATTCCCTGAGGTAAGTGATTCAGTCCTTCAGAAGACTCTCAAACATAGGTCTCACTATTTAAACGAGAATTTCAAAGGGAATTTATGTTGTTAGCAAGTATATTTTGCAGAATGAAAGGAACTCTTTTTTCTAGTAGAGTTACAGTTACCAATAACCAAGCAACTCAAATCCCCCAAAATAAGTTTAATGAGCAGGCTGGCTAGCCTCTTAATTTGAGAGGTTATTATATAATATTTCTTGTTCAGTGTTAAAATTTCTATTCTTTCAGATGCGAGGGTTTTGTGCTAACCAGTTGCTTTTTAAAAAGAAATCTATTTTATTAAAAAATCATGACTACAAAGAGATTAAAATATCAATAAATAACAATACGATTATAGAAAAAAAGAAAAATGCCATCTAGAAAACTAAGATTTTAAAATTTTTGATGGCATATTCACTCCTAAATTATGACAAATCATCTCTAACTAACATTAATTAATGAAATTTAGACTAGAATCTGAAGAATGGACTATGTAACTTACTCATATTTTTCCTCTGCATTATAAAATCTGAGTTTATTTGTTATAGAATATTTTATAAAAGCCAACCAAAAAAACTAAAATCATCCATAACATCATTATTTACCAATAATCACAACTGACCTTTTAGTGTATATTATTTTGGTCTTTTTTCTACAATGTATTTTAGAGTATGTAGGCTAAAAAAAGCTGTTCTAAAGTGAGGTTTTTGGCTTAACCGCACATCATACATAGTGTCCATGGAATTACATATTTTTCTGTCATATCATCGAAAATTGCTAAAATTAATTGCTCTGATGTTCTTTCTTTTTTTCTTTCTTTCTTTCTTTCTTTCTTTCTTTCTTTCTTTCTTTCTTTCTTTCTTTCTTTCTTTCCTTCCTTCCTTCTTTTTTTTTTCTTTTTTTAGACAGAGACTCACTCTGTCTCCTAGGTTAGAGTAATGCAGTGGTATAACTATAACTCACTATGACCTCCAACTCCTGGGCTCAAGCGAACCTCTTGAGTAGATAAGGTGTCTCACTTTCACTCAGGCTGGTCTCAAACTCCTAATCTCAAGGGATTCTTCTGCCTCACTTGGCCTCCCAGAGTGCTATGATTACAGGTGTGAACACTACACCTGGCCTGATGAACCATATACTTACTTAAAGTCAAGCCCTAAGTCAGCCCCAAGTATTCTAGCTATTTTGATTTATCACCAGTGTGGAGTTCACATTTTCCTTTACTTCTCAAACTTTCCCATGATGTTTCTAGTCCTAAGGCTCTTTTCCCAACAGGATTTTGTGAGGATTTTGCATATCAATCCAGCAGATCTGTATCCAGGTCCCACTTCCACTGCTTCCTGGTGGTGTGAGCTTATCCATGTAGCATTACCTCTTTTATTGTCAGTTTTCTCATCTTCAAAATTGAGATAATAAAATTAAGCAATGTGTGTTGTCATAATAAATAGTACAATACTATAGTACTTTGAAAATAAGTACATAAATTCTTTAACACTCCTGTCATTGACAGATGGAGGTTATGTATCTTCTGTTGAATCTGACCTGACTTGGCGGCAGCGATGCTATGTCATCCAAAGCTAGGTCATAAAATATAACAGAGTTTTTGTGCCTGGTTTACCTGAAACACCATGTACAAAGTTCTCTCCCTTGAGGCTACTATGCTATAAGGAAGCCCCAATTAGCCCATGTGCTGAGACTTCGTGGTAAATCCTGAGATTAAATTTAGAGACAAATATCTATTATCTTCTCCAATAAAATGAACGAGGGTCCTAGTGGCTAGTTGTGCTGGCACAAGGAATGTTTAAGATGAATCTGGAGTATTATGTAATGTCTAAAAATAAGAAAGTACTCAAACAACTAACCTGATGTGGTACATCAAAAGGGTATAGGAACCAATTGAAAGAGCCCCCAGTGGCCAAAATAACAATTTGAGCAACAATTTGATTACTATTACGATTGCAAAAGTAATCCTCACTCAGAGTACAATGTAATTATCTATGAGTCCACTCTTCTATAAATAATTTATAAATAATTTAATGAATAAACAAATAAGAACAGACCAAAATCCCTTGCAGAGTTCCAAATATTTTTGTAAATATTTTGTTCCCAGGGAGGTAGAACATATCCACTCAAGTCTTAAGTTCTAGTTCTTGAAGTGTGAGCTGTATATAGTGACTTCCTTCCAAAGAGGAGGAAGAAAGGGGAGAAAGACACAGCGTAGGAGCCTGAAAATGCCACCTGAAGCTCTGTGATCAGGGTTAACACCAAGAGCAATCCATCATGTCAAAAGTATGTACCCTGGATATGATGTGATGAAAATGACACTTACCTGTGTAATCCTCCACACAAAAACATGTAACCTTTAATCATGAAGAAAATAAGACAAATTTCAACTGAGGGGAAAAATCTACAAAATACTGGACAAGAACTCCTCTCAAAATTGTCAAGGTCATTACAAACAAGAGCACTATTAGAAACTGTCACAGCCAAGAGGACCCTCAGGGAGACATGATGATTAGGTGTAATGTGATGTGTTGGTTGCAATCCTGAAAGAAAATGCACTTTAGATGAAAAACAAGAAAATATGACAAAAGCAAGGGCTTTAATTAATAATCATGTATCATCATTGTTTCATTATTTGTAATGTCAACAATAGGGGAAACTGAGTGTGTGATATAAGGAATGGCTTCACACATATTTGAAACATTTCGAGTCCCATAAACTATTCTTAAACAAAAGAGTTTATTAAGTTAACTGTAATCAATTATGACTGTACAAAACTGTTATGAAATTAAGAATAAAACTCTAGAGGTACCGGAAAATAGCATTTCTAATCCATTGAACATTCAAGACTAGATACATGTATTTTAAAATATTAGATGAGGCTGACAATTAAGTTCTTGAACTCATCTTAGAAAAAGTGCCACATACCTCATTGCTGAATATTACTATGGTCACCTTCAAGTACTCCCAGGATGCTATACACCAATGCCAGCATTTATTTTCTAAGCAATTTTGGAACTCTTTTTCTGGAATGGCCATTAGAGCTGTCATCATATTACCCTTAATGATCTCAATGTCATCAAAATATGTTTCTTTCAGTATTTCCTTTATATGCAGGTAAGGAGAAAAAGTCATTGGGGATCAGATCAAGTGAGTAGGTAAGGTATTTCAATATAGTTGTTTACTGGCTAAAAACTCCTCACAGACACTGCCATGAGACCTGGTACATTGTTGTTATGCAAAAACCATGAGTTGTTGGCCAAGATTTTCAGTTGACATTTTCTTGTTTCTCTATGCATGTTTGCTTGGTATTCTATGCTTCTCACAGTCATCCATTGATTTTGACACAGAATTCAACAAATTTTTGCAATGTTTCGTCCATTCTGCTTGTTACTAGATGCCTTGACCTCTCTTCATCAGTGATGCTTTCTCTTCCCTCAGAAAAACATTTCCTTTATCTATACCCTGCCTTTTTCTTCATGGCATTATCCCCATAAACTTGGACTAACATGTTCCTGATTTCACTGCCACTCTTGCCAACTTTAAGAAGAAATTTACAAATGTTTGTCCATTTCTCTAATTTAAGCTCTGGCATTCTTGAGTGGCACACAAAAACACACAACAACAGTAATGAGCACTGAACACCCTGCAGCAAGACACTGCCATGTGTCAACATGAACACAGCTGTGAGACCCTGATATGCCAAGGTTGTGAACCTGACTGGATGTTTATACAGTGCTGCCAGTGTAAGGACACTGTGGGAATTTTGTGAACTTACTTGTCAGACCCTATATATAACAAAAATCTCTCAATTATTTTTGATGTAATAGAATGTACTAGAAACATCAACAGAGAATCACAATTTTTTTTAGAATTGCTAAATAAATATTTCCACATTTCTAGTTATCCGCGTTCATAATCATTTCTTCATTCCTATTCATGAGAATAAAATTTAAATGCAGATGGCATGCCTTTCTGATTAAAGCATGTGGAGTTCTAGCTCTTAAGGTATCAAATAGTAAATTTCACCTTCCATGGAAGTGCTAAATATGTTGTATCAAATTAACTTAAGACATTTAAAATAATCTGACTCTGGGGATCACTTAATAAAGACTCCTATAATCACCTCAAAGAAATACTTTTCCACTATGAGTAAATGGAAATGCTTTTTGTCCTTTAGTCAAGGAAAATAAACTGAGATACAGAGGTTTATAGTAAGTAATTTAATTTTCATCTAGTTTTCTACTAGTGTGGGCAGGGTTAAAGAGGACAAATTACTTGTCACATCACAACGATCCAGTTGGGATTTCATCTAATGAAGGGTAAAGCCCTCTCAAAGATTTCTGAGCAACTGAGAAAGGCAGTGAAAAGATTGAGAAATGAATCTGTCATTTAATGGTATGGTTTATGTCCCTAGAATAAAGCATGTCTGCTGGAGACGTTTCCTATGAGTCTATTGTTTACTACATTCTAAAAGAAAATTCTGATTATAATATTCATTTAAATATTAATATAGGTGTTCAGTGAACTACAACTAACATTTGAGTTGAGAAGTCACCTACAAGATGAGTTCTACATTCTTTGCAGCTAAAAAATTCAATTACTTAAACAAATATTTACCAACCACTTTCTTTCTAATGGAAGGTTCTTAGCTAGTAAGGAACTCGAGATTTTTATGAAATAAGAAATCAACAAAGTATATAAGACTAATTGTCCCTGCTGTTATTTGACATAAAAGACACAGAAACATGATTGGAAAGAATTCTATAGGCCTTCCCCAACCTTGTAGATAGGGGCCCATAATGTTTGTGATGTCATGGATGCTTTTAACTCTCTAATAAAGCTATGGACCCTTTCTTAGAATAATGACATAAAACACTATGTAAAAAAAAGATAGCCAAATACACTGACATATTGCATAGGCATCAAAAAATTTTCAAGAAACGTGTTCTACTAATGTATATGCTGTTTTATTAAAACATTAAATAGTAACACTGAGCAACAGAAGTAATAGCTTCAATAATTCGAAGTAATGATATGAGCAAAATCTTACATAAATATAACTGCAAAACTATAATTTGAGATGAAAGCATATGATGTTTCTAATGGGAACAGTACAGCAGACACTTCAAATACTATTGTATTTTGTCTTTGTTCATAATTGAAGAAAATGATAGATTTTGGTTACACTGTCCTTTTGTTTCCTATAAAGTGAAAGCTCCTTACTGAGAAAACTTGCACGCATTGTTTGTCCTGCCTAGAATGATGTTTGCCTATAATCAGAAGGAGCAGTTCTTACTCGCCCTTCATGTCCCAGCTTCAGTTAGTCTTCATGGGAAAGCTTTGCTGAACCTCGGAAAGCAAAGCAGCAGATCAGTTACTCCTGCACTTGACTGTCCTTAAGCCCACAGCCTTCCTTTCATGTACTCACTCTTCCTTGGTAGCTTTTCTTTTTCTCTTTCACCTCTCCATGTCGTGTCCTTTACTTAGACTATTTCCTGGCACATAGTAAGTACTCAATATCAGTGTTTGTTGAGTGAATGAAAGGATGATATCTTCCCATTTGTGCCCTATGCTTCACAGCCAGCTTCCTATATTTACAAAGTGATAATCTGAGAAGTTTAATGCAGAGTGAGAGAAAAGGAGGAGAAAAATCATTATGCTGCCATTGTCCTCTCCAGTGGGAAATGCCCTTTTAAACCCACTCTTCTTTGTCTCCACTCAAGCCTAGGTCCAAGCAATTATGTACTGTAATAAAAATAGAAATGTGTGGAATCCACATATCTTCATGTGAATTTTCCCTATTTATTTTGGCTTTTATCAAGTGTCTAAAAATACCATATCAAGAAATGTAAAAACATTCAAACTCTTTGACTCCATGATTCTTTCATTGTGAAACCAAAGGGATAATTCTTGACATAAAAAAGATGTTTTGTACATAGACACTTGTGGCAGTGTGACTGATACCAGGAATAAAGAAGAAATCAAACTAAATAACAATAAGGAAAAGGTATATAACAGAATATTGGGCAATAATTGCAATTTTTTCTACAAAGGATTTTCAATGATTAAAAGTTTATGCTATACTTTTGAGTCAAGTACATGTAGGTATACAAAAATTATATATATAGGAGAATGACATTATTAAATCTATCACTCTGTCCAACAAAACTCTATCCATGTGTATCTTTTTGTGTGTTCATTTAACAGCTATTCAAAATAACAATCATGTTATTGAATCTATCACTCTGTCCAACAATAATCTATCCATGTCTATCTTTTTGTATGTTTATTTAACAGTTATTCAAAATCACAATCACATATAAAATTTAAAAATTCAAAGAAATAACACCAGATTTTGAATTAATTATCTTTGGTAGAAATACAGATGCTTTCATCCTCTACTTGCTGCTTTTTGGAATTATTTGAATATTCTGAGTCTGAATTAACTTATAATGTGACAGTGTATTTAAATCAAAGGCAGTAGTAAAATGTTTACACATCATATCCTATTTCCTGCTCCATTAGTATCATCTTGTTCTGAGATAATGTAGCCTGAAAGAAATAATGGAAGACTTGATTGTACACTAATTTATACATGAGATTATTTGGATGATTTGGAGATTATTTGGATGAATTCCCAAGGAAGAATGCCAGCAGAAAAGTGGCTCTGGAAGGCCAAAACATGACATCAAAGCAGCTACTTCACCAAGTAGATTAAAGAGGGTGCTCAAGAGATTCTAAGACAAATGTGGTTCATGTTTTTATATGCCAAAGTGTTTTTTCACTTAGGGAACACTAACAACCTCTTCTGCCAGTGGGTTCTGCATTTGAAACAGGCCTAAGCTTGGGACCTAGTCTAGGGATTATGACATTTTATTCCAACATTTCCTTAAAAAAATTCTGCCTGTCTCTTTTTCTATAGGATTACAATGTTTCATTAGCCAGCTCCACAAAGCCACGTAGGTCAAGATGGGCCCCTGGATGTCCCTTTGACCTTGTCAGCCATTAGAGTACTATCTGTTTCTTTACGGTGCCATCGTTCCATGACTATTAATGAGCCCAGGTCTGCAACTGCATTTCCTACCGGCAGTCGTGACTTGCAGAGTGGAGCCAGCACTGAATGTCCTAGTGATGCTAGTGACCTTCTAACTGTCTCATTCTATATTTGGTGAATATTGTACTGCCTGAGCCCTTCTGTGGAAAATCATCCACTGGGGGATTCTATGAACCATGGAAATAATATATCCATTCCAGCAGGCCTTCTTTGCCCACTCTCTGTATTCATTCTTCTCTCATTCTCCAGGGAAACTCAGGCATACTACTTTCCTTAGCATTAGCTGTCACTTTCTTTAGGCCTTCAAAAGCCACCTTAGCAGTGAGTTGGACACTTTCTTAAGGTCCTTTCCCAGAATTAAATATTACATCCTGAGAAGGTACCCCCAAGACAATGAATTCTCAACTATCCAATATTATATTTTACCCCTTTGATCAAGCATCCCTTAAATCATTCCCTGGGGTATTTTCCTGGCTTCTGCTAGCAAAATGACATCATAGTAATTCTATAGCCAGGGTTTAAATCTTACTTCCATTTGTTAAATATTTCCATTTACCAATTGTGTCGCTATGGATGAATTACTTATACTTTTCCTATATCTCAATTTCCTCCTATGCGGTAATATCAGTACCTGTCTCGGATATTAATTAACATTATTATATGTAACAATACATGCAAAGTGCTTTCAATTTTCTTGAGTAAATACTCAAGAAACATTAGATATTGGCAGTGTTACTACCCTCATATAAAAGATAGCTCAACTATTCCCTATCTTCTGGTTACCTTAAAAGTGGTTCTGTAGTGCGAGATGACACAGGATCATACAACTACTCATCTAATACTGCAAAATAATCTCCTAACAGTTTCATTCAAGGTCTCTGTGATGATTACAGGGTGGAACTTTTACCACGGTGGTTCTTAGCTTCCAGCCCTTTGCAGCCAACTCTCGTTATGATGGAACATGCTTCATTTTAGAAACTTCTGCCAGCTCTCCTCTTGAGTTAGGTGTTTTCACTTAATCTAAGGCTGCAAACCATAAACTGTCCCTTTTAGCTCATGACGAGTTGACCTTTCTCATGCAACAAGGCCTTCTGGTTAAATGTCATTTAAGATTAGATTGAGAACTTGGGTAAGGCAGCTCTGCCAGGATAAAAAGGTATAGAATGCATGGAAAAATGACATAGCCAAAGTGGAGAGCAGGTCAGGGGGGAAAAAAAGGAACAGAGCATAGCTATAATAGGGTTTAATACGTCTTAGGAGCTAAACTGCAGAAGAGATGGGCATGGCAGACCAGAGCATACCTTAATACCACTCCATAAAGGACCTTTTCTTTTTAGATGCAATGGCATCAGTCAGACTGAACTGAAGTATAGTCGTAAGACACATGGTGGAAAAGACAAAGTAGCTTCTAACAGACTCTTGGGAGAGGCTTATAATGAAATACTTAGAAAAGTATTTCCAGAATTACTACTTTGGAGGGCATATGATCATGTTGGTTACACTAAGCATTCAGAGGAACTCTATACTCAAGAGATAAATAGCTGTTCATTGAACAAATGTCTGAGGGCCTATCACTCATGCTCCAGAAAAGAGTATCTGGTGACATTTACCTGGTTTTGAATCATTGCTCCACAATTTACCAGGTGCATAACTTAGCTTTTCTGTAATTCTGTTCCTTCACCTATACAAAAATAATAATCTGTTCTGGAATTACTGTGAAGACAAAATGACCTAATATATATTAAGGGTCTAAAATTGTACTTGGTATGTGGTAAATTCTCACTAATTGCAGTGACCAATACCATTATGCTTGTTTCTTTGGTACTACGGGTCTGGGTGAGACATGGGTCATACCAGTTGAGGGCTTAGACTCTGTCAAAACCATGACAAACCCAGGGTGCAAGAAGCATCGTGGCTCAGTAGTGCTTCTTTTTAAGCCAGGGATAAAGAGATGATTTGATGTATTTGCTTTATAAGAAATAAAAACTATTAGAAAAAAAAGAAACAAAACTAAGGACAATATTTTGAAAAGCAAAAGAAGTTGTAATGTTCTTTGTTTGGCAAGGCGGAAGATTATTAAGGACTATCTATAAAATGCTGTCAAAAATTGGAATGCCATTTCTTTAAAGAGGCCCAGACAGACAATAATTTGAACCTACAATACTCTACACACACTATTTTTAAAATAAAGGACATTTTGAAATGCAGTCTTTGTTATATTTTATTAATTATTGAGTGTGGGGAAAAACTTTTCCAAACTGTACTGGGTGAAATTTTGGAACTGAGAAATGACTATGGAGAAGCCTTGTACTGACATGAAAGGCACGCTAAATAAGCCCGAGAGCTAAGAAGCTTCTCACTACTCAGTCTGGGCATGGCCTGTGGCTTTTAATGGCACTTTAGGAAAAGGAGCAGAACACTGTTTCCTGCCCTGGGCTCCCTGCCAGGCTGTAGAGGGCAGTTGTACATTAACGTATGGGAATAAATCAAGAACCCACCCCCAGGAGTTGAAAGATAATGTGATGTGACCAGGTCCTTGGATCCTGGAAGTGAATCCTCTGTCCCAGGTCTTACTTGTGGTGTGGATTACACACAGCAAGCCTGAAAGTGTGCTGGGAATCAACTATCAGTCTTTCAAGGGAAGGTCAATGTTTATTAATGAACTGAAAAGCTCTCCATCTACTGGAGTCTGCTCAGGGCTCTTATGTTATTTCCATATCTTTAGAGAAGGCAGAAAGTTAATTTTAAACTGGACCTCAAGATAAAAGACACTTTGCTGTGTCTTTTTATTTTATTTTATTTTGAGACAGAGTCTCAAGCTGTTGCCCTGGGTAGAGTACTGTGGCATCATAGCTCACAGCAACCTCCATTTCTTGGGCTCAAGCCATCCTCTTGCCTCACTTTTTCTATTTTTAGTAGAGACCAGGTCTTGCTTTTGCTCAGGCTGATCTCAAACTCGTGAGCTCAAGGAATCCACCTGCCTCAGCCTCCAGTGCTAGGATTGTAGGCGTGAGCCACTGCACTCGGCATCTCTTACTCTTCTCTCTAGATGTGACTTTCTGGTGAGAAAATTGTCATCAACTCTGATCTAAAGGTTAAAATCGTGCCTTCAGTGAAATGAGGGCCAAACTAAAAATTTTAAACTATTCCATTAGAATTCAACTTATTTATCATTAAACAAAAAGCATTGAGATTTTATTTTATATCAGCCATCCAAGTTTTCTTCTTAAAAATTAGAAAGAAAATCTCAGTGTCTGCCTCATAACATCTTCACAATTATACAAGAAAATATAAAGGATTGTCCCATTTGCTTATTCTCTAGTTTTCTTACTGGTTATTCTTTTGTAGTTCAAATTAACCAAAAAAAAAAAAACCTTGAGTGGTTTTCAAACTCATGCTTTCATGAATCCATTTATTTAGTTAACAAATATTTATTAAGTGCTTCTCCTTTCACAGGGGAGGATAATCTCACAGGCCACTCTGGAGCCTTGTGTGCAGGTGTGCTCATATGCAAGGGGGAAGGGGCAAAGAAAACGCATGTATGCTGTAAAGCAAACCATCAATTTCTTCAGCATTTCTATAATCCATCTTTTCAGCAAGCTGATTTATTCTTTTATCCCACAAATGTGGTGTTCCAGGTATTGTTTTAAGCACTGGCATGGCAGTAATGCCCAAAAGCAGTGTCTCTGCCCATTTGGTGCTTACATTTCAGAAAATAGGAAGAGGAGGGCAGTAACTGCATAAAAAAAGCTGAGTAACAATATAGTACAACAGATCATGTAGGGAAAGTGCTAACATGAAAATAAAGCAGGATAAAGGATGATGGAAGACACTCTACTTTCAAATGACAGGCCAGACCAAGTGACATACATCAGGAGGCATAGAGTGAAGTATGGAATAGAGTGAGTTCCTTTTTCATCACCAGGAATTATACTTGAGGAGGAGGTTATGCTTGGCTTTGGTACACCTTTGTTCGAGTTTTTATGGGATTCTTTTCAGCAATGGATTCAACTGCTATTTAGTAATCCTGGCACAGCAATGAACGTGAACTGCTCGAGGGAGAAATGATGATGCTAGGCAGAGGAAACAGGTCTTGGCAGTTTGCAGAGCCCAGTGGAGGAGAGTGAGTCTGTGCACACTCTACAGAGGACATTCAGTCTTGAGAATTTCTAGTATCTTCCAAACACAGCCTAAACTCACTTATCATTTATTATCTCAGTCTCCTGAATCAAAGCTGTGAGAAGGGAACATGTCAAGATAACAATGGAACAAGATAATGAGTGTAAAATGACACAAAACAGGAACTCTTCCTGAGTGATTGCAAGTATTGTCACAAAGAAAGAAGAGTCAGTTAAGCAAGCGGGGAGGGGGCAAAGAAAACGTGCAGATGCTATAAAGCAAACCGCCAGATTCTTCAGTGACTAATGTAGTTGAGCATCTCTAAAATGATTCATTAATTTTGCATGAGTAAGGATTCTGGTGGGATAGTGGCAGAGATGATACACAATTAACAATTTAGTAGGGTTGAGGAATGGGTACAATAAATGGAGGCAATCAGAGCTTTAAAGGGCATACCTTTTTGGTTAATGATTAGTTTGGAAGTGATTCCATTTAAATAATTAAAATATTTGCTTTAAACTAAGAAAATAATAGAAAATAGCTTGTTAATAATAAAATATTAATGTTCTACTCTAAATTGTCACGTATTTTGTACACTATGTATTTTACACAGGATTATTGACTTTCTTTTCTTTGGGAGACAACAAAATTGATGAGATTGAAGGACAATAATTCTCTCAAATAATTATACATTTCATGATGTACAAGACAAAATTATTCTCACTCCAATGAAGCCTCCATTACAGACAGGCTCTAGTTACACTTATGGTGGACATTTTCAAATCTGCCTATGATTTTTGTTTAGTTTCTCAATCGCTTTAATATATATCTCATTTATTCTCAACTTCAATGAGAAAACGGAGTATCAAAAATAATTTGAAGTTTCTAATAGATAAATGATAGTAAATCACTTTTTTTTTTAATTTATTTTTTTTTATTGTTGGGGATTCAATGACGGTACAATAAGCCAGGTTACACTGATTGTAAATCACTTTTATTCAAGCTGCTTCCATGGAACAAAGTTTTTACATCCCTGGATTTAGGTGCAATTCTTTTTCCTTTCATATTATATAGATTTTTAAAAATGTATGTTATAAATATGTATTGGTTACATTATTTTAAAACTTCATATTAAAACAAAAATCTTTCATATCGTGATTTAAATTTGCTTTCAATTAATTTCCCTTCGGGTGTTAGGTCAACAACAAATTCTTCTGTAATTGACAGCTAGGCGATTTACACATTTGAAGAGACTTCTCTTTTGTTAACATGCTTCCTTTTTCTTCTTTTCTTGAGGTTTGGAATTTCCATTTCCTTCTACTCTGCCTTCTGCTACAACAGTCATTTTCTTCCTCATCCAGATCATTGTCTTGTGAGTGAGAAACAGCTTATCTGTGACACCTGATCCTGAAGGAAGAGCTAAGGTGTTATTTACTTGGAGAATCTGTCAAGGTAGTCTAAGATAACAGTAACTTTTTAGCACTCTTCAACAAGACCATTTATGTTAAAAGTTTCAGTCGACTTAGATCCCTACATTTGATTTATACCCACTATAATAAGCTAACCACTCCCAAACACCCCCACTAAAAGTTGTGCTTAAGCATTCTATTTTCAATCATAATTAAGGCCTTATAAATTTTTATTAATACTAAATTTTTATTTTTTAGATCACCTGACATCATCAGGTACTGGATCACTGCCAACCAACCTCTCAAACAAATCCACTGTGTGAGAAGCAGCATTGGAGTAATAATGTATTATTATTGATTCTTTCGTCTAACATGGTTTCTCCTTCACCTAGACCCGAGGTACTTCATACATGGTAAGTACACCCATACACTCTTGCATAAGTAATTGATGAAAGTGTTAAACAGATCAGCATCAAGGAAAGATTCTTGCGGGATGTTATCAGAGTCCTTTCCTTGGATTTGTAATGGTTTATAAACAAAATATTTTTGGTAAGATAATTTATTTCTTTATTATTATTATTTTTTTGTAGAGACAGAGTCTTACTTTACCGCCCTTGGTAGAGTGCCATGATGTCACAGGACTCACCGCCCTTGGTAGAGTGCCATGATGTCACAGGAAGCTCTTGGGCTTCCACGATTCTCTTGCCTCAGCCTTCCAAGCAGCTGGAACTACAGGCGCCCGCCACAACGCCCGGCTATTTTTTGGTTGCAATTCAGCCGGGGCTGGGTTTGAACCCACCACCCTTGGTATATGGGGCCGGTGCCCTAATTTAGCACTTACTAATGATTGTCCTTAAAATTATTGTAACAACCCTAAAAATAGGTCGTGAAGAATCTGATGAGAAAAGCAAAGCACTAAGAGTTCCAAATCCGGGTGAGAAAGGGAGAAAGCATAGTTTTAACCTCTGCTGTCCCTATGTATTTGTTGATGGTTCTTGTGCAGTATCTCCAGGATGAGCCCAATTACTATCAGAACCTTCGAAGTTACTTTCCTTCTCATTCATTTTGCTTCTGCAAGTTACCTTTTCCTTGTGTACTAATAACTTTGATTTGACTCCTATCCATTGCACCTGAGTATTCTATAAAGATATAAAGGTGTCCGTGTGTCCTGAAAAGGAATTCTTGTTGTATACATATGTTCACTTTGTTTTAGGAACTAAATATATTTGCATAAGACAAAGAATTCATCTTCACTCAATCTGAATTCAATCAGAGCTTCTTGTTAGCACATTATAGTATGAAAATCTGTACCAACTAATCTGAGACATAAGAGAGATAAAAAAAAAATATTTGGAGAGAGTATCTGCTGGAAAACTGTCCATATAAAAAGATAATCAACTAACTAGACTGGAAACCAGAGAGCAGGAGAATAAAGGGTCTTGTGTCATCTACACTCCAAGAGTTTGAGTGGAGTGATTAACTTGTTGATACCATGAATAAAAAAATACCTCCAGTTGGTGCTACTAACAGGTCTGCTGGATGCCTCCCTTCTCCTTTCACATATCAGAGTTCTTCACAATTCTTAACCCCAAATCATTGTCTCTGACCTCTGTCTCCAACTTTTTCTCTATCCCATTTTCTTATTTCTATACAAAAGTCATGGTAGGAAAAGTAGGACTGGAATGAAGACCAGGGCAGAGGCCACAGTGCAACATAACAAAACAAGCTCCACGTCTGCACTTGACGAGTGAGGGTAGGTAGGGGTCTTCTCTGCATCTGGAGACATAATACACTTGTTAGACACCAGATCACTGCCAACCAAGCTCACCTATCACTGACAACCAAGTGCACAGGATCATTGCCAACCGAGCTCACCGATCACTGCCAACCAAGTGCAGCAGATCACTGCCAATCAACCTCACTGATCACTGCCAACCAAGTACACCAGATCACTATGAACCAAGTGTACCCTCACCTGGCCACATCTTTTACATCTTTTACATTTTTTACAGTGTTGACTTGCCACCACATTGATAGTAGCAAGATACACAGTATTAAGGAAACAAATCCACTGTGCGAGAAGCAGCATTTAATTCTGTATTAACTGAATGCTCTAAAAATTTTATTTTCTTTCTCTCTCTCTCTCATTTTTCCCCTAGAAACAAGTTAAATATCAGAGTGTTACAAATGAAAAAAAAAAATTCCATTTGCCAGCTGCTAATGTGTCAACTAAAGGTTGAGAACAAAAGTGGCGAGACTGGACTAAAGTCAGGCAGTACTCCAAGGTAAAAAATCACTTCTACTAGCTGGAGTTATCGGTATCTATTATTTGTTGAGGTAGAATATTTTGTCTGCAGTTAACCATTAGTATTATTCTGCAATGCCTATGTTCCTTTGGGAGATCGGTTTTCTTGAACCACAAAACAAATAATTCATATTAATTGGAGTGCTCCATATTTACTAACTAGACTCTGAGAAGGGTACTGACCCTGGAAATTCTGACTCATTTCAAATAAAGAAAATGATAATGTGTGATTTCTAATATTGAACAAAAAAGCAAAGGGTAAAAATTTGTTTTGGAAGAGTTCCTTGAAAAAGAAAGAAAGAAAGAAGGAAGGAAAGAAAGGAAAGGAAAGGAAAGGAAAGGAAAGGAAAGGAAAGGAAAGGAAAGGAAAGGAAAGGAGGAAGGAAGGAAGGAAGGAAGGAAGGAAGGAAGGAAGGAAGGAAGGAAGGAAGGAAGGAAGGAAGGAAGGAAGGAAAGAAAGAAAGAAAGGAAAACCACAAATTTATAGAGAAGAGGTGGAGAAAGTAATAGCAAAATGAGATTTAGGGGAGGAATTTTTGCTACTTTCAGAAATTTTAATTCCCCATATTATTTAAATTTCATGCATATTACAGTTATTGCAATTCCTTGTTGCTTCTTAATTAGCTATTTAACTTTTTAAAAAGCTTTCCTGAGGCATGATTGAATACAAAAAACCTCACATATTTAATGTGCACAATTTGATTACTTTGGACATTTGCCTATACTCATGAAACCATCATTACATCAAAGTAATAGATATATTCATCACCTTGAAAAATTTCCTTATGTCCCTGTTTGTGTGTATGGTGAGAACACTTAACATGACATCTACCTCCAACAAACTTTTAATTGCGTCATATGTAGTATAGTCTTGTTGATGATAGGCACTACTTATACAACAGATCTCTAAAAGTAATTAATCTTGCATAATTGAAACTTTATTTCTATTATAAAAAATGATCAGAATAGAGAGCCAAGAAATAAATACACATATGTGTAGTCAACTGATGTTCAACAAGGGTGCCAAGAATACACAATAGGGAAAAGATAGTCTTTTCAAAAATGATGTTGACAACTGAATAGCCACCTACAAAAGAATGAAATTGCCCCCTTATTTTGTACCATACATAAAAATAAATTCAACATGGATTAAAGATATAAAAGTTAGACTCAAAACTGTAAAACTCCTAGAATAAAAGATGGAGGAAAAGTTTCTCAGAATTAGACCTGGCAGTGATTTCTTGGACTCTGGATTGTTTGACACCAAGATCACAGGTAACAAAAAACAAAAATAGACAAATGGGACTATATCAGATTTAAAACACTTCTGCAAAGAAAGCAATTAACAGAATTGAAAAACAACCCACGTAACAGAAAACATGTTTTCAAACCATATATTTGTAATATATGGCTCAGCCCCAAAATATATGAGGAACATTATATATAATTCAATAGCAAGAAAACAAATAATCTGATTCAAAAATAGGAAAAGAACTTGAAAAAAATTTCTCAAAAGAAGGTATAAAATGGCCAATAAGTATATGAAAAGACTCTCAGTGTTACTGATCATCACTGGAATGCACATCACAACCACCGTAAGATATTAACTCACACCAGTAAAGGTGGCTATTATAAAAAAAAAACAAAACAAAACAAAGATGACAAGTATTAGCAAGAATGTGGAAAAACTAGAATGCTTGTACACCGTTGGTGGTACTAATATGAGTTATAGAAATATAGAAAATAGTATGGCGGCTTCTCAAAAAGTTTAGCAAAGCTACCATTTGGTATAACCCACAAAGACTGAACTTAGGCTCTCAAAGAGGTATCTACACCCCCAGTTTCATTGCAGCATTATTCACAACCACCAAGCTATGAAAACAATAAAAATGTCCGCCGACAGATGAATGGGCAAAGAAAATATGGATATTACTCTTCCCTAAAAAAGAATGAAATCCTGCCATATTCAATAACGTGAATGAACCTGAAGGACACTGTGTTAGGTGAAATAAGCCACTCACAGAAGCACAAATGTGACATGAGTCCACTTCCATGAGGTGACTAAAATAGCCTGATCGAAGTGGAGACTGGAATGGTGGTTACCAGAGGCTGGGAGGAGGAGGAAATGGGGAGCTGTTCTTGCTCCACTTTCAAACAAATGTGTTTCCTTTTTCTTGATTCAGACATACTCAGCACTGTTTTTAAGTTATCTACCAAAATTAGGACTTACTTTAGATTTATGAAAGATAAGAGAAAATGAAGGAGAAGAAATAAGCAACTCCTGATAAATGCCAAAGTGAATGTAACTGAATTCTGAAGAAAAAAAAAAAAGGAAAAGAAAGAGCCAGAATTTTGTATAATTCTTGACGAGACATACAGGATTATCAGTGGTTCTCTAACATGATCCCCAGTTTAAGGAGTGTCTAGGTAAATTGACAAATTCTGGAGAAATCTTACCTTTTCTCATGAAAAAGTTTATCAAGTATTAATTATCAATCATTGCAATGTGTAATTCCCATTTGTCTTTGACTAACTAAATGATTTAAGGACAATTTTATTTCATAATATTGTTTCTCTTGTTGAGGAAAAAAATGTTAGTATACCTTTATCATTTTTTTTTCAAAAAATTAATTTTTTTTAAATCCTTAAAGAGTCAAGTAAGAGATATTTATTACTTAGGAAATTTTAATTCTTGAACAATGATTCTTTATATACATACCTGAAAATGTGATGATTTATAAGTGATACATTTATGGTCACAGTTTCAGATTCTGAATATATTGAAGGATCTCTCTCTATATCAGAGTGAAGGAAAAATGTAAAAGGATATTTGTTTTTAATATGTATTCCTTAGGCCATCAGTCACCAGTACATTGTATTCACACGCACACAAAAATGTCCAGTCTCTTCATCCTGTAGAGTTGTAGGTAGTCAAACTCTATCCAAATATCCAAATTCTTTCCTCGTCCATGTAAAGATGGGGAGAAAGAGGGGAAAATTATGGAATCAACAAATAACTTCCTATTTCAGATCCCTACAGAACACTAGGCTTTTAGCAGCCAAAGGTAGGGTATAGACATTAGTAGTTCATGCTGTTGTTTGAACAATATTCACCTTGTCTTGGTGCAAGGCGATAAGGTGAGGCTGTGAGGTGAGTTCACTTCATAACCCCCTGGCTCCACAGACCTCCAGCTCCTTCCCTTTGCCCCACCCAACTCCGGAGGCTGTATGTTCCCCCCTATGGTGGTAGGTTCCATCCCGATCTTATCCTTCTTTAAGGCCAGTAATCTCACAGATCTACCTGGCGCCATGTCAGGAAGTGGGGTCCTTCGTCTGCCTCTGTCTCTATTTATGCAGTGAATTGAACCCCATGAAGACTCTACTCCTTAATGCAGGGTGGAATTTTAGTTTCCAACCTTCATAAGTCCTTTTAACACATTTACTTGGCAAATTCATCCCCATAATTTTTCTCTTTGGAGAGCTTTTGCCACATTCAGAATACTGAACAAAAAATAAACAATATAATCCAATAAAAAGATAATTTTGTTATGACAGTTTCGAAGATTGGTCTTCAGAATAACAAATAGTTAATGCTAATTTGGAACTTTGAAATTCATGAAAGATGTTCTTAGTCCAATGTCACTTGATTATTCCTTGGTGATATTAATTCAAACAATGCAGTGGAAACAAATACACTGTGATCTTTATGTTTAGTTTCTGCATACATTAGTCCCTGTGATGAGAAAAGAGCCTTCTTTTTCCTTAGACAGTATGTTCTTTTAGCATCCTGTTTAGACTAATGTTCTCCTTAAGGCTTACAAAGAATTAATTTTCATTTTATCTAACTACCCTCATGTGATTGTCTATTTTCTCAAGAATGAGCCTTTTTTGGTATATATGCATCACATTTATCAGTTCTCCTAATTTTTTTTAAAGACCCAAGAACACATTTAGCAAGAAAAAATTAAAAACAAAAACTGTCGAATAAAATTCTTTTATTTATGCAAAGAATTCCCCAATAATGCATTGTCAAATAACACATCCGAAAGAGAAAATAGAAAAGTGGAAACTACTGAATCACAGTACAAGAAAACTGGGAAATGTCTTATTATTAAGCCACTGACATCTTTTACACTTTCCTGCCATCATGGAAAGGAAGCATCCTGTTTGGTTCTAACTTAAATATGTTAAACAAGTTCTTTACCAAATTTGCTTTGTAATTATATAATCTTGTCTCAAAAATTCTTTGAGCTTGGGAAATAAAGTAGCAGCAAGAGGAACATCTTTGTATAATTTTTTCTCACCTCATCTGCCTTTTTTATCCTTTTTTTTTTATCATTTGTGAATGGTAACAAAACATATGGGTAGTAAGAAGACCTAAAGCATAGTTTTTAATTTTTAGCTCAAAGTATGGGAGCCCTACAGTTATTTTTAAACTCAAACATCTCAAGTTAAGGAGAAGAGATTTCTCATGGAATTCTGAAGTGGAAGTACAGAAGTGTTCTGTGAAGCTGTGCCAACTGAGTAATTTTCCTCTTCCTCGGTTTTTAAATAGGTATAACGGGACATGGGACATACGAAGGATTTGCCAGATGTTCTGCAAACCACTGGAGATTTTTAAAACAGAGAGTTTGTTTTCCCATTGTTTAGCAGCCTGTGGTTTAGGTGGGATTGAATGCCTTACAAACCCTAATCATAGATACTTCAAATTGGCCTAAGGCAACAAATACATTAAATCCCCCTGCTGTAGTGTTTCAGTCAATGTAGAAATGCAAAGGATCCCAGAAGGCAGCATGCGACTATTCAGTGGTGATCAGTGTGGGGGATGCACTATCCCCTACTTGAGCTGAGCTAGCGAGAACAGCGAAGGGAATAGTGGGTCACGTCTGCTACCTGGAAGCAGCTTGCAAACAACTTGGTAAAAACTGAAGCTGCTGACAGTAAAGGGAGGCAGAAAGAAGTACAAAGCCTTTCCCCCAAACGCATACTCTATGCAGGCGTTTAAGCCTACACACTCCTTTTGTGCGTGTTGTGTGTTCTGTTACTTGTGGGTGATGCATCTTTTCCATACACTGAGCAAGGACTGTAGACCATCGATCTTTTGGAGGGTGTTTTCCCTGAGTGAAGGTCTTGTCCTTTTTTCACGTTTGTGTGGTCCCTCCACCCCACATTCTCCTCCTTATGTAAGCTCCCTTGTATTGGTGGACAGCTGTTTTTAAATTTAGTAATATAGATGGCATCATTCATCTTACTCATTTTAATGTCTGGCTATAGCTAACATGCTTTATGACAATAGTAATTTTCAGGGGAACACATACATGAAACATATATCACATATGTAGTTACTGTATACTATGATATATACAAGATAATGTATACTGCATATAATATAAAATATGCATCTTTATGTTCTCTCTTCCTGTATGTGTGTATATGTATACATACACACACACACTTTTACTTGGATATGAAGTTTTACTTTTTTTCTCAAACAACAATAATTTTAATTCCTTCTATTATCCAGATGTATACTTCTTGTCTTTTAGTTCTTATAGATGCTCAATATTTCATTAGGAATGTACATATATTATTTTGTATGTTTTGATATTTTATATATTATATACATGTATATTTATAGTCTTTGTTTCAAAAGGACATAGTGAGATAATTGATAAAAAATTTGAATAAGGTATACAGATTAGAGATAATATATCAGAATAAATCCTTATTTTGATGATTATGCTCCATGTTCAACAATGTCCTTGGCTTTAGGAGAAACACACTGATGTATTCAGGAGCTAAAAATTCTGCCTTAGGTTTAGAAAATAACTCTCTCCTACCTCTTTTGTTCTCCATTTAAGAAATTTTCTCTGGCTCTTTCAGAGAAGAGGCAAGAAAGATAAAAGAGGTAAAGAGACATTAGGTCTTTTGTAACTGGTACCAATATAATTTGCAATGATGCTTTCTGGGCTTGGTGGTTTCAAGAGAGAATGGGTGTTTGTATTGCTTCGCTGGAAACATTCCTTTAGACCATTTGAGAATGCTTCTCAAGATGCAGGCCATGCATTTTCACCCAGCTGGCTAATTGCATTTCTTTCTTCAGTGCCTGGGAATTCAGTACTTCAATGGGTATACCTGTATAACATCCCTCTTCCAGTGGTAAGAATTAACATGACTTCATAATTTTCTGCGAGGCTCAGCTTTGGTCCTGGGAAATATGAATACATCCTTGGAATTGATAAAATCCCCAAAGCTAGAACTTCGCCAATGCAGCCACGTGTCCTCACTCAAAGTATCTGGTTAGCCTGCTTTTTAATCGAGTTAAAGAGTTAGAGTTCAGGGTTTATATAAGTTCCCTCTTTGTGGGCCCCTACTGCCTCTCTGCATGGTTGAGAAATAGAGGGCCATGCTGCCCCAACACACTTGCTCCTGAGTAAATTGCAAACTTTTAGTTCTCATTCTTCTCTTTCCAACGTGAATTCTTGGTTTATGATCTCATAGCCTCTGCCTTGTCTTTTATAAATACTGCATAAGATGCCCGCTATCTTTCTTTGAAATCTGAGAATGTTAACCATCTATTTTTGTCATTGTTGGCTTTCTGTCACCTTAGCTAAAACAGATGACAAATTCCATTTTAGCGTTCTACTGTTTGCATTACAGTAATTCTCATCTGAGAGCATAGTGGGATCTCCTTTGAGTTGAAGTCGTATATGTCTTAGAAAATGATCTAGAGTGGTTACTTTAACATATTCATTTTCACTTTTTAAGTGCGTTAAATATTGTTTATGTTATGCCTCTTGAGATTTGGTGTATGTCCTATTTTTGTTGCCAATGATGAGAAATATGTCTGTATTCACTGTTTTTGCAGTTTATATTCCAAACAACTTTCTAGTTTGTCAAAAGTTAATAGCAATGTATGAACTGATTATATTTACATAGTCTGGTGCGGTGGCTCACACCTATAATCCTAGCACTCTTGGAGGCCCAGGTGGGTGGATTGCCTGAGCTTAGGGGTTTAAGATCAGCCTAAGCAAGAGCAAGACCACATCTCTACTAAAAAATAGAACAACGACAACAATAACAACACCAACAACAAAAAACTAGCTGGCATTTTGGTGGACAGCTGTAGTCCTAGTTACTTGGACTAGGACTGAAGAAAGAGGGTCATTCAAGTCCATGAGTGTGAGGGTTGCTGTGAGTTCTGACTCCACTGCATTCTACCCATGGAACAAAGTGAGACCCTCTGTCTAAAAGAAAAAAATGTATATGCTTAAACTGATGTGGATGGAAAACTAAAATTATTATTGTTTTTATTTATAAACCTAAATATCAAAAACTTCTTCTATTACACCAAAAAAGATTATTGCAATCAATAATTGTGAAGTTATTATTTAACAGATCTGTCCCATTTCTTTTCATCCTGTCAAGATTTAGTATTGTCACTATTCGCTATTCGTTATTTTTGTTATTCTGTTAGTGTATAGTGAAAGTTCATTACAGCCTTCATTTGTATTTCCTGAGGACCAGTGATGCTGAGCTTCTTCTCCTGGGTTTATTTGTCCTCTGTACATTCCTCTTCCTTGGTGAAATGTTTTCCTTTTGTTTTGACCATTTTCTCTTTGGATTGTTATTCATCTTAATTTCAGTTGAGCATTGAGTTTTCTGTGTTTTCTAGATATAAGCCTTTTATTGCGCATGTGTTTGCAAATATTTTTTCCAAGTCCATAGCTTGTTTTTTCTTTTTAATCCTCTTAATAGGGTTTTTCACAGAGAAAAAGTTGATAATTTGATGAAATCCAATTTATCATCTCATTTATTCTTAATATGATGGAATGAGAATGGCACTGTATTTCCATTATGTTTCTATAAAAACACATTACCTAAAAAGAAAAAAAAGAATTACATCTTTTTTGTGAGAAAAAAATCTGACAAATTCAAATTGAGAAACAAAATTTCTACAAAATACTTGACTTGTACCTCTCAAAACTGTCATGGCCATCAAAAACAAGACTGTGAAACTGTCATAGTTTTTAGGGGCCTAAGGAAACATGAGTATTAAATATAAGATGATGTCCCAGGTAGTATTCTGAAACAGAAAAGCTAAAAGCTAAAGGAAAAGCTTTAGGGTAAATGCTAAGGAAATTCAAATGAAGTATGAACCTTAGTTAGTATCAACGCATCAGTGTGTGTGCATTGTTCACTATGGCAAATGTACTATATGACTGTGAATGTTAATAATAGGCAAACTAGGTGTGAGACACACAGGAACCCTCTGTATTGTTTATACAAAATTCTGGAAATCCAAAACTCTTATAAAAGTAAAAAGTTTATTTAAAAAATAGAAAAGTAACTGCAATTTAAAGGTTAAGTAAATTGTTCAGTGCCACCAGGATGAGAAATAAATGGAATTGGGATTTGAATGTAAGTCTGGAGAACTAAAGTCTCACCAGGATTCTACAGGACAGAGGTAATGCAACTATGGCCTTCCATGTCTCTTATGTACAATTACAACTCACTGAATTCTAAAAATAAATAATACTCCATGGAATAGATCTATTTACCAGAAAAGACTGACTTTTTAATGCTATCTACAATATAAACTTTCTTTGTGCCTCCAAGGAAGTTATTTGATTAAGAAAATTACACACATAACACAGAAGCCAAGTCTCAAAAACATCAAAATGTGAGTAGAAAAGTGAGAACTGTTTTGTAGAAGGGCTTTTTGTTGTTGTTAAAACATTAATTCTGTATTTCTATTGGCAGTGTATGAAGAGTGAATCATATATGTGTATATATATTTATAGATATCTATATAGATATATAGATACATATATATACATATATATTCAATTTGAATTAAAGGATAATCTTGTAATTTTTTGTTAATAAATATTGAACAAATATTTAAAGGATATTAGCTAAATACTCTAAATTATCGATTTCACTAGTCACAAAATCATTATTCTGCTTGAGGGTTTTTATTTCTTTTGTCTTTCTCTGGTTCTAGGCAAGCTCTCGTACTATTCAATTTCATTAATCTTCCTCTCTAGGCATAAAACAAGGCTAATTTCTCCTTTTCTGAAATTTTCTTTCCCCTCCATCCTTCTTTTTCTTTTTTCTATTCATTACCACCCTTTCCCCTCCCCTTACACATATTCCCACTATTAAAACCTGCTATCAGCAAACCTAAGCAGTAGAAAGTCTCTGATAAACCAATTAACACTAGGGTGTAAATTGCTGGCATAGCCCAAAATGTGTTAAGTAGTTAGAAATATTTGCATGTTAATAAAGGACAGAGCATTTCCCCCAAAGGCTGAAGTTTTAAAGAGGAAATTTTAGCAATAGGGAAATAGGAATACTCAGTTAGGGCCTATCCTGTTCCTGCTCTATTTTTGTCCGTTTCAATAGACAGGTACTGAGCAAAAAACATATGACAGATTTTGAGGATTCAGAGATATGCAAGACACAGCGCTGGGCTTCCAGTAACATGCAACACAATGGTGGAGGTAACTATAAAAGAACACAAGAAGTGCCATAAAAAGTAGATAAATACATGAGCCTGTAAAAGAATGGAGAAGGGCAACTAATTGACCTTGGAATCAAAGTAAGCTTCCCACAATATTTACAGACTAAACAGCATTGGTAATATTTACAGACTAAACAGCATCGGTAAATATTGCTAGAGCTGGTGGGGAGCCAACCTTGCATTCCTGGGATCAATCCCACTTGGGTATAATGTGTTATCATTTTTATATATTATTGGATTGCCTTGGCTAAAATTTAATGAAGTTTTTCCTCCAGAGTCATAATAAATATTGGCCTGTGATTTTCTTTCCTTGCAATGTTTCTGTTCAGTTTTGGTATCTTAGTGTCACTGGCTTCCTCCTGGTTGTTTTAAAATTTGTACTATACATCTTCAGCTTACTGCAGGCTACCTTCAATGGTATTCCACTTCACATACAAACGTCTGGGTGGTAACAAGAATCAGATGCATTAATATTTAGAAACCATTTTGAATAAGACCTAACACATCTTTTAAAAATAATTTGCCTTTCCTCCATAGAATGTAATCTTCAAGAAAAAGTTGTCTTTCTTTGTTTTGTTTGCTATTGCATTCCAAGTGCCTAAATCATTTTGTTTGATAATTTAAATCACTGCTTTGGTTTCAAAAGCACTGATACATGCAATGCTTGGGGAGCAATGTGCTTTCTAATTTCTCTATTTGAATCCTTACTATCAATTATCATACAGCAATGTGGTGAAAATGGACTTAGTCCTATTTCCAATTTGAGAAACTGGTCCCTTAGGAAAACTGAAAGCCACAGAAAAAATTTGTTTCAAAGTACTTTCCTTGGTAGGCTTATGCTTTGGTTTATCTTTCCTTGGATTTGGCTTTTATTGCCTTTAGAATAGAGCTTGAAATAAGAACATATGCCTTTAGCAAAGGGGCCTATTTTTGAGAACCTAAGCCTTTCTACTACAATGTAGAGGACCCTGTAGTACTTATGTGCATACCCTAAGTGACACAAATTCTAGTTAATTTTAAAATATATATATATATATATATATTTTTTGTAGAGACAGAGTCTCACTGTACTGTCCTCGGGTAGAGTGCCATGACTTCACACGGCTCACAGCAACCTCCAACTCTTGGGCCTACGGGATTCATCTACCTCAGCTTCCCAAGCATCTGGGACTACAGGCGCCCACCACAACACCCGGCTATCTCTTTGTTGCAGTTTGGCCAGGGCTGGGTTAGAACCCACCACCCTCGGCATATGGGGCTGGCGCCCTACTCACTGAGCTTACTTTATCTTCTCCTTTTCTCTATCCCTTCATCCTCCACCTTCCCACCTGGACTTCAGCCTATAGATACAGTGATATCTTGGAATCTGAACTTAATCCATTCCAGAACCCCATTTGAGTTCCAAATTGTTCAAGTTCCAAGATAATTTTTCCCTTTTGAAATAATAGAAACTGGATAAACGTCTTCCTGTGTCCTACAAACTCAAATTTTCAAAATGATTTTAACAGTAAATACACTGGATTTTAAGGTAAAATATTAAATAATAATATTTGAATAAAAATATAAATTAATAAAATTAAAAATATAAACCTTAAAATATAAAGGCCTGCTTGGTCACAATTGAACACTTGATCCAAAACATCCCTGTCACTGTTCACAAACTCCTAAACTCCTTTAAAAACTTTTCTGCTGCTTCGGGATTAGAATTGGCAGCCTCTTCATGTATAACACAACACTATGGATCCCAGGCCTTTTCTTAAAGTTCTCAAACCATATTGGCTTTATTTTTTGTAAACTTTATTCAAATTAATATTAGGGTACAATATTTAGGTTACATTGTTCTCATTCTAGGGTAAAGTTCCATTTGTAAAAGAGCCCCTCATCAAGGGGGCATGTTATACACCCTCACAATGTGCACATTAGGTGAGATCTCACCTCATATGCTTCCTCTTTCTGATATATGTCTTCCCCTCTCCTGCTTCCCTCTGCCCCTGAACTGGACTATAATAGTGTTTTATTGTTTAGGAACATGTAATTGTTTATATATTGATTTCCTATCAGGATGGAGTACACTGGATATTTATTTTTCCATTCTTGTGTTACTTTACTAAGAAGAATGTATTTCAACTCCATCCAGGTAAATGGAAAAGATGTAAAGTCTCCATCTTTTTAATGGCTGCATAATATTCCATGGTATACATATACCACTATTTGTTGATCCATTCATGGGTTGATGGGCACTTATGCTGCTTCCACAACTTGGCAATTATGAATTGAGCCACAATAAAATTCTGGTGCAAATGTCTTTGTGGTAAAATGATTTTTGTTCTTCTGGGTAGATACCTAGTAATGGCATTTCAGGGTCAAATGGAAGGTCTAGTTTTAGATCTTTGAGAATTCTCCATACTTCTCTCCAGAAAGGCTATATTATTGGGATTGCAATCCCACCAGCAGTGTAGAAGTGTTCCCTTCTCTCCACATCCATGCCAGAGTCTGGTGTTTTGGGACACTGTGTTATGGGCTAATCTTACTGAGGTTATGTGATAGATATAGATATCACCTAACCCCTATTGGCTTTAAATTCCTCCTTTTGATCACTAGTATAAGGCGTGCCTTTCACCAAGTCATTGTGGAGGACCTTGGCTTTCTCACAAATTATCATCCCAGAAATCACATCACCAGCCAGCTGTTTTTCATTAATTCATACTAAGAGGAGTTTTTCCATCTCTTCCATACTTTTTGATCTCCTAGACAACATCAACCCCTCTCACCACATCAACTGCTTTGATAGCTTCTTTATTTTTTAAAATGGTCCAATTTAGGCATCCTTAACATAAGAGGGAAATCAGCCACATGTATACCACTTTCATGCTTAGTGATAAGATAGTTCTTAAATTCAATGGTAGCTGGAACAGCTTTCCTTTTACTCTCATTATCTTCACTACACTTTTTAGGACAAATGGCAAATATACTTAGTTGTTATATATATATTTAAAAAAACACAAAACAGGCACAAAAGAATAAAATTAGCAGCAAAAAATCAAATGAGATGCTTTCATTACAGCTCTCAACAATAAACTAAATGACAGAGTGGGGAAGCATAGGCACAAATCACATGAACAACGTGCTGGGCATTAAGGTTCCAAAGCAGAATTCACCTTCTAGGCAAAATTTGCTTGAATTTTTCATTTGGATTCCAAGTTGTTCGAGTTCTGGGGGCGTTTGGATTAGGGGAAAATACTGTAATTGCATTATTAATTGTAACCTAGAATAAACCTTGCAAGAGTTAAAGAAATAAATTGGCTTCTGAAAAATGATAGAAGTTCATGTCTTAGATTTCCCAGAACCAGACATTGGTGGTCTGTACATAAGTCAGTTTCAGTATAATTTTAATTACAAAGGTCATTCAAACAATATATTAGAATTAGGGGTCTATTTATTCCCTGCTGATGAACACAAAGGCAAGAGATTGGTATCACAAATCTAGTTCTCAAAAAAAAGGAAGGAAGGGAAGGGAATGAAGAAAGACGGGAGGAAGGAAGGAAGAGAGGGAGGGCAGGAGAAGGAAAGAGAAGGAAAAAGGGGAGGGAAGGGAGAAGGGACAAAACAGTGAGGAAAAATCCCACAATAAGTCTAGTTTATAAGTGAAAATAAAGTGGTAAATGGTAAATTGTAAGCTAAGACATTCTTACAGTTCATTTAAAAATGAATGAGAACAAAAATGGATAACTGACAGCAGCATGTCGGCACGTACAACTTTAATTTAATCTTGCAACTTGGGCTTTTTTCCAGAATTCTAAAATTCAGGAAATAAAGTTTAAAAACATTATACTTAGGTGACTAGGACAGTATGTTTGACTAAACATACTAACACCCTCAAAGGAATTAACTAGGTAGGTTTAGCACCTACTCAAAATTTAAGTGACTTACTTTTGTTGTAGAGATACAGTGAACATGTTGAGCTGTGTGTGGGTGTGGGTGTGTGTGTTAGTGACATTTAGAAACAGTTCTCTTGCCAAATATTATTTGAACAATGGTCATTTTTCATCACTCATCTAGCAGAATCCATAAACTAAATATTGAGATTATGGCCCATGACCTTATGGTAACTCACTTTCTGTTCTGCCAGCATCTTGAGTTTTGAAAGTTAGTCTCATTCATGTAAGTGCCACCTTCCTAAGCCAAGACTTCCATTAGGTCAAGATTAATGTAACTAATGAGCATTCTGTGCCTGTATTTAAAAATCTCCCCACCCTGTCATTTGTACTCCCCCTTTGTGATCTGTCATTATGACACAGTCATCTACGAGATAGTGGATGTCGAGCCAAGTTTAGAAATCCTGTCATGGGACTGATTCTCCTTTCTCCCACCTCCTTCCATCAGCCCCCACCCCCAGGAAAGAATTTATGCCTGTGACTTTTGCATAAGTTAACAAATTCTCCTTAAGAACTTCTTAGGAGGAGATTTAATTACTTAAAAGTTGTAAGCTCTGACCTTGTTTTACCAAGCTTCCTGGTTATTCTCAAATCCTTCCTTCTGGTACTTGGACACGGTAATAATAGTAACTACTTCCTCCCAAAATAAGCCTGACTAATGGGGAAGTTTACAAGATTAATTGCAATAAAAAAAAGATTAATTGCAATGAGTTTTGCAGAACGCTTGTCCTAGAAAAAATCAAGAATTTAGTAAAATAAATACATCTTTTGAATTATAATCCATTGAGAGTTTAAAGTTACAATGCCAACATCTCTGCTTTACTATCTGTGAGGATAAATGCCATTTTAAAAGACAGTAAATTAAACAGCAGTTGCACATTGTTGAACTAATTATTTGATATTATTTGATACAGTGAGAGTAAGCACTTTCTAAAAATGACAGGCAAGTATATATAGAAAGTCATGAGCAAACTCATATAAATTAACTTTCAAATATACAGCCCAATTTTTCTGGACATAAATTAGCAATCTTATACTTTTCCTTTTCTTCCAGTCTTTCTCAGCCTATCTCCTCCCTTGACTATTTCGGTGTCAAGGGTTAATGTAAAAATTGTGTCTGTTTTCTTCAAAATGGAAGGCAACCAATTCTCCTGGAATCCTCCCAGGAAGTCCTGATTTCTGGGTCTGGTTATTTCCTTACAGAACTCAGATGTTGGAATGATAGAAAGGAAAAGAGAAATAGAAGAACAAAAAGGTCTTATCAATTCTTATACATTTTTTACCATTTCTAACTTACCCTCCTCATTATAAAAACTCCTGAAACATGAGCTTATATAAAAGTCTAACCCATGGGTAAGTTCAGCGTGAAATAAAAGGAATTTAATAATTATCACAAAACACATCTACTGCTACAGGTTCTTATCATTCTACCAATCCTCAATCTCCCTCTCTTTCTTCTATTTACCTAATATCTCGATACGAATTGAGAGTAAGATACAGTTCAAAAGTTAAAACTATGTCTTGTGTATTCACCTAATTAATGCATGGTTAAACTTCTCCTTGTTTCAATGGGATTATAGCTTAGGGGGATGAGGCTGTATTGTCCATAGTACTGGCGTGGTGTAGCTAATTAACAAATGTAGGTGTTTGATTGATTTATTTTTAAGTGGAAGATCAAGTGGACTTAGCAGAGTGAAAGATATAATACTTTCTATTTTCTGCCTCATATACTTAAAACTATTTCTTGGTCTTTACAGAAGTAAGGAGCTTACAGAAGCACAGTTGTCCCATGGTATCCTTAGAGAATTAGTTTCAGGACCCTCATGGGGACTAAAATCCATGAATGCCCAAGTCTGTTATATAATAGTATTTGTATTTTTACATACATCCTCCTATATACTTTAAATCAACTCTAGATTACTTATAAAACTCAATATAGAGAACTCAAACGTATTAGCAAGAAAAGAACAAGTGTTCCCATCTCAGGTTGGGCAAGGGACTTGAAGAGAACCTTCTCTGAAGAAGACAGGTGCACGGCCTACAGACATATGAAAAAATGCTAATCATCCTTAATCATCAGAGAAATGCAAATCAAAACTACTTTAAGATATCACCTAACTCCAGTAAGATTAGCCCATATCACAAAATCCCAAGACCAGAGATGTTGGCGTGGATTTGGAGAAAAGGGAACACTTCTAAACTGCTGGTGGGAATGCAAACTAATACATTCCTCTTGGAAAGAAGGTTGGAGAACACTTAGAGATCTAAAAATAGACCTGCCATTCGATCCTATAATTCCTCTACTAGGTATATATCCAGAAGACCAAAAATCACATTATAACAAAGATATTTGTACCAAAATGTTTATTGCAGCCCAATTCATAATTGCTAAATCATGGAAGAAGACCAATTGCCCATCAACCCATGAATGGATTAATAAATTGTGGTATATGTACACCATGGAATATTATGTAGCCTTAAAGAAAAATGGAGACTTTACCTCTTTCATGTTTACATGGATGGAACTGGAACATATTTTTCTTACCAAAGTATCTCAAGAATGGAAGAAAAAGTATCCAATGTACTCAGCCCTACTATGAAATCAATTTATGGCTTTCATATGAAAGCTATAACCCAATTATAGCCCAAGAAGAAGAGGAGAGGGAGGAGAGGGCAGAAGAGAGGATGGGTGGAGGGAGAGTAATTGTTGGGACCACACCTACCGTGCATCTTAGTAGGGTACACATGAAATTTACTAGGTGTAGAATATAAATGTCTTAACACAATAACTAAGAAAAGGCCATGAAGGCTATGTTAACTAGTTTGATGAAAATATTTCAAATTGTATATAAAACCAGTACATGGTGCCCCATGATTGCATTAATGTACACAGCTATGACTTAATTTAAAAAAAAAAAAGAATTGCTGTGTAGTTGCTATGTACTTGCTAAAACAGTATTGTTTTTATTTGCATTATTTTTATTAGACTGCTATTTAATGGTTTTTTCCATCTGTGGTTAGTTGTGTCCTTGGATGCAGAACCCATGAATTCAGAAGGCCAACTATTCAGTCAGAAGAAAACACAGTGCAATGTGTTTCTTTCAAGCTCTAGATGTTGAGAAGGAAGGAAAAATTGTACTGTGGTGGGAAGAAATTCAAGTTAGCCAGATATCTCTCTGTACCGTGAAATGTTCCCCATAGTTCTAGTTATATGCTATGCCTTATATATATTATATACATTAGCTTCAAGGTTAATTTAATTTTTTATAGTGAGAAGCAATAAAATGGAGAGTAACTGATTTCAAAATTTTCTTTAGCCCACTGAAGATAAAAGCCCAATATTGAGTTTTGAATGTTAGCACTATAATTAAATTATTGGCAACTGGAAGATCCATATTAAAGTTTTATCAAACTATCTATTAGGCCTCTGACCAGAGTTTTTTAAATGACATCCATTTGCAAATCAATTAAATTAACTGTTCAGAATAACTTATGAACAATTGGCAGACCTTTAATGAAGACTCAAGGATAAATATTTCTTAAAGACACTATTTTAAGAATAAACACATTAATAATTAGTGTTATATTAGAGGGCCTTATCTTTAGGCTAAAAAATATCAGGAAATCAGGTCCACAGATAATGTATATTTTCATTTGGGAAGGAGAGGATATAACCATTTTAAAAATTCCCATTTTTTTATTATTTAACAGTTGATGTATTTTAATGTAGGCTTTCATCATTTCTGTGTGCATAATTTCACACTGGCTTGATTTTCTCTGGGATTATTTTTGTTGTCCCAAGCTTCCTGCATGGGTGTGAAATTATGTATTACATCTGGTAAAAGATTGATGATTTGTATCTAAACTGTTTTGTGTGATTAGAGCAGGTTTCTCCTAGCTTAAACTTCTATTAGTTCATTGCCCTCACAAGGTTGTCTCTGAGATTAGCCAAACACCCTTTCTAGTATTTTAAAAGGAAAACTTTTTGGCAATCTAAGAATAAGAACCTAAAATCTACTGGATTTTT
Organism: Nycticebus coucang; assembly: GCF_027406575.1. Classification (NCBI taxonomy): domain Eukaryota; kingdom Metazoa; phylum Chordata; class Mammalia; order Primates; family Lorisidae; genus Nycticebus; species Nycticebus coucang. Next base: position 158,297,317 of record NC_069780.1, on the reverse strand, counting down.
CTATGACCCCCCCAAAATGCTGGACCACACATAGACCCCCATTGCGTACTTCCTGCTGCCATTCCAGTTTTTAAATAAGGTCTTTCTGTCATTCCATCATTTAATCTTATGACTTTCCCCTGTATTCTTTATTCAATTTGCAAATGTGTTAGTAGGCGTATTTAGTTATCCTACAGAACATATTAAATACTAAGAGTTCTTCAGTTTTGCATCTGTCACAAAAAAATTGTGCAAATTAAAATTTTCATATGTATATACATGTTTATGAGTCTTAGATATTGTCAAAAGTAATTGGTTTGTCATTTGTTAGTATAGTTCTTTTTTTGCATTTGATTCAATTTGGGTCTCTGGCAGTTTGTTCTTTGTGTTTCCAGATTACTATAGAGTGTCTAGAAAGTTTGTGTGCCATTTATTGTATTAAAGGAGTTGTATATAATTAGTTGTATTAAAGGAGTAAAGAATAGCAGGAGAATAAGATGGGAAATCATTGGGAACCGTGAGTTTTCTTTGTCCTAAATCTACTACCTTTTTTCTTTAGGTAAACTCCAGTTAAAGAATCCTCAAACTTAGCCAATTATCAGGATCCCCTGTAAAGTTCCAAATTAACAACTCAGCTCCTTCCCAAAATTTCCGGTGTGACGTGTTTGTTTCAAATGAATCTTGACATTATCTTTGAAAGAAATAATCATGATCTGAAGACCAAAAATCCTTAGACAATAATGCATAGTGGTTGTTCAATAAATATTTGAATTAATAAATTAATGAATAAGAAATTTCAGTATTTAATAAATTAATGAATAAGAAATTTTACTATTCAACAAGTGTTATAACTACAATTCTTCCAGATATTTGAAAAATCAAGGGGGATGCAAAAAGAAATATGGCCAGTTTCTTGGCCTTAGGAAGGTATTCACATTAAATGATTAAATGACTAAAGGTAGCATTCGATTAATTACCAAAACACCAGGTGGAAGTGCTACAGCTTATCAGAGAATAAAAAAAAACTAAAGAGGCAAAAAAAGTTACACTCATTCATTATCATATTATTATTGAACCCTGTGGGGCAAGTTTGGGGAAATCAGAGATGGATAAGACAGAGTGCCTGATCTTTAGAAATTTTCTGGCTAGTGTAAGATAAACGTCTATGGCAGGTTTGAACCTGGCTGGGGGCCTGACAAACAACAATGACAACTACAACAAAAAAGTAGCTGGGTGTTGTGGCGGGCGCCTGTAGTCCCAGCTACTTGGGAGGTTGAGGCAAGAGAATCGCCTAAGCCCAAGAGCTAGAGGTTGCTGTGAGCTGTGATGCCACAGCACTCTACCCAGGACAACAGAGACAGACACTGTCTCAAAAATAAATAAATAAATAAATAAATAATAAAATAAAGTAATAATGGTATTATATCAATAAGACTTTATGAGACCTCACAGAAAAGAATGATTATTTATATATATGGTGGTGGTAGTAATGTTCAAGGAAAAATTCACAGGATAAGCAGTGCTATGAATTGGGTCATTTTTCAGAGGCACAAGGTCACTTGTACTTCAATATTGCTAGATCTCAGGTATTAGGCAACTTTGTACACAAAAAATTTTCTCTACTATTGAAGGTAACTTAAGCATTATTCTTACCTTTATAGTTTTGGAAATGTCAGAGTAGGTACCTAATATTCCAAACTCTTATATGTAAGTAAGTTATTGCATTACCTCTAAAGATCATTCAAAATATCGTTTAATCCAGTTGTAAACAAGATCATTCCATCTTGAAAGAAATTTAGAATGCTAAGTTTGTGTTTTAACATAATTTCTCGCTAATTCAGAAGAGTCAGATTGGTCAGTGAATTACGTGCCAATCAATAATTATGAGGAGAGAAAATGCATTCTGAGACTAGACATCGAATATAGAAAATCTAACTTAGGCAAGATAAGGTAATACATATCTTTATATCATAGGAAATAATTAACCCTGCTGTTTTTATTTGCTACCATGGCACACATTTTCAGAAAATTACTTTTAAAGCACTTAATTTATTACTCTAAAAATTCACCCCCTAAAAACTTTTCAATCATCCTAACATCTCATGCAGGGAAAGCTTCATATGCCATAAGCAGTAGTATTAGTATACCTCGACAAGTATTAGTATACCTCATGCTGGGGTGAGGAGAAAAAAGGTATGATGCTACCTTAGAACAGAAATATTTCCAAAATGGAAGTATGCCATTATCATGGTATCAGTCTTGTGGACGTGTGGCACATGCTGTATGGAATAGTAAAAGCACATTACTCTATATCCACATTTAATGTATTAATTGTATTAATGTAGTCTAGTCTCCTCAAGTCAGCTTTCTCAGTCTTGAATAAAGTCAGAATACTTAGAACGTTTAAGCTATCCGGCTAGATAGCAGAGATAAATCAGAGTAAGATAAGAATGCTTGATATGGACATAGGTTATCAAGAGAAGTTCCTGAGTCTTTATTTTTGAATATTTTTAAGAATAAGTTTGGCAGCCAGGTGCAGGGGCTCACACCTGTAATCCTAGCACTTGGGAGGCTGAGGCGGGTGGATTGTCTGAGTTCATGAGTTCGAGACCAAGTTGATCAAGAGCCCATTCCTAAAAAATAGCCAGGCGTTGTGGCAGGTGCCTAAAGTGCTACCTGCTTGGGAGGCTAAGGCAAGAGGATAACTCGAGTTCAAGAGTTTGAGGTTGTTGTGAGCTAAGACACCACAGAAATTTAACAAGGTCGACCAAGTGAGACTCTGTCTCAAACAAAAACAAACAAAAAAGAATAAGATTGGCTATTGCCTACGGAGTGTGACAAAGACAAGACACGTGAAATAGGTCAGGCTACATAAAAGGGGCCTTAAAGGATGTTGAGATGGTTCACATTTTATTCTGTAGGTAAATGGGGAGCAGCTGAATGTTTCTGATGAGAGATGTGATAAGATTAACACAGTCTTTTGTTATATTATTATTTTATTGAGATAACAATAAAAACATATGTCTCCTTTCCTGTAATTTATCTGATTAACCATTACAGCAAATCTCAGTAACAGTTAAAGAAGTGTCAATCAAATATTTCAGAAGCTCCATAGTAATCACTCAAATCTAGTCTTCCTGGAAGTATTGGAAAGTTGCAGTTTTCAAATCTCTAACATACAAGCAGTAGAGACCTTTTGAAAAATGTACTTCTAAGACAATTAAAATTATCTGATAGTCTATTTTGTACTTTTCCCTATAAGGTGACATTTTAGTATAATTTTAGATTAGAATTTTTTTCTCATAAAAAGGCTTATGTTATTAAGGACAAAAAATAGTAGTCTTGTATTAAAAGGAAAGGAAGGAGTTAAATGTGTGCCACTTTGAGGTTAAAGGAAAGTAATGGCTGTATCATTCAGTAATGATGCTGAGCTACCTTTTAGCTTTCGGAATGAGCATCCATTGATTTTTTTCCCTCCAAATACAGGCCATTTTTGTTCTCATAATACACAAGAACAAGAATCACAGGGCCCATAATAGGGAAATGAAATTTACACATAATGCTGTCATGATGCTTCCTACAAAATAACCCCAGAATTGCATCTTAGGGATCTCCTGATGCTGGGATTGTGTTCATGAATACAAAACGCACCAGTGTGCTGTGAAATAATCTGGGAAATTACTTCTATCTGCACAATCACTTTTTTAAAAAATGGATATTTACTTGACCTTTAACAGGACAGCTTGAATAGAAATTTTGAGACAGAAAATTATCATTTCAAGTTAAAACTGGAGTGAAAAAGGCTTTTCATTAATTGTGTTATTCTGAGGACATATTTGAAATAATGAGATCAAAAGAGAGGAGAGCTCTTGACTATTTCTAAAATAAAGGAATGATATTGAAAGTTCTTTAGCTGAACTGGCTGGTTCACGGAATGAGTGAACAGGGTCAGTAGCAGCTGATATCCCTTCAGCAAATGTCTTCAGTCCCCTTAGGTGTGAGCCTTGGGGTGGAAGGTTGCCATCAGGACCATTACGACAAGGCAAGGACAGTGCCTGGTCCAACTGTGAGTGTAAGTAGGTCAGGGATCCATTTCTACATCTGAAGCCACAAAAAGAAAAGCAAAAACATGGATCATCATGATTTGTTCAAACTGCATAGCCTTACATCTACTTAAGGAAAGGAGAATTGGCAGGCTAAGAGCTTTCCGCTTTGTATAATGTAGCTTTTAGACATGGATGTATCTTGTCTTTTCTCAGAAAGACGGGGGGGGGGGAGGGGGGGGAAGAATCTTAATATCATCCCCTAACTGATTTAATTGGATGACATTCAAAAAAAGTTCACTACTATATTGGACAACGATACATTGACCTTGGAAACTTCTGACATGGATAGGTGACTCGTGATAAAGTAGCTTACATTTATGAGGAAGTCAGATCAATTTCTTTTATTAAGACTCACCTGAAATAGCAAATCCTTTTAGTGTTCATACAAGTAATTTGAAAGTGGTGACTTTGTATACAATGGATTTTTTTTTTGTCTAACAAAAATAGCTCCCTGTGCATCAGCAGTTAGTAACAAGCAGGGGGGAATGTAAGTGACTATGTAGAAAAATAATATCAACTGCAACACTAAATACATGTCTTACAGAGAAATGCAATAAATCTGCTGTTTTCCTACAATAACATGAAAAAACTCAGACAAAAAAAAAAAGGACAAAAGCAATAGGTAAAAAGAAATGTACCAAATTGAAAAATCTAAAAGAGGGAGTAAAATATCCTAAAGCTTGCCTGAAAATGGGGTGTCAGATACTTGGCCAATAACAACATATTTGCCAGAAGGACAGTGAATTTGCTGAAAAAGATGGTTTGGGCTCACAGAATAACATTATTTTAAGAATTCAGTTGAGTTCAAACATTATTATTGATGGAAACATTAAACAATACTTTTGACTGCAGTATTATTCTGTACTTTGCTTTTAGCTATAAAATATACAGGTATGTGTTTACCCTTTGGCAAAAAATGCCATGGTTAAGAATATAAACCGGAGCAGACTGACTCCTTCAGTTCAAATTCTTTTTTCTGTTGTTGTTTTTTTGTTTGTTTGTTTGTTTGTTTTGTTTTGTTTTCTCCTTAAAAGCTGCCCTTTTTATGCTTTCCTCATCAGTATGACAGAGAAAATTACACCTTCTTCACTGTTAGGATAATTAAATGAGATAATAAAGGTAAAGAGCCTAGAACAGTGTTTGGCACATGATAAATGTCCAGAAAGGGTCAAAATTGTTATTCAGAAGCCCAGTGCCCTAAAAGTGAGGTGTATGAGTCAGGTTGAAAACTTCTTGTTCTAGGGCTTTGAGAAAATATATTTATATATCTAGGATCTTGTTTTCTTCATTTTTTAAGTGATTATTAGCTGTGTTGCCATGCTAATAATCACTAAAATATATGGCTACTGAGCCTTGAAATATAGCTAGTCTGAGTTATGAAATGCTGTAACTGTAAAATGCATACCTGATTCTGAAGACTTCCCATTCCCCAACAAAATAATGTAAAATATCTTATTAAATAATTGAATATCTATCTAAAATATCTTATTAAGAATTTTCTTGGTTACAGGTTAAAATGATAATGTTTTGGCTATTCTGGTAAATAAAATTCATTGTCAACAATAATTTCACAAGTACCCTTTCTATGCGTATTAATATGGCTACCAAAATTTACAATTACTTAAGGGGCTCATTTTATATTTCTATTCCACAGCACTGATTTAGAGAATCTCAAAGTCTTTTGGTCTTAAATGTATTAGAAGTCTATGATTGTACATTGAAATTAAGATGCTGGCATGGATGTGAAGAGAAGGGAACACTTCTACACTGCTGGTGGGATTGCAAACTAATACAATCTTTATGGAAAGAAGTATGGAGAATTCTCAAAGAACTAAAAGTCGACCTTCCATTTGATTCCATAATCCCATTATTAGGTATCTACCCAGAAAAACAAAAATCATTCTACCACAAGGACATTTATACTAGAATGTTTATTGCAGCTTAATTCATAATTGCTGAGTCGTGGAAGCAACCCAAATGCCTATCAACCCATGAATGGATTAATAAATAGTGATATATGTATACCATGGAGTACAATTCAGCCATAAGAAAAGATGGAGACTTTACATCTTTTATATTTACCTGGATGGAGTTGAACACATTCTTCTTAATAAAGTATCACAAGAATTCAAAAAAATATGAAAGCAATCTATAAACAATTACATGCCCACATGAATGATAAAACACAAAGATAGTCTAGCAAGGAGGAGGGAAAAGGTGGGGGAAAATGATTGGTGGGAGGAGGGAGGCACAATGTAAGGGTGTTCAGCACGCCCCCTGTGGGGGGGGGGCTCTACTACAACTAGAACTTTACCTTGGGAGTGAGAATAATGTAACCTAAAAATTTGTACCCTCGTATTAATTTGATATAAAACAAAGAAAAGAAACCCAAAATAAAAATAAATTAAGAAGTATTTGTTACGTATTTTTTCTAAATAAGGCTGAAAGTAAAAGTGATAGATGTAGATATTCTTTACAATACCTCATATCTCAGATTTCCTTTTAAATTTTTAGGAAATTATGAGAATGTGAAATCACCAGCCTATTCCTAAAGTTAGAAATGTCAAGTTTCAATTCCAAGAATCTCCCACCCTTTTTTCATATCTGAAAGAAAGCTGGTAGTAATAAGCATTTTTATGAATTCAGTTAGTCACATTTTTTTGGCAGAAGAGCACTTCAATGCCTTGATACTATGTTCCCCTTTATAGAAAAAGTTTATTGTTCATGTGAAAGTGGATTTCATTACAAAAATTCAATCTATTGAAAGGTTCTAGTTAGTGAAGACAATGATTTGCAACTCTTATCTCTCACTTCCCCAATCTGACTTTAAGTGATTTTACACTATATACCCTATATATATGTTATTTATAGAACATATATCAGTATATTAGTCCATGTGTGTGTTTGTGCATATAAGAAGTGCAGTATAATCTAAGAGTCATTCTCAGCAAGTGCTTAGCTAATGTCAAGACTGGTGGTGATTGCATCTATTTATTCAGTGAATTATATTTATAGATTTGTATGTATTGAACCATCCTTGCATCTCTGGGAAGGTGAATCTTTTTTTTTTTTGATGTACTGCTGATTTTGGTTTGCTAAAATTTTACTGACAATTTTTGCTTTATATTCACAAGAGATACTGGTCTGAAGTTTTCTTTTTTAATTACGTTATTTCCTAGCTTTGGTATCAAGGTAATATTAGCTTTATAGAATGTGTTGGGGAGAATTCCTTCCTTCTCAATGCTATAGAATTATTTCTGCAGTATAGGTACAAGTTCCTTTATGTAGGTTTGGTAAAATTCATGTGTAAAACCATCTGGTCCAGGATTTTTTTTTTTTTTTAGTTGGAAGACATTTGTATTGTTTCTTCAATTTTGTTTTTTGGTATTGTTCTGTTCAGAGTTCTATTTCTTCCATTATCTGGGTGAAGGGCATGCTTACAACTTTGAACTTAATGTGTATAAAAAAGAAAGTATGTAAACAAAACACATGTACCCCCAATACATATTATAAAATTTAAGAAACATATTTATAATTAACTGGACAAAAGTCAAAGCTTAAAAACTTTTTTTTTTTTTGCAGTTTTTGGCCAGGGCTGTGTTTAAACCCGCCACCTCTGGCGTATAGGGCTGGCATCCTACTCCTTTGGACCACAGGCTTCACCCAAGCTTAAAACATTTTTATCAAATACTTATGCTTGAAAAACATGCTATAATGAGTTTTCTTTAAAGAGGTATTATGGTATTCCCAGCACTTTTGTACTGCTTAACACATAGTGGATAAATATGCATCACAAAATGCAGAAGGTTACCACACATTTGTTTAACCATGTCTAGAAGGTCCTGATATCCATGGAAGGTAAGAACTGTGGAATCTATGACGTGATTTGCAGTTGCATCTAAGAATATGGACATATGGGGCCTAAAGTATAAACAACTGAACATGTGCATTAAATAGCATCATTATTTTTCATATTATTTATTTATTTATTTATTTATGTATTTTGAGGGGATAGTCTCACTTTATCGCCCTGGATAGAGTGCTGTGGTATCATAGCTCACAGCAAACTAAAACTCTTTCCCCAGCCATCCCAGTAGCTGGGACTACAGGAACCTGCCACAGTGCCCAGCTAGTTTTTCTATTTTAAGTAGAGATGGGTCTCACTCTTGCTCAGGCTGGTCTTGGAATTCCTAAGCTCAGGAAGACCACTTGCCTTGGCCTCTCAAAGTGCTAAGATTACAAACAAGTGTGAGTCACCATTCCTGGTTTTTGAGTAAATATTAAATACTAACTATTTCAGTAGTTATCTTTTACATAAGGGTTGTATGTGGAAAGATAACACCTTACATTTATATATTGTTTTCTTATTTTTAAAGGACTTTCATATGCATTACTTCACTTTATTAAGACAATTCTTTGAAACAAATAATGAAACGATTGATCCATTTGTTCTTTACAGAATGTGTATTAGAGACTCTTATTTTTTAAAATTTATAACTCTCCGATTTTAAATGGACTTTAATTTTAATTCTTATTGTTTACTTAGTTAATAAAATCAGAATTGCCCTCTCCCACAATTGGAGAATGCTATTTTTCAAAGACTATCCAAGAGCATACTGTGGCTATGAATTGAAAAATAATTGAACATTATTGTCCTCAATCTCCCCATTACATAATCATTTAAACTGAGGTCTAAAAAAGGAAATTTACTTTTTCAAACTTCTTAATAATAGAGTGAGAACTTGATTTCAGTTCTCCTAACTAGTGTTCCTTAACCATTATCAATTCATTCTTTCTATAATTCGTATCTCACTTGAAAAAAAAAATAATTATGCTTTGATTCTAATTGCTTCTAGTGCCTTCATAGGATTGTCTACATGAAGGCTTTGCAAGCATGGAAGCAGAAAACAACAACAAACTTGTGTTCTTAGTCCATTTGAATAAAATGTTTGTCTGCATTTGAAAGTAAACACATTCAAAGAAATGCAGTTTTTTGGCTGTCATTGTATCATCCATAGCCAAATTCTGTTGATTTCCCTGAATGTTTTTCAGCCATCATTTTTTCTTTCATCTACATTCACTGCTATAGAAGAAGTGGTGGAATTTTCCTATAGCTCTGTCTTTATTCTAAAGCTCTCAAATTAAAGCTTCATACCATTGCCAAACTCTTATACTAAAATGGTTTTATTATTCAGTCACTACCACCTTAAATATATTTCAGTAATTCCTGAATAGCTAGAGGAGAAATTAAACTTCACTTCATATTTAATACCTTTTATTACTTTCCCAAAATTCCTTTTCTTTGTTCTCTGCCTGAAATTTGTCATCTTCACTGAGATTTGAGATGCAGCTCCATATGGTAATGATGTTAACAAGCCTTTCTGATGCTTCTTGTAGATTTTGGTTTCATTATTCTTTGGTACCGCGGAACATCACGGATATCTTCATCACATAGCATATATATCCTGGTGGTATTGCACTGATTTCATATATACTTTTATCTCACTATATTATGTTGTGGATTTTTAAAAATCCACAGTTTTATTTCCCTCATTAGAATATTGTCTTAAGGTTAGGGGCCATGTCGTTTACTTTTTAATCGACAACTATGCTTTAATTTAATAAGTTTAGACTGCATTTTAACACTAGACGAACATGGCCTGAATTTATATTCTTAGTTCCATCAATTCCCAACACAGTTTTGGTCTCTAATCATCTTTGTTTTCTCATCTGAAAAATGGAGGTGCTATCTTGGGATAAAGCTGAAAGAACTGAATGCATCAGCAGATGTGAGATAGTTAGTATAATAACAAAATCAGATTTTGTTGTTGTTTTTGCTAATGAATAATGCATTACGTAACAGAGTTGTTCCAGTGCCATACAATTTGGTTGAGTTGTAATTGTACAAAAGTCCTGAAGTTAGGATTGTATTTGTGTTTTAACACTGGATAACGGCCAAAGAGCTAAACATTTACTCAACTGCATCTTTTCAAGCGTTTGTCACTGGCTCAGTGAATCAATTGACCCCATGATTTATTACAATAGATCAAAATATGTATAATTAGGTAAAGTTACCAAGTAAAGCACTGAAATTTTTTTTTTTACATCATTTCCTGAATTTAGTTTCTACCAAAAGACTAGTGTATTTTCAATATTGTAGCTCTATATTCAAAAATTATTTTAAAACAGCAAAAAGGATTTTTTTATAAATATTTCTTAAGGTTAAATATATCATGATTTGAAAAATAAGGTGACACACACTTGTTTTGACAAGTTTATTATTTTTGTGATTTAAGTGATTCAACATGTACCTTATCTGAAATCTTCTAGTCTATGGAAGATTTCTTCTAGTGCCCATTTGACCACTTAAAGCCCAATAATGGATTTCCTCGAGTGAACTCGGAGTGGAAGCTCTACTTATATGTTTTAAATATGTTTATTCCAAAGTTGATAAAAAATACAATAAATGTGGGTATAAAAACGGAGGACATCTTTAACTGCAGGTCCTGTCTGTAGTCTCCTTCTCAAATAAAATTGACTTATTGTCTGGGTTTAGTTACCCAGATTTGATCATGCTCGTCCAGAAGACTAAACTGAAATAGCACTCACTATATATTTAGTTTCATCATTTTTCTATATAATATTCCAACTCAGATATGCTAGTGATAAAAATAATTTTCCACTGAGCACACAGACTCTGCTCAAAAGCCTTTTACATAGCCTAAATTTTGGATCAACTCTTTCTGACTTGAGAACTTTGAAGACATAGTCAGAGATGCTGGTAAATACCCCCTGGCCTGGTGCCACCAGGAGATCTATTATTCAGAATTTAGTCTTTCTAGCAAAAATGGCAGAGCTCCTAGTTGTCTGGACAATTTGCCAGCAAGAGTTATCTCTTCAAGAAACAAAGTCTAAGTTCAAGTAAATTAATGCTTGCACCTGAGGCTAGAACGGTTATATGGGTTAATGTCTGAAATGTCACCAGTGCTGGATCAATGGGATCCTGGAAGATGTGAAGAACGTGCAACAAGCATCACATACTAACAAAAAGAAAGACGAGATGCTGAGTGCGGTGAGGCCATGAAGAGCTAGAAGATGCCTCTTCTGGGGATCAGCTGCACCATCTGGACCTGTAATGTTTTCAGGGCAGTTACAGAGTAATTCAAAATAAGATCTTCTAATTTTAGAAGTCATTTAGAATCTCATTCTAAAATAGCAACTTGTAAAACTATCTAGTGAATTTCAACTTAAATGAGCAGTTTGGCTAAGACATCATGAAACAAGTTAACTCCAAATGTGCTTTTTAAGCCCTCAGTGTATCAAATGACCTTAACAGTGGCCAGGGTTATATATAGTATGGATAGACAATGTTATATTCCTTTTGAAGATAGGTTCTCTTCTGCACGTATTGTTTTCCATTTGCACAGATGTACAAAGATGTTCTCATAAAATCATAGCAAACATGAAAAGTGCTCTGGTAGCAAATTCCCATCAACACTGAATTTCTCTTTGCGCCCTTTACTGGTAAAAGTTGTTCAGGGTCGAGAGATGATGGAGAGAATGTTTTGAATGAGCCAGGAAATTAGCTCATGGCCTTTTCTGCTAAGTATACTAGCTAAAGCTCCATCTGACATATGGAAATGAAAGCCTCATTGCTTCCTTAAAGTTCCATGGGGTGCATCTTTATAATTTACTCAGTGAGAAAGCCTGAAATTGAAATTCTTAAAAGATTACTCTTTTAATTACCCCCAAGACCAGCCAAGTCTGGTTTCTAGTGCCATTATCATCTTAGACAATTGTACTTAATTCCATAGTAAGTGAATGACTATTATTCACATGAGATGAGAGCTTTGGAGAAATAATGCAAATAATATAATAATATATATAATGTCTTATATATAACAATAATATATACATGTTTTTAAACACATGACAAAAGACTATATCTACTTTTCTTAAAGGGCAAATTTTAATTTTAAACTTTCATTTGCATAAAGCACTTTCAAGTAAAAATGTGAAAGCAAATGGTGCTAACTGACTGCTATCATTATGTAACTTGATAATTTTCACATTGGTTAATAACACATAATGATAGTGGTGATCAGGGCCACAGATGGATACTTATCCACATCAGGAAACACAACCAAGTTTAATTTAACTCTATAGGGAATAAATGGCAGGGGAATTCATTCCCCCAGGAGAATTGAGAGGTGAGTAGGTAATTTCTGTGTGTGATTACTGAAATACATTTATTATCTAGCATGGCTGTGATAACTGATTTTTCATATTTCATCACTATATGTGATACGGAGTAATGTATTTATGGGGTATTAATCTCAAAATAAGCTGCAGAAGAAAAGTAACTATGGAAAAAACAAGGCAAACTGAAAGCCTTTGAATGAAAATAATCTTTAATCCCCACATTACCCTATATTATGTGATATCTGAGAAAAAAAATAAGCATTTCTTTTCTCCTTTTCCTGAGAAAGACAGCAAAAAACAAAACCAGGATGTGGAGATCATGTCTTATATAATGAAGCTGCTTGCAAGTCTGAGACTCTAAAGAAGCTGTCAACATAAAAATAATCATCATCAAAGATGTTTAAGATGATTCACACCACAAAAGTGTCTGCAGATGAATATTAGTGATGTTGTTTATTAACGTTCAATTTGGTAAAAAGCACCAGAGTGATATGAGTTTTGAGCTGATTATACCTTATTTAGTTCTAATACTTCTCTCTTTATGTTTTTCTGCTCTTTCTGTTACCGCATAAAACATATGGTCCATCCAAGCCAGGCTCCTGACACGTTTTGAGCATGTTACTTTCCATAATTTGATCTGTGCTATTCCTTCCATAGATAGTTTGCTTCTGATTCCCCCTGTTAATCTCATTCTCATCCATTCTTAAAATATTATACAAACTTTATAAACCCTACCCTATAAACCCTACCCTAGCTTTCTAGCTCTTGGTACTTTGTCTCTAGAGAGTAAATTTCATGAAAGAAAGACTGGAAACAAAAATATTTAAAAGTCCAGGGTGGTGCCTGTGGCTCAAGGGGTAGGGCACCGGTCCCACATGCCGGAGGTGGCAGGTTCAAACCTAGCCCCGGCCAAACCCCCCCCCAAAAAAAAAAAAGAAAACAAAAATATTTAAAAGTCTGGCTTACAAAAGAAGCCATTTCCCTCTCTCCAAAAAGAAAGAATGAAAAAAAGACACAGCAAGTATTAAAAGAAATAAAACCAAAAGGTTACCAGGATGCAAGGCTACAGCTAGTCCATTCACAGTGGAAAGAGCAAAATCATTCTCTTCCCAAGATGATGTATTTCCAAATACTATCTGATGTTTTCAGAAGTCATATAGTACAAGTCAAGAACAGAGTTGGTTTTGTAACACCTGTCACAAAAAAGGCTCAAGGGTTCATTAATTTGGGAGCTTATTAAAAAGTGGCCCTGTTTCTTGTTTTTGTTTGTTGTTCTATTTGTGTTTACTTTATCTCAGGAAACAAAAGAGCTTAAAGATCTTAAAATGGCAATATGGTACTTTCACAGATGCCCAAAGAATTATTGACCAAATTTGCACTTTGGGACTTACTGATGTGCACTAATGGGGCACCAAGCTGATGAGAAGTATTAATCAGGAGCTGGGCATAAGCTAACAGCGACAATAATGGAATGCATTAGTGTGATGGAAGCAGAAAGAACGAATCTCCTAGTGTGAGTCTGTTCTCTAAAGAGGCAATTATGCTCTCAGGATCTGATCAAAGCTACCAGAATGTGCTTTTTAGGCTCTGCTTTTTGCCACACATCCCTACTCTCCTAGCCATAGTTGGTGTGGTTAGACACTAATCTATTCTCCAAATGTAGACTGGCCAATGGCTTCTTGTAATAACTTTGTTAAGTGGAAGTTCTCAGTCCCGATGGGTAGCGTAGGATAAGATGAGACATTATCTTTTGGAGTTTTTGTGTGATTAAAAACAATGAGACCAACAAAGAAAAATTTCCCAGAAAAGAAAGACAAAAAAAAATCATGAAGCTTTAGAAACATGAGTGAGTAGTAACAACAATTGTAGTAAGTTAGAGTTAGGTAGAAGAGGATAAAAGCCAGAGACAAGAGTCACTGAGTCTCTGTGGAGGCAAAGCATTAGCACAAAGACATGCTGAGGCTCAGGGCATCCTGATATATGGCCTTTCATCCCTTGGAAGTCTGGGAGTGAGGACAGTCCCATGTTAAATTTTACTTCCCTGAATATTCTTACCCATTGATTCAAGGTACTCTGTCCCTCTCTTCTCTGTCACGTGAAACAAAATATCGTTAACTAAAATTGAATGAAACACCATTAAACTTCCACATGAGATCCAGTATAAAGTACCATACATCAATCAGTATGCTTGTTTAATGAATCCTCAGCCACCAGTTCAATTAGAACCTACTGAGTCACTAATATCGAGAACCTACTGAAGACCATGAACAGTATAGGTTAAAAGTCTCAGTTTTTACTCAAAGCATAGAAGACACATAAGGACATAAATCTATACAGTGGGAAAGTGGAGTCTGTTGAAAGTTGACATAGATTGTGGTGGGAATACATAAAATAGTAGACAAGCACATTTGAAGAGCGATGGAGGGATTTGGGGAGGAGATGGCATTTGAACTGATCACAAATGAATAGTCCTCATGAGGTTGAAGAAGGGGAATAAATGATTTCAAGACCCTTGTACCAAATCACAAAGACTTAAGAAAATAATGGCACAATTTGAAAATGGCAAGAATCTTACTGGAGAGAAAAAAAATGGAAGAAATTTGACTGGCAGGCACAAAATCTTGATGGGTAATGGAGAACCACGGTGATGATCTTGTATGTCATCCTTGTGAGAAATTAGAAAGAAATGCAAGGAAAGTTTGGTTCATAGAGAAGAGCAACGTTAGGGGGAAGACATTACTAAGTTTAACTAGAAACAAGTTAAATTAAAGCTTTGAAAATCTCATGTAAGATTATACCATCTTGCAAATTAATGTTAGATATTTCATGTAATCTAGCAAAAATATCTATAAATTGCTAAAACAGATGTTCGATTGAAAGTAGAATTTATAAATAGTTAAGATTACAACATTTTTCAATTGTTCGTAAAGCCTCAATCTGTGGTGTTTTGCCGTGGTCGGTCACCTCAGATGAGATTTATCCTTGGCTGCAGGGAATCAATCCCTTATGTCTATAAAGTTTACAAGTGCAAATCTGCACTGGGGGGCTCATTATAATATATTATAGATGCTCATTGTCCCTAGCAAGGCTAAGAACCATAATGGGTTCAACATTCTATTTAAGATAGAAATCTCATTTTTAATACTCAGCCGTTCAAAAATTCTAGAATCCATGTACGCAAGAAGCAACACTTTTCATTCTCAAGCAATACCAATTTCTGGGCAACTTTTGCATTTAATTTCTGTGAAAAAAAAATAGACCTCCTTAAAAACATTCATGACCCAGGAGAGGTTCTTGAATCCTAAATTAAGAATCTTTGCTTAATTTGTTCTCATCTCCTTTGCATCTTTGTACCTCAAATGTGTAGAATCCGCATCTCAGTTCTTGGCACATTATCCCCAGTGTGCAAGGGTCTTGTGTTTATATTGTTTATTTTGATGTGTTTCTCCTTGACTTCCATCTATATTCCCACCCTCCCACTCCTATATGTCCTTAAATGCGTGTGCTGTCTTGTGTACAAGTGTTGTTTTATTTTTTATATAATTCTAAATTATATAAATAGTATTTTCTTTATGGATCTCATTTTCATATTTAATGTTAAATGGCCACTGTTTTCTAATCATCTGTAATGTGACTTCATATAAATCTTGGTATCTATTATAATTATGAAGTGGGGTTATTGAGACAAAAGGAGTATGCAAGGATTATAGAAATTAGTCCCTGGTGTTTTTCTCCCTAAAATGGCTTCACTCATTCATTCTCCAACACATTGTCCATTTTAAATCAGTGGTGGAGGGCACTAAGTTTCTAAACAAAATCACAGCCCTTAATTCTACAAAAGGCATAAGGCATTACCTCTAACCTCAAGATCTTATAGATTATTCTCTGCACAGATACACAGACTACAAGACAGAAATGTATATGCATATGTGTGTGTGTGTGGGGGGGGGACTCTGGCCGGAAGGCCAATCTGACCCACTTTATTTGTGTAAATAAAGCTTTACTGTAACATAGCCACACTCATTCATTTGTGGCTACGTTTTTGCTACAATGCTGGAGTTGAGTTGGTTGAGACAGAGAATACTTGACCCACGAAGATGAAAATATTTATTATTTGGTCCTTTAGAGGCAAAATTTGCTGATTCTGAGTATGTGAATAGAAAATATCTTCTATCACGCATATGCTAAAGCCTTTTACCAAGAAACTATTCTCAGAAAAACTATTAATAGTTACCAACAAATTGCTTTATTAAAAAACAATAATGATAAATATTCATGTATCACTTTAGAGTTTGCAAAGTTATTTTTATATTCTGGTTTCTATTCATGTAATTGTTTTTTCCCACCAAATTATTTTTTCTATGTATTAGGAGCCAAGAATATTGCTTAACACTACAGAATCCTTAGTCCCGTGTGAGCGATTCTGAAATTCAAAACTCACTGAAAACAAATGGGGGGTGTTACTCGAGTTAGAGACAGTACCCTTGGTTTGAAGTGCTACCCATACCACTGTGGGGTTTGATGCTATTTAAGGCACACACACATAATGCATCTTTTTAAAATCTGAAATATTCTGAAATGTAAAACACATCTACTTCCAAACTTTTTGAATATTGGGATATGACTTATTGATATAGAAAAAGGAACAGGAGGAGAAATTGCTCTGCCCTTCTGAGTTGTGTAGGGCAGGAGGTAGTCGTGTGCCCTCTCTCTCACACCCACGATGCCCCTCCACCATGCCCGACACACTCCCCAACAAATACACACACCTACACCCTAATGAGAAATCCTGACAAATAAAGTGGTAAAGGTCAGATTGTAAATGAAGACAGGTGAAACATGATCACTATGAGATCAATTCTCAAAATTCATTAAAACTTTCCTAAAGTTTCCTAATAAGAATGAAAAACCAAAGTCCCTTACTGCATGCCAGGTGCCAGGCCATAAGCCATGCACTTCCAGATGCTGTGTTTCTAGCTGGAATTCTTCATGTAGTTTGAGCCTAGGACTAATTACACAAATGTAAACACAATCTACTAAAGAAAGAGTCCCTGATTGAGAGTTAGAAAACCTGTATCAAGTTCTGATTCTACCACTGACTAGTCATGTAATTTAGCAGTCCCTTTACCCTACCTGAATGTCAATTTTTTATGCCAAATTCATTCCATTCATTCAGCCACACAAAATTTATTAAGTGTGATAATATACCATACAATGATGGGTTTGTGCTGTATGAACTCCAAAGCTTCTTCTAGCACCAACACTTCCATGTTAAAAGGATTGTATGGTAAGACATGACATAACTAGAATTTTCAGTGAATAGTTTGCTATCTTTATTTGATCAAATCTATCTGCCCATTTTTTCCATCAATCCATCTTATTTTTTTTGTCATCCTATTTAATTTTGTGAGTTAGTCCAATGTCCACACAGACTGTACTTAAGGTAAGAAAAAAATTCTGCTACTTCACTCTCTCCTTTAAGTTAAATAATCAGTAGTTCCTTACGTACAAATCACTTATGAAAGGAGTCAGATTATAATTCCTTCTTCCAAGAAAATCAAGAATTGGAAAAATTCAGAAATGGTAAAGGGCAAGGGACATTTCATCTGAAGCAACAATAGTCAGTGGGGGTGGGGGACAGCAAAAAAAGTTTTATATTATAATATATGTGTGTGTATATATATATATATGTGTGTGTAGTTGTTTTCATTGAGCAAAAGGCTTTAAATGATGTTATGAAACATGCTTTTAGTTTGCTTTACCATGACCTTTAGATCCAAAGTGAGTTGACACATAGTGCTTCAAAAGGCAATCTCTGGGATATAAGCCCTAATTTTACACTCATGATTCATACACTCTCCCTGTCCACCACCCACTCACAATTTGTCTTACTTGCATCTATATTTTCCTATTCAGGGGTTTCTCTAAATAGCTTTATATGATTGCATTAATTAATCAATACCCATTTGAGGTAGGATCATTACCATTTCTACACTTGAGGAAACAACTGTAAAAAGGCTAAGAAGCAACATAGCCAAGGTCACCTCACTTGAAATCAAAAGTGAGCATTCTATATTTGTTGCACTGGTATGCTTCTATAATCTCTATTCTAAAAACATAGCTGGTTTACTGAGAGAGAATTAAAACCCAGATTTTATACATTCTCTGCATGTGATCTGTAATGCCTGGGGGCTCAGATAACTTAAGAAGTTTGACAAAAGAAACCAATACATGTAACAGGAATTCGAAGGAACCTCAGATAGGACCTTCAAAAGCTTTAGGCAAGTGAACTTACTGAAAATGGGGATGTATTGAGTAATTTTCTGCCATCCTTTGAAAAATCTTCCTTTTTATTTTGGAGTACTCTCAATCACATGGTAGTTGGCAGAACTCTTCCCTTTTTATATCACCTGGAATATAAGATATGAAGAAATACTTGTTTTTTAGCTTTGAGGGCAGCTCAGATGTGGGCACATAGCTATAGCCAATCAAATGTTATCTACTCCAGATTTGAATTCCAGATGTTGAAGCAATAATAACATAAAAGAATGAGTGCAGAGGCTAATTTCTAGTGACGGTTGTGGTGATGGCATTTGCAAGCAGGTGCTAGGGCTCAGTGGCTAAGACCATATTATTCATTGTCTACAGATGAGCTGAATGGTGGAACAAGACCTTCTGTTCTGTGGGAAGGACAGCAGTATCATTGCATAAGTTTTAAAGCATGTTTTGGGGCAACAAACAGATATTTAACTAACCAGCTTTTAGTCCTTGTCATTTTTTGTACCTGTTTTCTTTTTCCTTTCTCTTGATACTGTAAGCTACTTTAATAAACCAATATTATAATCTACTTAATTAGCCTATGTAAACTTCTGCTAATTATGCTAAAAATTCTGCTTGATAAAAGAATTGAAATAAGTAGTGTTTTCAGACAAAAACATTTTAAAAAAATGGTGAACATATTAGTTTTCTAAGGCTGCCCTAAGAGACTGCCACACATTTAGCAACTTAAAACAATCTCCAGCTGGCATTGTGTCTCACAAGTACAATCCCAAAGATCTGGGAGGCCTAGCTGGGAAGGTGCCAAATAGTGAGACCCCATGTCATGTTTAAAAAAGTCAAAAAGAAAAGTAGCCGGCTGTGGTAGCGCACACCTATAGTCTCAGCTGCTGGGAATGTTGCAGTGGGACAATTGCTGGAGCCCAGGAGTTCAAAGTTAACATGAGCTGTGACCCTACTGCAGCAGCCTGGGTGAGAGAGTGAGACTCTATCTCTAAAAGAATAAAAATAAAAATAACCTATCTGTTATCTCATAGTTCTCTACCAGAAGTCCTGGTACAGGGTAGTTCAACTGGGGCTTCTCTTTAGAGTTTCACAGGGTCGGCATGAAGGCATGGGCAGTGCTGCTTTCCTCTCTGGAGGCTCTGAGGGTGAATCCACTTTCAAGCTCATTCGAGTTATTGACTAAATTCAGGTCCCTGAGGTTTTAGAGCCGAGGTCCCCATTTCTTTCCTGGTTGTCCAGGGGCTGTCTGCATTCCTTCTCTGGCTTTCTATGTGGTCTCTCATTTCCCTGTCATGTTTCAGATCTCTTCACCTTCTGCTCCTGTGTCTTACTCTAAAGAAGGTTCTCTGTTTTTAAGGGCTAACATCCTAAGACAACTTGAAAAATCTAGGTTACCATATTTTGCCAAGTATAACGCACAGCTTTTGCCCAAATTTTTGACATTAGAATAAGGATGTGCATTATAGATGGCTGGTACAGCTTGGGAGCAGAGATCCCAGTGGGTCGCTTTGGGCCACTGCACCCTCCCACCTGGGATTGCTGGGCGCACAGGATTGCAGTCCAGGAGGAGCCAGGATCCTGTGGGAGTGGGCTGGAACAGCTTTCACTGAGCTATCATGGAGGCAGCAGTGGCATTGCTGCCGAGGCAGGCTGTGACCCTGCAGGGAGAGAGCTGAGACCTGAGTCATGTCTGTCTGCACCAGGAGTTCTGAGCAGGCTCCAGGCAACCACCTGGGTGCCCACAGTCAAATAGCCTCAGATGCTCCTGCCCCTCTGGCCACATGCATAGTTAGATAACTATGACTTAGGCCTCCAATGTGGCAGGGAGGGAAGGGCTCCTAAAAGAGAGAGAATGGGCAGTCTTCACAGAGCAGGTGGCTAGGGGAGGGTGGTGTAATCTGCATTTTTACCAGGGGAGCATTAGTATTCCCTAGGTGTGTCTCTCCCAGCCAAGAGCTGGCTACTTTCTTGACAGGCTTTTTCCTGAAAGTTTGGGCCAAAAACGTGGGTGTGCATTATACATGGGGATGAATGATACATAGCAAAAAACAGTGTCTCTCTGTTTTACTCCTGCAAAGTCCCTGTTACTTTGTGACATAACATATTCTTTCATAGGAGACAAGGATCAGTGTGTGGACATCTTGGTGGCCATTTTACCTAACGGAATGGGGTTCAAAGATCTATTATCTGGCTAAGTTAGGACTGAAGATACCCTGTTTCCCTGAAAATAAGACAGTGTCTTATTTTAAGGTGTGCTCCCAAAGATGCACTAGGTCTTATTTTCAGGGGATGTCTTATCTTTCCTGTAAGTAGGTCTTATTTTCGGAGGATGTCTTATTTTCGGGGAAACGGGGTAGTAGAAACAGAGAGGCTTTGGTGGCTAATGGCCTTTAGGGACAAAGTTAATCACATTATTACTTGCAATCATCTGTATTAAATGGAATGACCATTGAATACAGAATTTTTAAATGAGGAAGAAACAGATGCCTGAAGAATAACTAAAGAAAATATTTATGATGTCGGATCATAAATAGTCAGGCTTCTTCTAATTGCTCTGTACAGCTTAATGAAATGGAATAATTATGAGCATTTCCTTAATTTTGACTCAAGGCATAAATAAAAATTAAACAAGCTTCTTTAAATTTATTAAATAATGTTTTTATGCCTTTGAAACTGGAAGAATGAGGTAGCTAAAATCTAAGTCTGAAGCTTCATTTTTTGTTTGCTGTTACTTTTGAGACAGAGTGTCTGATGTCCTGGGCATCACAGTTCATAGCATTTTCAAACTCTTGGGTTAAAGTAATCACCTTGCCTCAGTCTTCCTAGGAAGCTGGGACTATAGGCGTCTGCTATGATGCTCAACTAGGTATTTTTTATTTTTTTCCTATTTTTTTATATTGATGGGGGTCTTACTCTTGCTCAGGCTGGTCTTGAACTCCCGAGCTCAAGTAATACATCCATCTTGGCTTCCCAGAGTGTTAGGACTACAGGCATGAGCCACTGTTTCTGGCCTGAAGCTTCATCCTTAAGGTTGCCTAGTTATGATGTCAATTGACTTCATAGGTTCCTTGTTTCTCTGTGTTTTTTTTCTTTTTCAAATTTAAGGCAATAATTAGGAAAGAATGACCGTGAACATGGTAATATACATGATGAGTGACAACACATCCAACTACCCCAAATCTTCTATATTTTGTTAACTAAAGTGATTCCTTACTTTAAGAGTTGGAGACAGTTACCTTGCAGAGGGAATCACTTTTCAATATGCCTCAACTACACCGTTCCCCCATCAGAGTCCACTGTGGTGTGTGCGTGTATTTATGTGGGGAATGTTAGGGGACAGGATGTGTGTGTAGGTGCACACAGGTCATTAAAATCTACATAGACATAGAAATAATCACACTAAAAGAATTGAAAGACACAGTAAAAATCAGAAAATATGTGAAAATAATTATAGAACATGTTAAATTTTGTAGAGGAAAATGCAACTTTAGAGTGGGTTTTATTGAAGTGTTACCAGAGATTCTAGATTCAGTTTTCTAAGTTAAGCATTTTAAATTACTTTTAATTGTCAGCTTGATTGATCGACTGAAACCTGGACTGAATAGCGACCCATGTGAAATGAATTTTAAATGCCAGAAAGTCACTGGGATGTTGCAGAAAGAGGGGTTTGAAATTCAGATGCTGAAAAGGAGCCATGATACATCACTCTTCTGTTTACTTCCGGATCATGAGAAGCACCTTTATTAGCTCTGTAGGACGAGAACACTTGAAATTCATTTTAGTGGCTATTCTCTGTCTGCCCAGGCACCTTTGCATTTAAAATGGACTGCTTCACTTATCAATGTGAAGTTGACAAACTTTTTATCCTCCCTAAAATGGTGTGTGGTAGTAGTAGTAGTGACCTCATAGTGATGTTAAAGGCTTATACATAAATATTTGTAAAACACATAAAACAGTGGCCGACATACAGTATTATCTAAGAGTTGTTAAACAAAATAAAGCTTTGAACATCTGCTTTAGGTCAAATTGAAGTAACAAGCACCAAATATATCCTCTCATCTAAAAACCTAAAATATTAGGAAAAATATATAAAATAAATTACATTCACATCACTGAACAGCAGGCAGTGAAGGATAGCAATACCTGAGAAGTTGGAAACACAGTACATGAGTGCTGTGGTTGCCCCAGCTGACTGCCGTAGCCCAGGAAACAGATTCCAGGCAGAGCCAGGCAGACTTTTTCTATCAAGGAGTTGTGATTCTAGACAGAACAAGATGGGTAAATTTGCAAGTTACAGAGTGGTAGAGAAGAGAAATACACAAAAAGAAAATTCCAGAGAAGTGCAGAGGGTCACTCTGTAATATTTAGTTGAATAATAATTGGCACATTTTAGGTGAGGAAACTATTCTAGGCTGTGAAAGGCATAGCTAAAAATATTGGAGGGAAGAGTGCTAAAAGCTCACATAAAGAGGAGAAAAATTATGAAAGATAGAAACATATCTGCATAAAAAAGTAAAGAGCACCAGAAATGATTAGTAGAGGGTGGATTATAAAAAGCTTTTGCTTATTATTTTTATCTTCCACATAGATAATCAACTACAGAAGTAATTTATAGGGATTTCATTATGTATATAGAGGTGAATGTGTAAGAACTTGAAGGAGGGAAAACATTACTGTATACAATTGTAAAGTTCTCTTCCTATGTGTGAAATAGTATAATATAATTTGAAGGTAAAAAGTGATAAGATAAATATATATCACATAAACCTGAAGCAACCATTTAAGTAAGGCAGTAAAGATAGCTAGTAAGTCAATAAGGGGCAATAAAAGGCAATCAGAAAAAGACTGATTAAGTTTGATAAAAGGCAATCAGAAAAAGACTCACTCCAAAAGAGAGCAGAAAGGAAGGGAAAAGAACAGTGGATAAAACTAACTCCATGACTGTCAACTCTCACTTGTGTTTCTATTTCCTGGCAATGCAATTTACATTTATATTATTTTTTGCCTACCAGGATAAAAAATTCAGAGTAGGCAAGCACCATACAAACGTGCACATCAACTTCACTGTACTGTTCATGGCTTCTTGAGCTGTTCATGAATTTCCAGTTTTTAACCCACCATGTTGTTAACCCATTGTCTTGATGCTGCCTGGTTCTCAGGTCCCTGTATCAAGAGAGTACCAAGTCAAGCCAGTAATGGAATAATCACAAATTCAAAGCAATCTCACACAAACAGTATCTCAGTGAGAATAATGGAACTACACAGAGTGCAAGTAAAGAGGGAAGCTACACAAAGTGTAGTGTAAACTCTTTCATGTGTGTCCTGTCCCTTTATCTCTCACCACTTCTAACTTCTTTTCTTCAGACAGTGGCCACCAGCTCCACAGGTCTTAAAAGACTCTGTCCCTGGGATGGGACCCTGCCAAGATACCAATCACAGATCCAGACATCTCAGCAGCAAGCATGATAAGTGCCAAAAACTATATGTAGGCATATCATATACAAACTATAGAAAAAGAAAGATAAGGAAAATTTTCTGATAAAAAACAGAGGGAAAAAATAAATATCTATACAGGAACCAAGATAAAAATTGTATCAAACTTCTCAGAACCCATGCAAGGAAAGGAGAGTAGAATGAAATACACTTGGAGAGAAAAAAAAAATTCGTAGGATGCTTCACCTGGTGAGATTATCCTTCAATGTTAAAAAAGAAATAAAGACTTTCTCAGGTAAAACATAAAAAAAAAAAAAAAAATAGAAAACAGAATTGTTGCCAATACATCCACCTTGCAAGAACTGTCAAACTATGTTCTTTAGAGAGAGGGAAATTGATACAGGTCAGAATACATATCTATATGAAGATAAGAAGAGTTTTAGAAAATAAATGAGGGCAAAAAAATTATATTTTAATTTTCTTAATAAATATAAATAAGGTTGTGCAAATAGTAAGCAACTATATATTGGGTAATATGTGTTTATGGGTATATCTTATGTGTGTTCAGGTAGATCTAGCTATGCTCACATGTAAGTTAAATGAATGATAGCAATGATACAAGGAAGAAAGTAAGGTTATGTTGCTATTATAAGGTACTCACACTTCATGTAAAGTGATATAGCATTATTTGAAAGTGGGCTATGATTAGTTGTACATAGCTATTGCAAACTCTAGGATAAATACTTACAAAGTAAAAAAATAAATAAGTATATCTGATATGCTAAAAAAGGAGAGAAGATGAAATTGTTTAAAATGTTCATTAATAGTGTTAAACTAAACAAAATTTAGCCGGAAGTTGTCTTTATACTTTGCATATTTGTATAACTAACTGCAGTCTACTTTTGTATACAGACAAACTGCCACCTAATTTAGGAGTAAATTCTTGTAACAAATAGCTCTTCTTACATACCAACTTCTTCTAATCACCCACGTGGCAGCAAAACTTCAAGGCCTCAAAGCTTAGATCCACATCTCCCAACTGAAGAGCATCTCTCCGGACTCCTGGGTCCATAGACCCATTGGAAACCTCAAAGAAAACTGACAAAGACAGTGTCTTCTCGGAAGGGGATGACATCCTAGACAGGGGTAGCTTTCCTAAGGTCATGGATCAAGCCTTCTTCCCTCGGTTACCATGAAATCTTTGTCCTCTTTCCTCTCTTGCTTATTTCTCTTCTGTTCATACATGGAAAGATAATGAAATAAGTAGCTTACATGGAGATGTGTCATGTTAAACTTAGATTCTTACATGATCTTCGTGATCCCCTGATTCATTCTGTAATAAACGTCACTGATAATCCAGGCACTGTCTGGTCTTTCTATAAGCTTGGCTGTTAGAGTCACACATTCACATCCCCTCTTTAAACAAAAAAATCTAAAGACAGCAAGGATTTGCAGTTAAATTGTGCCAGAAATTTGATTAAAAAGAAAGTAAGATAATGTGACAGTTTGTAAACAAAGTTATAACTCTATGCCCTTAATTGTGAGTAAACTGAAACCATGCAATGATTCAATAATGGAGCCTCACATGAATATTACTAATGCTTCCCTTCTGGTACCCTTAATGCACACGGTATCCCACAGGGAACTGTCTGTTATGCCCCTCTGGGCTGTATTTTTATTTGTGAACTTAATGATCAACCATATGTGTGGAAAACTCTGTATCTCGACAACTGAAAAATAAGGGTTTGATGTGGATTAAGAATTCTAATTGTACCTCTGTCACTTCAAAGCAAATTGGAAACTGAGCACCTCTTAATTTGTACTATGGAATACAGATGATTTTCCAGAAGACATACATTTCTCTAAATAGTCATCTTTGGACAGAACACTCCTTTCTTAGTTTAGTGTAAATGTATATGAGTTTATAATTAAAATATCCATAGCTTTAGTTGTCCAGAATGGAATATAAAGTAGTTTATAAGCATATAAATGTAGCAGTTTAAGGTAGTCAGAGGTTGACAAAGGGAATCATTCCCATTTTTAAAAAAGTTTTCCCTACTATGTTATTTGATGATATGAAAATTAGAGGTCATGCAATGAGGGAAAGTAGAAAGAGGAATGCCAGAAACATAACATGTTAAGAGCACAAAAAATATGCCCTAGTTACTTTCAAGGTTAGGGAGGAGGAAACTGGAAATAAAAAGATAAGAAACTATTAGAAGTATATAGCAAAATAAATATTTCTGCATGTCCTCTGATTTCTTGCTTGAATATCTGAATAAAGAATTCTTAACTTTTAAGGTTGAGGGTTGTGTCCAACAGGGAATGGTTCCTCCAGGCATAGACTGAAGATACCTTTGTTGTGATCACAGAAATACATTGAAGATGTATCTGCATAAACAGTTGAATGGTAGGCAAGCTCAAAATAATTTGCATTTGCACAAAAAATTAAATAATATGGAATTTCTGCATATTACAAAATGAAAGGATTCACTTTTCAACGAAACTTTTCACTGGCTTTTCTGTAAAGCATAATTAACCTTAGGAGCTTTTTTCTCAATTAAAAATGCTGAATTCTAGTAAATCTGTGTTCAGTAACCAGCTCCATTTTCTTCTCTCCTAAGGTATTGCCTCTCAGGGTGTTGTCTGCCACCCACCTACTATACTCTGAGTGTTTGATAAACTTGCAGAGTTCTAAACTGTACCTAGGTATCACAGAATCATTGACCTAAGGCATAAAAAAAAGATTCTTAATTAAGGTAGTAGTGCTTGATTTAATAAGAGCATGATTTTCAAAATGCCCCAAAGACTTCTGATTGCCTGTTGAAACATGAATGCTGCACTTAGTTTAAGCTATTTGTGTTTAGGGAATAAGCAAAACATGATATTTTAGCCCTGATTATACCAGCAGGTGTGCATCAGAGAATCAATCTGACTAAATATCCATGTTGGGTTCATATGGGCAGAATGACAATGATTAAGGTTAAAAGTGCCAGCTTCTGCTATTATAGAAAGGGCACTACAGGAAAAAGTGGTTAATTAGGATAGTATTTGCATGAGGAACATATGCTTATTATTCTCATTAGTTTTATTTCAAGATGACACTTCATGGGCACAGGGCAGCAACCCACATTTGAATGTAGTTACACAAACACAGTGTGAAGATTCAGGTCCCTAATGAGACAAAGAATATCACTAGATACTCTGATTGTGGAAATATTATAGAAAGTTAAAATTGAGTATTTAAATTTGTAATTCTACTCTATTGGGCTGAAGGGAGTAAGCCTGCTTTTAAACTTAAAAACAGAATTTGCCTCTTCACCATTTTTGCCCAAATTTCCAAGTGAGACATTACCAGTTATGACAAACCCTTTTTGTACAACATGACTTTCAGTCATTCATCGAATATTTATTGAGCATTTATTTTCTCAACATTGGGGAAATAGCGGGGAATAGAAAATCTTGCTTACCTGATGGAGCTTACATTTAGTGGAAGGCATATTTTTGGCTGCTCCAACCTTACAGTCTGATAAGACAAAAATACACTAATGTTAATATTTTCCCTATTCTAGCCATATACTTCTATTAATCATTAGATTGTTTGGCAATCATAACAACTTTCTGGTTTCTATTCATCCTATAGCAAATGGAAAGGTCTGGGTGTCAAAGTTAAAAATCAGAGGGTTCTTAATGGTAACGTATACCAGGACAATGTGGGCTAACATACTATGGGAACTAGACTCTTCCACTAAGAAAAATAAAAATACTGAGGATATTGACGAAGTAATATGACAGAAGAGTATAGCATACTATAAATTGAGTGACTTCCTAAGTGTCTTGGGCAGGGTCATTTGATTTCAAAAACCCACTCAATTCAGCTTGGGAAGTTAAAGGTGAATTAGTTAAAAGAAAGAATCTATGTCTCACAAAACAAAAGGGCAATGACAAAGGTTTCATACAGTACTAAATTTTGCTACTGGAAAGGCAGGTAGTGGACTATGCTTTCTGTGTGACATATGTATTTGCCACTTTTTTCTCTTTTCATACATATTCTTTGATTTACTAAATAAATGACTTATCTATCTTCAGGTTCTCCTTATCTTTAAGATCAAACACCCAACAGAAATCACTTCAATCTCAGAAGAGGAGTTGATTCTCACACACGGATGGTCACCCCAGTCCAATTCCAGATGATCAGACACGATCAGGCTTCCCTTGTCCACCTTCTCCCTGGACCAATCATACCTAGCAAAATCCAAACCTAGATAGACTTTATTACCTAGATATTTTATGAGAATAGAAAATAGCTGAATTTAAAAATGTGATTTTTTTTTTTTTTTTTGTAGAGACAGTCTTACTGTCTTACTTGTTTCCAGTCTTACATGGCATCCTCGGGTAGAGTGCCATGAGGTCACACGCTCACAGCAACCTCTAACTCTTGGGATTATGCGACTCTCCTGCCTCAGCCTCCCGAGCAGCTGGGACTATAGGTGCCCGCCACAATGCCCGGCTATTTTTTTGTTGCAGTTAGGCTGGGGCTGGGTTTGAACCCTCCACCCTCGGCATATGGGCCCGGCGCCCTACTCACTGAGCCACAGGCGTTGCCCATGATAAATATTTTTAATGAAGGAAATTACTGAAAAAGTCATGACCAGAAACCACACAATCTTTTTCTATGAGGACCTCATTCCTACATTCCAGATTTTCATATCTTGTCCCGCCATAAACAATCACATTCTTTCTTCCTTTACATTTGGGAACGTCATCCACAGTCTAGTCTAATACTTCATCGTGAAAACAGAAATCATGTAGGCAAGGCTCTGTGTGGAGAGCTGGCTATGAGGTGGCAGGGCCCCCACAGCCTGGGGAGCATTCACAGAATGAACCCCCAACTACTTCTCTTTTCCCAAAACAACAATATTCCTTTCTTCATGCTCCCTCTGCCAGAAGTCACAGGGCTCTTTCTTTGTCTAGTTAATCTTCAGAAACTGTGTAGAAATCCTTGTGAGCTTTCCCTTTTTACCTTTTAACATATGTTAATGAAGTTAAGTAGAAACCATTAACAAGATGATTTGTTTCTGATAAAATTATTTACGTTTTCCAATCATATTGTAAGACCAAAAATATGTTTTTGTCTACACTACTTCCCCATAACAACTCTGCTGAGAATCTATAAAACAAAGCTGATTTTGTATTTTGGTGCTGGATTCAATCATCAGCTGCATCAGACCTTCCCACCCCGTCTTTCAGCTCTTGTGTCTTCTCTCGTGTTTTATTTTCCTCAATCCCCACTGCTTCCACTCTGGTTGTCCCCTTCTCCACCCAGGCTATCGAAACTTCTGCATTTCAGGTCACCCTTGATGACTTATTCTAATTATCTTCTTCCTGCTCTTCCTCTTTCTCCTCCTCCTCCCTCTTTTCTTCTTCATGAAAGCACTAACAATCTACAGCACTAAAAACAATAGCATCCCCACCTATTGTTTCCTTTTTTATCTTTTATACTGAAAAATGCCACCTGTCATAAATCAGTTCTTCTATTGGTACCCACAGTTTCATTTTCTTACACATTTTATAAAGCTATTTTTCCTTTCAGATATCCTTATTATCCTACGCTGTCAGTCTTTCCTCTAGTAACCAGCAATATGCAAATACACTCAAATATTGTAAGGTATAACTTATAACATGTGTGATGGTTAAAGCACAAGTTATACTACTGTTCTTTTGAAATTTTTTAAAAAATATTTCGAGAGAGGAATCAAGTGTATATGCTAATGTCAGGAATACCACTGATATCCAGAAAACTTGAACATTCAAACTAAGAAATAATGTATTTGTTATGATTTCATCTAACAATATTTCTTTGTTCTATTTTTAATGCCTCCAAGATACTTACCTGTAAGTATATATTAAAGGAAATCGTGACAAGAAAGTTAAGCTATAATGTTCAATGCAAAAAACATAGCTGGAGTCTTAAGTCAATAATTACTTTTACATCTATAAAAATCTACAAATTATAAATTAGTCAATTATTTCACTAAATGTTGATGCCAAAAAATATCTCTAAATTCTTTTTAATATTCTGATATTACATACTAGAAATTGTGTCCCGGAAATATATTTGTACTTTTTCAAAGTAAAGAATCTAAATGTATTTATTTCTTCTGAAGCTAATTTTTGTTATATAACACATGATATAATAAGATAATATGGAATATAATATTCCTTATTTCACAGAATTTTGATAAAAGTGTAAGGAAATAACCCAACTTCTTCATAAAATATATTTAAATGAGATAATATACAAAGTTTCTTAGGTAGTTTTTGACATACAGAAGTTATCTAAAAATTTTACAATTGACTGTGTCTTGCTTTACCTTTTTAGTTAAAAAAATTGAAATTCTAGCTGTGTGGGTATCAGCAAACAATGAAGGGTATTGTAAGGTTAGTCATAATTCCTTAACTAAATTGTTTTTTGGTCTCTTCATTTGAGCTTTTCCTTTCAGCTTAGACTGAGATTTTGCTAAGACTAGATTAGGGAGCCTTGATACATATTTTGTTCCCTGACTGTAAGAATCAATGATGAGTATACAGGTATTTTTTCTGTACTAGAATACAAATATTCCAAGGAAAATATCATATTCTCATTTTCTAACCTAATCTAGTGGATCCTAAACAAATGTGTATTGATTGAAAGATATTAGGTTGCTCAGTAGCTCAGTCACTTTTGATTTTATTTTTTCCTGATTGGCTAAAAAGCATGGGTAAAAGCTCTTTCAACTCTAAGTAACAGAATTCAAACTAGAACAAATTTAAATCAAACAGAGGAATTCAGTGATTTATAAACAAACAGCCATAAAGTGGCAGGCAGTGTGGATCTGCTCTTAAGGAAATTTTTAATAATGATGGTTAGCCTGTGAGAAAGGACCACTTCCCTCTGTCTCTTCTTCTTATTTTCTTGTATTTAAGCTTCATTTTTTTTCTTGCATATAGTTTTCTCTATGACACAGAGCACTGGGATTTAGAAAGTTCTGTAGTCATGTAGTATCATTGCAGTAGCATAAGGTAGAGTGTATCTCTCATAATTCCACTGGAAAATGTACTGAGTAAGAACTCATACTGATCTAGCTTGGTTTAGCCCCTGGCATCAGAACTTGCAGATAGGAAACTGAGACTATGTCAATTAACATTTGATGTAAAACACACAACCCCAAATCTTTACATCTTAAATAGAAATCTTAATTTAAAATGCAATTCTGTAGGGTAGCAATTTCAGTTGGGTTTGCTGGGTGGTACTTCTTGTCTTGCTTGGGATATTTATAAGGCTAATAGCTGCTCAATCAGTGAGAAGCTGGCTGATCTAAGCAGTCCTCATGTGGACTAGCAGGTCTCTATTTACTGGGTTTTCTCATTTTTTCAGTAGACTACTTTAGACATTGCTTGTTACGGCTGGACAGCATTCCAAAAAAGACAGAAAGAATGCAAATATGCAAAAACTTTTGAAGCCTAGGTTTGGTTTGGCCTTTGCTGACTTATACTGCATTTTATTGGCCAAAAAAAGTCAGAATGAAGAGAAGGAATTAGAAACTGAATTTTTAATAATAATGTCATTAAAATGTAGGGGGTACAGGTTAAAGTGAAGGATAGTGGCCATCTAGGAGGGCTACCACTGAGGTGCCATGCCACAGAGTGGATAACGTATCACTCATATCTGCAGAAGTAAAGGTGAGAATATCAAAGAAAGTATAGCTCATCTGTGGTCAGTGGGGTAGATGTTTTAGCTTTGCATTCACTTTGGGCTCTGTCATCTAGTCTGTTCTACCCATTTCTCAATAAATATAACTTTTTTTCTTAGTATTGAGATTTTGACTACACATTAGAATCTTTAAGAAAGATTAAAAAAAATCTCAAAGCCCAGGTGACATCCAAGATCAGCTAACCCAGAATCTCTGGGAGAAGGGTCCTAGGGTCAGTTCCCCTGGTGATTTTTAATATAGAGGCAATATTAAAAACCATTATTTTAGAATAATTTCTGATAAACTGGACTCATTTATTAATTAGGAAATTAGGGTTGCTGGGTTTTACTTCCTTCTATATCTTCCTACATTTTAAGCTCTTTGGAGACAGGAACCTATGGTGGCATTTCATACCTAATTGACATGCAGTACAGGATTGCTAATAGTGTTATCCACTGAATGCGTGTGTTCCTCCAAAATTAGGATCAGAAGAATGGGGGGAAAAGTATCCAATGTGCTCAATATTAATATGAAACAATATATAAGCAGCTACATGCCCACACAAAAGAAGAACACAAGTATAGTCTAGCAAAAGGGAGAAGAGAGGAGGGAGAGAGGAGGGGGTAGGAGGGGGACAAGTGGTGAGGTCTCACATAATGTGCACAACGGAAGGGCATTCAGCACCGAGTACAGGGTTCAACTACAACTTTAACTTTACCTTGGAGAGGAAAACAATGTAACTTAAACATTGGTACTCTCATATCAATCTACAATAAAACAAACAAACAAAAAATAAATCCTTACCTCCTTATGTGGAATGTTTCAGAGATGATTATTGATTCTTGATGTCATGAGGGTGCCCCTAAAAATGAGGGCCTATAAGAATAATTTTTATAAGAATTCCAAAGGCACTTACCTCCTCCCTTTTGCCTTAAAAAGATAAGCCCCAAGTTGGAAGTCTGCAATCAGAAGAAAACTCTCACTAAAACTCAGCCATAACCTTGGACTTCCAGCCTACACAACTGTGACAAATTACTTTCTATTGTTTATAAGCCTCCTAGCCTATGACAACTTGTTATAGAGGCCTAACTTACTAGGGTATAATGTGATCTACAATTAAGACCACATTGAAAATTTAAAATATGTCCATACATTTTTATTTTTTTATTATTTTTTATGGTATTTTTTTTACCAGGAATATACTTTAATTTTTTTTTATTAAATCAAAGCTGTGTACATTGATATAATCATGGGGCATCATTCACTAGCTTCACAGACCGTTTACCAAGTTTCACATATACCCTTGTAAGTGAAACATCTTTTCAGAAGTCAAAACGTTATTATATTTAGAAAATTGGCACATAAGTTAATTTTTAAGAAATAATTTTAAATCAATACAATTTTAAATAGTAATAATGTATAGTTGTTGATTCATTAACTTGAAAAATCTTTTTTTCACATGGATATATAAATATGCTTTTGACTTTCCAAGTAATTTTTTTTTACATTATAGGAAGCATTTCATTTATTTTGTATTCCTCTGCAACTATCCTCCTACCTGGTCTAGTATAGTGTTAAGTGTTCGATGCATTTATTCATGATATTTAAAGTCTTTTTTATTGCCAGAATACAAATAATTACTATATATGTGTGTGTATATGTATATACGTATATATACACATGCATATATATTCATAACACATATATATATGCAAAAAACTTCCAAATAAGATTTATGGGCAGGTTTTAGGAAAAATGTGCTACATTTATCTTCAGACTTTAAAAATCAACAGTAACTAGGGAGGTGCCTGTGGCTCAAAGGAGTGGGATCTTAGCACCATATACCGGAGGTGGTGGGTTCAAATCCGGCCCCGGCTAAAAACTACAAAATAAAATAAAATCAATAGTAACTAAACTGTAGATCTATTTTAACTTAAAAATGTACCTTAATAGGAGGTATTGTTATATTGTTAACAAACTAATTAACTAAACTGTAGATCTATTTTAACTTAAAAATGTATTATAGGGTGGTGCCTGTGGCTCAAAGGAGTAGGGCGCCGGCCCCATATGCCAGAGGTGGAGGGTTCAAACCTGCCCCAGCCAAAAAAAAGTATTACAATAGGAGGTTTTGTTATATATTTTTTTTTTGTATTTTTATATTGTTAATAGGAGGAAAAAAATGTTAAGTACACAAGGGGGAAAAAGTAAAAAGGAGATGCTCTCAAAAGAAAAATTTTTTTCACAATGGTTTTGAAGTTGAAGCAGTAATTGCAACATATATCAAAACTAGATTCAAACCCTTCAAATTTCATAACTGAGACATGAAAATAATAATCTTCTACCTAGACTCATTCAGACTCAGGAAAAGGTGGGCAAAATGTCACAGCATGTTTACAATAGACATTTGGCATGCTATTTCCCCAGCTCCTCTGACTTTCCCATTATTTATGACTCTTAGGTGGCCACGTGATAACTCAGGAAAATCAAGTGTTTTGCAAAAGCATTGTTCTTTTTGTAAGAGAGAGAAAAACAGATATAAATACTGAGTGTTTCGAATCATCTTCACTTACCTCCAAAGGAAATTTCCTGCTAGTGCAGAGTGCAGATGTTGTGCACAGAGAAAGAAGCAAAAGACCGGCTACGTAGGTTTACTTCAGAAAGGGCTTGAGAAAGAGGGTCCAAGAAATGTTAACGGTGTGGAAACTAGTAAAGCTAGCTGAATTGTTAAATGTGTGGAGCCCAGGGAAACATGAGTATGATTTTCAGATTCATGGACTGGGCATGTCTATGGTCTGAATGTGTGTGTCCCCGTAACTCCTATGTGAAAATCAACCTTCAGGGAGACCATAGTAAGAGGTCAGGCTTTTGAAAGGTGATTGGCATACTTGTAAAAGGGGCTAGCTGGAACCCTTTTGTCCTTCTGCTGAGGACACAGCTAGAAGGCACTGTCCGTGAGGAATGAGCCCTCACCAGACACTGAATCTGCTGATGCCTCAGTCATGGACTTCCCACCTGCAGAACTGTAAGAAATTTCTGCTGTCTGTAAATTACTCAGTCTGAAGCATTTTATTATAGAGCTCAAATAGACTTCAAGGCAATTGTGATACTAATTGTAAAACTAAAGCACAGGAAGAGCCATGGGGGAGGTAAAAATATAGCGTTCAGTTTGGACATGTATAGATAATTATGAAATATCCAGATGAAAAAATAAAATAGAAATATGCAGATGGACACAGTAGGTGGGTGGGTGTGTCTGTAATTCAGAAGAGGGGACCTTCTGGGGGTAAAGAATTGAGAATCTTCAGTATATTAACAACAAACACTTGAATGGTGTTTGCTGTGTGTTATGCTTTGTTGTAAGCATACATTTTTAGAGGGTAGGTCACTTAATGCTCCCAGGAACCGCATGAGGAAGTTGCATCATTGTTATCATCCTCTCCATTTTATAAATGGAGAAATTAGGCCCAATTAGGTTAAAAAAACTTGTTAAAAATTACCTAGATTGGACGTGGCAGAGATACTATTCTACAGAAGGCACTCTGATCAAAGGGTCCAAACTCTTTTAACCTCTAATCTAAACTGCATTACATAAAATGGGAAAATGGGATAATTAGTTCAGAGATTGTTGGAGAGAGAAGGAATGGATCTAAAATAAAATAAAGATAACTGAAATGTCAAAGAAAAATAACTTTAATGCCTTACTGTTCAGCTACCTCTTCCTTGTACTTTGACTCTTCCCTCTCTGCTTAACATTGTGAAACATGTTATGTGATGCTCTTGAAGACTTTGTAATCCAATCAGAAAGACAATGAAGCACGTAATTTCATCCATGAACAACATAACCCTGTTTATACATACAAATTGTGTAGCGCAGATCTTAAATTCTACAGACATTAAGGATTGGAGTTAACAGTATTAGATGGAATTACCAGATGCATTTACCTGAATAACATTCTCCAAAGTTGGAGGCTGCAGCAGTTATCAAGAGCTAGGGAATAAAAGACTTTAAGTGTCATGCCATGACATGGAGTTGTAACTTGCTACTAGTGGTGATCAGAGGACTTTGAAGAATATTAAGGTTGGGAATGATTTGGTAGTGAAGAATATACAGTGAGGTGGATCTAAGAAAAGGTTGTGAGGGTCATAATCAAAGGACAGCTTGTGGGGAGCGCTTGCAAATGAGAATAGAGGAGGCAATAGATTTCTATTAGGTGTGTTAAGGTCAATCTGAGGAACAGAGATGGGAAAGTTATAATGTTTTCTTGTGAGAGTATCTCAGAAACTAAAGGATTTCTCTCAGCCATCAAAAGAAGTTACAAAGAGATAATAAAATTAAAAAACATGGGAGGGCTTGGGTCTTCAAAATTTAGACAATGTGGTAAATTTTCATCTCTTTGTCCTTATTTTTTGTCACTCTCTCAGTGTCGCACTGGAACTAGATTGTCCAAGCATACCAACTGTTTTAAAACAGGTACTTTACTCCATTCAAAAATACTACAGTAGGGAAATAAGAATGTGAAGCACTAACTCTGGATATTTGGAGCAGACAATTCAATCTGAATTTGAGTCAAACACTAAACAAATTATTGAGGAAATGTTCAAACCCAAGTGTCCTCCATCAAAGTTTGCCTAAGGCTATTCTTCAGTAGGAGTCTTAGGAGAACACAGGCCCCTGCTGTCAGAGAGAGTTCATTTATGGATTGTGCTCCCTGATCGGCTAATTAACTTACATGCATCCCTGGGAGATTTGTGTGCAGGCTGAGTTAGTCACTGTGACATAGGGAAGTAACGTGGGGGTGAGCAGAAGTCAGTTTTTCTGACACAGGCCCAGTTTATGCCTGTTCTCCAAGCACAAGCATTAACAGAGTCCCTTTCACCCTCAAGTCCTGATTTAGACCATCAATTATGCAGTCACTCTGAACGTTAGAGGTGATACTTACTCTAAGCAATAGACTATGTCTAAGAGTATAAAAACCATGTCTGCCAAACTTCAGTGTCTCCTCACTATTTTGACAACAAAGAGCCAAGATCTCAAGACAGTGCAGTGTCTTGCTAGATTCTGTGTGGTTTGGAGCTTCCCCAACTCTCCATCTTGATCTTACTTCACTCTCGGGGCTCTAGTTATTCTGTTCCTCTCTTAGCTTCTTGTACGTGTCATTGTCCCACATGTCTCAGGGACTTTGCCTTTGACATTCCTTCTGCCTGGAATGTTTTCCTACTACATGCCACAGCCCCTCACCCATCATGCCATCTTCACTGTCTAATCTTAATTATCGTCAAATCCCAATACAAACAGCTCCTTCCGTGGGGAACCTACCATACGCTCGGACTGGTTCATGATCTTGTTGTGTGTATATATTCAGAGTCCTCTGTAATTTTTATTCCTAAGATTAAAAAGTGTTTGCATTTATATGTATGCATACACACACACAACTGAGAAATGTGGCCTACAATTGGTCTTTCCCTGTTTTTTAATACCTAAGTAAGTATTGACAAATATGTTTTCTTCCTCCAAATTGTCTCTTGCACTCAGTCAACTCACTGTAATTATACCAGTCAAGGCATACACACACGTGTGCACACACACACACAATCAAACATATGTATATGATTCTATATTTCCACTAAAAATTAAACCTGGAACTGAAAGTCAATGAATTTGCTCACATTTATACCCCAGTTCTTGGTACAATGATTGACTGAAGCAGTCATTATTCAATAAATTCTGTTGGAATACTAAATGGACAAATTAAAGAAGCACTTCTTGCTATGCAGCTAAGGAACTGTGAAGTGGAAAGTGGTAGGTGGTACTGACAATAATTGTAATAGAAGCTCAAAGAAAGACACCATTAATGTCAGAAAAAAGAAATTGGAGAATTTGTGGTAGGGGGCTTAGACTGCAAATGGCTTTTCTGCATTTAGCTCTATTGAAAGAACAATGTGGATAATCAAAATTTTCAGTGGGAATGGCGATTGATGGACGGATTACATAAAAAGAAAGAAATAAGCATATTTGTGAAAAATAACTTAGAGATATTAATTCGATTAACTTGGACATATCTTCCAAATATGTGAGTAAAGTGAAACATGAAGAAATGCTAGGAAGATATGTAAACGGTAAAGATCAGAAGAGTGTAGTGGGGAGAAAGCATTGCAGAAATCACTAGTGGGGAAACCAAAGTTGGTGACAAAGGCCTAGACTGGGTTAATGACTGTGAGTTGTCTGATCGTAAGAGATAAATTGGAGCAAGAAAACACAAGACAAGTGTTGATAACGCATGTCGGTGTATGAGCAGGGAAAGACCAATTATAGGCCACATTTTCATTTCCTAGTGAGGTGTTGGTAAAAATGTGTTATTACAAATAAAAGTAGGAACATCGATTTATTTTGTGGATGGAGAAGATTAAATAGTTCAACACTGAACAGATTAGGTCTGAGAGCCATAAAGGATGACAACACAAAAGTGTCCCGTAGGTAATGGGTCATCCATTGGAAAACTGAATTGTGGAAATTAAGAGAAATTTCAGGAAAGAATTGTGTTAGGGTGAGGAGTGGGGCAGGAGGTTACTTTAAAAGAACAGAGATTTTGACAAAAATTAGTAGTGCAAAGAAAAGTACATTAGACCAATAAAGAGAATTTTAAGAGGTGAGGGGAAAAAAGACAAATTTTTTTGGTAAAAAAAACAAAAAACAGGGCGGCGCCTGTGGCTCAGTGAGTAGGGCGCTGGCCCCATATGCCAAAGGTGGCGGGTTCAAGCCCAGCCCCTGCCAAACTGCAACAACAACAACAACAAAAACAAACAAACAAACAAAAAAAAAAACAAAAAACAAATGACCTAGATCTGAACTTATGGAAAGAGTTACACTGGTTTGCAGCTACAAAGGGAGTAACAGGAAGGTTTACTTTATTTAGAAAAAATACATATCAATTTATAATCAATCTTTGAGATTTTTTTTATTTTTACATATACATGTGTTAATTAGGTTTCCATCTTTTTTTTTTTTGCCTTCAAAAATTAAATTTATAGTCAATCTTACCCAAATGAGGGCCATATATGATATCTAGCTGATGATTGTTTTAGGATTATTAGTTAACAGAAAAATATAATTTTTGGCGGCACCATAGTTCGATGGGTAGGTGCTGGCCACATTTACCGCAGCTGGTGGGTTCCAATCCGGCCCAGGCCTGCTAAACAACAATGACAACTGCAACAAAAAAATAGGTGGGCATTGTGACAGGCACCTGCAGTCCTAGCTATTTCCTGTAAGCTGTGACACCACAGCACTCTATCAAGGACAAAACAAAGTGAGACTCTGTCTCAAAAAAAAAAGTGTGCACATATATATATATATGTCTGTGTGTGTGTATATATATATATATATATATAATTTTATTTATAGCTGGTTGTGGAACTTTTAACCTAACTTATGCTATGCATATAAGATCCTAAAACATTTTCTGGATACCAACTTGTGTTGACAAATAAACAATATGTGCTGATGTATTCTATCTCAAATTATTTTGTTCCATGTCCCCCACTCGTTAGGAGCAATAGCAACAACAATAACTATTTATAGAGAAAGACATCAATTACTTTTATTTTTTTTTTCCTTTTTTGCAGTTTTTGGCTGGAGCTGGGTTTGAACCCTCCACCTCCAGCATCTGGGGCCGGCGCCCTACTCCTTTGAGTCACAGGCACCGCCCAACATCCAATGACTTTTTAAAATTTCTTCTAGTAGGGCACTTAGGATGATTATACTTCAATTCATTCACTCATTCAACCAACATTTATTGAGTACTTTCTATGTAGCTGGCACTATGTTTCAGTTTTAGATATATGATTTGTACAAATAACCACACTCGTTGAAGTTCAGGCTGCAAACTGAGCTCTTGCCAAGAGCTCTATACAAATCAGTTAACTTTTCCATGAGATTTCAGCCTCTGCAATCTATTTCGTCCTATACAATGATATTCTTTCTGAGAGTACTGTTTTTGGTCTTCTTGGTTTTCTATTCAAAAGCTATCAATGAATCTTTGTTGCTAGCCTATTAAGGATGAAAGTTTTTAAGGTCATAATTAAGAATTTTATAGGGCCTTGCCTCTACAAAATCTCTCCTTTCCAGTCAACTATCCTATGTTAGATAAATGTACATTCTTGCCTTTACAATTTTGTATGTGGTAAAAATTCTGGAACATCTCAAACTTTTTCTTCATTTCTATTTTTATCAATGGTTCTCATCTATCTAGAATTCAATAAACTCACTCTTGATCAGCAGTTCTCAACCCTTGTAGTGCCGCAGACTTTTAATACAGTTCCTGTGGGTTGTGACCCACAGGTTGAGAACCCCTGCTCTAGATTGTCACAAACTCAAAGTACAATAAAGCTCTTGGTTCAAGCAAATTGTAATCTTGAATCTTCATGGGATTTCTTATGATTTCAGGGCTTTAGTTCTGTTTTTACTTTTATAAGGGAGTTGAACAAAATCATTTCTCAGGATCCTCCAACTCAAACATTCTATTATTTCATGACTCTATATACTGTCCAAATGATAATGACTATGATAATTGTCATTTGTTTAGTGTAATTAGAATTATTACTTCTGTGGTATCTCTTTTGATTTTCTTTTGAACTGTTTTAGCTGTTTTTCTACATTTATTTCAAGGTTTAGTTTCTGTCTGAACGTAGATGCTCAAAAATATTTGTTAGTTTGCTTTACTGCAGAATCTGTAGATGTTGCGTTCACATTTGAGGAGCATAAAGTCCTGGAAAATCATTCTGATGACATAAACTCTCCCATTCATCAATATGCAAGAAGTTTCATAATTTTAGTTCTAGGAGCAAACCTACAGATTAGTGAAATTCTTATTTTTCACTAAGTGTGCTAAATAAATGACAGGTGAGGACATTTACCTGTGTCCAAGAATCCATTAGTGGCCAACTCATTTTTTATGTCTTTTGTTCCTTGTTTTTATGATGGCGTTTTCTCTTCAAATGCAAATACACATGGGAGAATTCAAAAGCTAATTGAGTCACTCTAAGTTTTTAATGATATCAGATTATTTGTATTTCTAGAAGAAGAACTGAAAGTCTGTAAAAGGATGAAATTATATAGCAAGGGTAGTTGGAGAATTCAGAGATGAGCTCACTTTTATCAAACCAATATTAAAATATAAATTGTGGATTTTGCATATGTATGATGGTTAGGAACTCATCACTGAAGAAAGAAGTGCACTAAATAAATGCTGGAAGTATTGATCATTGACTAGAGTTTTAGAAAATCAGGCATGTTAAGAGTAACAAAGTCACTTCACTTTTCACTCTGTGCCCAATGTAAAAAATTCAACTGTATCAGCATTTTAAGACAAATAATAGGCAGAGAAGATCACAAAGTATCACCCCTGGCATATGCCGTGAGCTTTCTCCGTTAAGAACCACATCCCTCTTTTTTAGTTATGTCACTAGCACAAAATCTGGTCTTGAACTGGTAACTAAACTTAATCTTAAAAATAAGAAAGTTTAAAAGTAAATTTTGTTTTCTTCTTACAAGACATTTTTTTCCCTCCTAAAGTACTCTAATATCTTTTTTTAGCCATGAAAAACCCATGAAATAAACAGCTCTAAGATTCTGTTAATCGACCAAGCATCTGATTAAATAAATGCAGCTGATCTGAAACCCCTGGAAGCTTCAATTTTCAAGTTTCCCAGCTCTTTGTACTTTTATTGCCTGTCTAATAACAATGTTCACTACAGTAGCATTAAAGTACTCTGACATGAGGTGGGTGGTTTTTTTTTTTCCTGTTTTTTTAAATATCAATCATGAAATAACAGAGAGAAATTTAAATCTCAGCTCCCGCTGTGAACAAAGCTTTAAGAACTGAGTCTAGGCGATCCCATGTGGACCTTACCAGTCTAAAAGATTTTATGGTTTTGTAATTATAGTAAGAAATTTTAAAGGATAAGTTCTTAAAAAATAGTCTTCCATCACCTCCTTAAGTTTTAGTTGTCTAACAATGAGCCTGAATGTAAAGACGGGGCAAGAAAGTCAAATTCTTAGGGGCAGGAGTTTGCTACATGCCAGAAGAGTTGGCCTACACTTAGAAAGACATTTACAGAACTTCAGTTACACAGTTTTGATCTCTCTCTGTGCATCGGACGGGCATTAGGCTCTTTAATGGGATCTGTACTTCAAAGAGGAAAGCATGTGAATTTGATGTCTTTCAGAAATCTGTTCTGTCCTAAATAAGCCATATGAAAGACAAGGCTCTGTGTGTAACTGAATGCCTGGGGTGTGCGTGCATTCCTGTGCATCATTTGGAAATATCAGTTGTCAAACGCCTGGAGATTATGGGCCAGGAGGAATATTGCAGTGAGGAGAAGACAACATTCTCCTGAGAATTTGAAATTGCATACATAGCCTCTTCCACTGGGAAGACCAGGTAGGAGAGGTCAGCCTCACCTAATTTATTGTCCAAGCAGCCCAGTATAACATAGAAAATCCTGCTGATTGAACATAGAATGTTTGCCATGGACCAAGATTTGGGGTAAACATTTTGCTAAGTTTATGTCATTTAATCTTTATAACCATCCTGTAGACATGATTTTAATCTCCTTTTTTTCAGTTATGAAAACAGCTATAATAATGTGATCATATAGTTTTACCACTGTCACACAGTTTGTAAGTGGTAGATCCACTCTTTGCAGTTAGGTTTTCTCAACTCTTCTGGTATATAGATATAGCTGGTGAAGTTTACTTGCAAAATATTGACCAAATGTATTTATTTTTACAATGTCAATAATATTATTCATAGCATTAAAAGTGTTACAGAAGGCAATAGATATAGTGGCTTGATGTGAGTTAAGAAACATTGCTAGCTATGACACCAAAAGATATCTCACTTATTTTCTCTTCCTTGTTTATGAATATCAGGTGCCAGGAGGCAGGGTGGGACGGGCAGTGTGACCAAGAGTGAGCCTCAGATGATCCAGGGTAAGCTTATTAAATATCTGGTTTGCCATTGGTTTTAGGTTCCTTATATTGTTTCATTGTCTCTTACATTTCCCTGTCATTCCCTTCTCTCTAGTCTTGGTTTTCTTCAATGTTCTTTTCACTATTGTAATCATTTTATTTTTTCTAATTTATTTTATTTATTGTATATTTCTTCCTAGCAGGATATAAACTTCCTGAAGGCACAAATGTGTCTTCTTCTTGTTCACAGCCATACTCACATTGCCTTGAACAATCCTTCACACATTTTAAGTGCTCAAGGAATGAATTTGATGAATTATGGTAGGTAGAACGAATGGCTTAGGTTGACTTTTGACTGAACCTCAAGGGCAACATATTTAACAAGAAAATTGACATGACAAAATTAAATGGAGTGATTAAGTAGCAGAATTCCAAGCAATCTGAGGGGCATAAATGAATAAAAGAATGACTATGTATCTTTAAGATGTTACCACCCAGGAGACTCCTTCTGGTTGCTCAAAGAATCAGTTTCTAATGGCAGTTATGTAAGCTTACTTCACTAGTAAACTTAAGCAAAGTAACAACATATTTCTTCTACTTAAAGGTCATTTTTAATAACTATATTCTGCTTTCCAAATTTTATAAATATGATGATGAGAGACAGTCCAATTTCCTATTTTTAAATTAATTTGATAATTTTTTGCATCCTCGCTACTCTTTTTACTTTTGTTCTTCCTGAGTTGAGATACTTACTTTCTATTACAAATGTATTACTATGTAGAAATTGGAATACTGATTCAGGAATAAGGTGATTTTAGAAATCTCTCTACATATCAGCACTTGGGACAGTGGTTTGCAAATCTATCAATGCCCCTTTTTATAACTAATATTTTATCATGGTTCCATTACTTTCCTGAAATTATAGTCATTGATAGAATAAAAGTTTTAAATACTCATGATGTCTGATATATGAGGCGATAGAACTAATAAATCAGTAAAATAAAGTAATTAAAATTTTTAATGTATAAATACCAGTACACATTTATATATATATATATATATATTTTAAAACATTCATTTTCCTGATACACTCTGAATTCTCTAAGGAGTGATATCCATTGTATTGGAACTCTTTACATAAATAATGCAGCTAATCACAATGAAAAAGTAAAGGATCTTGTTAGAAGTTTGCAATCAGAAAAGAAACTTGCTACTGTACGTGCCTGAGTAGCTTTAAAGGTCTGTAGTTTTCTGTGAATGTACATAGTATTAATTAATTTCTCATGTTTCGGTTCTGGACAACTGACAACATTGAACTCCTGAGTGTACTCTCATAGTAGCAAAAGAACTCCATACACCTTATATACCTAAACATTTCCTCACCTACCTCGTCTTTGTTAGCTCCTAGATTTGCCCCCGTTTAGGTTGAAAAGCTGCCTTTAGTTGTTTTTTTATTCCAGAATAGGCCATGTATTTAGGCCTTTCTTCTTTCTAAATTCTCTTCATACCTTCTCCTCTCCAAAATAGCCACATTC
The DNA here is from genome assembly GCF_027406575.1 of Nycticebus coucang. Lineage (NCBI taxonomy): Eukaryota > Metazoa > Chordata > Mammalia > Primates > Lorisidae > Nycticebus > Nycticebus coucang. Next base: position 158,253,078 of record NC_069780.1, on the reverse strand, counting down.
TTCTTGAAGTGCTGAGGATTTATATTAATACTATTGATAATAGCTGGGCGGTAAGAAAAGAAGTGAAATTTAGGTCTGAAAACATAGGCATAAAAATTTCATTTGATTCCCCACCCCTACCCCCAATTTTTCTCTTTCCTAATGCATTTTATATTTCTAACTTGTTGGAACTGAGTTTCTAAAACCTACAGCTTTTCCCTTGCCATTGCCATTATAAGCTAACAAGTTCTACCAAATTATTTATTTATATATAAAGATTTTGTGACTTCTTTTGAATATGTATCTTTTCTTACTTAACACACACATCTTCAGCTCCATTAAAAACAAAAGTACAGGACTTTTGAGAAGATTTTTCATAACAAAGGAGGAAATTGTTCAATAGATTGTTAAGAAAGACACTTAAAAATATCTTTTAATAGGTTGAGGGACTGCAGTGCCAAGAGATGATAAAAAGAAGCCCCTTTTATTTATTTTTAATCTAAAAGTAAAATACACCTATTATTCTAAATACACTTTATTCTAAAAGTAAATTACACCCTCTTCAATGTTATATTTTCTTTTGTCTTCAAAACTAATATTATATACTCCATGCTATGAAAATGGATATTTAAAGCTCCTTTTAGATATACATCTGTTCACCATTTCCCCTTTTCATGAATTTTACTTGAATCTCTTCTGCAGTTTATATTACCAGCATTAGGAGTTTGTCACTAGAGATCCAAAAGCCTCCGGCCCTTATAAATCTTAAAATTGTTCTTGGTAAGGTAGGGAGATAGAGGCCTTGAGCTATGTCTATGCATAAAAGATTGTGACGAGGGCTTACAAACTGAAATATGACATATTCTCATTTTTAGTTAGTGGTCAGTTCCTCTAATTTTTTCTTGTTTTCGGATATAACATAAATGAATAAGGCCATTTTTCAAAATTTCCAAAGCCATGGTCTCCTTATTTACCATAAAACTTTGAAGCTATCAAGTGCTTCATAATTAAGGGGATATAACACCTTTAGATATGTTATAATTTCTTGTAGAGAAGTTTTGCTTGTCTTTTGTCATCAAAGAAACAAGTGTTTTAAGAAATATGTGATGAGTTGTTAGGAGGGAATTACTTTATATAGGCTATCACAAATGCTTCAACTTTACGGATATAAACTAATTCCTTGGGTAAATCTGGCTGTTCAAGTAATTTGAAAAGGCATTCAGGGAAATTTACTTTCTACTCTTACACAATATATGTAATAAAGGGAAAAAATGGTATATCCCCAAAGGTTCTAGTCAGGACTTGAACTTTTGGGGGGAATATTTTATTGCCCTTTTGAGAAGTAGTTAACATTACTTTTGAAATGCTTGAGGCAATTTTCTGATAGACTTTCCAGAAATGAAGATCTCTACTGGGAATATTTCCTTATTCAACTAATATTCAGACTTATGAAAAGGTTAAGAATTTGTTAACTATTTTTTTAAATGACCATTGAACCAATTTCTCTCTTTTTCTTTTCTTCTTCTTCTTTTTTTTTTTTGTTGTTTGTTTATTTTGTTTTGTTTACAAAATTATTGTACCTGGAAGGAATCTTTAAGTTGGCTTACTCATAACTCCCCTGTCAAGTTTCAGATAAAACTTTAACATACAGTTATAATCAATTTATCTGAGAAATTATTTTAACAAGCTAGCTAAACTTGCAAAACTTGACATTATTTGTAGCTTAAAGGAGCAATTAACAAAATCATGTAATAGATGGGGCTCATGTGAAGGCTGAAAAAAAAGCTAGTTCAAGAAAGACTAAACTTTCATTACAGAGATCAATTTGAGAAATTATCTGAGTATACCTTTCAAATGTGGAAAAATAAGTCAATATCATTTACTCATAGACATATATAATGACATGTGTAAAGGAAATAATCATCCCCTTATCAGTGGTTTTACTCTATGAGAGTAAAAAGAACCGAGGTTACTTACTCGGCTGTAACATCATTAGATCTTTATAAACAAATATTATCAATCTTTATATCTAAGTATTTTTGAACATTTCTAGGCCTCCAGCCACAATTTTGAGCCATGCACAAAATAATCACATTTTGGTTTTGGTCTTCTTTGGTGCCAAAGAAGATTCTTTACTGTATTAAGAAAATATCACTTCAAATGAGTTTTGGGTAATTGGCAAGTTGGGATTTACTGTTATCAAAATAAGACAAATCACTGTTGAGGATACTTGTACCAATTTTCCATGGGCCCTAAGGGCTATTTTGAATTAGGAGGTCAAACAGTACCTCAATTTATACTAGTGCCTCTGGCATATGCGTTTTGTTTTGTATTTTCAGATGATAACTGTGAGGAGAACTATCAATTTATTCCTTTTATATATTTGTTTTCAAGCCAAATGGTTGATATGTGTTTGGTCATTGGTATGAAGAAGTATGTATAATGCCTGCTCTATAGTTAATGGAAGTCTTTTATTTATGAAATACTATTTAAATATTTCTCAAAATTAAAATCATTATGTTAGATATCTGACTATCATACCTTGAGAAATTCAGAACTGTACATTTTCAGTAAAATTATAGTTAGGTTGGTAATAAATCACACAGAAGTTTGGAAAACAACTTTATTTTTAAATGCTTGGAAACTAAGGCCTTGAAAAATATAAGCAAGAAAAGGGAATATATTTAGCAAACTCTTTTCAAACCTGTCAAATGTCTTTGAGTTGTGTTTTCTTTTTTCAAAAGTAAATCTCTTATTTTTGAGGAATTCCCTTATAAATTTAACAGAAACTAAAAACCTTTTAAGAAAATCTCTTTGTCTCAACAAATCTGACTTTTCTCTATAAAAACCATGATCAATGTGGTAAAACTATAACCTCTTTTTGTAAACTTTCTTCATTATTAAAAAAAAGCCTCAATAACATTGTTACTTGCATTTAATTATATAAATCACATGGAAATATAAAATAGTCCTTAACTTTTTAAAGAGCTATTATATTTACTAATTTATTTAGATGAGTTCAATTGAATAAATAATATCTTTTCCTCACATCTAATTTATTGAAACAATTACACTCAAAATAAAGAGATGTTTCCTTTTCAGAGCAAATATGACTATTGATAATACTATTATCTAATAATATTAGAAATAAAATAGCTTCAAAGAATGTCCATTTAGTTAATATTTGGAGTATGATACTTCGTGTAAGATTTAGAAAACTTGCTTCAGTAGAAACAGAGTTCCTTCAGTCCTTTCCTTTCTCACAGGTTCTAGCTCTTAACCACTTTTCTTGACCGTATATTCCTTATCTTATGCAAAGTAAATAAACTTTCAACTTTCCACTCCCATTACTCTACTTAGGGAACCTAGGAAATTCCTTAGGGCTCAGTATTCTCCGAAGGTAACGTGGGATTATAAAGGATTATAAATAGCCTACAATTTTGCTTTGTCACAAATTATTTCATTGCCTGTCATATCTTTGCCCCCCACCCCCAAAAAAACCTTTCATATGCTATTTTTCTTTAAAAGATACATACTGAATAAAATTATAGAACTAAGCAACAATTTGGTACATGCAGCCAGTCATCATACTTCCTTAAATTTTTGGCCATTCTTTTCTGGATTAAAATAGCTCAGCATCCAGTTATTCTATGAGGATCATGTTTCTTTTGCACAGTACAGCATGAGTAATAGTCTCAAGTAGATAGCGAGACTAGGGTGACTATACTTAGCAACAATATTTTTTATATTTCCAAGTATCTAGAAGACAAGAATTGATATAATACCAACACATGAGAATGATAAATATTCAAGTTACCCTAAATACCCTCACTTGATCAATACACGTTCTACACATGTACCAAACATATGTACCCCATAAATATTAAAATAGTATGTATCAATAAAAGAAAAAGATGACCAAAAAGCACATCGTAACAAAGATATTTGTACCAGAATGTTTATTGCAGCTCAATTCATAACTGCTAAGTCATGGAAGAAGCCCAAGTGCCCATCGATCCACGAGTGGATTAATAAATTGTGGTACATGTACACCATGGAATATTATGCAGCCTTAAAGAAAGATGGAGACTTCAAGTTTACATGGATGGAGCTGGAACATATTCTTCTTAGTAAAGTATCTCAAGAATGGAAGAAAAAGTACCCAATGTACTCAGCCCTACTATGAAACTAATTTAGGGTTTGCACATGAAAGCTATAACCCAGTTACAACCTAAGAATAGGGGGAAGGGGGAAAGGGAAGGGAGGGAGGGGGGAGGTGGGTAGAGGGAAGGGGATTGGTGGGATTACACCAGTGGTGCATCTTACAAGGGTATATGTGAAACCTGGTAAACAGTCTGTGAAGCTAGTGAATGATGCCCCGTGATCATATCAATGTACACAGCTATGATTTAATAAAAAAAAAAAAAAAAAAAGAAAAGAAAAAGATGAAATAGGATAAGAATTTAATAAAACCTTGCTAAACGTAGTGAAAATGAACAAAATAACTACACTTTAGTTTTATGGCACATTTTCTAGAAAGATAGAGATATAATGAAAAGAAATCTTGCTCAAACAGCTTAATATTATAAATGATGAAAGTAATGTTCATTGAAGCAAAGTTATATAATAAAATTAAGAAACATAAAAATATAAGCTGAAAAAGAAGGTGTGGAGATTTATAAATAGTTCTAAAAGATAATTGAGTGGTCATAATTTAAAGTATAAATATTCAGGGTTTGAAATAACACATCTAAAATTTTAAGCATCTCATATTGTTTAAATCATCCATGTCTTGTAGAAATTATTGTAATAACTTGACTGTGTACTGCGTATTGTTCTAAAAGTAGTATGCTCATTTAAGTTTTTAAATTGCAATATAACCATCTTTTAAAGTGGAACACTAATTAGGGAATCATTTACTTAAGTGGAGGTCATCATCACCTGAGAACAAGCTATTTATTTATGAATAGAATATTTTGCCACTCCCACCAGACAGGAGAGCTTTGCTATTTATTCTCATTGTAATAATCTCCACCTCAGGATTTTAGGTGATTCAATATCCACTTGTACTTGGAGGTCCTATCACTATCCAAAGCCTTTGCAAGGCCCCCGGCATAACAAAATAGATTTGTATAGTCAATTACAAGACTATTACTCCTCATCTTCACATTCAATAAGGACACAAAAATGACTGAGTTTGGAAATTGGACAATAACCACATACTAAGAAGGTATAGAGCAAAAACAAACAAACACACAAAAAACAACTCAACTTCTGCTTAAGAGGTAAAACAAAAGGATGTTGGAAAATTTATGTTCTATTTTAATTACTCTCATTCTACAGTTATAAAATGCAATGAATTTTGTGATGATTATTGAACATAAGCCCTCTTGGATATCTTAAGATGTAAAGATAGAAAGACAGGCAAACCTATACTCAATAAAACCAAAAAAATTGGTTAGATTATAGTAATAAAATAAAATATTCATGATTTTATTTTTTGTTGAATTTATTAATAATATTTATATATATTTATATACGTATGGCTTTGAGCAAAGACAAAAGAAATAATCTTACTTCTCCCTGATCATACAGTTGTAAGAATCAGCTTTTCTACTATCTTCTCAGCAGCAAAAAGACCAGTCAATAATACATTTCTTTCTGTACAGATTAAAACTCCATACTTATGGGCTTAACTATGTACAGAGCAAAGAGGTCACTTTTCAACTAGCAATGACCTTTATGTTACAGGAATGTGAGTCAATTTTTTTTCTTACTTAAGTATATATACATTCATATATATATGTATATAATTTACCCTGTACCATTTTATTAGTTGAACATATAAACCTTAATTTTTTTGTCCATTCTATTACAAAGTGAATAAAAATTGTATGGTTGCACTGAAAGACCATGCAATTCAATTTTGTTTCTGTTTCCCAATAGTGCTCAAAATAAAAAAACAAAAATTTATATATATAAAAATATTTCACTACCAAATCCATTAATCCTATCAAATGTAAACCTTTAATATTTTAAAGGACCAATACATGATCTTATTAAATTGAAGTTAATTTTAATATTTTAATAAAATAAAGGAGTTTTGTACTGATATGTAAATGGTCTTGCAGCTTTCCCATAGGTTCTAGGTAGACAGAACAATCTCTGTCTCATACCAGGCCTGACACTCTGTCGTATGTCACCAGCATGTTAACGACAACATTACATTGACTAGCATTGTTGATTACTTCCACACAAGTTTGGATCTGTTAGAAATTAAGCATAACAACTCATTTTGGTATTATAGGTGTTATATCCATAAAAGGCAAAACAGGAAGCATGGATCCACTTTAAAGCTTTTGCTTTTTTCTGTCCTCAAGTCTATCTGGAGACCCAGCCCCATCCATATAATGTGTGAATTTTTTAAGTTCTTCTTAAGTGTATTGCCAGTGTCAGAAATACTGAAGACTTCCACTGAAGCCATTCTCTTAACTGGGGTTATTTACAGAAGTTAGTTACAGGGAATCTTCTGATTGTGTTCCAGTCATTCACCACATTAGCAGGAAGCATTAGGCACAAATGATCACTAAGGGAATTCTCTGAGAAGTGGATGCTCACAGGTCATGGAGAGAGTTAAGGAAACAAACAAACAAACAATGCTCACAGACATTCAACTTTACCCCTGCTTTCTGTCACCATGTCCAAACTATTTTCAGCACATGTAAAATAATAAACCTTCTAAGTGCTATGTTAGTCACCACATGCCTTAAGATTTTCTACCCATTTAGTTACAGTATTCAAAGAGCAGAATGCGTGTTCCCAAACAGACACGATGCTGTATTGAATTTATTTCTTTAAATTAACACCACAATAAAGTACCAACTACAGTGAAGACGAAGACCTTACTTGCAACTCCAAATCAAGCTGTGGTTTACGAATAATTATTTAAATAATAATAATAGTGATAATATTAAATAAAAGTGAAAACCTCACTTCTAGACTTAAGTCAGAGATCCAAGTCAGCCTTATAGGAATTTTAAGATAGGCATTTAATAAATTGTTATACTTTTCTAGAAATGAGAAATACTGTAAGCCTTCCCCTAAAATGACTGATTTGAACCTATTTTTCTCCGAAAGCATGCAGAGACTATTTTCAGATGCTTGATTATGGCAAGAAGGAAGAAAAGTAATGATTTTTGGTGTAATACAAGCAATTTGTAGATTCGAGCATACAGTTTTGCATAAAACATTGCAGGTTAAAATAATGTCGTAGATTTTAAGCCATTGCATTACAGTTGAATAAGTGTCACAATTAGGTTTTGTAAAATTTAAAACTCTAAGTTTTGAAGTGAAGCAATAGAACTAAATTCTTAAACAATGACTTTTACCTTCATACAACACAAAATAGCTATTTTTTATTTGGGTTAAAAAAGTTATTTACAACTAACATTGATCGAGTCTTGGTAAAAGTCCAGTAACACATGAAGACAAATATTCCCTCAGCTTTCTGAAAGATCAATGAACGTACTCGTTAGAGATATTCTTAACAGTGGCAATGCTAGTCTCCAAACGCGGCCTGCTTGTTCACCTAATTTAGAATTGAAAGCACCAAAATACAATTTAGATTTATAGAATGGGATTTGCTATTGAATCATCCATAATGAATGTTTAGCAATTTAGATGCAGAGAGACACAGCTAAAGAAGGAAGGTTTTGATTGGTGCTATTCAGTAGCTCCTTTGAGTTGCCTTTTTAAAATCAGACATTTGTTTCCATTGAATCCAAGAACTCTTCATAAAACAGAGAAATAGACATATCAAAGGAATTAAGTCAAAGTAGGTGAGAAATAATCTTTCAACAACATTTTAACTCCTTTAATAATTTAAAGGAAGGAAGACATGTAACACTGAAGGCTAGAACAGGTCTTTAGAACTTCTCTTGGGAATTTAGATATATATTTAATAGTATATGTATTTATATATTTTTACATTTTGCATGTAGGCCAGAGCTGTCTAAAATATCTCTTCATAGTAGGCTACGGGGATCTATCAGGAGATAGAACAAAATAAGGTCTGAGAATATTTTCAGTTTATCAGAGTCTGTCTTCCCGCTTTGACAGTCAGCAGGGATCATAAATTTGAAGCAAATCGTGGCTTTTCTGCCTCTGGGTCTGTGTTTAAGACTGAGGAGGCCTCTCTCTGAAGGGCAGCTGCTGGTGGAGGCGGGGCGGGAGGGACTCCTCGGTTGGGGGGGATGGCTCCCGACGACATCTGTCGGAAGAGGGTGACTCGCTGCGGGACCGAGCTCCTGCCCGCAGCCTGCAGGCCCGCGCCCGGCACGGCCGTCACGGGCTGGGGGATGGAGGCCAGGGACTCGCCCACAGTGGGATGAGGTCTGGAAATCAGGCTGGAAACCTCGTGGGGCAGCGAGGGCTGCGAGGCGGACAGCGGCCTGACCTCGCGGGTCAGGCTGGCGTTGTGCAGCGCCTGCGTGCTCTTGTGCACTTCGTTTTTGGGCGTGGAGCTGCCGGGCGTCTGCGGCGGCGGCGGCTGAGTCTGCGGTGGCGGCTGGGCCTGCAGCTGCTGCTGCATGAGTGACAGCTGGGAGGCAGTGGGGGAGGCGTAGTGGAAAGTTCGAGCGGCCAGCGGGCTCTGTACGGGAGGGCTGCACACGGCGGTGGTGTAGGAGCAGGGCGACAGCACGGCCGGGGGCTGCGGCGTCTGGGCGCTGGGGCCGGGCGAGTGCAGGCTGCCGTGAGACCGGCTGGGCGCCGTGTGCACCGGCGGGGACTGAGTGCGCAGGCGCGAGGGCGGGGTGGTGGTGGACGACGTGGTGTGCAGGGCGGTCACTTGAGGGTAACTGAGGGGCGCGATCGCCTGCACCATCTCCCTGTCGTGCTTGACAATCTGCTTCAGGATCTCGTTCTCCTGATTGTTGAAGACACCCGTGTTCAGATCCTTCTGGAACTTCTGCAGAAGAATTGAGTTTTTCTTCCCTGTCAGGAAAAGAAAAGATAGGCTCTTAGAAGGCCTCCCGAGGACTGATGGTGGCACCAGTGGGAGTGTCACCTGCAAAGGGAGGGCTCTCGGTGTTTCCTAGAAGAGGCTTAAAAAGCCACACGCTCACTTTAAGACACCAAACAGGAATGTGGTACCTGCGTTTCATGCTTCTTGTATCTCTCTGATGAATCTTAACCTTCTCAAGTCAAGTTGCAAAGCCTGCAAGTGGCAAGAAGCCTCTTTACAGGTGAAATGGAGATATTTATTTTAACGTGAGGGGGACGTTAAAGAATGGAGGAAGAAATACCTTTTGGATCAGGATAGGCTGGAATCAAGATTTGATTTTCAAGATACTTTTTCAAGAAAGGACTAGGGAGAAATAAAAGCTGATGTTTGTCACTACGTGACAGGCACTCTACCATAGATTTCAGGGAGATTCTTTTATTTGATACTCTACCATGTGAGATAGGGATATTCATAATCCCTTTTACCCTAAGGAGACCAGGACATGAGAGTATTAAGAACAATGCCCAAGAAAACGTGATTAGTAGGTAACAGGGCTGAGGAGGGTAAAAAGTAAATCCAGTTGTATTTCTTCTCTAGACAGCATCGAGTTGGATCCCTGTCATCTGTGTGCTGCTGGAAACTCAACCTCCTGGGGACACCACCATGGGCTGAATCAGATGCTGCCATTTACTAAGGTCCCCATACAAAAGGCCAGAAGCACTGTGTCAACTTTGCTTTTGACCAGTGACCTACACTAGTGATTCCCAATCCTAGCTGCATATTTTTCTTATCTCCGGACCTTCAAAAAATACTGATGTCCACTTGTACCCTGCCAATTAAATCTGAATAATTAGACATGGGGTCCAGATTTTGACAGTTTAAAAACAAATCTCTGCGGGGGATTCTTAAATACACCAAGATTGAGAACTCTTTCATAATCTCTGCTCTTCTGAATGAATGGTGGTTGTGTGGCTGTCTATGGCAGCCTCTCAGCTCCCTCTAGGCAGTGGTTCTCAACCTTCCTAATGCCACGACCCTTTAATACAGTTCCTCATGTTGTGGTGACCCCCACAACATGAGGAACTGTATTAAAGGGCCGCAAATAATTTTATGGTTGGAGGTCACCGCAACATGAGGAACTGTATCAAAGGGTCGTGGCATTAAGAAGGTTGAGAACCACTGCTCTAGGGCCTCAAAACACATCAGGTCATCTTCTAGCTAGCCTCTTTGCAGGGGTTTGTAATAACTAAAGTTCCTTGGCAGAATAACAAGGAGAGTCAATAGTAGATTGGTGAAAGAAGGGAAGACTGGTGACTTCTCTATGACATCATTAATACACTCACACCCTAATGAATATGTAACTACAGAGCAAATCAATCTGCTATGTTGCTAAATAAAGCATCAGACTGAAAGTAACAAAGTATATTTTTGAAATGGAAATAGGTGCTGTAATTTCTCTGATGGCCAGGCAATGCAGACATTTAAAATGATTGCCAAAAAAATAGTTACCTCTCTCTTCTTACAAACTGTCCTAATTTTCCCAAAGAACAGAACCTTCTACATTAGTAATAAATATAAATGCTTATTTAGCATATCCTCTTAAATAACTACAGCATACGCAATACGCAGCATACTCAGTTACCAAACTGAGAAAGATGATGTTTCTTTGTGATTATGTGACTAGTCAAATACTATAACTTTGGCTCCTTGAATACCTCCAAAGTAAAGTATCATAAGAATGGAAAAAAGGTATCCAAGATATTCAATGCAATTATGAAACCAGTAAATGAACATGGCCACACAAGAAAATAAAAAACACAATTAAATTCAAATATCGGGGGAAAGGGAGGAGGGTGAAGGAGACGAAGGAGGAGGTTTGGTAAGCTTTCACCTAACTAGTGCAATGTAGGAGTATTTGGCACACCTTTAGGTGAAGGGCTCAACCACAACTTGCACTTTACCAACAAATGTCAACCATGTAACCTAATTGTTTATACCCACATGTTAACATGAAAAAATACTGTAACTTTGGGAAAATTTTAATGCAGTTACAATTTTAAAAAGAGCAAAAAATGAAAATATTCAGTACTTAATAGAAATTGTATTGCCTGATTACTGATTACAAGTTGTTTCATACAAATAACTTAAGTAAATTAGATGAAAATGACATTATACCAGATTAATAGACATTATCTATTTACATATCCTGATTTAAATATTTTATCTAAAACTAGTTGGTTTAGGAAAAAATACATGTTCAGAAATCAGTCTCATAAACATATCACCTCCCAAAAAGTTATTTTTTAAACTAACTAAAGATGTTTTCTGGAGTATCCATTTCTTTTGTGGGTAATATCTCCCTGGATAATTATATTTTGTTAAATATCTGAGCTATCAATGTGAATTTATAATATATTTTTTATGTCTACTGGGAATGTCCAAATATTACCTTTACTTCTTCTAATCTCATTTCAGACCCTCATGCCATCTGTTGTCCTATTAATATAGAGTGAAAGGAACACTTAAGTTCAGGACAAAAAGCTGACTTAACACAACATTCTAAAGTCTTGACTTTTATAAGAAGGAAGCACTTGAGGTATTTCTTTGTTTATTACAAGTGATCCCAGCCCCATCTTTTTTGAGTCATTTTTCCACCCTCTTTCCTACCTCTCTTCAACAAATAGTCATTGTGTACTAAGTACTATGCATGTTAAGGCAAATTAGACATATGCTCTACATTAAGAAAACGTAGTATCCTTTCAGCAATTATAATAATAAAACAGTGCTTTTATAATAATAATAATAATTTGATAATAGAGGAACTTCAGAGGCTATAGAACATCTCCAGAGTACTCAGCCTAGTTGGGGACAAAAGATCAAAGATTTCTCTGGGGAAGTGATGTCTAAAGGGAGATGTGAAGGTTGAGCAGAGTTAAGGTGGCAGAGGAGGCAGAGAAGGAGAGGGCCAGCAAGGCAGGTGTAGGCGTGGGAGGGTCTCTAGGCAAGTTAACAGCAAGCTGCTCTGATCTAACTTTACCATGGCCATTATGCAAACCTTACATTAGCATAACTAAAAAGGCCTAATTTATATATTTTTTATTTAGTAGCAGAAAAACCATTAAACTACATTGATATTTGCAAGGTAAAGCATCTATTAGGGCACTTCTATCAAGGGTTTTTACTTCTTGAGTCTGTATTACAAACATTTCCGTCTCTAGTGAGACTAATTTCATTACACAAGTTTTTGATTCTTCGAGTAAAGATAAAATGTAAAGCTGACCTTAAAAAAAATCTTGTGACAAAATTTAGTTTGTAATGTAGACTCGTACTATAGTACTTGTAGTTCTGTTTTAATGCTACGTAGACTTTTTGTCACTACTTTTTACCTGAAGATTCAAACTGTGTTCGCATCACTCGGTAACTCAGATTGTGTAGCTGGTAAAAACAGACATGAATAAATAAACCAGGATACTTAGAAGAAATAGAGACATAGGGACCCAGACCTTATATGGCTACAGCTAATTGCTATTTCTACACCAATTAACAAGCAAGTCAAGAACTAGCATTTGGGACCTTTGATTGCACACAGGTGTTATTCCAACAGATGAAAGTGAAATTGCGTGTGAAGAAGATAGAAAGCTAGAATACCTATCCGATCTAGTCGGTCAATGGCAACTGTTTCAAAGGCTCTTCTCATCATTGGATATTCCTCAAGGACCTCATTGAAATTGTCCACCGAGAGAGAATAAAGACGGCAGTATGTGTCAGCTCGAACACTGGCAGTACGGCGTCCTTTGGTCAGCAGGCAAATCTCTATAAAAACAAGGAGGAAAGACTCATTTGATCTTTTCTTTTAAAAACCGTTATACAGGCTTCCCATTATTAAAAAAAAAAAAAAAAAGAAAGAAAAGGAGTCTCTGGGAATGAGAAACCAGTGATTTGCAACATTTTCTGTTTGGCAACTGAAAGTATCCAAGTGCCAATACTCAGTTATAATATAATGTCCCCTTTTAAACAACTAAAGCTTTTGGTTCAAATAAAAACTCAAAACAGATTATGCCTATACTCCATGCCAAACCCCCGAATAACAAACAGAGAAACCAAAAATATATGGAAAGGAGAATAAAAAATTCACAATGGAGTTGAATACAGGAAGGGGTTATAATCAGACAGAAGTTTTGTATAAATTCTGGAAGTCAGTAAGCAGATGGTATTATCTAGACAGAAGCCAAAACGAGTCTAAATATTGGCTGAAAAGGTCCTATCACACATCTCAGAGGATTGGATTTATTACAGGCATGCCTTCCATGTAGCTGTTATATTCCTAGTGAAATAGATCTGAAGAAAATGATATTCCAAATGCACTAGAGGACTTTATTTTTAAATAATTCCTATGAAGAATTCTTTGTTGAATTTTTTTGTTGAAATTGAGATTCCCAAAATATGATTCACAAACATTTGTACATTGCAATTTCATTATTTAAATATACCTATTAAAATAATTTGCCATTTTGTTCCCAAGATATTAGGAATTAAAATAGGCTTTGATTTTTTAAATTTGAAAACAATTAAAAACTTTTTTATCTCTAAAAAAACCAACATAAAAAATAATAGAAGTATTTCTAAAATTTAAAAATTTAAAAATTAAATCATAAACACATAGATCATGTATGCATTAATGTATTTGTAGGATACGTTGTATTGATTTCATATACAATTAGGAATGCTTACATCACACTGGTTAATATATACCTCAGCTCGTTTATTTAATTATTGTGTTAAGACATTTATACTCTATACTTAATAGAGCCGACATGTACCCTTGCATTATGCACTATAGATGTGATCCCACCATTCACCTTCCCTCGATCTGACCTCCGCCCTCCCCTCCCATCCCCTCCCTCTTTCATCGTGGGCCATAGTTGTGATCTATGATCTATTCTTCATGTGAAAGTGTGAATGATTGTAAATTGGTTTCATAATAGTACTGAGTACACTGGATATTTTTTCTTTCATTCTTGAGATAAGTTACTAAGTGGGATATGTTCCAGCTCCATCCATGTAAACGTAAAAGAGGTAAAGTCCCCATCTTTTTAAGGCTGTATAATATTCCATGGTATACATATACCACAATTTATAAAATTTACAACCTTTTGGGCGGTGCCTGTGGCTCAAGGAGTAGGGTGCCGGTCCCATATGCTGGAGGTGGTGGGTTCAAACCCAGCCCGGGCCAAAAAAAACAAAAAACAATTTACAACCTCTTAACAAAAGGAAGCATAAAATAATGATTAAATGTCTAAATTCACACTCTCGCTCTTTTGAACTTAAATTCAGTTCATATTGAGACACGTTATGAATAATTATGTTATAGGTTCTATGTATTTGATTGAGTTAGGGCTGGAAATAGGACTCACACATAATATGTGGTTCATAATGAAAGTTTTGAGATACATAAAATAAAAAAGCAAAATCCACATGAACAGAAACAAATGAAGCTCTCCCAGCTACACTCATAGGCAGAGTAGGTTGAAATTTGGATGGGTGAGTCAGAAAGGATGCTGTAGATTGTATTTCTTGGAAGTGAAATAATGGACCATAACACCATCTGTCTCAAAATTTCCATAGTGACTCACATATCCACTTTCATATTACTTACAGAATATAAGTGGTAAACAATAGTGATCTTATTAAAAAATTCATTTGAATACAATCTGGTAAGAACAATGTTAAACATATGCAGACACTAAAGAAGAGCTCAAGGGAAGATAGGATGGATGTGGGGAAATGCCACCGAAAGCACCGGTGAAGTTTACACATTGTACTCTTGCTAAATGATGTTGTAGAATATTCATGTTTGTACTCCTCATGTTTGTGCATTGACGTGTATGTGTGTCTGTATACGTATGCATGCGTTTGCAGGTTGTGTAGGAAGAAGAATGTATATTGGCCAATTTTTAAGCAAATTGTCATACCATGGAATTTGCCTAACCGAATATAAACAATATAATAAGAGGCAACATTTTCAATACTACTTCAAAATTAAATTCTCATGTCACTACAGTACTAATGCCATGTTATATAATTACAATTGCCACCTCCTGGCAAACAAAGTAATAAGACATGTTTTACATTTAATGTTGACTACAAATTGTACATTAGAAGACATGATGGGCCATGTAATTGTGATTCCATTTGTGTAAAACATTCAGAAAAGACAAATGTATAGAGACAGACGATGGACTAGTGGTTGCCTTGGGCAGAGGATGGTACATATTAAATGGAAGCATTATATATGTAAAATGTACTGCACTAAAACTGCAAAAAGTGAAAAGAAAAACTCTTGTTTTATTATTATATTAATATTTATGACATTTATATTTCGAATTTCTCTTCTCTTCCCTGAATTCATTCTCTCTACTCTAGAATCATAGTTTCTGTCTCCATGTTGAGGTCTTTCCCTTGTGTGTTGAATATTTTCCTTGGATATCCTATTCATGTTCATTCACATTTAAAAATAAAAGCTCTGGTGATGTTGCAGAATTTTCTTGAGAGTTTTTCTTTAGGATAAATAGGTGGAGAGCTTGTCTTCACATTTCCTTCAGTGCCAGAGTGAGGAGGTCTTCACTCTTGGTGACTGACTTCTCTTTTGGTGACTGACATCCTTCTGGGTGACTGACTTCTCTCTCGGTGACTGACTTCCCTCTCGGTGACTGACTTCTCTCTCGGTGACTGACATCTCTCTCGATGACTGACTTCTCTCTCGGTGACTGACATCTCTCTCGATGACTGACTTCTCTCTCGGTGACTGACATCTCTCTCGATGACTGACTTCTCTCTCAGCGACTAATTTCTCTCTCAGTGACTGACATCCCTCTGGGTGACTGACTTCTCTCTTGGTGACTGACTTCCCTTTCAGTGACTGACTTCCCTCTCGGTGACTGACTTCACTCCTGGTGACTGACTTCTCTCTCGGTGACTGACTTCCCTCTCGGTGACTGACTTCTCTCTCGGTGACTGACATCTCTCTCGATGACTGACTTCTCTCTCGGTGACTGACATCTCTCTCGATGACTGACTTCTCTCTCGGTGACTGACATCTCTCTCGATGACTGACTTCTCTCTCAGCGACTAATTTCTCTCTCAGTGACTGACATCCCTCTGGGTGACTGACTTCTCTCTTGGTGACTGACTTCCCTTTCAGTGACTGACTTCCCTCTCGGTGACTGACTTCACTCCTGGTGACTGACTTCTCTCTCGACTGGCCTTGTTCTTTGCTCGGTGTCATTTGCCTTCTGCAAGAGCCACTGATTTCTCCTCTCCTCAGAGGGACTACAAAGTTGCCTGTAGGCTGTTCTGTAAGGTGGAGCGGGAGATGTGGAGTCCGTTGTTTCTGTATCTACTGTCACAATCAGTCACCCTCTTTTTCTCCTCATTTTTTGTTCTGCCCTTTATGATCCTGTTGTTGGTTAACTAAGAGCCTCTTTAGGATTCCTCCAGGATATCTCCTTTTCCACTGGCCCCAGTCCTCTGTATATATATTCCAAGCTCATGCTATTTTCCCTTTAATAGTCATCAGGAACCACTAGTGTACTTTTTTTTTTTTTTGAGACAGAGTCTTACTATCTGGGCCTCGGTAGAGTACTGTGGCATCACAGCTCACAGCAACCTCTAACTCTGAGCTCAAGTGATCTTCTTGCTTCAGCCTCCTGAGTAGCTTGGACTAACGGTGCCTACCACAACGCCCGGCTATTTTTGGAGATGAGGTCTTGTTCTGTCTCAGGCTGGTCTCCTGAATATTAGATGAACTGGAATAAGGTACTGTTAGTGAGTGAATTGAGTGGATATGGATACTGGTTTTAATTCCCGCAATGGTGTATATTTTCAGCCACACAAGATCAGAAATGTACTACAAAGGATGAAAGGGCAATGGTCGATAGCTAGGGAATCTATGTTATCTGGAACTTACTCTTTTTTTTTTTTCTTAAAATGTAAATCGGTAATATTTATTAAAACAACTTTTATTTTTGGTTTAGGAATTTATTTTGGTTTTCTTAGCTTTGGGTTGGGGGTTTGTTGGTTTTTATGCATATATTGAAAGTGTACAACTACTTTCTGTCTTCACAAAATATGTTGATTATTCCTGAATACACACATCATGTCTCTTTGTGGTTTGGGCATATATTTATAATTTTACTACTTTTAACAGGGTCTCTATAAAGGGAAAAAATAGAGACACATCCTGAGGATCCACTTACATAGGAAATGGATTTTTATTTGTCTTAAGCCTAGAAATTGCCTGGACTTTGTTTTTGTAATGAGAATGCATTTATATATTACTTTTGTGTTTGAAAAGAAAGTTTATGAAATAAAAAATATAGCTACTTTCAATATGTATAGTCATTTTAGAGGTATGGCAAAAAATAGGCTCATTGAAGCATAGAATGTGCTTATTCGTATTCTTTTTTTCTAAATACGATCATCTGAAAATGATTTTCTGGCCTTTCTTATTTCAAGTCCTCATGTAATAGATGAATAGTACTGTGTATGTAACATATGTTACGTAGTATACATCTCCATTAGTAAGTAATACTGTCTTGAATTAATTAAATGCTGTCATTGGTAAGAAAACAAATTTGTCAGAGGATGATTTTTAAATAATGTTTCAAGCCTATAGAAAAAACAAAGTGTGCATGTGTTGTAACCGTTTAATGAAAGTTTTCCTGTATTGCTGTCTCAGTAAAACTTAAGGTGTTATTGCTTAAAAAATCTTACCTCTCCATTAAATTTTATTTAAAAATATAATGCACTTATTTTACTTTTTGATTTTGTGAGGTTAAGAGTGATAGTTCAATTTGGTCCTTTTTGCCAACTAATGAAGTAGAGAGTGCTATCTGGGGAATTTTCTGCAACAGCAATGGTTGGTTCCTTGTTGATTCAGGTGTATGCATACATTGCCTGACTTATTTTAGAGAGATGTGTGTGTGTATGTTTCTGGCTATGTGTAGCATAAAATGCACTGGCCTGGGGTTTTGCAGTCTGGTGTTATCTAGTCTGAGACTGACTACTCTTGGCTGTGAGGATTTGGACACATACTTACATTCTGTGGACTTTATTTTTCAGTAAAATATCAAAGTCAATTACATATCTTAGAATTTTATTAAGTCTGTAACTTAGACTTATTCAAAATTTGTCTCTGAAGGTCATTAATCTTTATATCTGTAGTGCCCACAAGACACATAGTAGATGCTTAATGTTTGCTGAGTTGAATTATTGAAACAAATAGCAACGTGCTATAGAAATGAATGATTTAATTCACCACATAAGTAAAATCCATTTGTCTTTAAAGTGACGTTTTCCCCCAGGCAGAAACTAATGGCTCAATATAGACTTATACCAAGTCCTTTCAACAGTTATGCAAAAACTTTTTTATTATCAACTTAAAACTCCGGAGCCATCATCTCACTGCATCTCGTCAGTAATTTTTTACTGAGAAACAGAACGAATGAAGGTGTGCACTCGCGGAAGTAGAAACAGTCACTGGGCAGTATGAAAAACACTTAAAATATTCCCCTTTTAAAATGCCTCCATACCTTTGGCTTCTACCATGAATAACAGAATTAAGAAATGACACGGAAGTAAACTTTCTGACCATCAGAGTCCTGGACTTTATGAACTGAATTTCCAGATTCAATATGAATAGAGCAGGTGCTTCTCTGTGAATTAGTTTTCTCTCGATACGGTATTATTTTGGAAATTTACTTACTGAGTAAACACAGACCTGTGTTGGGTGTTACATAGATTTTGTGTTTTACTGGGTCTATGTCTGTGTCTCTGTGAATGAAATTTGGGGGGCGAGTAAAGGATGGAGAGAGAGAAACCTGTTTAGTCATCTGCCTCTCATATCCTTAGGTTTCTTGGAAATTAGGTATTCATTTGTCACTTTAAAACAATTTTTTTGGTATGGGATTTCTAATTATTTTCTAAATAGTGGCTGCAATACCCTAGATGATTTAAGATGTATTAAAAACAGTACCATCCAGTTACATGTGTGTATCCCTCCCAGAACCTGCTACATTGGCTTTTGAGCCTGGACAGAATGATTTGAAAATGCTCATGAATACGTCAGAATGATCACGAATGAAGCTAAAGGCCACACTACGTTCTGTTCTTAAGTTTCAGATGATATAGTGTTTGTTCCCCTGGGAGGCGTCTTCTCTTTTGCCAAATGTTTTATTTAAGCTACATAACATATCTTTGAGGTTTTGTGCAATGTCTATAATTAAGAAAAGTATCGAGACTATTTGATAATGTTTTTCTTCATGTAGACATCCCGTGACTTGACAGGTGGGAAATGAACAGGTGGGGTGTTCGAGTTGACTTCATAAAACAAATAAAATAAAATAAAAAGTAAAATTAAACTGCCAAGGAACAAGCTAAGCATAGCTTACAGATGTAAGCTTTTAAAACGATGTCTTGGGATATTTTCCGGAATTTGTCTGTCCAACCCCCTTCCCTTCCCTTCCTTCCCTTTCTCCATCCCTTCCTTCCTTCCTACCCTCCTTCCTTCCTTTCTCTTACTTTCTGAAAACTTACCTAGGGATTTCCTAGTCACATAGTCACTGGTTTATGAACCTTAGTGCAAATTTGCTAGGGTAATATGTCCCTTCATCTGGATGCAAATTTCTATTATATTGTATAATCAACTGTATAAATGATGAGGACTTCGCATATTAACTTTAATTTGGTATAATTTTCCTGGTTTTCTTGATACAATATTTATGAATGGCTAAGGAGTTATTTGACCTAGCTAAGATGAAAACTGATGGTTATTTACCCTGTCACAGAAACGTTAGAAAACTGTTTTCAATTTCAGTGTCAGAAAGCGTGTGGCACTGGTGATTAAATCTGGCCTAGCACACTATCTATACACTTTTAATAATCCTTAGAGTCCAAGATGTATCAACTGCCCATTGCTATTTTTGCTGACATTAGTTAACTCTGTTAATAAACATTTAAGTCCACCTGACATTACTGCCAACTCTACATCTAGTCATTTTTATAAGGTTGGGCAAATGGCTTCAAGCATATTGCAAGGCAGAAATATTTTCCTGACCTCAAAACCTGAGTGTGACATTGCAGTCACAGAGCTAATCAGGAACTCATGTCAGAAATTTTTTAAGTAATGTGTGCAACCCGAGTTCCCAGAATTTATGGGAAAACATTGTACTCATAGTAACTCATAGTAACCTAAGCAAAAGCAGCTTCCTTCTTTTGTGCCTGATATCATGAAATAAAAGTAATTCTCTGTAATGCATCAAAATGCTAATTTCTTTTTTTTTTTTTTTTTTTTTTGTGGTTATTGGCCGGGGCTAGGTTTGAACCCGCCACCTCCGGCATATGGGACCGGCGCCCTACTCCTTGAACCACAGGCGCCACCCAAAATGCTAATTTCTTATAAATTACTTAGGTTTCTAATGCAGTGTTTCATAATGTGCTAGAGGAAATATCACTTTGGGGTTTTCTTTTTCTATTTGTAATATTTCTATATTTATATTAGTGAACTAGTCAAATATTTCCTCTCCATGGCATAGGAAATGATAACATCTGGCTTAAAACAATTTGCATATTAAACTTGGCTGGTAGAAGTACTTTGGATGTCAATGCATTTGAATAGGGATCTAAAGATATTCAGATTAGCATAGAACATTAAACAGATGCAAATGTTGTAGTACTTGACTTATTTTAATGTATTTCACATTTTCTATAATCTTCTGAAACTGAGATTGAATTTAACACATTTCCAAATACATATCTTATGAAGGAACAATTACATGGGTATAGAATATATATAGTAACACATATCCTAATAACCAGAATACCCAATTTTGCTTTTTCTAAAGATATATCTGGTCATTTCTAATTCACAGAGACACGTTTCTACGTGTACAGTTATAAGTGCCCTCTGTTACTACTCATGCCAAACTGTTATTTTTGATCATTTGTATCAAGTAAAGATTTATTTTTTTTGGGGGGGGGTATGGGGCGTCAAGCAAATCTTAGCTCCAAGTTTAATGAACTCATCTCTGTTAAAATGTATTAAGTTAGGGTGATCAGCCAGGGCTCTAAGTGTTAACACAGTAGCAACATCTCAGACAACTTATACATTGGCAATTATTTGTTGAGGAAGTTGTTGCATGGTTAACTAAAACTATGCCTGTGGAGAGTCTATCACAAGCCTAGCACCTAGTGGGCACTCAGAAAACATGTTTCCTTTTCTTTCCCCCCTTCCTTCTATTCCTTTTTGTATTTTTTTCTTTGTGTGTGTGTGTGTGTGTGTGATTTTTGTTTTACCTGCTATAACCAAGGTAATGCTTGACATATCAAGTGGGATTCCAAATTTGTGAAATATAACTATCATTTCCCACACCCTTCACCCTTTCACTAACAGTTCACAAACTAACTTTCCGAATTCATTAGACCGTCTCTCCTAGGAAGGCTTCACACACAAAGACACTTTTTCTTAACTGTCCTAGGGAGAATTTATCTTTGTGCCTCCTTTCTATCTTGCTTATCTTGTCTCTTAGTTTCTACAACACTTTATTAAACTTACTTGTTTATATGATTTTTTAATATTAAACTATAATGTCCTTAAAGTCAAATACAACAATTACATTTGAAATGTCTTTTTGTTACCATAGATTTAGCCATATCACATTTACTTCAAGAAATATGAAATGAACGAATGAATGAATCAATCAATCACTCAGTGCAAAGCAGAATGATTTACACCAGATTGGAAATATTCTTCAGAAAACAAAGTGCTTTGATACAATGTTTCAAACAGCCATATCTTTTTGAAGAGCTTTGGCCCTATCTGCCAGAAACTACACAGCTCTTTTCTGGTTCCTGTTAATTCAGTTTATGATACGTTATTATGATTATATTGTTGACATGTTTATGACACGATTGCTTCCTTGGGTTGCACATGTGGGTGTTTTCATTCAGGTTTACACCTTCCACCCCTGAGCCTCCCCTGCTTGCTCTTCCTCAGAGTGTCTGTGCCTCTCAGTTCCACCATCAGTCCTTCAGCTGGGTAATGTTTGCATAAAGTCAGGTTCACACAATACGATTTATTAACTGGTATCTATCCCTATTCATACTAATTTTTTTTTTGGCAAGTTAAAATACTTGGTGGACTTTATGTTAGTAGTTCTCAGAATATCTGTTCAGTAAGTAGGAAAAAATCACTGTTAACACCATGTTAGCCATGTGATATGTACATAGAAGATTAAAGAGGATCTGTTATGTGACTAAAAGAAAAATCATATAAAAATATCAAAGCTAAGGAAGGCCAGACCACAGTTTTCCTACTTCTTTCCAGCTCTAAACATCCACCAGATCACACCAAGTTTTTCCTTTGATTTTTAAATCTACCAATACTCAACTCTTTAAAAGTTAATCAAACACCTTGAATTATAAATGCCTTTAAAAAGTGGCCAGCTTTTTAAAAATTCATCAAATGATTTCAGCTCTCAGATACCTCCAGTGTGTTTTTTGAAGTAATATCTTGACAGCTCCATTATCCTATGTGGCTTAGAGTGCTCACACAAAATGGAAATAAAAATAAAGCATGAAGAAATAATAGTCTCAGTAGAAAATATATTCAGTGACTATTTATAAAGCAAGTATATGCTGCAGCAAAAGAAGTTATTTATATCCAAAATATTTTCCCTGATCTTCCTATCTCTCTCTTTTCTGTCTCAAGCACACATACATATCACACACGTGCATGTAGTAAAACAGAGATTTAAATACACATTTCCTTATTTTTTAATGCAAAATTTAATGATCATCCAGATGGAATTCTTTGGTGTTTGTTAATTATTAATACGTATAGGAATGTTTGTATAGCAGTATTTGTTAATTATTAATATGTGTAGGAATCACCTGGGTTGTCATGTTGAACAGCAGATTTGGGTGTATTAAATCTGGAGTGGGACCTAAGAATCTGCATTTCTAACAAGCTCCTCTTTGAATTTGTTTAGCTGACAGATTTCAATTAAAGGAGGGTTCCTCATTTAGTAGAAGCTAGGAAGCAGTAGACACAAAGAATGAAAATTAAGGTATAATATAAATTTAAGTCAACTGATTTCCCTGTAACCAGCAACTTGAAGGAAATTATGGAGAGGATAAAATAAGTGTATGGCAAATTTATTATAAATTCAAGCATAATATTTTTAAATAGGCTTCAGCATAATTTCAAAACCTAATTTTCTGCTAGGGACTTTATACAGTCCACATAATACATTATTCATTCTAGCATTGTTGTATACATCATGGTGATATGAAGGGCTCTGGTTAGGGTTTGAAAGAGGTGTAGGAACTGTAATACCTTGGCTAGCGGGATGGAAAGAACAGGAGAAAAGGAGTAAAAGTGGAAAGGGGGACAGTAGGATGAAACGGTATTATGAGAACAAGTTCAGAGAAGAGTTTGAAAGAAGGTTTTCATAGAATTATAAGAACAGCAGCCTCATAGGATGATAGAAGTTCTGTGAGTCAGAGAGAATATTCCTCCATAGATAAAAAAACTTGGTCTTAATCTACAATGTTACGTCAGGGCTCTTAAGAAAGGACTTTGTGGGCGGTGCCTGTGGCTCAGTTAGTAAGGTGCCGGCCCCATATACTGAGGGTGGCGGGTTCAAACCCGGCCCCTGCCAAACTGCAACCAAAAAATAGCCGGGTGTTGTGGCGGGCGTCTGTAGTCCCAGCTACTCTGGAGGCTGAGGCAAGAGAATCGCTTAAGCCCAGGAGTTGGCAGTGGCTGTGAGCTGTATGATGCCATGGCACTCTACCAAGGGCCATAAAGTGAAACTCTGTCTCTAAAAAAAAAAAGAAAGGACTTTGTGTGTAAAATACTGTTTTAGGAAACAGACTTATACGGAATAGAATGTAGAGTCCTAGCTCTCTACATATTTTTCCATATAGAGGAAAATGACTCAACCTCTCTTTCTGTAACAGGTAAATTTGTTCTCTCAAATCTTTTATGATTCAAGAATATTTAACAGCAATCAATGATGCAAAGTGTTTATCTACAATCAATATGTAAAATGAACTGGGAGCAGAGCTCTTATCAATTAAAGAATTGTAAAGAAGCTTAGATAGTAATTCCGGGGATGAGGTGCTGGGGATTTGCCTGCACTAAAGCTGTAGCACTGAGAACAGAAGTGACTTCACGGTGAAATGAGCCTTCAACAGAGCTTAAAAGGGGATAAGGCAACTCATGATTTGGAACCCAGACAAAAAGAAAATACTGGACTGCATCTTTCCTGTGAGTGAAATAAGACAAAAAGTTATTTGGGGGAGGGGGGAAATAACAATGATAATAACAAAACTTTGGCATCCAGAAAAAAATCCCATTTCATGGAAACTTCCTGATATCAATCCAGCTGTTTCTTTCTAAAACAAACAAACAGATAGACACACACAAGTCCGTGACTAGTTCAACCAAGATTGGAATTTGACTTGAGCAGCAGCACCCACATGATAGCCTAGCTGAGGAAGTCTTTCTGATGTGGACACTTTACACCAGATTATGACTAAGAGGCTTAATCACACCCTCTCCTGGGGAGATTTAAAGTAAGGAATGAACAACTAAAAAAGGCAGTGCGTGAACGATGGCAATGGTAAATCCCTAACGTGGCTCTTGGGCCACTGGGATGACCGTGGTTTCCTGAGTGGCACATGCATTTGCCATAATGTCTGCCCCGATTATGAGCCCTGAGAGGGCTGCTGTGATTCTTTTCCTCCTGAGCTCCCTTACTACTTCCTCTAAACTGGGCTTGACTGTGCCATCAGCCTGACTCATGCGCCTCTCCACCCAGGACCTATTTCAGGTCTGGAAGTTCATACCAGTCCATTTGGTTAAAAGCCCCTACCTTTCTATTTTTCTTTCCCTGTCTTGAGAGGTTATAATGAACTCTTCACATCCAATATATGAGTAGCCACAGAGAGGCCTTGTTATGAGTAGAAAACTGATATCCTATGTGTGGAATTTCATTTTCTACTTCTGAGTAATTCAGGGTAGCAGTAGAGAGGCCAACTGAGATGAAACTTTGTGCAAGAGAACAGCAAAAATTTACAAGGCAAATGAAGCAATCCTACTACCACTTCTCAACCAAAAAACCCTACACTCATAAATCAGTCTGAACAAAGGTAAATATCTGTTAATTGTCCCTAAAACCAAGAAACATCATTCTCTATGACAACCAGTGAGCAAATTCAAGATAACAATTATAATCATAAAAATGACATTGAAGTTCTGAATTTTAAAACTTTGTGTATAGGCTCAAGTATGTGTCTGTGATAAGAAATAATAATTCACATTAGTAATTGGCTACTTCAGTTAATAGATAGAGGTATAATGTACATTAATTAAAAGGATGACAATCATAAGAAAAATATATTTTATGGAATTATTTCCTTATAATATCTTATTCAGAATGAGTTAAATTTGGAGAAAAAGGTTGTTTAGAAATGAGGGATTGA
The DNA here is from genome assembly GCF_027406575.1 of Nycticebus coucang. Classification (NCBI taxonomy): domain Eukaryota; kingdom Metazoa; phylum Chordata; class Mammalia; order Primates; family Lorisidae; genus Nycticebus; species Nycticebus coucang. Next base: position 158,227,550 of record NC_069780.1, on the reverse strand, counting down.
GCAGGAATTCTACAGTCTAATCCAACCCTTATACTTTTATATTGCTTTTTGTATGGAGTTAAGAAATGGGTTTTATATATTTTTTAAGTTTGTTAAAAGCAAAAAAAAAAAGTTCTGATGGCTGGGAAGAATCAACATTGTTAAAATGTCTATACTTCCCAAAGCAATCTACCTATTCAATGCCATTCCTATCAAAATACCAACATCGTACTTTCAAGATTTGGAAAAAATGATTCTGCATTTTGTATGGAACCAGAAAAAACCCTGTATAGCTAAGACAGTTCCTAGTAATAAAAATAAAGCTGGGGGCATCACCATACTAGACTTTAGGCTGTACTACAAAGCCATAGTGGTCAAAACAGCATGGTACTGGCACAAAAATAGAGACATAGACATTTGGAATCGAATAGAAAACCATAAAATGAAACTAAAATCTTAGAACCACCTAATCTTTGATAAACCAAACAAGAACATACCTTGGGGGAAAGACTCCTTATTCAGTAAATGGTGTTGGGAGACCTGGAAATCCACATGTAAAAGACTGAAACTGGACCCACACCTTTCTCCACTCACAAAAATTGATTTGAGATGGATAAAGGACTTAAATTTAAGGCATGAAACAATAAAAATCTTCAAAGAAAGCAGAGGAAAAATGCTGGAAGATATTGGCCTGGGGAAAGACTTCATGAAAAAGATTGCCATGGCAATTGCAACAACGACAAAAATAAACAAATGGGACTTCATTAAACTGAAAAGTTTCTGTACAGCTAAGGAGACAACAACCAAAGCAAATAGACAACCTACACAATGGGAAAGGATATTTGCATATTTTCAATCAGACAAAAGCTTGATAACTAGGATCTATAGAGAACTCAAATTAATCCACATGAAAAAAGCCAACAATCCCATATATCAATGGGCAAGAGACATGAATAGAACCTTCTCTAAAGAAGACAGACGAATGGCTAACAAACATATGAAAAAATGTTCATCACCCATATCTATTAGAGAAATGCAAATCAAAACCACCCTGAGATATCATCTAACCCCACTGAGAATGGCCCACATCACAAAATCTCAAAACAGCAGATGCTGGCGTGGATGTGGAGAGAAGGGAACACTTTTACACTGCTGGTGGGACTGCAAACTCGTACAACCTTTCTGGAAGGAAGTGTGGAGAAACCTCAAAGCACTCAAGCTAGACCTCCTATTTGATCCTGCAATCCCATTACTGGGCATCTACCCAGAGGGAAAAAAATCCTTTTATCATAAGGACACTTGCACTAGACTGTTTATTGCTGCTCAACCTACAATTGCCAAAATGTGGAAACAGCCTAAATGCCCCCAAACCCAGGAATGGATTAACTAGCTGTGGTATATGTATACCATGGAATACTATTCAGCCATTAAAAAAAATGGAGACTTTACATCCTTTGTATCAACCTGGATGGAAGTGGAACACATTATTCTTAGTAAAGCATCACAAGAATGGAGAAGCATGAATCCTATGTACTCAATTTTGATATAAGGACAATTAATGACAATTAAGAACATGATGGGAGTGGGGGAAGGGAAGAGCATAGAGAGAAAGAAGGAGGGAAGGGTGGGGAAAGGAAGAGCAGAGAGAGGGAAGGAGGGAGGAGGATGGAGCCTTGGTGTGTGCCACACCTGTTGGGGGTAAGACAGGATTGTAAGAGGGACTCTGCCTAAGAAATGCAATCAGTGTAACCTGGTCTATTGTACCCTTAATGAATCCCCTACAATAAAATAAATAAATAAATAAATAAATTCTGAAAAATAAAAATGTGACAGAGACCATATATGGTCCACAAAGCCTAAATATCTAGTATCTGGACTTCACGGAAAAGGTTTGCCTACTACTTAATTATATCTTTTTCTCAAATATATTTCCTTTTTTGCATCTTAACTTAGCCAATTAAAATATGGAAAGAATAGAAATCAGTGAACTAAAGATGTACAAATCATGTTTAGCTTGTGATTTCAAGCAAAGTGAAGTAAAGAATTGGATCAAACACTCTAGCAGTATAAACTACTTGTTATCTTTAATATTTCGAAAAAATCCTGCCTAACCCACTGTTTGGGTTCATTGAAGGACACCCAGAAACTCTACCACCTGCACTGGTCTCGCCCTTTCCCAGGAAAAAAGGCACCTGCTCATTCTTCAAAAGCTTAACTGGGGCTGGATGTGGTGGCCCATACCTGTAATCCTAGCACTCCGGGAACAGAAGTGTGAAGAGAACATGAGGTCTGGAGTTGGAGTCTAGCCTGTACCCTGTCTCTACCAAAAATAGAAAAGAAAAAAAAAATTAGCTGGGTGCTGTGGCACGTGACTGTAGTCCCAGCTGCCAAGGCTGAGGCAGGAGGATCATTTGAGGACAGGAGTTTCAGGTGGCTGTGAGTGAGCTATGATGATGCCACTATACTCTAGCCTGGGGGATAGAGTGAGATACTGTCTCAAAAAAAAAAAAAAAAAGCCCCCCAAACCCCCAAACAAACAAAAACTTAACTGGGATTTTATTACATATTTTTTCAAACCATGTTAAAAAGAAGCCTCACTTACTAGAAACGCAATAATCTAGTTTTTATTTCCACATTAGTGAAGACGGGGACAAGGAAGAGTTTTACAAAGATAAAAAAAAGTTACAAAATATTAAAAAGCTCAAAATGTTCCCTTTTCGTTAAAGTTTTTATTGGGAGAAATTGAAAATACATGAAAAGATAAATCAGTACAATAATATACTATTGAATGCTAGTAGAAGAGCATTCCATCCCAGTGTAATAAACTAGTAGAATGATGTAATATAATAATGTAATAAACTCCTATCTATTCATTGCACAGCTTCGATAATTATCAACATAGGTAGACTTGCTTCACTGGTATCTCACACATTTCCCTTTTTCTTCATTATTTTGAGGTAAATTGCAGACACAATTTCAACTATAAAATTTCAGCAGCAACAATAAAATGCAAATATTTTTATAACAAAATATGCATAAGATCATTATTATACCTACAAAATTAACAATAATTTACTAATATTATCAAACATCTCTGTAGCCTCCATCTACTAGACGCCAGGAGCAAACCCCTTACACCGAATGGACCCCATGGAGAGACTGACAGCTGTGCTGACAAGAACGTATTTTTGGTCTTGAACCTCCAGACACCCTGGCTTTTAAATCTAAGGTGATAAACATGCTATGGCTTTGTGTCTTTGTACAACTTGAATCATCTTTACAACAGAAGCTTAAAATTATGTTTTAGATATCAAAGCATCTATAATTAAACTCCTTGGGACATTTGCTTTAATTATGCAATCTTATTTGGATAATCTTCTTGGAACTTTGTAAAACAAATGCTAATCACTTTGTTCCTGAGAGACAGCTATTTAAACACATTGGAGATGCTTCTCCAAACCTCCATCTATTTTTCCTTTCCATTCAAGTGTTAGATAAGTCCAGTTGGTTTGACCAGTTTAATTAAGCAGGATAAAAATAGATTTCTGCCAAAAAAAAAAAAAAAAAAAGTCCACGGCATTTAGATACAGAGAAAAAAAAAAGGAAAACAAAGAAAAATAAATTAATTAGTATGAATATTAACAAGTAATAGCCAATGTGAAAATTGCTAATGACAGAGAAAGCTTGATTGAGTTGTATCTTTTTTTTACTGTCTACAGACAAAAAACTCTTTGAGGGCGTGCACACGAAGAATACAGACAAGCTCTTCTTTTTGATTAGCTATAGCATATGATTAGGGGAATGCACTCATTAATGCTGAGATGTGTGGTGAAATTTCATCTCATTTTCACTAATATAAAAGCACAAAGTTTTTTTTTTTTTTTTTGTAGAGACAGAGTCTCACTGTAGCGCCCTCGGTAGAGTGCCGTGGCCTCACACGGCTCACAGCAACCTCTAACTCCTGGGCTTACGCGATTCTCTTGCCTCAGCCTCCCGAGTAGCTGGGACTACAGGCGCCCGCCACAACGCCCGGCTATTTTTTGGTTGCAGTTTGGCCGGGGCTGGGTTTGAACCCGCCACCCTAGGCATATGGGGCCGGCGCCCTACTCACTGAGCCACAGGCACCGCCCAAAAGCACAAAGTTTTTTAGGGTAGAGAACATTGAGTGAAATATGCCCAATACTGTCATGTAGCACTATCATGTATCACTAAAAAGTATTTGCGGTATGCAAATTTCACATAATAAAATGACATATAAATTGAATGGAAATTCATTAAATATCAGTGCAACACTTAGTAAAGTATTACAGGCTGCTTTGTATTTATATTGGCAATGATACTTTAATTGCAGTTCATAAATAAATTAAATGGTCTTTAAAATTACTTTACCAATATTGATGCAAAAGAAAACAAGTAGTCGTAAGTAGTCTTATAAGTTATAAGTAGTCTTCTAAGTTATTTTAAGTAGAACTATGGTACAAAGTCCATTGAAAATACATTGAAATTCATTAATTCAGGTTACATTTAATGAGTGGATCAAGCATTAGAAGAAAGTTTAAATCACATAAGTACTCTTTCTTTAGTTGACTATATATGGTAGATAATCTTTTACAGGTAAAGTAAGAACAATTCTTCCCAAAACTTAAATGAGTATCTTATGAAAATTCACATTTGGATGTTACTGCCTATGGAATAAATTTTAAATTCTTTAATATGGCTTTCAAAACGTTGCAAAGTATGGTCCCATTTCAAGTTTCCAACCAGTATTGTCTCTATTTCCAACCTCAATGCCCTATTTCCCAGGACCAAACAGGGCTGCATGCCAGCTGTGTGCTCTGCACTGTACTAATGATGGGGAACGTGCCGCGGGGGTCAGACCTCACTGGTCACTCTTTCAATTAACACCACACCAGCACCAGTACAGCTGTTGGTCACTATTCTCTGGAACTGTGTGTTTGTGTTTTTCATCTCTCCAGGAAACCCAGTTATAGGGTTTTCTACATATTTAAATATCACCTTTTATAAAGATACAGATTAAGTGAAACTGTGTCATGTATGAAGCCTTCCTCCCAAAATGCAAACCCTATTTACGATTTCCGAATATCCATAGGTATATTACCATGAAGGTATGGGCCACGTTTTATATTTTTTCATGCATTCTCTTTAGCATCTACATCAATCATAGCTTAAACAAGATCATAATGCATATGTGAGTTAATAACTAGCATATTAATATTCCACTCTTAAGTTTCCTGAAGTACAATTTAAAAAGCAAACTTTTTTTTAAATACCAAACTTAACAAAAAGTTATTGAGGTAGAGTTGTAAAATGTATTCTAAATTCAGTTCCATAAATAATATGTATTTATTTATTTATGTTAAACATTAGCAAGTTGATAAATAGTTGATAAATATTTATTTATCATGATAAATAAATATATCCATGATAATAGTATGTCTATTTTTTAATTACTTCACTTAACCTATCATCTTATAAACTGTCAGGAATAAAAATAAACTTAAGCTATGTGAATATAAACATGAACTTGTACTCTACTCTCCATATTTGAACTGGATCTGGGAAGGCCCCTACATTTGCCAAACAGGTGTGATTTTGTGATGAACATTGCCACAAATGAAGTTGGAAATATAGAAGGTCTCAAGATTATTAAAAGGAATAGTATAATACATACAATGCTTTGCATATAGTATGGCTTCAATTTGTGGTTCTTGCTGAATCAAATTGAATTAATTTCAGTTATAGTATAAACGCAGTTCATTTAAGAAAATAATGTTGAGATTCAGACAGAAAATATAGACCACTGCCTTACTCTTGCAGGTCCTGAATTTTGTTTTAACAGAATTAATTTTTAGTGGCATTTTAGGTTAACAACAAAATTGAGCAAAAGGTGCAGAGATTTTCCATATGCCCCAGACTCCACAAGTGTCATAAATACTTACTAAAAGTTATCCTAAAGAGGACAGAAAGTAAACATTTTTTTGAAGCCCCAATTAAATATAATATTTTCATTAAGTTATTTTGTCAGTATTCTTTATTGTTTTAGGGCTTTGTTTTTCAAAATCTTTCACAAACAAACTCACTGATAGTATTTGCAGTATTTGAATATAATTCAATGAGCATGGCAGATTTTTTACAATCAGATTATCTGCTAGAAATTCACACATTTTAGGTGCTGAATTGGGTGAATGATGGGTATTCTGCATTTGTAGTCAGGTTGTGTGACATCTCCCCCTGCCTATGACTAGTCTGACAGAAAAGGAAATATACCTAGGATGAACATAAGTTAGCAGCAACATTTCCAGGAGAAAAAAACAAAGACTACACATTGAAAATGTTTTCCAAGGTTAGAAGTAGCAAGGCTATAGTTTTGCTTCCATTAATTCTAACATAGTTTTTTCACTGTGTGGGTAAATGCTCTATAAATAGTTTCAAATATACTATGTTATCAATACCTGATTAGAAATGTTTAAAATATAGAAGCTGATTCTTCACGTTTTCTATCTACATCTGTATATTTATCTCCATCTAATTATCATATATTTATCCATTCATCCACTGACCTGTTTCCATAACAACTTGATAGCACTGAGGGTCATGGATGTTAAGAAAAGGAATTCAGCACAGTTTCACAAGAATTAGTAAAACATTAACAACAGGGTAAACTCTCTCTGGATATTTTGTTAGTGATAATACTGTTTATAATGCAATTATATATCCACATGCAGCTGTATATTTGCATTTTAAATATTAAAGTGCAATATAGATGAAAGATAGAAAGCAGAAATTATAGGTAATAGTGTAGACTTGCCTTGACTATGAGACATCATGAGAACGTTATGTGTGACAACTTGCATAGGAACAAGGAACAAAACACAGTGAGATTTGATCTTGCCAATGGTGGCAAAGCGAGGGGACCTACTGCTAGAAAGCATTTTAAAAGTAATTAAAGAGGAAAATGGGAAATGAAATGGGCAACAAACAGGTCTTTACTCAGATACCAGGAAAACACATTTTCTGCCAACAATTTTATGCCACCCAAAGATTAAAACAAAAATCTTTCTTGGGAAATTTTTATTATTCGCTAAACATGAAAAAAGAAATTTCTCTCAAGAGTCTTCATAATAGGACATTTTATAATATAATAAGCAACATCATTATAATGACTAATGCTTCCTGTCATTGTAATGACTAATGCTGTGCAGTAGATGAGAGGGTAACCCAGGCTAGCCCAGGCTAGCTGTGCTGTGCCTGCCCATGAGGAATACCCATTCAAAAACTGTTTTATTATTTCCAATGCATTTGCAATCACTTGAATTGATTTTCTTTATTGACTTTTACTCTTGTTCATGGTCTTGTCTTCCAACTAAAATGTTAGCCTCATGGGGGCAGTTTAAGTTTTCTCTTCTTAACTGCTCTGTTGCCACTACCTAGTACAGTAACTGATGCTCGGAAGTTGTTCAGTACATTTTTATTGGAGAATTAATGAAAACATATCTTATTCAATGAAGTAGTTATGATATGTTTACATGTGACAGGCCAGTAACATTTCGATAATGTTCACTTCAGACCACCCAAAGGTCAACATATTTTTTTCTGGATGGGGAGATGAGTAAAACAATAAGAAAAATTAACCAACCAATAATCTATCGTCACCATCAGTGCATAAAAGAGAAGAAAAGATGTTAATATACAAATAACAAGACTAATTTCAAAGTGGAAAAAAAAACAGAATAAAGGACAGGACAGTTAAATAAAGTTATCTCTAAGAAGATAAGAACTCATTACATTGTTCTTTTATTAATTGTTTCATCATAGACCAGTGGAAAATCCATCACAGACTATGCCACTTGGCCTTCTGGGTTTTAGGAATGCAACTATCAAAAGTGGCCTTTTATAATGATATGTGGAGAGGACATGATTAAACTATTAATAACTTATTTTTGTTGTGGACTTATGTGTTTCTTCTCAGCCTCAGAGTTCTAGTACTGGGCTAGGTAACATTAATATATGTATAGTAAACAGGGCCAGACATCAGCTTTAGGGTCAGATGATTGCCTTTGTTTTCCTTATTCTCATAGGCAAAGTCTTTCTTGCTGAGTAATTTTCTCTAAGGCCTACAATGTCTTCTCAGCTCCCTTTGTTCTCCTACACAAAGCTTTAATAATGGAGAGTGTCTTTCCACCATCTGGGACAAATTGTGCTGACCTCAGCAGAGACAGCTGAAGTCATTATGAAGCGTGTTTGTTTTTATAGCTCAGTTGACTGTTAGGATATTAGAGTGCATAGAAGACAGAGACCTCAATACAGATTCTGGATGTTGTAAAAGCCAAATATGAACTTGACCTTTTTGAGAACAGTTAATCATTAATCATCTCTTCTTCGCGATTCTCTTATAATGTATTATTATCCTTATTTTACAGTATGCTCAGGCTAAAATAATCCAATTAACCTACTTAAGGCCAAATAACTAGTAAAAGAACCAGAATTTGATTCTTAGTCTGTGTGAGACCACTTTTGCTCCACCATGCCTTGCCAGACATTGTACGGGGCTGATTAAAATAACACTCATAAAGAAAGAAGAATATCTTAACATGTAGTAAGCCTTTTTATTTCCCAACAAACATTTTTGAAATGTCTTAGAGGTAGAAGATTGCATATATACACATTTTTGAAAAGATAAAAACTAAAAGGAACTAAAAAATATACATATTTAGTTGATAGCTAAGTAGGTGCAAAGTGATCCAAAGCGTAGCTCTAAAGAGACTTAGCATCTGTGCACTGAAATGCTTGTTTTAACAAGTCCAACTGTGTTTCCTATCTATGCCAGTCCTCTTTCCCTTGGCTAATGCATATCCAGTTTACAGAATATATCAAAGTGCAGCCTTCTCACTGAGAGCCGCTGAATGCTGGTTTAATTTCCCAGTCGGGAGCTGGTATTTCATCTTGAACAGGCATATTAAATTGTTGTGTAAATGGAAAGACTGCAATGTAGGCCATATGGTAGTTATTCTTTGAAGAGGAGGAGAGACTTTCAAATCAAACCCTTAAGTCTGAGAAACATTTGATGTCACAGTCATTAGTTTTGAGAAATGGACTAGAGGTTTTTGTCCTCTCTACTAAGTGTTCTTTCCTCCTTCCTACATCCCAGTAGAGAGATGGGTCCATTTAAAGTTGAAAAAAATCTAGGTCAACCCTGAATCTATTTTTCTCTGAGTGAGACATCCTGAAGTTTCTATGTCATAATGGAAGGCGAAATGCTACTTTAAAATCAATTTGCCAAGTCCACATTTAGGGTCAGTCCTGCTTCACTTTGGAATAAACTGGAGAGATTTCAGATCATCGGAAATGGGTTTCCTGTGGTGAAGAAATGGAAGTAATTCCATATAATTTCTTTCTCCAAAATAGGCTATAGATGCGAATCTTTCATGAAAAGGCACATCCACTCCTTGAGAGTTACTGGCAGAGTCCCACCCCTGGGGTCACCTGTTGCACAGAATAATCGCTTCTCTCTTTGCTGTGAAGCACCAACTTCTCTCTCTGGGTACTGTCGGGGACTTGAACATTTGGGTTAGGCCCAAGCAAGCCAATGCACGCAGCTAATGAAAAGAGTTGAACATTCAATTCAAAATATCTTTCCAAAATATTATTCTCTGGGCTCAGAATACAATTTCACATCCCCTGGTGCTGTTTATTTTTCTCATTTTCACTCTTCTTACATCATTATGGATTTCTTGCTCGGAAACTGGTGGGAATTGGGTTTATTCTTAGGTATTTCTGAGGTCCATTGGACTTAGACACTTTCAAAACAATAAATTTCATTTGTAATGGTATCTACTCAAACATTTTTTCTAACTCTTTTCAGCTTTCAATTATTAAGAATATCTATATTTGGGGTTCTTACTCATTTCTAAGATCTCTGAGAAAAATCTCAAGGTTATTTTAAAAATGTAACCAAAACCAATTATTATCAACTTCTCTTCCATTCATAATTTCAGCAATAAAAGGTCTGGGCTTAAAGAAGACTTAAAAATGTTGAGCTAAAGATGTTCCCATTTTATTTTTAAAAACAATCCACATCCTCTAGCAAAGTTGAAGGAGGCAGAAGTCTACATCTACAAACAAACAAACAAACATGGTAATTGTGACAAGTGAATGATTCAGAAGGGCCCAATAAGCCAGAAATGAGGTAGGATTTTTTTTCACCAGCACTTTATGAAGAATCAGATACTTGTCATTAGTTTCCCATTTCTCTGATAATTTTCCTTATTGCTTGGGGAGAGACCTAACAGGAAAAGGTAGGTTTGTAAAGAGCTATATAGTCAAGGAACTAAGTAACAACTAAGGCTTCACAAGTACAAATTTTTACTGGATAAATTTCAGATTTGGGGGGGAGGGTTATGATTCAGGTTTATAATTTTCTATCTTGATCCCTCAAATAAAAATATGTTCTGTAAAAAAAATCTGAAATGTAAAATGACACTTTCAGAATAAATTTGCTCAAGTATAGCCATTCCCCCTAATTTATTAAGCTTTCCTGAAATTTTCTTTCTGGAACACAAGCATTTTGAAATTGTATAATACATACAATTCTTCTCCATAACACCCTCTTTTCCTTCCACCTCTGATCTTGTCCAAAGATATCAAATCTAGTATGAAAATTAATCTCCATCTACAGCATCTGGTAAGGCTGTGGCCCACACAATGGAAGGAAGTGATCAGGCACTTGTGTAACTAATTTAACCCACGAAGAAGTCAATTCAACACATTTAGACTTAAGAATTATAAAATGTCTTAGTTTTAATCCATTCTATACTTTGAACTTCACAAATATAATCAGAATGTCCTAATACTGAAGGCATTGCAGTCAAAAAAACTAGCTACACCAGGTCCAAGACTCTCAGAAACTGAGAATCATCTTTTCTCTAAGATCATTCCCTTCCTAATTATTTAGGGGAAAGGGGACAGAAATAGGAACATGTGGGAGTATTATTTGTGTCCTCCCTCACTGGCAAATTGATAATGGTCATAATGATATCTTTACCTATTCATATAGTTTCTTCAATATATAACCTATTAGAAATTATAATTCCAAAGAGTGTTACAACAGTACATGTACAATCATGCATATTAATACATAAAGATGATTTCAGTACTTCAGTAGTATTGTACCAAAATTTCCAGTCTCTTGTTGAAGCAAGAAGCATTACTGGTTGGTCTATAATTACAAATATCTTATAAACTCAAAGAAAATGAGAACTTTTAATATGCCCATTTTAAGTCTTTACAATCAGAGGATAAATAAATATGTACTGAATAAGTGAACCACTCCAGTGTAAAATAAATTCCATTAAGCTTTCAAATGCCATTTTTCAGGAATGTCTGATCTGTTAGAGTTTCCAACGAGCTTTCCCATTCATGTCTACATTACTGCAGGTGATCATCAATTGACTTGTTAGCATCAAAAACATTTAGACACGTCTTTTGAGCACTCTATTCCGCTCTCTGGAGCACAGACACATACTCTAACAAAGGGAATTTTGTATTGCATACCATTGAAATATGAATGTGTTATTGATGGTTTCTCTTGTAACGGATGGAATGAGGTACAGAGACAGTTTTAAAAAATACTTCTGGCATTTTAACTTTGCAAAGGATATTAAACATTTCAACACATTTATTATACTCTATAAAATAGGTGATGGAATGCAATTTAAAGTGACTAAACTTTTTCCACTTCATTATCTTTTGCTAAACTATTCTGACCAGTAATTTCACTCTTTCCATCTAAGTAAATTCAGGCATGGAGATGTGTCTCCATGGAAAATAGATAGGTCAAAGGAGTCACAATTAATTGGAGCATGCTTAGAATTGTTAAATTCATATTCTTTAGTAATAAGCAAGAAAGAATTCTTGTGTGTTTGTGTGTGTGTCTGTATGACATGCTTCATAATTTACCCTAATTGAAAAGAATCTTTATTTTCTGAAATGTGATTGAGTGACATCATTGGTAACAACCTACAGAAAATGCACCCGTAGAAGAAGGGCAGTGGCCTGAGTGTAATTGTCCCTGCACTGTCACCTCCAGTCTCCTGGCCCACGCATCTTTTAGGCTCTTCATTTGTACAAGTGGATTGGATAGTGAATTAGATTCCTTTTAATGCTAAACGGACAAAAATGTTTCTGAATAATTTAGTTTTTGAAAAATATGTGTCTATCTTTCATTTTTCTTCTAATGCATTTCAAAAACTTACAATGGTGAATATTAAATTTTCTGTAGTTATCTTAATGTAGCAGAGTTACACAATACATAGAAAATTACTATAACGTCTGGCACATTAATAACTGTTTGGAGAATGCAGGTTTTATGAAATCTTAGAGTATGATTTCTCGGTGTGTGTGTATGTGTGCATGTGCACATGTGTGTCTAGTGAGGCAATAACAATTTTCAGAGTTGAGCTTTTCTGCAATGTTTTAGAGGCTCTGAGAGTGCTAATTCCACCCCTACATCTTTACTCTCCACTAAAACATGCATTGATTTAGAGTGATTTTCATTGCTATTGAATTAAGACTAAGACACAGAGTCAAGAGAAACAAACTGATAATTAGATTCTCTGGTATTGATGTACTTGACATAGCAATGAAGCAATACTACCCTAATATTTCCTTTTATCGCGTCTACTGCTTTATGCGCTGCCAGCCCTTTTGCTCATGTTAATGCCTATTGTAGCACAGACTATGTGCTAAGTATTTCAGAGTCTTCCAGATATTTTAAGTCATTTCATTCTGTAAACAAAACTAATGAGGTAGGAAATTTTATTATTCTGATTTGACAGATTTGGAAACAGGGGCTTGGAGAACATCTGTGAGTTTCCCAACACCCAAGCAGGTCCAGCTTCTGTGCCCACACCCTAACCAGGATCCTCCATTGAACACCATATTTCTAAGAGCTTCCCAGTCCAGCCCCAGGCAGTGTCTACTTTTGTTTTCCATCATGAAAAAAAGTTGTAGTTAATTTTTATCCACCAAAACATGAATCATCACAAATCTCACCTGCCTCCATTTCTTTCAAAATGCTAAGTAGTTGACCCCCCAAAAATTCTCAATGATAATACTATAAACTACACACAACCCTTCTTCAAAAGTACCGTGGAGTCTAGAGTAGGCAAGAAGACATTTTGATACATTTCCCAAAAAAGTTGGCAAAAGAATATATTCCTTCCCCTTACTTCCCCATTCCAACAGAATCATTGCACTGGAGGGGGCTGAAGAAAGTGTCCAACTTAATAATCTTATTTTACAGATGATGATCCCAAATCCCTAGAGGTTAAATAATTTTCCTAGGGACTTGGACTGAGGTCTTATCAATACATCTGGGACTAGAACCTGGCTCTGTGGAAGCTGAGGACTCTGCCACCTCCCACTGCAGCCTAATCCTGTCAGAGTTTTGATCCTAAAGACAGACTTTGATAAATTAATTTGCACTATTATGAGAAGAAAACAATCCGGCACCAAAATACGCTTTGCTCCTCAGACGTAACCTTTTAAGTTGCACAGTGGTGCAGCAGTCACTAGGGGGATCACTGGCATAGCTGCAGTTTCAGCCATTTGTACCTTTAGACTTAAAAGGAGAGTCCCAATTTAAGAGTAAGTAAAATCTGGGCATAGAATAAAAAGCCTCTGTTCTTAGCACAGGTTGAAGGCCACACAGAAAAGGAGCAAGTGAGAGATATAGTTTAAATGAGAATGCAGTGAGAAGCCGGCCATCTGTCCACCAGCCATGAAGCACAGAACGTAACCGCAGGACCCCGCTGCCTTCCAAATGAACCTGTTCGTGCAGCAGACTCTCAGAGCAGCGCTTTCCAAGTAAACCGTGTTTATTGGGGGCATTTATCAAATTAGACCTTAAGAATGTCTTAAACCAAGATACCCCACCTTGATAAAAAGCCCAGCATCTTTCCTGTGGACATTTGTTCACTACCTTTAGTATAAAAATGTTACTTAGAAAGCAAAAGATTTTTAAATTGCTTCCAAATGTATAATTGATGCCTCCAAAGATAACACTTACTTTTCCCACGAAAAGATGATTATGTACCTTACCTTATCTTTTTTTAAAAGTGTGTCAACTCCTATTATTTCTGATTTAATAACAAATGTATTAATCTCTAAAACAATAAGAAATTCTCTATCAGTACATTATGTAATTATAACATTTAAAACTTATAAATGTCAAAACTAGATTTTTCCTACTCTGGGCTGATGATGCAGAATAAAAAAGGTTAGAAGATTACCAGGAGCATTTTAAAAATAACCTTGTGAGCCCCAGCTCCTCCCCTGCAGCTCCTGTGCAGGCGCACTTCCCTGACGAGGAGCTTCTCACAGATAAATGTCTCCTACTTTCCTCTCCTAGGCGCCACAAATACAATGAAGTACGATAACAACCCTTAAAGAAAGTGTCACAACAGAAGAATAGTTTACACAACTTTATACAAAGAACTCGAAGTACATTACTAATGTTAGCTCATTAATTATACCAGAGTGTAACAGAGGAGGAACAGATCTGCCAAAGTAGGGCGAGAACATCTTAGTCAGCAGAGTTGTACTGAGACTCTGAACGCCAAATGGGAAGCTGGAAAGCAAACACGCAGGGGCAGGAAAAGTAGCCCAGAGGGATCTTGCTATTCTATTTGGCACTGACTTAGTCAACTTGGCATATTATAAGAAATTACCCTAGACGGGTGATATATGAAGCATGGAAATTTATCTTTCATAGTTCTACAGGCTGGAACTCAAGATGGGGCCGGCGTGATGGGGTTTTGGTGAGGGCTCTCTCCCAGTTTGCACACTGCCCTTTTCTTGGTATCCTCATCTGGTAGAACACGAGTTGACTGGTTTTCTGGGCACTAATCCCATTCGAGGGGGCTCCTCCTTTATCACCTAATTATCTCCCAAATGCTCCCCCTCCAGTTACCTTCACATTAGGATTAGGGTTTCAACATATGAATTTTGAGAGAACATAAACTTTAGTCTGTAGCGAGCACTAAGTAAGGTATTTCAAAAACACTACGGCTAACTATTTGGTTTACATTTATTACTTTTGTTCAGAACTTATAGATAGGGACAGGGGCAGTGGCTCATGCCTGTAATCTTGGCACTCTGGGAGGCTAAGGTAGGAGGATCCCTTGAGTTTAGAAGTTCGAAATCAGCTTGAGCAAAAGAGCAAGACCCCATCTATACTAAAATAGAAAATTTAGCTGGGCATTGTGGTGGGCATCTGTAGTCCCAGCTACTCAGGAGATGGAGGCAGGAGGATCACTAGAGCCCAGCAGTTTGAGGTTGCTGTGAGCTATGACTCCATGGCACTCTACCCAGGCGACAGAGTGAGATTGTCTCAAAAACAAACAAACAGGCAAACAAAGAAATAACTTGTAGCTAACAACCAAGAAACAGACCCTTTTATATTTAAAAACTTTTGAAAATATACAAAAAAGCATCATTTATTAGACCAGAAGTTTGATAGTTTACTTTATGATATGAAATGTTATTCAATTAAAGATGGCTCCAAAATTAGATTCAATGCCCGAAATATGTATTCAACAAAAATGACATAGTAGGCACTGTGCTAAGGGTGAGGACACAAACAGAAACAGAAATGGCCTTCTGTACCTGTGCAGGATAACAGAAATCTTATAGTCTCCTAGTCTCCATAGATCTTTTATATAAATGCTGAAAATAGATCACAAAGAAACGAGATGCAGAGAAAATAAGGAAAAGAGTATAAATAGTACATAAAAGGAAAAGGAGTCTTAAACTAGATTCTTAATTTGGTTTAAATAGTCCTATACTGAAATATAGATTATTCTTTCAGGCATATCATGGTGTCCATCAGCATGCTTGTAAATGCTTTAACCAAACACCCGGCCTCGCTATTCCTTGATTTTCTCACTATCACCATCTTTTATATTTTTATTGCTGTGTAGCCACGATTTCAATGGTCACATCCTAGACGTAGCTTAACCAACTCTAAGACCTCCATTTGGATCACTACTTTCTACATTTCCAGCTCCTCGATTCTACTTCTCTTTCTCCAGTGATCTTCCCATCCCATTAAGGACCTCTAGTTCATTCACTCCACTTCTTATTCCCTGCTCACTACCTTCCCAGTTGAACTGACAGCTCTTAGTCTGTGACTCCACCTTATAAATATACCATGCATTATATGCATCTATTGGTTCTGCTTTTTGGACACCGTTTGAGCTCATCTTTTATAATTTTCTCAACTTTTCTGTGTGCTCTAGCAACACTGGCATCTGTTGTTCCTGGAATCTACCTTCTTTGTTTTCTCTTTAGGAATTTTGCTCTTGTTATTCCCCACGTCTGTGTCTACCCTCAGATTTTGATATGGCTCGCTCTCTCTTTTCATTAATGTTTCTGCTCAAATGTTCTTTCATTAGCCTTCTTTATAATTTTTTTTTTACATGGCATCCACTACTATTTGAAACTGTTTTATGCATTCATTTGTTTATTCTTTATTGCATATCTCCTCAATAGTATATAATATCCTTGCATGCTAGAGTATTATTTATTAATTATCATATGACAAACCTTAAGAATACTGCCTGGAATGTAGAGGATTTTCACCATCTATTTGCTGAAGAAAGAAAGGAAGAAAAGATAAAATAAACACAATACGTTACCTCATTCTTATGATAAATTAACTCAGCATACACCAGGATTAACATGAAATTATAAAGTTTTGAAAGACTGGAAGACTTCAAAGAAGATAAAAACAGAGGAGAGATAACACCCGCTGCCATCATGCCAATACAATTTCCTTGCAAATCTCCTTCACCCTAATCTTACAATAATCTAGAATTATTTTGTAGAGTGTGGTAGGCACTAGCCACCTGCAGCTTTAATATATCATTTAAATTAATTATAATAAATGAAACTAACTATTCATTTCCCCGGTCACACCAGCCACATTTCAAATGTGCAACAGCTGCACATGGGGAGTGTGGAATACAGAACATCTCCATCCGCATGGAAAGTTCTACTGGATAGCAGTGCTCCAGATAATATTTGTTTTAGATTCTAGAGTTATATTATCCATACAAAATGAGACTAATTTAAAGTTAGGTAAGACTTACTTAAGTATTAACAATTTCTCAGAACTAAGCAATGCTTTCTATTTTGTTTAGTTTGCCCAGATTTCCATCCAGAGAAAAGAATGAATTTAACATAGGACAGTATTAAAATGAATGGGACACTTGACTGTTTTTCTAAGTTTAGGACTTGCAAGAAAGAAGTGACATTGAGTAAGAGTGGAATTAAGGAAAAATACAACCATCCATCCATCCATCCATCTATTCATGCTTCATTGTAAAAATTCCTATCATGTGTAGTTGATAGTTCAAGTACTGTGGTTTGGTGATGCAGGTTTAAATCTAAAAAAAAAGTATATCTAAACTCAGAAAATTCATAATGAAATAAATAAGATTGACATATAAAATAATAATTAAAATAATTCAATGATAGGTTAAGTGCTATAAAGAAAACCTGTCTGGGAGAAATGCAAAAAGATAACATTTAAGTGGTATATTTAAAAAGATGAGAATGTGTCAGACTGAGGAAACAGAGAGGACTTTCTATTTTTTTAACCAAAGGGATTGATCAATCTCTGTAAAGGCAACCTGTGCTTATTTAAGTGAGAACTAGTAGTGTTATGGGTTAATATAAGCGTGCCTGAAGGAAAAGGTATGA
The DNA here is from genome assembly GCF_027406575.1 of Nycticebus coucang. Taxonomy (NCBI): domain Eukaryota; kingdom Metazoa; phylum Chordata; class Mammalia; order Primates; family Lorisidae; genus Nycticebus; species Nycticebus coucang. The sequence goes on along the minus strand of NC_069780.1, from coordinate 158,209,790 downwards.
ATTGAGATTAGGAAAATAGGTTGGGCCATATTGCACAGAGTTTTGCAGGCTTCATTAAAAGTTTTTTTAATTAAATCATAACTGTGTACATTAATGCAATCATGAGGCACCATGCACTGGTTTTATAGGCCATTTGACATATTTTCATCACACTGGTTAACGTAGCCTTCCTGGCATTTTCTTAGTTATTGTGTTAAGACGTTTATATTCCACATTTAGTAAGTTTCACATGTACCCTTGTAAGATGCACGGTAGGTGTGGTCCCAACCTCCCCCCTCACCTCCATTTCCCCTTTCCCCATATTCTTAGGTTATAATTGGGTTATAGCTTTCATATGAAAGCTATAGTTTCACAGTAGGGCTGAGTTTTGAACATTATTCCTATTCATATTGGGGGCAGAGGATTCTACTGAGAGAAGAGCGGCTGTGGAGAGGATGGAAACACAGTGACTGGGTGCTGGAGCTTCCACTTCTGGGAACTTTGCAACATGTGCATGAAATGAGAAATTTTTGGCTTTGAGAGATAGGGGCCATTGATTGCTCTAGAAAGAAACTATACCCTTGTAAGATGCACCGCAGGTGTAATCCCATTACTCTAGAAAGAAACTATACCCTTGTAAGATGCACCGCATGTGTAATCTCATTACAAGGGTATAGTTTCTTTCTAGAGTAATCCATGGCCCCTATCTCTCGAAGCCGAAAATTTCTCATTTCATGCACATGTTTCAAAGTTCCCAGAAGTGGAAGCTCCGGCACCCAGTCACTGTGTTTCCATCCTCTTCACAGCCGCTCTTCTCTCAATGGAATCCTCTGCCCCCAATATGAATAGGAATAATGTTCAAAACTCAGCCCTACTGTGAAACTATAGCTTTCATATGAAAGCTATAACCCAATTATAACCTAAGAATATGGGGAAAGGGGAAATGGAGGGGAGGGGGGAAGTTGGGACCACACCTACAGTGCATCTTACAAGGGTATATATGAATCTTAGTAAATGTGGAATGTAAAGGTCTTAGCAAAATAACTAAGAAAATGCCAGGAAAGCTATGTTAACTAGTGTGATGAAAATGTGTTAAACGGTCTATGAACCAAGTGTATGGTGCCCCATGATCATACTAATGTACACAGCTATGATTTAATAAAAAAAATAAAAAATAAAAAAAATAGAAAGAAACTATAAAGAAGGCATCATTCCAGGAGATGAGTTCTTCTTAGATGATCTGTACTGGTGATGCACATCCTGCTTAAATATTGTTTAACTGTTTCCTGCAGTTACGCTTAAATCAAAGTCCTGCTTCCTTCCACCCCCTGAGCCATGCATACACAAACGGGGGAAAACAAAATCTGCCATCTGTTCTTTATAACCCGAAATTTCTTTAATAGGATACAAAGCTTATCATTATGAAAGTTAGTATTTGAATAACCTGAATAAAATCTGAATACCAAAGATAATTTATTATCAAAATTTAGCAATGTATAGTTTCAGAACAGGAAGAAAGACACTTTTAGATATATTTGAAACAATTTTACATTCTAAGAAGTGAATCAGAGCCTGCTCAATTAATTTTAGTTTGCAACAGAACTCCAGGCTTCTCCCTAAAATCAGTGTTTCCTAATTTTTGATAGATGTTGACATTGGAGAACTAGGTAGAGACATTTAAAAAAATCAGGGGCATCATAAGAATTACACTTTATGCTTGGAAACACCTTCTGGAGACTTAATCTTTATAGGTTCAGAAGGCGGTCTGGCCTTTTCAATTATGAAAGGCTAGAGATGTGGTCTCTTGTGAACAACCACAGGAATAAAAGAGGACTCGTAATTGTAATAAGGACTATTTTGGTTTCTCCCTCTTCCCCTCCTCCTTTTTTCTACAATTTTATTAAAGAAGGAAATAGACCATGCCTTTAAAATAAAATGCCTTAATGTTCATCAATAATAAGTCAGAAGTTTGTATTTAATTCTTTAAAATGCACTGATTCATTTATAAATTACTTTATAAAGTCATAGACGGTGAGGTAATTAATGTCTCTCTCTCCCCAAATGATTTAGCAAAGCTTTACCCTGCTGTTGTACGCTATTTAGTATTTGCAAGTGGCTCAAAACCTTCATAAGGATCTGACAGAGCAATCTTGTCACCATGGAAGCGATCATTCCAATTATTCTCAACTAAGAGGATAACAAATGAAGCAAAAGAAAAAATCTCTGTAATAAGAGTCATTGTTCTTCTCTGCCACTGCCTCCTTCTCCTCATAAATATAATGGGGAAACAGAGCTAAAGAAGTTGTGAATTTACAGTCAACAGATTCCTCATGCCTTCTAGAAAAGCAGCTTTAAAACATATCCAAACTACCTGAAGTGGAGTGAACGGCAAACAACAGATTGGCAGATGCGTTCGTCCTCTTACAACTAATGAATAGTCACCATGACAGAGATGGCCTGTGGTTTTTGAAACCTGTAGCTCCAAATTTACAAATTCAGATCATCATTATCTGGCCAAATTCACTGGGCATAAAAATCCAAAATATAAACATTACCTGTATAAAGAAGCTGGCAGTGCCCTCAAGGCTAGCCCAATGTTGGACACAATTATGCATCATTTAACAGTGATCATGAGAGATATTTTCCTTTTAACAGACTTGTTTCACATAATCATCTATAAGAAGAGCTTATGGGACATACTTTTTGAAAGAAATGTATTTGAGAAACTGAGTCAAGGGCATACTTTGGTGTGAAAGATAAACGACTGCTAAGAAAAGTGAATGAGTAATGGACATAGTAACAATACTGGAACACACTGTATCAGAAAAGCGGAACATTTTCTTTAAAATCATAAAGTATTGGTTCAAAGATACATTATTTAAAATTTTAATGAGGATGGTTAATGAACTTTTATTTATAAACAATAGGAAGGTCACATAGAACATGTAAACAGATTATATAAGGATGTAACAAATGCCATAGAAATCAAATAGAAGAGCCGTGGAAATCACTGATAAGAACTGGAGGGTTAATGTTTGACATTTACATCCTAGAGGATAATCCTGCTCCTCTCAGGAGGGAGTGGCGTACCTTGGAAAGAACACAGGCTTCACGTTCAGAGTCAAGCTGAGTTTGAAACCTGGCTTGTTCTTCCTTCAAGTACATGGCGTTGGGCAGATTGTTTGACTGCTCTGTGCCTGATTTTCCTCATTTACAAAGGAGGATTATAAGATTAAAAAATTTATTTCAAAAGAGGAGTCAAGAAGGAGTCTGGGAACCCCTTTTGCCACTCCAAGAAGACCTCGTGGCTTGAGTAGCTAAGCTCATGGCTCCTTAAATGCTCTGACCCTCACTGCTGCACCATCTTCCTGACCATGTAGACATCCTCAGGCCCTCTATCCCATCCATTCACCATCACTTTAGATGAGAACACTGGGACCCCTGGGTAATCCCACATGCCTGGATGCAAATCCCTATCTAGCTAACGATATTTCATAATGTAATTTTATATTTCCTAATTTCTTCATTAAATTTTTCTTTCTAAAATATAAGCACCTACTTAAAGATAAGTTCCACAGGTATGAGGGACTAAGTCTGCCTTGCTCACTGATATATCTCCAAGGCCTGGAGTATGCCGAATACACAGCAGACATTTAGGCCAAGTTCATCTCCTCACACTCCCTCTCCTAGACCATTACTTGTAAGCTTTTTGGTGAGAACACTAGAAAAGGTGGTGCATGAGCCACCCTCTCTTTGCACAAAGTAAAAATAAACTCACTGGGGTTAAAAAAATTAAATTGATATAGAAATACATTCTTATATTGTTAGAAATAAATACATTCCTAGAAATAAATCAAGTTAGGCACAGAATGCAACACCCTGAATCGTAATTAGAGCTTAGTGTTCTGTGCAGTGACTACATTTATTAATTCAGGCATTTTAGAAGAAGGGAAAAGACGTTCTTTAGTCAATTCCTGGCTCTTCTGCTTAGCATGAGTATGAACTTGCCATGCTCAACTTTCACAAATGAAATACTAGTATAAACAGAAGTTCTCCTTATTTATATCAAGATTTGTTATTAAATAAAGAAATAAGTATGACTTGTATAACATGTATCAAATGTTAAATAAGTACACATTATTAGATTTTAGCTGCCTTACATGTATTATCTTCTTTGATGTTTAAATAAAAAAAATCAATTGATATGTAAGAGAATAGAAAATCATGCAGACCATTTTTTTTCTGTAAACTTTCAATTGAAATCTGTGCTTCTAGCACCCTTGAGATCTACCAGTGGTTACTTCTCATCACTGATGAGGCAAAATCATGGAACCCAAACAAAATAGTATTTCTTAGTGAAATGAGGTGGGTTGAATAAATAACAACAGCAAAGTAACAGTAGCAGAATATCTATGCTTTTCAAGTTAACGTGGAACACATATCATGATTCAGTGCCATAAAACACAGTTTAGGAAATACAAATGAAATTCTCAGGAATCAAACCAGAAATTGACAATAGAAAAATAGCTATAAAATTTCCAAATATTTAACACACTTCCAATAGCATATAGTTTAAGAAGGAAGCTTCAGAAGATATTCATGAAAACAATTTGAAATGAAAATTAAAATATAGCATACTTGTGGGGGAAACAGAAACAGTGCTTAGAGAGGAAATTAGACTATATAGTATTAAATAAATGTATTAGAAGGAAGAAAGATATACAATCAATAATATAAATTTTCACCTTAGCAAAATAGATAAAGAAGAGAAATATTAACTCCAAAGCCTCAAGAATGATACACATATTAAAAATTATGATGGAAATCAATAGAATTGAAAACAAAAAACAATAGACAAAATAAATGAGACAAAAATCTAGCTCTTTGACAAGATCTTTAAGAATTCTCTAGGAAGACATACAAAGTAAAAGAGAGGGAGGAAATGTGCAAATTATCAACATTAAAAATGAAAGACTGGTCATTACCACTGATCCTGGGGACATTAAAAGAATGATTAAAATGTGCTACAAACAACTCTATACACAGGAATTTTATAATTTAGATGAAATTAAGCAATTCTTGGAAAGTACAAACTAACAAAGTTCACACAATAAGAAATAGATAACCTGAATAATTTCTATCTATAAGTAAATTTGAACCAACCATTTAATGATCTTGCAAAAAAAAAAAAAAAAATCACCCAGCCCCAATGTTTTCAGTAGTGACTTCTACCAGATAGTTAGGGAAGTAATGATACCAATTTTCCATAATTTTTCTCAGAAAATAGAAATACAGGAAGCAATACCTAATTCATTTTATGAGAAAATAATTAACCTAATATAAAAACCAGAAAATGCATTAAAGGAATGAAAATGTACAGAGCAAACTGTCATGAAGATGGCCACAAAAATTGTGACCAAATATCAACAAATAAAGGCTAATAATTTTTACACATTTTAACACATTAAAAATTATTTTAGGCATGCCAGCCTGGTTTAACATTCAAAACCCTAATCAGTATAATCTATCATCATCAGGCTACAGAAAAAAATTAATCACAGAATTGTACAGAAGAAAAAAAATCGACAATATTTCATGATTAAAGAGAAACCCTTAAAGAATAATTTTCTCAGTAGAATTAAGAACATCTAAAGAAACCTTCAATTTGCACCATACTTAATGGTGAAAATGGATCAGCCTGATCCTGATTTGCTGTCTCCCCAAATCAGGATCAGGGCAAAGATATGGCTGTGGTTTGAATATTTGTCCCTTCCAACACTCACGCTGAAATTTAATGCCCAATGTGGCGTATCGAGAGGTGGGACTTTTAGGACATAATTGGAATATCAGGAGCCTCCCCTCATAAATGCATTGATCCATCTGGATTAATGTGTTCTAGCGGGAAGTAACTGGTGATTTTACAGTGGAAGATGAACCTCCATAACTGTAAAAAAATTTTTTTCTTTATAAATTACCAAGTTTTGCGCATTCTGGTGTGAACAACAGAGAATGACCAAGAAGATGGCCCCTCTCACTACTCCGGTTCGCCATAACTCTGGAAGTCCTTGACCATGAGCTAAAACAATTAAAAGGAAATACAATTTAGATTAGAAATGAAGAAATAATATTGTTTCCACATGAGGATGGCAAATTTGTCTATGCAGAAATCCCAAAGAGTCAACTAAAGAATTCCTCTGACTAGTCAGAGAGTACAACAAAGTCACTGCATGAAAGGACACTGGGCATAACGCAATATCCTATCTAACAGCAGTTGGTAATTTGAAATTAAAACATTTAATCATAACACATACTGTATTATTCCAATTAAATGACATCTAGGAAAAGGCAAAACTATTGAGATAGTAAACAGATCAGTGATTTTCCAGGGGTTTGGCAAGAGGGTAGGGTTGAATCACTGATACGCAGGGGATTTTTTTAGAGTAGTGAAACTCCCTTGCATGATTTCATAACATACATAAAATTCTGTAGACCTTCATAGCACAAAGAATAAACTTTACGGTATGCAAATTAAAATGATAGGCGGGCAGAAGATCTCAGGATGGAAGGCAGAATGAGACATAAAATAGGAATGTATTACAACGTTAGGAAACAATTTCACTGAAAGGGCAGAGGAAATGATTGTCGTTTGTCAGACTCATGACAAAAGTAACTATATGGCCAGGCATGGTGGCTCATGCTGTAATCCTAGTACTCCAGGAGGTAGAGGAGGAGGATTGCCTGAACTCAGGAATTAGAGACCAGCCTGAGCAAGAGCAAGACCCCATCTCTACTAAAAATAGAAAAATAACCAGGCATGGTGGCCCATGGCTGTACTCCCAACTATTCAGAAGGCAGAGGCAAGAGGATCGCTTGAGCCCAGGAGTTTGAGGTTGCTGTGAGCTATGATGACCCCATTGCACTCTACCCAGGGTGAAAGAGCAAGTTGTCTCCAAAAAGAAAAAAAAAAAGAAAGAAAGAAAGAATGAAAAAAGGTAACTAGTTGTACATAAGACTTTTACTATACTTAATAACATTTTTTTCCCATACATGTAAAGTATTAGATAACTATTTGGAAAAAATTACATATATGAACCAGAATTGAATAATGAAGTAAATGAATGGTAGATGTGGGAAGCACGTATTTTACTGTTGAATGAGGAATGAATAATAAGCAGGGTGAGGTGGTTGGAATATTCCATATGGTGGTGGATTTGATCCGGAAACATAAATATAAATTTATATTTAGTTTAATATAGGTACAGATGGTTTCACATAGAAATATTAATATACAAAGGTTGCCAAAAATGTTTTAAAGAGAAACTTTAAACTTTAGGTTTCAGCCAGGTAATTAAGGTTCACCTAAACAGGGATAAGAAGTATTGGTAGACTATCTTCTTGATATGACGTGAGGAGATTGGCACGTTCCATTTGTAGTCTTCCTCCCCCAAACACTTTACTCTCAGTGTAATCATGAAAAAACTATCAAATTCCAGTTGAAACACTCTGTAAGATATCTTACCAGTGCTCCTGAAAGCTGTCAAATTCATCAAAAAGTAGGAAACTGTAACTACCAAAAGCAGCCTAAGAAGATACTACTACTAAATGTAATGTGGTATCATAATGGGATTCTGAGCAAAACAGGGCATTGGGTAAACACTGGGACTATCTCAGTAAAATATGCATGTTACTAAGTACTTATTATAATATCTCAAGATTGGTTCATTACATTTGGTATATAGACCATAGCAGTACATATGGGAATTTTCTGTGTGATCTTATCAATAGTTGAATAAATATAAAACTGCTCTAAACTAAAAAGAAAATAAAATTTGAAAAATAAAAAGGGAACTATGTATTTAGATCAGTATCTCTATATCTATCTATCTAATTCGAAAATTATTTGGAATAATCTGGAGATTTTTTCCAACATCCTCATGTTTAGATTCCAACTCCACTCAATTACATTAAAAAGTATAGGGTACAATTTTGTCCCCAGATATCAGTCTTTCTTTACAGCTTCCAGGAGATTGTAATGTGTACCTGATATTATGAACATCTGAGTTAGATGAATTAAATGATTACTTATAAAGAATTCAAAAACCTGAGTTTTATTAATCATAGGATGAAGGAAATCAGATATAAGTGGCTTTATTTGTGAAGCCTATTGAATCTTCAAATAACAGTAGATATTATCTTTTTTTATTATTTATTACTCTTTCAAAAGTTGAGCAAAACGTGATATCCAAAATCATCTAGGGCAGTGGTTCTCAACCTTCCTAATGCTGCGATCCTTTAATACAGTTCCTCACGTTGTGGTGACCCTCAATCATAAAATAATTTTCATTGCTACTTCATAACTGTAATTTTGCTACTTTTATGAATTGTAATGTAAATATCTGAGAAGCAGGATGTATTTTCCTTGTTACAAAAAGGTTGCCACAGGTTGAGAACCACTCATCTAGGGGGATCACAAAAATAACCCAAATAACAACAAAATTAAAGACCACCATTACTTACACACAGAGATGCTACACTGGGCTAAGAAAAAGTCATGAAAAAATAGTTTTTATCCCTGAAATTACATTATTGTTTAACATAAAGACTTTTACTGATGTGACTGAGTTTACCAATAATTTAACGCACACAAATACAGGGTCCACATAGTCCATGTTACCAAGTCCAATCATAAGGTTAATAAAAGGCTTCTGAATTCACAAAACACATGTCAGCTTCACAAATCCATTCTTAGGGCATGAGACTTCAAAAAGCTCCCTTTTAGACTTTTCTTCTACTTATTTGTCACATTCTCAGAAACTTCTTTATAGAATCTTCCCCCCAATCTACTTATGCCCAAGCCCAGTCTGTTCATGTACAGTTGACCCTTGAAAAACACAAATTTGAACTGTGCAGGTCTACTTATACATGGAATTTCTTCCATCTCTGTCACCCTTGGAACAGCTAGACCAGCTCCTCCTCTTCCTCCTTGGCCTACTCAACATGAGGGCAAGAAGGATAAGGATCTCTACCATAATCCAGTGCACTTAATGAACAGGAAATATATTTTCTCTTCCTTATTATTTTCTTAATAACGTTTTATTTTCTCTAGTTCATATTATTGTTAAAAAAATAGTACAAACACACATGACTTACACAATTGTTAATTGATCATTTATATTATCAGTAAGGTTTTCAGCCCACAGAAGGCTACCAGTTAAGTTGGGGGGAATAAAAAGGTCATAGGCAGATTTGTGACTAAGAAGGGAGTTGGCAGCCCAGGGGTTAACTGTATATTTTTATTTCTTACCCCAGCAGATTTAAATTACTCTCTTTCTCCCTTTACTTTATTCAAACATTATTTCTCTGCACTTTATAAAGTAGACCCTGTTAGTTCTTAGCTTTTCTTGATCTTCTTGTTCTTTAGAATAACCTGCACAAAAGGCTGAGGGGCTGGTGAGACAACACAGAGTAATTCTGACAAGGAAGAAGAGTGGAAAGAAATAAAAAGCTAGAAACTTCAAAACTGTTCATAATGGTGGAGCATAAAGCCAAAGAAGTTAATCATTTTGAGTTAGGTTGTTTTACTCGGCTATAGCAGATCAATAGATAATAATCTTACAGTTATGTTGATAAATTTCAAAAATGGCACTTAACGAATTTCAAGACCTTTCCTAATAAATGTATCTTAGCTGCAACTGAAGACAACTTATTAAACTCAACATTTTACCAAAGAAATATATCAAGGTTTGAAAGATTTCAAAGAAAGAAAATTTCAATTAATGATTGTGGAAAAATTATCTCTTTGGGGAAAAACACAGACTCTAATTTCACACTATACTCACAAATATACTTCTGATGGATTAATACTAAAACAAAAATATAATAAAATATTTATAATAATAAAATATTGTAAATTATTATGAAAAATAGTAAAGATAGGATGTAGTAAGACTAAACAAAATAGAGGAAGTAAACAAAACAGTTTGTAATTTTGCAGCATGCAAACCCACTTATGAAACATAAAATCTTTAATGCTTTAAAGAAAGAATAGACATATGCAAAATGATAATGAGGGTCAAAATGATAAAAGATAATAGTAATCTTGGAGAAAATAGTGATCGCATATGAAATTAGGGTTAAAAAGATAACAATAAAAAGTGTCTGAAGAATAGGGACAGAAAAATAAATGTAAGTGATTAATCAATCTATGAAGAGATGTCCAACCTTACTAGTAATAACAGAAATGCAAACTAAACAAAAAAAGGAATGCCATTTTTGCTTACTCTGAGGACAAAAGTAAAATCCAATTTGCAAAACCAATAGTCTGATCGAACAAACAATTTAGTGTTAAGTCTAAAAATATGCATAGACTTTGATCCAATAATTCAATTCCTAAGCAATTTTGGTACATGGGAACAAATATAAATATATGTCTTATTTTATAAAAAAGTTGGAGGCAATACAATTTTTTCAGAATTTTTAGCAATCTAAATTGTTAGCTAACTAGAAGCTACATGTTTTAGCTTTCCTTAGAGCTGGATGCGATCCACTACACAAATGATGGACCATCATGTGTGAATAGCAGGGATTTGGGCAATTTGGGGCACTTATCTAAAGAGAAGCTATTAGCTTTCCATTTCTTTCTTTTCTCTGCCTCATCCTGTATGCCACATCAAAATATAATGGAGAGGAATCCATTCCCCTCATATAGACAGAAAAAAAAATATAACTAAACCAATCCAGTTGACACCAAACCAAGGAAGCAAAACACTCTAGTGAGTGGATGAAATCTGTGAAATCTGCTATAGAGAGAGTCCACTCAGCTCTTGGAGATGTTTGAGTGGGAAAAACACACTCTCCACTATTTCAAGCCACTATTATTTGCTCCAGTTAAAGAGGCTGCAACAATACCCCAACCGATATAGAAGGAAAGGCATATGTATTGAACCTGTGACCCTGATATGTGAAGACATGCTGTTATAGACACTTTTATCAGAATTCAAATACAAGCTCACATTCGAAGTCAACAAACCAATATTCTGACATCTCAAAAACTCTAATAAAGAACCTATCTCAGGGAACTTAGATTTTATTTTAGTTGCATTTTTCTTCTTTACTAACCTCCAAAGTAGGAGCCATCTGTCAGCTTCATTTCCTTACTGGATTTCGTAATGACACCAGCAACACCATGTTGAATAAAATACATTTTTTTACCCACAGCTCCTTCTCGTATGATATAATCTCCAGGTTGAAACACCTCAAATCTCAACTTGCTCAGCATGGCAGTCACAAAATTGGGATCCGCGTTAGCAAAAAGAGGCATTGTAGCCACCAGTTTCCGGCAGTTGAAATTGACTATCTCCTAAACAAGAGTAAAAAAATATTAAGAGAGAAGTAAATCACATCTAGAAGAACATGTATTGAAATTTAAAATATACTATAAAGTAATATTTTTAAATTTAGATACAAAACTACACAGATTATGTTTTATTTTTTTGTGTTAAAATTTTGTATTTCCTACATCTAGTATAATATAAGAATATATGGTATTCATATCTAAGGTAGGCAAATTCTAAACTAGAAGATGTGTATGTTTGATTTTATTCTGTAGATTCTAGTCCAAATTAGACATATTGTTATTTTTCTGCACCAAAACTGGAATGTGGGACCAAATACTTCTTTCTAATCATGTAGGTTAGTTACGCAGCACAGAATGGGCAGTGGACATTTTATCATAAAGCTATTTCTCAGAAATTCCTTTACTAATGTGCTCCTACCACCCTCCCCCAAATAAAAAGGGTTGAAATGCATTTATGATCATATTTAGGAGACATAGAGATGGATCACCTCTGCTAAAAGGTAGGAAGAATGCAAAAGAAAATGGAGGGATCCACCAAGCCGGAGAACTGAATCCTCTGCATTGGGGAAACTTGTTGTACAAATGCCTCGATTTCAAAACCAACAAAGAAATTTCCCATGATCTTACTTCATAAAATGACTTGATATCAGTCCAGGATAGTAAAACATTACAGCTAAGATGGAGGACACAATATTTTCAATCTATCTTGGAAAAGAAGGTGTTTTATCTTCAGCAATTATCTTTTGAGTTCCACAAAGCAGAAAAATGTCTCTTATAGTGGAGCTTCATAGAAAATGATAAAATGACCTACAATAATCAGAGAGTGAACGCAGCAGCAAAGACAAGAGAAAGGTTTTACATGTGGTATGATGGTGCTGCGTTATCCAAGCCCAAATAAGACACTAGGGCAGTGTGTGATCAATTTTAGCGAATGCATAAGTGTAGCATGATAATGATGTTCAACAACTACTAAGGGCTCAATATATATGCATGCATATCAATTAATAAAGGAAGGAAGGAAGGGAAGGAGGAAGGAAAGGTGGAAGGAAGGAAGGAAAGAAATGGGGGAGGGAATACAGTTGTAAAATCGTGCTCACAAAGACTAATTTTATTTTTGTTAGAAGTTAGTTGCTTTAACTCTTAGAATTCGTTCTCAAGAATGGCTCGAGAAACAAGATTCATGTACATAAAAGATGTGTTCTTTGCTATTTAAAAGACTTCTATGCAAAAACCGTAAGATAAAATTGAGGTAGAGTTACAGGACAGAAATATCTCATTAAAATGGCAGGATTGGTTGCTTAAGAGTCAATGATTTCACATATAAAATTACACAGAAAATACTGTGTAGGAAATTGAAAGTAAGTCAGACTGAAGACAACATAAGAGTTTTCAAACAAAAATAATAAAATAAGAAAAATCCATTTGTCTATGTTCCTTATTTTGAACTATGAAAAATTTCACTTCGCTATTCTTGTACCTTTTATTTTAGATAATAATTGAAAGTATATTTTGTAAACAATTAACCTGGTCTTTATTTATATAAATAACTTTTTATGATGCACTGAATATTTAGGTAGATCTGTGCTTATTATAACACTGCTAGGATAATTTAATATTATTGTTATTATTTGAAGGAATCCATTAATTTTACCTCTCTTTATGGAACTTTTATTTCCACATGAATACTATCTGATTGAAACTGTAAATTCTAACAAATATATGATAGGGAAAGATGTAATGAGATAGAACCTTCTTGGCCTCTAAAAGCCTTTCATCCTCTTATAAAATGTACTTGTTTTGAGAATGTGTGTTTAGTAAGACAATCATGAGAGTCTGGAGTGAAGCAAAACTTTAGTCCTCTTCATCAATCACATTTCCTTATAGTACATTGTCTCACAGAAACATACTCAATGAAGTTATTCATCTATCTCTATAAGTAAAACAAGACTTGTAGAGATTGAGAGATCCTCTTCCATAAATCAGAATACAGCACATTGACAAATAAAACACACAGTTATTAATATCTCTAATTTCCTTCCAGATTCTTTATAGGAATTTCTATAATTACCTCTTTTATTAAAATATCTAACCTGAGTTAGGAGTGTTGTCTACATGAATTAAAGTGAGGAAGGCTTACTTGCTAAGGGATGCAACACATGGTCCTGATCTTAATGATACAGTACTCCAAATTACTAAGCTTACTATTGGTAACTTTTAAAAAAGTGTAATTCCTTCTTTCCTGGAGCATTTTATACTACCAGAAAGTATGGAAGTGCTAAAAACAAACAATCAAGCAAAAAAAAAAAAATACCAACTGCAACACAAACCCCCAAAATATAACTCAATTGATGAGAGAATTTCAAAGGAATTTAGGGACCAGTCTAAAGAGCTACCAATGATCAAACAAAGCTGGAAAAATTTGAGCAGGTAAATAAATATTTAATTGGATTAAACTCTAAATAGGAAATAAAAAACCTAGAGCCCACACAGATATAAATGAATGAAAGCACAAATTAAGAAGTGGAGAATAGATAAATCTCCTTTTCAAATTCGAAATATTTGATTTTTATACTCCTCCCTCAAGAAGATGAAAGACCATTCTCTACCTTTCAAGAGTGTGCAGAGCATAGTGACTTTCTTCAAAGGGTATAATAAGGAAAGAGGGGGAAAGAGTAACTTTCAGTGGAGAGAAATGACAAACACCCCCTCAAGGCAGGTGTTTGTTAACATCAACAGAGATAAATCATGTGGATAGCATGTACCCTGGATATGATGTGATGGGAGTGTATTTTAGTTCTATGTTGTTCATCCAAATCCACAATCTCAGTTTCATCAGGAAAAAAATATCAGCAAAGCCAAATTGAGAGATGTTGTACACAATACTTGACCAATGTGCCTCAAACCACCACATTTCTTTCAAAAACAAAGAAATTACAAGGAAATCGTGATAGCTGAGGAGAAGACTAAGAAAGACTTGTTACATACATAAACTTAATGTGGGATTCTCTATGGGATCTGGGGACAGGAAAAAGGATTTTAATTAAAACTAAGAAAATACGAATAATCTCTAGACTTAAGATTGGTCACAATGATAGTTGTTACAAGTGTACCATGTCAGACATTAAAAATAAAAGAAATTGGGTGTGAGGTCGTTTCCAACTCTCCCTACTATCTTTGTCTCTTTTCCTAAAACCTAAAACTATTCTAAAATTGAAAGCTTAATAAGGATGTAATTATTACTCTTTATAGTTATGAAAAGGAATGTCACGTTTTGTCATAGTATTAAAAGTACTTTTTTTTTCAAGTTGACTTATTTAAAAGCAAGGCAAGAACAGATCATCTAGTAAATATTTACACCATAGTGCAATCTGATGATAAAAATCAGGCCTCAACTGTGGCTGTTTCTATTGCTCTGGTGTTCATAACCATAATCTGTCAAAAAGAACGTAAAATTGTGCATATATTTTTCAATCTCAGGTTTATATTTATGAATACAAAAATCTATAATTAATTTAAAGTGTGAAATATATTTTACTCCATTATGGTCACCAAAATGAGGCAGAAACAAAATGTTGCAAAGAATTTATCTCTCAGAGGAATATTATTGCATAACTTACATAGAATAAATATCCTGTTTATTTTCTTACATCTTAATTTGCCAACTAGCCAAAAAATGAATTTTAAATGTTACTGTTTAAAATACACTTATCTAATTTCTTCTTAGATTTGAAAATGAACTTGTTAAGAAAATTAATTTAAACATCTGAGAAGGGGGTTGATATTTTTTGTTAATATTTTATTTTGTTAGACTAAGAGAATAAATACTTAATAAACATGCAAAATAATTTTGAAGTTATACAATATTAAATTGCCAAGAGTAGACTTGTTGCTTTATTGTTGATAATTATTACATAAGTGTCAGGATCCAAAGAGGATTATGTGACACCTAAAGGGAACAGTTCGATATAAAAGTGTGGGCTGAATAAATGCCAAGAATGTAATTTATTAATTTGTATTAATTTCTATTAATAATTTATTTGTATTAATTAATCAATTAATTTGTATTAATTTCTATAATATTCTTTGCATAAAATGCCCCATAGGAAAATGTGTGGTGCCTGCAGCACCATTTATTCCTTTGAGGAAAAACTCAGAGCAGTAATTGCAGAGGAAAGGCAGAATGGTCACCTTGGCACCTGGACGGCATTTTCTCTCTCCGTGTTCATCCACAGCTTTCTCACATTCCTCACTGGGAGCTAAATACTGAGAAACCAAGTAATAAGCTCAGATGCTTGGGAAATACTGCAAATGATTCCCTCTAGTATTTCAAGTTAGAAACTTTGTTTTGAAGAAGATTCTAAGTTGGAACCTAATATGTGAACACATTTATATCAGTTGAGAAGATTGTATGACACAGGAATGCCAGTGTCAGATAATTCTGGGATTTGCCATTGAACCAAACTTGAAAGGTTGTTTAAAGTCGACTAAAACATTCATACACACACATACATGCTCACTCTCTTGTAAAGCCTTTTCTTATGCAATTTCCTCTCTAGGATGCTTTCATTTGAAGAACAGTAATCCTGCTACTGGTTAATGCTAAGACTTTAAGTCAACTTTTATACATTAAAAAACAACCAGTATAATACAATTATCAAGCAATGAAAAATGCTGTATTTGATGCTACTTTGACACCATGCCAGTTTATTTTAGGTATGAATGTTTGCTTTCTGCATTTTTCCCCATTATTTTGCTCACGTGTGACAGGAATATTCATGTCCTTGTTTGGTGACAGTGTAAGCTGCAGCACAAAGTGCATACATCTTAAGTGTAGACAGGTAATAATTGATTATTTTACAAACATATGCACCTGTGTAACAACCCCAATCCCAACATAGAACATTTCCCAAAAGGTTTCTCATGCCCCTTCCCTGTTAACCCGGATCTAGCTATTCTGGGACTTCTAATACTATCCGTCGGTTTTGCTTGTTTTTGAAATTCATATAATGAAATCACATCCCCTGCTGTCTTTGGCAACTTGTTTGTCTTGCTCATTGCATGTCAATATGATTCAGAACATGCTGTAGGGCAGATCATCCTTGTGTTAAAATTTTATTGAAATGAAATGTAGTCCATATTTTATTGAAATATACCACAATTTATTAACCTATTCCACTTTTCATGACATTTGGGTTGTTTCCAGCTTTAGGCTAATAAAATAGAAGTGTTATGAATATTCTTTTCTTTATCATATTCACCATTTTACAAACGGGGATGCTATGACATTCTTGAAGCGACTTACACACCGATTCTCTTGAGTGGATCTCTCCACCTTACATCAGAAATTCTGAGTAATCTGAACTTTTACTCATTTGAGACTGAAATATCTATTGCTTTTCTGGCTTTTTTTGGCTTGAGTGTATTCTTTTTTTTTTCTTTTTTTTTTATTATTAAATCATAGCTGTGTACATTGATACATTCATGGGGCATCATTCACTAGCTTCACAGACAGTTTACCAAATTCACATATACCCTTGTAAGATGCACCGCTGGTGTAATCCCACCAATCCCCTTCCCTCTACCCACCTCCTCCCTCCCTCCCCTCCCTTTCCCCCTTCCCCCTATTCTTAGGTTGTAACTGGGTTATAGCTTTCATGTGAAAATCCTAAATTAGTTTCATAGTAGGGCTGAGTACATTGGGTACTTTTTCTTCCATTCTTGAGATACTTTACTAAGAAGAATATGTTCTAGCTCCATCCATGTAAACATGAAAGAGGTAAAGTCTCCATCTTTCTTTAAGGCTGCATAATATTCCATGGTGTACATATACCACAATTTATTAATCCATTCATGGATCGATAGGCACTTGGGCTTCTTCCATGACTTAGCAATTATGAATTGGGCTGCAATAAACATTCTGGTACAAATATCTTTGTTATGATGTGATTTTTGGTCTTCTGGGTATATGCCCACTAGAGGGATTATAGGATTGAATGGCAGATCTATTTTTAGATCTCTAAGTGTTCTCCCTATCTCTTTCCAAAAGGAATGTATTAATTCGCATTCCCACCAGCAGTGCAAAAGTGTTCCCTTTTCTCCACATCCACGCCAACATCTCTGGTCTTGGGATTTTGTGATATAGGCTAGTCTCACTGGAGTTAGATGGTATCTCAAAGTAGTTTTGATTTGCATTTCTCTGATGATTTAAGATGATGAGCATTTTTTCAGATGTCTGAAGGCCGCGTGCCTGTCTTCTTCAGAGAAGTTTCTCTTCAAATCCTTTGTCCAGCCTGTGATGGGATTCCTTGTTCTTTTCTTGCTAATGCGTTTGAGTTCTCTGTGGATTCTGGTTATTAAACCTTTGTCGGAGACATAACCTGCAAATATCTTCTCCCATTCTGAGGGCTGTTTGCTTGCTTTACTTACTGTGTTCTTGGCTGTGCAGAAGATTTTTAGTTTTATCAAGTCCCAAGTAGTGTATTTTTGAAGCTGCTTCAATTGCCCTGGGGGTCCTCCTCATAAAATACTCGCCCAGACCGATTTCTTCAAGGGTTTTCTCTGCACTCTCCTCTAGTATCTTTATAGTTTCATGTCTTAAGTTTAAATCTTTGATCCAGTGAGAGTCTATCTTAGTTAATGGTGAAAGGTGTGGATCCAGTTTTAGTCTTCTACAGGTTGCCAGCCAGTTCACCCAGCACCATTTGTTAAATAGGGAATCTTTTTCCCACTGAATGTTTTTTTTTTTTCAGTTTTATTTTATTTTCATCTTTTTCTTCATGATCCATGATATATTTCAAAATGCAAAGAAAATTACTTTCAACGATATGTCAGGGACTGGCACTAAAAAAACTTTTCAGACTGCAAATGAGTTATACAAATGAAAATATCAAACGGAGATCCAGTTATCAAAATGAAAGCACTCAACATATTAAAAGTTCACAAGTATTTGTATAGAGCACATAAAAAAGTTAGCTTGCTAACCAACTCTTGTGATTTTAAAGTATTGCAGAGGTTTGAAGAAAATAGATTAGTTAACTTATAAAGAGATTAAAGAGCTTGAAACAAGTATTAAAAAGAAATCGGTGCCTTTATTAGAATGTCATTAGGCTTTAAATATGCCAATTTTGGTAATCAAATTATTGTGTTGTTTTTTTTTTTTTTTTTTTTAAATAAGAAATGACACTACAGAATTGCAATACTGGTCCAACAGTGTTTACTTTTCTTTTAAAGCCAGAAACAGAATGTGAGTAATCAGAAAGCACTAGCAGGCATCATTTAATCCAAGATACTAGCTCTTAGTTCCAAAAGCACTTGCAAAAGAAAACCTTTGGGGGGAAAGGGCAGCCAGGGATGGAAGCACTTCATAGTAACTGGAATCCCATGAGTATGCCAAGTCTCATGAGGCCATTTTTTTAATTTATACTTTGCTTAGTCACTTTTTTCTCCCTCAAATACTAAGTTTTTCTTTGACTTTTTTTCCTCAAAGTATAAAAAGTATGAAATATAAACAAGCTCTTGCATTGCACACTTAGAAGTATACAATTCAAGCATTATAGAGCTATCTACACACTGATAAATCCCATCAAATCTTGGATAATTCATTAATATACAAAATATCAGGGCACAGAAAGAACTAAAACCCACTTCTTTTTGTTACACATAAGATTCAAATATTCAATCTAAAGAAAAACAATCATTTTTGCTCTCTTCTACATCTCATGTTGATACGCTTATTAAAATATTCCTGTATAATAATGTTTGGTCTTACTATTTCAAGTAAGGTTTAAAACCTCAAAACCAGCCATCCAGACAAAACAGGTAATCAGAAAGATTATCTCTTCCCCTCCTCCCTAACCCCAATAACTATGAAGTCAATTTTACCACATGACTCCAAACACTGGATTGTGACAACAAATGCTAGGTCCAATTTCTTCATAATCCTTTTTGGTGTGGCATACTTGGTAGAACTCAGGCGTGGAAGCCAGCATTGATCCTCCAAACCAAACCGTGTATCGCTGCATGTGATGTGTAATGACTTGTACATCAATAGGTTTTGGCTTCAATCTACCACCACTCAATTTTTCACTTAATTTCAGCCTGGCATCGACAGTTCTTTTCAAATCTCTTTGCAAGCAACGTCCAAAGTCCCTGAACATGGTTGAACCTCCAGAGAGGACGATATTCTTGTAAAGAGGACGCCTGACATCAATAGGACAATTTTGAATTACTTCGTCTACAACTTCTGAGATAGGCTGCGTTAAGTCTGGATTGGCAAACTCTGGATGAAAAAAGATTTCAGGTCCCAAAAATCTCTCATAACCAACATCAATGGAAAATTCTTTCTTTGAGATAGCATTGATTCCAGTATACTGTTTAATCCATTTAGACCCATCTGTGTCATACTTGTTAAATTCTTTTACTAAATCTGGGCAGACATAACTATAGCGTTCCTTTACTACCTTAGCAGTTTCCAGGGATTGTTCTGGAGGGATTCCTACTTCTCGATCTCTCAGCAGTTGCTGAATAAAATATGTTATATCTCGTCCTGCATTTGGAATGTGTTTAATACAGCTGCCAATCACATACCCTTCAGCCACAGGAATGACGTGAGTGACACCATCTCCACTGTCTATTACCGTACCAGTCAACGTCCGTTCTCCTACTTGTCTTGAGGTCCAGGATGCAGCTAAGGCAAGGACAGCCTATACAGCAATGTACAAGCCTGGAACATTGAAGGACTCAAACATTATTTCAGCAGTATATTCCCTGTTTTCTGGAGTATTCAGTGGAGGTTCAGTCAAGAGAAAATAATGATCTTCTGGTTCAGCCCTTAAATATTTAAAAATCACTTGCTCCATAAACCTTTCCATCAAGTCCCAATCTTCAACTATACCATGGCGGACTGGCCACTTTGTTGCGTATGTAGGTTTTTCTATTACTTCATCACGAATGAAGAAGTCTAGGTCATCAACACCTTTCATCACCCTCCACTGCTCTTGATCACCTACTTTTGCTGACTCCTTTATAGCAATACAGGAAGGGATAATAAACTGTGGTTCTGTATTTCCAGCATATACCAGTTTTGTATACCCCGTGCCACAGACCACCACACAGGCCGGCAGCCGTCCCGCCATCTTCCTCCTCTCCTGCTGCTGCTGCTACCACTGTCTGCTCTGTGCTGGTAGGGGTGAGAGGTTAGCGGCAGGAGATAGGGGCTATCTGACCATCCACTGCCCGGCCGCCCTCACCGTCGGGGGGTTGGGGGGGAGAGCCGGGAAGCCCAGCAGTAGCAAGAAAGCAGCAGGCTGGGTCAGCTGCTAGTACTTCTGCAACCCAGGCAGGCAGGCAATCCCCTCCCTGCCCCGCCCGGCCTCCTCCCCCTCTCACTTCCCTCCTCCTCACTCCTGCCCCCACCCTACAACTTCTTCCCCTCCCGCTGCCTTTCCCCCCCAACTGAATGTTTTTAATTGGCTTGTCAAAGATTAAATAATGGTAAGTAGCTTGGTTCATCTCTTGGTTCTCTATTCTGTTCCAGACATCTACTTCTCTGTTTTTGTGCCAATACCATGCTGTTTTGATCACTATCGATTTGTAGTATAGTCTGAGGTCTGGTAGAGTGATTCCTCCTGCTTTGTTTTTATTTCTGAGTAATGTCTTGGCTATTCAAGGTTTTTTCTGATTCCATATAAAACGAAGTATTGTTTTTTTCAAGATCTTTAAAGTATGACAGTGGAGCTTTAATAGGGATTGCACTGAAATTATATATTGCTTTGGGTAGTATGGACATTTTAACAATGTTGATTCTTCCCAGCCTTGAGCATGGTATGTTTTTCCATTTGTTAATATTTTCAGCTATTTCTTTTCTTAGAGTTTCATAGTTCTCTTTATAGAGATCTTTCACATCCTTTGTTAGATAAATTCTCAAATATTTCATCTTCTTTGGCACTACTGTGAATGGGATAGAGTCCTTAACTGTTTTTTCAACTTGACCATTGTTGGTATATATAAAGGCTACCGATTTATGAATGTTGATTTTGTAACCTGAGATGCTGCTGTATTCCTTGATCACTTCTAAGAGTTTTGTAGTAGAGTCCCTAGTGTTTTCCAGATATACAATCATATCATATGTATATTTTTGATCAATTTGAATGCCACGTTTCATACAGTATACATATTTTCATGGAGATTATTTAATGGCAATATATTTGCTTTTGTGGGATTCATTAAAAATCGTGGTTCTAGTTTAAAAATTTACACAAAAAAACCTTTCTTTGGTCCTATTATATGTAATTCAAGATTTTCTGTGCAAAGATAGCTGCTTTAACAATAGTAACACATTTTTGAAAAGAAAAATAATGTTTATTTTATATACCAACTTAACTTTATCTTCAATTATCAACATTCATTCACATGACAGGCAAATAAGAAACATTTCCACTGTGCCTCACCAAACAATTATGTAAAAGGTAAATATGGAGGAAAAAGACGAGATCTTGAAGCATGACTAAAGGGTTCAGCATGGTATTGGTAAGCAAGTTTCCTGGTCAACATGAGCCCGTTTCCTCTAAAAACTCCATGAAACATTCACAAATGATGTAAGGGGAATGATGGCGACTTGGTAGGTGAATTTATACAACAAATTTTAAAATGCAAGAATTGTAAACATGAGCCCTAATGACTCTCAACAAGAGTGTTACTGGGCTTCTGCTGGCTGCCCCCAACCTGCTAAAATTATATGCAAATAGGTATACACTGCGAATGTGTTTTATATTATACAGATGGCAGCTTTCAATAAATTTTCAAAGGGGCTATTATTAGAAAGAGGGTAAGTACTACTGGTCCAAATATAGTATAATGACCAAATGCTTTGTGTTTTCTATTTAACTACAATGACAATCCAATGAAATTCAGATTGAGTATCCCTTATCCAAAATCCTTGGGAAAGAATGTTTTATATTTCAGATGTTTTTAGATTTTGAAATATTTGTATTATATAATAATATATTTTGGGGATTGTACTTAAGTCTATGAAATTCATTTACATTTTATTTACACATAGCCTGAAAGTAATTTTACATAATATTTTTTAATAGTTTTGTATATGAAACAAAGTATTGACTGTAACTGGTCACATGAGGCCCGGTGTGTAATTTTTCCACTTGTAGGATCATGGAAGTTCTCAACAAGTTTCAGATTTGGAGAATTTTTAATTTGGGGGTTTAATATTAGGGATGCTTAACCTATTTACCCAATCTTAAAAATGAGCCTAATACATCTCAAAGTGATTGTTATTTGACAAATCACAGCATGTAGAAAGTCATATATGAAACAAAGTATTGACTTTAACTGGTCACATGAGGCCCGGTGTGTAATTTTTCCACTTGCAGGATCATGGAAGTTCTCAACAAGTTTCAGATTTGGAGAATTTTTTAATTTGGGGGTTTCATATTAGGGATGCTTAACCTATTTACCCAATCTTAAAAATGAGCCTAATACATCTCAAAGTGATTGTTATTTGACAAATCACAGCATGTAGAAAGTCAAACCTACTAATATTTAAAGTTCTGCTGTGTGTTCCTGGAACCATGTTGTCAAAAATGGTAGTCACTGGGGTGGCGCCTGTGGCTCAAGGAGTAGGGCGCCTGTCCCATATGCCAGAGGTGGTGGGTTCAAACCCAGCCCCGGCCAAAAACCACAAAAAAAAAAAAAAAAAAATGGTAGTCACTACATAGATGGAATTATTATTCACTTGAAATGTGGCCAGTGTGAGTGAGAAATGGATTTTTAATTCATTTAATTTTAACCCATTTAAGTTTAAAGTTAAAAACTAACAGTTCAGATTTTAGAAAACTTTGAATTATGCCTGGAAAATCCTGGATAGGTTGAAGGTACTTTTTCAACTGTAAATTTTAAATCTACATGGAGAGTAAGCATTTCTGAGAAAAAGTTAGCATCCAAAGCAAGATGTGCTGTAAATACAAAAATACACACCAGACTGTGAAGACTTCCTGAAAAAGGAATGTAAACCCTCTCATTGGGCGGCGCCTGTGGCTCAAGGAGTAGGGCGCTGGTCCCATATGCCAGAGGTGGCGGGTTCAAACCCAGCCCCGGCCAAAAACCAAAAAAAAAAAAAAAAAAACCCTCTCATTAATGATGTTTTTATATTGATTGAAGGTGGAAATTATAACATTTGGATATACTTGGTTAATAAATTCTTTTTTGGATTTTATAATGAACATTTTACTATTTTCACTTTATTACACATCTGTCCATCTATGTTTCTTCCCATTCATCCATTTGTGCCTTTTTTTATGCATTGGATAGTAAGTTGCAGACATCAGTATACTTTGCCTTTAAATACTTTGGTATTAATATCATTAAGTTAAATATTTGCTTTTTTATTGAAGTCATGTTTACTTTACATGCAGTGAAATGCAGTAATCTTAAGAGTACCATTTTATGTGGTTTGATAAATGCACACAGTATGTCACCCAAACCCCTGCTAAGACGCAGAACATTGCCAGCATCCCAGGATGCCCTCCTGCTCATTCCCAGGCAATCTCTGCCTTCACCCTCCATGGGCAACCATCGTTTTGATTTTTCTACCTTAGATTAGTTATTTTTATTAACTTTGATTTGGAAATAATTTCAAACTTACAGAAGAGTTGCAAGAAAAAGAATACTACCAAGATCACCCACATACCTTTTGCCTAGATCCATTGCTCATTAACATTAAGCTAATTTGATTGGGTATTTGCTTTCCTTCTATAGATTTTTTTTCCCCCAGAAACATTTGAGATTAAGTAGTATGCAGCCATAGATTAGTTTTGCCAGTTGTAGAACTTCATAGAAATAGAATTACACAGCGTGATGTTGGTTAATAAAATTTATTACACTTAATTTCTCTTTTTTATCTGTAAGTGTAACTGCTGAAAAACATAAAATTTACATATGTAATATATACATATATGAAATACTTTACATTTCCACCAGATGATGAGGTAATGGATTGTTCTACTGTTGTAGAATAAGCATCATGTGATACGCAAAAGAATTTGAAAAACAAAATTGTAGAATACATTTCTAGATCTATTTCTTCATATTAAAGTTTTATTTAATAAAAAATTTAGCAAAACAAACATGAAGTATAATTTTTTGATATTCATTGATAACTTGAAGAGAAAGGTGATACTTAAATAGAAAAATAAAAAACATGGTTTAACTCTGGGAAAGAAAATATTTAGATCATAAGATTTGCAAGATCACTGAAAAGCTTTAGTAAAGCCACCTGCAATCATTACTTCTAAGAACACTACATGAAGTTTGTGAGATGAAAATTAAAATTTAAAAATTAAAAGAATAAAATAAACTATCTATATCTTGAGATGAGGCCCTCTAAGCTCCTGTAGCTTCTGACCAGTCCTGAGCCCCTAGGAGACGGCAATTTTGAAATGAAGCATCTGACACAGAGCTTGACACATAGAAGATGCTTGGGTGAGGTCAAGTCTGTAGGTACAAGGTAGGACCATTCCTGAGCAGGAATGAATATACTCAGCATTATTCCTAAATCAGGATGTACTCAGGACTCCGTGGGCCATGGCCCTTATCATGGCTATATGGTAGATTAGCACCAATAGGGGGAAAAAAATGGTTTTGATAACCCACCCACTGACATTCTCTTCTTTGTTAATGGTTAGAGGAAGACAGTAACTATGTGGGCTTATCTATAGCATGTGTCTAAGATATGGCTTACTAGGCTCCAATCCAGATTCAGAGCATCTGAATTTAAATTTTTAGGGGATATGACTCAAAAATCAGTCATTTTAATAAAACATTCCAAATGATAAGCAGTCAGGGATGGAAACCAGGCTTCCTAAAATAAGGATCTGGAAGCCTACGTCGATTTGAGGGAGGAAGTTACATAGGCATGTATATTCAATATAAGATAATTATAAATAGTAAGCATGGGTTTGGAGTAGAGCCAAAAAATAAAATATATTACTCTTACAATAAAATTACCCTATTGATAAGATAAATTTGGAAAGTGGTCTGTAAATAATATACACATCCCATCACAAAGTAGGAAGGAAAGCCTTTCTGCATTCCCAACTGGCTTGTATCGATCAGTAGTTTGTCTTCTAAATTGCAAGATGATTGTGTGTTTAAGAAAATGAGCCCATACAATCAGATCTGAGTGCTTTAAAAATATTTTAAGCATGTATCCAAATGTTGACTAAGAAGTTTGTTTTCCGTTTCAAATTCTTAAATTCAAAGTATTTCCCTTTATTTCTCTGTGTCAAATAGGGAGGATTTAACAATGAGCTATTTCTCTAGTTGGTGAAATGTACTACTTTAAAAAAATAACTCTTATTGAAAATCCTAAATGAGTGACAAAATGCAATAAACTACAAGAATAAAATATGCTTATCTCCAATATTTATTTTGGGGAACTTAAAGAAGTTATACATAGGAAAGGGAGAATTGAAGGATTGATAGGGTGCCTTACTTTTAATTTTATTTAATTTCATCCCATTAAGAACAATCAATATTGGGCAGCGCCTGTGGCCCAAGGAGTAGGGCGCCAGTCCCATATGCCGGAGGTGGCGGGTTCAAACCTAGCCCCAGCCAAAAAAAAAAAAAGAACAATCAATATTGTTTATATTTTAAAAGTATTCGAAAAGAAAAAATACATACATGCATTACTTAGAAGAGATTTACGTGTGTATCTTTGTCTCTGGATTTTCATCACCTTCATGAAAGGAATTTGTATATATATATATATATATATATATATATATATTCCCTTCAGACAATCTCTTATTCACCTCAGCATAGTTGTAATCATAATGTACATCCAATACCCTTTCTTCATCATTTTTATAACCTAAAATATTCCCAGTATTGTGACATGATATGAATTGCCATTCTTTTCAACGGCCACACCATGTTCCACTTCGGATTTTAGTTATATTCAGAAAAATCCAATACAGTGAGGGAAAAATAGACTACAGTGGCCTCTTAAACAATGGCAAGTTTTATAATTTTTCACTGTTGCATGTTCTGAAACCCAACTGTTTCTTAATTGCTAGCTAATAGTTTTTAAATTATAAATCAAAGGTAATTTGCCTAAAATCCCTCCAACATCCTAACGGCACGTTCTTATTAAGTGGCTTAACTGAGATCTGTCTGCTTGTAAAGAATATATCAGAACAGCTGAATTTTGAGATGTACGGATTAAAAAATTTTAATGTTTTCTATAGATATAGGTTTCATATGTATCTAATTTGGTTTTGAGGTGTTTAATCACATTTAAACCTTACAACATGAATGCAAATGAAGTTTTAAATTAATTTAGTCTCAGTAGAGTCCCACTGCTTTGCCTAGAACATGAGAACATATTGCTCCATTAAGGCACTATGCAGGGTGACAGCAGATGACACAAAATTCTCTTAGTGTTCTCTCACAGTGGCTCATAAAGGAAAGACAAAAGGGTAAAGACAGACCAAAAACACCCAAATCAAAACTAATAAATATAAAATTCTACTTCAAGGTATCGTATATTGACAAGGAGAGCGTTCTTAAGACTTTGTTTCTCTGCTCTGTGTATTATCAGACACCCAAATGTGGTAATTTGTTTTATGGAAGCACCAGCACAATTTAATTCCAGTTGTCCATACCAAGGTGTGAGAATAATTTGCAAAACAGGAATTAAAACCACTTGACATGATAAAAGCAAATTGCTTTGAACTAGAAAATACAGCAAACAGATGTCCAGAAGTATGCTGAATTAAAAAATATATACACATCATTAAAACAGGAAGACTAAATAGTAGACCAAGTTTGAAGTCTTAATTGTGGGGGAAGGTTATTTGGAGAATTTGGTAAAAAAATGTGTATTTGTAAATTTATAATATAATCCACAGATATTCATTTTTATCATTAATAAATCAGCAATAGAAATACCTGTACATAACAGTATGTTTAGTATATGTTGTTCTGCATAAGGACCTAAGGAAAGCAGGCCAGGCCTTAAAACCAGGCAGAGATACTAAAATAAATATTTATATCTCACGTTACTAAGGTTTTTAATGAGCCTTAATGTATTGGCAATGGTATGGGCTATGTCTCCATGAACTTCCTATGGTGAAGTCTCTGTACCTCAGAATATAACTGTAACTATATTTAGAGATAAGGTCTTTCAAGAGGTGAGTATGTTAAAATAAAATCATTAGGATAGACCCTAATCCAGTTAGACTAGTATCCTTATAAGAAGTGAAAATTTGGACACAAAAAAGATATAGGACTTTGGGAGGCTAGGGTGGGAGGATTAGTTGAGCCCAGGAGTTTGAAACCAGTCTGCGTAACATAGTGAGACCCTGTCTCCACTAAATAAATAAATAAATTAATTAATAATAATTATCAGGGCATGACGGTATGTACATATCTGTGGTCCTAGATACACAGGAAGCTGAGGCAAGAGGATCTCTTGAGCCTGAGACTTGGGGGCTGCAGTGGGCCATGATGACACAACTGCACTCTAGCCTGGGTGACAAAAATCCTGTCTCTTTTCTTTCTCTCTGACACACACACACACCCCAGAAATGCAGAAATGTACAAGCACAGCAACAAGGCTGCCATCTGTAAGCTAAGGAGACCTCAGAAGAAATCAGAAACCAGGTCTGGCAGCACCCTTGATCTTAGACTTTCAGTCTCAAGGATGGTGAGAAAAATATTAGTAATGTTTAGTCACTCAGTTTGTGGTATTTTGTTGTGACACACTTCACAAATTAATACAGCAAGTAGAAAAACTGTGACAAGAAGAATAAAGTTGCCCCTCCTGAAGATCTGCCAACTGAAATAGCCCTCTTATTCAATTCCATGCTTCAGTGGACATATGAAACTGCAGATAATGCCACGCCCAACTGTCATTCATCACAACACGTTTCTGTTCCTGTCTTCCACACTCAAGTTTGGAACTAAGCACTCATGCACTGTGAAATTGACTTTCGCAGTTTGAAATGCAATAGCAAAACTAACAGGAATTTCTTTTTCCTTTTTCACAATTTCATGTATAGAAGATTCGTTCTTAAATACCTCAGCTTGCGACCTCTTTTTTTTCTTTCCCCATTAAGTCAAGACCTTTCACCTTTTCACTTAAAGCAGGCATTTTGCAGCTTCTCTTGGGCATATCCAAATTGCCAGCATCACAACTGGGTAAGTGTGATCTGAACACAGGCATTGTGATACAGGGACAGTTGATCTGATAACCAAGAGAGCTATAAAGGGACTCCCAGGCAGGGAGCTTAGATTAGAAAGCTGGATCCCTGGCACAAAGGAAGGACTGGCATTCTGGGTTAGATTTCATCATGCTACTCAGAACAAGAATGACACACGATTTACGACTTATAAATTGTGTATTTCTGGAATTTTTCAGACCAGAGTAGAAACTGTGGAAAGGGAAACCACAGACAACCAGAGGTGGGGTCTGGGGGATGATTATTGTTCTACTCTTTTGAAAGGGAAGCTGTGACAGGAGCAACATCAGCAATATCATTAGGATCACGCTGAGTAGCAAGCAACACAGTCAACACATGTCAAGATATTCTGAGTTCTTCAGTTTTGGAAGAAACAAACTCAAGAAAGATATTTAGTGATGTGGTGGAAGGATATTTTTGCTTTAATGTTTTGCCCGGGAAGCATCTTGGGCATTCAGATGACATTGAATAGATATTATAATACTTTTTTTAAATGCAGTAGTAAATATACTGTATATAACAATACTTATAGTTTTAATCATTCCTAAGTATATAATTGATCAGTATATTCATGACAAGTAACAGTCCACACTACCTGTACCTAATACCTTTCTGATCATCCCAAACAAAAACTACAACCACTAAATAAACACTGCCCTTCCCTTGTCCCTCAATCCGGGTAACCTCTCTTACATTGTACTTTCTGTGTCTGCAAATTTGCATGTACTTGGAGCTTCAAATAAGTGGAATCACAAAATATTAGCATAAGGTTAATTTTTGAAGTCCTAGAATAATGCAATTCAGAGAAAGACTGTGGTAGTGGTGGTGGGATAATGTCAGAAAAAAATATAAAGAACAGGACAATTGTCTGGATTTTTCTTATCCCAATGATACAAATGATTTGTTCCTTTCCCCTTCCAGTCTCTCTGATTCAGCAGAAGTAAGAAAAACTCCAGTCTTAAATGCACATCATCGTACAAAAGTGATAAAGGCTGGGAAGTTTATAAAACAAGTGATTATAGAGTAAATTACTTTTGCAGTGATTTATATTCTGTATTATAGATATGGAAAAATATTTTAAAGATTTTTTAAAATTCAACACCCTATTTGCATTCCAGTATAGAGCTTTAGGGAAAATTATATAAATTTTCATCTTTGACCACATTCTAAAATTCAAAGATAACTGTCAGTTAGTAAGAGTTGTGATAGAAATAAGAACTTACATTTATGTAAGGACTTATGTTTTATGAAGTTCTTATACATATATTTTCCTATTTAATCTTCTTAACAACTATGAAAAATAGATATTATTAACTTAATTTCACAGAATAAGTTGGAAAAGTCAAGTTATCCATCCTCCTTCCAACTGCATATATAAATGTATAAATATTTTCTTTGATATAATTTTAGATTTATCAAACTGTGGCAAAGTAGTAAAGTGCTGCTATATACCCCTCATTCAATTTTCTCAAAAGTTCTCAAATACATCTTACATTGCTATGGGGCTTTTGTCAATTAAGAAATCAGCCTTGCTTTATTACTAGTAACTAAACTCCTGACTTAATTTACAAGAGATCAGACAACTAAGTTCATGAACTCGTCTTAGAAAAATTGCTACATCCCACCTTGCTGAATGTCATTTATGGTCACCAGATAGCCAAGGAGGGTACTTTGAATGTGACTATAGTGATATTCGGTAATAAGCTATGTAGTACTTTTTCTAGGATTAGTTTCCAAACTTAATTGTCAGAGCTTGCACTTGATCAGCCTTTCCACCTGTGTTCTTTTTATGTCTCAGAGTTCAAACCATACTGTCACACTGCGTTTAGCATATATAAATTTATGAAGGGAGTGACTAAGCACTAGAGTTTACATAGTTTTCTTTAAGAATTTGAATTTGCTCAATCATAGGGAACAGAACTGAAGATAAATCAACAGTTTGTTGAAACATATTAAAGCTTTTTTTTTTTATGACAAATGAACTTAACCAAATAAACTCACAAGCCTGATCATTTTATACACATACACATGTACCTGCATTCACGGACCCCCATATTTAATGTAAAATTATTTTGACAATACTAGAAAAAATTAAAATGCAGCATTAGAACAAAGAAAAACTAAGCTTTATAATAAATAACTCACCCCAAATTTGTAACAGACAAATAAGAATTTATCATACCATTTGGCTTAAAAAAATTCAGGGAATTAACTATGGCTTAAATTCTTATTACTAAACAGAATTATTTGTAGATTATTCTGCAAAATTAGGATATTCTTCTTTGGTATTCATTTTTCCTGCCCTGCTAACGTATGCTTATTTACTTTAAAATACTTTTAAACATGTTTTTCTTCAAATTAATCTGTATGATGGGAGCTTTTATCTTTCAAAAGTATGTGTTGCTTTAATTTGTAATGTGTACAATTTATTGTGAAGCTTTTTTTATAAGAACTTACTTTATGTGGCCATTCTTTTGTTTTCCTCCAAGACTATGATTTAGATTGTAGAATTCCAATTTGAGATATACAGTAGAACCTCCTCCATAGTTGACCACCTCCCTACATTCACTGTCTCTGTACGTTGACCTATGTTTATAGACTGGACCCGCACCACACATGTGTATCAGTGCAGTAGGCACACGTTGACCAGTTTCTGACAGTCTCTTGGGGGGTCAACTTCAGTTCTACTGTATTTCTAGGTTGTGTCTTTAATATTTGGATATGATTTTTAACCTTCTTTATATTTTCCTGCTTATGGTCACTGGCATTAGCCAGATATAAATGGCTCAAATTTATGTCAGCTAAAGTATAGGATTCACATTAGAAGATAACAATTTTTAAATATATTAACATCAGTTTTAAGAGTTCCTAGAATAGCAATAATTATAAACATAATATTATTGAGAATTTATTTCAAATTTTAATTTTCTAAGTGTTTTATGTATTGTAAAGCATGATAATATGTAACACACAGCTTTCTGGGAAATAGATACTACGCTAGTGATTTCTATTAAAATCAATTTGTTTTCCCTAATTTGCAATTATAAATAAGCATTATAGGTATATAATTCCTGTACAGGATTGTAACAGGGGAAATATTTTTAAATCTCAGATTTAAGGCATGCTGGAGATTTCAGAGGCATTATGTAATATTTTTTCTTTTAGATTTAATATTTGACTTTCAAATGATAAATCTGTATATATTAAATCAGCACTATGTGTCCAACTCAGAGAGCTCAGCTCTATGTTAGTAGCTTTCTGTCACTTTTGAACTCTGAGATTACATTGTTTATATACTTATCTATTTCAACACACTAAATGATTTATCAGATAATTGCAACAATCTTAAAACTCTACTGTTCTAACAGGTGGTGTTCTCTTCCACATAAAGTAGATGCTTTAAAGTTGATATCACTGATACCATTATCAACATCATGACCACCACCACTATTGCTGTCACCACTGTCATCACTAATGCCTTAGCTGACATACATTATCTTCCTGTATATTCAGCCAAGGAAATCTTCCAAATTAAATAATAGGTGATATCTTAATAATTTGCATAATTTAATAGTGTGACACCCTAGCTATATAACTCAATTTGGGGAAGTCAATTAAGCAATAAAAAACTGCTTTGTGTAAGCTAGACAACTATATCCCAGATATAATCCTTTAATAGATCTAATTTAAAACTCTGGCAGATAGTATTATGTATTCTTGATTTGCATTTAGCTCAGTGTGGAACCTGGATGAAGAATATAAGCTTTACAAAGCAGAGGCATCTTTCTTTTCTTTCTTTTTTTTTTTTTTTTATTAAATCATAGCTGTGTACATTAATGCGATCATGGGGCACCATATACTGGTTTTATAGACTGTTTGACACATTTTCATCACACTGGTTAACATAGCCTTCCTGACATTTTCTTAGTTATTGTGTTAAGACATTTACATTCTACCAATTTACTAAGTTTCACATATACCCTTGTAAGATGCACTGCAGGTGTAATCCCACCAATCACCCTCCCTCTGCCCACCTCCCCGCTCCCTCCCCTCCCTTTCCCTCTTCCCCCTATTCTTGGGTTATAACTGGGTTATAGCTTTCATGTGAAAGCCATAAATTAGTTACATAGTAGGGCTGAGTACATTGGATACTTTTTCTTCCATTCTTGAAATACTTTACTAAGAAGAATCCAGCTCCATCCATGTAAACATGAAAGAGGTAAAGTCTCCATCTTTCTTTAAGGCTGCATAATATTCCATGGTGTACATATACCACATTTTTTTTAATTTATTTATTTTTATTAAATCATAGCTGTGTACATTAGTATGATCATGGGGCACCATACACTTGGTTCATAAATCGTTTGACACATTTTCATCACACTAGTTAACATAGCTTTTGTAGCATTTTCTTAGTTATTTTGCAATTTATTAATCCATTCATGGATCGATGGGCACTTGGGCTTTTTCCATGACTTAGCAATTATGAATTGGGCGAGGCATCTTTCTAATCTTTATATTAATACATGCCATTGACTACACTGACTTATTAGCAGTAATTAGAGCTGCTCTTGAATTTGGTTTCCAATTATCATAATTATTTTACTTTGAGTACTATTATTTAGTTCCTTCCCCCAAGATCACTTAAAATAATCTTCATGCTTATTATAACTATAGAAAAAAGACACAGTGTTCCTGATTTTAAAAATTAATAATTATTACAACAATGATAATAAGCTTATATTTTAGCTTATATTTTGCATATATCTAAAATTGTAACTTAAATAATTGAGGGGAAAAAAGTGTTTTATTTTTTGATTCATTTTCATTATCCTTTGGATCAAAAAAAAAAAAAGCTAAATAGGAATCAGATTTTAGAAATACAGAACATTTATTTTGTTTACCTTATTTTCTTTACCAGAAATGTCATTTTGTATCTTTTTTAACTACTGAAATGCCAAATGTGCTTCCAGACTGAGTGTAAAGTCTTGCCTCTGAGGCCTTGCCAGTCTGCTCCAGGCCATGGCCAACACATACCTTTCTCAACGGTCGTAGTAGGCTTAGTCTGCTTTTCTCTGGCAATTAACCATATGACTTTCTGCATTTCTAGTATCTTTAGTAATGGATTTTACTTTTTCCTTATATTTTTGTCCATGTGTCTCTTGTTTCTTGAAGCATATTATAAGCATTTTCTTTGAAACTAGAAACCATCTTACAAGTTACCTTCCCCATCATGCCCGGATCAATATCTTGCACACATTAAGAAATCAATAAATGTTTTTGTCTGTTTGTTTTATAGAATGTAGGGATTCATGGACAAAGCTCTGCCCCCAAGGAGAAAGACCCAATTTCTTTGTTTGGCACTGTGACCACAACTAGCTCACTTATGTAATTTTTCTAGTTTTTGCCTGTAGAGTATCAGATAATTGATAAGATCCTGGCATAGCTTTACAATGCTATGATTCTAGCCATTTTAGCTAATTTTAACTAAGTACATTTTTAGACGATATTTAAAAATCAACAAGTATGTACTTTAAAAAAGATGTTTCAGAATTACACTAAATAAATATGCATATGAATGTTGCTTTCTTGCCTAACAGTCTATTTGACAAATTAAAGGTCAAAAGGATAAGATTATACTCTGAGCCCGATTCATGTTCTGTGAAAATGAAATATACTGACGTTCTATATTCTACTGGGACACATGATCTGTACCTATTTTCAGCCCACAGCTCGTCACAATCCATTGTTTAAAAATAGATCAGTTCTGAACTTTGGAGACAGGCTCAGAAGGGCATTAACCTCTTTCCTGACTGTTAACTTTGCCATTTGTTCTAATCCAATCAGTATATGTCTGACCATGTTAAAAATAGAACTTCTCTGTACACATTCCAACAGTCACTCATAAATAGAAGGGTATAGTTCACTGAATTTCTCTAATTAGTCTTTTAGCTTTAAGTATGCTACCAGCATTAACTGAAATATATATCAGTTTTAAAATCCTAACATTTCCACGTCAAATTCTGGTGCTAAGGCATTGTCTTCAGAAAGCTGGATGTTAAAATGAGAGAAATTATTAGCAGATTGTATGAATACATTTCAATAGAAATGGGACATATGATACTGCTGGGCTTAATATCCCTTTTATGTACTGGCATAACAACTTTCAAATTACTCTATCAGCATTGGCAATAGTTAAATATAATTGCTTACTTAAATGTCTGCCTCCCAATAAAATCTAAAGCGCCACAAGGGCTTGGACTATAGTCAATTCTTCTTTGTAGTAACACCAAGAATTGCATTTTACTGTGTCCTTACTTTGTGTCAGGCAGTTTTATAAAATATGTTTTGCTCCTTTAATCTTTACAGAAACTATATAAAGTGGTAATTACTATCATCATTCACAATTCAAGGTAATAAAAATGAAATACATGTAAGTGAACAGCCCAGTGTGTTGCACCTAGGCAGTAGTAGAGCTGGATTTAAAGGAGGCTGGTAGAGGAAGGCCCTGCTGGTATCAGTGACGCTGAATAGCCCCGCAGTAGCAGGTTTCAGTGCATTTACGTAGTTCAGAGAATGCACATACTTAGGATAGTGGTGAGAAAACTCACACACACAAAAGGGATTTCAAGTATTCAAAACAATAAAACTTTGAATATTTCTGAGCCAGCAAGGGAAAATAAGAGCACGTAAGTGGATGGGAAGAGAAAAAGGAGGAGGGCTCTCCAGGGAAAGGCAGTTTGGGCAGCAACTGGGAGGGGAAGGATGTTCACTGGAGGTTGCTAAAGCCAACTTTGCAGACTCACAATTTGGACTAGACACAGCCTCACAGCAACTAGAAAATGAAGATTAGAGGTAATTAATGCATCATCAAAAAAAAGTTCTAATTTAGAATGCCAAATTTAGGTGGGGGTAGTATGTTCAGGATTTTCATCAGAAAACTGTAGTTGCTCCTTTACTTTCTGGCCTAAGAATTTTGAATCATAGTCAAAGGAAAACGATTTTTTGATTTCATAATTACTCCCCCCAAAGCTGACAATTCCAATTCCAATATGGCCCAGCCCAAGCACAAACAATATACTACCCTGTGAGACACTGTCAATTTTCTACACACTGAACTGTCTCAGGACTTCGGTGTGGACATGGGAACCAGCAACAATTGTTTGATGATCTATTGATTATATTCTCCCCAGACCTGGCATAATAATGATCCCAGTCCATTCAGGTTAGTATAACAAAGTATCACAGATCAGGAGGCTCACAAGAAACAGAACCAGTGTGATGGAAATGTGTCAAATGGTCTATGAAACTAGTGTATGGTACCCCATGATCACATTAATTTACACAGCTATGATTTAATAAAAAAAAAAAAAAGAAACAAATTTATTTCTTATATTTCTGTAGGCTCTGAAGTCCAAGATCAAGATACTAGCAGATTTTATGTCTAATGAGGCCCACTCCTGGTTGATATTTTTGCTGTATTCTCATATTGAAAGGACAAGAGAGCTCTCAAAACACTAATCCCATTGATGAGGGGTCTATCTTGGCAACCTAATCACCTGCTAAAGGCCACATCTTCTAACCTCCTAATACCATCACCTTTGGAGTGAGGACTTAAACATATGAATTGAAAAGGGAGCCACAAACACTCACCATAACAAAAATATAAGAGAAATAAATAAGTATCTTTATCTCTTGCATGGATGCTATCGGATTATAGTGACAGAACAATTATATACCTTCTATGATGGTACTTTTACTGAAATATCTCCTCCTTACTCTACCCTCTGAGTCAACTCTGCATTAAATAACTAATTCATAAACCTAGAAAGTTATGAAGAAATTAAAAACAACCACATGAAAAATAAGATATTCTGGCATGTACCAAACACAGTCACAGAGGTATCTATAGATGCCAGCATTATTTTGTAGTAAATTAAAAAATTTGCCAAGTATGTGATCTTCATTTAATTTTCATTTGTTTAATTATCCCAGTAATTATTACATATGCACTCTCCGAGCAGTGATTTTCAACTGGTGTGTCATGGCACACTGGTATGTCATGAGAGGATATTAGGTGTGCTACAAAATTTTTTCATGATCATTAATTAAATTATTTTTGAAAATAGTTCAAAACAGTGAGTATAGATTTTTACTCTTTTTCTTTTTTCATTAACATAATTTAAGTGTGTGCAGAGGTTTAACTATAAGTTCAAGTGTGCTGTAAGATAAAAAATGTTTGAAAAACACTTATTTGAGGGCTGAAGTTAGGAAGGACATTAAGAAAGACAAAGCTTTTGATTTTGCTTGAGGTCATATAGCAGAATAGACAATGAACAAGTAAATATTTAGGTAAAATAAGAGAACTGAGTGATATGCACATAACCAAAACATTTATGTAATTGATGGAGGACTGTGAGGAAATTAATCTGGGTGAGCTTCTCCAGGAGGTAACATTTAAATTGAGACTTGAACAATAAGGATGAGGTAGTTATTTTTTAAAGTTGTTTCAACAATTTGTCTCTACTACCCAAAAAAGATAAATCACCTAATTTCTGCCAAAAAATCAATGTAGGCGAACGCTTTCAATAAAGTAGTGCTTCTAAAATATCAACTAACTACATTAACTTTATATACATGAAATGAAATTATTGCAAGATATTTTAAAGGTCACACAAATACATTTTTGTGCTACAATTTTTATGTCAGGACTCTGCATACTTAGTATTCAACACATTGAAAAGAAGTCTAGGGTATACAATTGGTAAAAGATTATATGGGCTTAATTAATTATGCATATAGAATAATTTCAATTTACCTTACCATTGAATTTTACTTTCTCTTTTTTTAAGCAAGAGGTCATTTATATATGTTTTCAAGACTGACTGTGTGATCTGTCATTCTGTTTTATAAGTTCCTGAGTTCCTAGACTTGTTAGCTAAAATCATTGCTCTTAACTATACTGTATATTAGCATTTCAAACTGTACAATCCTTTCATAAAAATGAGCATCCTTGATAATGACACATTTTGTTATAAGGTACCGTAGTTGTTGACTCAAAATTGAACAGATGATTAGCAATTGCCTTTCATGTCTATCTATCTATCTTTTCATTCTTAAATTTTTACCTTTTGTCACAAAATAAATATCAAATCATCCAGCTTTGTCTTTCTGAATATCCCAGTTCACTTATTTGACATTTATTGTGTCAATCATTTAATATCTTATGTGACAAACACTTTCTAGACACTAAGAGCACAATGGTAACTTTCAAAATACAACTTTGCATAAGTTTATGACTCATCTCCTAAGTGAAATGCAGCTTTGGAATATTAGAATGATGTGTTCCACGAATTTTTTAGATATTTCATTGTGACTTGAATATAGTAGGTATGCAATGCTCAACTTTAATGGGCAGAAAGATTTATTTCTCATTGTTCTTATTGAACTTTTCTTCAAAAAACATGTCTGGATTTTTTAGGCTCACATTTTGTTTTACTAATGCTTTTGTGATTTCTCCACATCCACATCTTTCTTTACTTTCCTATTCTACTCAACACATAAAGTCGCAACTCAGCATAGCATTAAATTTAGACGTTTGTGTGAGTCTGATCTCAAATAAGCAAAAGCTGAACGGCAGGTAAGCAAATGGAAAAACGCTGTTTTCACCTTCACAGGGTGTTAAGTGTCTTGATCTCTAATTTTAAGTTAAACAGCCGTGATTCTTACTCTGGTATTCATTCATAATTCTGTTAAAGAAGATCTTTCACTCAGTAAAAATTTCATGAGTTCCTACAACATGCTGGTCACTAACGATACAATATTAAAACACAGAGTCTGTCCTCAAGAAGATCACAGTCTTGAATAAACTAACAAATGATAAATACTGTGATACAGACGGAGTGGCCAGAGAGAATTTATGGAAAAGGTAAGGCCTGGTAAGAGTGCTTCCTGGAAAGTAGAAAGTAAGCTGAGAAGAAAGACTTGAAGACCGAGAGAGTAGCATGAAGAACGGCAAAGAGGCAAGCAACAGCATGATGTACTTTTCAGGCTATTATCAACAATACCCGACTGAGGAAACATTAGTGTGAAGAAATGAAGATGAAGGCAGGCCCTGACGAGTTTGTGCCACCATGTTAAGGAGCTTCTACCTTTTCCTGCAGGGAATGGGAGGTTTTGGGCATGTTCTCAGAAGAGAGAGACGTTTTCAAATTTGAGTTTTATGTCAATCAATTGGGTAAGTCCTGTGAAGGGATGCATGTGAGGTACATGACATTAAAGCCAGGGAGAAACATTATAAGTGCACATCAGAGGTTGAGTTAAAAGATCTGGAAAGCCTGAACTACGGCATTCGAATATACAAGAAAAACATCTGGTCATAATTTAGTGATTTCATGTTTATGCAAACTGTAAATGGGAGGTTTGTCTGTGGATGCAGGCACAAGCCAAAACGGAATATTTTTCTTCTGAAGGTGAATGTAAATGGCAGTGTAGCAAGTGAAAAGATAGTAAAATATACAAGATACAGGAAATTTTCTGGTTATCCTCATTTTTGTATTAAATTGAGAACTTTCAGCACAGAGGAATACTTCTCATGTAAGGCTATAATTTCTTATAGTTCATTTTTTAATTTTTTTTTAAATTTTTTTACAGTTCAGTTTTATATTCACTTGTCCTGTTAGTTTTTTGCCTTCCCTCAATGAGGTTTTATTCTGGAATGCTGACTTTCTCCTGCCTTCTTGGAATATATCTTTAGTTTTTCCTTATCTCCTCATCTTTTGATTTGATATTTTCCCCTGCTCCTATCTCTTGAATTAGTTTTGTCTTTTTCTATGACCTCCCCCACCCTGCCTTTGACCCCTCCAGGCCCTTGAGAGCCCCACATCGTTCTTGCATCCTGAGCTGTTTCTGCCTTGTACTTGACCAAATTTGGGTATAAATAAAATTCTGTATTTCAAAACAGGGTAAAGCAAGCATATTCATAGATTTTTTTAAACCAATGATATTTTACTTTCTTCCTTAAATATATGAAGTATTCTAATTATATCTCCTAAAGTCAAATGATTTATACATTTGAATTTCATTGAGAACTTTGTAGGGAAAATAAGCTAAGCAGTAGCAGATATTTAGCTTATTTTATTTTTAAAACTTTTAGCTGACATCTTGTGGCTCTCAAAAATACTTCTAGTTGGTGCAGATATTTAGAAATGGTTATAAATGGTGAAGGCATTAGTTGGAATGAAAATATTTCAGTTATTTAAATTCATGCTAATATTTTTAAGAAAAATTAAAATATAATTTATATGGCCCCTTATACTAAGGAACTTTCAAGACAAAAATGGAAGGAAAAATAAGAAAAAAATAGTGTGAGTATGGGCAAAATGCATAAGTAACACACTTAGGAACTAAGTGCACTGGAGGTCAGAGAAGAGATCAGATCTTGTGTGGTATCTGATCAAAGAGGCAGAAATAAGGTATTATTTGAAGTAGATTTTTCCAATAGATGAGAGACGTTTCTGGAAAGCACATGATAAGAAGGTGAGAAATTATAATTGAGTTCGTGCAGCTTATTTATAGGTCATTTTGCAACATGTGGGGAAGTGGGTAAAGGAAACCTGGGGTTTACCTGGTGTCAGAACACAGAAGGGCGGGAATATGAGCCTTCAGAGTATATTTCATTTCCTTTCTAACATAAAGACTGAAAGTTTCTAAGCAGAGAAATGTCAGCTAATATACATAAAAAAGAGTAATCTGGCCGTGGTGTTTTAGATGGTCAGAGAAACCAAACCAAAAACCAGAAGGCAAACTAAGGGGACAGTGCACAGAATCCACTGAGAGCTGTCAGGTTAGAGTGTGGCAGTGGGACAGGAAGGAAGGACACACGGACATTGAGCAGAATGGACTGAGAGCACTTGGTGACGGGAAGTGCAGGGCACAGAAAGAAATTACAACAGCACTGAAAGCTGGTGGCGCCTGTGGCTCAAAGGGGTAGGGCGCCGGCCCCATATGCCGGAGGTGGTGGGTTCAAACCCAGCCCCGGCCAAAAACTGCAAAAATAAAAATAAAAAAAAGAAACAGTACTGAAAGTTTACATACCAAGTGACTTGAGAGAACCTCTGAGAAGGCTGTAGAGAGACTTTCAAAGTTAACTGGTCCGGTGATGGAAGGCAGGACTTTAATACATATGTGGGGCCCAGAGATATTATATTATGAGGCTTTTAAGAAAATAGAATATATGGAAGGAACTTAGAGCTCAAATTCACAGAACTGGTGTGAGAAGAAATAAATAAAAGACAATAAATTCAAACATACAGAATTAAAAGCTCATGACTCAGTAATGATTCAGTGTTAAAGAAACCCTAAAAAGAGATTTAGAATATCTTTTATTGGAAGCATAAAAACCATGAACAACAGCTTAAAGACAAAGGATCGATGATTGACAGGGTATTATCAACTCTCAAGTGAACAATTTTCCTAAAGAATTGAAGAGCAAACCACAATGCAGTGAAGATGTAGAAATCCTTGGAGAAGACTATTGGTAAAAAAAGATGAGGTCAAAAATGCAGTGTAAAAAACATGAATAATCAAGAATATGTTCATTTGGTCTAGGAGAAAGCTGAATATTCTACTAGGAAGAAGAAATTTTTCCAGGGAGGAAAGGGAATATGCAAGACAATCATATCAGGGAATGTCAGGGTAAGACTAGATCTACTTAATGCTGTACTGAAACTTGACTTAGATATAGGACGTTATTAATGTTGCAAAGTGTCTCAGTGAGATAATATGAAATAAACTGTATGCATCAAGTCAGTCTGTAATCAGGATCCAGGGGAAAATTAGGGAAAATTAATATGGAAGGGAGAATAAAAATCGAGCAAGACGATAAAGAATCAGTTCAGAAAAGCACCAGAGAGCAAAAGATGGAGACGATAGGGAGAATGAGGACACAGGGAGGAATTTTAAGAGCAAGAATACAAAATATAGAACAATTGTGGGACTCACAATTATAAGAACAATTTTCCATACTCTTTTAAACAAAATCCTCTATACGAGGGGGCCATAAAGGAGAAAAAGGACCAAAAGTGATAGGTGAACATTGAGTTCTGACTTTTCTTTAGAGTAGTTTTCATTGTTATGGACTGTAAGATTTCCTGTGAAAAGAAAAGCAAACAATGATTGTATAGCAGATAGATTGAGAACAATAAATCTTACCTCTCTCAGAGGGTCATTGAGTTCATTAAGAATATTTTCCTCATCAAAAATTTTGCCTTGGTATCTGTGTTCATAATAATCATGTATCTTTTGACGCATATCAGCCGGTAATTTATGGAATGACATATATTGTTCCACTTGCTTATACTGTAAGGAAAGGAAAGAGAAAATGAAAAAAAATTGTTATACT
Source organism: Nycticebus coucang (assembly GCF_027406575.1). Lineage (NCBI taxonomy): Eukaryota > Metazoa > Chordata > Mammalia > Primates > Lorisidae > Nycticebus > Nycticebus coucang. Next base: position 158,167,798 of record NC_069780.1, on the reverse strand, counting down.
GAATGAGATATTGTCATATTACTTCATTGTACTATATTTGATAACATTTGAATACTCAGTAACAAGATGAAGAAATTCTTCCAAAAGAAGGAAATAACGTGCTGGGCTCTAATATACTTTTAGGCTATTCCCATACTCACATAGAAGGCTCTCTGTGTAGGTAAACACTTCCTGTGAAGAGCTGCAAAGTCATGGCCAGGGTGCATGAAAGGAGTTCACAGTGAAGTTAAGCGTACAGTAACAAAATAGCCAAGGAAGGGGAAAGAAAAAAGTAGGATGCTACATTTTTTTTTGGTTGAATTCTAAACAAATAATTCTTCTCTTTAGTTGTTTAGCTCTTTATTTGGAGGAAGAATCTTATACCTCTGCATAGTACAAAAGGATTTAACTTAGGAAAAGCAAAATATCAGAATTGAATTCATTTTTGAATCGAGAGGCAGAGGGCTTGGTGACAATTTGAAAATCTGATATACTTAACACAGATGTCCTATAAAGTACTGTGAACTAAAATAATATGCCAGCCTTCCCTCCCATTTAGCATTTAGGGAAGTATCAGGGTAAAACTAGATCTACTTAATGTGTAGCTGAAAGTTGACTTTGATACTGAAGTTTATTTAAGCGAGTAGTTCTTGAAATGGATTGTAAATAAGACCTGAGGAGGGGATTGCTTTTTTGGAAAGATCTTCAAGCTTAATCCTACAAACTTATTGTATTATTGTTGTTGCTGTTGTTTAAATCATTCCTGCTAATCAGATGGGATAATAGGAGCTTGGATATTTCCTGAGTGCCTATTAAAAGAAAAGAATTTTAGTCCTCATCTCAAGCCTATGAAATCATAACCTACATTTTTAAAAGATCCCCCAATGATTCTCATATACATACGTATATACATTAAAGTATGAGCAGCATACCCAGGTGTTTCTAAAGGAAGTGGTCATAAGACTGTATTTTCAAATAAAATAATTAGATCATTGTACAGATGATAGAATTAAGTACAAGTTAAAAAGGCAATAAAACTGGATAAAGATACTGGAATATGAAGTATTATCTCAGGTAGATTATAAAAAAGGATACTGACATAAGATTTATTTCCGGAGGGGAGACAAGATGGCGGACTGAAGCCAGCTTTCAACAAAGGCTCCCGTCCAGAAGGAGAGTTAAGGGACAGGAATTTAGTAGGTATCCTGGTAGACTTGAGCCTCACCAAGAGAGAAGGCTGAAGAACGCACATCAACACCGCTGAGGCAAGTTGTGATCACAAGGACGCAAACAAAAGGTACAAAATCCACCACCAAGCGGACGGGAGTCCCCCTCCCCCATGAGACCGGCTCTAGAGCCCCACAGCTGAACAAGCGGGCAGAAATTAAAGGCCCTCCCACTACACTCCACGGGCGAGACCTTCTAAAAACTGGACCTACCTCCCCTACTGGGGTGCCGTGGCGTTCTCCTGCCGGACATAGGGCTGAACAAAACTTTGGGAATCCTTTGCCGGCTTCCCCAGCGCTCCCCTCCCGCCCACTGAGGTCTGGAGGCCTGTCCCCCAGGACTTCGGATCCTTGGGCGATTTCTCAAGGGGAGTGGACAGTCCCCGAGTTGCGACTGGTCAGCATTGACTCTGAGGCGCGCAAGTGAGGAGAAGGCCCCGGGCTGAGGGGGAGTCACGCCTCGCGGCACTTCCCTGCGGTGCAGTGCACCAACCCTCCCCGGGCATACGGGGCCCAAGACTGAATAAGACTCTGGCCTCCCCGCTGAGAGCTGAGAGCCCCTACTCTCACTCGGGGTCTGAGGGCCTATCCCCCAGGAGTTCGGCTCCTTGGGTGATTTCTCGAGGGGAGTGCACAGTGCCTGAGCTGCATCAGGTCAGCGCTGACTCTGGGATACGTGAGCGAGGAGAGGGCACTCTGCTGAGGGGAAATCAAGCCTTGGCGGCACTTCCCTGTGGTGCAGTGCAGGAGCCCTCCCCGGACCGTTCTGTGAAACTGAATGAAACTCTAGCTTCCCCCCGCCCCACTCCCAATCGGAGTCTGGGGGCCCATCCCCCAAGAGTTCTGATTCTTAGGGGATCTCTTAAGGGGTGTGGACCCAGCACAAACTGCGGCCGCTCAGTGTTGACTCTGGGGCGCGGGACAGAGGAGAAAAGGGTCGCCTGAGTGCCCACACCAGAGCAGCAGTTACCTGGAGGTAGATCAACAGCCGTTTTTTCTTTAACGGCAGAACGCTCACTTCTGGATATTCTGAGGCCACAACCCCTGTCTCCCTGGGCAACCAGAGGAGGCCACCGGTGACACGGCTCACAAACCCGGAAGCTTCCAGGGCGGGGCCGACCCAGAGAGGTGTTCAGACGCAATTCTCCAGCAGCAAAGACGTTTGAACTCAAAACAGCCCGACTTCTGTAGGCGACGACAGGAACAGAGACAGAACCTCACAAAGTTGTCTGTTCTGTTCTGTTCTGTTAGCAGCATCCATCAGGGACGGGGCTAAGCCTGAGTGAACACCCTCCTTACCATCACCTGCATCAAACACTCAAAGATGTCAGGCCCCATCTCCTCCTGCTAGATAGCGGCAGTCTGCGGGGGCCTGGCAGACTTCCTTGCGATTCAGGCAGGTGCAAACCCCTGGAGTGTCTGTTCACTGCAGGCAACTGGGTTAGCCATCTGCAGAGATACCAGTGACTGGGTCCGACGGAGGGGCAAAGTGGGGAAGGAGGTGTCAACCTTCCCAGACTGCTCTGTTTGCTGGGTGGCTCCTCCTGACTCCACGCTGCACTGCGGTGAGCTGTGTCAGAGGAGTCACCAGGCCCCTGTGATCCAGTTCCCAGAGACCTCTTGAACCCTTCCACCCGAGACAAGTGCCGATTGAGACAGTTGATTCGGACCTTTTGAACTGGGCTAATAGACTGAGGACTTTTCAGGCGGTGCCCTGGGTGTGCGATTGTAGGAAGGTTTGATTCCCCCTTTCCAACTGGGACCAGAGGTGGGCAGGCGGGGTGACTTAATTGCTGATTTTTCCACACAGCTGAGACTTCAAGCCAGAGTAGAAGTTGCAATAGGATCGAACAGAAACCAGCTGAAAACAAGACAGAACCACTTTGCTCCACCACACCAGACAGGGCCCCAGTTTCTCAGGCCACAACACTGTACGGGCCCTCGATAAAACCCCAGGGGAAAAACCAAAGGGAGTAAACCATGGGGCGGAATCAGCGGAAAAACTCTGGTAACATGAATAACCAGAATAGATCAACCACCCCAAGAAAAGATACGGCAGATGTGATTGAAGATCCCATTCATAAACAACTGGCTGAGATGTCAGAAGTCGAATTCAGAATTTGGTTTGCAGACAAGATTAATAAAATGGAATTAGGAATTCGAGGAGAAATTCAAAAACTGTCTCAAGAATTTAACGAATTTAAAGACAAAACCACCAAAGACTTAGACACACTGAAACAAGAACTTACAGCCCTCAAAGATATGAAAAATACAGTAGAATCCCTCAGTAACAGAATGGAGCAAGCAGAAGAAAGGATTTCTGACATTGAAGATAAAGTCTTCGAACGCTCCCAATCTCTCAAAGAGGAAGAGAAATGGAGAGCAAAAACGGATCACTCACTCAGAGAGCTCTCAGATAATTCGAAAAAAAACAACATAAGGGTTATAGGAATTTTGGAGAATGATGAAGTGGCTGCCAAGGACACAGAGGCCCTTCTACATGAAATTATGAAAGAAAATTTTCCAGACATGCCTAGAGAATCTGAAATTCAGATAGCAGACAGCTTCAGAACCCCAGCACGATTCAACCCCAATAAGCCATCTCCCAGACATATCATAATTAGCTTCACTAAAGTTAACATGAAAGAGAAGATTCTCAAAGCAGCCCGGCGAAAGAAAACTATAACGTACAAAGGTAAGAATATTAGAATAACTGCAGATCTCTCTGCTGAAACTTTTCAAGCAAGAAGAGGCTGGTCATCAACTTTTAATCTCCTAAAGCAAAAAAACTTTCAACCCAGGATCTTGTATCCAGCTAAACTGAGTTTCATCTATGATGGAGAAATTAAATACTTCAATGACATTCATATGTTGAAAAAATTTGCCATAAGTAAACCAGCTCTTCAGGATGTTCTCAGACCTATCCTCCACAATGACCAACCCAATCCTATACCACAAAAGTAAACTCACTCAGAAACTTCGGATCAAACTTCAACTTCCACACTGGCAAAAGGATTAAAAATGTCCACTGGACCTTTGAAAAACTCGATACCCAAAATTCCACCAGACTTATCAATACTCTCCATCAATGTGAATGGCTTAAACTGTCCTCTAAAGAGGCATAGGTTAGCTGACTGGATACAAAAACTCAAGCCAGATATTTGTTGCATACAAGAGTCACATCTCAACTTAAAAGACAAATACAGACTCAGGGTGAAAGGATGGTCATCCATATTTCAGGCAAATGGTAATCAGAAAAAAGCAGGTGTTGCAATTTTATTTGCAGATACAGTAGGCTTTAAACCATCAAAAGTAAGGAAGGACAAGAATGGTCACTTCATATTTGTTAAGGGTAATATTCAATATGACGAGATCTCAATTATTAATATCTATGCACCCAACCAGAATGCACCTCAATTTATAAGAGAAACTCTAACAGACATGAGTAACTTGATTTCCTCCAGCTCCATAATCGTTGGAGATTTCAACACTCCCTTGGCAGTGTTGGATCGATCCTCCAGAAAGAAGCTGAGCAAAGAAATCTTAGATTTAAACCTAACCATCCAATATTTAGATTTAGCAGACATCTACAGAACATTTCATCCCAACAATACTGAATACACATACTTCTCATCAGCCCACGGAACTTACTCCAAAATTGATCACATTTTAGGTTACAAGTCTAACCTCAGTAAATTTAAAGGAATAGAAATTATTCCATGCATCTTCTCGGACCATCATGGAATAAAACTTGAATTGAGTAACAACAGGAATCTGCATACCCATACAAAAACATGGAAGTTAAATAACCTTATGCTGAATGATAGCTGGGTCAGAGATGAGATTAAGAAAGAAATCACCAATTTTTTGGAACAAAATGACAATGAAGACACAAGCTATCAGAACCTCTGGGACACTGCAAAGGCAGTTCTAAGAGGGAAATTTATAGCACTGCAAGCCTTCCTCAAGAGAACGGAAAGAGAGGAAGTTAACAACTTAATGGGACATCTCACGCAACTGGAAAAGGAAGAACATTCCAACCCCAAACCCAGTAGAAGAAAAGAAATAACCAAAATTAGAGCAGAATTAAATGAAATTGAAAACAAAAGAATAATACAACAGATCAATAAATCAAAAAGCTGGTTTTTTGAAAAGGTCAATAAAATAGATAAACCGCTGGCCAACCTAATCAGGAAAAAAAGAGTAAAATCTCTAATATCATCAATCAGAAACAACAAAGACGAAATAACCACAGACTCCTCAGAAATCCAAAAAATCCTTAATGAATATTACAAGAAACTTTATTCTCAGAAATATGAAAATCTGAAGGAAATAGACCGATACTTGGAAGCACGCCACCTTCCAAGACTTAACCAGAATCAAGTGGAAATGTTGAACAGACCCATATCAAGTTCAGAAATAGCATCAACTATACAAAACCTCCCTAAAAAGAAAAGCCCGGGACCAGATGGTTTCACGTCAGAATTCTACCAAACCTTTAAAGAGGAATTAGTACCTATATTACTCAACCTGTTCCAAAATGTAGAAAAAGAAGGAAGACTACCCAACACGTTCTATGAAGCAAACATCACCCTGATCCCCAAAGCAGGAAAAGACCCAACAAGAAAAGAAAATTATAGACCAATATCACTAATGAATATAGATGCAAAAATATTCAACAAGATCCTAACAAACAGAATCCAGCAACACATCAAACAAATTATACATCATGACCAAGTTGGTTTTATCCCAGGGTCTCAAGGCTGGTTCAATATACGTAAATCTATAAATGTAATTCAGCACATAAACAAATTAAAAAACAAAGACCATATGATTCTCTCAATTGATGCAGAAAAAGCTTTTGATAATATCCAGCATCCCTTCATGATCAGAACACTCAAGAAAATTGGTCTAGAAGGGACTTTTCTTAAACTGATAGAGGCTATCTACAGCAAACCCACAGCCAATGTCATATTGAATGGAGTTAAATTGGAATCATTTCCACTCAGATCAGGAACCAGACAAGGCTGCCCATTGTCTCCATTGCTTTTCAACATTGTAATGGAAGTTTTAGCCACCGCAATTAGGGAAGAAAAGGCGATCAAGGGTATCCATATAGGGTCAGAAGAGATCAAACTCTCGCTCTTGGCAGATGATATGATTGTGTATCTGGAAAACACTAGGGACTCTACTACAAAACTCCTAGAAGTGATCAAGGAATACAGCAGCGTCTCAGGTTACAAAATCAACATTCATAAATCGGTAGCCTTTATATACACCAACAACAGTCAAATTGAAAAAGCAGTTAAGGACTCTATCCCATTCACAGTAGTGCCAAAGAAGATGAAATATTTGGGAATTTACCTAACAAAAGACGTGAAAGATCTCTATAAAGAGAACTATGAAACTCTAAGAAAAGAAATAGCTGAAAATGTTAACAAATGGAAAAACATACCATGCTCATGGCTAGGAAGAATCAACATTATCAAAATGTCCATACTACCCAAAGCAATATATAATTTCAATGCACTCCCTATTAAAGCTCCACTGTCATATTTTAAAGATCTTGAAAAAACATTACTTCGTTTTATATGGAATCAGAAAATACCTCGAATAGCCAAGACATTACTCAGAAATAAAAACAAAACAGGAGGAATCACACTACCAGACCTCAGACTTTACTACAAATCGATAGTGATCAAAACAGCATGGTATTGGCACAAAAACAGAGAAGTAGATATCTGGAATAGAATAGAGAACCAAGAGCTGAATCCAGCTACCTACGGCTATTTGATTTTTGACAAGCCAATTAAAAACATTCAGTGGGGAAAAGATTCCCTATTTAACAAATGGTGCTGGGTGAACTGGCTGGCAACCTGCAGAAGACTGAAATTGGACCCACACCTTTCACCATTAACGAAGATAGACTCTCATTGGATTAAAGATTTAAACTTAAGACATGAAACTATAAAAATACTAGAGGAGAATGCAGGGAAAACCCTTGAAGAAATTGGTCTGGGTGAGTATTTCATGAGGAGAACCCCCCGGGCAATTGAAGCAGCTTCAAAAATACACTACTGGGACTTGATCAAACTAAAAAGCTTCTGCACAGCTAAGAACACAGTAAGCAGAGCAAGCAGACAGCCCTCAGAATGGGAGAAGATATTTGCAGGGTATAACTCTGACAAAGGTTTAATAACCAGAATCCACAGAGAACTCAAACGCATCAGCAAGAAAAAAACAAGGGATCCCATCGCAGGCTGGGCAAGGGATTTGAAGAGAAACTTCTCTGAAGAAGACAGGCGCACGGCCTTCAGACATATGAAAAAATGCTCATCATCTTTAATCATCAGAGAAATGCAAATCAAAACTACTTTGAGATATCATCTAACTCCAATGAGACTAGCCTATATCACAAAATCTCAAGACCAGAGATGCTGGCGTGGATGCGGAGAAAAGGGAACACTTCTGCACTGCTGATGGGAATGCAAATTAATACATTCCTTTTGGAAAGATATATGGAGAACACTCAGAGATCTAAAAATAGATCTGCCATTCAATCCTGTAATTCCTCTGCTGGGCATATATCCAGAAGACCAAAAATCACATCATAACAAAGATATTTGTACCAGAATGTTTATTGCAGCCCAATTCATAATTGCTAAGTCATGGAAAAAGCCCAAGTGCCCATCGATCCACGAATGGATTAATAAATTGTGGTATATGTATACCATGGAATACTATGCAACCTTAAAGAAAGATGGAGACTTTACCTCTTTCATGTTTACATGGATGGAGCTGGAACATATTCTTCTTAGTAAAGTATCCCAAGAATGGAAGAAAAAATACCCAATGTACACAGCCCTACTATGAAACTAATTTGGGACTCTCACATGAAAGCTATAACCCAGCTACAACTTAACAATAGGGGGAAGTGGGAAAGGGGGGGGTGGGTAGAGGGAGGGGAATCGGTGGGATCACACCTGTGGTGCATATTACAGGGGTATTTGCGAAACTTGGTAAATGTAGAATGTAAATGTTTTGGCACAGTAACTGAGATAACGCCGGAAAGGCTATGTTAACCACTGTGATAAAAATGTGTCAAATGGTTTATAAATTGAGTGTATGATGCCCCATAATCATATCATTGTATACAGTTATGATTTAATAAAAAAATAAATAAATAGATAAATAAATAAATAAAAAGATTTATTTCCTAAGTAAAATACGCATGTATGTGGGGGAAAATATCTCAAATCTTTTCTTGTTAATAGAGCTCTTACTAGATCTGTCTTTTCTGACTCCTGGTCCATAATTATTATAATTGATAACTGGCAAATGATAGCAAATATATGTAATGAAAAAGCAGCAACCCAGTCTACTGCATTTCTTCTGTTGTTTTTTTTTCCTACATACTTTACTTATGCACAAAATTCATATTGTTTGAACACTCCCTTTTGGAGACTAGCAGGCTCAAAGGAAATATCACTGTTACTAGAGTTCCTTTCTTTGGTAACCAGACTGTCTGTCTCCTAAATGATGTAAAGCCTACAGGCGCATCCAGACACGTGGGAAGTAACCTGATAATGATACAGCATTTTGAATTTAGGGACTAGTAAGTGTTCTCTTTGCCATTGTGTGAAAGTACCTTCTGGTAAATATTTCAGAAGGATTGGGTTGGTTTATCTGGAGAGCCCCAAATCCCTATGCCCTCCTAATCTCAGCATGTTTTGGTAGCTCACTTCTAGAGGCCCAGAATTCAGACTGCTGAATCTGTATGCAACAGGTCCTTATAAAAGAAGCTTCTGTGTATGGTGCCCCATGATAGTATTAATGTACACAGCTATGATTTAATATTAATAAAAAATAAATAAATAAATAAAAGAAGCTTCGAAGTCTTCTCTACAAGACCACCCTGCAGGATAAAATTGATTTGCAGCTAGACTAGGGAAGCTCTGCCTTTATTTCTCAAGATATCATTTGTGTCTAGTTATTACTCTTGGGTAAAAAAGACAGCTGTGGGCTACATGATGCAGTTTAGGGTCTGAAACACCACTGGAGAGCCTTGAGGTTAGCTTCTACACTATTGGTTCGTTAACTACCCTACCTAGTCTGACTAGTCTGACTTGATGATTTAAAGAGAAAAGGAGAGCTTTATTTCTGAGCTCTCTCTAAACCAAGATTCCTTGCATAGATGTTGGTGGTTCAAGCCAGAAACTCAGCTTACTCTAGCTTCCCAAAGATTGAGCCCTCAGGAAACTCATGCTGTGGAAACACTCTTGGTCTTCAGATGCTTGTCTGTATTTTTTCTCTTTGGCTGTGTATAATCCTTTGCTTTTAAATAAAAGCCTCAAATGAGTATGGTAGAGTGGGTTCTGGAGAGTACTGTCAAACATCTAAATTTTGGAAAACAGGAAAACAGCTTAAGACAACAAGACTGGCCCAGTTTTGGCATTTACTGCTGTGCATAGATGGATGTGCTATCAGTTCTGGCCAAACACAGGATGCTCCTTTCTTGAGGACAACAGGTGTTATGTCACGTGTGTGTTCCTTCCTCAACATGCTGCTTATTCCAGCCCCGCTTGGAGTGGTGAGAATCTGTAACATCAACCAACATACTAAGCTTTACATTTATCCTTTCTTTTCCATTTATCGCAGGTTACTACATTAAAATGTAATAGTGCTTTACTCATTTGGGGATCATTTATGCCTGTCTGCAAAGGCCTACTCATCTAGAGAAAACGTAATCTACTGTAGCTCCATCTCAAAACTTGGAAAAGTCATCCTTGATTAGCTAAATATACATGTGACAAGTACAGGATTTTTTTTTTTTATGTAAACTCAGCATTGGTTGAATGTGATTATTTTTCCTCCTACAAGTTATTTAATACCTCTAGACCTCAGTTTATTCATTTACAATGGGAAGATGTTAGATGGAATGATCTTCCTTGTTCTTTCAGACTGAAGTTTTCAAGTTCTATGAATATTTGTCATTTAATCACAGTAAGTATGGTTTTTGAGCCTATACTGTTGTCTTAGCCATTCATTGACTCATAGCATTGATCTAACCCGTATTAAATGCTTCTGTATACCAACGATTCTCAGGTGTGGTTGCCAAACCAGCAGTGTCACCTGACAACTTGTTAGAAATGCACATTCACAGTTGCCAGCCCCAAACCAACCAAATCAGAAACTCTGCATTTGGGACTCAGCAGTCTGTGATGTAACAGGCCTTCTATACACTAAGATTTCAGATTCCCTACTATAAGCCATGCACTGTATGATCTTAGGACACGAGAAAGAAAACTTGAGTGAAAGCAGGAGAAAGAAAACAAATTCAGCTTAGCAAATTAAGTTTAAGATGCCCATGGCACATCTTAATGCTTATATGTAGGTCAGGCACTCAGAGAAGAAAATATACACATAATCAATGACTAAGGGATCACTAAGGGGGCTGTGTCAAGTGTGGAGAAAAGACAAAAAGTAGAATACATATTTAAAAGCAGTCAGACCATAGAGGTTGATCAAATTAAGGGTATTATTAACTAGCCAGATGTGAGAGCAGAACCATAAAAACATAATTAGTAGAATCCAAGTTTCAAGGGTAGACTGCGCTAAAGGAATATATTCTAAGAAAAGAGGTCCTGGACAGTGGCCAGTGAATTTGGAAATTAGGTAGTAATCTTTGTTAGAGTATAAAACATTAAAAATAGGAGCTATCTCTTTTTGTCTGTTTCTTTTACACCTAACAAGACTTGCAAGACTGTATGAAAATATGACTTCCAAGTGATATGAAGAAGAAAAAATAGCAGACTACTCTTTGAAGAAGCTACCCGTGGTAGTTGGACAATGAAATAAATTTGATGTGGGAAGTTATGTATCAGCTGGAAAAGTAAAAGAATGATAGCATGGCAAGTTTTCTCTTAGTTATAGCAATATCTGAGAGGAAAAAGACGACTTAATACATCTAATAGTCACTGATAGATTTTTGAAAAGCTAGAATGCAAATACAATTCTTTCCTAAGCATAATATTAATATTTTAAATAAAAATAATATCTTAAACATAAAATGAAAGTTGCTATTATTAGATCTAAAGAGACTATACAATAACTACCACTTACAATTCAAATATATTATTTAAAAAATTCATGTATAATTAAAGGAATATATAAAATGATAGATATACATGATTATTAACAATTAAATATAACAAGAACTTTTATAATGAATGGCATGGATCCACTTTCAAATCTACCAGTCTTACTCCTCCCATGTTAAAAGGTATTTAACCCACGTCACTAAGCAAGATGCTTCTGTTTCAATTTACTATATAGATTAATTGTAGGCATTGATTATTCACTTCTTGGCATTAAAAGGGGGGTTAGCCACTGATAGACTCCCAAATCTCTTCCTTTCTCAGATTATAATTGTTTCACTAAGTCTGCTTTGTAACTTACACAACATATTTACCTTTATTTCTTGTGAGAAGAAATCTAGATTGTTTACTAGTGAAAGTGACAAATTCTCTTTTTCACTTCCATTTGCTGATTTCTGTCATCTCTACCTTTACTATATAATGGTAGTTTATAACTCTTTACCTGTACGTGAAACTTGCAAATCCATAAAATATTTACACTACTATTACCATGCAAATATTTACCATAAAGTCAAGTGGAATATTTGATGATATTTTTTTTCCTGGACTTTTTGCTTTTATTTTAGTCTCACTATTTCCAGCATCCTTAGCCCACCACATAGATACTGAGTTTTTTAATCAGAAAGTTTCCTGTAGGATTTCTCTTTACAACATACTTGGTTGGGCTCACTATTTTTAGATGCCGTATTTCTCTTCTGCTTTATTTATTCATGTTGATGGGACAGTAAGAAATTAAGAATCAAGGTTTTCTGAATCTTTATATGTCTGCAAAGGTCTTTATTAAGCCCTTGACTACATATAGAACTTTAGCTTGAACTCCTCAAGTTTGATTTGAATGTGATCTTCTATGCCAGATTTGGTTTATGTTTCTTATCACCTATGTCATATATTTTGTCTTTGTTTTGTCCTCAACTTTCCCTATATTTTCTTGATATTCAACTACATTTCTTCTACATTCTAGAATGTTTTCCCAAAACTCTTAGGAAGCATTTTTAATTCTTCTTTTTTTCATTCTTATTTCTGTAATTTAACGGGGGTTGTTTGTTTCGTAGAGAAAGATCGTTCATAAAATAGAGTAGTGTTCTCTCTCAGGGTAGTGCGAGTTCTTGCTCTCATATTTCCCAAGATGTTTGGCTGTCAAAAACAGCCCAGCACCAATGCCTTCTCTCTCTTGCTTTCTCTCTCACTGTGTGATATCTATACTCACCAGATTGACTTGACCTTCCGCCATGAAAGCAGCTTGAGGCTTTTACCAGACACAGATTTCCCATTTTGGACTTTTCAGTCATCACAATCATACGCCAAATAAACTATAAACTACCCAATTTCAGGTATTCCTTTATAGCAACACAAAATAGACTAAGCGTATAAACAGAAATCAGAAGTGAAAATGGAAATAACATCTGTCTGACATACTTTGGCCATGAGGCAAGAGATAGAATAAAAACTGGAGGGAATAGGAGGCATGGGAGATGTAAGAAATTCCAATAAATTAAAAAAAAAAACTTTTTAATTATATTAACTTTTTTTATATCTGCAAAGTGATACCCTTATAGTAAAAGTGATACCCCTTACTCCTTCATCCCAATCCTCATGACAAAAGTTTCAGTAATTTTCCATTTCTCTGCATCATCCTTATTATTATTCTGGTCAAAGCTACTTTATCTCTTCCCTCGACTCATGACCAACTTCCTAATACATTTCCTGTATCTATTTGTTGATATTTTTCCTACCTCTGATTCATTTTCCATAATTGGGGCAAAGAACCCTTTTAAAAATGTTAACTTACTGTCATTCCTGAAAAACAAACAAACAAACAAACCCAGAAACTATTTCATCTCACTTCTTTGACATATTTTGAAATGGTTATTCAGAGGGTCTGCAGACAAAAACAGCAGCGAGATTTGCATCTGTAGAGGAAATAGAGTGTGAAGTAAAGAGCCCACACAAATAGGCTTTCTCTGAGCTTATCCACTCCCATTCATCCACATCTGGGAAGGAGAGTCTGACAGCATTAAAGATCTCACGAAACCATTTGCCACAGGCTACTGTCTATTCCTTCTGAGGGCTGTTACCTCTGCATGGAAGGTTTCAGAAGGTTTCATCTGCGCCAGCCCACCTTTGCTCCATGCTCTTTCTCCTTTTCTTTATTTCCATAACCCATCTTCTTACCATAACCAGCTTTACCACACCACGTATCCTTATTCTTTCTGTAACTCCAAGATGGCATAAAAACAGCAACCATCTGGCCACTTCTTGGAGTTTCCATGTTTGAAACTTGTAAACAAGTATGAACATAACAAATTTTTATGCCTCATTCCCGTTTGTTTTACAGACTCAAGTTATCAAAATTTCAGGGGAATTTTAACTTCTTTATAATCCTTTCCTCACAGTCTTTTAGTGATTTATCATCTTCAGGATAAAGCCCAATTTCCTTGATTTAAATTTAAATTGCATGTGTATTTTCAACTGCTTTAGCCTATGCCTTCTCCCTCTTCTTCACGATGTATGGTTATATTGAGTTTCTTTTGTATTTCTAAACTTACCCTGGGCTCTGGATGGAATGTCTGGGCTTACGTGGTTTCCTCTTATGAAATGTTCTTCTCCCACATATTTTCTTGGCTAGTATCTATTCATCCTCTAATCTTCTCCTCATATGTCACTACATCAGGGAAGCATATTCTGAGTCTGTGGACCATGTAAGGCCCACTTACAAAGAATGCAAAGTGTACGTACATCTGCTCGTTAAGCATCTGTCCTTGCCTGTCATGTTCACCACTGAACTGGCTATCGTGTCGCAAGGTATCAAGCTCTCAGGGATTCACTGAATGAAAAATTCTGGTTTGTTACACACTTTCTGAAAATTCTTTGAATAAAAGACACATAGAATTTGATGTCTGCCTCCTTTCAGCTGAAGTACAAGTATCAAAGGAGGATGCCAGATAGGGAGACTTTCCCACGTTGAGTAACATTTTGGATCAGTATTTCATTAGTATTGCTTTTCTTGTTTATCATTCCTAGAACACATTTTAAAACGAGAAATTATGAACCTTTAACCTATTGAAATAAACTTAAATTAACTTGGCTTTAAAGCATTTGTAGTTTCTGAAATAGCCAGCAAGATGGCGGCCGAGTAACAGCTTCTTTGCATCTGGGCACCGAGAGTCTGGGGAGATAGGACTCCAGGCATCTCTGGCTGGTGGGATCTGCCTATCATCACCCCTGCGAGGATACAGGGAGTCAGCAAGAAACGTCTGCACCCCAAGAGGAGGACTAAAACAGTGGAAAACCGGCAAGTGGTCACGTGTGTTCAATCCGTCTAAACCCGCCCGCAACTGTAAGTTCTGTAGCAGCGAGACTGCAAACAAGAAAGGCCTTACCTGTGAACTGTTTTGGTGTCTTTGGACTTGGCACTCAGTTGAACTGCCTTGGGGAGAGCCTGAGCGGGAGTGCGGAGAACTTTGGCCATTGTCTAGGGCCCCAGTCTGAGCCGCTGAGCCAGACGGAGCTAATAGTGTTTGGCTGTGGGTCACAGGGAGCAATTGTGAGTGATCTGCCCCGGCAAGCTCTGCCCTCAGGGTCACAGAGCTAGAATTGGGTGGAAGCTGGTAACCCAGCGACCAAGTAGCCTAAGGGTGGGGTCTGAGCTGCCTTGCAGCCCTAGCCTTCAGGGGCAGAGTGAGACCGGTTTTGGCACACTGGGTAAGTGGATAGCCACTTCAGCAGTGATTCCAGTGACAAGCACTTTCCTGGGAAAGCTTCTGCTCAGCAAGTTTACAAGTTCAAAGTGCCTTTAAAGTGGGCTGAAGAGAGATTTAGGGTGTCTACCTGCTGGGGTTTGAGAAATCAGCACCCTCCAGTCGTATCAGAACTGTGATTAACATCTCATACCCCAGAAGACCATGTGTTGCCCAGACAATATTCAATAACATATACATACTGCTTTGTTTTCCGTTGTGTGTTTTTTTTTTTTTTGGTTTGGTTGTTTTTTTTGTTTATATTGATGTTGTTGATGCTGTTTTGTTTTTCAATTTCAACCTTTTCTTACAGATCCTTTTTCTTTCTCAATTTTTGTAGCTTAATTACAATTTCCCATTGCTGCCTTTTTCAATAACTAGAACTTCTTTTTTGCTAGTGTTTCTACTGCTATTATTTGGTTTTTCACCCAATTTTATCCCGTAAAATTTTCTGTTCGCTTGTTTTGCTTTGATTTATAGCATTTTTGTCTTTCCTCTCTACTTGGTGGAGGTGGGGTACTGTGTCTGATCAGGTTACCAAAGAGCTACTGACCTCAAGGGAACCACCCAACTGGGCACCCCCAGAAGGTGGGGTTTTTTTAAGGTTATATCAAAGAACCCTACTGTACACCTATATTGCCCTGTCTCCCTCTTTATATGCCTCTCTTCTTTTTGTCAATATTCCTTTTACCCACCCCCCTCCTTTCTCTATTTTTATTTTTTTTTCTTATCACTCGGTCCTCCTTTCTTTCATCCCTTATTGCTCTTCAACCTTCTCACACTTCTGTTCCTGTAACCCTTAGTCCACAGGCACGAGAACTTAAAGAGCAAGAGGAAGCGAAAGGAAAATTATGGCAAGGAAACAGATAAAAGAAATCACTCATGAGAAAGAATCAGCAGAAAACTCCAGGCAACATGAAGAACCAGTCCAGAACAACCCCGCCAAGACACCATGAGGTAGCTACTGCACATGATTCCATCTATAAAGAAATGTTAGGAATGACAGAAAGGGAATTTAGAATACACATGTTGAAAACAATGAAAGAAATGATGGAAACAATGAAGGAAACTGCTAATAAAGTGGAAAATAACCAAAAGGAAATCCAAAAACAGAATCAAATCAGAGATGAACGATATGAAGAATATAGAAAGGATATAGCAGAGCTGAAGGAACTGAAACAGTCAATTAGGGAACTTAAAGATGCAATGGAAAGTATCAGCAACAGGTTAGATCACGCAGAAGAAAGAATTTCAGAGGTAGAAGACAAAGTTCTTGAGATAACTCAGATAGTAAAAGAGGTGGAAAAGAAGAGATAGAAAGCAGAACGTTCACCATCAGAATTATGGGACTTTATGAAGTGTTCCAACATATGAGTTATAGGAATTCCAGAAGGGGAAGAAGAATGCCCCAGAGGAATGGAAGCCATACTAGAGAATATTATAAAAGAAAATTTCCTAAATATCACCAAAGATTCTGACACTGTTTTCAGAGGGATATCGGACCCCAGGTCACCTCAATTCTAACCGAGCTTCTCCAAGACACATTGTGATGAACCTGTCCAAAGTCAAGACAAAAGAAAAGATTCTGCAAGCTGCCAGAGTAAGCGCCAGTTGACCTACAGGGGCAAATCCATCAGAGTGACCACAGACTTCTCTAATGAAACTTTCCAAGCAAGAAGCAATGGTCATCTACCTTTAATCTACTTAAACAGAACAATTTCCAGCCCAGAATTCTTTACCATGCTAGGCTAAGCTTCAAAATTGACGGAGAAATCAAATCATTTACGGATATACAAACATTGAGGAAATTCGCCACCACAAGACCAGCTCTACAGGAAATACTTCAACCTGTTCTGCACACTGACCACCACAATGGATCAGCAGCAAAGTAAGAACTCAGAAATCAAAGGACAGAACCTAACCTCCACACTGATGCAAAAGATAAAACTAAGCAATGGACTCTCACAAAATAAGACGAATAGAATACTAACACACTTATCAATTATCTCAATAAATGTTAATGGCTTGAATTCCCCACTGAAGAGACATAGATTGGTTGACTGGAATAAAAAAAACAAGCCATCCATTTGCTGTCTGCAAGAAACACACCTGGCTTCAAAAGACAAATTATAGCTCCGAGTCAAGGGTTGGAAGACAATTGTTCAGGCAAATGGAATTCAGAAGAAAAGTGGAGTTGCAAACTTATTTTCAGATACATGTGGATTTAAAGCAAGTAAAGTCAACAAAGACAAAGATGGCCACTTTATATTGGTCAAGGGGAAAATATAACAAGAAGACATTTCAATTTTAAATATTTATGCACCCAATTTAAATGCTCCCAGATTCTTGAAACAGACCTTACTCAGTCTGAGCAATATGATATCTGATAATACCATAATAACAGGGGACCTTAACACTCCTCTTACAGAGCTGGACAGATCCTCTAAACAGAAATTAAACAAAGATATAAGAGATTTAAATGAGATCCTAGAACAACTATGCTTGATAGACGCATATAGAACACTCCATCCCAAAGATAAAGAATATACATTCTTCTCATCACCCCATGGAACATTCTCCAAAATTGATCATACCCTGGGACATAAAACAAATATCAACAGAATCAAAAGAATTGAAATTTTACCTTGTATCTTCTCAGACCATAAGGCACTAAAGGTGGAACTCAACTCTAACAAAAATGCTCGACCCCACCGAAAGGCATGGAAATTAAACAATCTTCTGTTGAATAACAGATGGGTGCAGGAAGAAATAAAACAGGAAATCATTAACTTCCTTGAGCATAACAACAATGAAGACACAAGCTACCAAAACCTGTGGGATACTGCAAAAGCAGTTTTGAGAGGAAAATTCATCGCTTTAGATGCCTACATTCGAAAAACAGAAAGACAGCGAATCGTCAATCTCACAAGCCATCTTATGGAATTGGAAAAAGAAGAACAATCTAAGCCTAAACTCAGTAGAAGAAAAGAAATATCCAAAATCAAATCAGAGATCAATGAAATTGAAAAAAAAAGAATCATTCAGAAAATTAATGAAACAAGGAGTTGGTTTTTTGAAAAAATAAATAAAATAGATAAACCATTGGCCAGACTAACGAGGAATAGAAAAGTAAAATCTCTAGTAACCTCAATCAGAAATGATAAAGGGGAAATAACAACTGATCCCACAGAGATACAAGAGATCATCTCTGAATACTACCAGAAACTGTATGCCCAGAAATTTCACAATGTGAAGGAAATGGATAGATCTTTGGAATCACATCCTCTCCCTAGACTCAGCCAGGAAGAAACAGAGCTCCTGAACAGACCAATTTCAAGCACTGAGATCAAAGAAACAATAAAAAATTTTCCAACCAAAAAATGCCCTGGTCCAGATGGCTTCACTCCAGAATTCCATCAAACCTTCAAGGAAGAGCTTATTCCTGTACTGCAGAAATTATTCCAAAAAATTGAGGAAGAAGGAATCTTCCCCAACACATTCTATGAAGCAAACATCTACCTGATACCAAAACCAGGAAAAGACCCAAACCAAAAGGAGAATTTCAGACCAATCTCACTCATGAATATAGATGCAAAAATTCTCAACAAAATCCTAGCCAATAGATTACAGCTTGTCATCAAAAAAGTCATTCATCATGATCAAGTAGGCTTCATCCCAGGGATGCAAGGCTGGTTTAACATACGCAAGTCCATAAACATTATCCACGATATTAACAGAGGCAAAAATAAAGATCAGATGATCCTCTCAATAGATGCAGAAAAAGCACTTGATAAAATCCAGCATCCTTTTCTAATTAGAACACTGAAGAGTATAGGCATAGGTGGCACATTTCTAAAACTGATTGAAGCTATCTATGACTACCCACAGCCAATATTTTACTAAATGGAGTAAAACTGAAAGCTCTTCTTCTTAGAACTGGAACAAGACAAGGTTGTCCTCTGTCACCTTTACTGTTCAACATAGTGCTGGAAGTTCTAGCCAATACAATTAGGCAAGACAAGGAAATAAAGGGAATCCAAATGGGAGCAGAGGAGGTCAAACTCTCCCTGTTGGCTGATGACATGATCTTATACTTTGAGAACCCCAAAGACTCAACCCCAAGACTCCTAGAAGTCATCAAAAAATACAGTAATGTTTCAGGATATAAAATCAATGTCCACAAGTCAGTAGCCTTTGTATACACCAATAACAGTCAAGATGAGAAGCTAATTAAGGACACAACTCCCTTCACCATAGTTTCAAAGAAAATGAAATATCTAGGAATATACCTAACAAAGGAGGTGAAGGACCTCTATAAAGAAAACTGTGAAATCCTCAGAAAGGAAATAGCAGAGGATATTAACAAATGGAAGAACATACCATGCTCATGGGTGGGAAGAATCAACATTGTTAAAATGTCTATACTTCCCAAAGCAATCTACCTATTCAATGCCATTCCTATCAAAATACCAACATCGTACTTTCAAGATGTGGAAAAAATGATTCTGCGTTTTGTATGGAACTGGAAAAAACCCCGTATAGTTAAGGCACTTCTTAATAATAAAAATAAAGCTGGGGCATCAACATACCAGATTTTAGGCTGTACTACAAAGCCATAGTGCTCAAGACGGCATGGTACTGGCACAAAAACAGAGACATAGACACTTGGAATTGAATTGAAAACCAAGAAATGAAACTTACATCTTACAAGCACCGAATCTTCGGTAAACCAAACAAGAACATACCTCGGGAGAAGGACTCCCTATTCAATAAATGGTGTTGGGAGAACTGGATGTCTACATGTAAAAGACTGAAACTCGACCCACACCTTTCCCCACTCACAAAAATTGATTCAAGATGGATAAAGGACTTAAATTTAAGGCATGAAACAATAAAAATCCTTAAAGAAAGTATAGGAAAAACACTGGAAGATATTGGCCTGGGGAAAGACTTCATGAAGAAGACTGACATGGCAATTGCACCAACAACAAAAATAAACAAATGGGACTTCATTAAACTGAAAAGCCTCTGTACAGCTGAGGAGACAATAACCAAAGTAAAGAGACAACCTACACAATGGGAAAGTTTATTTGCATATTTTCAATCAGACAAAAGCTTGATAACTAGGATCTATAGAGAACTCAAACTAATCCACATGAAAAAAGCCAACAATCCCATATATCAATGGGCAAGAGACATGAATAGCACTTTCTCTAAAGATGACAGATGAATGGCTAACAAACACATGAAAAAAATGTTCATCATCTCTATATTTTAGAGAAATGCAAATCAAAACAACCCTGAGATATCATCTAACCCCAGTGAGAATGGCCCACATCACAAAACCTCAAAACTGCAGATGCTGGCATGGATGTGGAGAGAAGGGAACACTTTTACACTGCTGGTGGTACTGCAAACTAGTACAACCTTTCTGGAAGGAAGTATGGAGAAACCTCAAAGCACTCAAGCTAGACCTCCCATTTGATCCTGCAATCCCGTTACTGGGCATCTACCCACAAGGAAAAAAATCCTTTTATCATAAGTACACTTGTACTAGACTGTTGATTGCAGCTCAATTTACAATCACCAAAATGTGGAAACAGCCTAAATGCCCACCAACCCAGGAATGGAATAACAAGCTGTGGTATATGTATACCATGGAATACTATTCAGCCATTAAAAAAAATGGAGACTTTACATCCTTCGTATTAACCTGGATGGAAGTGGAAGACATTATTCTTAGTAAAGCATCACAAGAATGGAGAAGCATGAATCCTATGTACTCAATTTTGATATGAGGATAATTAATGACAATTAAGGTTATGGGAGGGGGAAAGCAGAAAGAGGGATGGAGGGAGGGGGATGGAGCCTTGGTATGTGTCACACTTTATGGGGGCAAGACATGATTGCAAGAGGGACTTTATCTAACAATTGCAATCAGTGTAACCTGGCTTATTGTACCCTCAATGAATCCCCAACAATAAAAAATAAAGAAAGAAAGAAAGAAAGAAAGATCAAATAGCCAATCTCAAAAAAAAAAAAAAAAGAATTTGTAGTTTCTGTCTGAATCTGTACCTAATTTTTGATATCAAATACAAGTGTAAGAGATAATCTTCTATCGAAAAAAGTAACTTCTTATAATCTTAAAACTGTTTATAAAAAATTGGAAAATAGCAAAATATGTGCAAAGAATATTAATTTTTATGTTAAGCAATAACACATCTGGTTGATTGCCAGAACATTTCCTATGCCGTCTTAGGTTTCTATGGAGATTTGGAAATTGTAATTTCTTTGAATTTATCCAATAAACAAGAATATTTTTGAGCTGTGGAGAGTACAAGTATAGAATTTCATCAGTGTCTTTAGAAACTCAATGGTTAATACATTTATTAGAGAATACAGTGATTATTTTAGAAAGGGAGTAATTATTTAAGAGAACTTCTCTATTAAAGATATATTCTATTCTAAAATAAAGGGGGTTTTCTTCATCAACAAGAGACCCAAGTGTATAACTAAAAAATAGGTATTTTTTAGGTCTCCAGGTATGATTTTATAGACTGAATAATCTTGGAAGATAGGAATCAGAATTTGGACTTCCCATTGTATTAGAAGAGAAAAATCACATAAAAATGATAAATAGTGTATAATAATTACTCACAAAATCAGATGGAATTTCAAGTTCATGAATCTATCCCCAAGCCTCAAATTAAAAAAAAAAAAAGAAAGAAACACTACATATAAGTAGTAACTTATTTACATTCTTGAAACATTGAATTACCATACAATAACACTTTTTTTACATCTCAAAATAGTTCTATATAATAGTATAGTACATGCCCACAGCAAATTCCTATAGGGTATCTATATTTAAATTGACACTCCTGAACAGAACACCATTTCTTTTGACCCAGGTTATAATAATAACTACATTTTCGGCATTTTTCAAAGTTTTTGTGTAGGGAGGTTAGAAATAATTCTCACCATTGCTGTAATTAATGTTGAGATAATTGTTACCAAAACTCAGCCTCCTTGGAGGAGTGCATTACGATCCTTAGCAAAGATAATATAAATATGCCTCTAAGTAACCTATGACAGGGAATCTTAATCCCTACATTTTATGTGATATTTCAAAGATCTATTTGTTTGTGTATTAATTTCTAAAAGTTAAGATAACACATTATAACGCCCAGTTTAACTTTACCAGTTTATGACAAATGGATAAGAATATACTTTTCTCAATGAATGTTAGCATATGCAAAGATTGAGTTCCTCAAGGTATTTTTAAGGAATCTCATTAGACAGGTTTAGTTTTATTCTATTAAAATGCTGGGTAAATAGCAGTACAATCATGAGCTGAGTACTGTTGTTGCAGTCAATGATGGACCACATATAGAACAGTGGTCCCATTAGATAATTCTATATTTTACTGTACACTCTGGTGCGTCAAGATTTTTAGATACACAGATGCATAGTATTATCATGCAATTGCCTACAGCATTCAGTATGGTGAAGTGCCACACAGGTTTGTAGCTGGGAGGAGAAGGTCATATCACATAACCTCCACATAGACCAGGTTTGTATCAGGCTGTGCCATCTAGGTTTGTGTTAAGTACACTCTGGGATATTCACACAGGGATGAAATCACCTAATGATGCCTTGCTTAGACAGCTCTCTTTCATAATGCAACGTATGACTTGACTTCAAATCACCAATGTATCATAAAGAATTATCCACACATGTGTATGCACATGAAAAATTAATTGTATGTTTATAGATATCATGTATAATATGGATACATACATATACACACATATATGCATACATGAATACCAAAAACATATGCCATGTTATCTAAAATAAAGTGCTTTATCTCCTTTATAATTATATTAAGTATATTAGTATATCATAAATTAGAAGTTACATTTAATGATAACCATTTTCTAACAAATTTCAGAATGTTCTATTTTACTCATATAACATATACCTGTCATTTAATTTTTTATTTAATTTTAATTAAAATAATAACTATAAATTTATGGATACAATGTAATAATTCAATATATAATGTGGAATGCTTAAATAAAACTCATTAACATCACCTCACTTACTTAATTTTTTACAAATAAGCAAATAAAAGAAAATATATATTATATAACATTAATACTTCATACATTACATGTTATACATGTTATTTTTATAAAGTATATTTTTATACTAAATAAAGGCAACATTAGATATCTAAATTGTTTGCTGAATATTACAAACACTTTGTATTATGTGTTTCAGCATACATCAAAAGAATTGATTTCTAAATTGCAGCTCAATTCATAATAGCCAAGTTCTGGAAGAAACCCAAGTGCCCATCGACCCATGAATGGATAACAATTTGTGGTATATGTATACCATGGAATTTTATGCAGCCTTAAAAAAGATGGAAACTTTATCTCTTCTACGCTTGCATGGATAGAGCTGGAACATATCCTACTTAGTAACATATCTCAAGAATGGAAGAAGAAATATCCAATGTACTCAGTACTATTATGAAACCGATTTATAATCACTCACACTTTCATATGAAGACTAGATCACAACTATGGCCCAAGATGAAGGAGGGAGGAGGGGGGGTGGGAGGAGATGGGGAGGTCAGATCGAGGGAGGGTGAATGGTGGGATCACACCTATGGTGCATAATGCAAGGGTACATGTCAGATCTATTAGCATAGAGTATAAATGTCTTAACACAATAATTAAGATGAGGTATATATTAACCAGTGTGCTGTAAGAGTTCCTAATTGTATATGAAATCAGCACATTGTACCCCATAAATGCATTAATGCATACATGATCCATGTGTTTATTATTTAATTAAAAAGAACACATTGAGAATGGCTACTATTAAAACGTCCCAAAATGATAGCTTTGGATTTTAACCTCTAAAATAAATAATCAAGAATCCAAAACAAGGAATATACATATATATATATATATACACATATATATAGTCTTTAAATTTTCAAAGTAACAAAACTCTAATTATTATTTCTAAAAATAGTTTTTTATTTATTTTTAGAATTGTTTTATTTTAAAAAATTACAAAAATAAAATATGTTGTGAATGATGTTTAATAAATATAGAGTAGTGGCTGGGTGCAGTGGCTCATGCCTGTAATCCTAGCACTCTGGGAGACCGAGCTGGATGGATTACTTGAGCTCAAGAATTTGAGACCAGCCTGAGCAAGTGTGAGGCCCTGTCTCTAGTTCAAAAGTAGAAAAATTAGCTGAGTGTGGTGGTAGACACCTCTAGTCCCAGCTACTAGGGAGGCTTAGGCAAGAGGATCGTTGAACCCAGGAATTTAAGGTTACTGTGAGCTATGACTCCACCACACTCTAGACTAGGGCAACAGAGTGAGACTCTATATCAAAGAAAAAAAAGTAAAAAAATAAATAACTACAGAGTGACAACCAAAAATTTGAATGACACTTTTAGTATTTATTCTTAGTATTTAGTATGACACTATTGCAAAACATTTGCTTATTTTAATCATAATCCTATGAATATATCTTTAAAATATTTTAAGAATTAACTCACATACATATTATAATAAACCATATTTTAAATTAAGCCTTTCATAAGAAACAGTTAACTAAAATGACCTTTAAAAGTAACACATTTTCTAACTATCTTTATATTTAATCTTTATTTGAATCAATAGAAGCAAGGTTTATTAATAGTTTTATAGGTTAAATATAATAAAATTTTACCAGATCCAACCTTTTGAAAGGCAGTTGTTTTTGAGTGATTGCTTTGTGTATTAAAAATGCTTTCTTGTATTATTTTGTGAAAAAAGAACTAAAAATATACTTTAAAAGGCAAAAGACCATTGGTAAACCATGGAATAAATTTCCATGTTCAAAACAACATAAATATCACATTAAATAGCTATTTGAAAGTAGGCTACACTTGCTGAAATAAAAGTACTTCAAACCTTTTAATACTTAATCAGAAGAAAAAGAACCCATAGAATCAGATGGAAGATACAGACCTTCATTTGACAAAAATGAACATGCAATAATGAAATGTATTTAATGATTTTAAGGCTATTTACAAATTTTTGCACATCAATGAACAAGATCCATTGGGACTGTAAAACACCCATAAGTACTGGCATCAGTGGTAGCAGGATTTAATACATATTTACTGTATTCTTTGTTTTACGAATGAATTATTTATTTGTGATAGCCATAAACATTGCTATTCCATATTTCTATCCAGGAAGACAATTTTTTCATATTATCAGTTTTGTTTCATTGTTATATAAATAACAACTTGAATTCTATTGCATCAAAGGGCTACAAATATACATTTATTGAATACACAGATATTTTGTTTTACAACTTGAACCCGAAATATCAGTACACTATAGTAAATTCTTAACTTTTGATTAAAATACTAAATCCAGCATTGCAAAAATGGTATGAAATGACATTTTTCTTACAAACTAAAAAATTGATGTTAAATTTTATCTTCAAATGATATGTTATAAGTTTTAAACATAATCTGAACAATAATTCATTACTATAAAATATTAAAATTGTTTTTCAAAGACCAAAATTCAATCATAAATTACTTTTTTATATTTGAGTTAATGGTGATTAGATTTTGACTAATCTACATTATTTTTTACCAAGAATATTTTTAGTACTGCCATTTATTTACACAGTAATTGAATTCATAATTTTTATTTTTATTCTGAATTTAAAAATATATTAATCCATAATGTGTATATATGCTAATTATATGTAAACCTATTTAACAAGTACTATTTCTAAAACTTTCATGGAAGATGGAATCATTTACAAGAACTGTTTTCTAAATATAACAAAATTTTCAATTCATGCCTTCTAAGGAATTTTTTTCCTGGTAGAAAAATGGATTACATTGTGAAAAATTTTAAGCAACATAATCTTGAAAAAGTCGTACAATAATAAAGACATAATTTCCCTTTGACTTTTAATGAATTAAGTGCAAAAAAAAAAAAAACCTAAACAAAAATCACAATAAAGGAAGGTAGATGGTTGTAAACAGTTTTTTGTTTCATTTTTTAAAGCAATATTTGAATCAGATGCCTCAATTTTATCTTTATTTTTTGAAAGCCTTTTCAAATAGCTGGATAATGAAACACAAGTTTCTCCATGGGACAGTGAATCTTTCAGCTCTCAAGATATGGGGGAAATTGTCTTGATAAGTAATAACTATCGAATTTCCAATATAACATGTTTTAAAATACCTGCAGGAAAGTATTACAAAGTAAAAATTGTTATTCTTCCATCCAGAACGATCTCTTCCAATATAAAATCTCTTGTTTATAAAACCTAGGTATCTATTGAAATATTTTACAACAAATTATATTTTCATTTATTTAAAAATGAGACTAAAAAGTGGAAATTATTTACACTATGTTGTTCTTTACTATGTTGTTGTTATTATTATTATTATTGTATGTTTGTTTGAAAATGGTCATCTTGAACATTGTTTTCCAAAAGTCATTTTAACACCATTTGAGACTTAACTAACCATGTAATTTAAAATATAGTAATAATGAGAGGTTAGTGTATTCAGCAATTAGAAGAAAATGTTTAATTACTAAGCAAGTAAATTGTCCATATAAAGTGTGCTTACAATGTTAATTTACATGTAATTATGTAATGGAAGTCAAGGGTTAGATGATTGCTAGAACTAGAAACAGTCATTGTAACATAGCAGAGTCAAAATATGTGTTTGTATATTTAAAAATCTTTCTGAGTATTTTAATCTTTAATCTTTCATAGTGTCTAAATGATTTTGAATTTGATTTTTGCAATTTTTCTTGATATGTTCATGTGCATGTGTAGAAAATAATCTGGTCCTTAATTGAACCATAGTATAGAGTGACATAACATATCATGACATAACCATGGTAATCTAATCTTTTAATTTTCAAAGGGACCATTTAAAACATTACATGCTGTGGCAATACTTTTGTTTCTTTCCCCCACCAGTTTCTTTTACTCACAGATGAAAACCTTACATAAAATATCATAAAGAAATAAAAGCTTTCACACAATATCTACTAACTTATTTAGAGAGACACATATTTTTTCTCTCTCTCTTTTTTCTCTTGTCAACATTGGAGGAAGTGTGACTTTTCCCATGTGAGATAGAACTTTCATTTATGTTTGAATATCCTCTCCTCATCTCTTCCCCAAAACATTACTCTGTCTAATGTAGTTTTTATCTTTTGTCCTTAACTATCTTTCTCTATATTGGCTGAAGATTAGTTGAAGAACATCTAAAAATATTTACCTTCTAGTTAAACTAATCATAGTTTAATAATATCTTAATAATCATATCTAACCCTTGAATAGCAAATATTATTTTCCTGGCACTCAACTAAGCACTTTACTCATATTTACTCATTTACTATCCACAACAAACTGATGAGACTGCTAGTTAAACTAATCATAGTTTAATAATATCTTAATAATCATATCTAACCCTTGAATAGCAAATATTATTTTCCTGGCACTCAACTAAGCACTTTACTCATATTTACTCATTTACTATCCACAACAAACTGATGAGACTGCTAGTTAAACTAATCATAGTTTAATAATATCTTAATAATCATATCTAACCCTTGAATAGCAAATATTATTTTCCTGGCACTCAACTAAGCACTTTACTCATATTTACTCATTTACTATCCACAACAAACTGATGAGACTGCTAGTTAAACTAATCATAGTTTAATAATATCTTAATAATCATATCTAACCCTTGAATAGCAAATATTATTTTCCTGGCACTCAACTAAGCACTTTACTCATATTTACTCATTTACTATCCACAACAAACTGATGAGACTGCTATCTTCACTCTACAGATGATGAAAACTAAGTTACAAAGAATTTAAACAATTCATGTAAAGTCACACAGCTAATTAGTGCTTAAGCTAGATTTGAGCCCATTAAATAAAACTCCATAGTCTGTGTTCTTATTCGCTACATGACATTCCTGTCTTCCAAGAATGACTCATTTTTTTTTCCTTTTTTTTTATTTTTATTAAATCATAGCTGTGTACATTAATATGATCATGGGGCACCATACACTTGGTTCATAGATCGTTTGACACATTTTCATCACACTAGTTAACATAGCTTTCATAGCATTTTCTTAGTTATTTTGCTGAGACCTTTACATTCCACATTTACTAGGATTCACATATACCCTTGTAAGATGCACCGCAGGATCTCAAAACATCCTCCACATACCATCTTAGTTTTCTTCTTTCTGTCTCAGTTTCTTGAAATTGTAGTCTATACTGATTATCTCACTTTATACCCATCATTTAAACCTTAAACATTTAACTATACCTTTCATTCCTTCTATTTCATGAATAATGCTCTTGTACCACCAGGATTTTCTGATTATTACCATGCTAATTCTTTTCTGAGACAGACTCTCATTTTGTCAGCCTGGGTAGAGTGTCATGATGTCACCTTAGCTCAAACTCTTGGGTTCCAGTGATCCTCTTTTTTTTTTTTTTAATTTATTAAATCATAGCTGTGTACATTAATGCAATCATGGGGTACAATGTACTGGTTTTATATACAATTTGAAATATTTTCATCAAACTGGTTAACATAGCCTTCATGGCATTTTCTTAGTTATTGTGTTAAGACATTTATATTCTACATTTAGTAAGTTTCACATGTACCCTTGTAAGATGCACTATAGGTATGGTCTATACAATTACCCTATCTCCACCCATCCTCCCTCCTCCCCTCCCCTCCCTTTCCCCTTTCCCATATTCATGGGCTATAATTGGCTATATTATGAAACTTATAGTTTCATAAGTAGGGCTGAGTACATTGGATAATTTTTCTTCCATTCTTTTTTTTTTTTTTGTAGAGACAGAGTTTCACTTTGCTAAGATGAATATGTTCCAGCTCTATCCATGTAAACATGAAAGAGGTAAAGTCTCCATCTTTCTTTGAGGCTGCATAATATTACATATTATGGAATATTGCCAATACTGGCAAATAAAATTTTCATGTTCTTTGATAAGATCAAGTACATGTAAAACACAAATTATTTTAATTTCTTAAAAGAAAAACTTCTAAAGAATATATTAGAGAGAAAAAAATCAAACATCTATTCATTGTCACAAAATGGTATATATGTGTACACATACCACAATTTATTAATCCATTTGTGGGTTGATGAGATAATTGCTAAGTCATGGAAGAAGCCCAAGTGCCCATCGACCCAGTGATCCTCTTGCCTCAGCCTTCAGAGTAGTTGGGACTTACAGGCATGCACCATCATTCCTGGCTAGTTTTTGTATTTTTAGTAGAGATGGGGGGGTCTCTCTTTATCTCAGGCTGGTCTTGAACTTCTGAGCTCAAGCTATCCACCACCTCAGCCAACCAGAGTGCTAAGACTACAAGAGTAAGCCGCTGTGCCTGACTTACTATAATTCCTAATTAGTTATTTTGCAATTTTATTTTTATTTGGTATCTGAACAGCACTGAACATCAGGAACAAACACTACTGATGTCCCTATCTTTGTAAGCTGACCCACTTCTGATCTCAAGAGTCTCTATAGTGGACAGTCCATCTCAAGGTTTCTGCTATCAAAGAATCCTAGAAAACTTGCTCAGCTCCACCATGAGTTGCATGATAAAATAGTTCCCTATCCTTCAGAAAGACAAGGAAAAGGTATGTTCTGTACAGTTCCTCAGAGGGTCTCAATAAAAACCAGTCCCACTTGCCTATAATGAGAAACAACTCAATAAAACATCCTTCGTTGGGTTTCCACTTTTCCCTGATTACTCTTCCTCTTTCCCACTTGTCCTTCTTAGAATTACTTCCCAATAAATTATCCACCTCCAAATTCTTTTCTTATCTTCTGTTTGTTGGAAAACACAAACTAAGACAACATTTCTATTGAGCCCTTCCTCCTGCAGACATCCTTCTTCTTGGATCTCTATTCTCTTGGCTTTCCTTCCTTTTCAGTCTCCATTCGTTGATGTCTTTTTATGTGTTGATCAATGGCCAAGGTTGATACTCAAATCCTTCTTTTCCTTTTACCTTACATATTTTCCTTGGGCAATCTTCCCCATTCGTATAACTTCACTTGCTATCAATATACCATCCATCTCAAGGTCAATGCCTCTAGCAGAGAACTAACCTTTGATCTCCAAACTCATATCTTCCCTTTACGCATCTAACCTTACAATATATCTCTAAAGCACATCAAAGACATGTTGAAAACTGAAGTCACTTTCCTTCACTATTCATGCATTCTCTATTCAACCAGCATAACACCAAGTATTTCTGATACACTCACTCTTTTTATGCTATTATTATTTCTTACTAAAGTCTTTGTGTTAATTCCTAAACCATAAGCTTCTTGAAGAAGGTATTCAATAATTGACTAGTTAACATGTTCTAAAATATAATTTTGTGTAAGTCATATTGCTTAATCTTTGTTAAAAATTAGATTTGTAGTTCTTTTTGAAAAATACTGGCAAATAAAAGTGCCATGTTCTTTGATAAGATCAAGTACATGTAAAACACAAACTATTTAAATTTATTAAAAAAAAACTTCTAAGAATATATTAGAGAGAAAAAAATCAAACATCTATTCATTGTCACAAAATGCCTGTTTTATTTTTTTTCTCAAAGACAGATAACATGCTTTATTTGAAGTAGTTGAAAGATTCATAACTGAGTTCATTAAATTTTAATGTAAATGATTTTCATTTAATTTCTTAAAATTAGATGAAGGATGTAGTGTTTCAGAAACTCGGAAGCACATTAGTCACACGAGAGAGAATATTTCACAGAGAGTTAAATTTACTAGGCTACCCATGATTACAGTTTTTAGAGTAATAATTTGTGTGAGTTTGGAGTTATTAATATGTTATAAATATTTTTAAAACTAGGGTATTTTGATTATTGTTAAGAGTAAATATATTTGAAGAATAATTATGACAATGAATTAATGACTCACCAAAAAATTAACAAGGAGAAGCAACATATTTGATAAAGAAAGGAGCTTTTCCCAGGCTTAACTTTTTTTTTTTTTTTGTAGATACAGAGTCTCACTGTACCGCCCTCGGGTAGAGTGCCATGACATCACACAGCTCACAGCAACCTCTAACTCTTGGGCTTAGGCAATTCTTTGGCCTCAGCCTCCCAAGCAGCTGGGACTACAGGTGCCTGCCACAATGCCCGGCTATTTTTTTGTTGCAGTTTGGCCAGGGCTGGGTTTGAACCCACCACCCTCGGCGTATGGGGCCGGCGCCCTACTCACTGAGCCACAGTTTTATCCTCCTTTGGAATGATGTGTTTTCAAAAGAGAAAACGTCTAACGAAGATATAATTTCTTCATTATAAATTAACAATATAATTTTCTTTAAATGGATAATATAAAATAAGATTAAAATGGATATTATAGTACTTATCATTTCTATTATGATGTGGAGTTAATAAGGAATAAAACAATAAACACAGGAAGCTGAATTAGTCACAGTCCATGTTTCAGATCTGAGTATGGATCAGTCATTAGTCTCAGCATAGATCAATTTAAACTTCTGTCTTAATCCAAGGTGGAAGTAACAGTATATAATTATGCCTACTAAAGAGTAAGGAGATGTTATTAGATGAAATTGCAAAGTACAGCACTGCAGAATGAGAAAAAAACAGGTTTTGTGCCTTATTTAAGTAAAAATGCTCATTTAAATAAGACTCATTGTGAATATTGATGATTGATTTCAAAAGAAATACATATGTATGTATTTTGCATATTCACGTATCAACATACAGAAATAGGGATTTTTCAATATAAGTCTATACCTGCAATAGAAATTGATCAACAGTGGTTTGAATTAGCAGGGATTTATCAGTATCTGTTGACCATAGCTTGAATTTGATAGTAACTCAGCATTGCATAATGACTATCATGCATAATGTCCCCAGGGAGAAGAAGACATTCAGTAAATCAGTCATGTAGTTTATCAGAGTATGAAACTAACAGCCATTGGCTGTTCTATAATTTCAC
The DNA here is from genome assembly GCF_027406575.1 of Nycticebus coucang. Classification (NCBI taxonomy): domain Eukaryota; kingdom Metazoa; phylum Chordata; class Mammalia; order Primates; family Lorisidae; genus Nycticebus; species Nycticebus coucang. The sequence continues at coordinate 158,135,593 of NC_069780.1, read as the reverse complement.
TTGCTTTTCAGAACCAAGCCATTATTATAACGTCTAAAATATGTTCCCTGAAGTAGTGACAGAAGATAAAGAATCTCTAACCTATCCAGCATAAATTATAAAGTGTCTCCTTAAAGTCAGACCATTCAGCAAGGAAAAACAAAACAAACTTGCCAGATTAACTCGGCAGTTGGGAGCAAATGCCTACTAAAAAAACAGAGACCTGATATGAGGCCACTGGTTTCAGACACAGTATGAACGTGAGTCAAGACAAATGTGTCATCAGCCAAGCAATGAACTGGCTATTATTGGCCAAGCAAAGTGAATAAGTGGAATCCAAGAAATAGACCAATAGGTTCCTAGATCTCCACAGTCAACGTCAGGTGAGCAGAGACGGCAAAGGAAAGGAGATGCTACTTCTGTCCCACTCGACTATAAAGGAGCCCCAAGTTTACACTGTTCCTAATTCATAGGATTTTTTGTTAAATTATTCTAATATGAGTAGATTCTGTTTCAAGCAGTAAATATTTTATGTTCTCAAATTATAAATACTTTCTCAGAATCAACTAAGGCTTTGAGATGACGATACCAGTTTGATAAATTCTTTCTTGTTTTCTCTGCACTGAATGCTCTTAAGGCAGCACATTCAATCCACAGTCACTGTTTTTTTTTTTTCCTTTTTTTTTTTTTATTAAATCATAGCTGTGTACATTAATGTGATTATGGGGGCAATGAGAAAATGATATGAAAAAAAGCAGCAAACGTTTTTCCTATAGTTAAGTTGGGGGCTGGAATGGGTCATATACATTTAAATAGGAATGATAAATGATAGAAGAATTTGGAAATTTATTCTAGTGCCCTTTTTCTTTTATAAGTCAATATTTATGGATAGAAAATATTATTCTCATTCAATTTTCTGGCTTTTAACACTACATATCCACTGTTAAGTCCTAAATGCACATTTCTAGCTATTATGTCTCTCTTCTCTTAAGATTCATATATCTAAATGCCTAATTAGCCTCTCCACCAGGATGTGTACAAAAGATCTCACATTTAATACATCCAAAGCTGAAATGCTCTATCAAAACATCATCTTACCATAGTCTTGGACCTAGCAAATAGTAAGTTTCTACCAGGAGATGAGGACAAAAAGGTTGTAGTTTTTGTTTTGACACTATTTATTTTTCTCATAACCATTTCTGTCAGCAAATATTATTGATGTATTATTTTTTTCCTTTATAGGGTTATTAAAGCACAATTTACATATAATAAAATTCATACACTGGAAGTGAACATTTCCATGTGCAATCATTGCCATGACCAAGTTTTAGAGCTTTTCTATCGTGCCCCAAAGTTCCCTCGTTCTCCTTTGTGATTAAGCAATGTCGCTATCCCTGATCCCAGGAAACCACTAATTTCTTTTACGTCACTTGTCTTTCCTGTTCCAGAATTTTACATAAGTAGGATAATACAACATTTCCTTTTTTGTTTTTGGCTTTCTTTTCACTAAGCATGTTTCTCTGAGACATTCTCACGTTGTTGCACGTATCGGTAGATTTTTTTCATGATATCTGGTGTTTTATATAATTACAAATTGTTTTTCCCTAAAGCCAACTAGTATTTACCATACATTACATTTGTGTGCCTCTTCATTCTTCTTGCAATTACTTTCTGTACATATCCATAGGTCAAAGAGCTTATCAGTGAGTAAGGGAAGACCAGAAAAATTTTTCTCTTGATTAAAGAATGGTGCTTACTCTTAGCTAAACATAAAATACTTAAAAATGTGAAGAAAATATTGTTTCATGTGCACTTAGTCTAAAAGATAATTTGAATTCTCCTTTCATTATTTTTCTTGACTCTCCATAAATATGCATATTTTTAAGAAGTTTTATGGTTTTATTTTCTGGAGTAAATAATGAAGATGAAAAAATATCAAATCTAGAAAAAAGAAGGAAAGTATAGACATGTTTGGAATTATATTGGGTAAGCAGAGATGTGCATAATGAGAAATTTGAAAAGCAATCTTGGAAAATTTAACAGATGAAAACAATGGTAATGATAGTATTTATATGATGATTTAAAGTTTACAAAAAAATGTTTGGTCTACTCAGCTATTCCATGAGCCAAGTGAGGCAGACATGATTATATCTTCATGAATATTCTGATATCTATAGGTGGAAAATCACTTGCTTAATGCCATATAGCAACTTGACCCTGTCAATGGGATTTTGACTCATGTTCTTTTATACACATAGAACATATGCTCATTTCTTTCTGAGGATTATCTGTGGTATTAATATACTGGTAAAGAAACCAGTGAAAATCTGCTGTGACATTTTCGCATTATTATTTCTTAGAGGCCTCCAGGTAATTCCAACGTTCACCCTAGCTTTACAATCGCTGGTCTAGAGGAAGAATTCAATCAGTCAATTGATTCAAGAATTCTATTTGTCATTCAAGTCAATTCAAGAATTCAATTTGTCATATGAGAAATCCATGGCGTATGAAGACCTAAGGAAACTTAGCATGCTATCCTAAGACTTGAGAGAACTTCCAATGCTATCCTAGACCAGAGTGTAACTAAAAGACAGGCTTGGACTTAGATTTACTGCACCAGGCAGAACAAGACAAAGTGGCTAGCAGCCATAGAGAGACAAGTGTCAGATTAATAGAAGGCTTGCCATTCATAAAATTAAAATAGCTCAAAATAAATGTGTGCCTTCAAGAAAGTGTTGAAGCAAAAATGGGCAACCATATATCAGGAAAACCGGTACAAGCCAGTAGTTAATGGAGATGTAAGCTACCACTTGAAGGCCCTAACAACTCATGTTAGTTGTATCCTTTTTCATTTGCCTCTAATCTAACTCCTATTCTTCCATTTATGACTGCTATTTGAAATTCTGCACATCTGTTAATTATTAATAATAAAAAACAAATATGTCCAGTTAAAAAAGCAATTCCTGAACTATTCTTGCCTTAAAAATATGAGGCAGAAATGCATTGCTATGGACTGAGGATGATGCCGCATCCTCCTCCTCTGAAAGATTTTGAGCCGGGGAGGCAGCGTATGTTGGAAAGAACATGTCCTTGGGAAGCAGAGATGTGAATTAAAATGACAGTTTTGCTGCTTTTGCCTTGCCTGAATTGAACTAGTAACTTGACTGCTTTGTTCTTCTATTTCTCCATCTGATAAAACATTATAGCAGTAATTAAAGAATACTTCATCCGAGGATTAAATGCAATATGACATACAGCTAAACAAAGGTTAGCCTTCTTAACTATGACCACCTTAATCAGAAATAGATTCTAGTTTTTGTGCAAGGCCACAAACGTTAACATCTGTGAAACATAGCCAAGAAGTTCAGATATGAAAGAATAAGAAATTAAAGTATTTGTAGAACCACATTAAAATATCAAATAAAATGGGATATGATAATTCTGTCTCCCTAGATACCTCAGGGCTAAAGATCTTCACTCTTTAACTCAAATATTTCTTGCAACTTTAGAGCTCTATGATTCTAAATCGCTCACAAACCATCTACTTCATGACCACAGAAAATAGAACATATTGAACAGAATTTAAATTGTTCTTGATGATTCATGGCAATCCTCACGAACAACACTTTTTATACTATACATAGAGCAGTAGTTATCGCCTGAATTATTACATTTTTCTGGGTTGCTTTATCCTACTGCCTCTGCTTAACTTCATTTCTCATCCCACAAGCTCCCAAGATGTGTAGAGTGTTGGCTTCTTCCCTAAATTTTCATTGCCTATTGCTGCTGGTGTTTCTTTAGCTCCTTTTTTTGTAATCTGATCTATTTTTTACTATAACTTTCCAAAGATTAGGGGTCTGTTTTGCACAGTCACTTGCAATCTAATCTTTATAGTCGTAACAGTCTGCCTATTCAAACTACACTAAAACAAGGTTAATAGCTTTTGGCAAAATCGGTTAAAGAAATGCTATGCAATTGATAATTCAAAAAATGCAAACATTCTCTATCCCCCATGTTGACACCTATTTCCCTAAGACTCAGGGGTGTGTCAGCTTAATTATTTCTGGCCTTGTGTCTGACCTACTTGAGACTGTTAGAAGTCAAGTAGCTGTGAGATTAGGTGTTACTATAAATATGTAAAGCCATAACAAACTAGGTTGTAGCACAAACCCAAAGTTAGTAGAAGAAAATCCCCCAAGAGGTCTGTATAGAAAGTTGGTATTTAATCTTAGAAATAATAATTGGCATGAACCCTGACAGTCATTTATATAGAATAAAAGAAGTAAGATAATTTTAAGAATAGGGATCCCCTTACCCTTTATCCCCAGCCATTACTATACAATCAAAATTACATGTATCAGGATGACCCAAAAGACATGTAAAGTGGGCTTTGGAAGGTCCGAGGGAGATTGACACATATTTAGTACAGAAAAGAGACATTAAGAGCTGGAGGGTGCCGCAGAGATAATTGTTTCCAATCCTGTCATTTCACAGATGAGGAAAAGAAGCCACAAGTGGCAACTTCATTTTCATGAGGTTTGCGTCCAGTTAGTAAATGTCAGGAATAAAATCAGGTCTCTGATTTCTTAATGTCACCTTTCTTCGTTATCCCATGACACCCTACCATTAATTCTTGGGTTAAATTTTACGTCCTAATTAACTATGATAAATAATGAACAAGAACTCTGACTTTCCCTCCACAACTTTTAGATGAAGGGGAATTTAGAAAATGTGTTCAGAAGGGAGAATTGTTTCCTCCTAGAGCAACAGTCCATGTTCCCTTTGAGTTTGGAGTCATGCCTGGAGCCAGGCAACATGAGGAGAAATTACTTAATGAGGATCTTAGGTTCCCTTCTCTCCAGGTAGAGGTCTTTAAGTAATTGTTGACCATCCATCTACCCACTGATCCATTATTCACTGATTAATTTCATAATATTGGGTCATTGGCATTTGTTTTTTCCCTCATGTGCGTTTTTCTATGATATTCCTCTCTTAATCTGGAAATTACTTAGGACAGTTTTCACTTTACTTAGTCTCTAAACCATATCTGAAAAATACAATGTCTAAGAAGTATTCTTTTTTTCTGAAAGTAACATTAAATTTAGCAATTTTAGTTTGTATATGTTTGAAATCACATAAAAGAAATAAAAAGGAATGTCCTGGGTAAAGGCCAATATAATACCTAGACAGAAATTAATACAATTATATTTCTATAATTAATTCAAGGAAATGATGTATTTTCTGATTGTCATAAATATCTTATGAAATATATATTTCTATTTCTATTTGCCTTCTGAAGGAAAAATACAAATAAAACATGGTTATAATAAATCTACATATGATCTATGAAAAGAAATACATGGAACATGTAACAAGGGGCTTGGCTGGCAACAAAAAAACACAATCTTCCATTCCAGTCTTAATTGGCATATCCACTAATATATTTAACTACTACTTAATACAAAAAGATTAAAAGAAACATAGGAATGATGAGGAGTTATTGGTCCATGAGTAAAGAACTTGTGTTTGGGATGATGAAAAAGTTCTGGAAATGGATACTGGTGTTGGTTGCATACCAAAAAGAAAAAAAAAAAAAAAGTCACAAGGGAGGTAGATTTGTGGAAATATATTCAATATATATTAAGTGGAAAAAGAAAACAAAGAACTTGAAGAACAAATTTGAAGAGCTTGATTTTGTTTGTCTTAGTCTATTTTGCCACTATAACAAAATAGCAATAGCTTAGATTAGTAAAGAACATAATTGTATTTTTCACAGTTCTGAAGGCTGGGCGGTCCCAGATCAAAGTGCCGCAGCTTCAGTGTCTGGTGAAGTCTTCTCTCTGTTTCCGAGATGGGGGCCTGTTCTGCTTTGTCTTCACAAAGCAAAAGTGATGGAAGAACAAAAAGAACAACTCCCTGAAGCCCATTTAAAATTTTATTTATTTATTTATTTATTTTTGAGACAGAGTCTCAGTTTTTTGCTCAAACTCTTGGGTTTAAGTGATCTCTGGCCTCAGCCTCCCAAGTAGCTGGGACTACAGGCCACAATGCCAGGCTATTTTTTACACAGAAGGTTCTTGCTCACTTGGTCTTGAACTCATGAGCTCAAGCACTCCACCTGTCTCAGCCCCCCAGAATGTTGGAATTAAAGGTGAGAGCCAACACGCCAGCCATGAAGGCTCTTTTTATTTTCTTATTTATTTATGTATTTATTTATTTTTATTGTTTTTGTATTGTTTTGGATTCATTGAAGGTACAAAGAATTAGCTTACACTGATTGCATTTGTTAGGTAAAGTCTCTCTTATGACTGTGTCCCACCGCCAAGAGGTGTACTATACACCATGACCCCCCAACCATGCCCCACCTCCCCTCTGCTCAATCCCAGCACTCTGGGAGCCTGAGCAGGAGTTTGAGACCAGCCTGAGCAAGAGACCCCATCTCTATAAAACAGCTGGGCATTGCAGCGGGCCTCCGTAGTCCCAGCTACTTGGGAAGCTGAGGCAACAGGATCACTTGAGCCCAAGAGTTTGAGGTTGCTGTGAGCTGTGAAGCCTATTTTTAAAGTATGTTTATTAGTCTCAATTAGAAGGGCTGACCTACATGATTTAGTCACTTCTAAAAGGTGCCAGCTGTTACTATCACTACCATGCGGATTAAGTTTCAACATGAAGTTTAGATGGATACACACATTCAAAGCATAACACCATTATTCTCTGTATATTTTATGGATCAAGTGTATGCTGAGAAGACATTCTGGGAGAAATTAAGTAATATCAAAAATTTGATTATGAGAACATTAATTCTCAAGATTGTCTATTCTAGCTATTTAAATGTGTTTATGTAACAAACACGTACATTTTTTCAACATAAAAATGGTTGAAATCATAGTTGGTATTATTTATATTTTATTGCAAAAAATAAAAAAAACTAAAAAGCCTAAGATTTCATGACCCTGACACCTAAGAAGATGTCAACTAATTCTTTGTACATTTTGTGATTTTGTTAGAATTGTACCTCCTGTTGCATACTATAGATGTAGTAATATTCTATCGTGGTGACAAAGGACTAAAAGGAAATCTTTTTATTACTTACAAGACAGGAAACTTCCTGGGACAAAGAGATGAAGACATCCTGTTGCTTGCTCTAAGTGAGGTTAATTCCCTTACTCTATGTAAAACTAGAAAATATTAAATGTTATTTCCATTTCTTGAGAAAATGGTACAGGCAAGATAAGTGTGCTGTGAGCACAGTAATTATTAGCAGTTATCTTCAGCTACATGAATCATACAGAGTTTTCCATTAAAGGAAAGAGTTCTTATGATATTGCAAAGCTCTTTTTAAGGAATGAAGCTAGATTTTTTTATACAGTTTCTCAAAATTAATTTATGTAAGAATCTCTATAATGATTATAGGATTAGAAGATATAGAAATGAAGAACATAGCTTGTTAGCAGGTACATTAATGAGGTATATGCCTTGTAAACCCTGATACCTTTGAAGATAATTTAACATTGCCCTGAAAAATCTCTGCAAAATTCTCAGAACTAGTGGAAACTTACTCTATAAGACAAGAAAACAACTTCAGATAAGTTGCTACCCCACACATGAGTTATAGGATACCCCTTCTGTCATTATGGACACATCAAGATCCAGCAATTTTTTTACTTTCTACTACATCCTCTGTGTATATATGAATTATGTACTATAAGAGATAGTCATCAGAAATGTGAGATAGAGCTAAAGGTGAAAGCCTCTCTTAAAGCCCTCATCACCTGAAGCTGGTCTCTTCCTCGCAAGGGTCCCTGCCCACATGGCATTCCTTCTTCCCCTGCTCTTTGCACTGTCAGCTCCATCTCATCCTTCAGGGCTAGCTTCAGTGTCCCCTTGCTAAAGAGGCCTTTCCAAGATTCATCATCTAGGCCAGATGTGGTGGCTCACACCTGTAACCCTAGCACTCTGGGAGGCCAAGGTCATAGATTGCCCTGAGCTCAGGAGTTCAAGACCAGCCTGAGCCAGAGTGAGACCTTGTCTCTACAAACAAACAAACCAAAAAAAAAAAAAAAAAAAAGCAGGGTGTTGTGGCGGGCGCCTGTAATCCCAGCTACTTGGGAGGCTGAGGCAAGAGAATGAATCACTTGAGTCTAAGAGCCAAGAGTTGCTGTGAGCTATGATGTCACAGCACTCTACCCAGGGTGACCAAGTGAAACTCCATCTCAAAAATAAATAAATAAATAAATAAATAAATAAAATTTAAAAAATTCTCATCTATCCATATCCTTTAACATCTATTTCTTCATTCCAGCAAGTCTTGTTACATCTCTTTGCTATACATACATCAGACCCGGTTATTCCTCTCTAGCCTTGACATAATATCTTTCTGTGGTCTTTTATCTGATTCTGCTGCTTCCATTTCTGTCCTAGGTTGTTCCTATGCCCTATCCCATAGCCGTATATTGAATGTATTTCCATATTTGTCCTTGGAAATATACCTCACTTCTGCTTTTTTTCTTTTCTTTTTCTTTGTATGCAACTATCACCACTATCCATTTTCAGAACTTTTTCATCACCTGAACTCCCTAACATTCCTGTGTTTTTTTAATGTTTCTGTATCAAGTACTAGTTGGATAAATTAGCAGATAGATCAGTGAAGAATGGATGTAAGACTGTTCTCTATAGAGTTTAAAGAAATAAAGGAAATCATATCATTTCCCTGCTTAGATCTTTACCATGGCTTGACATTGAAATTAAAATTTCTCATCATGTACGAGAAGTTCTCCTGGATTTACCTGTCCTCCCTCTGTGAGCTTGAAGCCTCCTGTCTAACCCTTGACCCCATCACTCCCTTGGACCCTACCTCACTGACTTTGAACCATCTCAGCGGCTGTGCACTTCCTCTCTTTCCTTACAGAAAAACATCTTTCTCCAGATGCTCTGCATTCTGTTCTCAGGAAAAATGTCACTTCACAAGCTAACCCTCCTCGTAATTTTTCCCCTGTGACTTCTTCCACCAAGTTACTTTCTCTACCATTACTTTGTTTTATTTTCTTTTGAACATTTACCACCATGTGAAAGCATCTTACTTTTTTTATGTTTCCTATCTGTCTGCACTGTAGGGTCCAAAAGGAGATGCATCACGTTCATTGTGGTCCCTTCACCTAAAAAAACGCCTGCCAAATAGAAGGCTGTGCATATATCTGATGAGTGAATTAATTAATATATGAATTAACTGGATAGCTCTCATTATCCTCCATATAAGCTCCTCATATCTTTTCATCACAATATACAGGATTTATATACACACAGATATATCTTTTTGATGCTTTGCTTTCCTTTAATTTTGATTGATTTATTAATTTATAATTAACCTGTATTCTACCTGAAGATGGTGGTCATACCTGTATTGTCCACATTTTATCTTTCTCAAATACTTCAGTGTCTGAAATTTTATAAGGCCTCATTAATATTTGATGAATTAATCAATGCAATAAGCTACTCAAATAAGAAAAATCAACTGTACACATTAGAAGTGTTTCTCCCTTTCTGAATGTTATTTCAGATGAAAGAAGGATAGAATTATGGAATGATAAATATACCCAATAAATGGTACACCCAGCCACTTAAACAATTGTTATAACAAAACAGAGAACTTTATCGCAATGTTAGGAAAGGAAAATCAGGGAAAACATAACTACCACATAATAACCATTCCATCCGTGTACGAATTTTGCTTACTAGATCACTTAGTTTGTAATGTTTTATCAGGTAGAAATAGTAACTTGCTGTTGGAGATTAGGAAAATGAATTTCAAAGGGAGTATAAGACTTTTTGTCATGCAGTTATGGAGAAGAGCTGGGATTCAAACTTCATTCAGTATGATACAGAAGACTGCACTTTCCATTTTAACACCTAATTCAAGTGAACAGTTACATAAAAGACATTTTTAAAAAGTGCAGCTTCCATATTCTCAAATATTGCAGTAATTTTTTTATAGATTGCTATGCCATAATAGCTTTAATACATTTTATTGCTATAATTTCTTCCTTTAAATTATTGTGACTTTTAGCATTACTACTCCTGAAACAATTATAATTTTAAAGCATGAGTACATAATTTCAAAATATATAACTATATTTAAGTTCCATGGGGAAATTATTAACTTTCAACCATCTAAAATAATGGGTTGTTTCCAGATAATATCAAAAAGGCTAAATTTTGCTAGCAATATTTTAACAGCAAAATTAAAAGATTCTCTTGTTTTCTTTGTAAATGAAGATAATATTTCTGTACTTTTCTGCTCCAGAAAAAAGAAAATTGAATTTACACATCTTCTGAGAAACTGGTAAGAAGTTGCTAGTAAAACCCAGAGAGTTTAGTGCATTTATTCATATTCTAAAACAATGAAATGCTCTGCATCGTGCAAAAAAAAATTGCACAATGCATGTACACAACAAACTATCTACTAAATAAGAAAAACAATTCTTTTAATAATTTGCTGGGGGGATTTTAATAATGTTTCCTTTCAGACTTTCATAGTATTAGGTATTTAGTAAAGCTGTTTACAATGTCAAGGACATTTTATTTCAAGGAAAAAAAGTTTTGTGTACAATTTGATGGATGAATGTAACAAGATACTAATACTGCTCCAATATCTAAATGATATTTATAGTACATTAGACATACTCAAAGAAAAACTTTTGAGCAATATTAAATTTGTGATGTATTATTTTAAGTCAATACAACTTATGAAAATTGATCCTCTAACATGTAAATTTACTACTTACATAGTCACAATTACATAAATACCTCTGTAAAACATAACTTTTTAGGCCTGATGTTATTTATATTTGGATACACTGCTTGCTTAATGCTCTAGTTTACTAAACACAGGTGATCAACCTAGTAATTTAATTATTCTATTCATCAAATGTTTACTCTTTCTCAAGTAAAATTGTTTATACAGATGGCACAATATTAGAATAACAGTTCTAACTCACAGAGAGGTCTTATTTGGATGTTATAATCTATATTTGGAAATTCAATGAATATTTCAAAGGCTGATCTACCAAGTACTTCCAAAAATTTTAAATTCATTTGTTTACTATGCATTTCTCAAATGCACTTACTATGCACATTGGTTTTGAATTTTGTCTTGTATCTTTGCACTGTACTAGTTAGTATAAATGTGGAATATAATTGAATCTCCACTCTACTAGTTAGATAAATGTGGAATATACTTAAATCCTTTTGGATCTCAGGTATTTTAAATCTCTAAAATGAATCAATTGAGAATAAAGTCATAATAAGGACCTTAAATAGAGACAGCTTCTGGGCGGCACCTGTGGCTCAATGGAGTAGGGTGGTGGCCCCAAATGCCGGAGGTGGTGGGTTCAAACCCAGCCCTGGCCAAAAACTGCTAAAAAAAAAAAAAAAAAGAAAACTTCCTTCTTGTCAGAGGAGAAGGCATTAATAAAAAAGCAACAACAAAAAAGAAAAACTAGGCCCTGTATAAACTAAGAAAACATTTTTGTTAATGTTTTCTATATAGGATTAATTATCTGGATAATAATTTAGCATTTAAAATTCAGATATGCTCTAATATTGGTGAGTCCCACATACATTCATACTCAGAAAAATAACACTATTTTTTTGTTCTGATTATTTAACATTGTGTGAATTTAGCTTCCAGTTAATAACTACAACTGATACGAAATGGGATGCTATCTTACAGTGTTATAATCAATGTGATTACCTAATATTTCTTATGCTGGATTTTCTGCTTTGTTAATAGAAGAGATTACTGCTATACCTGCATAAAAAGTATCAGTTCTTGAATTTTTAGAAGCTGGTCATCTGATTTTTTTTATAAAAAGAGAATTTATTTGTAAATTTACGTTTTTAATATTTACACGTGTTAAAATTAAAATCTTACCTAGATATACACAAGTTAGCGGTGGACCACTGTCTAATGTCAAAGGAGACTGGGCCATTTTTTTGCTTTCCTTTAATCTATTACACGTATACATACTATCGACTGACATTTATGTAAAGAAAAGCAAATCTAATTTCACCACTCTTCCATTTCGGATTGTTACTAGTTGCTACTTGACCCTCATTGCCTTTAGGCTGAAATACGACATTATTTTAGCTTGGCCTACAGGCTCCCACCTGACCTAATCATGGTCAGTCTCTCCTGCCGTTTCTAGAGCGAGTTCACCTTTCTCTCTGTTCTAGTTCTTGAATCATGGCGAGCTTCCACCGACCTTGGTGTTTTTCTCCATGCAGGTCACTTCAATACCTTCCTTCTGCTCTTCCTTTAGGTCTCTCATTAAATATGTTTTTCCTCTCCCTCTGCTCCACCCCACTGCATCTCGTATAAATCAAGTCAAAATCTTAAAATCTCTTTTTATGCCTTTACATTTCCCTTCGGAGCATTTAAAGTCTTTTATAATAATGAATTCTCTCCATGAATGTGCTACTGAGGGTCATGGCCTCTTTACTCCACCTGCTATACGTAAGAAGCTTGATGAGGGAACCTCCTGTGTCTCTTTGCTCACCGCATGTCCAGCATCTGGTACCAGTCCTAACACATAGTAAGCCCCAAATAAATATGGATAGAATGGATAAAAAGTTGTATAAAAAAAATGGATTAGTTGAAACTTAACTCATGTGACATCTTATTGCTGAAGACTATTTAAATCCTACTTCCTTATAAAAGAATATTATTTCCTGAAGTTTATTTCACAGAATTGTCCCTACTTACTTAAAAGGGGGAAGTTTCTGTTTAATATGTTTGCATTAATGTTTTTATCAGGAAATGTTTATAAAATGATCTGTGTGACTATGGAACCTTATAATCTAGTTAGGAGTACAGCATAATCATCCATTGGCGTCATTTATTTTCCTAAAAGACAGTTCTGACTGTGACATTCCATTGCAAAACATTTTTAAGAACATAATTTTCCTAATGTACAAACTCATCACTCCAGCATTCAAAACTATTCTTAGGTGAATCATAACCAGGCTTATTTTATCCTTTCCCCTGCAAGGTAGGTTTTGCTCCATTCAAATTAGGCAATTTAATATTCCCCACACATTTTCATCTCTGGGCCTTTGCACGCTTTGTTCCTGTCTCTTAGGAATTTTCTCAAAATTAGGGCTCTTTTCTGGGACATGTCTTCCATGATGATTATCTCTGCCTGATGATTTCCTCTGCATTCTTCAAGGCCCATTTCCAATAGATCCCAGTGTCTGGCTAAACAATTGTAAGTTACATGCAGTGTGAGTCCTGTGTACTGTGGTTTTTATCAGATTACTGACTCCTAGCCACCATCTTCTTTTTTGTGAAAGTGCTTAATAGAGTGTTTATATCTTACGATAAAAAAGGAACAGAAATACAACAAAAGCAAAGACTTGAAAGAGAACGTCATGGAGTAAATTCAAATGAAGATTCAAACAATTCACTTTGCCCAGTCCTAAAACTGTGGACCCTACACTATATATGTGGGGCACTTCAGCATGTAATGTAGAATATTGGTAGAGAAGTTACCACGAAGGACAAAGGGATGCCATATCTGCCTATTTGGAGTATGATACTCCAAAATACAACAGTTGAAAAATCAGTGGTATAAGTGATTTACATTTGGCAAAATTCTATTTTACCTTTAGTTGAATTAACATCCTCAAACTTACTCCCTTTACTTATGCTAATCTTTGTAACAGCACTTAGTTATTGTAAAAATTATTTTCCCATATGAGAATGGAAATTATCATTGTTTTACCAAGAATCTGATTTGTTAGTAGATCAAAAGGCTGCATTAAACCAACTCAAAGGTTATTGCGCTTCTATTTTCTTGCAAAAGAATCTCAAAGATTCCTAGTCTTGTGATCTCTTCAGCTAGAGAAAATTTGGCAGTAATACCAATTTAACATACCAGAGTATCTTAAATTCAGTTCCCAGGAAGCAACAGTACATGGTCCAGCCCCATATATAATTTTCTGACTAAGGAACCATGTGGGAGTTGTACTCATGGCATTCTCATTTGTAAAGGAACAAATAAAATGTATAAATTTTACAGGAAATGAAGTGAAACATTATGTTGAAAGCACATGGATTTCAGAGCTGCCCCATCTCCTCAGAATGATCCAAATGACAATTAGGATAACAAAACCATTTTTTCATTTAAGTACTCCACTGATATGATTTTTCAAGGTCAAAACCATAATTTCAAAGCCCCTCTTCTCTTCTGAAGACAAATATTACTGTGTGGTATAAAATTGGTAAACCAAATTAACAATTTAGCTGGTTAAGTTTCTAGGTGTAGTGAAGGTGAGCTGTAAGACAGAAAGTAACTGTTTGTTTTTTTTTCCTTTTTAAACAAAATAGAAGCACTTTTTATAAATGAATGATCATAAGTATGATTCTAAACTTTTATTCTATGCTATTAAATAGCCCATCCTATACCTGTCTTGGACTTCTGCAGTCAACTTTCTGGTTTTAGGAAGCTATTCAGTGTCTAATGATATTTGGAATTGAAAATTTGCTTACATAATTAAAAGGATTTTTTAGGCATATTCGCATTCCACATTTAAAATATTTGATGTACATTAAGTATACCAACATCAGTTGAAAATCTCTCATTCTAAATTTATAATGTGTATTAGGATAAAATTATGCTCATTGCAGAGGGAAAAATGCAGACAGAAAACATTATAATTAGAATTCTTTGACAGGAAAGAGAGAGTGATAGCCTAGAAATAATAGTACACTCCCAGGAATGTGCAAATGTATGAGCTAAGATGAAATAATATGAGTTAACAAGGTGATTTAAGAATAGGGAGAAGGGGGAAAGGGAGGGGAGGGAGGGGGGAGGTAGGTGGAGGGAGGGGGATTAATGGGATTACACCTGCGGTGCATCTTACAAGAGTATATGTGAATCTTAGTAAATGTGGAATGTAAAGGTCTTAGCAAAATAACTAAGAAAATGCCACGAAAGCTACGTTAACTAGTGTGATGAAAATGTGTCAAACGGTCTATGAACCAAGTGTATGGTGCCCCATGATCATACTAATGTACACAGCTATGATTTAATAAAATAAATAAATAAATAAATAAAGCAATTTCATTCATGAAGTCTAGGTAAATTACAGGAATAGCTAGAAAAGAAAGTGATTACAATTTTGATTAAAAAAGAAAGGAATGGTCACTGTGGAGAACCTTTCTAGATTGGTATTTCATGAGATTTATTCTTTTGAACATTAATAATTTAAAATACTTGGAGGTTTGGCATGGAGGGTAGAACACACATTGACTCCAAATACACTTCAATAACATTTTTTCTGTCAACTTTTCTAAATGTATTTGACCAGCCCACAGTTTTTAAAGATGCATAATATTTATTGACATTACCCGTAGAAGAAATTTTGAGAGAACATGAGATAAAGAAGGGTCTACAAGGATGCTGGATGGGGACTGGCCTGCCTCAAGTTCACAGAGCTGCTGACCCAAGAGATAACAGAATACTATTAGTTTATGAGGCTGTCGTCTATGCTGGCTTACAACTGTAAATGGTGATTCAAGGATCACAATTCTTGGAGGCCTCAATCTCATTAGAGAGTGAGGGAAGAGGGTGAATTTTCCCTCTTATATAGATATCAGAGGGTAGAGTGTAAACTTTCTTAATGAGATTAATGAATAGATTCCTTCTAAGGGAGCAGTTGCTCTGCTGTGAGTTCCTTCCCAGTGCCTGTTTGGGTAGGAGTGTGTGTAACCTTTCACATTAGACCTGTGAAGAACACCTCAAGATATCTACTCACAAATCTTTGAAATAAGACCACATACTTGAGATACCTGGGTTTTAGCACATAAATAGTCTGTGGACGTTTGGGGGTTGATTCTTCTCAAAGAGGGCAAGTTGTAGCCTGATTGTTTTGGTGGAGGAGGCAGGGGAGCTCTGAGTAAAGGTCCAAGAGAAAGATACATGTGTGCTTCTCTTTCGACCACCCAGGACAGCAGCTGTGCCTCTGTGTCCTGTCCAAAAGTGCCTCCTGGTGGACCAAGGAACCCTCAGCAGGAAAGAACTGCCAGATTCTTAAGGCCTCACTTAGGAAAGTGAAGGAAGATTCAACAGGATTCATCTAAAGAGCTCAAAGGATCTCACAAGGGAAGCGTCAGCTTTAATCACCTACAGACCCACTTATGGACACCAGCTTAGCAAGTCTACTGGGTACGTTAAAAGTACCTCTTCCCTTCTCTTTACCTTCTATTTCTGTCTTCTACCTGACGAGAAGACAAACAGCAGCTCCTAGTAAGCTGCTTATGGAAAAAGGAAGAGATGTTAATAGATCAAGTCCACCTGTGTTACTCCTATGTGGACTTAAGAAAGCATTTAATTTGCCAAGAAAAGATGAATCTTACTAGACAAAATTTTAAAGGTTGGAGATAAAATACAGTAGTTGGTGGTTATCTCCAAAGTTGAGCTTCCTAGGTGTAGCAGTTACAGAAATTGCTATGTAGCTTCCTGGTAATCTAGAACAAGGTATCGGAAGAGTTACATTTTAAAAACCACCCTTTTCATACCATAAAGTCTCTCTATCTGAGAGAAGGGGGCAATTTAGCTGTTTGAAATGTAATAGAATACAAAATATCAAATCAGTATCTTAAATTGCGATTCAAATAAAGTTTAATGTGCAATGTGACATAAAACTCATCACACGTTTTGGTGGAGATAAAATAATAAAAATGACAATGACAATGATGATGAGGATAATGATGAAAATGCTATAGCCCTGTCAGATTATTAGCCTAGGTATATCACACGATTAAGGATCAAATAATCAGAGAACTTTACATTCCTGCTGAGGATGAAAGAACTTCACGATTGGAAGATAAAGATTGAACATATATTCCCTAGAAAGGAAGGATGAAATGACTCTGAGATTCAAAATAAAACAATGAGTTAGATGATTTGGAACAGAATAGATTTGGTCAGTATATTTACTTGAGTATGACGAGTGACAGAGAGAAGTGAGAAGGGCATATGTCTACGAGTGAATTCTGAAGCCAGATTAGGTGGTTCAGGACAAGCACTCCAACTGGCTACTATAAAAGCTACAGTTAAAGCCTTCTTTCTTTACATAAAAAATGTATGTTGTTACTGGGTACGTGGAAGTGAAAATAATATTAAATTTAAAGGCATCAGTGGTAGATGGTTCCAATACGCCTACAAAATGACAAATATTAACCCTAGGAATAATTATTACATGGTTCCTCAGAAAGGGAAACATAGAATTATTATCTGACTTGGTAATTCTACTCCTAGGTATATACTCAAAAGAACTGAAAACAAGTGCTCAAAGACATGTACACAAATGTTAATAGTTGTACTAATACAATAGTCAAAGGTGGAGACAACTCAAATGTCTGTCAACTGATGAATGAATCAACACAATATGTTTTATCCATACAATGAGATGGGAATAAACAGAATGGTTGTAGACATACAGTATGATAAGAATCAACTATAAAAAGGAAGGAATCACTGATACAGGGCACAATATGGATGAACTTTAAAAACATGAAAAATGTCACGTATTAACTGATCGCATTTACACAAATGTCCAGAACAGGGACATCCAATAGATACAGAGCAGATGAGTGTTTGCATGAAAGCTGGGAGAGGAGGAATTGGGGAGTACTGATAAATGGATTCATTTTGGGGTGATGAAAATGCTTGGGAGCAGACAGAGGTGCTGGTTACATAACATTGTGAATGGAGTAAATGATATTGAACTCTCTGCTTTAAAACAATTAATGGAGACTTTTAGATTCTGAGAATTTTACCTAAATACAAGGATAAATATGCAAAATAAAATCCCCCAAATGGCCAAATCACAAAAGTAGCTTCAAATCAATCATAACACTATGCAGAGCAATCCTATAAGATAAATTGAAAATTAAACATACATTGTTGATAGAAATGAAATTTAAAAAGCAATGTAATGTCTTTAAGACATGTCCTAAAATGGGGCAGCACCTGTGGCTCAGTGAGTAGGGAGCCAACCCCATATACTGAGGGTGGCGGGTTCAAACCCAGGCCCAGCCAAACTGCAACAAAAAAAATAGCCAGGTATTGTGGCGAGTGCCTGTAGTCCCAGCTACTCTGGAGGCTGAGGCAAGACAATCATCTAAGCCCAAGAACTGGAGGTTGCTGTGAGCTGTGATGCCATAGCACTCTACAAAGGGCAACAAAGTGAGACTCTGTCTCTTATTAAAAAAACAAAAAAACAAAAAAGACATGTCCTAAATACAGTGACTTGAAAATGGGTACAATATTCTTGACAGAACTTAGTTTGGGGATTTAAAAAAGTATGTATTCTGGCTCAGCGCCCATAGCACAGTGGTTACAGTGTCAGCCACATACACCAAGGGTGGAAAGTTCAAACCTGGCCAGGGCCAGCTAAACAACAATGGCAACTGCAACCAAAAATAGCTGGGTGTTGTGGCAGGCGCCTGTAGTCCCAGCTACTCGGGAGGCTGAGGCAAGAGAATTGCTTAAGCCCAAGAGTTGTAGGTTGCTGTGAGTTGTGATGTCACAGCACTCTACCAAGGGCAACAGCTTGAGACTATGTCTCAAAAAAAAAAAAAAAAAGTATGTCTTCTTTTAACAGGCTGTTCCTGATAAAATTATTCAAGTGTGGGAAAATAACAAAGGATCATCCCTGTGTTCTTTTCTTCTATCCTTCACTTGTAAGATCAAGAATTCAGTGACCTGAATTATGTCAACATTATAACATCTTCACGTATAAATGCCTCTGATTGCATAGTTGAATGAATTGGGTTCCCAAGTTAAACCTGGCTTACCTAACAAGTCAAAAACACAAAAGTTGTGAATTTATTTAATATGCGATACATTGCAATCAATGCTATCCCTGGAAATTGAATATCTGTTTGTTTCTTAAAGTTACAAAATGTAGCATTGTTGCAGTTAAAAAGGAGATGTGAAAGGAATGTTTCTTACTAAAAGCAACGTGAACTGACAGGGAAAAAGCCACATGTAAGAGAAACATCAGATATATCATAATGTAGGTTAAGTCCTCATAAAATTAGCCCACCTTCCTTTGAGAATATAATTTCCAGTTAAACTCACTGTCAAAGTCTCTACTCCCTCACTATGCTTTGTTCTTTCCAATTTAACTGAAAGCTTTATTTTAAAATGAACCTCAAAGAAATTTTGGTGGCTTATCTTTTCATTATTTTAGTTAAAAAATGCCAACTTGTGTACTGTAATAGTTGGTGGCAGTGTAATTATATTCCAGGGAAATAAAGTACGGAGGTTCCCTTTCCCCTATTATGCAATTATAGTGTTGAAAAATTCTGTAAATAAAGCAACAGCTGAAATAATATTTAGCTGTTTGAAAATAATTATCAGTCTAAGCCATTATCACTCAGCAGAAGTGTTCTCGAGCCATATTAACTGTTACTTTTTTTTAAAATGATCTCTTCACTTTTAATTTCTTAAAAAGCATGTTCACAGCACACTCTAAGAATGCCACACAGCAATGGTTTGCTGCTGTTTGTCAGACAAATCAAAAAAGTTTTAAATGGTTAATGGTTTTAAAAATTAGGGTTCTCTGAAACTTCTGTAAAGCCAATAATCACCAGTCATTTAAATCTTTATTTCAGAGTAGTAAACATTTCAAAAATGAAGTATCTACCCAAAATCATACTTCTCTGAAATGTAATTAAAAGCTATACAACAAAAACAAAATAACTATTCTTCTGGAAAGAAAATATTTGGCATTTTAAAATAATGTTAAAAGAGAAAGTTTCTAATGGAAAAAGTATGATCAACACAGTCCTCATGTTATACATTTCCCTTCAGTTATGAAAATTTTTTACTTATCTGTCAGAAAGTTACAGATAAGTAAGAATGATGTTTGGTTAAGAGTGATAGTAATGTCGAGTTAGCCTGTATTTGCTCCAAACCAAAGTAATTCAGGCAATGGGTAAAAAATTTCCAAAGAATAAATGATCACATATACTTTTTCCTTTCTCTTTTTGAGAAACGTTTAGAACAGCGGAAATTTTAATTAGCACACTTAGCATAAGAATACACAATAGCAGCTGTTAATATGCAGTTTTAAGAAAGAGGGGTGTGGTAACTTATCTAGATATAAGGGTAACATATGTTCAGCTAAACATATTGATTGCAATATAAATTATGATTATAGCATGAAGAGAGGCATATATAGGGACATTTGCTACCTGTCCCCACATAATCAGCTACAAGTTTCCTAACATAAACTAGAGATGTGTTTATATTAACTATTGGAATACGATAGAAAATGAACCATGATGTCACCTGATAGCAACTTTAAGTATTTGAATCCATATAAGTGTTTTTACTAGGGGTGCAAAGTCACATTTATTTTCTTAAATTTATTATTCAAGAGAAAAATCAAAAACAAATAAAAGCTAGGAAGATCATCTTTAAGAATACTCAAAATATCAAAGCAGACTGTGCGTTTTTGTTTCAAACATTTTATGTCATCGTATTTATTGATAGAGGAAGATAGCTTAGTTTGTTTGAACACAATTAATGCAGTTTACTAACTAACTGGTAGAAGATGCTGGAGATAAAAGAAATTACCTTCTCTTGATATTGCCTCCTTGAAGAATCCAAAGACTGGATTAAAGCTGTGGCGTGGCCGACAAACATGGCGTAGCAGGTGGCCCCGACGATCATGCTCAGCATGGTAATCCAGAGGTCAGACATGCTGACGGGGGCCTGGGCTCCATACCCAATGCACAGCATGTGACTCATAGCTTTGAAGAGTGCGTAGGAATACTGCTTTCCCCAGGAATCATTCTGGAATATCAGAGAAAAAGATAATTAACTGAGCCATTAGAATAGCAGAATGAAAAGTGAATACAACCGATATCCAGATGCATTATGGAATAGAAGGCATGGGGAAAAATTCTTACAATGTAGCAATTATGAATGTACTTCTCATTCATTTCTAACAAAATGACAATATTTTCCAAATCTTGCTTACCACGATGAAATAGAAATAATCTACTGTTTATACATGCAACATCTAGTCAGTTTTAAGTTTGCTGTTCCAAAACTAAAACCCCGATGTACCAAGAATGAATGCTGATAAACTCATTTTAAAGTTTCTAGGAAATACGGTCAAACAGTAATATAGTTGCAGGCTAGGAAATACAACAGACAGGTAGGAGGCATATGGGCCAAAATATAAAAATTTTTATCAAAACCATAATGTTGCAATTTAAAAAATCTATATTGATATATTTATGTAGTCCTTAATCCTATTATTTTTCTTAAATGAAAAATTTAAGTAAACATGAAATGTAAATATAGGTTTGATAAATGGAAAGACTTCCCTGAAGCCCTCTCTCAAAACAATGTATATTTGAATTTAAATGTCAGGACTGAAGATAGATAAATCTGGTTGAGTTCTTATAAAATAGTAATAGGAGATGGTCAGAAACCCAACTTGGGTAACATTTTGAAAATTATAAAAGCTAACTTCTGAGATTTGTTCTTAGTTATAACATCTTATGTCATTTGAAAACTTTATTCCAACTTCAGTTCTAAAGAAAAGCTGCTCAATGTATTTTATCTGCATTTTCTTAAAATTTAAAAGTTTCCTTTGATAAAGTTATATCTAACTACTTTATTCAAAACTTATGTAATTTATGATAGCCAGTAGAAAATGAAAATGTAGGGCTGTTTGCTTAAAATGCAGGAAAAGGGAGCAGCGCCTGTGGCTCAAGGAGTAGGGTACTGGCCCCATATACTGGAGGTGGTGGGTTCAAACCTGGCCCTGACCAAAAACTGCAACATGAACAACAAAAAGTGCAGGAAATGGTACTATTAAAAATAATAAAATATAAAAATGATTCCTTTAAAATATTTTATTACTTGTAAAGTATAATGTTATAATAATGATAGGTGAGTATCAACAAGAACTTACAAATTGAAAAATTTAATATCTTGGTGTTATAATTATGCATATATGATAAATAATAGTATTGTGTTAATGTGACATCTCAACCATAAAATTTTTCTGGCTTTCTTTTCTACAAATTTATTTCTTAGATTATCCAAATTTATTTAATTAGAAACTTCATTTTCAATAACATAATGGAAAAAAGACATCAGTTGTTCTTGGCTAATGTAAGATCATCAATAATTTTGACAGTTTTTAATTTTGAGAAAGATCGTTCTGTTGATTCAGTTGTTACTGGAGCTAAAAAAAAAAACAAAACAAAACACTGGCCCCATTTAGTTTAAAGAATTAAGATTCTTAAAATGAAATTCATTGTTATTTACTTATAAAATCATGCTGTCATATTAAATTATCCATTAAAGTGTATATATAAAACATAAAAATAAAATCTAATTTTAATGCAAAAAATTACTTATACATTATAATATTTTCCTGTGCAGATAGAATGAACCTATGCACAGTATTTTATTTTGGTGAATGAATAAATTCATTCTCTACATTTTTTTTTTTACATCAAAATCCATAATTATGCTCAGGAATATATCTAAGTTTTCCAAAATTCTAAATGTTCCATGAACAAAAGATGGGGTACTCACTGAACAAAACAATATGTCCACAAAAATCCTGAATGTACATGTTATTAAAATGACACATTTAAATTCCTAATATGGAACTCCATAATATACTGGTTATACTAAAAATGAATTTATTATAATTATGGTATAAAATAAACAAAAGCCTTTATTCTTCAGATCCAATTCAAACAGAAATTAATCTTGATTAATTTTTTCCTGGCTTTAAACTTCTTGTACTGCCAGAGAACTTCTAAGTATTCACCTGTCATAGCTGCTTCAATACTACATGTGATTGTCGTCCTATTAGGTCTGGCAGAAGGTAAACAGGTGGCAAGGAAGTGGCTGATAGCAGCGAGCTGGAGCCAAAGAGTAGCTAGGAACCAAACTGTGGCTAGGAAGTGTTCCCTGGTGGGAACATGCACAGCAAGGAGTGCCCTCTGACATTTAACTGGCCCTGTGCGTATGTGTGTGGGATGGTCCATACCCGTCTAATTAGTATAGCAGAGGTGCAGCTTTTGTGAAGCATTCTGGGGAAGAAGCATGGGTAGAAAGGGAAACTTATATAAACAACCCATTCTGTAACCTCAACCAATCACTATAAATGTGGGAAATGATAACCAATCTGGCAGGAGTAAGATGGGACAAATTGTTGGGCACATAAAACTTATGTGACTTAAAATAAATATATATTATACATGCTTTGCTATTTTTAAAAATCATGGACAACTTTTGTATTTTTTCCCATATCTCCAAATCTTTTTCTCCACCTTTATTTACTTC
The DNA here is from genome assembly GCF_027406575.1 of Nycticebus coucang. Lineage (NCBI taxonomy): Eukaryota > Metazoa > Chordata > Mammalia > Primates > Lorisidae > Nycticebus > Nycticebus coucang. Next base: position 158,112,224 of record NC_069780.1, on the reverse strand, counting down.
TTTATAATCGGGCATGCGTCACTCTACTTTTCTCCATACTCATTTATTTACACTTCTACACACAAAGGTACACACATCCATGATTCTGGCTTTTCCCCCCATAAAAATAGATCATGTTATATATACTTTTTTTTTTTTTTTTTGTAGAGACAGAGTCTCACTTTATGGCCCTCGGTAGAGTGCCGTGGCCTCACACAGCTCACAGCAACCTCCAACTCCTGGGCTTAAGCGATTCTCTTGCCTCAGCCTCCCGAGCAGCTGGGACTACAGGCGCCCGCCACAACGCCCGGCTATTTTTTTGTTGCAGTTTGGCCGGGGCCGGGTTTGAACCCGTCACCCTCGGTATATGGGGCTGGCGCCTTACCGACTGAGCCACAGGCGCCGCCCATGTTATGTATACTTTTGTGTATTAGTTTTATCACAGAAAAATCCTTCAAATAATCTGGTGTTCTTCTAACAGTGTAATAGTCCATTATTGATTGTGCCATAGTTAAATTCACCCATTATTTTATTGTTTTACAGTGTTTGCCTCTATAACTATTCAGTGAAAAAAAAGCTTTGTTCATATATTATTTATTTTCATCAGATTCCTGGGAATGAGGTTGTTGGTTCAGAGAGCAATACTTTCATGTGATTTTAAAGATATACGACCAGACTGATTCAAAAGGCAGCAACTTTTCCAAAATAATGTGTGAAAATATAGTTTACCACCTTATAGAGTGAGAAATAATAATTCATTTTTGCTTTTACTAGCATTAGAAGGTAAAGATGCTCATATGTTTATTGACCAATTAGAATTTCTCATCTCTGATAAATTTTATTTTTTCTTTATTTTAATGTTTGAAGATTAGATAACAACCTTTAAATTACATATTATATAAACATCAATTCTTAATTTATCATTTGTCTATTGACTTTTTAATCACATCGTTTGTCATGCAAACATTTGATAAGTTTTTGTAGAAAATTAAATTGATAATGCCCTTGAGAGCTGCTAAATTTCCCATATTGATTAATATGTATATATATATGTACACACAGACCCTGTGTCAAGGATTGACTTTCAATAGAATGCAAGAAGGGAGATGCTCTGCTAAGTATTAAACCCGACTGGCCAAGATGCAGGTCATCTTAAATGGTTTAGCACCAAGTTCCCAAGGAATATCCTTTGCCTGATGGGTGGGGGGTGCACCTGCCTTTTCCATCACTCCCTATTTTCCACAATGAGGGGTTCATTCTAAAATGATTAATGAATCACCTATCCCCCATTTACATAAAAACACTTCCTTTATTACATATTGTTTCCATATACCTTATTTTTTGTTTCTGATCTCAACATTGTGTTTGTGTTTTATAGGAAGACTGATCAGGCAAAATCATGGAGTGATAATTCTTAATCATGGAGGATTTACTATCCAGGGGACACGTGGCAACATCTGGAGACCTTTTTGGTTGTCACAGAGAAGATACTATTAACATATAATGTGGAAAGGGCCAGGAATACTATTAAATGTTCTGCAATTCACAGGAACACTCTCCTCCCCTCCATCCCTGCTCCACAACAAAGTATTTTCTAGCACAACAGTGGTGAGGCTGAGAAATCTTAATGTGGAGGATAGATATAACAAGGACTAGACACGGAGCTCAGTGTAAATGCTATCACAAGGTTAAGCGAGGTGACATGAAAACCTAAATAGTGTAAGAGTACAAAGCAACAATACCAACAATAGTTTTGAGGAGATAATGTCTCCAGAATTTGGAATGTTAAATATTTATAAAATGGTCAAATAGGCAAGTAGAATAACTTAAGGGTTTATGAAGCATTCAGAAAGATTGATGAATTATAGGCTTTTCTTTATGGGGGATATTGATTAGGTGTAAGGATCATCTCTGTTATTCCATAAGACCACATTATTCACTTCAGATGCTGAGTTTTCTACATACGTTGTGTGTATACAGGTAAAAAAAAAAATCACAGTGAAATATGAGCATTTGGGTGGCAGCCACGTGATTCTGAGGCTGGAGCTGAAAGAATTCCAAGTAGAGGAATATTAATATTCGATAAGCTTGCCTCCATTCTCCTTGATCCCTTTCACCTCCTACTCCCTTTACTCCTACCAGCTATTACAATCCCAGCAACAACCGGAATAATGAGAAAAATTAGACAGTGATAAAATACACACACAGGGCGTCTTCATAAGCAGTATAATGCTAACACGTCACATAATATGGTTGGAAACTGTTCAAAGCACCAATTCTTCTTTCAAACTAGTTGAGTCACAAATACTATTCCTGTCATCACTTGACACATAATGGCATTGAAGCAGGCAACATGAGTGATTTGCCCAAGGTTAAAAGTTCGTCGGTGGAAGATTTAGTGTTTTGAATGTAGGTCGTCTAATTCTAGCATTCATGCTATTAAACTCCTACATTATACTGTTCTTGTTTTTAATACACTTATTGTATGTATAATTTCAAATGAAATATAAAGGTGAAAGACTAATTGATGAGCCTACATCTCATATTTAAGCCAATATTCAGTGGTAGTGAATTAATATAAGGTTAACAGGAGTCTTAAAGGGGGGAAAAAAGCTGTTATCTGAGGATTCCTGTCAATATAAGAATGTTTACAATCGCAGTCTGATTTATTTCATGTATAGCATAGTTACACTTTGTTCATTTTTCAAACACAGCTCTATTGCAGTTTAGTCTACACCAATAATAATAACATGAATGGGAGACTGTATACTTAAACTGCTATAACAGTAGTCCAGGTATTTTCACTTCACAGTCCGAATCCTACTGACAATACACAACACAAAAGGTCACCAGTGAGCTGTTGCTTTTTCAACTTCAATATATTCAGGGAGTACAACTGGTTTTTTGTGACAAAGGAGAATTTTATAGTGGTGAAGTCTGAAATTTTAGTGTACCTGTTACCAATAGAGTATATTGTGCCTAATAGATAATTTTTGATTGCTCAGTCCCCTACCACCCTCCTCCTACTGAATCCCCAATGTCCTTGATGACACTCTGTGTGACTACACATACTCATAACTTAACTCCTATTTTTTTTGCAGTTTTGGCCAGGGCTGGGTTTGAACCCGCCACCTCTTATATAGGGGGCTGGCGCCCTACTCTTTGAGCCACAGGCACCGCCCTTAACTCCTATTTCTAGGTGAGCACATGCAGTATTTGATTTTTGATTTTCTAATTACTTCACTTAAGATAATGGTTTCCTGTCCCATCCAAGCAGCTGCAAAAGACATTATTTCTTTTTTTTTTATAGCTTAGTAGTATAACACGGTATATATAATTTTCTTAATTTACTCAATAGTTGATTATGCTTGGGTTGGTTCAATATCTTTGCAATTGTGAATTATAGTGATATTTTTTTCTTTTATATAATTACTTCTTTTCCTTTGGGCATATACCCAATACTGGGATTATGGGATCAAAATAGTAGATCTACTATTGGTTCTTTGATAAATCACCATACTGTTTTCCATTTTACATTCTCACCATAAATTCCTCTTTTTCCACATTCATGCCAACTTTTTTTTTTTTTTTTTAACTTTTTAACAATGGGCATTCTAACAGGGGCAAAGTGGTATCTCATTGTGATTTTAATCTGAATTTCCCTGATTAGTGGTGTTGAGCATTTTCTCATAAGTTTTTTTGACATTTGTATATCTTCTTTTGAAATATGCCTGCTCATATATTTTGCCCATATTTCAATAGAGTTTTTTCTTTCTGATTTGTTTGATTTCCACATAGATTGTGGATACTAGTTCTTTATTGAGTATATGGTTTACAAATATTTTCTCCCATTCTGTAGGTTGTCTATTCACTCTGTTGACAATTTCTTTTGATGTTCAGAAGCTTTTTAGTTTAAGTAAATCCCATTTATTTATTTTTCTTTATTCTATTATTTTTATGATCTTATTCATAAATCCTTTGCCTGGGCCAATATTGAGAATAGATTTCCTTAGTGTTTTTTGTATAATTTTTGATGGTTTCAGGTCTTACATTTAAGCCTTTAATCCATCTTGAGTTCATTTTTGTGCATGATGAGAGATAGGGATTCAGTTTCATTCTTTTGCATGTGACTATCCAATTTTCTCAACACCATTTATTAAATAAGGAATCCATTCCATCATGTATGTTTTTATATTCTGTTTGAAGATCATTTGGTCCTAGATACTTGATTTTGTTTCCAAGATCTTTATTTTATACTGACTGGGTTCATTCAAAAGATTTGTCTTTAAGCTCTGAAATCATTTCTTCTGCTTAGTTTAGTCCATGTTTAAAACTTTGCACTGTGTTTTGTGTCTCTATAAATAAATTTGTGATTTCTAGAGGTTCTGTTTTTCTTTTATATAGATAGACATATATATGTATTATAAATATAATATATACAAAGATATATGTGTGTATCTGTTTATTGAATTCTCTATAAGTAAATTTGTGATTTCTAGAGGTTCTGTTTTTCTTTTATATAGATAGACATATATATGTATTATAAATATAATACATACAAACAGATATATGTGTATATCTGTTTAGTGAATTTTTTATACATATCCTGAATTATTTTTCAGTTTCTTTGAGCTCATTTTCCATTTTCTTTTAGATCTTCTTGAGGTTCTTTATAATCCATATTTTCAGTTCTTTATCTATTGCTTCAGTATTTCTGTTTTGGTTGGGGTCCATTGGATGATAGTTGATGTGATCCTCTGGAGTGGGTCTTTATAATCTGTTTTCATATTGTACTGATTCCTTTTCATCAGAGATTTCACTACCTGTTTTCAATTTTTCTTTTGTTTAGATGGAACTTTTTTTCCTCTTATGGGAGTGATGGTAGCATATGTTGACTAAGGACCTTTGCTTTACTTTTGCACATTTTCAGGTGACCACAGCTGTGAATAAACTTTTTGGTTATACATTAATAAATGTTAGTTAGTTGTAGGCAATAGTGGTGGTGTATTGTGTGTGGACAGGTTCCCTTCCTCTTGTTGAGAAGGGGAACTGGAGGTTCCTGCAACCTTCTCCCTTTCTCTAGGCCTATGCAAGTCTATGAATAATTCTGCGATGACGAGTTTATAGACCTGTAGGTGGAGCTTGAGGTTAAGAGTTGGCCAAGCCTTACATAGCAAATGATGAAATGGTCTGTGTAAGTTAACTTCCCTGCCAGTGGGAGGTACAGCTGCAATGGTGTTTGAGGGGCCTCTACCTGACTCCAGTCAATGAGAAGCACTCTGAAATCCTGGGCAATGGCCTGGACCCTGGAACTTTTGGGGGGCTCCTTCTTGTATTGTACCACCCCTGAGGCTGAATGGAGTGAGTAGGCAGAGTTGGGTTGAGAAAACCCACATCCAGGCTGCTCAAAGACAGATGCAAGCGTTATTCCAATGAATGTTGTGGGTGGGTTCCTGGGCAGCTGAGAGGTGGATGGAGTCACCTCCACCAGGCCAAAGAATGTTCTTGCTGGGGGCCAGGGTGGGACAGCCCACTGGGCAGGAGTCGAGTTTGCTCCACTCCAATCCCCTTATCTGAAAGATGCTTCCCCTGCATATGGTGGCCAGTAACAGGCCAAATCAGCCAGACCAGTCAAATAGCAACCTCATTCAGGTGACAAAGCTGTCCCACTTGGTGAGCCTTTCCACCTGGGACAGAAAGTATAGGTTCCCCAGTCATTCCTGTGGGGAGAGGGGTGCCCCATGTGTGTGCCACAACATGGACCACACCGCACTTTCCTCTCATTCCCTTCCCACTCCAGATAGGTTCACAAATCTGTACTCTGTGTACAGAACAACACAAAAAAATCCTTGTAGTATGGAATCAGGCCCACAGACCTGTCCTCAGGCCCATGAATTCAAGTGCTAATCATGGTAGGGCAAGGGAGGCTGGTCCTGAGAACTCTTAAGCAGGCCGGCATTCATACCACTGTGGGGAGGGGTATCGCCCTCTCTGTTCGAGCAGCCTGCCAGGCAGCTCTGGGCAAGGTGGGAAGCTGCAGAGATCCTGGTCTGAACACCCCTTGGTTCTGCAAGGGCTCACAGGAGTAGGGGCAAAACTTGGCCTTGGGTCACAGGAGATCACCCAGGCTCCTTTCTCCCACCATGGCACAGTGGGGCAACTTCAATCTTAAGGCAGGGGTTGGAGCACTGGAGGGAAGGGATCCTTGATTGGCCCTGGGTGTAGGTGCCCTGAGTTCTGAGGCCTGTGGAGGTACACGTGAGCTAAAGCAGTGCCTCAACATAACCTCCAAGAATCTCCCTCTGTCATTTTCTACAGGGTTTTGTTAGTCAAGGAGTTCCCCGGCAGCCAACATTGCAAAAGTCTTAGGTAGGGGTGCAGACCCCAAGGGTCTCCTCCTTCGCCCTTCCCTGGGCCTGGGTCTGGAGGACACCATGGTTCTCAGTGGCCTGACAGAGATAGTCTAGCCTCTACCTTCACCCTCAGTATCTGCCCATAACCTCTCTGTTATATTCAATCATTATTCTTTGACAATCCATTAAAAATACAGGTATTTGAAGGATATCTGATTGCTTTCTTAAGAAAAGATGCATGCCTACTGCCTCTTGTCAGCCATCTTTTATAAAAATGTATTAAATGTGAACTGTAATTTAGTTGAAGTTTATTTTTTTTTCACTTTAGGTAATAATTTACTAACAAATTGCTCCTTATAAATTAATTTTTTTATTATTCAAATCGTTCACTTAATCACTTCACTGAGACATCATTGAAAATAATTATGTTTTGAGAAAAATATTGAGCCAAATTAATGAGAACATAGATAATTAAATTTTCTTACTCCATCTGAGAACTTTCATATAGAAATAGTACATCTTGGGTGGCACCTGTGGCTCAGTGGGTAGGGCACCAGCCCCATATACCAAGGGTGGTGGGTTTGAACCCAGCCCCAGCCAAACTGCAACTAAAAATAGCCAGGCGTTGTGGTGGGTGCCTGTAGTCCCAGCTACTTGGGAGGCTGAGGCAAGAGAATTGTCTAAGCCCAGGAGTTGGAGGTTGCTGTGAGCTGTGACACCACAGCATTCTACTGAGGGCGACAAAGTGAGACTCTATCCATAAAAAAAAAAAAAGAAAAAAATGAAATAATACAGTTTGAGCTTTTTCTAGGCTAAACTTAAAATACATTCTAGGCATTTTTTGACACCTTGTTGTATACTTTTACTGAATTTGAGGGAGTTAGAGTGAAGGGCTATTTTCAAAATATATGTATATGTATATACATATACACATTAGATATGTATAAATAAATATATATACACATTATATATAAAAATACGTATAGTATATAAATAAATATATATGTGTGTATATACGTACACACACACACAAAGAGTTTTATTCTTCAGTATCTTAGAGCTCCTGACATATCACATTCAATTTCCAACTAAGCCACTTAATGCCTGCCATGGGGACAAAGCTCTCTAGTCCATCAGCTTTCACATGACCAGAAATCTGGTTAATTTCAGGGGTCAATGTTTTCCATTATTGAAAACCTGAATTGGTTCTCTTGTACTATTTGCAAGCAAATACAAGTATGAACAAGTTAAGTAGGTAAAGTCTTGGCAAAATCTGAAACATAGAACTCAGAAATTCAGAAACAAATTCTAAACTAGACCATATAGGTGTGCATTTTTGGTTATAATTAGTTTTTTAGAAAATCAGAATATTTTAATTGGACACCTCTTTTATAAATATAAGCAAATATATTTTACATATGTTTATATATAAGTATCAGTAAATATATTTTCTGTGTATTCATATGTGTGTGTGTGTGTATATATATATCAAAACATCAAGACAAAATGGAAGACATTAATATATACTGAGTACTCAATCAGATATGTACTTAATCAGAATCAGTACTTAATCCTTGCAGGATACTATTATTATACCATTTCATTGCTCTGCCTAACCATCTTGGAATCTATTAGATGTTGTTATTATAGGTAGGGAATGAAAAGCTTAGAAAAATTAAGAAACTTACTCAGGTCACATACTTGTAGATTCCACACTTGGAATCCAACAATAGGTCTGAACCACAGAATAAAGTCTCTTCATTCCAGGGATCACAGCCATTTATTTTATAACCATTTATATGAACAAAAGTCCTGATAATTATAATGTAGAATTTTAAACCATTTTTAGAACATGAACATAGCATAGAAATTCTTTAGTATATATGTTTCACATTAAATAGCAAAAGAGAACCTCTAGTAAACCTAACGGAAATTAAGAAGAAAATTGCCAAAGATTTTCATTAGGAAAAAAACCTCTTAAAGAAACTTCCCTGAAGAGCCTGAGGTTAAGCAAGATAGCTGGGCCTAGTGTACACAATGTGAAGAACTCAGCTACAACTTAAACTTTACCTTGGAAGTGAAGACAATGTAACCTAAAAATTTGTACCCTCATTTTAATTTAAAATAAAAAATAAGAAATGTGATAAAAAAAAAAAAAGATATCTGGACCATACAACTGCACTTCACTTTTTTATTTTCCTGTTAGCCAAGAATTCTTTTTTTTTATTTTAATTTTAATTTTTTTATTGTTAATCATAGCTGTGTACATTAGTGCAATCAAGGGGTACAATGTGCGGGTTTCATATACAATCTGAAATATTCTCATCAAACTGTTCAACATAGCCTACATGGCATTTTCTTAGTTACTGTATGTAGGCATTTGTATTCTGCATTTAGTAAGTTTCTTGGTGAGTTCTATCTACCTATCTGCAAAGGCTGGCAGGGAGCAACCTATTTGGGTATCTCTCCACTGGAAATAAATCCTTGCCTGAGTCTCGATCTTCCAGCATGTGGAAGGTTCAGGGGATACAGGCAAACAAGTCCAATCTAAAACATCAATAGATACTGTGTGCATTCACTCAACACCTATTCAAATTAAAATGTTACAGTCACATAATGATGTTTCAGACAGTGATGGACCACACATAGAATAGTGGTCTCCTAAGAGTGACTCACGGCCACTGTAATGCTATTACACAACACATTGCTCACAGGTTTGTAGTGATGCTGGTGTAAATAAACTTTCTGTGCTGCCAGTCTTCTAAGAGTATGGTGCATACAATGAACGATGAATGATACTTGATAATAATTATCGACTATATTTTTGGTTTATGTATGCAAGCACATGTTATATTTTATTGTTGTTTTACAATGTATTCCTTCCACTATTAAAAAGTACCTGTTAATAGTAAAACAGCCTCAGGCAGGTCCTTCAGGAGGTGTTCCAAAAGAAGGCGTTGTTTTCATAGGAGATGACAGCTCTATGTGTGTTATTACCTTTGAAGATTTTCCCCTGGGACAAGATCTGATAGTGGAAGACAGTGATATTGATGATCCTGACCTGAGCAGGCCTGAACTAATATGTGGATTTGTTTCTTAGTTTTGAACAGAAAAGCTGAATAAGTGAAAAAAAAAAAAAAAAAGTAATAGATGAAAACCTTATGCAAACCTTATAATAAGGACATAAATAAAGAAAATATTTTTGGTACAGCTGTATATATTTGTAAGTTAAACGATATTTGAAAAGAGCCATAAGTTAAATCAAGTAAAACATTTATAAAGTAAAAAATTAGAGTAAGCTAAAGTTAATTATGGAAGACAGAAAAATTTTTAATCAGTTTAGCGTAGCCTAAGCATAGTGTTTATAAAGCCTACAGCAGTGCACAGCAACGTCTTAGACCTCCACCTTCACTCATCACTCACACACTCCCTCACCCAGAGCAACTTCCAGGGCTGAAAACTGCATTCATGATAAGTTCTCTAGACAGTGTCTCAATTTTTACCTTTTATTCTAACTTTTTGCTAAACATTTTCTATGTTTAGGTCTGTTTAGGCACACAAACACCATTGTATTACATTTGCCTATGCCATGGTATTCAGTATAGTAACCTGCTGTACAGATTTGTAGCCCAGGAGCAGTGGGCCACTTCCTCTCATATAGGTGTCTAGTAGGCTGTCCTGCCTAGATTTAAGTATCTAATCGATGGTGTTCATACAATCATGAAATCTCCTAACAACACGTTTATCAGGATGTTTCCCCTCATTGCCATGGTACTCAGTATAGTAGCATGCTGTACAGATTTGTAGCCCAGGAGCACTGGGCCACAAATCTCTCCTATAGGTGTCCAGTAGGCTGTCCTGTCTAGATCTAAGTATCTAATCTATGATGCTCATACAATGATGAAATCTCCTAACAACACGTTTCTCAGGATGTTTCCCCTCATTAAGGGACGCGTGATTGTAATGATGCCATATTTCCTATGTCCTATTAAATGTGCAGGTTTAAATTTATTTTATGGATTTTATTCAAGCGGCTCAAGCAGTTTTACACTGATGATTTTCAACTTGGTAGATCGTCTATTTTGATGGTTATTTTGAACTTTAAGCATGTGAGTGTGTTAAAAAAACTACTAAAATCAAAGTGAAACCAAGTGAAAACAAAGAACAATAATTTTTTTTGTGGTACGCTCCAATTTCTCCTCTTAATAAACAAAGTAGCTGCCTGATATATAAAAAAGGCAGAAAGGTTAAGAATGTCTTTCATTGTAAGTGTAGACCTTAAGTATTCATGTCAATTTTTAGATCATAAAATTTATGATGCATTTTGCATACTCTAAAAGTATGCATTTTGGTAGACACAAATGTCTTACTACATAAAGAAGTAAATTTTTAGATTTCTTTCCAAATATTTTGCATATATTTCAGTTTATATAATGGATGAAGCAATGTGGAAAGAATTTTAGATTTTTTTATAAGAATTAAATAAGAGGGCAGCGCCTGTGGCTCAGTGAGTAGGGCGCCGGCCCCATACGCCAAGGGTTCAAACCCAGCCCCGGCCAAACTGCAACAACAACAAAAAAAAAATAGCCAGGCGTTGTGGCAGGCGCCTGTAGTCCCAGCTGCTCGGGAGGCTGAGGCAAGAGAATCGCATAAGCCCAAGAGTTAGAGGTTGCTGTGAGCCGTGTGACGCCATGGCACTCTACCCGAGAGTGGTACAGTGAGACTCTGTCTCTACAAAAAAAAAAAAACAATTAAATAAGAGACTTTATATGAAAACTTGCATAGACTGTATACAAACAGCTGATACGTAATAAATTTTCTGTTTCCTACCTGAACTATTTCTGCAATTAAGTAGATACATTTATTACTGGGTGTGTATATGTATAACTTTTAATTAAAAAAAAATGTTTATAGAATTTTCTCCTACCAGATACAGTTCTAACCACTTTATAAATGTATAAATCATGAAGAATTTCATTAAAACCTAATATTTAGAGATAGGTATAAGTAAAATACATAAAAAGTTATGGAGAAAGGAAATGTGTATGTAGACGAATATTTGTATTCAGGTTAAAAAGAAGTTTTCCATTTTCTCAAAAACCATGCTCCCACTTATTATAAATTCTGAAATTGCACCTTAGTAATGACAGAATTTGACCTGAACACCAAATTTGTTCATGCAGTTTTGATGATATGGTGCAAACCTCTTGCTTTTCTTTTTTCTGCCATGATTCGTTCCAGTACTGGGGCTCCCACTACTAGATGTAATGAAGGATAGTGAAATAAAATAGCAACCCATTAAATGTTTTTTATGGTACACTGAATTTTATCTATAGATTCACTGAAATTTGAAATTGTCAGGGATCTGGACAAAAATTTATCCTTTTAGTGAGCAAACTTGATTTTATAATTTCCAAGACAATAAAATCAAAATACATAAACAAATAAACAAAAAATAATAAATCGATGTCTCAACTTACCCAACTTTCATCTAATATACCAGTAACAAACAATATATGTTGAAGTCATGAAAATTATTTCTTGTACAAGTTCTCATCTGGTTTGTTCACAAATGGAGAAACAAAGAAGCACACAAATAAAACCCACAGACTCACGTCTCCACGTGCTTATGAGTATTACTCCCACTACATTTGCACAATCACGGTAATGACCATGATACCACCACCAACAGCTATAATATCAATATAGTTTGCAGGATATCCTATAATAAAAATATTACTAGGTCTAGTAATTAACACATCTGCCATGTGTAGATAGAACAGTCATCATTGTCTCCTTTTACTGATAAAGTTCAGGGTTTCATAACTAGTTTTTGGTCTCATGGCAGGTAGCAGTCCCTCGATACTAAACCTATGTCCTACTGACCATAGAAACAAAGCATTTGAAGCAGCACCTTAATCATTATTAACTTGTACTTTGCTGACATTTGGATATTTAAGAAGAAAAATCAACCACGTGAGGTTAAAGAATCTCCATTACAAAAATGATGGGGCAAGTCAAATTATTACTGTAATGTGCTGGGTAAAATGAGGAGGGTACTCACTGGATCTGTATTACCTTACATGGCCAGAGAGTTATCTATTTCATGCAGATGAACTCTGCTGAGCTCATTTGCTAATGAAATTATAGACAGAACCATTCCTGTATGCTAAAGTTATTTCGCTCACAATTTTAGAAGATGAATGACATCAGTTTAGAATATTGGATTAGTCTAGAAAAATTGTTTTAAAAGTCATATTCTTCTTTACAACGAAATTATAATTACAGAAATCAGCAACAATGCATGTGCCTCAATTCTAAAGCCATGACTTTAAATTGCATATAAACAAATAAAGCCTTTAATTACAAGTAATGCGAGGACTTGGCATATTAATTATGCAAACTAACATGATAAGCTTAGGAAATTCTCTGCTGTGTAAGGCTGCGTAAAAAGGCAGAAGGTATTGAGCACTTAACAGTTATTTTTAGAAGTCTAACTCCCAACTTAAAGCTCTTATCCTCTGATGCACATTCAGTGTATTCTTAGTACACAGGGCTTCTTTCTGTGTCAGAGTTCTCCCTCTGAGGGAATATTCCGCTCTGACTTCTAAATCCACATAAGCCTTATACAAATGTAAAGTTTTACAATGTGTGAATTCCATGATCTCACATCCAACTTTAGAGAAAATTCAAATGTCCCACAGTACTTAAGAGAGGCAAAACATAACTTCTTAGATCAATAGAATCAAGCAAATATCATTTTGCTAGTACTTAGGTTAAATCCCAGGAGTCTCACTTGTCTCTGATAAATCAATTCTCTACCCACAGAATATTTGGATGTGTATGTGTTGGTGTATGTATGTGTGTCAGGGAGAGAAAGAGAGAAATTTCTTTTCAAGGCCCAGATTATCTTCTCTCAGCCATTTCTGAATTCAGATGTAGACTGACTTGGAAATATGTATCAAACATGTACAGAAAGAAGAATATTTGAAAAAATGTCTTAGTCTCTCTCTCCTCTCCTCTCTCTTTCTCTCCCCTCTTTAACTTTTGCCTTTTAACTCTACCAGATTTCAAGACTAGCAAAATGATAATTTAAGGTATAATTCCTATTTCTGATGAGCTTCTTTCAATTGCTGAAAATTGGAAATACATGAACAGATGTTCTATATTCAACTATGGCAGTATTATCCAAAGAAAATAAAGTGAAGCAGGTTACTACAAAATTTTAGTGTATTACATTTGAAATCATGCTAATGAGGATATTCTAGCTGGGATATTCTAGGATTTCTTATGACACAGAGGAGAAAACTAAGGTTATCTTGCTTCTAAGAAAAGAGTACTTTTTCATAGCCTTTCTGCTTAATAGCAATTAATAGAAAGGAAAATGTTATTCATCTAAAATTCTAACCCATTTATGAGATATTATTTTTCAGGAATATAGTTGCAATGGAAAAGATAATCAAATATATCAGAAATTCAGTGTTTTCAAAGTCTTCAACAGAATTTGTATTTGCTTGCAATTATAATATTACCTAATGCCAATACTTCCCATAATTCTGACTACTTTGGGTATGAGACATAAGTATTGATGTTTTTCTGAAGGGAGTATACCACTTACTGAAATTCCTACAGAAGAACCATAGCATCTTAATCAGGCAGAACGCCAAGTTTACCACACTTTGGCAGGCCAACCTCAAGGAATACATCCAGATGAGTCATAAAAATGTGACTTGCCTTCACTTCCTCTGATGCAGAAGGAAACAGCACTATGGCTTACTGGCAAAGCTAGAGAAAACCTTAATAATTAATAGCATACATTTCTCAGTCAACAGGGACTGTTCAGGAAAGGAAGCAAACATTCAAAGCTTAATGATTTCTCTTGTGCATTACTTCTGTGACTCATGTCAGATTTTCCCAAGCTAGTTCTAAAGTGATTTATCTGCTTCAATGAGTCAGTAGTTTTTCATCTTCACATTTTTTTTTTAGGTACTAGCGACGAAGTTTAACAAAATCATCTGTGTATGCAGGTATGGGTATATGTGTATGTCTACCCCATGCTGGCCTAAAAATTGTGTTTCATAGCAGTCTTCTTTAGGTACAACCCACATACTGCCCCTGGTAGCGCTGTGCCCCAGAGCTCTGTGGGCAGTGAAGCCTGAAACAGCAGGGAGCCTCAGGGAGATGCTGTAATCACACTGCATATAAGGTTTTGGGTGGGTACCCAATCCTCTAATCAGAGACAAATAATCAGAGAAGAGCATATTCAGAAATCTCACCTATCTTCTTCTGAGAGTCTTGAGATTTTCTCTACTGACTCTCTTTCTCTATTTTAGGTAAGAAAGTAAAGTCAGTAACGATGTCTTTGGAAGGCCATTGTTATAATGCTTCTGCCTTGCCTTTAAGTCAATATCCAAACATCCTGCCACAGTCCAAAGATTTCATTGTTGGGCCAACAGGGTTTGGAGTTGGATCTCAGGAGGCTGGGAATGGACAAGCACAAGGTAACACAGGATGGAGAAAGCATGATCATCCCAAGACAAATTCTTTAATGAAAGACAAGGATCAAATGCTATGAAATTGGTAAAATTGAAAGCAAATGACAGAACAAGGATTTTCTGATTGAAAGGAGACAAGGTTGGAGTCAATGTACATTGAGTAGAGAAGATGGCATGCAAGCAGATTGCTACTGATTTGGATATCTTGGCTTGCTTTTATGCATCATTGGAAATACAGCGTGTGGTCAAAATAGGGAGGGCTGAAATGGTTCATTTTATCCTCTATTCTATTACAATGAAGCCACATGCCAGGAAGGGAAGCCAACCTGGAAGGTTCCCAAATAATGAAAAATCAGATAGAAATGTTCACGGAAACTGAGTAGAAAATAGCTAATTCATAAGGGCATAAAAAGAAAAAAAACAACCAGAGAACTGATTTTTCCCAGTGAAGATGAGATCCAAGAGAATAGCAAAAGAAGGGAGGAATAAAATCTTTTAATTTTAGTTATTTCTATAAATGTACGTGACATCAATACTGTTGATATAAAAGACTTTCACCAGAAGAGGTCAATGTCCTCACATTCTTTGTAAACCATTTGGTTCCATGAAAGTATAAATTTTGCCTTACTGTTTTTATTGGTTGGCACTACACATTGACAATGACATGGCTGCTTTAGGATCCCAGTTACACATGGCAATTTGAGGATATTCAGATTGGCTCCAGATTATGTGTTTTCTTCATAGTTTGTTAGTCGAACTACACAGGAGCAAATTGTATATCCACAAAGAGTCAGTTGTTCATAAAGTTTATCTACACAACTTTCAGAGTTAGAAGGAAAAGGAAAAATATTTAGTATTCAAAGTGATACTATAATCACTGAAGTAAGCAGTGCCAGAAAAATTCTGTTTGTGATCTTGGTACCTGTAGCCATATAGGAAAATGTTTATTTCAGAATGCACTAAGAAACTTCTAAAGAAAATACTGATAACTCAATAAGGCATTTTCAAACACAGTAGTCTACTAATTATTCTAATAAAATAGATTAATGATAAAATATCTTTTCCAGGAAACTAAAAGGCCAACAATATCACTGTGAACATGCAAAGAAGGGATTAAAACTAATCTTAGAGCGGTATTCATGTATTTCAAAGTCCAACATGTTGTTCCCAAAGTGTAAGAACAACTAAATATCTAAAACTTGTAAATTCCACATGTTAGGGAGAAAGAATGAATAACGTCTAGAATTCAGTAGCACAATAGGGTAACTGTAGTTAACAATAATATATATTTTAAACTAAAAGAGTAGAGTAAGAATGCTCCTAATACAAAGAAATGATGAGTACTTGAGGTGATGGACACCCCACTATCCCAATGTGATCATTGTACATGGTGTGCCTGTATCTACCCATCACATGTACCTCACAATTATGCACAATTATAATGTAACCATAATAGTTCAAAAAATTTTTTTAAAGAAAAAAATAAACAAACCTTCATAGCCAATTCTCCATTATTGCCCTATCACAATCAAAATTTAAAGGAATTAGCAGGCCTCTGAGCTACCAAGCACTAGATTAAGTAGGAGATGTTTTTGTACAGTCTAACTCACATTGAGTGCACTAGCACAGGTCTTACTCCAGTCACCAACTTAGATATGTGTTAGTCTCATCTCCCTCCTCTATCTTTCCCTTTCCAGAAAAAACAAACAAACAAACAAACAAAAGCAACAAACTAAAAATAAAGCTGGTCTAGTCCCAGGAGGACAGAGTTGAATATGATTCATCAAAATAAGACAGACCACACTCTCCTGACATCTAGTCCTATCTATTTATTGGGATGGATTTACCTTTACTTAGCAGTAGAAAGAGGTCCCAATTTGTGTGTCCAAAATGAACTCATCTAAACTGAGTCTACCACCAATAAAATCCACTGTCCTTCAATCCCCAAAGGTACTTGACTGACTCCATGTCTTGCTCTCCTTCGCTCTACTGGGTAGGTACAAAGCTTCTAGTCAGAAGAGGGACTAAGCACAATCTGCTTCCATTTTACCACCCAAATACCAAATAGTCATCAGGCTAAAAGTCTTGAAAGTATGTATTAATCACAAAATAGCCAATAAAGCACATGCGGCAATTAAAAAGAATGTTTCTTTTGTTCTCTTTATCATTCTTTATCATACCCAGATTCCCATTCCCTTCCTAGCACAATAATATTGGTCACTTCTGTTATCATATATTTACAATTTGGAAGATGGCTTGGCATCCTTAATAACTGTGCATATTGTTTGTGCATTTATTCTTTGATTGTGACCCTTAATAACTCTGAGATCAGTTGTTTTCCTTCCAAATTTTTCTTGGAATAAAATTAAATTTCTGTAATCAACACTATGTCATAACTAGATATTATCATCCTGTCATGTCTTGAAGCAATATTAACCTGACCCATCTGTTCTTTCACCAAACTTGGACTTTGATTCTTCTCTTTTTATTGCTAGAACATATAAGGTTCTTTTTATTGTTAATTTATTTTTCTTTTGCAAAGAAAAATGTAGCTCCTCTTCATTCCTATGAAAAATGCTTTATTTTTCACATTTTTCTCATCTAGATTATTATAAATTTTAACACAAAATTCAAAAATTTACTACCTCCAGTTTAATTTCCTTCAAGTTCATTCTTTAGAGCATCCAGCAATGAAGTCAAAGCATCCCACCTTTATGTTTAATGTTTTCTTATAACCTTAACAGTATGAACCACAAATTCATGGCCACAAGAGAGAAACACAAAATTAAATTCAAGTGGGGCAGAGATGGAGGAGGGAAAGGGAAGAGGAGAGGCTGAAGGGGAACTGGTAAGTTCTCACGTAATGGGCACAATGTAATTAAATGTATACAGCCCACCTCCTGGGTAAATGGCTACTGCAACTTGGACTTTGCCTACCAAATGCAAACATGTAACCTAATCATGTGTGCTCTCATATTGATCTGAAATAATGAATAAATAAACAAATCTATAGAATTTTCATTAAGTCCAACCTACAATGGAAATCACAAAAAAAAAAATAGCCGTGATGTAGCAGCTCCTGCCTCTCTATTCAGCAATAGACCTCAACTTTCCTAACCTCCATACAAAATTCCAGACTGTACACTTGCAGCTCTCCAAACGAGCCTATTTACCCTGTGACATGCTCTGACATAGGTGGTTTTCTCTGACCCAATGTGCTTTGTGGTCACTTTCCTCTTTGCCTGGACATTTCTATCAGTCTTCTAGAATGTAGCTCATTTTGTGACATCTCAAGGATCCATCTTAGTTCCTCTAATTCAGCCTTCCCATACATAAATGGTCCCTTCTTATCTCTGTGGGCCCAAAGCTTGTGTTCAATTTGTCATGTGATTTCACTGTACTGTTTATTTTTTTTTGACTTTACTGGTGCAAACAAATCTCCCTAAGGCAGAGACCATAGCCTAACCATCTTGTATCCGAACATGTAGTAGAGTGATCTAGGAAAAATGTTTGACTTAAGAGTAAACAAGTATTATCATGTTCAGTAAGATTGCCAAAAGTACTCTGAATTATGTTGGAAGTTGAAAAGCCGGATGCCTTCATCTTAACTCCCATGATCATATCAATGTATACAGTTATGATTTAATAAAAAAAAAAAAGAAAAAGAAAACCAATATCTCTCATTAAGATTCAGAATATCATCCCGTCATGTCTTGAAGCAGTGGTTGATATTAACCTGACCCATCCATTCCTTCACCAATCTTGGACTTTGATTCTTCTCTTTTTATTGCTAGAGCATATAAGGTTCTTTTTGTTGTTATTTTATTTTGCTCTTGCAAAGAGCGATTGAAATGTGAATTCTAAATTTAATGAAATTAAACAGATGCCTTTAGCAGTCTGATCAATTTTTCCCATTAATATATGTGCTGCAGGATACCATAAACAACTCAGTATTAACTTAAATGCTGATATAAAAATTGAAAGAATGCAAAAGATTTCAAATTTATTAAGTAATCTTTTCCTCATGAATGCTTTATCAGGGAATTAGGATAACCGGCTAATTTTCAGGCGTACGTTCTTTTATTTCTAATACTTGATGTGCTCCCAGGAGGAAGGCGAATGTCCTTTCATAATGATATGTTTATGCTTTTCTGAACTCAAAGTGCCGAGAGTTAAACTGTGAAACACCACTATAATAATGCAAATATTATCCTTGATGTATTTTCTTCAGAATGCAAATATAGAACACACACAATATATATAATTTGACAAGCTACCTAACAGAAGTTGCTTTTGGTTCCTTTAGATGACAATAACAAACTTAGAGTTTAAAAAGTGTGGTCATGCCTCCAAATGCCAGTTTCATTTCTAAAATTTTGAAATGTGACTAGCCTGGGAATGCAGGGCTTACAGATCTGATGCGAAGTGGATGAAGGAGCACGTATAAACAGGTAGCGTTACTTCTATGCGATTGTTGTTTCAATGTCAGATGATTCTGGCACATGAGAAACAAAATAAAAACAAAAGTATGTTTTGCTTACCAAAACATCATTCATCAGATAAGATTGCTCTCAAGATGCTTTAATTTTCTTCTTAGGGTAGAGAATAACGGTGCCATAGGATTCCCCATAAATGAATAAGCCACAATTTTTGATAAGTGGGGGACACTGAATATCATTTTTCCCTTATGAGTTGCCACTTATTTCCAACAAATTAAAAAAGGGCAAGAGCCATGCACATATTTCAAAACTTTTCTCTTTTTAAGAAAATCTTCTTGTCTAATCTTAAAATTTTCTGGGCTTCCTAGAATCATTCCTAATGCCTAAACAAAATCACAAAGAATGCACTGAGATACACTAAAGTGCTTTGCCAACAACCCTTAACTGTAATATTTTATGTAGACTCAAAGCTCAGTGGTAACGAGACTATTCAGATGTGCTTTCTCTTAGAGCAGGGTCTTGATTCTTCTCTTTTTACTGCTAGAGCATATAAGGTTCTTTTTCCATAGCGTGCAGTCATTAAACATTAGTTAATTGTCTATTTTTGGTGGATGACCCTATATATTAATTAGCCATATATATTGCTAGATTTGCAACCAAGTAAACAAATGACCACTAACAAATTTCCTTTTCTGCCTACTATGTTAATGTAATAGTTCTGCAATGTTTTAATATGCAAAAAAAACCCAAACCCAGAAATTATCAGGGAAACTGTCTTTTGTACTACATTAGGTCAAGGTCAGGTTTAAGGATGAAATCTATAATTTGTGCTTATAAGATCCTGTATTATTTGACCTTTACACACTGCTTTTCCATAGCTATTGCAGAGAAAGTAATCATGTTGTTTCCAGTTTCATTTCTAAAATAAATGCAAGGTCATTTCCCCCAGCAGGTGACTGGGAAGAATATAGTACAATATTCTTAATTGTGACACCCAATGTAAGAATTTTTTCAGACCTTTCAATGTACTCAAAGATGTAAATAAATAAAACAATAAGTTATCCATAGTCAGCTATGATCAATTTAATTTGGTCAAGCAGACAAAAGCAGCTTCCTTTAATAAGAGCTATCCAGCGTCTCACTAATGTAGATGGAAAAAAAATCAAGGTCATGCTCAAGGTATATGACTTCATGGTGGAAAATTTCAATCCTCCAAATGCCTTCCAGAAAAGAAACTAAGAGCTGGTGAAACAACAACTGTCAGACAGATTTCAAAATCTCGTATAGACCACTGGACAAATAAGATACAAAAAAACTAGCAATTCTAAATATACTGAGGTGCATGTTCTTACAAAGTAAGGTTGACAAGATTGGAGTTGGGCATGGAACATCTCCTATTAAAATAGCATACAGAATTATGACTGCACAAGTCTGAATTTGGAAAAGTGAGTTCCTCAAAATAGTAAAGTGCAGTTTTCTGTGAATTGCATCTTAGAAAAAAATGTCAACAATTTTATGAATAGATACAAATGCATTTTCCCAATTTATCTTTTAATCTTGTCTTACCAGATTTGGCATGATAAGAGGAAAAAGTGATTACAATGTACTCTGTTGAAATGCAAGCAAAGAAAGGTGAGAAACCATATTTATTAAACTACATTTATTGAACAATGTATGCAAACATAAGGAATAAAGGTATGTTTGTCCCCATTATACGTGCTTCTATTCTTTCCTCTCTCTTTTACATCGATAGATCCAGTTATAAATACCGATGTGATTGTTTGCCTGCGTGTGTGTGTTTGTGCACATATGATAGGAGACTGTTTGCTTTCATTAAATTGATAGGCAAAACAATCTATGACAGAGCTCTTCTGTGCTAACGAATAACGCTGATAGTATTAATAGGCTTCTAATTTTACATGCAGCTTTTAAAGTCAAACAATCTGATCTTTCCTAAATGACATTATTGTAGAAAAAGGGTCTTGTTTTTAGGCTGCAAACCCATGAGGAAAATAATGGCATATTTCCTGTGAGAATCTGATACTGCTATATAAATATAACTGTCAACATCTGGGTACTAAGCTTAACACAGATGTGGAAAGGGAAAGGAAATACAATTGTGAAAATGGAAGCCAACACTACGCTTAAAGATATCAGCCATCTGGGAATTGTTTCTGAGCAGAAGATACAAATCTATGAGCCAGCTTGCCTATGGAAAGTTCTAATTCTTCTCTTTAAGAATATTTTTAAATTTTTTTTTAATGTTGGGGATTCATTGAGGGTACAAGAAACCAGATTACACTGATTGCATTTGTTAGGTAAAGTCCATTATAGAATTGTGTCTTTTCCCCCAAATATGTGTCACACACCGTGACCCCACTCCCCTCCTTTATTCCCTCTCTCCACTCTCCCCTTCCCCTACCCCCTATCGTGTACGAGGTCATTAATTGTCTTCATATCAAAACTGAATACATAGGATTCATGCTTCTCCATTCTTGTGATGTTTTACTGAGAATAATGTGTTCCACTTCCATTCAGGTTAATACAAAGGATGTAAAGTTTCCATCTTTTTTAATGGCTGAATAGTATTCCATGGTATACATATACCACAGCTTGTTAATCCATTCCTGGTGTAAGAACCAGGACTGAGGGGCTTGCAGAGACAAAGTAGCGGGTTTTTTGAAAGATACAAGTAGAGGCTAGCTCCAAATACTGTACCTTGGAAACTAAGAAAAGCACAAACACAGGAAGGTCGTTCTGTGACCTTTTCTCACCTTTCTGTGTGAGCTGACCAGAATTCTCTGACCAATTTTTTCTGAAAATAGGTCATAAGATTTTAGATATAACAGGTGTTTTGTCTTATACTGCAGAAAAGGAATAAAAATACAGATCCACCAAGAGGAATCTGAGCAAACAGGTCTTGCCACTCTTCCCTTAGTTTATTACCATTAATCATACCGGACCTGCTCCTGTCCAATGATACTTCTGTACACCTGTCCACTCTTGATCAAACCTAAGCCTAAACATACAGTTTTCCCTGTCTCTCGGGTCTTTATTCCAAAGATTTCTATGAAACTTCGGTTAAATACATTTGTAATACTTTTCTTTTGTTAATTTGTCTTTTGTTATAGGTGTTCTAATCACAAGCCTTGTAATGGGTAAGAAAAAATGTTATTTGTTCTCTTTTGCATGATAAGATGTTTTCTTTTGCATGATTGCATGTTCTCTTTTGCAATCACTCTCATGACCTGTCTAAACCTAGTCACCTCTTGAAGGCCAAACCTCCAAAAACTATTCCATTGGAGAATGGGACCTTGACATGAATTTTGAGAAGACACAAATATTCAGTTATAGCAAATGTCAATTTTCATGCTCTCTGCCTTGTCACTTTCAAACACCTATGCATCTAAAGCAAGGCAAACTTGCTAAACATTTAGTATCTAAATATTTTTAGGCTCATTTTTCTAAACTAAACAAACCTTTCCAGAAACCTCCCGGGGTCAGCAGATTTTTTTCTCTTACCACACTGCATCCTTTCAGAAAAAAATTGTGTCAATCAGTGATCCCAACTCATTTACATCTCTCCAACTCTCAAAGTCGGAGCCTCCTTTACACAACTGTGATGTCAACGGGAAGAAACATGAAGCTCCTGGAGTGAAACAGGCATTGATTATTGCACATGGTTTAAAGGAAAGAGACACGAACATCTCCTAAAATCCACTCCTTCAGCCAAACATTCGAGACCCCACATTATCAGGACCCAGCTTCTGCTTTGATCTTTCTACCTTTCTTTATTTCAAGCTCCCTGCCCAGCACTTCCACCATACCTAGACACCTCCTAACTACGAAAAACCCTTCCACAGCACACATATAGATTATGTGAGGACTTATTTTACTTATCCGTGGTGGTGAATATTACAAAAATTATGCACAGACCTTTTGTTTTTGGTTTTGTTTTTTGGCTCCTCCGTTTTCGTTAGTGTTTGTCTATTTAATATGTGGCCCAAGACAACTCTTCCTTTCCAAGATGGCACAGAGAAGCTGAAAGGCTGGACAAGCTGCCTGCATGAGAATTTCCCCCAAGGACTATTTTTACATATCTGGAAATCTCTCATCTTTCTACGGATTCTAATCATATTCCGCTCTGACAAGTCAGCTCAATTTTTACCACTCCCTTGAAACTATTTCCTTAGGACTGCTATAAAAACTTCTCATGTGTGTAAAGTTTATTTGCTGTGCAATATCTGTACCAATATTCCTTGCACTTGCCTCACCTCTGTGCTACCAGGCGGGACTTATCATAGTACCTGGCACATGGCAGAGGCTTAATAAAGACTTTCTGAATGTTTCAACTTCACAATAGCTTCAACTGCTCTCCTGGAATTTTCTTTTATTTGTGTATTTTCTCATTTTCTTAGCTAAACTGCTTTGAGACAAATAGCTATGTCTATCATATACTTACTTTGCCTGATCTTGCCAAGTTCATTCCTTGTGCTACGTTTAAAATACTCCATAAAACTGATAACTTTAGAGAAATAAGAACATTAAAGTTGTGACAATATATTAATTACCTTTCTTTTAAAAATGCATCAAGAAACCAGGTACTGATGACTTCTGAGTAAGGTTATATAAGGTACAGAATCAAAAGTTAGGAAAAACATGCTTCATAAGCCAAAATGTTCCAAATTTTTTGGAAAAATATTTTCACTAATAACAGGGCACAAAATGAAATATAAAATTATAAATATTATTAAATTATTTCCTAAATAAATTTCAGGTTATGTTTTCTTTTATAAACTTCAAATAGGTAAACACTAGTATACATATTTTCACTGTTTATTGTTGACAATGTTGAAAATTTATTCAGAATATGGAGCTGCATTCTCAGTATTTTAGGTCTTTGTTAATAAATACATTTATTCCAATTAAATAAATAACTCAGCAGAAGAATAAGGTTTATTGCTACTATCGCTCCTAAAAAATTTTTTTTCTGATACTGTGCATATATATGTATATAGACACAAATGTATAGCTTACGTTTTACACATAAATAATCACCTGTAACATCTCTAATTATAAAAATATTTAGATACCTTAACATCATCTAATTATAATTATAATTATTTTGGGTCTAGGGGTCATTTCTTATAATACTCACTAACAGTCCATGGCCTGGGTGGTTAGCATTGTAATATAATGAAATCAGGGGTGATGGCATGATGTTTATTGGAATTACCTAGCGTATAATGCCTGGCACACAGTAAATAATTAGCAAAAAGAGATGAGTGGTAGTTTGCGATTTTTTTACCGATCTTTTAAACTAGCCCTTCATTACAAAGCATAATATTGTAAGGATGAATTCAATTTCCGTGGTAGATGCTCACAATTAATGGCTGTGCCTTCTTACCGTGCATCACCCAATGAAATATTTACACAATTTACACGCACATAATTCTTGTTAAGCCACCAGTGCAGCATTTCACTTAATACTAAGAAATCCATGTACAGTATCATTTGATAAACTCAAAAATCATTCATTAAATCCTTGGACATAAATTACATAATTGCATGAAATAATTACAGCAGAATTCCTGCCAACATATCACTAATCACATCAAAGTGCTAAATCATACTTTCAAGCACCACAGAGTAATTGAGTAATTTTAACTGATAACATGGTAGAGGATATTTCACATGACGATGGTAGTGATGGGAAGAGAGGGCAGAAAGAATGATGATTTACTGAAAGGAATAATCTAATTCCTGGTAAATGAGAACAAAGAAACAACTACCACGTAAAAGACTAAGTAGCAGAGCAGTGAGAGATGACAAGTCTGAGACATTTGGGGAAGAACTTTGAATTAATTTCATGTTGTAGATTTTGAAATGAACTGGAGAACTATAAAGAGATCACTGGGGTGGCGCCTGTGGCTCAGTCGGTAAGGCGCCGGCCCCGTATACCGAGGGTGGCGGGTTCAAACTCTGCCCCGGCCAAACTGCAACCAAAAAATAGCCGGGCGTTGTGGCGGGTGCCTGTAGTCCCAGCTACTCGGAGGCCGAGGCATAAGCCCAGAGTTGGAGGTTGCTGTGAGCTGTGTGAGGCCACGGCACTCTACCGAGGGCCATAAAATGAGACTCTGTCTCTACAAAAAAAAGAGATCATTGGAATTCTCGACTAGAGATGTACTGTGAGTGATTTTTATTTATTGATCAAGAGATTCTACTGGCAGGAGAGTGTGATATGGGATCAAGTCAGGCGAGAAGAAAGACTTACTGGCAGATTTACTAGGAGAGCTTATTTGTGGCCTAAATATGAAATAATGATGACCTGAAAAGACAGATGTTTGGGAATGGCAGAAGAAAATACACAAGGATATAACAAATTATTTAATAGAACTCAAAGATGTGGAAGCAGAATGGAGTGGTGAATAGTCTTGCCGTAATTCAGTAGGAACAAGAAAAGTAGGTATTTAGGTCCCTAAGGCAAACAAGATTCCTTTATACCCTCTTCTCATCTAAAGAAAGGCTTCATCTCTCCCTGCAGCTGATTTATTTAACTGTGCAAATAGGTAGAATTTGTTTAAATAAATTGTGATGGATGGAACAAATGTGATTCTTACATTGCAATAATGATAAGTATTCTGAATGCCTTCTTGCTCTTTTAAGAGTGTTTGGAACACAGCAAAAAAAGAGAGATTATGGAGCTAACGTGAATGGTCCATAATAGAAATTCCTTCCTTCTGTTCACAGGAGTGCTAATTTAAAACAGAAGGGGTACCCTGAGGAGAATTCAGAGGAACTCATGTCTACTCACTAGAATATGCAAACTCCAAGCATGTTTCACGTGTTTATGTATTTAATTATAGTAAGAAAAGAAGTTAACATTTCTCCTCCAATTGCCTGCTAAACTAACGAGAAAATATTTTAAACTATAGTGCAGATAAAATGAATGTGTAATCTGAATTCATAATATAACAAAAAGTTAGTAGTTTATATGTCTACAATATGAAAGACATATCCCACAGCCTTGTTGCACTTCATATTATATGACTATAATTGTTGTTACAATAATATATAATAGGCATTATATAAATTATAACTCCTATCATATGGCTCTAATATAAAAAGCATATTCAAGTAGTCTTGCTATATTTAAAATGAAATAGGGTTAAATTCATTCTGCATACTACTATTTTCTATAAGTTGACTGTTACATATCATACTGATATTGGTCAGCTCCATTTTACTTAAAATATTTTCTTCCTAAGGTAGTTTTTACAGCTGCCTATTTCTAAGATCCCAAGATATCAGGGGCTAAATGTTCAACAGTTTTCTACTCTTAAATGTCAAAGACAAAACAGAAAAAAGCAAAACACAACAAAACAAAAACACTAGTAGCTATCCCCCGCAATGCCAGAATGTAATTTACTGGAATATTTTTAAAACTTCTTTTGGTAACAAGTGGTCTCAAACTCAGGTTAGTTTTTTACAACAAAACTAAACAAAAAGTTGTCAACCATTTCTGTGTATAGAGTTAACATTTAAGCCTGTAACCGCTCTGCTGAGAGAAATTATTTCACCTCTTTCTAAAGCATCAGAATACTTAGGTTTGCTAAAAATCTGTCCCTATTCTCTTCTGATAAAATTCCTAGTTTATCCTACAAATTAGTTCAAAGGCAGTCAGGTATTTTGTTGGATTTGACCAAGGTCTAGATTCTAAGACATTATTTGTGAGGAAAAGTTATCATTATAACGATTCAGTTATTAGTATTGAAATGATGTAACACTTCTAAGATATAGCTACACATACCAAATGTATTGATCCACTAAATTGCTTTAATTTGTACTTGTCCTTATTTAATACAAGTATTGATAAGATTTTTACAATTAAACAAAGCATAAAATATTTTTATGTCACATAGAGTACACGGGAGTATTTCAGGACCTTGTTCAACTTGGCTCTAGAAACATATGCTATTTTGCTGAGAGAGGTGGTTCTTTGATTACCCTCCATTTTCAAAATTTCAAAGCACTAAATAATAGAGAACATTATGTCTTGGGCACAAAAAATTTGTAGTATAGTGGAAAAAGGGCATATTAGGGAGTGAAGTGATCCATAAGTAAAATTTTTGCTTTCTGTTTCCTGAGCTGTTTTATATCGGGCAGGAAACTTAATCTCTCTGAACCTGAATTTTCCACTTTTCTGTTATGTATCTGTTGATAAAACTTGTAGAACCATTA
Organism: Nycticebus coucang; assembly: GCF_027406575.1. NCBI lineage: Eukaryota > Metazoa > Chordata > Mammalia > Primates > Lorisidae > Nycticebus > Nycticebus coucang. The sequence continues at coordinate 158,084,717 of NC_069780.1, read as the reverse complement.
AAAAAATTAAATGAGATAATGAATGCAACACCCTTGGCATATAGTAGAAATACCATTGGTAAATACTTTTAAAAAGCATTCTACATAATAATTGTGTTAAAAAAACGTTAACATTGTACAATTTCATTTTGCGAGATGATTTTAGTCAGTTTTGAATTTTCCGCTTTGAGTTCAATTCTTCTGTTAGTGATAATGAGTTTGGATTTTCTATTACTTAAAATCTTGATTAAACATGTCAAGAGTCATTTAGGTCCTTGATTTTCTTGTTTCTCTACCATGATGCCCGCTTTCCAATTACTTTAATGCTGATGTGAAGCAGAGAAAAATCATTCATTTAAAAAAATATTCCAGTCACTCTAATTTACCATGTACACTTACAAATTTGTAAAAATGAATTATATTAGTATACTTTACACTACACTGTAAGTGTTTAATAGCTAATTTATATACAGATTAAATTCTTAACTTTGACTTACTAGCAAGAAAGGCAATTGCACATTTTTATATTAAATTTTTAGTACAACTTATAATTATCTTCCACAAATTATTAAATTAATGCATTAGTACCATGGAGCATTTGAAAATCAAATTTGAGCTGAAAACAATATAGCAGTTAGAAAGAAAAGCTTTAATGGGTTACAGTTCATCAAAATTGAGAAAGAAAAAGCTGAATTAGAAATAAAATGATGCACTGGACCTGCGGTGCATCTTACAAGGGTACATGTGAAACTTAGTAAATGTAGAATATAAATGTCTTAACACAATAACTAGAAAATGCCAGGAAGGCTATGTTAACCAGTGTGATGAAAATGTGTCAAACGGTCTGTAAAACCAGTGTGTAGTGCCCCATGATCGCATTAAAGTACACAGCTATGATTTAATAAAAATATAAAAGAAACAAAATGATAGGAAACATTAAAACAAAACTAAATCAAATATTAATGTGATTATAAATATATATTATGCATAGTATAGTATAACACTTCTTATATGATCTGAAAAGAGAATATAGAAGTAAATGGAGGCTGGAAAGAAAGATGTGGAAATAGAATATTCTGTACCTGGGTAGAAAATACCTTATTATAGAAAATGATAATAATAATCACCAGGAAGTAGTGAGAAATTATTTTGACCTAAGTAAGTATTGTAAGGGCTTTAAACACATTCTCATGTGGCCCTCAGAGTAACCTTAAGAGGTATGAATAACACTTATCTTTACAGATGATGGAACTGATGCTCAAGGAGGTTAATTAGCACTCCAAGGATCATAGAGATTGTAAGACATGATGGCAATTATAATCTCAAGATTTTGTCCCACTAGCCACCTGTTCTAATTATATATTATAAAATGACAAGCTAGTCCAAAACTTAGCATCTTAAAATCAAAACAATCATTTACTTTGTTCAGGATTCTGAAATTTGGGGCTCAGCAAGAATGACTCATCTCTGATCTGTGCAGTTTCATATGGGGCTTTGCAACTGGACCTAGTTAAACTAATTCCAAGATGTCTTACTCACTTAACTGACAAGTTAGTGCTGTTTGTACAATCTTGAGCTGGAGCTAAGGGTTGGGAAGGGAGAGCTCATTGGTTTGGGGAGGGGGAAATGTGAAGACATGAGTTGCATGAGAACAAAGGGGAAAAATAATATAATGAATTAATTGTTTGAATTTCCCAGTAGGCTTGAAGAAATAGAGAGAACACACAGCAAAGTTATGAAGTGGAGGCCAGGAAGTGAGATGTTTGTAGTTCAGATTCTGGAGGGGATATAGAATTGGTAATGAAAATTTCTGGGTGAAGACCTTAAGAGTGAGTGGTTGTGGCAGAGTAGATGACAGATCATTGAAGGGGATAAGTTCTAGGTGCTGAAAGAGTCATCTATTTTGACATTGAAATCTGTAAGAAAACTAATAGGAGTAGCAGTGGACATAGTAACAACAAGGCTGGGGCTGAGCCCTTTAAGGAACTGAGGAAAATAACTTTTCCGGGTGACCGGGGAGGAGCAATGGGGGTAAAATGCAATAGGAGTGAAAGTTAATGGCACACTAATGTCATCAAAGCTTCTTTGGGAAAGAAGAGCAAGGTAATTGTCCATAAGCAGCAATATAAGAATTAAGCCATTCTAAGTTCAAAGACTCCAGGCATAACCAAATAAAAACACAAAATTAAAACCTCCCAACATATTTTATTTCTTGTAAATCCCTGGATAATGAAATGAGTGTAAAAGAACAAAACCCCCAAATTCATCAAATTTAGGCAAATTTAAATCACTAAAAAATAAATAACAATGATATTACCAAATATATGACTTAGACATAAAAAAAATTGCTGATTTCATCTCGAAAAGTAGTGTTTTAGTGGATTTTCTGTTTCCAGGTATTAAAACACAGCTGCTGCTGCTTTGTCTTCCTTCCTTCTCTTTTGTGGTGAGCACAGCAGAATGTGCACATTTTATGTGCTTTGCTGAAGGTTAAAAAGTTCAGAAAAATGCACCTTATCAGACTAGACAGTTTCCTTTCTTGAAGTGAGGCTAAAGTAGAAAACATACTTTTCCTTTCTTTTTTCTGTCTCCAAGACTTAGCACATTCCTAAAATATATGATAGGTGCTCAATTAATGTGCACTGAATGATCAGTCCACAAACATTCAATTGGTGAAATATCATGGAGAGGGAAGATACAAAACCTGTTGGTTTACGTTCAAACCTGAATGATGTGATCCAAGGGAGCAGGTTAATCCTGCCTGTTGTATTAGTTAAGCAAATGTCTCAGTGTCTGGGAAATACTAAAGCCAATTCCTCATTCCCTGCAAAGTATAACTAGCAGAGGTCATTCCATAGCAGGTGTCAGGCCACAACTCAGAGAGTGCTTTAAGGTATCTTCTGGAGAGAATATAAAGAAAGGAATTTTAAGTAGCTTCTGGAGGATTTATTGACCTAATATTTGAGGCTTGTGACACAAGGTAATGATCTACAGGTAAAGGGGTAGAATTTTCATTTTTATAAAAATGCACAGATTATGTGTTCCTAAATGTTAGTAGTACCACCAGAGAGACATTTGTGGTATTTTCTGTAAGGCTTACACAGTATTGTAACAGACATCCCTTTCAGCCTTCTGCAGCAAAACAAAGACTATTATTCATTGCAGGCTGGACAAAGTTTAATCAGTAAGAATCCAGAGGTAAAGTGTAAATAAGAATGCCAAAATATAGAAAACAGAAATTAAAGTAGATACAAAAAAAAAAGGAAGGGTTGACATTTTCAAAAATAAATTAAATGAGAGTTAGAATCATCGGTATCCAAGGTTGTAGACTAGAAAGCTATTTGGCCAAAGCCTGAGCAATGATGAAGCGTATGGATGAGTTGAAATTGCCAGGTGTATCACATTTTGGCACATAGAATATTGTACTGATTATATCTTATACTTGTAAGTATGGACTAAATTCCCAACAGGGTAAGCATTTCTATAGAGAATGTTTATTAATCTTTCAACAACACAAAGGATTGTGCTTCACTGGGTCTTTTAAAGCTACGAAAGAGAAAATACAGAATAATCAAAACTGGAGTTCTGTTTTCATGTTATATCATACCTGTGTTCTAAAAGAATTATAGTGCTCATCATCAAGCATAGCCAAGAGATTGCTAAAGAATGTTATAATCATAGATCATTTTTATTTCTTTTAAAATAGCACTTGCTACATTGCCTTTATGTTAAACATGGCCCCACAGAGTGATATAAGGGACATTGGAGACTCACAAGGTAATTTTGTCAGGTTAAATTTGTCAGAGGGTAAACAGGGGGCAAGGAAGTGGCTAAGGGTGGAGAGCAGGAACCAAATTATAGCTAGGAACCAAATTTCATCTAGGAACTGTACCCCCAAGGAACATACAGAGTAAAGAGATCCTGGTGACTTTGGACTCATTACCACCTAATTAGCATAACACAGCTGGAGATTCTATGTAACCCCAACCTGTCAATCACCCCAAAGGCAGGAACAAGACAGACCTAACAGAGGGGGTGAAAGAATGAGTATTTCATATCCATTGAGAGACGTAAAGATTTTACATACATTTTTGGTAACCTGAAATCTACTGATCAAAATTCTCAATAATACTTTCTTCTAACATTCCTTAAAAAAGAATCAACTCATACAAATATACAAATAAAGACCATGGAGATAAACTCATTCGACAACAGAAAATTAATAAGACAACACTATTCTTTAACACTATTCTTCATGCATTTTGAGATCTGCAACAATGAAATAACTACATCGTTCAAGAGTATGCATTTCAGAGTTGGGGTCTGCTCCATTGACCATCTCCCAAGTAACCAAATTGGAGTTTCTTGCTAATTAGAATCCAATTGCTCTGAAGACTCCATTATTTCAGATTTTTATCTGGACTTCTCAAATAATAGAATTATTTCATTTGTGCTGGAAAAAAATAGTTGGGGCTTCAGTTTTTCTGTATTTACAAATATTTAACAGACATACATATAAATACATGACTATAAGACTGTATAGACAGCACTTGTGTGCAATCTGCTTCATGGCTTCTGTGAATGTCACTGGGGACTACTCCTTATGGCACAGATTTGTTCATTCCCACAGCTTTGATTTCATGTTGGCAGTAGATTACTCAGAGGTTTAGGGTTTGTCCAATCAGCTTCTTACTAAGCTCAGTGCACAAAGCCAATAATGAATTATCTGCCCAAATCCTACCGACTTTATGAAATGCTACAGATGTTCTTAGCTCAAACATCTGTTGCTTAAGGCAGAGAGGAGATTCTTTACTTTACCATACCTGTGTTACTTGTGATATTGACTTATTTCATATGGAATTCAATGAATTCAAATATGGGTCTCTGTACAGAGGTCACTGCTTATGAAAGAATAATAATGAAATAGTTTTAATTTATTCATAAGCAAGTACAAAGAAGTAATTATGAACTAACAAGAGCTCCAAAGTAAAATAACTTCATTCAACTTCAATTGGCTATGGCAAGTAGCATATATATTTTATTAAATGGCTTCTACATAATAATTTTGCAATATTATAATATAATAGCTATACAGAGCATTTAATCTATTGGGTTTTTATACAATATTCTCAGCAACACTGGCAGAGTTTTTGAAGGACTCAGAGGGATCAAGCCTGGGATCTAGGGCCTATTTAATCTGAATCAGCTAGATTTTTATTCACATTTATTTATTTGATATATTGGTCTATACCTTTTGTTTGAAGAAAGAGTTCCATGGCTAACTTCTACTAGTTTAGTGCGCTTGTTTTATAAATGTGGCCACAGAAAGGAAGTCCTATTAACAAATTAAATAGTAGGAAAAACTTGGGTTAGAACCTTGTCTATCTAGCATTCTTCGTTCTATATAATGGTGCCATCTTGATGTCAAAACATCCCTGTTATAGGTCCTCATGGGCATAGCAAATCTGAACTGGTGTAGAGTCAGAATCAGATCATTTTCAAAAGAAATACCATTTTTTTGCTCATGTAAGTAGCAAGCAGGAATTACTTCAGCAAAGTTATACTTAATCACATCCATTAGGTAATGATTTAATACATACAAAATTTTAGAAATGAATAGTTGGGGCTTTCATGTTGATGGTTAAAAACGCAATCAATTCCATTGCGTTTTTAACCATCAACATGAATTAATGTAAATTTCCTATCAAGGTGATTATAAAAAACAAATTCTGAAAATTTTTTTACTTAAAATATTTTATTTTCTTCTTTACAAACAAAGGCTCTTTAATTTGCCTAGTAATACTTTCTTCATATTTAATGAAAAGGCAAATCAAATTAAAGGTTTTATTTCTATTTTTACTTGGTCCTTACTATATGCCAGGAACCCTGATGTGTGCACCTCACCTCATTTAATCTTAACCTACTCCAAATCATTCATTTTGAATCCCAATTTTATGAAGAGGAGGCTAGAGTCCTGTGTCATTAATATCACCCACTGTAAATGGGAGTGGTGAGATTGAACTCAGGTATGGGTCACTCCACGCCTCAAGAGCTTGTTAGTCACTAGCTAGTCCATGTCAGCATTTGGGACGTTATTGTCTTGCCTGTTAGGTAAGAAAGTCTAACCTGTTTTAATGGTTCTATCCAGTTTAACTTCAGCTTCATATACTTCAGGTGATTAAAATTGTATATGTTGGCAAGTTAATTTTTCACCAGCCCCCAATGGGCCCTGCTTTGTGCTATTCAAACCCTAACGTTATTCCCTCATACAGTACGACCAGGGTTGGTCTGTGTTATTGATAAGATATGGGATTCTATTATGTCACTTCAGAGATTAGGTCATGGTTTCTTGGGGTTCTTCCTCTCTTGTCACATGTGAGCAGCCTTATGTACAGTGACTGAAACCTCCTGCCAATAGATACGTGAAAAGCTGAGAGTAGAATGTCCAGCCCTGCAGGTGAAGTATCCCCAGCTCACTTTTGGACTGAAGAAGATTCTGCCAGGAGAAGCCCTGAGCTGGAAAAGTCTAGCTAAGTTACTCCCAATTCCTTATTCTCAGAAACTATTAGAAATAATATATATATTTTAGTTTTAAGCTGCTAAATTGGAGGGTAACCTGTTACACTGCAATAGATAACTTATGCACCTGTCATTACATCTTTTATTATTGTCAATGTAGCCAAAGAAGCTTCCAAGTATTTTCCTGCCAAAACCACTTACTTGTTGTGGACTTACTTAGACATTGGCTCACACTATTGCACTTTATCACTTGGTTATTCTAGGAAACAGTAAAATATCCCTTTCTTCTCTGTGTTTCATCGTGGTAGAGGTTCTTGCAGCATGGACAACTGGCTCTCTTTTAGCTTTCCATTTTATAGCAAATAGAACTCCAAATCCTGCCAGGGCTTGCAAGATCCTTTCTGCTTTGGCTGCTGTCAAGTATCTTTCCACATTATTTTTGCTCTCTCTCACTCCACTCCAGCTATTCCAGCCAGCTTTGCATTTGCTGTCCCTTCCTCTTGGCACAGTCTTCATCTAGATATTTGCATAACCCTTTTCTTCATCTCCTTGGGTTCTCTGCTTGAATGTCAATTTTTTTAGGAAAGCATATAAAACCCATTCTATCTTAAAAAGTTCTGCTGACCCAGGTCACGGTATCTGTCCTGTTACTTCATATTCCTTAATAACATTTATGTTGCCTGACATTTTGTAGCTATGACATTTTGTTTTCCTTGGAAAAATCAGACAAGCATGAGGGCAGTACTTTGTTCTATGATAAATCTATTTTCCTACTATCAGAGGGTGTAAGAATAAGAACCATTCAATAATAAATAAATAGAAAATGATGTATATATGTATAATTTTCTTATGTCTATGTATATAAGATACAAGGGATATTATCTTTGAAAAAATCCTTACCTCTCAACAGACTCTGCATGTTGAGTATGTGCTGTATTTCAGTATTATTACTGCTTCAGGGCAAATGAATTTTTTTCTCTTAGACAATAAAGAACTCTTTATTGTTGATTTCACATAGATTTAACTTCCCTTTCCCCCAGTTTTGCTCAGGGTCCTCCAAACAAATACAATTTCACAATTAAAAAATTCATAGAAAGAAGATGAGATAAATTGTCTATTATCTCTTTATCTCTGAGTAAAAAAAATACGCATTTTTAGCAAACTATAGCTTTAATTTTGCACAATTTGCCTGCAATGAAAATAATCAGCAATGATAAAGATGACTTTATTTTTGGTGAATTCAATTGTAAAATATACAATTTCTGACTCTCTTTCTATAAGTTAAACAATAACTCAATCTTTTCCTCTAATTGTGTTCCTAAATAAAATTGAACATGATTAATTTAATCTAAAAGAATATTTTGTTATAATTGTAAAGACTTTTTTTTTACTAGTAATAAAAGCAAATGTAATAAATATTTATAAGACAAAATATTAGTAGTTTGTGGAAGAAGAGCAACATAGTTTTAAGTTTTCCATCAGGGAGTTCATCGTGATCTGTCATAATGAGTGACATAAATTTTTGAACCCAATGCAGCTGCACAGTAAGAGACGCACTTCAAAGAGAAACACAGTGCAAAGCAAGGAGCCTATGTTTACTATTTGCATAATTGAAAAGAATTAAGTGTAAAAATTAAATCTCTTGCTCCATTTGGCTTAATTCCATTCTCCTCATTATGCTCTTTGTGCATTTTTATAATATTAAAATGTGCTTTACTCTTTTCTTAATACTTAAATGCTGTGTCAACTAATTAACTGAGTTATGGAAAAACCAAGTTAATTATTGGTGTATTACAATGTTTGTCTTCAATTTAAATAAACTTGTAAATGGATCTAAATTGGTCTTAAAAACATTATTTCAATAATAAAAATAGACTACAGTGAGTATTTACATTCAAAGAAGTTATCTCCTGGTCAGGAAATAGTTGCCCATAGAATCAAAAGATCTTAGTTTTTGGCACATAAACTTAAATTCTTTCTAAGAAAATATTATTGTTGTTTAGAATTTTCTCTTCAGTTAACATAGGCAATATTTCAATTATGGACACATATTGAGATTATAGTTACAAAAACCCTAAGTATTTTTCATGTCATTGGCTTAGTCTTATACTTTTCCTTTTTAAAAATTGATCTTGTTATAGGTCCTTATGTTTGCCATAAGATGATAGATTCAACTGGAATCACTTTATCCTCTTACACAGCAAAAGTTTTTTTTTTTTTTTTTTTTTAGAAAGAGTGTCTCTCTGTTGTCCTGGGTAGAGTGCCATGGTGTCAGTATAGCTCAGAGCAAGCTCAAACTCTTGGGCTCAAGCAATCCTCTTGCCTCAGCCTCCTGAGTAGCTGGGACTACAGCCATACACCACTACACTCAGTTAGTTTTTCCTGTTTTAGTAGAGACAGGGTGTCGCTCTTGCTCAGGCTGGTCTCAAACTCCTGAGCTTAAGGGATCCTCCCACCTCTCCCTCCCAGAGTGCTAGGATTACAGGTGTAAACCACTGCTCTGGCCAGCAAAATCTTCTTAAAGCTATTTTTTTTTTTATTTTGAATTGACTGTGTCTTTGATAACTTCAACCAAGTTATTATTAATATGTTGATAAGGATCTTAAATCTTAAAACAGAATCCTACAGATGTGCACTTAAATATATTCCTCTTTGTTGAAATCAATCTGTCAATCTGTACTTTGAGGTGTGGGGGCAGAAAACACTTACTCAACCAGCTACTAACTCATTCAATTCTATTGTCTGTTTAGTCAAAGCATTTCTTCAGGTATCACAGTCTTGTAGCAAGCCTTGTATAAGTGCATATGCTAGTCTAAGTTTGATCTCAAAAAGTGTGGTATACAAACTGGGCAAAGTTTTCAACAAGTTTTTTCCCTAGTGATATCTTATCCATGAAAAAGAGAGGAAAGAGAGAGAAAAGATAATTTGTCACAACCCGCTTTCATTAAACAAAGGCCTTCTCTATCCACACAAACACCATGTTTTCTCAGTGCTCACAGATAATTTATTTTATAATTTAGTGCAGTATTGCTTGGAATTAATATCAAATATATCAAGTTGCAATTTTCAGCCTCATTTTATTCCCTCTTTGAAAATCCATACATCATTTTCCTATGCCACAGAAAAACAGTTTTTCCACCACTTGCGTGGTTAATGAAAGAAAGAACCTATACAATTGGTCCACCATTTCTTCAGTAATACATCACCATTTTAAAGTACAATTCACATGGGCCAGGCAACTGAGTTCATGAAAAGTACCGAAGTATCAACCTGGATTTCAATTTCTTTAGACTTTATGTCAGTCTATTCAGTTTAAAATATTTCACTCAGATGGAAGGCCTTATTAAACAAGCCTGAAAGTATTCCATTTCCACTTCCTTGCCCTTGGTCCATTACTTGGTCTATTAGTTGGTCTTGCCCTTGGTCTATTACTAAATGTTATTAAGGTTTCTATCATCCTAAACGTCCTCTGCAACTCCCATAGCTTCAGACCATTTTGTCTGGACTTCTCTAGGTGGTCGGAAAATAAAAACATGGTTATTACATTGAAATTTCATTGGCTTCTTAGCCAGGTTTATACATTATAAACTTTGTCTTTCTATGCCTTTGGAATCTTACTATTTCTAGGTACATAGTATATTTACTTTTATTCCCAGCTACCTCAAATCATTTTTTTTGAAACACTAGGGTTATGTACAAATATACAGAGAAGTATTTTCAACTCTAGCTCACACACCACTACAACCACAAATAATGATCTTTGAGTATTGACCTGAGAAAGGCAATAAGAACTGTTCTATGCACTTGGCAGGTACAAGCTCTTTTGCTTACTTCAGAACTCTGTGTAGAAACTATGATTATTATCCCCACATTGTAGATAAGGAAATCAAGGTACAAAATAGTTAAGCCTCTTTTCCAAGGCCATACAGCTAGTATGAATAAGAGAACCAAGGGGAAACTAAACTAGTCAGTTTCCAGGCTTGATCATGTTTAACCCTTTAGCAACACCACTTCTCATTAGTTTAAGATTGCTTACATGGTTCCTTTCAGATTCTGAGTACTTAATCCTAACCAACAAATACTTCAATTTTGGTTGGAACAGGCATTCATCATTTCTGTTATCCCTTTTATTGCCAACCAGGCAAGGTAAGAACTCATCACTATTCTGCTTTAAGAATAGGAAGCATCCAATCTCTAATAGCCTTTCCTAGTTGTATGGCGTGCCACAAACCCTCCTCCATTTTGCTAGCTGAGATCTTCTAGCATGCCCTTAATTATATACCTCTTTATTAACGTTTTCTTTATATATCTTTATTTCAATCTTCTCCATCATGCTAGATTTTCATATGGATGTGTACCTCTTTGACATGCATGGTCTCCAATAGGTATGTCGATTTCTTTAAAAAAAGTATCTCAACCCTAAATTGTAAATCAACACATTTTATTATTTGCATTCGAATTTGCATCACTCTGAAATACCTATGCCTTAGAATATTAGCATTTTTAAGAATATAAGTTTTACTTATGGTTATCCTTCGAAACTTTGGATATTTCTTCAAGGGAGAATTTGGTAAGCTCTATAATAATTATCTTTATTTCAATAACCATTTATCAAATTAATAACTCCAATTTTTAAATGAGAAATAACAAAATGTGAAGAAATTTCTATTTTACCAAATAACCTAGACCTTAATATATTAGGTTATACATAAATGAAGAAAATAAAATAAAGGTACTGTGGTCTTAGGTCCAGTTCTGTCACCTAATTACTGCTTAACTTTTGACAAATACCTCAATTCATACTATGTTTGTAACATTGGTTATTGTATGTATAAAAGTGCTTTTAAAAGGCATTGTGACACTAATTAATCAGTTTTTTATTAATAACTTAATACAGACAATCTGTTACACATAGTTGTGGATGGATGTCACAAAACTGCCAGATGTATAAAAAAACGAATAATAATAAAATATGATTATCGATACTAAATATTAGATGTGTAGTAGAATTACAACTATTACCAAAATTTTCCTAGTAGATTATTATTCTAAAAATTGGTTTAAAAAATTTGCTTATAAATTTACATTGTTAACTTCCTAGATAAGAAATACAAGATTTTAATAAGAAAGCAGATAAGCAAATGATACAATATTAGGATCTCGAACAATATATGATTATTATAAAGTATATATGTTTTGTGTCTGTTGGAAGAAACAAAATTGGCTTCAAAGACACCCAGTGCCAACAGTAAATGTCCTCAATGGCAGAGACACAGCCTGGAGGAGAAAAGGCAATCTTTCTTTATGATATTAGCTATGTGGCTTCTATCTCCTATTTCCATTCATTTTTTTTTGGTCTTCTATAAATCAATATCTTTATCCTCCATTTTGTTTATTTCAATTTTGTGGTTATTTAATTCCTGTAGAATACCAAACCACCATGAAAATTGATATGTTCATACAACGAATTAGGCTACAGATTAAAATGGTAAAGAAATCCATTAGAAAAGCTTGAAATATTACTATTCTTATAAATTTTTATCTATAAACTGTATTTAGATCTAAGTTTCCATTCTCACACGAATCATACTATGGTCCTATCTCTATATCCTCCAAACACGAAGAAAATTGGCCAATAAATCTATTATACATTTTAAAATCTTTTTATTTTATTTTATTATTATTTTTTTTGTAGAGACAGAGTCTCACTTTATCACCCTAGGTAGAGTGCAGTGGCGTCACAGCTCACAGCAACCTCCAACTCCTGGGCTTAGGTGATTCTCTTGCCTCAGCCTCCTGAGTACTGGGCTTATAGGCGCCCACCACAATGTCCAGCTATTCTTTTGTTGCAAATTGGCTGGGGCTGAGTTTGAACCCACTACCCTCAGTAAATGGGGCCTGCACCCTACCGACTGAGCCACTGGAGCTGCCCCATTTTAAAATCTTTTTTATAAATTTTGAATCTATTACAGGTTATAGATTAATAAATACATTGATAATCTAATTTGCCTTATATCTACTGATTACAGGCATGTGTCAAATTTCTTTCTTTCTTTTTCCTTAAGAACTGGTAATCTACTTAAGAACAGAATTATAAAAGTTCTGAGGGAATGTAATCATCATAAAATGGTCTGTTAATGCTTTACTTCTATTTTGGGAACAATGGGAAAGACTATGCTTACCATATAAAACAGTACTTTTTTTCTATTATATTATGATTTAACTAAATAACACCTTTTTTTAAAAAAAAGTAAATTAAAATAACAGTTAAAAATAACTGAAAGATCATCTAAAGTATAAAAATGTAGCATCTAATGAATTGAAAGTCTCAAATTAAATTTTATCCTGATTTTGCTCTTTGAAATTTTAGAGAATAAAAGAAAGAGATTTGTGGTTTTCTTGTTTTGAATATTCTTACAATTTTTTACATTGAATTTTAAACAGGAATATTTACAGATTTTTTAAATTAGAAAAATGCAAAAGTTAGGCAAGGGATGCTTTGTGATCCACATGTTAAACCCAACCTAGCTAAACATATTTTGTGCTTCTATTTCAGCATCAGGAAAATGACTCTTCCTTGAATTTATATTATGTGTATTTACCAAGTAACTTAATATTAACTTATTACTAATGAAAATAAAGTGAGAAAAAAAATAAGTAAAATCTAATCAGTTTCCTTGGTGAAGTGGCAGGGTACTGGCCTCATAACAATGTGAGATACCTTTCTAACATGAGATCTAGACAAGGTCAAAATTTCAAAAGGAAGACAAGTGTGTCTTCTCTGTTGTTTTAAAGACTTCCCATCTCCCTCTGCTTGGAGAGGTTAGGGATAGAGAGCATCAGTCAGTGGGGAAAGATGGAAGCACAGACACCCCGCCTACGAGTAGGGACATGTGAAGCTTTTGAATTAAAAAAAAATAAAACTTTTTAAACCATACAAAAGGTTACATGATTATATAATACCATGTATATTACTATCCTAAAGAGGCAAATCCATAAAGAAAGAAGGTAGATTAACGGTTTGTGGGAGAGGAGGGAAGTAGGGAATGGTGAATGAATGATAATGGGCATAGGATTCTTTCTTGCAGTGATAAAAATGTTCCAGAATTAGACAGTGGTGATGGATGTACAATTTTATGAATATATGATACTAAATTGCATACTGTAAAATTTTAATGTATGGTATGTGTATTTCTCAAAAAACAGGTAAAGAGATTTACCTATTAAAAGTTTCCTTTTTAATACAATTGAAATTAAGCACTTTTCTACTGAAAGCACTCTGAATTGCAGAAATCGGGATTATTCTGAATACAATTAGAGGCCATTTTTATTGACTTTATGACATGCCCAAGAAATTAACTGTTTGAATATAGAGAATATGCTGTGATCAGTTACATATTTTTTAGTAAATTACAAAGATATCATGGCAAAGTTTAATTTTCCTATGTAATTTTTATCATCACCAAACTTATTCATGAGAATAGATGGTTACAGTCCACAGATAGGTATGCTCTTTTCTCTATGTATGGAGCATGAGACAGAAAATTGTTAAACAAAGCCAAGTATTAACTCTTCTTTGTTATGAAACTGTATTTAGCAGTCACCTGGCTGGTAAATACTAGACAAGTGTTGACATGTTAATCACACCACGTTTCCATCTCTGTATCCTCTAAACATAAAGAAGACTACCCAATGCATCTATTATACACTTTAACATCTTTTTTGATAAATTTTGGAATAACTGAAATATAGGTTTATGAGACAAATTCTATCTTTCATAGGAATTAATAATTTCTAGAATATGTCGCATCTCTAAAAAACAACAAATACTTCTCAAAAATGATGACTATACAATGGCATTAGGAAAACATTCATGTTAAGATTTTAAAAAAAAGTTCCTGCTATTTTTTTTTTTGTATCAATCACTTATCACATGGCTTACTTTATGTCCACCTCTGATTCTGTCATATATTTCTAGAGCAGCAAGTCAGTGATTGTGATAGGGGAAAAAAAGATAAGATGGAATAGAAAAAGAGAAAACTATTGAGAACCCTTGATTGTAGGAAGTAAATACATAATTTGTCCTGAAAATTATCTAAAATAGGTGAATTAGCTGATATAATTCAAGCCTATATAAGTCTCTATTTTTCTTGAGAGATAACTTGGACTCTTTTGAAAGGGTGGGTTCAAATGAATTACCTGACATCCATAATTGCAAGGGAAGCGATACAGTAACAACCATAAATCTGCTATTGCATTGATTCCCAGATAGAAGACAATGTTATCATGTTATTAATATGTACAACAATTTAAAATAATATTTTTCAAGAGAAATTTAAGTACATGAGGAAAAGAATAGGTAAAAAATTATAATTGATTTTCTTTTCCAGATACTTTTATTTTTATTTATGAAAGTAGTTAAAGAATAAAAACCAACACACACATCAAAAAAACAACCAAGGAATGGGGATAGAACAAAAAGGTGGACTTACTTTCCTTACTAGTCATTTGTGGCAAGACAAGGGAAAGAAAACCCCACCCACCTTTGGTTTGGGGAACTCACCCAGGGATATCACTTCAGGGGCACAGTGAGCAGTGATGGACTACAGGAGCCAGCAAAGAGATCTGGAGATGAAGAAAACCAGCACAGAAGACAAGTGCTTGGGAATAGGCAAGGACTGGCTGGCAAACCTGCCTACAGGACTGGGGACAGGAAAGGGCTGTCCTGCAGCCCTTTGATTTGGGGCTAAACCTGTTCACTGGAGAAGTTTGGAAGGCTTAAATAAGTAGATGGTCTTGAACAGTGAGGAGTGGTTTAAATTGCGTACCAGGTGGGGTGGATATCCCATCACCTTGGCTGCTAGCTGGGCACTGCCGCTGTGGGAATGCCATGTGGGAGAAACAATCCACATGTCCTAGTGCATGGCCAGTTTTGAGGTGCCTGCTGAGCTTAGGCATCCACCCTTTGGGTGAGCTAAGTGGCCTGGGGAATTGTTGTCGGGGCAACTGTGTGACATGCCTCCTAAGGAATCTGACAAGAGCTTTAGTACCCCAACCCATGGGTATTGATACTGATAAAGCAACCAGGCCCTGTTGGAGGGCAATTAATTCAAGAAGATAGGATCTGATCTGCTCTGCAACTAAGAGAGTGGCTCCCAGCTACAATTTTCACACCTAAACAGGGACTGTTCTCCATCTCCTAAAACTACAGCACTACCCGGTGTCCAGGCAATATACATATACATATACAATGTACACACACACACACACACACACACACATTTCTTTTGGTTTTGAATGGTTGGTTATATTTCTATTTCTTTCATTTTTTACTTTCTTCAATATCAAGGGCTCCTCCCTTATTGTTATGGTTTTTCAGCCCCTCTTATGGCCTTATTCCCTTTTCTTTTGTTTTCTGTCCTTTGTTTCTCTCCTCTGCTGGAGATTTTTCTACCTTTCTCATCTTTCTCACATAAATTTCACATGAAACAGCTAATATATCCTTTTTCCCTTTGTCTTACCTAATTGCATTTTTAATTAATTATTTTTTTTTCTTTTTCAGTCAGACAAGAGAAAGATGTAAAGGGCCTCAAAATGGTGGCAGAGGAGGTCAAACTTTTGCTCTTTACTGATTATATAATCTTATACCCCTTATCACTTTCTTATTCCCAGAAGTGATCAAGAAATACAGTAAAACCTCACAGTATAAAAGCAGTGTCCACATATCAGTAGCCTTTGTACAGGATGACCACAAATTTCATATGCAATTTTAAATTGTGTACTATTTTAAATTGCACATGAACTTTATAGTGACCCTGTATATGCCAACAACAGCTGAGTTTGGAGGCTAATCAAAGATAAAATTCCCTTCATAGCAGCTTCAAAGAGAATGAAATACCTAGGAATATACCTAACAAAAGAGGTGAAGGATCTATCTCTACAAAGAGAATTGTGAAACTCTAAGCAAAGAAATAGCAGAAGGCATTAACAAATGGACCAACATTCCATGCCCTTGGCAGGGAAGAATCACTATTATTAAAATGTGTGTACTTCCCAAAGTAATCTGCAGATTCGATGCAACTCCATTAAAATACCAACATAATATTTTGAAGAACTAGAAAAAATAGTAATTCATTTTGCATGGAACCAGAAAAAAACCCATATATCCAATGCAATTTTTAGTAGTAAAAATAAAGCTAGAGGCATCACTCTACCAGACTTTAAGCTATATTACAAGTCCATGGTGGTCAAAACAGCATGGTATAGGCACAAAAATAGGGACATAGATTTTAGAACCAAATAGAAAACCAAGAGATGAAACCAGTCTCTTACAGCCAACTGATCTTTGATAAACCCACCAAAAGCACACACTGGGGAAAAGAATCCCTATTCAATAAATTGTGCTGGGAGAACTGGACAACCATAAGTAAAAGACTAAAACTGGACCCACATCTTTCACCAAAATTACAAAAGTGGATTCAAGATGGATCAAAGATTTAAATTTAAGGCACGAAACAATAAAAATCCTAGAAGAAAGTATGGGAAAAACTCTTAAGGATGTTGGCCTGGGAAAAGATTTTATGACAAAGACTTCAGTGGCAATCACTACAAAACAAAAATAAACAAATTGGACTTAAACTGAAAAGATCTGTACAGCTTAGGACACAAGAATCAAAGCAAATAGACCATCTTCAGAATGGGAAAAGATATTTTCATGCTATGAATCTGACAAAGCTTTGATAACTGGGATCTATACAGAACTCAAATTAATCAACAGAAAAAAAAGAGTAAATAATCTCATCTTCACTGGGCAAGAGACATGAACAGACCCTGTCTCTGAGGAAGACAGATGAATGGCTAGCAAACATAGCAAAAACAACACCACAACACTCATTGTCCCCGACCGTCAGAGAAATGCAAATCAAAACCACCCTGAGATGTCTAATCTAATCTCAGTAGATTAGCCCACATCGCAAAGTTCCAAAGTTGCAGATGGTGGCATGAATGTGAAGAGAGGGGAACACTTTTACACTGTTGGTGGGACTACAAACTAATATAGCTTCTTAGAAAGAAATATGGAGAAAAAACAAAAAAACACAATCACTTTTTCACATATTTTTCATACGTCTTCTAAGTTCTTCTGGTGGTGCAGCCAGTTCATAGTTGTTTTCTGTAAATGTGAATTGACAATACCAAATAAATAACAAAGTTGTTGGGACCCATGAAGTAGAATGGTATGCTGGACTCAGTCTTAACCCAATGGGAATCATAGATTTTATAATCAGCTCCCATTCTGTCTTGGGATTTATGCAAATAGATTAACAATTCTCTGTGTCAGACTTTTCACCTATGAAATGGGAATGAAAGTGTTTTTACTTATGTTACTCAGGATAGGAAAGGCAATTTGTTATACATACATTTGCAGTACATTTTTGAAAGTTTTAAATTTTTTCAAAACTATATATATAGTTTTCCATATATATGTATATATATGGAATATATATATATGTCATATATATATGACAATGTTAGTCCTTTTGGACGAAATATTGGCCTGAAATATTACCCCCCACCAATTTTAGTAGATGCTATTTGTTAGATGAGATAATTTCCTGAATAGTGCCTTTTCTAGCCATTTGTGGCTTAAAATTTAAGAGCTGGTCATATAAGGAAAAAAAGAACACATGTTTAGAACTTATGCCTTGTCTTCTTTTGAAAAAGCAACTCAATGTAGTCATAGCCAATATAGAATTTCATCAATATCTTCCATTCCTCTTGATTAGGGAACTGTAATTCAAGTTAAAGATTTTCTGAAATGTTCATTTTGTTTGAAAGCAAAATTCAAGATGAGAGTTTACTACCTTGTCTGTTCCCATAAAAGAACTCACATCTGAGAAGGAAGAACACATTATGCAAATCATTTCCCATTTGTGATGAGGTCATGTTTCTACCCAATGGAAAGCAGTCACCAGGCAGACTTTCCTAATGGACAGAAAGAGGATGGCGGAAGAGAATCACAACACTCAGCAGGCTGCTGACCTACTTTATTATTATAACTCATAGGAGCTATGAATGCATTTTTTTCCAAGTAAAACTACAGCGAGTTGTCAGCAAATTAATTATCTTTTGTTAGGACTTTAAAAATTCTATTATGGCGCTACATTCTGTTTAGAAAAGAATTAATGCTATCAAAATAATCCCATTTCTAATTTATAGAAATTAAAGTCTGAAATAGATTACTAGACCTCAAGGAAACATATACTTTTAATTTGAAGATTTTATTTTCATTTCTTAGTTATTTTAATTTGGCTGTATGATTTCAGTCAATCATTAGTTTTCAAGGTAAATAGGCTTTTACAAAAATGAACCTATTTAATTTTGCCTTGATATATTTGCAATAATTTTAATAGATAAAATAATTATCCTAGGTTTCCATGTTCTACTTGTATACAGGAACTTATGGATGGATAAATTGCTTTTCCCTCCAAATGATTTACTTACTATACCAGTAAACACTTGTTTCTACTCTGATGCCCCAGGACAAATTTATTCTGAGGATTATAGTTTTTGATCTAGAAGTGACTGAAGTATCTCGATCCCCTCCCTGTTAAGAACTCGTGATTCCAAACCAGCTGATAATAGTTGAAATAAATGTCTTCCTATTTTGTGCCTCCTCAGCCTTTAGTTTATACTCATCTTGGATTTTATTTCAATCCAAACAGGGCTACAACTAGAACACCACTGAGTGAGTTAGAAAAAGATTATAATCTCTGGGTGATTTAATAATAAAAGAAAGGGCAGTTGTATGAATGGCTTCATTGTCAAGGGTACAGAGCTTGGCAAGCAGAAAGAGACAATTGTACCAGCACTTGTCATACACTCAGGTGTCTTAGAGCAATGCATATAATTTAGAGATCTCAATTAAATTTTTTATTAAGGGCTATTGCACTTAATTTTCTGTTTCTCTGGATTACACATGCCTTCATAGTAGAGCTTACATTTTGTGAAGTTCCATGTAGTTTTCAGCACCAAGAAAGAAGTAGGATGAATAAAAGCTTTTTAGAACGTAGGCAAAATCAGAGCAAAGAATATCTCATTTCTACTGCATATTCGGTGCCTAAGGTAATGTCAGGCCCAAAAAGATACTTAAGAAGTTATCTAAGTGAAAGAATAAATAATATACATCAATTCACAGCTGAAGAACATAAGTACAAGAAAGGTAAGTGACTGGACCAAAACCAGAGGTTTTAGGGGCAGAGGCAATTGTGGTGTGTATGCTTCTGAATTCAGTTCTGCAGGGTTTCCCCCCCTACGTTTTTTTTCTAAATGAGAATAGGCTGTTATATTGTGGGTTACCAATTAAGACATGGCTAGAGAGGGTTAAAAAAAAGAAGCTAGAGGGTGATATATCAGCTTTCAGTGCTTGGACCTATAAATGAAATATACTGTCACTCACAGCTCATTAACCATACTCCCACAGGGCCCCATCTAAGTGGAAGGAGCTGGAAAATGTATAAAGTGTGTGGCTATTTGGTTATTGGTTAAAGTGTCCCTGCCCTGTTATCTCAGTGAAAGTAAAATTAGGTAGTAAATTAGACTTTCCAATTAAACCCCTTATTGCCTTCATATACATTTGATTAGTTAGCCCCCTATAGAACTTCTGCATATTTTTTTCTTTAATATTCTTAGATTGGTTCATATATCTCAACATTTTGGGAAATTATTGGTTTTTTATTCCTATCAAAATGAAGAGCATTATAAGATTATTAATTTAGACTTCACTAATTTAAAATATACCCATGAATTGGTTGAGTGATTACTTATTTTGAAAAAAATTATTTGATGTAAAAATGGTTAAGCAAAAACAATCTAAGAAAAAAACATTTAAATGCACAATACAATAACTCTTTACCCATATAGTTCCAATGCCGTAGATAATTACCCTTCTGCTTATAAATAATTAATATTTATTTAGTTAGCAACTCCATGTGTGGAGTATGCAGGAAACTGGAAGGCAAACTGCCTGCCATGCAGAATAACTCTTAACAAGATTAAATAAGCAGTGAAGGCTATGTTAACCAGTTTGATGAAAATATTTGAAATTGTATATAAAACCAGCACATTGTACCCCATGATTGCATTAATGTACACAGCTCTGATTTAATTAAAAAAATAAAATACAAAATAAAGAAATAAAACAGAGAGGAAAAAAAGATTAAATAAGCAAAAAGTCCTTCGAATCTTGACAGAATAAAATTACAATGAAAGACCCTGAGTTGGTTAAAATTATTTTGATTAGAATGTTATTCAAAGAAATGTGAGTAACTAAAACAAACACCATCTTGCAAACAAAATACTGATGAAATAAACCAAGAATATTTTGATATAAATTTATTGTGATGACTAGTGCTATTTTACTAAAAGTACTAGTTTTTGTAGAGTGCATGGTTTTACACATTACAACTGAGTGATATGGAATGAGTAACTTAGTTTTTCTAATTTTTCTCCATTTTGACTATGGTGAAAATTTTGCATGGCATTTAATATGATGTTATTTAGCCTTCAACTGGTATGAAAGCCATTTACTTATTATGCTCATAAGCTAGAATTATTTCATGTAATTCCTCACAGAACAACACATTCCAGGTATGAAAGCAAATCCAGATTCCACATGGACAGCATTCAGATGTCTGTAGTCATAATCTGCTTGCATTTAAACCTTTAAAACTGTCAGCAACATGTAACCATAAAATTATAGGATCGATAGTATAAAATATGGACTCCCTGAATATAAAATATTCAGAAATATTGCTCTAAGAACAGTTCAGTTGCTAATCTCTCTTTATCTATTCTGTAAAGCCATTACCTAATTAACAGCAGGTATTTAGATTCAGTTCAAAAATTAAAACTCAATTTGACATGTATCATAGTTTTTTTTTATATTCATAGAACGAGTATGTCATATTTGTAATTTAAATCCGAATCACTATCCTCAATCCTTTTCCTAATGAATTAATACAATTTTAGTGTTTTACACATACAAACAGTACCACAAAATGTCATAAAAATTAAATTTATTTTTTTGCACATTATCTGCCAAATCTAAGATTTTCATTTAGATAGAATTCTGCAATTCTGCATCTCTTGAATGAAGCAAAATATTACAAATACACAGCAAGATTAATCACTGTTCGTGTTGCATTTTGCAAATCAGGATCTCATTTCTAGTCAATTTAAGTGGCCCCATGTCTTAGTAAATTTTATACCACTATAAAAACAAATCACAGACTGTATAATTTTATTTTATTTCATTTTTTTGCAGTTTTTGGCTGGAGCCGGGTTTGAATCCGCCACCTCCGGCATGTGGGGCCAGAGCCCTACCCCTTTGAGCCACAGGCGCTTCCGACTATATAATTTATAATGAACAGAAATTTGTTTAGCTCATGGTTCTAGAGGACGGTTAAGTCCAGGATGCAGGGGAACATCTGGTGAGGGCCCTTGGACTGTGTCATCCCACGGCAGGAGGGCAGAAGGGTGGAAGAGTGACTGAGGGAGCTGAAAAGAAGCCAGAGAGAGCTAGACTTGCTAAATCACTCACACAAAAATAGCATTAATCCATGAAAGTAGAGCCCTTATGCCCTAACCACCTCCTATTAGGCCTAACCTCCTAACACTATAAAATTGGGGATTAAGTTTCCAACATGTGAAATTTGGGAGACACACTTAGAGTACCCACTGTGGTTTTAAAAATATATTTAAATAAAAATTTTAGTGTGGGCTTTATGAAACTGAAAGTAATTACCTAGGAGGAATGAAATAAAATGCAAGTTAGAAACAATTAATAAAGCAATAAATAAATGAACACTTTTCCAAAACTATAATTAAAAATATAATATAGATATAGCATGGATTTTAAATTTTTCATCATGAGTTACATATAATGAAAGATAGGTACAGATAAGAAATAGGTACACATTCAAATACAGTTTAGGAGTATATACATATATACAGTACCTAATAATATTTTAAAATATAACTCATTACAGCTAGAAGATATGATAAAAAGGAAAATAAAGAATTTATTACACTAATCTTTAAACTGACCACCGAAGCCAAATGTCATAGCATATTTGTGAAGCCCAGACCCAAGAAGGACGAGTATGTTCTGCAAGCATCTTAGTTTGGCTTCTCAACGCTTTGCCCTTCCAATTTGATTTTGTTATTCTATACCTAGAAAAACATCAGTCGTGCCCATTTTAGTATTAAAACTCAAATGCTGGTTTTAGAGTGATTTTCTACTACAAGTAGAGGACTGTGACTCTAAGTTTTGTCATTTATAGTTACTTTTCTTTTTTTATTTTAAAGTATTACAAGGGTATAGATATATTTTCAGTTACATGGATCACTTTTATAATGCTGGTGTCATGGTTATAACTGTTCCCACCCTCCAGATGGTGTTCATTGTACCTGTTAGGTAGATTTTGGCCCATCTCCTCTCACCATCCACCCAGCTTGATTTCCATTAAGTTTTACCTCCCTCTATAAACATGGGTGCTCTTCAATTCCAGTCTACTAGTTAGCACACATGGCATTTGTTTTCCATTGTTAAAATATTTCACTTAGGGCAATGGTATCCAGTGCCATCCAATTTGTTGCCCAATGCATTAAGCCACCCTTCTTGTGTGAATAGTACTATGTATCCCATGGTATACAAATATCATGTTTTCTCAAACCACTCATGAATTGAGGAGCACTTGGATTGATTCCAAATCTTTGCAGTTGTGAATTGTGCTGCAATAAACAATTGAGTATATGTGTATTTTTGATAAAGCAACTTCTTTTCCTTTGGGCCATTACCCTATAGTGAGATTGCTCATTCAAATGGTAGGTCTACTTTTAATTCTTTGAGTAGTCTACACATTGTTTTCACAAAGGTTGTACTAATTTCCAGTGCTACCAACAGTAGATAAGCATTCCTCTCTCTATTATTAATTATAATATCTATCTATCTATATATAATATTATATTTATATATTAATTATAATATCTATTTATATATAATATAATATCTATTATATATAATATAATATTATATATAATATATTATATATAATATAATATTATATATAATATAATATATATAATATAATATTATATATAATATAATATATATAAATATATATAATATAAGATATATAAATATATATAATATAAGATTATAATTATAATGCCTCTCTATTATTAATAATAAGCATCTATTATTTTTGGACTTACTAATTAAAAACATTCTAACAGCAATGAGGTGACATCACATTGTCATTTTAATTTGCATTTTCATGATGATTAGGGATTCTGAGTAGTTTTTCATATGTTTGCTTATCATTTATCTATCTTCCTTTGAAAATTTTCTGTTCATGTCTTTTGCTCACTTTTTAATGGGGTTGTTTGATTTTTTATTCCTGATTTGCTTAAGTTCTTTATAGAATTCAATAGTAATACACCTATTTTTAGTCCATGTAGTGCTGTGAGTATTTTTCTCCATTATGTAGGTTTTCTGTTTGCTCTGTTGATTATGTCCTTAGCTGTGCAGAAGCTTTTTTATTTGATCAAGTCCCATTCAGTAATTTTTCTTATTGCTGAGTCTTCCTCACAAAGTTTGCCTAGACCAATATCTAGAAGAGTTTTTCCTTGTGTGATTTCCTTGAGTTTTTTCTTGTGTAATTCTTATGAATTCGTGTCTTAAATTTAAGGCATTTATCCATATTGAGTTAATTTTTATGAGTGGTGAGAGATAAATCCTGTTTCATTCTTCTGCATGTGGCTATCTCATTTTCCCAGCACCATTTATTGTACAGGTCTTTCCTCCAGTGTATATTTTTGTCTGTTTTGTCAAAGACCAGTTACCTCTATGTGGATGGTTTTATATATGAGTTTTCCATTTTGTTCCATTGGTCCATGTCTCTGTTTTTGTGCCAGTACATGTTGCCCTGATTACCGTAGCCTTCCAGTATAGTTTGAAGTCTGGTTGTGTGATGCCTCCAGAGTTCTTCCCTTTACTGAAGATTGCCTTGGCAGAATGATCACAAATTAATAATCTAATGACACATCTCAAGAAAATAGAAAAGAAAGAGCAAACAAAACCCCAGACCAGGAGAAGACAGGAAATAACAAAAGTCAGAATAGAACTAAATACAGTTGAAAACAGGAAAATAATATAGAAGATTAATGAAAGAAAAAGTTGGTCCTTTGTAAAAGTAAACACGAACAATAAACCTCTTGTTAGATTAACTAGGAATGGAAAAGAAAGGACCGTAATAAACTGAATGAGAGATAAAAAGGAGATATTACAACTGATACCACAGAAATACAAACTATCATGTGTGAATACGGTGAAAATATCTATGTACATGTAGAGGAAATGAACAAATTCCTGGAATCACACACGCCTCATGATCGAATTAGTATGAGAAAATGCCGTGAATGCTATGTTAACCAGTTTGATGAAAATATTTCAAATTGTATATAAAACCAGCAAATTGTACCCCATGATTGCATTGATGTACACAGGTATGATTTAATAAAAAGAAAGAAAGAAAGAAAGAGAGAGAGAGAGAGAGAGAGAGAGAGAGAGAAAGAAAGAAAGAAAGAAAGAAAGAAAGAAAGAAAGAAAGAAAGAAAGAAAGAAAGAAAGAAAGAAAGAAAGAAAGAAAGAAAGAAAGAAAGAAAGAAAGAAAGAAAGAAATAGAATTCCTGAAAGACCAATAATGGACAATGAGATTAATATAGCAAGAACAAAATCTTCCAACAACCAAAGTCCTACACCAGATGTATTCACAACCAAATTTTATCTGACTTACAAAGAAGAGTTGTACCCATACTGCAGAAAATAACATCAAGAAAGAAGGAATCTTCTGGGTGGTGCCTGTGGCTCAAGGAGTAGGGCGTCAGCCCCATCCATATACTGGGGGTGTTGGGTTTGATCCCAGCCTTGGCTAAAACTGCAGGAAAAAAAACCAGAAGGAATCTTCCCCAACTCACCCTGCAAAGCCAATGTTGCCTTCACACAAAACCCATGAAAGTACAAGGCAAAAAAAGCAGAATTATAGACCAATATTTCTAATGGATAGAGATGCAAAATTCCTCAATAAAATACTAGCAAACTAAATTCAATAGCACATTCAAAAAGTAATCCACCATGACCAAGTGTGTACTTCACCCCAGGGATTCAAAGGTGTTTCAACATACGTAAATTGATACATGTGATTGACCACGTAAACAGAATAAAAAATAAAGATCATATGATAATCTCAAGAAATGAAGAAAAAACATTCAACAAAATTCAGTATGCTTCATGATAAAAACCCTCAACAACCTCAGCATAAAATGAACGTATCACAAAATTATAAAAGGCATATATGTCAAATCCACAGCCAAAGTCATACATCCTGGGGAAAAGCTGAAAACACTCCCATTGAGAGCTGGGACAAGACAATGATGCCCACTGCCACCAGTTCTATTCAACATAGTCCCAGAAGTCCCAGCCAGAGCAATCAGGAAAGGGAAAGAAATTAAGGATGTTTAAATCAAGAAAGAAGAGGTCAAACATTTGCTTTTTGCTGATGATATGATTGTATACCTACAAAACTCCAAAGATTTCATCAAGAGGGTCTTGTAGGATTTGATAAGCAAATTTAGCAGTTTCAGGGTACAAAATCAACATACGCAAGTCAATGCCATTCCTATATTTCAATAATAGTCAAGCTGAGAGTCAAGTCAAAGACTTGATAACATTCAAAATAGCTACAAAGAATATGAACTGTTTTTTATAATCTATATAACATACTAGACATTCTAATAAGTTTAGAGTAGAATGACACACACTCTCTCTATATAGCACTCTACTCTTGGTTCTATAATCTACCTGTTTGACATTTGACTATTCATTTAACTTCCAAAATTTTCAGTTTTCTTAACCATAAAATGGGAAAAAATTGTACTTACCTTACTCCATTGCTTTCAATATACATAAGATAGTATATTTCTTTTTTTTTTTTTTTTGTAGAGACAGAGTCTCACTTTATGTCCCTCCGTAGAGTGCCGTGGCCACACACAGCTCACAGCAACCTCCAACTCCTGGGCTTAAGCGATTCTCTTGCCTCAGCCTCCCGAGTAGCTGGGACTACAGGCGCCTGCCACAATGCCCGGCTATTTTTTGGTTGCAGTTTGGCCGGGGCAGGGTTTGAACCCGCCACCCTCTGTATATGGGACCGGCGCCTTACTGACTGAGCCACAGGCGCCGCCCAAGATAGTATATTTCAAAGCATAGGGCTTTGTGTACAGTAATCATATCAAATAAATGCAAGGCACTTTTTTTGCTTATCTTGTATTTTCACTTCTCCACTATAAATCTATTTGTATATAAATATTCTTTACTTTTTTGTTATTGTGATGAAAATTTACTTCATCTCTACAGATTTAGGATGGCAAATAATATCAAGAGTCTTGACACAAAAATCATCTTTTTATGGTTATTTCCTTCTATCACTAATCCATAGTATAAAATAATTTCTGCTCCTAACATTTGAATACAGACTTAACTTTTCTTCCATCTACATTAGAGTTACACGTAGAAATAACAGTAAGAAACTAAAAGAAAATTTCATATATAAATCTGCAGCCAAAAAATAATTAATGTCAAGAAGTGAATTGCAAATTCTGAAAAGACTTTTTCAGGATATAATAGAAGATGAGGATTTGGCTATGTTAGATTAAACACACAGCATATACATATACAAACACATACACGAGCACATACAGACACATTTAAAGAAAAATGATCATGACATTGAAATTTTTTCAATAAATGTGCTTATCACTAGATATATATACTATTAATAAATACACTGTAATTGTATTATAATAATATAATTACATGCACCTTGTGGATATCCAAAAATATTTCTTTTACTTTTTCAATGATGACAGTTGGTGCTTTTCTGAAAAATACATGGGGAAAACCTCAAATAACAACTATTTACCAAATTAAATATTGGTTAGTGTCACTGATGAATTATCCCTTGGTGTTAATATCTTTTATACTATTCTATCAATCAGTAGCCAGGTTATAGAAATTTTTGTTCTGTCCCTGAAAATATAATTTTACTGTCTTTATCATAAGTAAAGTGATGGATCTATAATGAAGGAGACATCACAGATTCAGAAATTGATCTGAACAAATTCCTTCTTGTTTTATTCTTTAGTTAGAGAAACTTCCATATGGAACATAGCTCAAACTCCTGAAGGTAAGTGATGAGGTCACAACAAATTAATGTGGCATGTACTGTTCTAGACACTCGGTATGGTCTCTGTCCTCCAACATTCATGTGCTGGAAATTTAACCCTAATGCAACAGGGTTGGGAGTTAGGAACTAATGGGAAATGTTTAAATCATGATGGTTCTCTCCTTGTAAGGATTAAAGTCCTTATAAAGAAGGCTTGTGGGAGTAGGTTCCTTTTTTATTGTTGTTGGGAATTCATTGAGAGTACAAAGAATGAGGTTACACTGATTGCACTTGTTAGGTAAGGTCCCTCTTAAAATTGTGTCCCATCCCCAAGAGGTGTGTCACACCCCGTGACCCCCCACACACCTCTCCCTTCTTCTCTCTCCTTCCTGCTTGCGAGGAACAGCTTTCCTTCTCCTTGAGGGATGACACATCATGGTGCCATTTGGAATAAGAAACTGAACCTCAGTTACTGTAATATGCACCACAGGTGACCACTGTGATAAAAATGTGTCAAATGGTTTATGAAGTGAGTGTATGATGCCCCATAATCATATCATTGTATACAGTTATGATTTAATAAAAAAAAAAAAATAAAAATAAAAAAAGAACTTAGAACACCACTTAGCACTTTTTAATGATTAAGGTCAATAATAAGTATTTTGATGTTATTAAAATTATGCTGACCTGATTATTTTGCATTAAACCAGATGTTGAGCTCAAAAAAAAAAAAAACAAAAAAAAAAAGAAAATCATTTGTACCCCCTTAATATTTTAAAATAAAAATATAATTAAAAAAAAGAAACTGAACCTGCATATATGCCTTGATCTTTGGCTTCCCGCCTCCAGAGTAGTGAGAAATAAATTTCTTTTTTTTTTTTTAAATAAATTACCCAGACTGTGGTATTCTGTTATAGACACATAAAACAAACTAGGAGACCAGTGGAGTAAAGGACAGAAGAAAACAAACTCTTGGAATTTACATGCTGGTGTAGGACACACACCAAAATATAAATGACAAACAAGTATATGTATTTTTTGTGTGTTGTTAAATGCCTGTAAAATTTAAACATAATCCAATTGAGTGATATATTAGACAGTCAGGGAAGGTCTCTGTGACATAGTTATACTTAGGGAGATACAAATGAGATAAAAGTGAGGTCTATTTGAATATCGAATCTCAGTGAAAACCAAGAAAAGAAGGAAGAAGAAAAGAGGAAGTAAAGAAGAGAGGGAGGGAGGGAAGGGAAAAGAACACGACAATACTCCATAACATGTAATAAACCCCCCTGTCTTTCCAATAGAAAGCCGGAGATAAAATTAAGAGAAAAAAAGGCTATAATCTTTAGATGTTCATGTAATTTTAACAAAAATAAGCCAAGAAATTAATAGTAGAACAGTTTGGGAAAGAGGGGACTATTTAATTTATATCTAATATAAAAATTTTGTGGCTCAGCGCCCATAGCACAGTGGTTACGGCACCAGCCACATGTCATGTACCAAGGGTGGCAGGTTCGAACCCAGCTGGGCCAGCTAAACAACAATGACAACTGCAGGTGGTGGGCACCTCCAGTCCAGCTACTTGGGAGGCTGAGGCAAGAGAATTTCTTAAGACCAAGAGTTGGAGGTTGCTGTGAGCTGTGACTCCACAGTACTCTACTGAGGGTGACATAGTGAGACTCTGTCTCAAAAAAAAAAAAATTCGTGAAAATGGTATAAAATATATCTCCCATAAAGACATCATGTATAGGAGAAGGTTAGTTAACTTAAACAGTGTTTTATTAAGTGTAATATAACTAAAAGGTAATGTGGAAAGAAAATATGAGCGCTTACACAAGAAAAGAACAAATATCTGTGAACTTTCACCATCGTTTCGATTCCTTTGTAAGCATTGAGTGTTGCACGTAAGTCTATCAAAACCTATGCTCTTAATATTAAGTTTAAAGGAGAATATATCTAGCTTTTTAAGTCAAATTTATATTTTACAGTTTTTTAGTGTTTGCATATCTTTCAGAGGAAACCTTTTCTGCGAAGTTTTCCTGTTGTCCCAACTTCAAATGCCTCATTTACATCTTTTCTGAAGTGCGTGCCTTTGTAAGTTATATGACCCTTACAATTACATGTCTAAATATAGTGAATACTAAAAAAAAAAAAAAGTTGAAAGAATTAAGGAATTATTTTAATATGTAAGCTTTTTTTTTTGAAGTTTTTGGCTGGGTCTGGGTTTGAACCCGCCACCTCCAGCATATGGGGCCAGCCCCCTACTCCTTTGAGACACAGGTGCTGCCCTTAATATGTAAACATTTTAGAAGAACATTGTGCCATGGTTATATTTTAAGTGGTCATCCTTCATAATAAAATATGTCTCAGTATAAAGAAATAAAATATATAAAAATTGGTGCTATCACATATACATACCCAAGAATATTTCATGTAAATAAAATTTAATTGTAAAAAAAAATAACATCTAATATTATACCCAGGAGGAAAAATCACATCATTCTAACATTAATGCTTAAAAGTTTGTTGTTGTTATTTTGCAAAATGTTGAAAAGGCAGAATGTAAAATAATATGAATTACTTACAACCATTTCATTTAGAGACACCCAGCAATCTGGTGGGAAGTCCTGCAGGAGTGGTACTAAGAACTGGAGACAACCGTCCCAGTGGCACAGGAGCAGCATCATACCGATGAGATTGAAAATTCTCACCACTGCACTGGCAAGATCATACGTCATGTGGAATATCTGTTGACCAAAATATGAAATCAGTTCTTATAATCATGTTTTTTAAAAAATCAAGCACACTATCAATGTCAGTAGGCATTGATGTTATCAACATTAAGTATCAATTTAATAAAAATATGGGGAAAATTTTCAAAACATAGAAACATACATTAAAGAACATCAGTTTAGTCAGTACATTTATTGCCCTTCTGGACATTTTAGCAAAGCTGCTTTAAAACTAAATAGCAAAATTAACAAATGATAGTAGCTTCTGTTCTGCTTCTCACCACTTGTTAAATCAATAGATTTGCTGAAGAACAAAGAAAATGGTCAAAGATCAAAAATCACAAGCAAAAGAAATTTAATTTCAAAATATAAGTTAAGAACGAGAATAAATTGACGTTAACTTTAAAGCTGTGTGCATGGAGGTACGTCTCTAATTGTGTAATTGAACGTGAACAGAGGCCTTTCGGATAAAAGTTGCCTTTGATTAACAAACAATTGTGCAACATTTCTTAAAAATCATATTTTTTCCACCTTTTTCAAAATATTTTTATCGTAGAGGCTTCTCTTTTCTGTATCTTGTTATTGTTAATATTATCATGAAATCCAATATGGGAGATCATTTCAGAAGAAAGCACAAAAAATATAAACCAATCAACATGCTCCATCAAACTTTCTGAAATGGAAACAAATACTCAGGTCTCTATCAGTAACTACTCATTTTTCTGCGTATTACAGGAATAGAACACAATTCTTTTTTTAGCAACTTATAGCAGCAGTCTCCTACTGCTGATGTGGTTTCTGCTTATTTTTCACCTAGTCTAGAATAACCCTCTTAAAGGCAGACCTACATTCCAAAGTGAAGTTTTCTTTTAATTGTTAAAGAATCACTAAGTTAGTACATGCAGTTAACAGATACTCATAAGTGCACATAAAACACTGGAGAGATGGAGAATGACATTCTGTATAATTCAACAAAAGAACAGTGTGTTTCTAAAGTAATAAAGCAACCTTACCTTGAGAAATTATTTGAGAAATGTTAAAAACCCCAAATCCGTATTTTGATTTAGAACTTTATCTTTTGTAAGAAAACTTACAATCCTTAAGATATGCATTCTGAAGTAAACAGAGGTAAAAAATGACAGGACATCTGTGGGTTTGATTTTATAAAATCACCAAATCTGTCTTTAATTAAATGTTTTTCACTTCAATATGTTTCTATGAGCAGTAATTCTTTCTTTAAACAATCTTCCTTTCTGACATAGTAATTACAGTGAGAAAAAAATTCTTCTTTGTGGGAATGTACACACTGTTCTGAATTTCTTTTAAATGTAAATAGGAGGAGTTCTGGATTTTAAAGGCAACAGATCACACATTTTGCTATTTAGATAGCTATAAACACAGAGATTTCTTTTTAAATGTTATTTCCTTAAGCCATTTTTAAATTCGATTTTGAATCTGTCAACCCCCTTCCCCCCAGAAAGATCCTTTTAGTATTATTATCCTATTAGCAATTATAGCAAGTTCCATGAACTACTATAGTAAGATGATCTCCTTGATTTAAGGCTATTTTCAACCCCGTATTCATTTTCAACCTCACAATGTTAGTATACAGTGCAAGTTCTAGCTTTACACATTAACTCTACTATACAGAGGATACTCAATAATTGCTGAGTACTTAATAGTCTTTAATGTTGTGTTCTCAAAAGTGACCTCCTTTAAACAACTATTCCATAATGTAACTTTCGGAGGAGGTACAAGGAAGTTGGTTGTTCTGACACTCTATTATCAGAGGTTAATTTCAAATACTGAGACTCAAATACTGCCATTTTGATTTATGTAACTGACAAAAAGACTATCATAATGCATATAGTATTTCTTTTGATGCATACATGAATTTATATGGTACCTGGGCCCAATTTGATTGTCTCTTGACTACTTATAATTAATATACTCTGTCAGGTATAATCATTACTTATGACCTGAGTACTAGGATCATTTAATGGTCCTGGTAAGCCCTTGTTCCTAGAAGATCTGGAATGAGAAGATTACTTCTCTATGAAGTTCACACATCTGTAGATAGTCACATTAACCAAAGGAGAGAACATCTCATTCAATTTATGAATAGCCACAATTTCTTATTATCTAAGGGCAGCTTGCCCTAATATTTATTGAATTTTTCATCATAAAATTTTGGTAAGTGTTTTCAGGAGTAGTGTTTATTCCATCATATTTTTGAAAGGCCAAATTCTGAACTGTGCTGTGTAACACAAATCTACAAATTAGCTGAGTTATTTCAAAATTCTTCCACATTTTTTCTTGATGAACTTCATTCAGGGGTCTTTCAGTCTAACAACTTGAATATGAAACCAGTGTCCTTAACCTGTGTTTAAGTGTTGGATCAACTATGGTTTACCTAACAAAAATACTATCAAGAATAATTTAAGACTTTTCACAGAATGTATTGATCTGTACTTAATCTTTGACTTCAGAAACTGGGACCATTTATGGGTTAGTTTGTATGATCTCAATATTGATCAAGACTTCTGATATAAGTATCAACATTATGCTAAAAGAATCAAATGGGCCAGTAATTGCACTCTTGACAGACAACAATTTCATTTAATAAGAGGTAAAACAAGGTTGGGTTCTTTGTTTTCTATTTATAAATATTTGCTGGCACAATTTGATGTGTTTTTAGATGAAAAATATGTATTCCATCTTGATACAGAAACAATTTTTTTAATTAAGTTACTCAGAGTTTGATTTATTTCTAACTATATTCAGGACTCAGTATGTAGTAGTATTAATAAATAGTAAATATCAGTATTTTTAAGAATCCTATTTAATATGTTAAGATCACTTTAGTATTTCTTACACTGAAAATTATTCTGGTCATCCTGTTTGAGGTGTGAAGGACACACGATTTCACTTGGTATGTGAGAGAATGGCTCTTCTCACAGCGATCTCACTGACTGATGACTGCATTCATTGAACTAATTTTGTCAATCCTCGATTCTTATTCTGAATGAGATTATCGTAACTTTCAGAGAGTTAGTCACCTGGACATCTCAAATCTATTAGCCTCTGTCAAGTGTCAAGATGCTACGAGCAGCTCCCCAGCCTTCCATACATACCTATTGTCCCATCCTCACGCTGCTTGTTGAGTTCTTATTTCTTGGATTCTTCTTTCCACTGCTCTTTTCAAAACTTCTCCTACATCTTTCATAAACTCTCATATACCTTTAGTTTTTTTTTCTTTTTTTTTCTCTGCTTTTTCTAAGATTTATAACTCCATCCCTGCCTCCCACCCATTTCCACCAGACACAGCTTCTCTGGCAGATTTCTAAAACATGGTGAGTTTCATTCATTCTTACCTCACTTGCCTTGGGTTCTGATGGCCATGACCTCATTTCCCAACTCCCTCCCAACAGTTTCACATTTTATTCGTTCAGCTATCTGAAAATTTTCTTCTCCTTAGTGTTCTTTCTATTTGGCTACAGCCCCTATGACTTTCCTCATCTTTGTCATCTAACAATCTCCTACGTTCCACCCACCACATATTTCCATTAATTTGAGCTTCCGTCCTTTTCTCACTGCATTTTCTCTGCAAAATGTCTACTTCTAAATACAAATAGCCATCTGCTATATCTGAACTACAGAAGATTACTGGAGAGGAAACTGTAGATTGTATATAGTAAACATTTTTAAAGGATCGTGACCTTGGCTGAGGCCCTCAACTATAGTTTGCTCATTCCCTTTCCCTAATACCAACCCACCCACTCTTCTCATTTCCCCAAAGCCAATGGTTGTCCTTGGTTTCCATTTAAAGTTTTATTTTTGTAAGATGAAACTGGCATCCTTGTGTTTAAATCCCCTCAACTCTGACCCCCATACTTTCAAAAAAACACATATCTGTAACTTTTCTTACTTGTTTTTTCCAAGTCTCAGAACATGCATCTCTTCAAAATTAATTCCTATCAAACTTGTGATATTGATCTAACCTTTCTCTTCAAAAATCCAATCAATTCGTTCAGAGCTCTTCAATCTATCTGAAAAGCAGATCTCTCCCTTATTAACTGTGGACAAATGGTTTTGTAAAGACAAAACAAGTGAATTAATACCAAAAAAATGAAATTTACAAAAACCTTAAGACAAAATATTAGCCTAGTGCTTGTTGGCTTGAATGCAAGGGAACTATATCATTGAAATTATCTTACTTGATTACTTTTCTTTCAGAATCATTAATATCACCTATCAAATATTTAAAACAATAAAATCTCTCAATTCCTCAAAAACATTTTAAATTGAAAATGAATCCAGTTATTCTTTATCTTTATCATTTTCTCAGTTTAGCTTTTCAGATAAAACTTTCCTCATTGGAACTTTGAGACACAGAGAGGATACAGTGGTTTTCTTTCTAACACGTGGCACAAAGCAAAATTTGATTTCTTGAAGGACATGTGTATCACTTCCCCTTTCCTACATATAATTATATTGCAGGCTGACTTCTTTTTCCCAAATAAAATATTGAAACTTACGAAGAAATATACAGTTATTTGAGCAATCTTTTTTGAAGTGGCCACATATCATATTATTGTAATTGTAAAAAAAGATAAGTCTCTAAACACTCATAACAATAGAGGTAATTATTAGAGAGATAATCATAGTAAAAAGTTATAATAAACTAAATAGTCATAACAGTTATAGAGGTAGTCATCAAAGTATAGAATAGAATGTGATTATCAATCATGACAAAAATATAAAAAACCATGTATGTATTATTTTGATCCACACATCCCATTAACTATCATATATATGTTTGTATAAAGTAAAAATGAAAGCAATTTTAGATATGTTAGATACTAAAAATATTTCATGTTTCTTGACTGTCTTTTAAACTTTTCATTATTATTTAGAATATATCTATTTTTCATTTATTTGCTGACATATACTAAGCATTACTAAAAATCAACTTTCTGAACAGGATTTTAATTCCATCTATCAAAAACATTTAGGAATAGTGTATTTTTATGAAAGCAAGCTTTAACCAGTCTCAGGAAAATCAGAGAGAATGAGTTACTAAGAGAAATATGAGAAAAAAATCAGAAAATATTGTCATACCAATCCGTTGGACAATTTTGGCAAGAAACAATAATTGAAAATAGTTATAGTTTAAAGTATAAAAGTACAATTTCTGAAAGCTGTCAAGCACAGTGCCTAGTGGTACAGAGCTGAAGCGCAATAGACGTTTCTTCTCTCACAACAACAAATTTGTGTAAAGGGGTCAGTATTATGAGTACCTAAGTGAGCGGAACCATTTCTATTCATCTTGCTCCTTTTCCTTTGAACTTCAAGTTAATATCAGTTGAGAACTGGGAAGAGGGCAAAACCAAAAATATTTTGATAGGCTATATTTGAATATCATATATTTTAATAGGGTATGAAACAAAATCTACCAAATATTCATATTTTTTAAGTTCCTTGGGAGTAAAAAGTGTATTTTTTTTTATTTTTACTTTCATGAGGACTATGTAATGTGACAGAATCTGCTTGTTGAACTTTGCCCTAGACAAATGAGTGGGTCTAACCCACTGTGCTTAGTTTACTTTAGAAAGGAGTTTTACACAATGAGAAAATCAAATTATGAATGAATATTGGAAATGACTCCACAAAGAAGTATTTTCAATAGATTACTACTCCAGAAAAAGTGAGAAATGAAACAATTTAAGATCATTGCCCATTTCTCTATTACAAATTTCAAATAGTTGTAAATGTACACAATATGGACAAATTATGCAAATCTG
The DNA here is from genome assembly GCF_027406575.1 of Nycticebus coucang. NCBI lineage: Eukaryota > Metazoa > Chordata > Mammalia > Primates > Lorisidae > Nycticebus > Nycticebus coucang. The sequence goes on along the minus strand of NC_069780.1, from coordinate 158,048,402 downwards.
ATATGTTTAAGTGACAAAAAAATCTCATATCCTGTGATGGATCTGTTAACTTCCTTCTAATGATGCTTGTATGAGGAATATTTGATGTTTACCACACACACTTAATTTGGGAATGGAGTTAGCACTCACATACTAATTTTGTGAAATAATTTTTTTTCTAAAGCATTTTTTCTGAAATGCATCTTGAAAATTGAAATTAAAATTAAATGTTTTTAGAAAGATAAACTAAATTTCCTCTTCTGGTTGTATAATACTTACATAATAGAGATAAAAAAATTATAAATGGTTATATGTATATATGTATACCTACAGAGAGGGGGTGAAAATCTAACTAATAACCACATTAACAATATTCTATGACTTCTTCATATCTCTTATGAATAAACTTTAAATAATATTTCCCTAACATTGTGGGTTTTCTATTTGAGGAGATAGGGGAAGAACTTATTTTAGAAATAACCTAATGCTAATAATATTCTCATTTTTATCTTTAAAGTATCATACAAATCTTTTGCTCTCTCTCTTTTGCATAACTGCTGTCTTATCAAATTTGTAATGTTACATGCTCCAATTAGTACACATTTAGTTATATCTGCATTTTGAGCTACAAATAGTAAAATTATTCTATTTTTGCTACCAATTTCCTCAGCATAGGAAATGAATCACATGGATTGGTGCTTTTTGAAGGGGAAAAAAACACCATATAGTGGAATAGAAAAATCTACCTAGTCTTGAAGAATATATATCTTCCTTTAGAGTTTTCCTCTCACTAATTTATATTTCAAAATTTATAATCACAGAGGAGATCCCTTCAATGTACATGTTTTGGTCACTGAAATGTCATATCAAACAAAGTGGGATATGTTTAAACTCATTTTATATCCTTTGTAAATTGTTTTAATGAAGACAGTACTTTGCAGATATTATATAGTTAATGAATAGCTATTGAATTGTTTTGACATCACCAAAAAAAATAGGACATATTTTTCCATTCTATTTGAATAATATCCAATAGACCTTTTCTGCAATCCTTAACCAAATTCTATTAAACTGTCCTTGAAACATTTTTAAAACGTATAATATAATTTGGTGTCTTCTTGCTAATTTGTTGCTCAGTGAACCAAATAATAATTTTATGTACTGTTATGTTTTCTGTTTTCTATTAGTTATTTGAGAAAGAATCCACACTAATATGTGGTCTTACATTCACAAAGTTTGTTAAATTCATAGATAAATAATAAATGCTTGGCATTGGACACTGCAGAATTTTTAATGTGATAAAAATATTTAAAATTTTGTCATACAGATCTCTATAAAACAATGTATTGTAAGATATGTAACCTATTTTATTTTAAAAATATTTATTTTTAATCTTATAGAGAATAATGAAGTTACCATGAAAGAAAAAGATACTTTGTCTTATGAAATAGAACTTTTTGTAAGATAGGACTTTAAAAAATTGTCCATTGGTGAAACATGCACTTGAAACTAAGAGACCAGAGTTCGGATACAGTGTTAATCAATTTCTTAAATTTTGCCTTAGTTTTTCCACTAAAATAAAGGAGATGGATCTTTGAAATAAGTTCCATGTATAAAACACCATAATACCCTCTATATTAAAAAAAAATTCAGTATGATATAAACAGTGATAATTAGGCTTCCAACAGTACACATACAATAATAATAATAATTGTGAGACAGAAGAGACAAAAAACTCCTTTACCTAAACAATTTTCCCTAAACCCAAGTACAAACTATAATAAGAGAAATAATGGTAATTAAACGTGGCAGAATAGAACACAGCAGAGCCCACTGTGCATATACGTGGACAAATTGCACAATGTCTTTTTCAGCAGGCCCAGCCTTTTCTCATCACATCACCCTAGGAAAACTGTGTATACATTATCGTATTGCACCATTTGCTAGGTGAAGACTATAGGAGAGAAAAAAGAAAGGAAAACAGGCTTCTGAAAAAACTGTTGAGATGAAAATAATGCTTCTTCCTAACTTTGTATGTAGTAGCTGTCAGAGTTACATCATGCATTGGCACGCCATCTTGTTATTCTGGGCAGTTAAGCCAGTCCAATGCAGAATACTCATTTATTTAAGTGGATTTGTGTAAGAGATGCTCTGTGAAAAAAAGGAGATGTTTGTTCACTGCCTTGGCATATGCCTTCCAAAAGACATCACTAAGCACATGGTTTTGGTATGAATCCAAGAAAACTGAACTACAGATCTTAGTGAACAAGCCGCACAGTCTTCCTTTTGGTGGAAACTAATAAGAGATAAAAATGTATTAGTGCAACCCACCCTCAAACGAAACTAAACCTTAAAAAATAAACAACTGCTGGCAAACTTACTAGAAACCCAAGAAACACTTGAATAAGATTTGATCTATTGGAAAATAGCATCATTTCAGATTCACTAGTTGGACACTTTCTTGAATGAAGACATAATGGTGCATCAATTTGGAAAATAGTGCATCTAGTTATTTGCTAGACCATCTTAAGTGCTGGAAATAGTAACCATCAGAATATTTGTAAGTATTGCATAAACTAGTCTATGCAGAAGGACTTAAAATTAATAAGCCTTATTCGTATACTTTTGATTTTTCTTATCTTCACCAAACCCACCCATCAAATATTTGCTACACGCAGAATGCAACATTAGGCACGTGGTTGATCACTACTCATGACGTCGCCTACTGCACTCTCACACAAACACTAACTTTTCTAGAGACATCTCACCTGTTTTAATCAGGACTCATTTTTCTCTATATCTGCTTCAGAGCTGTAAAACTTACGTCTTTAAACATATTTTCTGGTATCCCCCCTTACTCTCAGTTTATAATTTTGTTGGAGGAGATTGATTAGAAAAGTAGCTACATGTTTGAGAATTTTTTCTGAATAATCCATTTAACAACACCTTGTCTGGATGTGGAATTCTAGACTAAAAATAATTTTCTCACAGATACTGAAAGAGTTATTGCTGCTCCTTCTAGTATTTAGGAAAACTATATCTTTCCCTAAATATGGGCTTAATTTACTTAGTGGAAAAAAATGATTAGTTTTACCTGTGTATGAATGGAAATGACTCAAATTCTATGTACGTGTGCAGAGGCTTGAAGTTAGGTACGACTCCTTTCCTGAATTCATTCCTACTGCTCAATTATGTTCTGCATTAGGCCTTTTGACTACAACTTCAAATGTTTCCAATACTCTGATGTCCAGATTGGCTTCCACTTCTGCAGACTCGTTTATATCGTGTATTTGATTTTTCATTTGTATTTCACTCTTCATCCCATTGGATTTAAAACCTTTAAAAGTTCTGAGAACTCTCTTGCCTGGATAAGAGTCCCTTACAATTGTTCTGTTTTATAGATGGATTCCTTTATTTGCTTTGACTCTTTGTGTTGGTCTCTTAAAAAGAATAGAAAGCCCACATGTGGTCTTATCCATCTTTTGAACAGAAACATTTATTTTATAATATATACCTTCTCCAATCATTTGAATTCACAACCCTATTGTTAAAAGAGTCGTATAACTCAAATTCATAGCTGCACGTTCTTTTGCACTAATTGATTTGTTCCAATGGATTATCGATCAATTCAAGAGCCAACAAGTCTTTCACATGAATTTTAACAAAAGGATATCTACAAAATGTGTTATTCACTACCGCCACTTTTAACATACTTTGTGCACTTCTAAACATCCCGAAAGACTAGATGTTTCAAATAAGGACTTAAGTTTGTCCACTATATATACACAGTAGTGTTGAATAAACTACACACATGTAAAAATGGTTATATCTGAAAGTTGTCTTCTAAAAAGGAACACTCTGGTCTAGAATCCATAATTTCTTCCAAGTCCTCTCCACCAGCAACCCAGTGGATATAAACAAATGTCACTTAGATGTTATCATTTCACTTCTAAACATCCTTTTCAAAAGATAGACTTTCTATGAATTTTAACACAAAGTATACAAAATGTTAGCTTACTAACTCTACTTTTGTCATACATTGGCAACCTCTTTAATATCTAGCAACTAGATATTACAAAATTGAGACTCATTTGTCCATGAGTCTCAACAGTGGTTCTCAACCTGTGGGTCGTGACCCACAGGAACTGTATTAAAGGGCCGCAGCATCAGGGCAGTGTATTCTTGGTTATCATAGAGCTTTGAGATTTTGGATTGGTAAATATTCCTGATGTGTGAAAAAGCATGATACATAATGTACAATCTCAATCCCAGAAAATCGGATGTTGTGTATGAACACTCAGGATCGGGAAGGACGTGTCAAACTATAAACTGCTTGTGATTGTGGGAAAAAAAAAAAAAGAGCCAATAAATCATTGTTCCAATTTGTTTTTCTCTGAAGTATATTTCTCAGCATCTCAGGTACCCTCCACCAATAATTCTCCTCATAAATAGTTTGTGTTTCAAATACTAGCATTTCAAAGCAAATTTAGAATCTTTTTTTTCAAGTTCCTTTAACATTCTGAAAATTATGCTGGGTTTTGTTGTTACTGATTTAATTCATATGTTATTTGCATCTATCATTATTTTTTCAGCATCTTTTAACAATTATCTCCTGTCTAATCCCATTTTCCTTGATGATACAGTCTATTTTGCATCCAGAACTATCATTCTGCAATTCAAATTTTATCGTGTTAATTTCCTGCTCAAACTTTTTGCTCAAACGTGTCATCCTGGCATGAAAGGCCCTTTGTGATCTGCCTTCTATACTAAGATTTTGCTGCCATCTCTCTGCCAGCAGGTATTCCATGGTTAAGGTAAACCAAACACGTCATAGGACCCTTTACACAACGTGATGAGTCAGAGCCTGCATTTTCTTTTACAAGCTATTCTCTCCTGGCATAATACCTTCCCTCTTTTCCTTTTTCTGACGGCTGACCTTATTCATACTTCATGATTTGGCACACCAGGTCGCTTCCTCCGGGACGACTTCTTTAACCTCTCTTGGGAGAGAATGAAGTACTTCTTCCCCACAGCCTTATCCACAACTCTGTAAAATTGTTTAAAGCTGTGCTGTAATTATGTGTTCTCAATAGATGTCTTGCCTACAGGTCAACAAGTGTATTTATAAAGCATGCATTCAAGACATGTTTGCAAATTGGAAGGAAGTGAATAAAGGAGGAAATAAGAAGGCAGAAAGGGAGAGAAGGAAACTTGTTTAGACATGTGGCACATTTTACTACATGAAGACCTTTTCCAAATAGGTTTGTGACAACAGAATGAGGCGTCTGAATAGGCAAAGAATCATCATTTATCTGTAACATAGTAAATCTGTACACAATTTTGAAACCCACTAAACCCCAAATATCTGCCATTCTTTGTCACACTCTTCATCACATCACATGATCAATACCCACATGGACATCGTCATCATGGCAAGTCCCTATCTGAGCTCTTAATCCCACAATGTTACTTCTCTGACCACATTTTTTTTGTGCTTAACTTTGAATTTTCATTGTCTTACTTTCACTGAACTGTTTTTTTTTTCATTGTTGAAATAACTATCCTTTGTAGACCTCTTTTCCCCCTCTCTTTTCTTGATCATCATCCCTTCCTTCCCTAATCCAGTCAGACACAAAGACTGACTATTATTTCAGCCCATTAAAACTGGTAACTCTCTCTCCTCTGTTGTATTCTTATGGTAATATCCTACTCCAATATTGACTCACTATCTATTTCTCATTTCTCTACATCTACTCCAGTTAGTTTTAAAGAGAAGCTTAACACTGCACAACTATCTCATAGTTAATAGTTTAATATTATCTATGTTTTCAACACTGTCTGGTAAGACTGGCTTATTACTAGATATTACCGATCTATAATCTGAGGCAGTTAAAAACTTCCCTAAGTCTCATTCAGAGTCTACCATACCAAGCATGCTATCCTCAATCACAAAGCATATTTAACTTCCAATTTTAAATATTGTCACTTGTAAATGTATGTACAATCACCCTTTCCTCTTATATTGGAGTGTGATGAGTTTCATTTTCTCTAGGACACTTCTCTTTTTCTTTTTTCTTTTTCTTCCTATACCCTTGGAGGCCTTGATTTGCTAATCACCCTCTTTTCTTCCTTGGGCTCTTCTTCTCTATAGTTTCCTCAACTGCACTAATGCATACTTAACTCTTTCTTACAAAAAAAAAAAAAGAAAAATTGCTGAATGTGTATTCCTCTCTATCCTCTGTCCTAATGTCTACTTGACTCTCCAACATTGAAAGTTACTTACACATTCTTCGTCTTTTAGTCTGCATTCAACTTTTAAACGTCTTGCATCCCATCAGTCATCTGAAAGCATCCATGGTAAAAATTTGTATATATTGCTGCTGCTAAAGCCAGTGAACAATTTGTAAGGCACATTTGCTTGTCTTCTCTGTACATTCACAAGATAAAATTTACTACTTTTGACACTTCTTTCTCTGTTCTGAAATGTTCTGAAATGCAAGTCTGTTTCTGGCTCTTTACTTATTCTCATTTCTTCGATCATTCTTAGTGTGTCCTTAAACTACTTACTCTGCTCACTCTAGATGAAATTACCCAGGTTGCACTCTAAGCGCTCAATTTAGGAGAACAATTCCACATCCATAGCTTCAACTCTTACTGATATTCAGGGATCTTCATAATCTTGACCTCAATTGAAGACAGTCCTCTAAATCCTAAAACCCACAATCAAGTCAATATTAAGATATCAAAAACTACACCAATCTCTCATACTTCACATGCCTATTGCATCCTCTACATAGAGTTATATACATTGATCCTCCAAATAGACTCTATGATGGTGATGCCAGGCTTATAACTGGTCCCTGGATTCACATATTAAATTGTGGTAGTTAAGCTATAAATCTCTGTCTGCAAAAATTATTGAACCATAAATTCTTTACTTTGGACAATGATCATCTCTCACCTAAGTTATTTCATAAACTAAATTATTTCCATATCTCTAGGCTTTCCTTGCTCCACTTGCACCCGGAATATTTCTCTCTAAAACACAAATATGACAGTGCTGCTGTCTTGGTTAAAAATCAGCAAGAGTCAATAAATTTTGGATAAAGGCCAAACTCCTTAGTCTAAGGATCTTTTATGACCTGCCCACTGATTCATTTACCAAGCCTCATCTACTTCCCTTTATCTTAGCCTACACATTTTTCTGGTCATCTCTTGTGAAAAATTTATGATTCACACTTCTCACTCATCTGGGTTATATTAATATACCCACTGTTTCCATTAGAATATAAACTCTTTGATGGAAAGGATCATATCTTACTGTCTTGGTATCTCAATGATTTTACACGATTGAGATAATTGATGATTAATTATAATCAAAATATGTTAAATGGGGGTGGCGCCTGTGGCTCCAGGAGTAGGGCACCGGTCCCATATGCCAGAGGTGGCAGGTTCAAACCTAGCCCCGGCCAAAAACCACAAAACAAACAAACAAACAAACAACAACAACAAAAAAAAACAAAATATGTTAAATGAATAGAAAAATGAATGAATGATATCTACTACCTGTTAACATTCATTCAATTGAAGACAGTCCTCTAAATCCTTTCATGTTATATAAAATAAATAGCACACAGATATTAGAATAAAGATCTTACTTACTTAAAAACAGCCTATCGTTAAAGATCTAAATAATCTTAGCAAGATATATATTTTCGTTTAGATTCTCAAAGAAATTAGTTGAAAGTTGTCTCTTCTTTGTTTATCAATAATGTAACAGTGGATTGCATTATGAGTGTGTAAAAAAAACTAGTGATTAATTAAATTTGTATTACTCTTAATGAGTGCCTAAAAATAGTTTTATGGTTATTGTCATATGTTCCACCATCATAAAACTTTTTATTAAACAGAGCAACTTGATTTCTGTGTTCTGAATGTATGTTTTGATTACAGAATTTTTAAAATATTGAAGTATTGGCAATCTCTTTTTATGATGGTGGAGACTATTTTAAGCTTTTGAGACCATTTTAAATTAACTAAAAATACTAGTCTCCACTGGTATTGGATATGACAACATAAATCCCACTGTGTTTTAACAAGTTCTGGTTCCATTATCAATTTCAGTTAACAGGCTAACCCTGAAACAGAAACCAAGGCTGTGCCAAAATCCACTCTAAAAAATTAGATTTGGACATTGTACTATTGAGTTGGCATGACATAAACTCAATGGAATTCAGTATTTCTGACAAGTCTAAATGGAGAAGCCCAAAAGGTTACTATCATTATTATCTGGGCTTTCACCGAGCACTCAAACTCACAAATCACTGTCATATTTTCTGCTAAATTCAGCATTGATCCTGGCCTCCACATTTATTCTTATCTTTGGTATATTTATGCAGTATGAGAGTTAAAAGAAGATAATATTTTATATTATACTAAGTAATTTTTTTATTTCAAAATATTAAAGAGGTACTAATGTTTCTGTTACATCACTTGATTCAAGGCTATAGGGAGCCCCTCATGTGAAGAGTGTTCATTTTACTAGTTAGATAGGTTTTGCCTTTCCCCCAGTTAATTTCTAATCATTATGTTTAGTTATTTATTTAGTGGGAAAAGCATGCCTTTTAAAGACTAACAAGAGAGAAAAGTCTTAGCATGTCAACCTCTACAGTTATCTTTCTCTCACTCTCTCAAAAAAGAATCAACATTTTTTAAAAGAAACAGTTACATTCAAGAGCCCAATTTCTAGGTTGCATATACAGAATAAGATAAATTATAATACTTTTAGGATTGAACTTTAAGTGAAAATATTCACAAAGCAGTTTTAAAATCACAGGCAAAAGTAGCCAGAGGACAATATTTTTGCATTTAAAGGAAGAAAGAAGCATTCTCAAGGTTCTTACAGATGTAGTCAGCGACACAAAGCTCTTTTAAGGATTTTTAAAATAGCCGTTAACTATCAACAAATGCATAGGCTTTAAAGCAGAGTGCTATGGCCTGAATTGTGCCCTCTCAAAATTCATTTGTTGAAGTCCTAACCTTCGATGTGATAGTATAAGGAGATGGGGCCTACTATGTCATGTAAATAGAATTCTCCTGATGAAATTTGTTGTAAGAATGAAACAGAGAGTTTGCTTTCTCTCTCTAGCTCTCTTTGCCATGCAAAACAAAACAAAACAAAACAAAACAGGAAGAAGGCAGCCTTCTGCAAACCAGGAAGAGAGCCCTCACCAGACACTGAAGCTATTGCCACTGTGATCTTGGACTTTCTGTTGTTTAAGTCAATAAACCCTGTTTGTGGTATATTATTTTTAGTAGCCCAGCAGACTAAGGCAGAGAGGTATTAATTTGCTGTTAAAATGAAAATCAGAAGAGGCATATTTTCTTGGCAAATTTAAATGAACAACTTAACTACATATATTAAAAAAGTTATACATTTAAAAATATTAAACTACTATGGTGTCAATAAAAATTTACAATAAAACCAGTATAAAATGAGTAATACATGGCAAAATCAATATTAAGTGAATAGTATATATTAGTGTAGTATATATATATACTATATATATATATATAGTATATATATATACTATTAGTATATAATAGTATATATATAGTATATATATAGTATATATTAGTGTGTCTATATTAAGTATAGACACAAATATTTGAATTTATGGTCAAATAAACTTATCTTCTAGGGCCATACCAATGAATAGAGAACAAGTTCAGGTTCTAAAGCTAGATTAAGAAAAAGTCAACAACCAAATCAAATGAGATTGTGAGATTGGAAGTGAATACAGAATAAAACTGTCATTCCTGGGTCAACAGGCAGAGAAATGGGAGATGTAATAGATGAGTAGTCAGTAAGTTTCTCAAAGGAGAACACAAGGCCAGTCTCTTCCAGCTGTACTGAGACCTGGAAGAGATTCATAGTCATTCGATTACTCAACAACTGTTTTTTGTCAGAATTTCTTTTTTCCCATTTCCTCTTTTTCAATAAAGGTCCAGACTTAAATTAATTCTTTAATGGGCTGGAATTACTCCCTTCTAAATGTTTTCCCCGTCTTTGGGCTTTTTTCTTTTTACAGTAAATTCCTCTTGATTTTACTTTTTAAATCTTATCTATTTTACTTCAATCTGCCTTATACCATTAGTTTGTCTCTTCTACAGTCAGTCAGTGTGTGTCAAGACATCAATTTTTATACTGCCTGACTTAGGCACAAATTAGGGAGAAAAAATAAAAAGTAACAGATAATCACACATGACATCCCAAATAACTTGTCTTCTTGATTTGAATATTTTTTCCTCTATCCTAAAAACTTATCTCAATCATTCTTTAAAAAAGTCAGACACCAGAGGTGGGAGACAAGATGGTGGACTGAAGCCAGCTTTCAACAAAGGCTCCCGTCCAGAAGGAGAGTTAAGGGACAGGAATTTAGTAAGTATCCTGGTGGACTTGAGCCTCACCAAGAGAGAAGGCTGAAGAATGCACATCAACACCGCTGAGGCAAGTTGTGATCACAAGGACGCAAACAAAAGGTACAAAATCCACCACCAAGCGGACGGGAGTCCCCCTCCCCCATGAGACCGGCTCTAGAGCCCCACAATTGAACAAGCGGGCAGAAATTAAAGGCCCTCCCACTACACTCCACGGGAGAGACCTTCTAAAAACTGGACCTACTTCCCCTACTGGGGTGCCGTGGCGTTCTCCTGCCGGACATAGGGCTGAATAAAACGTTGGGAATCCTTTGCCGGCAACCCTGAATCCCCGGTGCTCCCCTCCCGCCCACTGAGGTCTGGAGGCCTGTCCCCCAGGACTTAGGATCCTTGGGTGATTTCTCAAGGGGAGTGGACAGTCCCTGAGTTGCAACTGGTCAGCATTGACTCTGAGGCGCGCCGAGTGAGGAGAGGGCACCGGGCTGAGGGGGAGTCACGCCTCGCGGCACTTCCCTGCGGTGCAGTGCAGCAACCCTCCCCAGGCATACGGGGCCCAAGACTGAATCAGACTCTGGCCTCCCCGCTGAGAGCTGAGAGCCCCTACTCTCACTTGGGGTCTGAGGGCCTATCCCCCAGGAGTTCGGCTCCTTGGGTGATTTCTCGAGGGGAGTGCACAGTGCCTGAGCTGCGTCAGGTCAGCGCTGACTCTGGGACACGTGAGCGAGGAGAGGGCACTCTGCTGAGGGGAAATCAAGCCTTGGCGGCACTTCCCTGCGGTGCAGTGCAGGAGCCCTCCCCGGAACGTAGTATTGCGTGAAACTGAATGAAACTCTAGCTTCCCCCCCCCCACTCCCATTCGGGGTCTGGGGGCCCATCCCCCAAGAGTTCTGATTCTTAGGGGATCTCTTAAGGGGTGTGGACCCAGCACAAACTGCGGCCGCTCAGTGCTGACTCTGGGGCGCGGGACAGAGGAGAAAAGGGTCGCCTGAGTGCCCACACCAGAGCAGCAGTTCCCTGGAGGTAGATCAACAGCCGTTTTTTCTTTAACGGCAGAACGCTCACTTCTGGATATTCTGAGGCCACACCCCCTGTCTCCCTGGGCAACCAGAGGAGGCCACCGGTGACACGGCTCACAAACCCGGAAGCCTCCAGGGCGGGGCCGACCCAGAGAGGTGTTCAGACGCAATTCTCCAGCAGCAAAGACGTTTGAACTCAAAACAGCCCGTCTCCAGTAGGCAACGACAGGAACAGAGACAGAACCTCACAAAGTTGTCTGTTCTGTTCTGTTCTGTTCTGTTAGCAGCATGCATCAGGGACGGGGCTAAGCCTGAGTGAACACCTCCTTCCCATCACCTGCATCAAACACTCAAAGATGTCAGGCCCCATCTCCTCCTGCTAGATAGCGGCAGTCTGCGGGGGCCTGGCAGACTTCCTTGCAATTCAGGCAGGTGCAAACCCCTGGAGTGTCTGTTCACTGCAGGCAACTGGGTTAGCCATCTGCAGAGATACCAGTGACTGGGTCCGAAAGAGGGGCAAAGTGGGGAAGGAGACGTCAACCTTCCCAGACTGCTCTGTTTGCTGGGTGGCTCCTCCTGACTCCACGCTGCACTGGGGTGAGCTGTGTCAGAGGAGTCACCAGGCCCCTGTGATCCAGTTCCCAGAGACCTCTTGAACCCTTCCACCCGAGACAAGTGCTGATTGAGACAGTTGATTCGGACCTTTTGAACTGGGCTAATAGACTGAGGACTCTTCAGGCGGTGCCCTGGGTGTGCGATTGTAGGAAGGTTTGATTCTCCTTTTCCAACTGGGGCCAGAGGTGGGCAGGCGGGGTGACTTAATTGCTGATTTTTCCACACAGCTGAGACTTCAAGCCAGAGTAGAAGTTGCAATAGGATCGAACAGAAACCAGCTGAAAACAAGACAGAACCACTTTGCTCCACCACACCAGACAGGGCCCCAGTTTCTCAGGCCACAACACTTACGGGCCCTCGATAAAACCCCAGGGGAAAAACCAAAGGGAGTAAACCATGGGGCGGAATCAGCGGAAAAACTCTGGTAACATGAATAACCAGAATAGATCAACCCCCCCAAGAAAAGATACGGCAGATGTGATTGAAGATCCCACTCATAAACAACTGGCTGAGATGTCAGAAGTCGAATTCAGAATTTGGTTTGAAGACAAGATTAATAAAATGGAATTAGGAATTCGAGGAGAAATTCAAAAATTGTCTCAAGAATTTAACGAATTTAAAGACAAAACCACCAAAGACTTAGACACACTGAAACAAGAACTTACAGCCCTCAAAGATATGAAAAATACAGTAGAATCCCTCAGTAACAGAATGGAGCAAGCAGAAGAAAGGATTTCTGACATTGAAGATAAAGTCTTGGAACGCTCCCAATCTCTCAAAGAGGAAGAGAAATGGAGAGCAAAAACGGATCACTCACTCAGAGAGCTCTCAGATAATTCGAAAAAAAACAACATAAGGGTTATAGGAATTTCGGAGAATGATGAAGTGGCTGCCAAGGACACAGAGGCCCTTCTACATGAAATTATGAAAGAAAATTTTCCAGACATGCCTAGAGAATCTGAAATTCACATAGCAGACAGCTTCAGAACCCCAGCACAATTCAACCCCAATAAGCCATCTCCCAGACATATCATAATTAGCTTCACTAAAGTTAACATGAAAGAGAAGATTCTCAAAGCAGCCCGGCGAAAGAAAACTATAACGTACAAAGGTAAGAATATTAGAATAACTGCAGATCTCTCTGCTGAAACTTTTCAAGCAAGAAGAGGCTGGTCATCAACTTTTAATCTCCTAAAGCAAAAAAACTTTCAACCCAGGATCTTGTATCCAGCTAAACTGAGTGTCATCTATGATGGAGAAATTAAATACTTCAATGACATTCATATGTTGAAAAAATTTGCCATAAGTAAACCAGCTCTTCAGGATGTTCTCAGACCTATCCTCCACAATGACCAACCCAATCCTATACCACAAAAGTAAACTCACTCAGAAACTTCGGATCAAACTCCAACTTCCACACTGGCGAAAGGATTAAAAATGTCCACTGGACTTTTGAAAAACTCGATACCCAAAATTCCACCAGACTTATCAATACTCTCCATCAATGTGAATGGCTTAAACTGTCCTCTAAAGAGGCATAGGTTAGCTGACTGGATACAAAAACTCAAGCCAGATATTTGTTGCATACAAGAGTCACATCTCAACTTAAAAGACAAATACAGACTCAGGGTGAAAGGATGGTTATCCATATTTCAGGCAAATGGTAATCAGAAAAAAGCAGGTGTTGCAATTTTATTTGCAGATACAGTAGGCTTTAAACCATCAAAAGTAAGGAAGGACAAGAATGGTCACTTCATATTTGTTAAGGGTAATACTCAATATGACGAGATCTCAATTATTAATATCTATGCACCCAACCAGAATGCACCTCAATTTATAAGAGAAACTCTAACAGACATGAGTAACTTGATTTCCTCCAGCTCCATAATCGTTGGAGATTTCAACACTCCCTTGGCAGTGTTGGATCGATCCTCCAGAAAGAAGCTGAGCAAAGAAATCTTAGATTTAAACCTAACCATCCAATATTTAGATTTAGCAGACATCTACAGAACATTTCATCCCAACAAAACTGAACTTACTCCAAAATTGATCACATTTTAGGTCACAAGTCTAACCTCAGTAAATTTAAAGGAATAGAAATTATTCCATGCATCTTCTCGGACCATCATGGAATAAAACTTGAATTGAGTAACAACAGGAATCTGCATACCCATACAAAAACATGGAAGTTAAATAACCTTATGCTGAATGATAGCTGGGTCAGAGATGAGATTAAGAAAGAAATCACCAATTTTTTGGAACAAAATGACAATGAAGACACAAGCTATCAGAACCTCTGGGACACTGCAACGGCAGTTCTAAGAAGGAAATTTATAGCACTGCAAGCCTTCCTCAAGAGAACGGAAAGTGAGGAAGTTAACAACTTAATGGGACATCTCACGCAACTGGAAAAGGAAGAACATTCCAACCCCAAACCCAGTAGAAGAAAAGAAATAACCAAAATTAGAGCAGAATTAAATGAAATTGAAAACAAAAGAATAATACAACAGATCAATAAATCAAAAAGCTGGTTTTTTGAAAAGGTCAATAAAATAGATAAACCTCTGGCCAACCTAATCAGGAAAAAAAGAGTAAAATCTCTAATATCATCAATCAGAAACAACAAAGACGAAATAACCACAGACTCATCAGAAATCAAAAAAATCCCTAATGAATATTACAAGAAACTTTATTCTCAGAAATATGAAAATCTGAAGGAAATAGACCGATACTTGGAAGCACGCCACCTTCCAAGACTTAACCAGAATCAAGTGGAAATGTTGAACAGACCCATATCAAGTTCAGAAATAGCATCAACTATACAAAACCTCCCTAAAAAGAAAAGCCCGGGACCAGATGGTTTCACGTCAGAATTCTACCAAACCTTTAAAGAGGAATTAGTACCTATATTACTCAACCTGTTCCAAAATGTAGAAAAAGAAGGAAGACTACCCAACACGTTCTATGAAGCAAATATCACCCTGATCCCCAAACCAGGAAAAGACCCAACAAGAAAAGAAAATTATAGACCAATATCACTAATGAATATAGATGCAAAAATATTCAACAAGATCCTAACAAACAGAATCCAGCAACACATCAAACAAATTATACATCATGACCAAGTTGGTTTTATCCCAGGGTCTCAAGGCTGGTTCAATATACGTAAATCTATAAATGTAATTCAGCACATAAACAAATTAAAAAACAAAGACCATATGATTCTCTCAATTGATGCAGAAAAAGCTTTTGATAATATCCAGCATCCCTTCATGATCAGAACACTCAAGCGAATTGGTCTAGAAGGGACTTTTCTTAAACTGATAGAGGCTATCTACAGCAAACCCACAGCCAATATCATATTGAATGGAGTTAAATTGGAATCATTTCCACTCAGATCAGGAACCAGACAAGGCTGCCCATTGTCTCCATTGCTTTTCAACATTGTAATGGAAGTTTTAGCCACCGCAATTAGGGAAGAAAAGGCGATCAAGGCTATCCATATAGGGTCAGAAGAGATCAAACTCTCGCTCTTGGCAGATGATATGATTGTGTATCTGGAAAACACTAGGGACTCTACTACAAAACTCCTAGAAGTGATCAAGGAATACAGCAGCATCTCAGGTTACAAAATCAACATTCATAAATCGGTAGCCTTTATATACACCAACAACAGTCAAATTGAAAAAGCAGTTAAGGACTCTATCCCATTCACAGTAGTGCCAAAGAAGATGAAATATTTGGGAATTTACCTAACAAAAGACGTGAAAGATCTCTGTAAAGAGAACTATGAAACTCTAAGAAAAGAAATAGCTGAAAATGTTAACAAATGGAAAAACATACCATGCTCATGGATAGGAAGAATCAACATTATCAAAATGTCCGTACTACCCAAAGCAATATATAATTTCAACGCACTCCCTATTAAAGCTCCACTGTCATATTTTAAAGATCTTGAAAAAACATTACTTCGTTTTATATGGAATCAGAAAAAACCTCGAATAGCCAAGACATTACTCAGAAATAAAAACAAAACAGGAGGAATCACACTACCAGACCTCAGACTTTACTACAAATCGATAGTGATCAAAACAGCATGGTATTGGCACAAAAACAGAGAAGTAGATATCTGGAATAGAATAGAGAACCAAGAGATGAATCCAGCTACTTACCGCTATTGGTTTTTGACAAGCCAATTAAAAACATTCAGTGGGGAAAAGATTCCCTATTTAACAAATGGTGCTGGCTGAACTGGCTGGCAACCTGCAGAAGACTGAAATTGGACCCACACCTTTCACCATTAACTAAGATAGACTCTCATTGGATTAAAGATTTAAACTTAAGACATGAAACTGTAAAAATACTAGAGGAGAATGCAGGGAAAACCCTTGAAGAAATTGGTCTGGGTGAGTATTTCATGAGGAGAACCCCCCGGGCAATTGAAGCAGCTTCAAAAATACACTACTGGGACTTGATCAAACTAAAAAGCTTCTGCACAGCTAAGAACACAGTAAGCAGAGCAAGCAGACAGCCCTCAGAATGGGAGAAGATATTTGCAGGGTATAACTCTGACAAAGGTTTAATAACCAGAATCCACAGAGAACTCAAACGCAGCAGCAAGAAAAAAACAAGGGATCCCATCGCAGGCTGGGCAAGGGATTTGAAGAGAAACTTCTCTGAAGAAGACAGGCGCACGGCCTTCAGACATATGAAAAAATGCTCATCATCTTTAATCATCAGAGAAATGCAAATCAAAACTACTTTGAGATATCATCTAACTCCAATGAGACTAGCCTATATCACAAAATCTCAAGACCAGAGATGTTGGCATGGATGCGGAGAAAAGGGAACACTTCTGCACTGCTGGTGGGAATGCAAATTAATACATTCCTTTTGGAAAGAGATATGGAGAACACTCAGAGATCTAAAAATAGATCTGCCATTCAATCCTGTAATTCCTCTGCTGGGCATATACCCAGAAGACCAAAAATCACAACATAACAAAGATATTTGTACCAGAATGTTTATTGCAGCCCAATTCATAATAGCTAAGTCATGGAAAAAGCCCAAGTGCCCATCGATCCACGAATGGATTAATAAATTGTGGTATATGTATACCATGGAATACTATGCAGCCTTAAAGAAAGATGGAGACTTTACCTCTTTCATGTTTACATGGATGGAGCTGGAACATATTCTTCTTAGTAAAGTATCCCAAGAATGGAAGAAAAAATACCCAATGTACACAGCCCTACTATGAAACTAATTTGGGACTCTCACATGAAAGCTATAACCCAGCTACAACTTAACAATAGGGGGAAGTGGGAA
This sequence comes from Nycticebus coucang, assembly GCF_027406575.1. Classification (NCBI taxonomy): domain Eukaryota; kingdom Metazoa; phylum Chordata; class Mammalia; order Primates; family Lorisidae; genus Nycticebus; species Nycticebus coucang. The sequence continues at coordinate 158,031,024 of NC_069780.1, read as the reverse complement.
AGGGGGGGTGGGTAGAGGGAGGGGAATCAGTGGGATCACACCTGTGGTGCATATTACAGGGGTATTTGCGAAACTTGGTAAATGTAGAATGTAAATGTTTTGGCACAGTAACTGAGATAACGCCGGAAAGGCTATGTTAACCACTGTGATAAAAATGTGTCAAATGGTTTATGAAGTGAGTGTATGATGCCCCATAATCATATCATTGTATACAGTTATGATTTAATAAAAAAAAAAGCCAAAAAAAAAAAAAAGTCAGACACCAAAGGACAACAGTAAAATTGGAAATGACTTCCCTCACTCACATACCCTTTGAAATGTCCTTCTTTTCATTTTCTTCAACAGATACACGAGAAACATCAGCCATATTGATTACATATTGATGCATTTCCTTATTTTCCACTCACTGCACTAGTCTATAACAATATAGGTTTTGAACCTATTGTTCTTTCATGCCAAAGTCTACTACATCAATACCTTTTAACTGTCACATCTAACTTGTGTTTTACAATATATTCTGTCTTTTATTACTTTTCACATTTTGATCACTGCCTTTCTAAAACTTTCTACCACCTCTGTTTTTAAGATGCTGCTACCATCTGACTACTACTTTTAACCTTGTTCATAGGTATTATTGCAATTGTTATTGCTCTTTACTGAAAATTAATTTTCAACAGAGACCTACCCCATAGCTGACTCCTCTTATCCTGCTCCTGCAAAATCTCTACCTGTAGGACATCTTCGTTGTATTTAATTTATTTAGTATACTAGGAGCCCTAGCCTTACATCAAACTCATGTGCCTCAAGCTAAATTCTTTAACTTCATTTCATGAAACAATTTTTATTTCAGTCATTTTCGTCAGTGACAAAAGTCACTGACCTAGACAACCAAGGAATTTGGGATTCAGCCTTAACCATTCTTTTTATCTTCACCTTTTATTCCTATTAATTCTATTTCCCAAATATATCATTCTTCTCTTTCATTCCTATGTTTTTCAACGGCCAACAATTCACATTGTCATCATTTTTACCACAATTGTCATAATGGCTAACAATTACTCAGGGAATATATTCATTGATGAAAAGCTCATAAAAAATAGAGACAAAGAAAGAAAGGGGCTGTATGTTAGAAGGTAATATCGTGCACTACAGAGGTCTAGAATGTACTGGTTGGTCAGGATGTGGTGAAAAATATGGCATACTTGTAGGTCAGAGAATCAACAAGGACAAGAAAGCCACAGAGGTGGTACAGGAGCAGAGCAAAAGCACAGGGCAAGGTTTCCTCGGGGTTACTGGCCTAAATAGGTAACTGCTGCATGCCAAACCTACCAATGTAATATTGCAATATTATAGTATATGAATAATTAAAAATAATACTTGAATAAAGATTGTAAACTTCTTATTCATATTTACAGCATAATATTTAGAACAGTTGTTTTGTTTGGCATTAAAACTATCTCTTAAGTATACATAAAATATCTTATCCCTCAAAATCATATGTGCCTTTGCAAAAATCAAAGAATAGAAATTGACCAAGAAATGGAAATTCTCAACTGATGCTTCAACTCTCAAACTGATGGAGAACTCTAGGGCTGTTCTTTAGAAGTCAAACATGAGGCTATTATTGATGATCTTGGAAGCACTGGCTTCTCCTAAAGGAAAGAAAATGCCTGCAACTGAGTTAGGTTCACTCAGGCCAAGACATCACTCATAATAACAAAACAATCTCAGTACTGGCAACTTATCCCTATTTCACAGGATTATAAGACTTGAATGAGATCACAGTGAGCAATATTCATTAAAAGACAGCCCTCATTACCTGGCTTATTGTACCCTCATTGAATCCCCAACAATAAAAAAAAAAAGACAGCCCTCATTATTCTAAATCAACACAGACCTAGGCGAAATGCTGAAGGAATAAACATACACATATAAAAAAAAAATCATACTTTCCTAATTGCAACAATCGTCAGAAAAGATGCCAACCAACTTGTTCTTCTTATAGTGGAAAAAAATGGAAGCTAAAAAGATAAATGCTTTGACTACCACAAATATAAAAATCAAGGACTAGTATACTTTACTCCCTTGACACTTTCCTATGGACAGTATTACATTTCCCTAACTCTGAATCTGCTTTTTATCTTCAAAATACTTTTAGTCTGTGTGTGTGTTTCTTTTCTCGTATTTGCAGTTCTTTCTTTATTATTGGTATTTTTGAACATCTTAAATAAAAGAGAAAGAATTGGTTTATATTTCTATTTTATTGAAATAAGTATAAACTAATATAATATCTACCAATTAAATCTCTCACAATGCCTTTACAATTATAATTATATGAACATTTTTTCCTTAGACTTCAGAAAAATAAAGTATATTTAAGAAAAGGACACATTAGCACAATTCATCTTCACCTATGTATTTGGATTGAAAGCTAATTTTAAAAAACTATTCATCTTTGAAGTTTCTAAATGAAAATTCACAAATCCTAATTATTGTCAAATTATTTATCTGAATTTTGAAAAACATAAAAATGTATTTATTGAAGTTAATATGAAAAGTTTTAATGTATTAAAAAGTAAATTTACTTTTTAAATCAAGTAAATGCTATATTTTAATTGGAAAATAATGTTATACTTATCACCATGAATGATTCTATTTAATGTAAGTGAGATCATTCCCTCAGATGAAGATAATGTACTGTTGCATTTAAAACAATCCTCTGCCATGTATTAATAGATTTTTCTTAATTTATATCTTTAAATTTACTATGTAAACTTATCCTTAAACCTGTAATTGTTATTTAAACTAGGATATTATAACAGAAATTTTTTTGTAAGGAATCACTTGTATTCCATTATACGCAGGAAATATAGAGATTGTATATGTGACATATATACCCATATACATCTTTTCATATAATATATATTTCAGCAAAGCAGAAGACAACAGCTATAAATTCCAATATATAGAAACATTAATAATATTTTTCAACAAAATATGCTTTTCCTTTATTCAACAGAAAATATTTTATGCTTATATAAATATAAGCTGGAAAATAAACCAAGTAACTTTTTACTGCACTTAATAGCATAGAGTTTTATTCTGCTAAACTTCTTCATAACAATATAAAAAGAGGGACTAAGCTATAATGTTCACATGTAGAAATGTAATATGTAAATGACATATCTATGCATCTAGAACAAGATCAAATTGAAAAGATAGTGCTCCTCCCACCATCCTCTCACAGTTCTCTGCTCCCTTTGCTTTCTCTTTTTCATCTCTCTCCCTTAACTCTCTTCCCTCTCATATAAAATAAACTTACACTTTTATATCCTAAAGAAATATAGTGCTCATTATGAGTAAAATATGTACCAACACTTATTTTTTTAACTACATTTAAATATCTCATCATTTTATCATTAAAAATGAAGCTAGGTAGTAACTAAGATAGCCATGGGAACTGTTGGATTTCCTGACCTCTTTTTCACCTCTACAATTTTATCTTCACAAAATTAGGTCTCAGCATAGCCTTTACTTCCTCCAGTAAAACTTCTCTGTGCCCCTTGGGATTATATTGGAAATTCTGCTTTATGTGATCCCACAGCTCCCTGGTGTTTAATTTTACCAATTATCATGTGAGGCATAATTGCCTGTTTATTTGCCCTCTTCATTAGACCGTGTAACCCTTACATACAGGATGAACATCCCTTATCCGAATACATAAAATACTACAAAATTCAAAACCTTTTGAACACTAGAATAATTTAACAAGTGAAAGACCACATATAAATACTTAACACAACTTTGTTTCATCCCCAAAATTATTAAAAATATTGTATAAAATTATCTTCAGTCTTATATGAAACATAGATGACTTTCATGTTTAGAGTTGGGTTCCATCCCGAGCATATCTCAATATGTATATGAAAATATTCTAAAATATGGGAAAAAAATTGAAATATGAAATACTTCTACTTCTCATCCCAACTTTTTGGATAAGGAATACACAACCTGTATAAGAACTATATTTATCTTTAGTTGTATTTTGGAATTTGTCTTCTTGATGTAGGGATTTAAGGCTATGAATATTCCCCTTAGGATTGTTTTTGTTGAATCCCATGGAGTTTTATATAATGTGTCACCTTTGTCATTCAGTTTGAGTAATCACATTTCCATTTTAGTTCCACCATTGATTCAATAATCAGCAGCAGGTCATTTAATTTCCATGAGTTATTGTAAAACTGAATGTTTCTCTTGGAGTTTATTTCTAGTTTTATTCCACTAGGAAGTGAGAAGATAATTTGTTCAAATTTTTTAACCAATGATTTGTGTCCTAAAATATATTCAATTTTGGAGAATATTCCATATGAATAAATGAGTATCATTTCTATAAACCAATAATAATCAAGCTGAGAGTCAAATCAAAGACTCGATATCATTCACAATAGCTACAAAGAAAATAAAATATCTAGAAATATACCTAACCAAGGTGGTGAATGATCTCTACAAAGAGAACCACAAAACATCAAGTAAATAAATCACAGATGATGAAAATAAATGGAAAAATAAATCATGGTCTCCGATTGTAGGATTTCCAATGTTAAAATGTCCATACCACCCAAAGGGATTTGCAGTTTCAAAGCAATTCCATCAAAATATCAATGCCACGTTTCACAGATCTAGAAAAAAGATTCTATGATTTATTTGGAGCCAGAAAAAAGGCATGAGTAGCCAAAGTGATCTCAAGCAAAAGTAAAAAATATGGAGACATCATATTCCTAGACTTCAAACTATACCATTCTACAAGGCTATGTGATCAAAACAGCATGGTATTTACACAAAAGAGAGAGATTGACATTGGAATAGAACAGGACAGCCGAACTTTAAATCCATGCAGCAGACTGATCTTTGACAAAGCAGACAACAATATATACTGGAAAGAAGAATCGCTATTCAATAAGCAGTGCTGGGGCAAGTGGATAGCCACATGCAGAAAAATGAAACAAAATCCAAATCTCTCATCACTCACGAAAATTAATTCAAAAAATATTTACATGTAAGGCATGAAACAATATGAACTCTAGAAGAAAATGTTGGAAAAGCTCTTCTAAATATCAGCTTAGACAAAGAATTTATGAAGAAGAATCCAATGGCAATCATAGCAACAACAAAAATAAATAAATGGGACTTGATTAAAAAGCTCTGCACAGCTAAGAAAATAATCAACATCAAATAGACAACCTAGAGGATGGTAAAAACATTTGCAACCTATACAATAAAGGGCTAATAAACAGAATCTACAATGGCACAAGAAAATCAACAAGAAAAACAATCAAACAACCCCACTAAAAAGTAGGTTAAAGACATGCAGAGAAGCTTTTCAAAAAAAGGTAGGCAAACGACAAAGAAACATTAAAAAATGCTCAACATCATTCACCATCAGGGAAGTGCAAATTAAAAACAGAATGAGATATCACTTTACTCCCATTAAAATGTCTTTTATTAAAAAATAAAAAAACAAAAGATGTTGATGCGGATGCAGAAAGAAGGTAATGCTTATACACTATTGGTGGCACAGCAAATTACTACCAGCTCTGTGGATAACAACAATATGTACCCTCAGAGAACTGACAATAAACCCACCATTTGATCCAGCAATCAATCCAATAAATACAATTGGGTATTTACCCAAAAAAAAGAAAGTCAATTTAACAAAAAGATACCTGCATCTGAATGTTTATTGCATCACAATCAATAATTCCAAAGATGTGTACCCAACCTAAGTGCCGGAAGTTCATGAGTGGATTAACAAAATGTAGTATATGTACACCATGGCATATTACTCAGCTATGAAGAAGGATGACTTAATGCCTTTTGCAACAATATCTATGGAACTGGAAGCTATTATTCCAAGTGAAGTATCTAAAGAATGGGAAAACAAGCACCACATGTATTCACCTTTAAATTGGAACTAATCGATGAGTACACATGTACATGGTGTGTGTACATGGTGGTCTTCTCTTTTGCCGTTCTCCCCTATATATGAAGATATTCTGGTGAGCACTACAGAACATATATATAATTATATATATATATATATATATACATATGTTCAATCTAAGATGAAGGGAGGAGAGAAATAATTGTCCTGGGTTTTTGACAATGCTGGACCTGGTGTATAACCCCTGGAGTCTAGTTGTATTTTGCACCTCTAATAATAAGAAATCAACTTAATCCTAATTGATAAAGAGCTTGCACTTGTATTATTTTCATTATGTTACTACTAACACAAAAGAAAGATTAGAGAGTATTCAAAGATCCCACTGTTAAGAATCTACCTCTCAAAAAAGAAGTCATTTTTATGTTTAAACAAACACACCTGCATCCACATGTTTATTGCAGCACAATTCACAATTGCAAAGATATGGAACAAACCTAAGTGCCCTCCAACTGATGTGTGATTTTTAAAAAAATGTGGCACCTACCACATATACACACACATCTTGGATACTACTTGGCCATTAAAAAGAATAAAATAATGTATTTTGCATTAACCTGGATGAAAAAGGAGGCCATCATTCTATGTGAGGTACCAAGAACATAAATCCACATACCACATATTCTCACTTATAAGTAAGTGGGAGATAAGCAACGGAAATGCATGGTCATACATAGTGACTAAAGGTACACTAGAAATTCAGATAGGGAAAAGTGGGAGGGACCGCAGGATGAAAAATTAAATATTGCGTACAATGTACACTATTTAACTGATGACTACATTAAAAGCCTAGACTTTCAACTTCTCCAAAATAAAATAAAAATACTAAAAGCTGTTTAATTTTAAATAGTAAAAAAAGAATGTAAACCACTTTCAAATATTTTAACTAAGCATTTTTGAGGTGTTGATGAAATCTATCCAGCAAACTATCAATTTTCCTAAAATAAATAAAGATTTTTAATTTAAGAAAGAAAAAGAAAGGGGTAGAGGAAAGGAGGAAAGGAGAGGAGAAGGAGAGAGGGAGGGAGGAAGGAAGGCAAGAAAGAAAGAAAAGGAAAATAATTTAAAGTGAAGGTGAATGTCCATGTTTGGTCCAGAAGCAAATTTCAATTCCATGCATGAGTTCACATTGAGGTATGTGTGAGAGCACTGTTGGCCTGATAATCTTTATCTTTAGAAAGAAAAGCTTCTCTGAAGGCCTGAACACCTGTGGTATATAGGGCACAGGTGGCAGTTTGGCAACTGTTAAGCCTGGCCTTTGAGTGTGGCCAAAACTAAATTTGGATAAGCTCATTATCCATACATATGCCCTAATTTCCTGATAGATTTCAGTCAGACGTGGTAATTTTCTGCTCAAATTCCTTATGGTATGGTATCATTTATTACATTTGCTAATGGGATCAGAAAAACTATTCCAGGAGAATATCTAAACAATTGGACATGTTTTGTACTTCAATGTAGACTCTAAAAATTTAGTTTATTTCAAATAAGTGTTGACTTGGTGCATTTTATTTGATTTCATTTCTTCTAGGCATACTTTATTACAGCTCTTTCTACTAAGGCATATGACTATCAACACTGTTACACCTTGAATGAAAACTATCTTCCTTTTTTCTTCCTTTCTTTCTCCCCTTTCTTCTGATTGATTCTTCTCTTTTAAGTATACAATTAATATTTTGTTTGGAAAACATCACAAAAATGGTGAAAGTACAGAAAACAATACAAAGTAAAATTTTTTCTTTCTAAAAATTATGAATTATGAAAACCGTTTTCATCTTACATCATTATAAACAATTTATATGTTATGAATCTTCAACAAATTGTGGAGAATGGAAGTAGTCATATTTTTCAATTTATCCTTTTATAAAAGTGATCTTCCAAGAAAAGGACAAAAATTAATTTATTCACATACTTGGGAAAAAATTAAAGATTAGAAAAGAACATTGACAAAAGTTAATGCTGTGATTCTCAACTTTGTGTACTAGGAAAGATTTAAGAGGTTAAGATCAAGTATTCATAAGACATGATATATTCTCATGCAAAGTGCAGGGGGTGAAGGGCAGTAATGGAAGACCATGGATAGATGGTGTCAGCAGTGATAACTCCATGTGTTCAGAAGGAGGATTGGGAAATTATCCCCCTATATGGAGAAGAGTTAGACTCAGTAATTAAGCCCAGCTAAGTGAGAATAATAAAAGCAGCTCCCATTTTTAGTGTTTTCATTCTAGTTGAGTTATATACTATTATTACTTTCAACTGCCAAATAGAAAATGAGAGTTAAAGAATTTGAATAGCTGTTCAAGACTCCACATAGTATAAGTGATGCCTTTAAGGTTCAGACGCATGCAGTCTGACTTTGGAAATCCTAGTCTAAACTACCACATTTGGGAATGATGAGGGCTCCACAAACATTTTATGTATTCAGCATTTAAGACATTCTTCCTGTAAAAGACTGGGAAGAAAGTGCTAAATTTATCAAAATGTCTGACTAGTCTCTTGTTCAAGATTTGGTGGTGGTTTTGTAATAACAGGAATCATTTATTAATTGGTAAGTGTTTATGCTTTTAACTTTGATAAAATCCTCAGTATTTTATTGTACAATTGTCTCTACTTCACAAATGATAAAACAAAGCATCACGGAAATTAGGTAATTTGCCAAATTGTATGATAGTGAAAGAAATGGAGTTGGATTTCAAATTCACTCTGTATACAAAAAAACCTTCTTTTATTAATAAAAAAACTTTATTTGTTTGTTTATTTATTTATTTATCTTTAGACAAAGTCTAACTCTTTTGCCCCTGGCTAGAGTAGTGTGGCCTCAGCCTAGCTCACAGCAATCTCAAACTCCTGAGTTCAAATGATTCTCCTGCCTCAAACACTAAGTAGCTAGGACAAAAAGTGCCCCCGACAATGCTCAGCTAAGTTGTCTATTTTTAATAGAGATAGGGTCTCATTTTTACTCAGGCTGGTCTTGAACTCCTGAGCTCAAGCAATTCTCTTACTTTGGCTTCCCAGAGTGCCAGGACCAGGGGTGAGCCATTGTGCCTGGCCCAAAACTTGATTTTTTAACCAACACACCAGTGATAAAGAACTATTATCATGCTAATAAACACATAAAAGATAAATGTTACATAAGATATTAAACAGAAGATATCCCCTCTGTTGTAGAGATTTTCCCTGCTTTGCTGTGCTGGCTGGTGGGCCCCTCCCTCATGGAGGACAGCAGCCTGCAATTCCTGGCAAAACCCAATTAACAAAAATTTATTCCTGAGCTGAGTGTGACACCCGAAAGGGGAGGCACTCAGAACCACGAGGAGCTTAAGCAACCAGATTGAAAATTAAAGGGAAGGGATCCCACCCGGGAAACAGACATTTTGAATTACCTGAAATGGCGGACACCTTCCCCCAGAATAACAGGAGTGATTAAATAGACCAGATTATTCCTGGTGGAGAATATTGGAGTGGACTGGCAGTTCAGGCTGTGCAGCGAACTGGCGGGTGGCTGGACTCAAAAGTCCAGATTCAAAAGTGAGATTCTGAGCCACAAAAACTGAGGATAAGGTTTCCATGCGCTGCAGCCGCGAGAGCCAGCAGCAGCTAAACCCAGCAGCAGCCAGCACCCTCCCCCACAGCCGGTTGCAGTCACCAGTTGCAGGAGAATGTGGGAGCAGAGTGGAAAGATTTGTGAAGTGTGGACTCCTGCACTGAGTTGGGAGGTCAGATAGGAGGGCTGTCTGGAACAGAGCAGCTGAGGTTCCACAACAAGTAGGTAATAAACTTTTACAGAAACTCCAAAATGGCGATAGGCCAGGTAGGGTTGTTACTGTGGTAACAGTATAAATTGTGAATCAGGTATAAGCCTGGGAACCACTCACAGTGCCACCTGGTGTCCAGAAAGTATATTGCATTATAAATATATTCCTACGAAAGTCAATCCCTACATCATACATATAAACGTATATTTCTACATATATACAAGAATAATATTTTTGTGGTTGGTGCCTTTTTTTTTCTCTCTCTCTCTTTTTTTCTTTTTCATCCTCACCTTTTTCTTGGAGGACCTATTGTTAATTTTTATTATTTTATATATATATATATATTTATTTTTCTATTTTTAATTTTTTCTTCTTTTTTAACATTTTTATAAACACCACTTTTTTTTTCCTTCTCTCTTCCTCTTCTTCCCTCCTTTTGGTTTCTGAGAGGGCTTACATCAGATTTTTAGAGGTTTTTTGTTTGTTTGCTCATTTTGTTTGTATGTTTTTTACTTTTTTCCAATTATTTTATGATTATCATTATTTTTATTATAGTTGTGGTTTTTTGTTGTTGTTGTCTGTATGTCTATATGTTTCTGATTGTGCATCTATAGGCTTGTGTGTCTGGTAGCTGTTTTATCTGTTTATTTGCTCAGTTGGTCTCAGAGTTTGGTATTTCGACCTGTAATTCTGAGCTCCCAGCACTCCCCTCCACTCTCACTCTGAGGTCTGGAGGCCTGTTGGCCAGGAATCCAGATTCTTGGGTGATTTCTCGAGGGGCGTGGACAGGGCCTGGACTGCAGCTGGTAAGTGCTGATTCTGAGGTATGGGAGTAAGGAGACTATGGTTGGCTGAGAAGGAATCACGCCGGTGTGGCAGTGCCCCGAGGCGGCAGAGCAGCAGCCGTTTTTGGCAACAATAAGGCACACCCCCTGATATCCAAAGCCACAACCCCTGTCTCCCTGGGCAACCAGAGGAGGCTGGGAATCTTCTCAGATGGCAACAACTGCAGAACAGATCTGGGACCGACACATAGGCCCCGTGAGTAAAGGGTTTGCCTGAGGTGGTACTGGCTTGGGTGAAGCGCAGGGACTAGAAGATGCACATGCAGAGCCGGGAAATTCCCAGGGTGGGGCCAAACCAGACGAATACTTTACAGAGCCTAAGATGCACCTGGCACTCAGGGGATCATCAGCCTATAGACAAAGGAAAGCAGGAGGCTAGAGCTCACAGCTAACCATGCTGCAAATACAAACCTGCAGGAGTAAAGATAGGGCCTGAGGCACAGGTTCTGGGAACTAAGAGCAACTCCTCTTCTACAGAGGAATTTAAAAGGGACAGAAACAAACTCCCACAAAGTTGTTCTGTTCTGCCAGTAACATCAATCAGGGGTGGGGCTGGAACTGAGTGAACAACCCCCAGACTCCATCAAGCACCCGAGGTTGTCAGGCCTCAGGGCCCACTGCTGGACAGAGGCAGAAAGCAGTGGCCTGGCTGAGCAGATAAAGATTTCCTTGTGATTTAGGCAGGTGCAAACCTCTGGAGTATCTGCTTGCTGGAGACAACTGGGTCACAGCCCAGCGGGGCTATCAGTGACTGGGTGTGACAGAGGTGCAAGGTGGGAAAGGAGGCATCAAAATTCCCAGACTAATCTACTTGCTGGGTGGGTCCTCCTGACTTCACGGAGCACCAGAGCAAGTCATATTTGAGTTGTCAACAGAACCCTGCGATCCATTTGCCAGAGACCTTTGAAACTCTCCCACCTGAGACAGGTGCTGACTGAGACAATTGATTTGGACCTTTTGAACTAAGGCAATCACCTGAGGACTATTCAAGTGGTGCCCTGGATGTGTGGTTGCAGAAAGGTTTAATTCTCCTTTTCCAATTATTGCCTGTTGGGGGTGGAGTGACTTAATTGCTGGTATTTCTCCACAGCTGAGACTTTAACCCAGAGTAACTGTTTCACTATGGTCGAAAAGAGATCAGCTCAAAACAAGACAGAACCACTTAGCACCACCACACCAAATAGGTCCCCAGTTTCTCAGGCAGGAGCACTGCACAGGTCCTCGACAAAGTTCCAGAGGAAAAGTCAAACGGTGTAAAGTAATCATGGGGCAGAATCAACGGAAAAACTCTGGTAACCTGAATAACCAGAATAGATCAAGGAAAGATATGGCAGATGTAACTGAAGATCCCATTCATAAACAGCTGGCCGAGATGTCAGAAATCAAATTCAGAACATGGATTGCAAACAGGATTAATAGAATGGAGAAAAATTTGGAATTAGAAATTCGAAGAGCCAGAATCAAGTGGAAATGTTGAACAGGCCGATATCAAGTTTGGAAATAGCATCAACCATACAAAACCTCCCTAAAAAGAAAAGCCCGGGACCAGATGGCTACACGTCAGAATTCTATCAAACCTTTAAAGAGGAATTAGTAACTATATTACTCAACCTGTTCCAAAATGTAGAAAAAGAAGGAAGACTACCCAACACGTTCTATGAAGCAAATATCACACTGATCCCCAAACCAGGAAAAGACCCAACAAGAAAAGAAAATTATAGACCAATATCACTAATGAATATAGATGCAAAAATATTCAACAAGATTCTAACAAACAGAATTCAGCAACACATCAAACAAATTATACATCATGACCAAGTCGGTTTTATCCCAGGGTCTCAAGGCTGGTTCAATATCCGTAAATCTATAAGTATAATTCAGCACATAAACAAATTAAAAAACAAAGACCATATGATTCTCTCAATTGATGCGGAAAAAGCTTTTGATAATATACAGGATCCCTTCATGATCAGAACACTTAAGGAAATTGGTATAGAAGGGACATTTCTTAAACTGATAGAGGCCATCTACAGCAAACCCACAGCCAATATCGTATTGAATGGAGTTAAATTGAAATCATTTCCACTCAGATCAGGAACCAGACAAGGCTTCCCATTGTCTCCACTGCTCCTTAACATTGTAATGGAAGTTTTAGCCATCGCAATTAGGGAAGAAAAGGCGATCAAGGGTATCCATATAGGGTCAGAAGAGATCAAACTTCTGCTCTTCGCAGATGATATGATTGTATATCTGGAAAACACCAGGGATTCTGATACAAAACTCTTAGAAGTGATCAAGGAATGCAGCAGTGTCTCAGGTTACAAAATCAACATTTATAAATAGGTCGCATTTATATATACCAACAATAGTCAAGCTGAAAAAAACAGTTAAGGATTCTATTCCATTCACAGTAGTGCCAAAGAAGATGAAATATTTGGAAGTTTATCTAACAAAGGACGTGAAAGATCTCTATAAAAAGAATATGAAACTCTAAGAAAAGAAATAGCTGAAAACATTAATAAATGGAAAAACATACCATGCTCATGGCTGGGAAGAAGCAATATTGTTAAAATGTCCATACTACCCAAAGTAATATACAATTTTAATGCAATCCCTATTAAAGTTCCACTGTCAGACTTTAAAGATCTTGAAAAAATAATACTTCGTTTTATGTGGAATCAGAAAAAACCTCGAATAGCCAAGATATAACTCAGAAATAAAAAAAAAGCAGGAGGAATCATGCTACCAGACCTCAGACTATACTATAAATCAATAGTGATCAAAACAGCATGGTACTGGCACAAAAACAGAGAAGTAGGTGTCTGGAACAGAATAGAGAACCAAGAGATGAATCCAACTACTTACTGTTATTTGATCTTTGACAAGCCAATTAAAAACATTCAGTGGAGAAAAGATTCCCTATTTAACAAATGGTGCTGGGTGAACTGGCTGACAACCTGTAGAAGACTGAAACTGGACCCACACCTTTCACCATTAGCTAAGATAGACTCCCACTGGATTAAAGATTTAAACTTAAGGCATGAAACTATAAAAATACTAGAAGAGAATGCAGGGAAAACCCTTGAAGAAATTGGTCTGGGCGAGTATTTTATGAGGAGGACTCCCCGGGCAATTGAAGCAGCTTCGAAAATACACTACTGGGACCTGATCAAACTATAAAGCTTCTGCACAGCCAAGAACACAGTAAGTAAAGCAAGCAGACAGCCCTTAAAATGGGAGAAGATATTTGAAGGTTATGTCTCCAACAAAGGTTTAATAACCAGAATCCACAGAGAACTTAAATGTATAAGCAAGAAGAGAACAAGTGATCTCATCGGAGGCTGGGCAAGGGACTTGAAGAGAAACTTCTCTGAAGAAGACAGGCACATGCCCTACAGACATATGAAAAAATGCTCATCATCTTTAATCATCAGAGAAACGCAAATCAAAACTACCTTGAGATACCATCTAACTCCAGTAAGATTTGCCCATATCACAAAATCCCAAAACCAGAGATGTTGGCGTGGATGTGGAGAAAAGGGAACACTTCTACACTGCTGGGCTGGTGGGAATGCAAATTAATACATTCCTTTTGGAAAGATGTTTGGAGAACACTTAGAGATCTAAAAATAGATCTGCCATTCGATCCTAGAATTCCTCTACTAGGCATATACCCAGAAGAACAAAAATCTCATTATAACAAATATATTTGTATGAGAATGTTTATTGCAGCCCAATTCATAATTGCTAAGTCATGGAAAAACCCCAAGTGCCCACTGATCCACGAATGGATTAATAAACTGTGGTATATGTACACCATGGAATATTATGCAGCCTTAAAGAAAGATGGAGACTTTACCTCTTTATTGTGTACATGGATGGAGCTGGAACATATTCTTCTTAGTAAAGTATCTCAAGAATGGAAGAAAAAGTATCCAATGTACTCAGCCCTACTATGAAACTAATTTCTGGCTTTTATATGAAAGCTATAACCCAGTTATAACCGAAGAATAGGGGGAAGGGGGAAAGGCAGTGGAGGGAGGGGGAGGATGGGCGGAGGGAGGGTGATTGTTGGGATTACACCTAGGGTGCATTTTACAAGGGTACATGTGAAACTTAGTAAATGTAGAATATAATTGTCTTAACACAATAACTAAGAAAATGCCAGGAAGGCTATGTTAACCAGTATGATGAAAATGTGTCAAACTGTTTATATAACCAGTGTATGGTGCCCCATCATCGCATTAATGTACACAGCTATGATTTAATATTAATAAAATAAAATGAAAATAAAGGCACGATAACTATTTGAAAAAAAAAAAAAAAACAGCCTGAGCGAAAGTGAGACCTTGTCTCTACTAAAAACAGAAAAACTAGTTGGGTATTGTAGCAGGTACTTGTAGTCTCAATTACTCAGGAGGCTGGAAGAATTGCTTGAGCCCAAGAGTCTGAAGTTGTTGTGAGCTATGATGCTATGGCACTCCAGCCTGGGTGACAGAGTCCAGACTCTGCCTCAAACAATAAATAAATAAATAAATAAATAAATAAACATCTAACAAAAAAATATTTTAGGAATATTATAAATGTATATTATTATAATAATATCGTAAAGAATTGCATTTATATCTACAAATACCTTTAAAATCTTCATGAGTTTTTGAAAATTTGGAGATACTTTGTATAAATCTTCAAATATGAAGCCAATAATACTAACCAGCCAAATAATCTACTTTGATAAGTTAGATATTCACAATTACAACAGTTGTCCAAAATCCAGTCTCAAAGGCCTAATTTTCATGAGTAGCTCTTCTAGGTTTCCATTAGCATTGCATGCAATTCATTAGGTGTTTCACATCCTCTTTATTGGTAATTGTTTCTTGCTTTCCTAAGCTGTACAATTGTAAAGGATATAACAAAACTTCGAATATTCCTCTACCTAATTCCAAACAAGCTGAAACAGAAATATCACTTTATGTCCTATTTCCAGTGTATTTAACAGTAATTTTGGTAACTAAAAAATTATTTCATTTACATAGTTATACTGAAAATCTAGCCATTTAAGATTTTGAAATTGGTGAGCACATATATACACATATTTTATTTTATTTATTTATTATTTTGCCATACTCTCCATTTGGTGACTTTATCCTGGAGGAATAAAAGTTTTGTGTGGTGACTCACTCAAGCTTTCTTAAAAATACTTCTTGTTCAATATCAAATGCATCTTTTGAGAACAAGACTGTGTACATTTAAAAGGTTAATAAGGTGAAAGAAATTGTGCAGAATCAGCTCTGTCTGTTCTTCTTGTTAGATCAATGTATCGTGTCCCAATCTATTTTTGATATATCTAGGACATTTCAGAATTAAAAGGCATAAACTGTCAGAGCTTTCTCTGGTGTGCACTTCACAAACATGAAAATCCATTGTCATTAAGTGACTTTCCAAAGACATATGTGCATGTACAAGGGCATTTGTTTATGCTTTATTCCTCCTTGGAAAATAGACAAAAATAAGTGAGTTCCTTTTCCAGTTTCTGTGGCTTATGCTTTTTATATTTTCAAAACGCTGCAAGAATATTATTATTATTATAGAGTAGCACGTTCCGTACAACAAGATTTGAAGAAAAATGCAATCAAACTTAGTCAAATTACTTCTTTCAGAGTATATATATAGAAAGGTAAATAAAATCAAGTTAACATATTCAGGGCAATTCTTAGACTATTCAACATTGACATGCACCACAGGGACAAATTAATCTTGGAAGTCTTGATTAATAAACTCACAGCCAGATTTCATTTACTGTTTGATAGAGAAGAAAAGCACAGGTTTTGAACTGAAAACAAGAACTTGGTTTTTGTTATTTTTACGTGATACAACACAATTGATTCTCATACTTACAGAAGCTGGACTACACTGCAAGTTTAATGATCTTGGCCAGAGTGTACAACATATATTAAATAAGGATCATCCACATTTGGATGAATGCACATGGGACCCACCACTAACACGCACTATTGCTCCTTGTTCAAGTCTTGGCTCAAATTTTACATTTCACTGAGGCCTTTTCCCAACACACCCGCAACAACCTGTCCCTGCATTCATGATCCTTTTACTGTCCTTTTCATTTTTTATTTTTTTACATGAAATTTTCGTCTCATAACATTATGCAACTTACTTTTGATTATGTTCATTTCTGTGTGCCCCTCTGCTAAACTATAAAATAGGGAACTATTTTCTATATTTTTCACTGAGAAATACAAAACACTTAAGCACTATAAAGCATTTGATAGCAGCTCATAAATATTTACTGAAAGATAAATAATACTTGGCATTGATGAAAAAATGGAGAAAAATATTTTCCAGTGTTACAACTCGTGTCACTCAAAAAGCAAAGACTCTATATTCTGTGGTGATACAAACAACACATTTCAATTGCATTTTCATTGAATTCTGTATATTTCTTTAAAAGATATATGGCATTTCCATATTGTCATAAAATATGTGGAAATGCCCTCAGGAGCTACTAGAGTTCGTAACAAACAACAACCTTTGGAACTTGTAATAATCTTTATCCTGGGAGAAAAGGAAATAGAAGCAATTCATAAACTTCAAAGGTACAGACCTGTTGAACAGAGCATGGTAAGTCAGCGTACACTGGAAAAATATACAGAACTATGTAATTACATGATAATTAATATCATGGCTATTGCTATTCCTCTCTACATTTCTATGATTGTTATTCGGTATTTTTATTTAGTCTAATTTGATAGTGGGTATAAGGAACACAATTCTGTCAAGAAAAGAGGAAACACTCACCTTCAAAGCTCCCCTGAAAGGTGCCGAGTTTGTATTATGAGAGGCCCTGAAGCCTTGATTGTACAAGTCACTAGGTAAAATAGTTGCTGAATACCAGCCACAAATCCTATCACATTTGTGCCCCCCAAATCTTACAGGATGCATTGGGAAAGCCTGGCCGAACTCATTTGACCCGAGACAGTTAAGGCCTCAAAGAATTCCTTCATAGGGAATGGTTAACTTTGTATTCAGAAGAATAAATGATACGAAGAACAGGCTTCACAGAAGACAAGATATTCGATTTGATTTACACTGGAGTAGAATTTCTAAGTTAAAGAAGAAGGCAGAGTTATATCAAAAGTTGCAAAAATGTGAAGTTTTACTGCATTTTGAGGGGGAAGAATTAATAGTTTTTGTAGTGAGAAGTCAAAGAACATAAGAAAAATAAAAATATTCTGGCTGAAAGTTAATTTGGGGTTGAGGCCACTGAAGCCCATGAACTAACATTTAGGTTTTGCTCTGGAAGCAGAAGTGGGGAATTCTCAAAGGAAACAGGAATTCAGGATTTTTTTTGTTGTTGTTATGTTTTGTTTGAGAATAAGCAGCCCTAGAAGTATGCAGAGAACTGGTGATTCTTCAGAAATTTCACATATCTCTCACACTGTAATATGCCCACACAGAATAAGGTGCTCTCTGTGTTCAGATTCAATGATTAAAGCAGTGGTCAAACTGAATTTAGCTTCTCTTCAACCAGATCCTTAGGCAACCAGCTTAAATTTCTCTAGTGAAGGCACTAAACAATTTAGCATGATGAGCCTATGATGAGTCTATGATGAGCCAGGAAATGTCAAGGTGAAAAATCCACCAAGATATGGTCGCTGGTCACAAGGAGTTTCATATTCTGACTAAAGGTAAAGATAGCTCATCCAGATACACAGTAGCAGGCAGTGTGCCCCAGGCTCTGGTGATGGGTGCTAGGACGAAACGTCAAAACAACTAACCCAGTTCACTAACTTACCTGGAGCTGACAATTCAGGTTGCCACATTTAGCAAACATATAGTTCATTCAATTAAACTTGAGTTTCCCATAAATAATGAGTAATTTTTAATATGAGTATGTCCCAAATATTCAAATTTAAATGGATACCCTGGATTTTTCTGGGCAACTCTACCAACAACACTCCTTGCCTTGGATATTTCTGGAGTAGCATCATAAAGTATCGGAACTAACTAGGTGAAACAAATAAAAAAGAAAATTTCAACAGAGGGAGCAACGTGTGCAACTTATGGAAGCAGGAGAGATAATCACTTATTTGGAAAACTGGAAGGAAATTCACCATGCCTGTGACACACAAGTCCAACAGTGCAATGACAAAGAGATAAACCGGTAGGAGCAGTTGGGAGCCAGATCATAATGGGTTTGAATTATTTTCCTGAAGGAAACAGATGATGTTGAAGGGCTTGCTGATAGACCATTATAAAATGTATGCTTTTTTCCAGAATTGTCTGTTCCCTCATTAATACTTTCACAAATCTATGGGCTGAAGTTTCTTTACTTATATCTATTGATATTACTTACTATTTCTAAATAGTTATTTAAAATATTTCCATTCTCTTCCATCCTCTCTAAGTCTTCCTTTATATTAGCATTCTCATCACGGTTCTTTGCTCTTTTCTTCCCTGAAATACATAAAATGTGCTCCCAGAAACACATAAAATGTGATCAGTTCACAGTTTGCCCCTACCCAGTCTCTCTCCTGCAAGACACACCTACCACTTCTGCTACTGATGTAGACATCATTATTGAATTGTTTGCCCAACTTTTCTTACTGTTCTTTCTCTTTACTCAAAGTTCAGTCTCTCCTTTCATCCAACTTTGGCCAATGAATAACTTCTCCATTTTTTCTCTACAATATGGGGATTTCAACCTTTCCTAAGTGCTCTTGACATTTCCCTACCAATCATCCTTTACCAGCCCACTTTACCCACCTGACTTCTCAACTGGCTCTATATTCCACATAGAAGCTTGTCTAAGCTTCTTCTGTCTTGAACAGAAAATCCTCCCTCAAATGGGAAACTGTACCTAAATGTAACTTTATTTACAAACTACCCATTACAACATTTTATAAACTATTTACAAAATAGTCTCTGTGTGTTGGCCATCTCCCTGTAAAATTGTGGTCATAGATTTACTGTTACTTATTAATTCACTTCTTAAAGTGCTTAACTTTCCTGAACTTTTTAAATCTTCTGTATGCCTTATTCATTTCTTCATTCAGGAATTTATCATGCTAATATTTCATGGGTGTGCTTTGTAATTACACACTTGCCATACCATGGCACATGTTCAGTTGAATAGTGTGATTTCCATGGTTTGTGTATTTTATTTCATCTGGGAAAACAAAAGGATTAATGTGAAGAGTAAATGAGAAATACAGTATGTGAAGTGCATTGTGGATTAAAATTGTACGTCTTGGAGAAAAGATATAGGGCATCTATCAGAAGGTAAGGGACTGTTAAAAGCTAGATTGTAGCTCAGCACCGTAGCTCATACACCATAGCTGGCGGGTTCAAACCCAGCCTGGGCCTGCTAAATAACAATAACTACAACAAAAAAATAGCCGGGAATTGTGGTGGGCTATAGTCCCATCTACTTGGGAGGCTGAAAGCAAGCAAATCACGTAAGCCCAAGAGTTCGAGGCTGCTCTGAGCTGTGACACCAGGGTGCTCTACTAAGGGTGACATGGTGAGACTCTGTCTCAAAAAAAAAAAAAAAACTAGATTGTATTATTTATTTTTTTATGAATCCAAGATCTGACATAGTTCTATTAAATGACTAATAAGCACTATACATGTAAATGTAATGTCATGTTGCTACTTAGGAAATTTTGTCAGAACATGGGAATCTATAACTAAGTATAGCAAACCAAGACAAACATTTCAATTGATCTAACTCCATTTAAAAATTTTTGATAACCATTGAATTTTGGGGTACTTTATCATGCTACACAAGAATCAGATTCAGTTAACAGCCATCATATGTCATAAATGTAAAACCAGATGTTCCTATATCATGTCTAGCTGCCACATACAGCATCTCACCACAAACCATTTCTTAGTAAAATTCATTTAGTACGGGGAAAATACACACAAGAGATGGTGGTCATTTTTTTCTTTCTAAATTTCTGTGGAGAGAGGAAGAGAGAAATTCTTTCTTTAGCAGATTTGACAAATAATCTAAACCAAGGTTTCAGGGACCCTCGGATATCTTTAAATAAATGCAAAATACAACTTTAAGTTCTCTTATCTTGCTGAAGTTCTTTGATAAAATAGTATAAAATAGTGGAGTTACCAGAAATAGTTTCCTAATTTTAATATAATGTTATATTACATTTTATCATATTTCTTTCCAGGTTGTAAGTAATTTCCATTGTCTCTTTATTTTGGCTTTTATTCTGAAAACAACCTTTTACAGTATGAAAAGTGACTAGAAGACGGACAGCTTCCAAAAGTCAGAGGATTGGTCAAGATGGGAACTTCGAATCATTTAATATAATTTCTAGTCCAGTAAAACTGAAAAAATATTCTGCATTTGAAATGTAAAACAGAGAGTTATTCTTTTCTTATGTTGCAGAACAAACTAAATGTAGAATGCTTCTCATATAAATTTTTGCTAGCCACACAAACATACTGAGACTAAACACAGGCTAGTAAGTTTTTATAGCTCAATTGGCTTTGGTATTTTAAGTATTAATTGTTTTTTCTTAAAAAGCAAGCAGTATATATGTGTACATATATACATATGTATTTCAGTCACCACGGATAAGGGAAAAATGAGGGCTCATGATTATCTGAAAACTTATTTTTTTCAAAAGTAGGAGACTATTATAGATGATTTTGTACTCTAACAAAAAAATCAACTAATAATGGTTTTTAATATATTCAAGGCCGTGATTTTTCCCTATTGATGTAGTATTTTTATATATTTATTTTACATAAATAAATATTTTAATTAAAGTATATATGTATGCTTTTTGAAATTTTATAAATATTTGGCTCAGTGAGCAGGGCGCCGGCCCCATATACCGAAGGTGGTGGGTTCAAACCCAGCCCCGGCCAAACTGCAACAAAAAAATAGCGGGGCGTTGTGGCGGGCGCCTGTAGTCCCAGCTGCTTGGGAGGCTGAGGCAAGAGAATCGCGTAAGCCCAAGAGTTAAGAGGTTGCTGTGAGCCGTGTGACGCCACGGCACTCTACCGAGGGCGGTACAGTGAGACTCTGTCTCTACAAAAAAAAAAATAAATAAATAAATAAAAAATAAAAAAAATTTGCAATTATGTTAAGTTCTTGTCTGTATACCTGTTTACTATCTTTGGCTGGAATATAATCTCGACAAGGTCAGAAACTATACATGTCTAAATACCAATTTATTCTAACTCAAGCTATCAGTGGCATAGAGAAAATGCTCAATAAATATTTACTGGTTTAAGAATAAATCAACGAATGGATAAATAACTTCATTGTCAACCAGATACGGGACTGACTTATATCTATCTGTGTCAAGAGATAGCACATAATAAAGTTTAGAAATATAAATCTATTCTCAAACTCTATTACATAACAGGACTCAGACTTTTGACAAATAAAACTATTCCAATTTTGTTTACTTTGAGCATGTGTCTCTTCATAACCGACTTTATTGGTAATTTTACTCAGGCCTACATGCACAAAAAAGATATATATGCACAACGCATAAAACAAATATATACTCTATTGGTCATTTATAATTATGACACATGTTTATTATTTAGAAATTATTATCATTGAAAACACAGAGATGATAAAAGTATTACACTATTAATAAATATCTCTTGATACAATTTTATTCCTGTAGGGAAAATTATAATCTGGATGTTTTGGAGGACAATAATATAAATGTCAACTTCAGCATTGGTGAAATCTGAGGCAATTTGGGCAATTTTAGAGATACTAATTATTCTTATTTTCAAATGAGTCTTTTATAGCTAACATATTCTGCCTAAGTCCAACCCTGGCTGAACTCCAGAGTCGAAGATAAGCAGAAGATCGTGCCATCATCTGATGTATTTTTACAGTAAAAAGGAATTAATAGTGTAGGTAAAAAAATTATTAATTCATTTGGAATAATTTCCCAAGGTTTTCTAAATAAAGTTGAAATTACATTAGTGTGTTTTTTAAAGATAAAATGTTGTTGAATGAATCTTATGTGCTGATCATAGAAACAAACAATAATCATGGTTAAAATTAATGGGAAATCTGTGGCATGTAAGCATGCAACTGTAGGACTTGTGGATTAGGTGAAAGGCTATTATATCTGGTAGAACTAGTGGAAAAATTATCAACTTGTTATTTTACAATATAGCTTCAATAACCTATAACATTTGTTTAAAGTAGGATTACATTTATGCCATAATTTTTCTTATCTTAGCCTATAATCTAACGTCTATCAGTCACCATGGCGATATAGATGACAAATTTTGCACAATCATAAAAAGAATCCTAAAACTACTAGTTTAGGCATATTACCTTTAATTCAATCTGTTAGAGAATGTATTTCACTTGAGGAAAATAACATTCTGATGAGATAACTCACAGTTTTGCTTAGCAATCTCTAGTGACAGTCTTTCTAGAATTTAATAAAATTCACATCAATCAATGTATCAGTCCCCCCCTTTTTAAATGAAAATCTCATTTTGTCACCCTCTGTAAGGTACTGTGGTATCACAACTCACGGCAACCACAAAAGGACTGAGCTCAAGCTATTCTCTTGCCTCAGTCCCTCAAGTACCTGGAACTATAGGCATCCACCATAACACCCAGCTTTATTTGCTTCTGTGAGTAGCAGAAGCAAAACAATGGCTGATCATAGTGTTCTGAAATGCAATATCTACTTTTAAAGGGAAAAGATCCCAAACGACTCTGATTCTACCATATTATACTTGAGAGAAAATCATATTTTATTTACCATTGTGTCTCTTGATGGAGGAAATATTCAAAAAATAATTTTGAAATAGCTTTATTTTAGACGCCTATTACCTAATTTAACGATATATCCCTGTTACACATGTTTTCCAAAGATGATATTAAAATATCTGAAAACTCTCCTGAAGCTCCAATTTCACATTTTTTAGCATAATTATGGCATGTCCCACATTTTGTAGACTCGATTTTATTCTCCTTTAACTCATTCCTCAATGATTTTAATTGCTAGAATTGCCTTCTGAATAAATCTAAAAATTTCAGAATAGAAATGTGTTTTATGGGCAGCACCTCTGGCCCGTATCCCAGAGGTGGTGGGTTCAAACACAGCCCCTGCCAAAAACTGCAAAAAAAAAAAAAGCAAATGCATTTTATTAGATTCCTCTTTCCTGTATTGTTTGACACAGTGGGAATATAAAGGTTATCTTGGACACATTGAGAACTTAAAACAACAACATATTGTTTATAGTAGTCCTGAGATTGACATTCTACTAAGATAATGATAGATAGATAGATAAATCAGATAGATAAATAGATAAAGATAGATAACTACTATACAAAAAATACCATATTCTTTATTGTCTACCAGTCAAAGTTAGGGTATTATTTGAACAACCACTTCATGATTCAGAAGGATATGGCCTCACAAATTAAAATCCAAATTCAAAGAAAGGATTTTGCTGTATCTGCATTTAAAAATGTTTCCTTAAAAATGATAAAATGAGATAAGTAAAATGTCTGGTAAGTAGATGACCTGAAATTGCTGTTGGACTGAAATTGTATAAAGGAAGATAAATTAAGAAAAAAGTGGAGAATATGAATAAGCAAAATAACAAAGAAGATAAAAATGGGAACAAATAAATGAAAAGAAGATCAGAGTCACTGGAAATCACGAAATGTCAATTCAACCAAGTGGAACACACCATTATTTAATGGTTAGGCTACCTTGGTGAAAATCTTTACTCTATGACTCCTCAGCAATTCACTAGTTATTTAATATTTCTGTGCCTTCAATTTCCCACTTGTGGACACAGAATTATAATAGTACCTACTTCATAAAAGTGTTATGCAAATTAAAATTTGTGCCAGCAAAATAGCTAAAAGAAGGGGGGCATATGGCAATCACTCAACAAACGTTAGCCAACAATAATGGTAAATCATTGTACTCCTATGAGATTAGCCACACACATAATAATAAAATCTCACCAAAAAATATAAATATAAGAAAGGAGGAATTTTTATGCTCTTGCATGTGAAAGAAAATTTAGAAATTTTAAAGTAGAAATCCTCAAAACATATATAATCATTTATATTGCAGAACTGATTGTATCAAAAACTGTAAACAACACATATGCTCGTATAAACATGTAATAGAATATAACACAATAGTTAAAATGAATAAATAAGTAAATGAATGCAAAGAATAATTTTTCTTATAGGCAACTTACTGTAGGTTACTATATTTGATAAAATGTTAGGTATTCAGTGAGTAACTGAAGAAAGACCACACAAATTAGAAGATCACTGTTTTGCAGCCTTTAATGAAATAACAGATTCAGGTAGTGGGTGCAATACCACAAAGAAGTACTGTTACATTCCTTCTGTACTACACTACCTATGAGAGAGTATTGCCAAAGATAGCAAACCCCAATACCACTACCAATTTACAGGATATTTAAGATAAAAGGGAAACAATTTGAAGTTAACAAAGATCAGACCTTGGAAAATTCTAAAGGTAAATGAAACTCAAGTTTTCTTCATCAAATAAATATCAGGAAAGAAAAAGAGAGAGATAGAAACAGAGATGATTTTAGATCTAGATTTAGATTAAATGGTAATTAAGAGACCTTATTATTTAATTCTGATTAGAAAAAAAGCTTTAGTTTTTTAAAGAACAAAAGTTAGAAAAAAATAATCCATAAATATTTGATGAAAATAAATACCCTTAATTATTTTAGATTTGGCCATATTTTTATATTTTTAAAAATCCTGTTGTTTTTACACTTATATATTCAAAAGTCGAATAGTTTAATGACATGATATCTGGGATTTTCTCCATAATCATATGGGGAGGGAATGTTTATATAGATGTAAGAAGAATCTCCAAATGTTGAAAACTATTAAAGATGGAAGAAGAAAGATTAATTACAAATTTTACATTAAAAAGTTGTGAGTGGGTGACGCCTGTGGCTCAAAGAAGTAGGGCGCCAGCCCCATATGCAGGAGGTGGCAGGTTCAAGCCCAGCCCTGGCCAAAAACTGCAAAAAAAAAAAGTTGTGAGTGGATGCATATGTACTTAGTTAAAGAAAAATAAAATGGCAACCGGAAAGGTACACATGTGAAAGGTTAGTGCATTATTATATATATTTTTCAATATATAAATGTATATATATATGCATATGTGTAAATATATATGCATACGCATATTAAAGGAAATCAGCAATAATTTTAACATTTTCATACACTGATTTTTTCCCATCAATCTGATTTGACTATTTACAGAGCGTCTAGCAGAAATAAGGGGCATTAGCTAATTGAGCTTACTTCAATATATCATGGTCAAATGTAATAGAGGAATCATTACATCTTGTTAAGCTCAAATCTAAATAATTCAAGGCACAATATTGTTTGTCTTCTCCTTACTGAAGTAACAAGGATAGTATAGTCACAGGCACTAGAATGAAAATAAAATTGTATTTCTTCATTCTATTAGGTAAATGGAAAGTTCATTTCACAATAAAAATAAAAAGAACTTAGTAGGTAACATAATCATTTTTCTTAAAACCCAAGAAGCATTTTAGAAATTAATTATTTTATTATCATGTTTCAAGGGCATGTGTTTTTAAGACAACTCTCATGCTTTACGTTTACATTTACAATTGATCAGTTAAATTGGAGATGTATAGTACCAGTTACCAGTGCCTCATGCAAGGCATTTAGGAAATAAAACAAAATCCATTTCAAATTTTATCTTTCATACAGCCTAAATGCCCACCAACCCAGGAATGGATTAACAAGCTGTGGTATATGTATACCATGGGATACTATTCACCTATTAAAAAAAATGGAGACTTTACATCCTTCGTATTAACCTGGATGGAAGTGGAAGACATTATTCTTAGTAAAGCATCACAAGAATGGAGAAGCATGAATCCTATGTACTCAATTTTGATATGAGGACAATTAATGACAATTAAGGTCATGGGGGGGAAGGAAAAGCAGAGAGAGGGAAGGAGGGAGAGTGGTGGGCCCTTGGTGTGTGTCACACCTTCTGGGGGCAAGACATGATTGCAAGAGGGACTTTACCTAACAAATGCAATCAGTGTAACCTGGCTTATTGTACCCTCGATGAATCCCCAACAATAAAAAAAAAAAAATTATCCTTCATGTAAAATTTCTAGAAAAAGCAATGTAACATCATTAAAATATTGAATAATAATCAACCACATTATTTCATATTTGTACCTATAGTTTTTTCGTTTAATAATACAAAGAAAAAATGGACAACATAAATGCAAATTGTGTTGCAAGAAAAAAAGAAAATAACTTACATATATATTTTGAAAAAAATATTACTTTACTTCTATTTTATTCTTATTCATGAGTTTGAAAGACTTTAAAGCTTCTCCTTCAGGACAAATTGTTTGCCTAAAAGTAAAGCTCTCTAGAGAGATCTGATCTGTGTTTTATTATTAAATCAATTGTTATTCTTTCCATTCATTTAATATTAATATTGATTATTATACATGTATCTAAATCTCGTTGAGAATAGAAAATCCTTACTGACTCTAAAGAAACACCTTTAAAATATATATAACAAAAATGTTATGTGCTTAATGGCTTCAAAACTGCAAACTGATGAGGCCATTCCTCAATGAAAAAAGTATTTCTACCGCAAGACATGATTGCAAGAGGGATTTTACCTAACAATTGCAATCAGTGTAACCTGGCTTATTGTACCCTCAATGAATCCCCAACAATAAAAAAAAAAAAAAAAAAAAGTATTTCTACCATCACATCAATGGATATCATTGTTATAGTAAGATAACACCATCAGGGCACCGTCAGTGGTGAGACTAAGGACATAGGATAAAAAATTAATTTGTAAAGGGGATGTTTCATAGTGTGTCAATTAGAACACAGGTTATGTCATAAAGCTTTCTTTTTTAATAGAACATAGACATTAGTTAGCATGATTTAAATTATTAAAAATCAGTAAGAAGGAAATGCAGATTTCACATGAATATGGCCCACACTAAAGTGGACGACTGCTCAGCTTGTGTAGTGCTGCTTAGTCTCTGCCCTTTTCCTCCCTTTTCCATCTTGCCTATTTATTGGAGAGGAACACAGCCAGGTTCTAATTCATCATTGCTACACAGCTTCCCTGTGATGCTGCCACTGGCACTAACTCCCGCCATCTGGCCTTAGTCTGAGCATGGTTTCCTCTACAACTGTTGCCAGTCTGTTGCCATAGCAGCAGCTAAGAGGGCTACGACAGGATGGGGAAAGAATGAGAGCACACTCCATTTCCATGTTCCTCCTTGAGATTTTGAAATGGTTCCAAGCTCCCACTGAAAATATGAGGAGAAAATAACAGCTTCACAAAAGATACCCACATTATAGAAACACCTTTTGCAAAGGGAGATAAATGTATTAGTGAAAAACCTTCAACCTAGCAAACTGAAAATGAAGAAGCATCCTCACATGCTCAGAAGGTCACTCAGGCATTATATGATTACGAAGAGATGGAAGTGATAAGGGGGGCGTGGGGTTAGGTCTATATGAATGAAAGATTAGAAAGACAAGCTTTAAGCAAAAGTGTTACATCAATGTTTGAAAATTATTCTTAACTAAAAATCACATACTCATTCCTTAAATGGCTACATTGGTGTTTGAATAAATGTCAAGACAAGTATTTTCTAGTTACTTTATTTCATTCCATGTTAAAAATCATTATTACTAATCTTTAATTCATGATGAAAAATTACATATATCTCTTTATATGTTTGCTATATTTTGCATGAGAATTTCACAAAAAAATACTTTAATTCTATAGAATCAGAAGTTTATCAGTGGTATAGACAAACACTACATGAAAAATGGCAATTTATCATGATCCAAATCACTGAAAACCAAAAGGACTATAGAAATCAATGAATTCTAATCTTAGTTTAAAAGAGATTTACTGTCAAAGACTTAAAGGAATTAAAATATTACTAATTCTTAAGGTTCACGGGATGAATATAGAGTTGGAAATGTGTTGTAAAGGTCATTTTATCTTTCCCCAACCTCCAAGTAAGACTACAGAAAGATTCCAGACTATGGCTACTATGTCCTCCTTTTAGAAATAGAAAAATCAGATTATACCATCTGCTTTATGTGTATAATCTAGACTATCTCTATGTTCATACTTTTCACTTTTTGGTAATTTAAGTCACAGAAGATAGTTTACCAAATTTTCCTCAAGTATTCAGCTTCTACACATATAACCAAACATTATACACATTCTTTTCTGGGAAAAATTAGGTAAAGAAAGATAAAGGTGATGTTCTACTAATAATCCCATTATTGAAAAGCTTCAAAACACAATGTCATTCAAAGTCAGACTTTCTTATGTAGTATGTATGTGATTTAACATCAACAAATTATAAAAAGCTTACTGATAAAAAAAAATGTGTTCAGTGGATGGTGGTTCAATTCAAGGCAGAGAAAATGCATTTAGTTTGAGAAACTAAAAGATAAGACCACAAGATGGGTGTATAAGGCCAAGGGTTTGGCTTTCAGCTGAAGGTCTTTACAAATCAAACTAGCTCAGACTAGTGAACAAGTATTTTTAACCATCATTCTTAATTTCTATAGTTTAATTTATCCTACTATTCACCCTGCTTTTTTAAAAAAATGCCACAATTTATATGATGTCAGTTCTGTATTTACTAAGTCCCCACCCTGCCCAAAGCAAATGGGTAAAATAAACAGTTTACTTGTTTTCAAGATCGTTAAACATGACTAACATACAACATGTTTTCTTTAAGCCTTACAAAAGATTACTATTAATGTTATTATCACATTGAACACGTTAGAATTGTCTCATTTTCTGCAAAATTGTAACTCTGAGGACACTTCTACCCAAACAAGGACAGTGAGATTACCACACGGTAAATGTGGTATCTCCGAGGTGATAGTCACTCAAGAGATGTAGTTGTGCCAGAGAGTGAGACACATTTAGGCTTTTTGGATCACATAGAGCTGTATGATAAAGTACATCAGATTGTGTGTTAATTTTCCAAATTCATATATACATCTTCTTAGGCTGGAGAAGGGAGAAGAAGAAAAAACCCTGTCTGTGCCTGTGTGTTGCAGATAGAACAGGAATGAACTCAAAAAAGTTCAGATTCCTCCTCAGTTTTTATGTTCCTCTTGCAGCAGGAGCATCTCAGCGGGCCTTGTGTGATTCCAGTGTTTAAAGATAGGAATTCATTTACAGTGCCCTCCAAATGCAAGATAATTATGTCAATTCACGTACAATGCAAAGAAAGTGATATATTCTAACTTGAGAGGAAAAACTGGCTGTGTTGGCACTCTTGACAGATACCTCCAGTATGCTGCTGTTATGAAGGTTTTCAAGAATTTTTTTCACTATAGTGAGATACACATTAGAATTCAAAGAAAATCACTGAAAAGCATTTTATTGTGGGGCAGTATTTGTTCATCAGACCTCATGATGGCCTGATTCAAGTGCACCCTTTCAATTCTAAAATCATCATAAAACCTTATCATCATTAATCCCACTTTCCTGTCACTTGCATAAGTGGAATAAATTCTCTGGACAGTAGATAGTAAAATTACCTTCTCTTAAATAAAATATCCCTCACCATATGTTTAAAAAGTTGAATTACACCAAACATCTTGCATCTGCCATCACTTTTTTTCCATATTCATGTGTTTATTAGGTTTCTACATTTGCCTTCACAGAATTAAAAAGGCGTAAAATTTATTAACAATAACAACGTTTAAGATAAGGACTAGAAACAAAAACCTCATAAAGAATGAATGACAATAAATACATTCAGAAAAGCAGATAATTGCTGCATCGAAATATTAAGAAATAATTATAGTGCAAAGAAAGTAACATTCACATTGTCAGATAAGAGTATGTCTGTTATAAAATGCTTTGACTCTGAGGTTCAGTATGGAGTCATCAGTTAACTTATTTTTTTTTCCAAAGTCTCAGAAAATATACAACTAATATTTATGAATAAAAGTAAAAGATAATTAAAAAAAAACAGATCATGCCAAATTTTATGGATAACAGAAAAAGAAGAAATACTTCGAAGTCATTCTACTTAATCTGGATACACCTGATATTAAAATTGGAGATAATATCTTATTATGAAGCATCTGCAATCATTTTAGTGAACAATAATAACTGCACGAAAAGACATGTCTCCAAGACTTTGTGATCTACTAGAAAAATTAGGTGACTTGATATTGAGATTGAAGTTTAGTCTCAGCACCTGTGGCTCAAGAAGCTAAGGCGCCAACCACATACACCTGAGCTGGTGGGTTCAAATCCAGCCCGGGCCTACTAAACAACAATGATGGCTGCAACCAAAAAATAGCCAGGCGTTGTGGCAAGCACCTGTAGACCCAGCTACTTGGGAGGCGAGGGCAAGAGAATCGCTTGAGCCCAGGAATTGGAGGTTGCTGTGAGCTGTGATGCCACAGTACTCTACCTAGTGTGACAGCTTGAGGCTCTGTCTCAAAAAAAAAAAAAAAGAAAGAAAGAAAGAAAAGAAAAGAAAAAAAAGAAAGAAAGATCGAAATTTATAGCAGATTTCCCAAGAGCAGAAATGAAGAAATTTCAATGACTACCTGCCTAAGAAAAGGAAAGATTTCCCTCAAATGTTAATACAACTGAATCTTCACAAAATTAAAAAAAAATTTCCATGCTGATGCTGGAAAATGAAGGACAGTTCAATTACAGGCATGCCTGTACACATAACGTAAGAAACGAATTGAGCATTTAGGAGCATCCTTCCATCTGACTAGATTGTGCCCACAGTAGTGTAAAATATCCTTTCTAATTAGTTCATTTTAAAATTTCTTCCTATTTCCTACTATGGTGTCTTTCTCATAGTAGATGCTTAATAAATCTTCATTTTGTTAGATACAAGTGGCTGGAATATATAATGGTCTGAAGTGGACATACCAAAATTATTTTATTAGGATTAGGCTGGCATGTGAGTGAAAAGAAACACCAAATAATGAAGGATTTAAAAAGAAAATTTTATGTCTCTCTCATTTATGTTTTGGCATCCCAGTGCAGTTGTAACTACTTAGTGAAGAAAAGGACCTCATTCTTTCTATCACGTTGTCACACTAGATGTGACATGGATGGCCAATCACTCCACCCATCATCTCCACATCCAGCACAGCAAATGAAGGAAGAAATCGAAGAAGGCTAGGTGTGCCCCATTTAAGGAATACAAGGTTACATAAAGGCCTGTTTTATCTTACCCTCAATTACTATAACATGGCCCCATGTGATTGTTAGTGAGCTTAGAAATGTGGGATTTATTGTGAGTGTCCAGATTCAATTAATAGTTGGGGTCTCACCTTTTGAGGAGGAACACAACTACAGGAGGGTCCTGATCTAACAAAAGCAATCAATGTAACCTGGTTCTATGTACCCTCAATGAATACTCAACAATAAAAAAAATAGTTGGGGTCTTATTAAAGAGAACAAAAGGGAATAAAAAATGGAGGAGAATTAACAGTCTCTTCCTTCCAATGTAATGGGGCTTGAATATTCTCATATAGGTAATATGATGTAAGCAGTTATTTAGGTTAATGAAAATGTTTTTTAGTTTACTTAACAAAAGTTAACAACACCCCAGTAGCAGTGAGTACACCTATTTCATAAATGTTGGTTTCTAATGCCCTCATTACCTATGAGCTACCTGTGGCTAAAAATGAAACAATTTAAGCAAAAAAATAAATAATGTAATATTGGATTATAATCCAAAGTATGAAATAATTATCCCTAAATCCATAATAATACAAATGAATTACTGAATCAATAAATACATGAAAGAGGAGAAACAATCTCTCATCAAGAAGAATTCCGAATAATTTATGTCCCACTAAAGAAGATAAGGTTTAACTTCCCACCCTCTGAGCTTAGGTTGCAAATAGTGACTTTCTTCTAGAGATATAGTATGGTAAAAATAAAAATGTTACCATGGAGAAACCTGAAAACTATTTCCTCTGTCAGATGAGCAAGGTTAACATCAGAAATAAGTCATTTTCATAGCATGGACTCTTGATATGAATGCACCAGCACAGAATGGTATTTTACCTCTGTGGCTTTTCTTCTTAAAACTTACAACTCATGTCTAGCACTAGGAAAAACATCAGACAAACTATAATTGAAATACATTTTATACATTACTTCCTCAAAAATATCAAAGTCATTAAAAAGAAGGAAAGTCAGAGAAAATGTTAGTCTTAAAGAACCTAAGGAGACGCAAGAACTTAATTTAATGTGGCTTTTGGATTGGATCCTAGAACATAAAAAGGACATTACATTTTAAAAAATAAGCAAATCTGAATAAAAGTATGGGCTTCAGTTAATAATATCTATCAGCATTGGATCACTAGTTTGACAGATTCGTCATACTACGTAAGATATCCATAAATAAGGTAAAATGGGTGTGTAGTAAGTGGAGACTCTTTGTCCTGTTTTCATATGTTTTCAGTAAATACAAAAAGAGTATAAAATTAAGTATACTTACAAAGTTACAATGCTAAGTTTAATAAGTTCTGAAAAAAAGAAGTATTTAACTCACGACCTATAAAGGTAAGGATATGATAACCATCCTCATATAAGGGGCTGACACCTGGGAAATCTGTCAGAGCAACTGGCTGGCTTTCCTAGATGCATTCGTTCTCTCTTCCCTCTTTGTCTACAAAGTCTTATTTTTTCTTTTTCCTAAATTATAAACCAAAATTATTTCAATCATATATAATTGATTATATGTACTCTACTGGTCAAAGTAATCTCTTTTCTTTTGTAAATTGCTATTTGCTAAGAACACTTTGTCTTCTGAAAACTCAGTGACCCTGTTATCTGGAATATGATGTGGCTAATGTAGTCCAAAGCTCTAAAAATGTGTGTCATATGTAGCTTGCCTTTTTTTCTTTTTCTTTCTTTTCTAGTTGACAGATTAAGATCTAATTTCAGGCTCAAATGTTGGCAAGCTGGCTCCATATGGCTACTTTACAGACCTATGAAGGAATTAGCATATTAGTATACATAAAGGTAACAGGATTTCTGATAGTCGTCTAATCAATAAGTTAAGTAAAATGTTGAGCTACATAATCTATTTTTTTCTACAATGATATTTTTAAAAGTCCTACAGCCATTTCATGTTTTTATTTTTTTGTTAAATTGATTCACTTTAAAAAATATTATTCTAGAGGACAAGCATTCAGGTCAAGGCAAGGCACTGAATTCAACAGTAGCCATTGTCACAATCACTGAATAGATTCTATAAAACCTCACACTACATCATACAGAATAATTCACAAGCTTTAAGATAAAATAGAAAATTGGATTAAAAATAACTACCCAATTACACTAAGTTGTGGTATAGCAAGATTAATTTACCAAAATATTGACAAGAAGTAAACATGATATGAATAAGATGTAAATCTGAAGTTTTAGATAAAGTGAAGTAATATTTAATAGAAAAATATCCTAATTTATTAAAACCCATTTACTAAGTTCCAACTCATGCCAGGACCTGACTTTAAAGATTAATTAAGTACAACCCCACCTTTCAATAATGTACTTTTTGGGAGAAAGTCAATGACCCAAAACACATCATCACAACATAATATAATGTAGATTACATTTCAGAGATATAGTCAGAGCATTAAAAACTCACATGTGAACACGCATGGAAAATACCCTTAATTTTGACATTACCAGTAAATATAAACACATCCAGAAAGTAATTGGAGTTTGTTTTGAAAAGGAATAGAAAACTAAATACGTTATCACCTACTTTCTTCTGCTTTAGTAAACTATTTATGATGATTGACAAGAAGTAAAATTATAATGTACATAATTCAGTAGAAGACTGGAATGAGAACTCAGAGGAGGAAATACCAAGTGTTAAAAGTAAAGGCAGGAGGAACACAGGAAGGTGGGAAGGAACTATATAAAACCACATTCTCTTATGATAAACTATCGAATCAGGAGAATCTTGTAATTATCCCACAGTAAGGATAATTCCTCAATTGTATATAAATGACACACTCTAGAAGGAGTAATTCTATAGACTCATTATATATAGGACCCTATCAATTTGACACCTACATTAGATACATGAACTATAGAAACTTGTGAGTTTTTCCATAATAATAAATATTTCTAAAAGGACACAAATGTTCCAAGGCAAATGGGATACAAAAAGAAGAGATCTAACATATTGATCAAATTCCTGGTTTTGTTCTCTTCTTTTCTGATAAGTTTTTACCTGCTAATTTTTCCTAGAAAGATATAAGACAGAATTGCATATTACAGAATGGTAAACAGTGGTACTTCCCCAAGACCAATGGCCACCATACTAGACCATATTGAATGAACAGCTAAAAATTTCTTCTTAGTTTCTAAGTTTTATAAAAGAGAAAGTTCTAAGGCCTCTAACTGCTGCTTAAATTTCTAATGTTATTATTTAATATCACTAGGAAATAGTATCCTAATTTTTTAAATTACACTTCAAATACTTTGTCCAATTTCCCTTCCATTTCATTACTACCACTCTATCATCTCTTATTTGATTCATAAAAATAGCCTCCAAACCAGACTCTTCACCTTCTTTATTTCTCTGCTCTAATCCAATACTCCGATTGCAGCTAGAATAAGGTAAGTATACAAAAACACTGACTTGATCGTGTAATTCAAAACCTACACTGGTACATTTATTGCAGCATTACTCACAATAGCAAAGTACTCATCTACACCGTGGAACATTACTTAACCATAAGAGTGAATGAAATGTACTGTGCAGCATTTAAACAGGACTGGATACCATTACCCTGAGGGAAGTAATTCAGGATGAAGAAACAGAAAGTTCCTTCCGACAGACTGTGCTATATTCCTTTATTTCACTTCCAAGAAATACAGACAAAAGCGGTGTTCTTTTTGGGTCCGCTGTGCAAGTTTAACCTCGTTAGGCTTATAGGTGTTGCTGGAAGGGGCTCCTTTGTTTCCAGCCCAGTGTCACTCAGTCAGCGTCAGCCGTGGAGCTGGAAAGAGAGCACTTCCGTGCCATGACTTTCTATAATTTTAAAAGTAGATTAAATGAGTCTCAAAAACTTGATTGTTTGCAACAGGCTTTCATGAACTTTGCTCCCTCCCCTGTGACAATTCTTTGGCAGTTTCAGAATTTAGAAAAGGCCAAATTACACTGACAGACAAGGAGAGTAGTGGGTGTCCGGCAGCCACGTGACTGAGAAAAACATGGCCATTGTAGAAAAAAATGTTTTGCAAAACAGTGACATTTAAAGACACTGAAGTGACACTACAGACTGGATTCTGGATAAGTCCCAAGCCCAGCAGAATTATCTTCGAGTCAGGAGCGTTTCCTCCAATAGTGCCTCACACTTTGGCAGATGAGCAACGCCTGGTATCCCTGTTACCCCGCGGGAGGAAATGCTGCTTGGACAGGAAGGAGGCGACGTAGCGCGCATTTCTGACGTCATGACTGGCGACGAAGCCGGGATTCACCACTTTGATCCAGAAGAAAATCAGTATGCATTGAGGGGTTTTTCCCCATAAAAATCCACCAACAATATGAAGCGCCCCTGAGTGTCGAGAAGAAAATGGTGGCAACTTCCTTCTCCAAAAGCGGTCATGCTGCAACAGTCCCTCTGGAGGAACGAAGGGCTGTCACTGCTCAGTGATACACACAGTGTGCCTACTAAAACTTTTAGGGAAGCTGCAACAATGGTGGCCAAGGACAGAGCTGTGGGGGACCATCTTGAAACATGACAATGGTTGGAGTCCCTAGAGGTTAAACTTATGACTCATCCACGATACAGACCTGACCTGGCCACCTGTGATCATATCCTGTTTTCTTCAGTCAAATACACAGGCTTATTGGAAGGTTCTCCAACC
The DNA here is from genome assembly GCF_027406575.1 of Nycticebus coucang. NCBI lineage: Eukaryota > Metazoa > Chordata > Mammalia > Primates > Lorisidae > Nycticebus > Nycticebus coucang. The sequence goes on along the minus strand of NC_069780.1, from coordinate 157,994,429 downwards.
CTGAAGAAGCTATTTACACATATGAAAGTGAGCTCACAGCATGTGATGAAAATAAATAAAAAAAGTTTTCAAAAATTGTTTACAAGAAAGCAAAAGTGCCCTTGATGCCATGGCTATTATTTTGAGAAAATACAGTAATTAAAATGATTTTATGTTTCTTAACTCTTGGTCATTTCAAAACTTTCACAGTGTCTCTCATACTCCATGTTTTCCCTCTAAGGGGGAAGCTAAACAATGGATACACCAGGCAGATAGAATGAAATAACAGGCATTGGAAAGCCAAAAAAGTGGGATGCAGGGGGTTCCCTACTGTGTACAATGTACACTGATGAGGTGATGTGTACACTAAAAGTTCAGACTTCACTACTACTCAGTATGTCCACGTAACAAAACTATATTTGTGCCCTCAAATCTGTTAAAAAAAAAAAAAGTTAAATAAACTTCATAAACTTTCTTCAAATAATAAAACAAGTGGTGGGCGCCTGTAGTCCCAACTACTCAGGAGGCTGAGGCAAGAGAATTGCTTAAGCCCAGGAGTTGGAGGTTGCTGTGAGCTGTGATGACATAGCACTCTACCAAGGGCGATAAAGTGAGACTATGTCTCTAAAAAATAAAAATAAAAATAAGGGTGACATCTATGGCTCAAGGAGTAGGGTGCTGGCCCCATATACCAAGAGGTGGTAGGTTCAAATCCAGTCCCAGCCAAAAACTCTAAATAATAATAATAATAAAACAAAATTTCTTGTTGAGTTTAAGATATGTTACATGCCACTAGAAGACTAGTTTTTAAGAATTTTTACCTTTATGAATGTTTAAGCATTCTTTATCTGAACCCTATCCTTCCCAAAATTCTTCCCATCTTTGTAATCAGACCACTTTGAAGAGACGCCTGAGCTGCTGAATTTCAACCCGTCATTCAAAATCCAACTAGAGAGAAAACCTTTTTAATAAATAAACCCTTGAACAGAATACACATTTGGTGAATATTCACAGAATTAATTTGAAACCTGTTCAGGCTATTAAATGTAAGAAACTTCTGACAAAATTCCAGACATTTCTTTAATAACTCAAAAATAATTATTTGCTTGAGTCATTCATTGTTAATGTTTTTTTCTTTTTGCTTAATTAAAATCTATCTTCTTAAAATTTTGGTCTAGTCATCCTGTAAATTCTGCTTAGTATGGAGTGTTTTTAAATGTTCATTATATTAAATTTTATTGATAATAAGGTTCCTTGTTGATTTCCTTTTTATTCAATGATAATTTAGAGATAAGAACAGCCAGACACATGCCTACAAAGCCTTAGATTAGATTATAGACTGGATGTGCCATTTTTATGGTAAACAATGGAGGGTAGAAGGAAAATCTTAGCTGATGTCAAAACACATGACAACTGCTGCTATTCCAAATTTTGTGAAGTACATCATTCTATATCTGTGTTTTCTTTTTTCTCATAAAGAACCAAATTACTTGCCCAGATGAGTTCTGACTATCAGTAATGAGGATTAGTTAGCTCTAAGGTGTCAAACTAAGGAAGCTCAAAAATTTATCATTTTTTGTCCCAAACCATCAGTAGAGTCTCTGTTGAAATTGCAGTACTCTTTCATTTATACATGCAACAAATACTGAATGTCTTTTGATGTCTTAGAGAAATATGAACAAAAGTGTATACCAGTAAGTGCCATTCAATTCAGTAAAAATATTGTAAGTTTTCACATTATGCAGAACTTTGTCTTAACCACTTTTGTCTTCATACATGTTTCACATTCGGGAATGCCAAGTATATAACTTATTTTTAACAACTGGAGTTGGCTATTCATTCAATGATATCATAAGAAAGTGAAAGCACAGTTTTTTTAAAGTTTATCCTTGAGTAAATATCGAGAAAGATTTCACCTATTTATTGAGCTACTTAATCCATAATCACCTTCTAAAAACATCATGTCCTTTAAGATCCTCAGAATAGTCACTTCAAGTTTCCTAACAAATACATAAACTTTGAAATGTAAATAAAAATGTCAAAAATATCTTAGAGACAAAAAAAAACACCTGAACCAATTAAAATACTCTGTTAAATTCATGTATCATCAAACACTTCTTTTTATTTCCAGAAAAAAAAATTACAGAAACAGAAAAAGTAACATTTTCTATTATACAAATGTATGATGCCTTTTAATTTAGAGGTCTAAGTTGAAAACTCCAAACAGCTATTTTTAATACCCCACCCCACGCTGTTTTAGGTTAATATTTAACACATACACCACATCCAATGATGTTGATTATCGCTGCAAAACACATAGATCATTCCCATGCCTGCTCTTCTTTAAGTGGTCCTCTAGAGTTCACTTATCCTCTCAATCTGACCCATTCTTTTAATCCCGCAGTTTACTTCTTCTCCCCTATTTCTGTCCTTTCCCTGATTATTTCAACATTGAGCATGTTTCTCTCTCTCTCTCTCTCTCTCTCTCTCTCTCTCTCTCTCTCTCTCTCTCTCTCTCTCTCTCTCTCTTTCTCAACTACTAGAGTACTTGTATTCAGAAATAAAACATTTGGCATTGATTAAATTTAGTGTACCATCCATATCCCCAGAAGAATGGTTCATGGAAATTATCACATATATCACAGAAACTCATTTTTTAAAACAAAGATATGAAAAGTGTATTTTCTTCTTTTCTTTCTTTTTGTTCTAGTCCTTTCAGCAGTTCTTAGGATACGAGAATAAGATAGACAGAATTTATAAATGAAACATCCTTCAATTAAACTCATTCATAATTTGAATTTGGCAAATTAGTTTATGGTGTCAAAGTTTTTTTTAAATACATTTATAGAGAATTATCTTCCTGGCTTTATAAGCTGCTTTCAGTTTTGTCAACTCTAGGATAATTTTCAAATGAGTCCTTGGAATACTCCATCATAGAGTAATTTGATTAATAAGTTCAAGCTAATGATTCTGGGCATTGTTCATTTTCTTGAGGATTATTTAAGTCCCTGTTCTTTAACTTTTTTTAATATTATACTTGATATTTAATAAGATTTAGTATATTATCAAATATTATTAATTCAGACTCTATCTTATTAGAGCTAGAGTCCATTGTCTACTTAAAAATTGTTATCCATGAGTATTCCTTATATTATCTATGCATTAACTTGTTAGTTATCTTACCAAAGTAAACAAATATCTTTAAGTTTTTCAGAATAATATTCAAAAGCAGGAGCACATAGAATTTAGAAACAGTTCTTCCTTATTTATATACCTTGAAAGAAAACCTTAGGGCTTTGTAGAAATTCAGTTAGAAAAAAAAAAGTAAGACTTCTTGGAGCTTTTATTGATATAGTCTAAATACTCCAATTCCATGAATGAAAATAAGCCATGGGCATATGCTGAGTGACTGCAATGGAAAGCCTTGGATGTTAATGTTATCAAGGACCTGTAACCTAATACAACCATGATAACAGTCGAATGCACAGGAATGGCCTCTAAACATATATAATTTATTCCGGATTAAAAATGGGCATATATTCTGACTACCTCTTTCTTTTGACTTCTTTATTGATAAGTTGATACTACTTCTGTATTAGTTTCTTACATGTTTTTCTTCTGATTCCCACCATATCTGCACCACACATGCATGAGCACACATGTATGCATATATACACATATAACGACCTTATAGAAAACAAAGAGATATTTTTCCTAAGTATTCAGGAACATACAGCCTTAAAAGTTATCTAATCATCTATGGCAGAGACTGGATGCAGAATTTCCATTTAAGAAAAAGAAAACATTATTTCATTTTCATCTTGGGGTCAGTATATTGCCTTGGTAAAAATCTATATTTCCCACCTGTCCTTATAAACAGGAATATTCACAGGATGTAAGTCAAGGCATTAGCATTGTGGTTATGGGGAAGTGGACCCAAATGGTCAATACTTTAATACCATTGGCTCTTCATCTTTCCTTCTGTTTTGAAAAAAAAAAAAAAAAAGAAGAAGAAGAAGAATATAATGGCTTGAGTTATAACAGCTCTTGTAAGCATGAGAACAGAATCCACCACCTAGAAACGGTGGCACAAAAAGCTAAAAGAAAATCATGGTGTCCCTGATGAAATCATGTTGTCACCATACTAGCTCTTCACTACCCATCTCTGGGCTGCTTTTTATGAGAGAAAGGCAAATCATAAAATAGTCAGTGGCCACTGTAATGTCAGATTTTTTGCTACATGTAGTCTAATGCAATCTCTACTAACATAATTCTAAGTATGGTCAAATAGAAGAAATTCAGATAAAAACTCAATAAACCAAAACAATCAGTTCTGGTTGATGACATATAGTGTTTAATTTAATCATACCTAAAAGGTTCATACTGCGAGTTTATTTATTCAGTCTCCAGAGTGACAGTTTGAAACACAAGTTGATCTTAGAGGATTTACCAGGAGGTCACATCTCTTTAAATTAAATACTTTCTGGGTAATTGCTAACATTTTCTTTCGATAACCTGTACTCTTAATATTACCCATTTGATTTTTTTAGACTAAAATTATAGAGGTAGAGTCCATATTGTAGAATATTTGGCAGTTTAATTATTTATTTTTCTTTGTCTTAAAGCAAATTAGAAATTAATGCGGAAAAAAACTCAGGTCCATTTTTAGAAATTCCATTTATGCATATCTACCAAGCAGTCGAAAAGTCTCTCATCACACTCAGATCACCATTGGTCAGTCTCCTCACACTGTCTAGACGTGGTGGAGTGGAAATCTAATCAAAGGATTGGCAGAATCACTCTGGCTATTTGAGAATATTCTTTCATGGCACAAGGCTGAGTGAGGCTATGAGAAGATAAGCAGCAACCGGATGGTTATTCCTTAACTATCAAAAGTTCAGGAGACCTAAGATAAACCTAGCCTGAGGGGAGAAATCCCAAGAAAGTAAATGCTGTGGCTCTGCTAGTGTGAGAAAAAGTGCAAGATGAGACCATTCTGTGGAGGATTCCTTCAGGGGGAGAAGAAAGTCAAAATCTATGTGAAGAATGAACAGTGCAGATGAAGAATTCAACCTGAAGATCATTATTCAGCAGAAAGCAACAGAGGATGTACTTGTATGGTGAAGTATTTGGAGACAAGAATTTCCTGAAGAAGAGGAAGGGAATCTTGGCATACAAAGAGTAGAAAATAAACCAGAAGAAATTCGAAAAATATTTATTACCTTCGGGAAAACTACTGTTTCCTAAACTAAGAAAAACTAAAAAATGCCTTCATATAAGAAGCTAAGTGGCCCAAAGATGGAGAAAGACCTTTGTTTAAAAGACAAAAGTACATTTATACAGAGGGGGCCAAAAAATATATACATATTTTAAGAAAGGAAAAAGCTACATTAAAATTGTAAAATTAAATATATACTGATAACAAAAGATGAACACTAGTCACATTGAACACTGAGTAATTACAAAGATCTAAAGTGACTTGAGTTTTTTCTTTCTTAAATACACTTTTGACACTTTTTATATATAATTTATAATATTAAATGTATCATATAATATATAATTCTAAAATATCTATAAACAAACGAATAAAGATTAAATAGGCAACCTACAGCAGGGGAAAATGTGTTTACATGTTATAAATCTGATAAAGGGCTGTTAACCGGAATCAATAAAGATCTTAAGAAAATCAGCAAGAAAAAAATCAAAGAACCCTGTGGTACATGTATACCATAGAATATTATGCAGCCTTAAAGAAAGATGGAGACTTTACCTCTTTCATGTTTACATGGATGGAGCTGGAACATATTCTTCTTAGCAAAGTATCTCAGGAGTGGAAGAAAAAGTATCCAATGTAACTCAGCTCTACTATGAAGCTAAATTATAACTTTCACATGAAGGCTATAACCCAACTATAGCACAAGACTATGGGGAAAGGGCCAAAGAAAGGGGAGGGCGGGGGGAGGTTTTAGTGGATGGAGCGTAATAGGTGGGCCCACAACTACGGTGCATCTTAGAATGGGTACAGGTGAAACTTACTAAATGCAGAATACAAATGCCTACATACAGTAACTAAGAAAATGCCACAAAGTCTACGTTGAACAGTTTGATGAGAATATTTCAGATTATATATGAAACCCGCACATTGTATCCCTTGATTGCACTAATGTACACAGCTATGACTTAACAATAAAAATAAATAAATTAAAAAAAAAAGATAAAAAGTGAGCAAAAGACAAACTACCTCCTTTTCAAATGAAGATAGCCTAATGGCCAACAACACATGAAAATACTCAGTATCTCTAATCGGTAGGATATATGAATCCAAACTGTAATAACCTAGCTCACCTACCTCTAGTGAGAATGGCTCTTATCAAAAAGTTCCAAAGCAACAGATGCTGGGCTGGCTGCAGAGAGAAAGGAGCACTCATGCACTGTTGGAAGACTGAAATCCAGTGGAACCTCTGTGGAAAGTACTAAGGACAAACTGAAAAAAACTAACCTACCTTTTGATCAAGCAATCCCTCTAGTAGGTATTTAACACAAAGGAAAAAGAAAGACATTTTATCAAAAAGACATTTGCATCAAATGTTTATAGCAGCACAAATCATAATTGTAAAGATGTAGAAACAACCCAAATGTCTGTCAATACATGAATGGATTAGGAAAATGTAGTATATGTATATCATGAAGTACTACTTAGCCATGAAAAAGAATAGAGACCTAGTATCTTTTGTAACAACCTGGATGGAACTAGAGACCATTCTTCTAAGCGAAGCATCACAAGGATGGGAAAACAAATACCACGTGTACTCAATACTAAATTGTAACTAGTCTATCAACACTTATGTGCACATACAGAAGTAAATGCAATGGAAATCATATAGGTGGGAGAGGTGGGGGAAGGAGGGAAGGCGTAAATTCACACCTAAGTGATGCTATTGTGCATATTCTGGGTGAAGGGCATGCTTAAAATTTTGATTTAAAATGTACAAAAGCAAATTATGTAAACAAAATGTATATACCCCTATAATATTCTGAAATTAAAAATAAATGGATAAATTATGCTATACTTATATACAAAAAGGAAAAAAATAAAAACATATAATTTAAACAGAGGACACTAAGACCATATCTGGTGGCAGAATGGCAGAACAAGATGAAAGTCATACAAAACAAATTTAGTGAAACTTAGTAAATGTAGAATATAATGTCTTAACACAATAACTAAGAAAATGCCAGGAAGGCTATGTTAAAAATATAAATAAATAAATAATAAAAGGATAAATTGATAGAGAATAAAAAAAAATGCCAGGAAGACTATTTTAACCAGTGTGATGAAAATACGTCAAATGGTCTATAAAACCAGTATATGGTGCCCCATGATCACATTAATGTACATAGTTATGATTTAATAATAAAATAAAATAATAAAAAAAAACAAAAAAAAACAAATTTAACTATCATAACTTACAGCCATGTTAATCATAATAATTAATAACCAATTTTATTACAAAGAATTTATTGCTTAGACCTGGACAATTAGGAGCCAAAGTCTTGCTACTGGGAAATAAAAATCTGTATTTTTCTCCTCCTATCTCATCAAGATAATGAAACTATCACAGACCACTACCATGAGACGTTCAAGAGGATGAGCAGGAGAGACTGAGAGAAGCTGATGGGTCCTGAAAAATATGCTGACTTTTTACTTTGATGAGTATAGGATATGCTGTAAATACACAAAACACATATATACACACAGATCGGTCTCACTAGGAGGCCTGCTAATGTGTTAGTAGTCAAGTCCAAAACGTAGGCCATAGAAGTTCTATTTTCTACATGCTGGGATTTGCAATATTGCTTTTATTTTGGAATCTTTGAAAAACAACATAATGTATAGTTTTCTCCAAAAGATAAGCAGTGAGCATTTTTCTGTGCTTCTTGTTGATATATTTTCCCCCTGGATTAACGAAAAGAAATACAAGTGGGATGACAGATTTTGCCACAGATATTTAAAAAAATTGATTCAATGTTTTTCATTCCAAATAGCTGATATGGGAATCAAAATCTTATTATTCATTAATTTTTCATTTAAAAAATCTAGGTGGGACTAAAGGAAAATTGTATTCTCTGGCTTTTACAAAGTTGCTATAACCATTCATTTTTAAATGCTTTTCTATTTTTATCATTTTAGCTCTTATTTGTTAAATATGAAATAAACTTAACCAGGTGATTTAAAATATTTATAAGCAATTTTTACCCAATAATGAGGCTGGCTTTCTGTATAAACACCTATTCACCCTTAAAAGTTAACAATTGTTATTTGCATTCATAGTACTATTATGACTTGAATTCTTTCTGAAAAAAGGGTGATCAGAATCTCAGTGAAGAAAAATAAAATTTATTCATAATATTTATTTATTTATTTATTTTTATTAAATCATAGCTGTGTACTTAGATATAATCATGGGGCATCATTCACTAGCTTCACAGACCGTTTACCAAGTTTCACATATACCCTTGTAAGATGCACCGCTGGTGTAATCCCACCAATCCCCTTCCCTCTACCCACCTCCCCCTCCCTCCCCTCCCTTTCCCCCTTCCCCCTATTCTTAGGTTGTAACTGGGTTATAGATTTCATGTGAAAACCCTAAATTAGTTTTATAGTAGGGCTGAGTACATTGGGTACTTTTTCTTCCATTCTTGAGATACTTTACTAAGAAGAATATGTTCTAGCTCCATCCATGTAAACATGAAGGAGGTAAAGTCTCCATCTTTCTTTAAGGCTGCATAATATTCCATGGTGTACATATTCTACAATTTACTAATCCATTCGTGGATCAATGGGCACTTGGGCTTCTTCCATGACTTAGCAATTATAAACTGGGCTGCAATAAACATTCTGGTACAAATATCTTTGTTATGATGGGATTTTTGGTCTTCTGGGTATATGCCCAGTAGAGGGATTACAGGATTGAATGGCAGATCTCTTTTTAGATTTCTAAGTGTTCTCCATATCTCTTTCCAAAAGGAATGTATTAATTTGCCTTCCCACCAGCAGTGCAAAACTGTTCCCTTTTCTCCACATCCACGCCAACATCTCTGGTCTTGGGATTTTGTGATATAGGCTAGTCTCACTGGAGTTAGATGGTATCTCAAAGTAGTTTTGATTTGCATTTCTCTGATGATTAAAGATGATGAGCATTTTTTCAGATGTCTGAAGGCCACGCAGCTGTCTTCTTCAGAGAAGTTTCTCTTCAAATCCCTTGCCCAGCCTGTGATGGGATCCCTTGTTCTATTCTTGCTAATGAGTTTGAGTTCTCTGTGGATTCTGGTTATTAAACCTTTGTCGGACACATAACCTGCAAATATCGTCTCCCATTCTGAGGGCTGTTTGCTTGCTTTACTTACTGTGTTCTTGGCTGTGCAGAAGCTTTTTAGTTTGATCAAGTCCCAGTAGTGTATTTTTGAAGCTGCTTCAATTGCCCAGGGGGTCCTCCTCATAAAATACTCGCCTAGACCGATTTCTTCAAGGGTTTTCCCTGCACTCTCCTCTACTATTTTTATAGTTTTCATGTCTTAAGTTTAAATCTTTGATCCAGTGAGAGTCTATCTTAGTTAATGGTGAAAGGTGTGGGTCCAGTTTCAGTCTTCTACAGGTTGCCAGCCAGTTCACCCAGCACCATTTGTTAAATAGGGAATCTTTTCCCCACTGAATGTTTTTAATTGGCTTGTCAAAGATTAAATAACAGTAAGTAGCTGGATTCATCTCTTGGTTCCCTATTCTGTTCCAGATATCTACTTCTCTGTTTTTGTGCCAATACCATGCTGTTTTGATCACTATAGATTTGTAGTATAGTCTGAGGTCTGGTAGTGTAATTCCTCCTGCTTTGTTTTTATTTCTGAGTAATGTCTTGGCTATTCGAGGTTTTTTCTGATTCCATATAAAATGAAGTATTGTTTTTTCTAGATCTTTAAAGTATGACAGTGGAGCTTTAATAGGGATTGCATTGAAATTATATATTGCTTTGGGTAGTGTAGACATTTTAACAAGGCTGATTCTTCCCAGCCATGAGCATGATATGTTTTTCCATTTGTTAATATTTTCAGCTATTTCTTTTCTTAGAGTTTCATAGTTCTCTTTATAGAGATCTTTCATGTCCTTTGTTAGATAAATTCCCAAATATTTCATCTTCTTTGGCACTACTGTGAATGGGATAAAGTCCTTAACTGTTTTTTTCAACTTGACTATTGTTGGTATAAAGGCTACCGATTTATGAATGTTGATTTTGTAACCTGAGACGCTGCTGTATTCCTTGATCACTTCTACGAGTTTTGTAGTAGAGTCCCTAGTGTTTTCCAGATATACTATCATATCATCTGCGAAGAGCAAAAGTTTGATCTCTTCTGACCCTATATGGATACCCTTGATCGCCTTTTCTTCCCTAATTGCGGTGGTTAAAACTTCCATTACAATGTTAAAAAGCAATGGAGACAATGGGCAGCCTTGTCTGGTTCCTGATCCAAGTGGAAATGATTCCAATTTAACTCCATTCAATATGATATTGCCTGTGGGTTTGCTGTAGATGGTCTCTATCAGTTTAAGAAATGTCCCTTCTATACCAATTTTCTTAAGTGTTCTGATCATGAAGGGATGCTGGATATTATCAAAAGCTTTTTCTGCATCGATTGAGAGAATCATATGGTCTTGGTTTTTTAATTTGTTATGTGCTGGATTACATTTATAGATTTACGTATATTGAACCAGCCTTGAGACCCTGTGATAAAACCGACTTGGTCATGATGTATAATTTGTTTGATGTGTTGCTGGATTCTGTTTGTTAGGATATTGTTGAATATTTTTGCATCTATATTCATTAGTTATATCGGTCTATAATTTTCTTTTCTTGTTGGGTCTTTTCCTGGTTTGGGGATCAGGGTGATGTTTATTTCATAGAACGTGTTAGGTAGTCTTCCTTCTTTTTCTACCTTTTGCAACAGGTTGAGTAATATAGGTACTAATTCCTCTTTAAAAGTTTGGTAGAATTCTGACGTGAAGCCATCTGGTCCCGGATGGCTTTCTTTTTAGGGAGGTTTTGTATGGTTGATGCTATTTCCAAACTTGATATGGGCCTGTTCAACATTTCCACTTGATTCTGGTTAAGTCTTGAAAGGTGATGCGCTTCCAAGTATCAGTCAATTTCCTTCAGATTTTCATATTCTGAGAATACAGTTTCTTGTAATATTCATTAAGGTGTTTTTGGATTTCTGAGGAGTCTGTTGTTTTTTCGTCTTTGTTGTTTCTGATTGATGAGATTAGAGATTTTACTCTTTTTTTCCTGATTAGGTTGGCCAAAGGTTTATCTATTTTATTGAGCTTTTCAAAAAACCAGCTTTTTGATTTATTGATCTGTTGTATTATTCTTTTGTTTTTAATTTCATTTAATTCTGCTCTAATTTTGGTTATTTCTTTTCTTCTACTGGGTTTGGGGTTGAAATATTCTTCCTTTTCCAGTTGCTTGAGATGTCCCATTAAGTTGTTAACTTCCTCTCTTTCTGTTCTCTTGAGGAAGGCTTGCAGTGCTATAAATTTCCCTCTTAGAACTGCCTTTGCGGTGTACCAGAGGTTCTGATAGTTCGTGTCTTCATTGATGTTTTGTTCCAAAAAATTGGCGATTTCTTTCTTAATCTCATCTCTGACCCAGCTATCATTCAGCATAAGGTTATTTAACTTCCATGTTTTTGTATGAGTATGCAGATTCTTGTTGTTACTCAGCTCAAGTTTTATTCCATGGTGGTCCGAGAAGATGCATGGAATAATTTCTATCCCTTTAAATTTACTGAGGTTAGACTTGTGACCTAAGATGTGATCGATTTTGAAGTAAGTTCCATGGGCTGACGAGAAGTATGTGTATTCAGTTTTGTTGGGATGAAATGTTCTGTAGATGTCTGCTAAATCCAAATGTTGGATGGTTAGGTTTAACTCTAAGATTTCTTTGCTCAGCTTCTTGTTGGAGGATCGATCCAACACTGCCAAAGGAGTGTTGAAATCTCCGACTATTATGGAGCTGGAGGAAATCAAGTTGCTCATGTCTGTTAGAGTTTCTCTTATAAATTGAGGTGCATTCTGGTTGAGTGCATAGATATTAATCATTGAGATCTCATCTTATTGAGTATTACCCTTAACAAATATGAAGTGACCATTCTTGTCCTTCCTTACTTTTGTTGGTTTAAAGCCTATTGTATCTGCAAATAAAATTGCAACAACTGCTTTTTTCTGATTACCATTTGCCTGAAATATGGACGACCATCTTTTCACCCTGAGTCTGCACTTGTCTTTTAAGTTAAGATGTGACTCTTGTATGCAACAGATATCTGGCCTGAGTTTTTGTATCCAATCAGCTAACCTATACCTCTTTAGAGGACAGTTTAAGCTGTTCACATTAATGGAGAATATTGATAAGTCTGGTGAAGTTTTGGGTATCGAGTTTTTCAAAAGTCCAGGGGGCATTTTTAATCCTTTTGCCAGTGTGGAAATTGGAGTTTGATCTGAAGTTTCTGAGTGAGTTTACTTTTGTGGTATAGGATTGGGTTGGTCATTATGGAGGATAGGTCTGAGAATATCATGAAGAGCTGGTTTGGTTATGGCAAATGTCTTCAACATATGAATGTCATTAAAGTATTTAATTTCTCCATCATAAATGAAACTCAGTTTAGCTGGATACAAGATCTAGGGTTGAAAGTTATTTTGGTTTAGGAGATTAAAAGTCGGTGACCACACTCTTCTGGCTTGAAAAGTTTCAGCAGAGAGATCTGCAGTCATTCTAATATTCTTCCCTTTGAGGTAAAGGTTTTCTTTCTCCTGGCAGCTTTGAGGATTTTCTCCTTCATATTAACTTTAGTGAAGTTAATTATGATATGCCTGGGGGACGTCTTATTGGGGTTGCGTCATGCTGGGGTTCTGAAGCTGTCCGCTATCTGAATTTCAGAATCTCTAGGCATGTCTGGAAAATTCTCTTTCATAATTTCATGCAGAAAGGCCTCTGTGCCCAGCAAGGCCACTTCATCTGTTTCTGGAACTCCTATGATTCAGATATTCACCTTCTTTGAATTATCCCAGAGCTCTCTGAGAGAATGATCCATTTTTGCTCTGCATTTCTCTTCCTCTTTGAGAGTTTGGGAGCATTCAAAGGCTTTATCTTCGATGTCAGAAATCCTTTGTTCTGCTTGTTCCATTCTGTTGCTGAGGGATTCTACTGTATTTTTCATATCTTTGAGGGCTGCAAATTCTTGCTTCAGTGTGTCTAAGTCTTTGGTGGTTTTGTCTTTAAATTTGTTAAATTCTTGAGACAACTTTTGAATTTCTCCTCGAATTCCTAATTCCACTTTGTTAATCTTGTCTATAATCCAAATTCTGAATTCGATTTCTGACATCTCGGCCAGTTGTTTATGAATGGGATCTTCAATTACATCTGCCATGTCTTTCCTGGGGGGTGGGGGTGTTGATCTATTCTGGTTATTCATGTTACTAGAGTTTTTCTGCTGATTCCGCCCCATGGTTGTTTTACTCACTTTGATTTTTTTCCCCTGGGGCTTTGTCGAGGTCCTGTACAGTGTTGTGGCCTGAGAAACTAGGGCCCTGTCTGGTGTGCTGGGGCTAAGTGGTTCTGTCTTGTTTTCAGCTGGTTTCTGTTCCACCCTAGTGAAACAGATACGCTAGATTGAAGTCTCAGCTGTGGAGAAATATCAGCAATTAAGTCACCCCACCCCCCACCGGCAAACAATTGGTAAAGAAAAATCAAACCTTCCTGCGACTGTGCACCCAGGGCACCACCTGATTTGTCCTCAGGCAATTGGTTCAGTTCAAAAAGTCCAAATCAATTGTCTCAGTCTGCACCTGTCTCGAGTGAGAGAGTTTAAGAGGTCTCTGGGAACTGGATCACAGGGGTCTGGTGACCACTCTGGTGTGGCTTGCTCCAGTGCTGTGTGGAGTCAGGAGGAGCCACCCAGCCAATAGATCAGTCTGGGAAGGTTGCTGCATCCTTCCCCACCTTTTACCACTGTCATACCCAGTCACTGATAGCCCTGCAGTTGGCTGACCCAGTTGCCTATAGTGAATCGGTACACCAGGAGTTTGTACCTGCTTGAATCACAAGGAAGTCTGCCAGTCTGCTGTGCGCTGCCTCTCTCTAGTAGGAGGAGGTGAGGCCTGACAACCTTGGGTGCTTGATGAAGGTTGGGGGGTTTTCACTCAGGTCCAGTCTTGCCCCTGATTAATGTTACTGACAGAACAGGACAGAACAACTCTGCAGTTCCCCTGCAGATGAGAAGCTGAATTGAGTTCCAAATCAGCTTGTCTTTGCTCTTGCATTGTCTATAGGCTGACGATCCCCTGAGGGCCAGGTGCGTCTTAGGTTTAGTAAAGCGGACCTTTGGGTCAGCCCCGCCCTGGGAGTTTCCCTGGTTTGCAAGTTGGAGTTGCCTCAGGAAAATCCTATACTCAGAGTCTCTGTTTGCCCAGGGAGACAGGGAGTATAGCTTCAGAATATTCGGAAGTGAGCCATATTGCTAGCAAAAGAGGGATGCTGCTTTATGGCTCAGGCAACCACCGCTCTGGTGTAGCTCCCTTCCGGCCAACTGTCCTCTCTTTGCTCCCGTACTCCAGAGTCTGCACCGACCAGCTGCAGCCCAGCACTGTCTACATCCCTCGAGCAATTGCCCAAGAGTCTGGACCCCTGGGCTACAGGCCTCCAGACCTTGGAGGAAGAACAGAGGGGAGTGCAGGTAGCACCGGGAGCCTGGGGTTGCGGGCAGAGAACACACACAGCTTTACACAGTTTTATGCCTGGCTGTATTGTCACCAAAAGATGGCTGTTGTACTGTGCCTCAGGGAACTGCCACTCCGGTGCAGTCCCCTCTCTGCCGACGGACCGGGACTGGCCTCCAGACCCCAGTGTGAGTGAAGGGGAGCGCTGGGTGCTCAGAATTCCAGGTAGAGACTATATACAGTTTATACAGTTTTATGTCTGGCAGGAGGATGCTGTGGCACCCTAGTAGGGGAGGTAGGTCCAGTTTTCAGAGGGTCTCTCCCGTAGAGTGTAGTGGGAGGACCTTTGAACTCTGCCCGGTTGTTTGTGGGGCACTCTGAGCCGTTCTCGTGGGGGAGGGGACTCCCGTCTGCTTGATGATGGATTTTTTACCTTTTGTTTGTATCCTTGTGGTCGCAGCTCACCTCAGCGAGTTGATGTGCTTTCTTCAACTTTCTCTCTTAGTGCAGCTCAAAACCACCAGGTTACTTGCTGAATTTTTGTCCTTTAACTCTCCTACTGGACGGGAGCCTCTGTGGAAAGCTGGCTTCAGTCAGCCATCTTGTCTCCTCCCTCCATAATATTTATGAATACAGATATTAAGGACTTGAATAATATTATCAAAACTAGAAGCAGATCTCCTGAATGTGTGCTTAGATTAATTCATGTTGTCAGGGCACCTGCTCTATATTGTTTTGCTTATTCTGCTCACATTAGAATTGTCTTTACCTGAACATTATTTGGGCATTATAGCATTGGTCATGTAAGAGTATGGGACAAAAACATCATTATGAAACTCTTTTTGAATTCTGCAGGAGCATTTTGAAGGCATTGTTCACTATAGGACACGCGTGCCTCTTCATGAGGATGAACTGAAGATTAATACTTGCAACTGGTCCAGTTTCAGTCTTTGGTATATGTCTGTATCATTTAGTAATTACTTTGTATTTAATTTATGGACACTTTGATTTATGCAACCAGAGTTCATTTTGTCCTTCCATTTTCTATTATGAAGTATATAACCATATTTATTATCCACCTCATGCAAACATTGTGGTGTTTCCCATAACGGTCTCATTCTTACATTCATATTTTCTTTCCATGACCTAATTATCTCTTCAGTTTCTTCATTTGTTAGCTTTAGTATTATTATATGATGCTTAACTTTGTTAGAAAATTATGCATTCATTTATAATTATTAATATATATTGAGGTTTTTGCCAGAACCTCATAAAGGTTCTGGCAAAACCTGTATAAAGGTTTTATAAATGCCAGAACCTGTATAAAGAGGATCTGGTTTTAAAATGGAGAATAAATAGTTTCAAGGAACTCTTCTTAACGACAGAAAGACTTACTCAAGCAAGTCATTACAATATAAGGTAGTAATTGTTATACATACAATGTCCAGTAACAGCAGAAAGTAGAGGGTAATCAATTCTCTTTTAGAGGACAGGTGCTGACCTACAATGAAAAGAATGTCATGCACAAACCAGATACCTTCACAAGGAAAAAATAAGAGATGATACAGGTGCCTGAGGCTTTGAGCAGCAGGGATACATCTACCTCTACAACTAAAGAGGCAAGAAGAGAGATTGGCCTCAGGAGTCCAAAGAAGACATGTGTGTAGTTCTAAAGAAGAGTGAGTCAACCCATGGGGCTTTGCCAAGAGGGATTCGAGAAAACAAATGCTCTGACCTCATTTGGTCACATCTCTCAATTTCCAGTTGACAAAATTTAAAAGGAAAGTGAGGGAAAATATATTAATTTCTAGGGGCTGCCATAATAAAGTTCTACCAACTGGAGTAACCCAAACTGAACAATAAGAAAAGTGCAAACAACACTCTCTATAAGTAGACAAGTGATTTGAACAGAAACTTCTCTGAGGATGACAGATTAATGGCCAAAAAACACATGAAAAAATGCTCATCATCTTTAATCTTCAGAGAAATGCAAATCAAAACCACTCTAAGGTATCACCTAACCCCAGCAAATTAGCTTACATCACAAAGTCACAAAACACCAGATGTTGGTGTGGATGTGGAGAGAAGGGAACACTTCTACACTGTTAATACAGCCCTTTTGTAGAGAAGTATGGAGAATCCTCAAAGACCTAAGTGTAGTCCTTACATTTGACCTTACAATCCCATTACTAGGTATCTACCCAGAAGACCATAATTCACTTTATCACAAAGGTATTTACACTAGAATATTTATTGTGGCTCAATTCATAATTGCCAAGTTGTGGAAGCAGGCTAAGTGCCCATCAACCCATGAATGGATCAACAGACTGTGGTATATGTATACCATTGAATATTATGCAGCCACTAAAAAGACGGAGACTTTACATCTTTTACATTTACCTGGATGGAGTTGAAACACATTCTTCTCAATAAAGTTTTGCAAGAATGGAAAGATAAATATCCAATGTACTCCATACTAATATGAAATCAATATATAAATAATTGCATGTCCCTAAAGAACGATAAAACACTATTATAGTCCATTTCAGGGGTAGGGGGAAGTAGGAGGGGGGATAGGGCAGGATGCATGGCAAAAGGAGGGAGGGCATAAGGCAGGATCTCACCTAACGTGCACATTGTGAGGGTGTATAACACACCCCCTGGGGGAGGGGTGTAACCAAAATATTGTACTAATTTGAATAAAGTTAAAAAATAAATTAAAAGAAATTTAAATAAAAGAAATTAATGATCTCACAGTTCTGGTTGCTAGAAGTCTGAAATCAAGATGTCAGCAGGGTTGATTCCTTGTGAGGTGTGATTCCTCCTGGGGCCGGATGTGGTGGCTCATGCCTATAATCCTAGCACTCTGGGAGGCTGAGGCAGGTGGATTGCCTGAGCTCAGGAGTTTGAGACCAGCCTGTGCAAGAGCCTCACCCTGTCTCTACTAAAAAAATAAAAACAACAACAACAAAATAACTATCCAGTCATTGTTGTGGGTGCCTATAGTCTTAGTTACTGGGGAGGCAGAGGCAAGAGGATCTCTTGAGCCCAAGAATTTGAGGTTGCTGTGAGCTATGATACCACAGCACTCTATACACGATGACAGAGTGAGATTCTGTCTCTAAATAAATAAATTAATTAATTAATTAATTAATAGATGCCTAGGTTGTGGTAGTCTCCTGCATTCCTTAGTTTATAGATGGCATTCTCTGTCTCATCCCCTTCCCTTTACCAGTACCTATCTTTGTGTCTAAATGAACTCTTTTTATTATTATTTTTTTTTGTTGTTGGGGATTCATTGAGGGTACAATAAGCCAGGTTACACTGATTGCAATTGTTAGGTAAAGTCCCTCTTGCAATCATGACCAAATTTTAACAACTACTATAAAGATCCTATTTCCAAATAAGGTCACATTTGGAGGCACTGAGAGTGTAAGTATCTCGACATAAAAGGGGACAGAGGACAAAGTGCAACCAGTAATGACAAGGAATCCCATTGATGTGGTCAAGATATGAAATTAACCTATAATTTTACTCACTTATTATCATCAAAGATATATTCCAGCAGTTTTCAATAGTTTTCTATCTTATTAAAGAAGGGAAATATCTTTGGCAGAATTATTTTACAGAGGGTTAGGGTAAGGACTTTTTCAACTTAATTAAAAATCAGATGATTTTTAAAACATTCTAGAACTAACTGGTTGTGGATGAGATTGATTTACTCAGTTCAAATCATTCCTAAATTTTAAAAGATTAAACTTGAAATTGCATTTAACTGTGTGTTCTTGCATCTTTTTTAATAGTCATGCAGCCAGAAAACTAACTATATTCCACTATTTTAAAATATAGAAATTTACTTTCTTAATAGTCTTTCTAGTTTGATTCCCCTAAGAACTGCAAAATTTCTATATTTTTTTAATAGTCTTTTTTGGGCGGCGCCTGTGACTCAAGGGGTAGGGCGCTGGTCCCATATGCCGGAGGTGGCGGGTTCAAACCCAGCCCCCGCCAAAAAAAAAAAAAGAAAAAAGAAAAAGAAAATTAAGTTTGTTGATACTTTATTTTAGGGCGGCGCCTGTGGCTCAGCAGGTAGGGAGCCGGTCCCATATGCCGGAGGTGGCGGGTTAAAACCCAGCCCCGGCCAAAAAAAAAAAAAATAGTCTTTTTTAATAGTCATGCAGCCAGAAAACTAACTATATTCCACTATTTTAAAATATAGAAATTTACTTTCTTAATAGTCTTTCTAGTTTGATTCCCCTAAGAACTGCAACAATTCTATAGAATTTGTTTTGCTTTCATCACCATCAGCTTCATTTTAGGCCATAGATTTAAACTTACTGTGTAAATACTGTCATTAAATATCTGTGACAGTTTTAACAGTTTATAGAAATGATGATCGAAGTCTTTGTTCAAAATCACTACTGCCTTAAAAATTAGTGTCAAAGTTACTCATTGGAATTACATCATACATTAATTTTCAAACCTGTGCACGATAAAAACACAGGGTAGCCTTCAACATCAATCTCAAAGCATAAGCATTAATCAGCACTCCACTCCTACGACAATAATTTAGAAGGAAATGTAATTTGAAGTGACAAATCATTTTGTTTAAATTGCCTAAAGTTTTACCCAGAGAATACTTTGACTTTGCAGAAATTCTTAAAATGTGACTCTTTTTCATGAGCAATGTGACTCTTTTTCATGAGTGCTCATATTTTCATTAAAAATATTTTCATTAAAAATATGAGCACTTAATAACCTAACCTTAATCAAAGTAATGTTTTATTCTAACATAGAAAGAAAACATACAAAGTATAATGTGTTTTTACATAAAATTATACTTTTAAAAGCAAATTAGCCTTGTATGCAATGAATATGTGAAGAAAAATTGGGCACCATTTTATTTTGCTTCTAAGGTAGAGATGGTTTATTATCTATCTCAAGTAGCTGTAATAACAAGATGAAAATTTTAAAAAGTATTATTGTATATAGTAGTTAATATATTGAGTTTGGTACAAATCTAATTGCTTCTTTATTTTTTATTTAATGTTAATTATAACAGTATACATTATATATAATTTTAATTATAATAGTATACATATAACATTCATAGGGTACAAAGTGATGATTTGATATACAATGCGGAATACGTAAATCAAACTGATTAACATATCCATCACCTCACATACTTATTTTTTGTGGTAAGACATTTAAAATTTACTCTTAGTTATTTTGATATATACCCTTGCATTGTGCACATTAGGTGAGATCCCACCAAATGCTCTCCCTTCTCCCACCAATCCCGTTGCTTCTTTAAATCCTGTTTTAAATAAGGTCAGAATAAATATTAAAAAAAAATAAAAGCTAAATTAAACATGATAAAATAATCATGATTAAATACACCAAACTAAGTTCAATGTGAGTATTACTATTGCTCTATTTTACAAATGAGAAATGAGAGGCTGAGAGAAAGTAATTGATGCACCTAAGACCCCAAATTAGTCACCCACACAGTCTAGGGTTAAGTCCACTGCTACATTGCTTTGCCCAGACGGTCTCTGTTAATTTTTTAGTCTTGATCTTCTTGTACTGTTATAGATTGTCTGTTTGTGTGCCCACAAATTCATGTGTTGAAGACCTAACCTCCAATACAAGGCATTACACAGTGAGCTCTCTACAAGGTAATCAGGTCTAGAGGGTAGAGCCCCCATGATGGCATCAGCGATAGCCCTCTCTCTTTCTACCAGGTAGAAATATAGTGAGAAGTTGGCAGTCTACTCACCAGAAAAGGGACCTCATCAGAACCTGATCATTCTGACCTCCCATTCTCAGACTTCTACCCTCCACAACTATGATAAATAAATGCTTGTTGTTTGTAAGCTGCCCAGCCTATCGTACTTTGTTATAGCGGCCCCAAATTGATTAATGTAAGTGGGAAAACTTTCCCAATATTTGTCAATAATTTCTTCCACTGTTGAGGGTCCCTTGAGCTCCTTCTTCAGATTTAGCCCAATTTCAATTTCTAGACTATTGCTTACCTTATACAGAAAGGATAGATATTTGGCGAAACTCCCTGAGATACAGGTGGCAGTGATCACTACTTCGCACTGACCATGAGTCCCAGTTTCATTAATTAGCCTTCAGCTAAGGCCTACACAAGGTCTTCAAAATATGTCTATGTCTCTGACAAGATAATTCTTCCAAAATGTTTTTGTTTATGATTTGGCATCTCAATGATAAGAAGAGTATAGGCCACGTCATTAAAATTGAAAGCATAGGTTCTTTAAGCAAATCTAATGGGCATGATAATTAAAGATCATAGACAAGTTAGGAAAGTAAAACAAGTGAAATGTAGTGAAGTTGCCATTAGCTTTATGGAATTCAATATTTTATAATAAAGACAAATGGAACTAGAAATATCATACTTTTACAATGAATTCAACAGACTAGAATCTACTTTTGAGCTTTAAAATAAAAAGCAAATAATTCTTTACATTCCAGTGGGACAACTGCTTCTTAAAGTTCCCAACATCCTTTCTTATTCATCACAAAGAAAAAGTAATACATCATAATGTACAACATCAGTTCTAAGTATTCAAGAATTGCATTCTGAAACATTTCTTTTTTTGACTATACACTAACTAGAAACAAGGCAGAAAGCAGTGTCTCTTTCTCTCACTATACTACTCCTTCAAGTCTTATGAGCTAATTAGTCACTAATTAGGTAAATAATGAATAATAAGGACAAATCAGAGCCCAGATAAAGCCAATTTTCATGGCTTCATTAAACATTTGAGAAGTGAAGACTGGTAGCTGTCTGATTTGAGAAGTTAAGGTCTGTTCACTTAAAATGTATAAAGTGCTAAGGGAAATACTGTGAAACTTGGGAGGAAGGCTACATTTGAAAGCATAGAAATTAACCACGAGATAAGGAGTGTGTTAAAGCCAAGTCATTTTGATCAGCTCAAAATGCTGTCTTAGGCATACAACATGAAACCAAAATAAGCAAAATCAAAAGCACTTATTTGAATTTAAAATCAAATGACAACCAAATCAAGGTGATAAATTATCAATGTGACTGTTTTCACTATGTTTTGTGGCTACTTCTGGATTTTCTGGATTTTCTTGTCTCTTCACAAAGTGGGTTTTTGTTTTTTTTTTTATTACCTGTATTCCTATGTCAATTAGGTAAACAAACATAATAACAGAAATTAATTAGGAGAAAGATATTGCAAAAGAAGAAGCCCTGATCTAAAGTCAGAGAATATGGATTGAATTTTGGCTTCAGTGCATCTTCAATCTATAAGCTCAAGTAGGGCTTTTGCTTCTCTGCTCTTTATTCTGAGCAGCAAGGTGAATCATATCCCACTTCTAAATTACTGGCTTAACTCATGTTTGAAAAATATCTTGTTCATCAGACAATTTTAAACATACTGAAAAATAAACAAGTCTGCTTCAAGTCACCTGGTACAAACATAACAACTTCCAGTAAGCATGATAATGTTATAATTTAAGTATGCCATTTTGTAGCCCTGGGGAAATGGTTGCATTATATAGCTAACATATTGAGTGTCTTGGAGCATTGTAAGATGTGTAAAGTGAAAAAAAAATAATTGTATCTCTTCTTAAAATAACAAATATTTCTGTATAGAGAAGAAATTATTCTATATCTGACGAGGCTTAAGCAAAAGAGTTAATATTTTTTTAAATTAATGGTATTTTAGACATGGCAAAAACTATTGAGAATTATCAAACTAGTAAGAAATATACATTAGGCATTCCATAATGTTTCATACTTATAAAAATCCCAATATGAATTCTGTGAACAAGTATGTTTGGGGTAAAATTCAGGCAATGAACCTTTTAGGTTCTTGGCTTATAAGATAATAGGTATCCAAGGAATATTATTCATACTGTGCTAAAGACCTTTCAGAATAACAAAGTTTAATTTTAATAAAATTCTAACTATTTTTTAAAAAATAAATATAAAACTTTATGTCTATTAATTTAAATCTTGCATAAATTGTATTTGGTGGGTTCATTATTAACATATCCATTTGATGGATAATATAACTGGTGATATGGAAAGGTTTCCATGTGCTTCCCAAGGTCACACGGCTAATAACAGACCAAAACAGAACTTCTGTAGACATCCTGAATCCACTGTGGAAGAAAAGACACAAACATTATGGCAGTAGTGATGGACAAGTTTTTTACAAAAATAGAATTTTGGGGAAAATTCCAAGAAATCGAGTCTAATCTACTGATCTAAAATTAAAGAAATTCACATACACACAAACACACACACATCACATTAAAAGACAGAAATAATCACCATGCTTAAAATAGTATCGTTACTTCTGACCCAAATTTGTTTTTTTATATAAAAAAATCTATGAAAACATTGAAACTGGCTAATGTCTAATAAATTTTTTCTTGACTCTTCCCCTCTAATTAGCACTGTTATTTCTACTTCTTAAATGTTTCTCTAATGCATTCTGCTTTTTTCTCCTCCTTGTTTTGACTCTAATTGCTCTTGTTCAGAGTTTGAAATAGCCTTGCCACTGAAATAGGTCTCCTCTCTCACTTGAGACTTTTCTATTGCAATTATTGACTTTCCATAATGCTTCCAAGGTTACCTTTGTCTACACATCTGATCTTGGCACTCTACTAGTTCTACTTCTTAAAAGACCACCTTCTGTTTCTATTGAATAAAATTCAATCACCATTGTGCAACCTACAAGGCTTCCATTTCTCTTCCCCTTTGATTTCTCTCTGCCCTCCCCCTTCCTCATATAGACTGTCTGTCAGCCACACTTGCCAGTGTCTCGAGCATGTAATTCTCTTTCATTCCATTCTGATTTTCTGAATGCGGAAATAGCTTTCCTCTTGTAGTTTACTTGTAGACGCCTACGCATTTAAAAAAATTTTGTTCCAATCTGATCTCAGAGATGCTGTTCCTTGTCATGGTCAAGTTCTCCCTCCTTTAAGCTTCCATAATACTTTGTTAATATGATTTTTAGTGTTTGCCTGATTTAAATTCTTTGTTAAAAACCATTTTCTTCACTAGGCAGTAAGCCCTTTAAAGACAGGGAACACAAATCTCATTCATCTTAACAAAACATTAGAGGCTAAAACATTTGTGGTCACGCTCTGTAGTATAGAAATTTGAAGCTTAAATAGTTTATCTGCTCTATGTTAAAGCTGACAAAAAATGTTTGAAGAGAACATTGATTATTCTGGCAGCCTTCTATGTGCACTTTTTTCTTAATTTACTCTATTTTTAGAAAAGAATGTCATTTATAACTTTCAATACTCAGCCATTAAAAATTGGTACTGCAGAGTATATAGCCACTTAGTTATAACCTGGGATTTATTTATATACATTAAAAAAAGCAAAGTAAGAGAAATTATATTTATGAGGCATGGCTTTAAGTATATTCACTCTATTAAACATTCTTGGTATGAGGTAAAATCCACCCTGAAATTAAAAGGGATAGCCAGAGTGTGTTATATGTCTTATTTTTATCACAACATATGGTACTAAGTCACTTCTCAAGCAAGTATTAAGAGATTATCCTGTGGTATTTGTTCTCCTTCAGCCAAGGTGGTCAGAATCTCTCCATTACGTTCATTTGGACCAGTGTACACTATTCTGATTCAGTTTTTTATAGCCAGGATATTTTTATTATGCACCATTTAATTTATTTAGACAGTGCTTAACCTGCACTTTTCCTTGCAAATGGAACTTTGTAAAGAAAAAAAATATGTAATTCCCTGAGATAACATACATTCCAAAGCATGGTTCTCTTTTCTTTTGTAAACTGCCCTTATTCAAAGTGGCTGTGAGACAAAGCAGTCAGCCTGAACCAGCTCTAGGGAACATGTCACTGGCAGAGACAAATGAGTCTTAATGAGTTGAGGGCAAGTTTGACAGCTAAGATTTTGAGCTCGGAGGGAAGAGCCACTGCACTAAGGACATAATTCTAAATTGTGTCAGGTTCACAGTAAGCTTTGGGAAAAATCAGTGCAATTGGTGTGTATGGTGTGTGTTTATTCTGTGAAGTCTTTTTCTTTTTAGTAAACATTGTGCATTTTTTAAATGAGAACTGATTAGAAAAATAAAAATCTTCATTTGTTCACTGTCACTCAAAAATGTAATCAATTGATAAATAAAAATAAACAAGTGAATAAAAGCAAAATCATCTCACTAGAGTCTCAGACTCCAAGTAATACATCCTCTGAGTTTAGTCTTTTTCCAGGTGGCTGACTTATTAAAATGTCAAGTTTCTGTAAGGATAGTGATATAATGAAGCCCACCTCCTCCTCTTTTTTGTCAGGGGTTCTGGTGATAGTCTCATATGTGCTGATTTTCCTCTCTAAAGTGGGTGATACATCCTTAGCTCATATCCTCATTAATTTATCCAACATTGTGTAAGAAATAGGAAGTATTTTCACTATACCAAAATCCCATGTTACCCCCCCCACAGTGAAACCATGTGGGGACATGGCAAGCATTATAAAAAGACTCTCCCCATCTGGGCCAATAAACATAGGACCAAGAATGCCTTCTAGGGAATAAAACTCAGGAATCAGCTTACCACTTAGGGAAAAGCCTTTGAGAGTTTTACAAACTACACAACCCTATCAGGTAGCATTTTTCCCAGAAGATAAAGAGAATTGACAATAGGGTCACCAGTGAAGTAGAGGAAGTCACAGTTCCATGGGCTTTAAGCCATCTGCTAAATGGCCAATGGCGGAGAGAAGAGAGAACAAGAAATAGCATAATCTTGGCACTCAGCTTTAATATGTATTAGCTAAAAGTATTTCAGTTATACAAATCCAGTTCTACTAAGCACACATTTCTTATCTCACCCAGCTACAGATTACTATCAAATATCCACATTGCATGCTTTGAGATGTTGGTTTCTATGGGGAAAAAAATCACATTAATGGCCATGTGTGCAGATTAGTGTAGTGCAGTGGAGTTTGCTACAAGATCATTTCTTCCTGAAATTTTAGAGAAATTCTAAAATTCTCTAGAAAACAAAAAAGACATATTAAGTTACCAAAATGTCATGGACTAACTATTAAGCAATGGTCTGATAAAAGTTTATGGAGGAAAACGAAGATGTGGGTGTGGATATAGCTTAACACAGTCAATAGTGTAATTCAAAGCAAAAAATAAAAATAAAAATAATTAGACTAATCTGACATCAATTGGTGCAGCAAAATTTGTTAGGAGGAAAAATTTTGATAACTGAAACAGCTAACCTGCCAATACTTTCAAATTTATCTGCTAAATAGCCTGTATTAGTTGACTATAATCACATGAATTTCTTTTCAGAACAGACAAAAAATAATAATAATAATGGTTCAAATGAAACATTTCTTCTAAGCTGTAAAATTCACAATGTGAAAAAACACTTTCAGAATAGCAACATATTTGAGACATATACATTAATGTATACTGACTTGAAAGCCATTGAAACAATAAGATCCTATCTTTCTGAACCAAAAGATCAGCATTCTTCTCAGTGTAACTGTTCACATGCCTTGAAATTAAGCCATGCATTATAAAACTCAAAAGCATAACATTATGCCTTGATTTTTTTAAATGCAAATTATACATCAATCTGAATAAGGCGAATGATCTTTAAAAGATTTTTTTAAAGAATGACATTTAAACTCTCTTACACTGAAATATAAAGTGGGAGTCTATATTAGAGCACAAATGTTAAGAAACATGTGGGTCCCTAATTTATATCGTGAAGAGGATGTCTTAATCCATTCTTCAATGATATTCTTTGAAGTTTGAAAGGTAATAGGCAAGCAAATATAATTAAGTCTCATTATTCTGCATTAAATAATTATTAATTAATTAATTTATTTTTGCAGTTTATGGCCGGGGCTGGGTTTGAACCCACCACCTCTGGTATATGGGGCCAGCGCCCTACTCCTTTGAGTCACAGGTACCGCCCCAAAATAATTATATTTAATATTGAGGCATTTCCCATCATTGTCTTTCAGTCTTAAAATTGAAAAAATGCAGTCTGCAATATGAATATATACCTGCAAACATATTGATTCTATGCACTGATTACTTGCAAACCCTTCTAGTAATCTTATTTCTTGTCTTAGGTCCAAGAGTCATTTCTCTTCAGACTTAAGAACTTTCTTCTCTGTGTGTTATAGTACATGTCTCTTAATGATGAAACCGCCCAGTTTTTGTCTAACTAAAAATGTCTTGTGTACACTCAACTCATTTTGGAAGGCTAGTTTCTATGACTAGAGAATTCTGGTTGACAGGTTTTTGATATTTCATGTTCTTCACCAAAACCCCTGTAAAGACACTAGTGTATCTTTCTTTTTCTTTGTTGACGTGATTATTTTATTATGGATAATAATTCATCTTGCATCTTGTATTATCTCTAATGAAAAGTCCAGTGTCACTTGTACCATCCCCCCAGCCAGCAGTTCAACTATGATGTGCCTAGATGTGCTTTTTTTCGTTACATTTATCATTTAAGGGAGTCATTGAATTCTTTAGGTCTATAAATTAGTGTCTTTAGGAGATTTTTCAGCCATTATTTATTCAAAATATTTTTCTGCCCATATTCTTCTCATTTTATTCTGAAATCCAATTATATTACACCTCCTGTGTTAACTGGGAGGCTATGCTTCTGTTGCTGCTTTTTTATTTTTTTCTGTTTTTCATGTTAAATAAGTTCCATCTTCAACTCTACTGACACCTTGTTGTTTTGTCCCCTCCAACCTTCTCTTAAACCTACACAGTGATTTCTTTTTTCACTTCAGTTACTGCATTTTCAGCAGTAGAATTTTTGTTTCATTCTTTTCATAGCTTCTATTTCCAAGTTGAGATTCCATTCTACATTCATTCATTATGTACTTAGTTTCCTTTAAGCCCTTGAAAATGTTATAGTTGCTCTAACTTGTCTGCTGATAGAACATAATTTTGCCATTGTCATACTTTATCCACTGCTTTTTTATTGAATATAGGTTAAATTTTTCTGTTTCTACACATACCTCATGATTTTTAAATGGATAGTGAACGTTAGTAATGAGAAGTTGAAGAGAATTTATGTGTGTGTGTATATATATATATATATATATGAAAATACGTTTTATTATAAGAGGTAATTGACTTAGCTGAATTTGAACTCCAAACACAACCCAGGAAGGTTGGCAGCAGGTAAAAATCCAATCAGTTCTTCAGCTGCTAGTCGTTGCTTTCTCCCTGAACCCCTGCAATTCCACACACAATTTCTCAACCGATACACATAATCCATAGGTCATACTACACATAAAGTTTTAGGCAGATATTGTACTAATATTTAGGTATTCTGTTCCTTCTGAGTATCCTTCCCTTACAAGATATTTCCCCTTAAATTTATAGCTGGTCTTTTAGTTCTAAATCCTGTCAAACCAGTCTGGTAAAGCTGCAGCTTTCTGTCTCAAGACCACAGGAGGGTTGGGAAATGTCCTTGTGCATAAAAGACAACAAAATTTAAAATCTCATGAGGTGCCATTCTGTCTTTTAACAGTAGATCTAATCCGTAGTGTTTTCAAACAATTTTTTAAAAACAGTTTCTTCCAGTTTTTATGCTTGTTATCACTAAAGTTTTACCAAATGATGAAAGCTTCACCACAGAATTTTTTAAATTATTATTAAGTTATTATGTGGAAAATTCTAATTCACAGCTGATTATCTATGGGTTGCATGAACAGTATCCCTATGTGAACACATCTTTCAAACATATTAGATCTTAGTAATCTTGCAAAATGTTGTCATGTTGCTGCTGTTTGTTTTATTGGTACTACTGAATTAAGACTCCATGAGATATGTTACTCACTTTGATATCTTCCCATTCTCTTCCCTTGTTACTCGAGTGTTTGATTTTTTCCTTCTTCTTCTTCTTTTTTTTTATTTTTCCCAGATTGCTCTTTGTGCTATTGGCTATTTGACTACAGCTATAATCGTGTAGGAAATTGAGAATGTCATAGAAGATAGCACTAACTTTGTAATAGATGCTGTTAATAGATGTTTGTCTGAGAGAATAAATGGTCAAGGCATCCTCTTTTAGCTGTGATATGAAAGGAGGATTATTCTTACTGTTTTCAACGGTCCTGTTGGGGGTTATACTCTTCTATGCAATAGTACTGAACAAAGCAAATCTGTCAAGTTCACTTAATGGTTGTTATGGAAGGGGGACAAAATCATTACAAGTACCTCTAGACTTAATTATACCTTGAAGAATTTCCAATTCCAGGTGGGTTTTTAAAATCCAAAAGAAACTAAGAAGGAGTAATCTTATGTCTACAATTCCTAGAATATAAACATTTAGAAGTATTGAATTCACACATTTAGTGGTAAAATAAGCAATGATGTTTTAAGCTTAGAAACAGAGATCCACTAATTGCTATGAAGCAAGACCTCATATATTAAATATTACATTTATAATAAAATTTAAAATATTCTTTCCATTCATAATAATAATAATGTATTGGATAACATCTAAATAGAAAGTAATATCTAAGATGCTCTATATCATGTGCCGTTTGTCCTACAATCCTGTGAAGTAGATACTTAGCATAATTTTACTCAGTAGGAAATGAAATTTCATGAATTTAAATCATTTGCTCAAGGTTACATAGTTAGCAAATGCCACAACTAAGATCTGAAATCTGTTATAATTAGATCCCGTGCTCTTTCTAAATGCCAGTACAAAAGTACTCTGAGTTTATCTACTTACTTACAATATTCAATGAATATTCAGTGACTATCTTTTCTTTCTCAGTATAACAATTAATACCCTTTCTCCTTCCTCTGACTTTTATTGAACCAAAAGGAAAGAATTATGAAATGAGGAAGTTTAAGTTTAAAATCCAGGTTCGCACTTTGCATTTGTAACTTAAGAGCAGTCTCACAAATGTCAAATTCCTCTAAATCCTTCTAAATGTCAATATTTTCATTTGTTAATGGGGATGGTAACATCTACTAACTAAATTTATTTTAAAAGTTAAATCACGTAGCCTCTACACATAATAATTGTTCATAGATCTGGCTGTTTTCGTTTCCTCTTTCTCATTTCCATATAATCTGTTTTTATCTACAAACCTTCATTTTCAAACTCTAAAATGAGCTTATGCCCAATAGAAAATATGAGAAATGCATAAAAGTAGGAATAGAAAAATACATACAATTCTCTCATTTGAAAATAATAATTTTTCAAACACACACATACATAAATATTTTTTATATAATTCTAGGAAAACTGTTTTTCACTTTAACAGTGTAAGAAAATCCCAGAACTTTAAATTACATGTGTATATTGTGTGTGTGTGTGTGCGTGTATACACACAGTGGGTATACATATATCTATTTATACACACACACATTACACATACATACACATGTATGTTTGGGATTCACAACATTTAATTGCCAAGATATACCCTAGTTTACTTAGCCAGTCTACAATTTTAGTGTATTTAGTTATTTTCAATTTTACTCAATGGTAAAGAATGCTGCAAGGAACATTTTTGCAAATAGAACTCTTGGTTATCATTTTTATTTACTCATTCAAATAAAATTTAAATAACAAAGTAAAACAGTACAAAAATTGTAAAGTTCTAGTTAATTGCTTAATTCTTTTTTGAAGAGTTATACCAATGTATACAACAACTTAAATTATATTAAAGTGTTTTTTTCCACGTAACTACCCCAGCTGATTGTTTTTATTTCCACGATCTTTTCAAAATAAGTGACAAATATTATCTCCCTATTTCATTAGTTATTTTTACGATATACCATGTGTTTTTATTTATATAGATATCATAAACAGAAATTGTACATTTCCTTAAATTTTTACGTTTTATTCTTTGTTATTGAGCTGTTCAAATTCTGTATATCCTAATTATAATAATCTGATAATAATGCCTAATGTGCTCTGTTTGATGAAGATATTTCACTATGCATTTGCCTTTTAGTTCTAGCCAATATTTTTATCATGTGATTTAAGTTCTAAAAGGAGAGAAAAATAAACAAAAAAAAAAGTATACCTACAACATTAGTTGACAAAATGTATTCCAGCTACTGGCCCCTCTATAATATAATGAACAAAACTGAAGCCCCAAGGGAATATCATATATGACAAACTTGTTCTGATGAAACACACAAATCTTTGCAGATATACTTTAGTTACTTCTACCGCAAAGTTTTCATTAAAGTCATGAAGAAAAAAATGTTGATCTAAAAGGATAATTCCCAAAACATCGTCAATTACAAACTGAAAAAAATCTGTGTCTGTGTTCCAGATATAATGGTACAAAATGTTTATGGTAAAAATAAATCTATAACAATTAATGATGGCGGTGTCATATTCTGTTGACAAGGTTCCCTTACGTGCCATCCTAATTTTGTACAAAATGTAGCACTTCTTGATAATCAGATCCTATATCTATCACCATATCTCGGAACCGCTGTTTTCCCAACTGTCCTAATCTGACTTACCATGTGCTGACTAGTGTTACGCTATCTCTTGTAAAATACTAAACTGAATTACAAAGTGCATAACTGATATAATGTGAATTTAACTTTGTGATCTACCAATATTTTCTTAACAAAATTTATAAAAGAGAGCACTACCGTTTATTATTGTATCTATACTACTATTACAATAGTAATAATAGTATGATACTGTACTACTATATTTATAATCTACAGATAATGGGCAAAGAACAATCCAGAATTTATAAAATGTTAATTCAAATATAGAATCAAAATAAATAATCACAAATTAAATGGTTTTAAATATTTTCCTGGGTTCAGTTAGGATTCTGAAACAAGAAATGGTCTGCTGAATTGCAACATTATAACACAAACAGATTTTTGGACAGAAAATATTTTAAAAACTGAACAAATTATGTTTAACCTTCATTAATTATAGCCTAGATAAATTCATTTATATATCTTTCTATAATTTGATTCAAGTGAAAGAGCCAGATATTAGAATTGGGACACAAATTAAAGATTTAGTCAAATAAGATTGAAAAAATAGCAAGTCACTAAGTCCAGGTTACATTCAGCTAAAATTCTTTCACATGTATTTCCTTACTAGTCAGTCACAAAAAACTGATACTACACACAGCCAATGTCAAAATAACTGATGACTACCTAATAAGATAAAGATAGTTTTCTTCCATAGTATTTATAATGCTGTAAGCTTATTTTGCTAATTAAGGTTCCATTACATCAATTAATGTTTTTTCTTTGTATTTTAAACAAAGGTGGAGTCATCACATCACATCCTAGGATCTGACTCTCTTATATGTCAGAATTCTTTTCTAGTGCATGTCTTTTTTTCTTAAGAGTATCTGTTAACACAGTTTTAACGCTATTTTTAGCCAAGGAAAAAAGTTAAAAAAAAAAAAAAAAGACTTCCAGATGAGCAGTTCCTTAGAGACACTGCTGTGCTCCCTTTCTAAGACATTAAGCTGATGAATGCTGTAGTGGTGACACTGAGCAGACCGGCAGTGCGTCTGCTAAAGCGGAAGCGTTCTCTAATAAACGTAGCTAAGAACCAGGGCATGCAACAAGCCAGGCAGTCATCTGAGAGGCTGTCCTGGGTATTTCCCGGTGACAAGATTCCTGCTGTTTTTGCTAGGCTTGTGTATCTCACAAAGCTTAGGTGAAATCAGATTTTAATGAAATTGGGAGGAGCTATTACGTTGAGATATTGAATATCACTTAAAAGAAAATGTTCTAGCCATTTGAAATACAGTATACGTTGAGGCGGTTGGAGAAAGTTGCACATAGAAGAGATTTGAGCTGTTTTTAGAAGGTATTTCATTGACTGTGAGTATGTTCAATAGAAAAATAAAATGGCATATATTCTCATGTCTTTGCATTATCATTCTAAAAGTATAAAGTTTTTCACCAAAGCCAATTATGATTACCTTTTGAATAGGAGATGGTCTCAGA
This sequence comes from Nycticebus coucang, assembly GCF_027406575.1. NCBI lineage: Eukaryota > Metazoa > Chordata > Mammalia > Primates > Lorisidae > Nycticebus > Nycticebus coucang. The sequence continues at coordinate 157,961,685 of NC_069780.1, read as the reverse complement.
AATTGCTAACTGAAATCTTACTCTACATCTCTAAAGAGTAATGTTCTTTTAATTTTAGGTTCTTTTTATGTATACAAGTCATGGAAGAACATTTTGGGTTTAGATGCATATGCAGAATGACTATTGTTTCATTTAATTTCATAAATTAACAAGAAACCATTTCGGAATAAAAATGACAAAACTAGTACATAACAAAAGCCAAAGGCTTATTTCTAAATTTAGGAATGCTTATTAGGGTGACTTTAAAATATAAAGGGAAAATTTGTTTAGAAAGATAACTTTTCCAGAAAATAGTGTAATAAAGTCCAATGGAGTTGTGTTCACTTCCTAGCTAAGGATACTAATCATTTGCTTTAGAAATAACTTCTTCTCAACCATAATTCTAATTCTGTTATAAGGTGAGGTGTTCTTACTTTTTTAATATTTTGCCCATTTGTTTTTTGGGGGGAGAATATAGTCTTTATTGAGCTCAGACCAGGAGTCCATACGTCTTGATGATCTCAGTGTATTTGTCAATTTTCTTCCCCACACCCTCTGGCCTGTTTCTGTAGCCTCCTGAGCTGCTTTGTCTTCCGGCAGTGCATCTGGGCCTTCTCCTTACTCTTCTTCTCCTCCGGGGTTGCTGTTACTTCCAGACAACCTTCTGTGCCATGCGCCCCAGGTACGTAAAGTTTCTTCCAGGTGTCAGATAAGCAACTTAAGGGCCGCTGGAACCGCCAGCTGCCTTTTCTTGTCACAGGGTGGTGGTATCTCATCAGATACCTTGAAGTGGTCCCCAACAGCCCTTGCCTGGTCCTGTGGGGCAGCATCCCTCCCACAGTCTGCCAGAAAATGCAGCTACGGGACTGAGATGGAGGGGCCCCAGGATGGATTGGTGTTGATCCGTTTGCAGAGAAAGGCCAGGCACTATAACTTGTTTCTGTAGAAATTACCGTTTGATGCCCTCGCAATGCACAACTACCACTGTCTGGCCTAACAGTAGCTGTTTAGCCAGGATGGCCGCCAGATGGCCCAGGGTATGGCCTCTGATATCCCACCAGCACCTGCTTGTCTGCCGTCTTTGCAGGGCCCTGCTACAAGGTTTCATCTTCTAGCTAGGATATTGTCACCCTTGACTTGTATGCTTTCCATAAGCATTTTTTAAACTATTAAATAAATTAACGAGTGAATGAATGAAGGAATGAAAGAATTTTTCAGTTTTCGCTCACGTACAGCTATAAGTAATATTTTAGATGGACAGAAATCAATTAAAATTGCATAGGTCTGGCAAAGAAAACTCAAAAAACGTGTGACTTTCATAAAAATGTAACTTAAGTAGTAGGAATCCTGGCATTATTTGAAAAGCCTATCTAAAATACTAAACACAATTACAACAAAAGTCCCTCTGTGCTCCAGCTGCTTGTTTCCTTCGCAGGGCTCAGGTGTGTTCTACGGCATCGTAAGAGTCACTGTCCTAACTCGTATTATGCCAGCACACTTGGCTAGATCATTCTTGAGCATCATTTTTATTCCATTTAAAACAGAGAGAGAAGATTTGGGAGGGGCTAGGGTAGATTGAAAAATGATACAGAGTCGTCAGGTACAATAAAGAAGGCCACTGTGTATATGTAACTATATTTTCTGACTCACAATATTCCAATCTCTATTTTCCCATGATTTTGAATGGTTTAACACAAAGGGTATCAAATACTTACCTGCTTCCAGGAGTTTGGAGTAACTTAGCATTCTGAGAAATAAAGGTTTTAAAGCTATCTATAGACTGCAGAAAAACAAAATGCCTGTTTAGAGTACAGGCATTTATATTTCTAAACATAAAATGATTACCTATTATACAGGGTGGCCATAAAGTTTCATGTGCAATTTTAAACTGCACACAAAGGTTATGGCCACCTGTATTATTAAATATAAAATACTACAAAGTTCAGAGTGAGTTAATTCCCAGTACCCTCAAAAAACCTAAAAAAGCAAAAGAGAAGTTTTTACAATTTTAGGTTTCCTACTTTTTCTAATTTAGAAACTCGCTGGTTACCTCCTACCTGACAGCCCCTGAATTCTTAACTCTGCACAGCATGTGGCATTGTTGACTATCACCTTCTCCTGGAGAGTCTTCCTCTTTCACTCCAGTAGTATGATATTATTGTACTTCCTACTGAAATGTGATCCATGGCTTCTCTGATACTTTTGAAATATTTTAGTTTCATACACAATAAATATGGCTATTTCAATGCCGTCTGTACTGTTCATAAAACCCTACACAATCCCATCTTCTGGGATGCCTCCCTTACTGTTACCTCATTTGACTCTCATTCCAATGTAAATCACTTGCAAATCTGAATCTCCATCTGAGACTCTACCTGCATCCTACAGTGTTGCACTGCAATTATCTGATGGATGTTTTCTGCTCAAGATTAACCAAGGCTTCACAAAACTAGGAATGTCCACAAATACATGCATAGCAATCTTCAAGTCCTAGCCAATTCTTCTTTCCTTTTCTTTGTTCTCTTAATGTTTCTCATGTTAAATTTAGACAGCAATTGGCCTCCTGCTGGTGTGTAATAAAAGCAACTCTTCTCAATACTTTCTTTGCAATTTATTTTATATATAACTTTTCTCATTCCTACTTCAGATCAGCAAGTTTTAAAAAATTCACCTCAATGTTCAAATGTTGTAAATGCTTCCTAAGTGGCTTCTGGAAGTAGGAGAGGTTCCCACATTTACTCATCATAGCCTAATATCCAAAATCTAGGCTATGACCTGCAGTGATTCTACAATAACATCTAAGGTGACTTCACAGGCACGTCTCAAACTTCTCCATATACCATCCTTTGCTTCAAAAAATATGAAGACTGATGACTCCTCGAGTGATTTTTAATTTATTATTTTAGTTCTATTGCTTAGCTCCTTTATAACTCCACATCTATCAATTCAAATAAAATTTCCTCCATAATTCTTTCTCTCCTCTGCTCCCCTTCCCTCCCATACCCTCTCTCCAATCCTCGTGTTATTTTACTTTGCCAGTTTATAACACACTTACCCTATATGTCCTCAAGGATATTTACAGTGGAATATAACCTCTCCGGCCAGGAAGAACGGAATAGAGAATCTAGAGATGAACCCAGCCAGATATCATCACTTGATCTTTGATAAGCCTAACAAAAACATACACTGGGGAAAAGATTCCCTATTTAACAAACAGCACTGAGTGAACTGCCTGGAGACCTTGAAAGACTAAAACTGGACCCTTGCCTTTCACCACTAACAAAAATTGATTCTCACTGGATAAAAGATTGAACTTAAAACTATAAAAATGCTAGAAGTGAGTGCAGAGAAAACACTTGAAGATATTGGCCTGGGAAAATACTTTAAGAGGAGGACCCTTCTGGGAATTGAAGCAACACCTTCAGAACGGGAGAAGAACTTTATATGTTATGATTCCGAGAAAGGTCTGATAACTATAATCCACACAGAACACAAATTAATCAATAAGAAAAGAACAATCCCATTTCTTGTGGTCAAGAGACTTGAGCAGAAACTTCTCTGAAGATGAGAGGCAAATGGCCAACAAACACATGAAAAAATGTTCACCATCAATCATCAGAGAAATGCAAATCAGAACCACTTTAAGGTATCACCTAACTCTAGTAAGATTAGCCCACATCACAAAACTGCAGCTGTTGGCGTGGATGTGAAGAGAAGGGTATACTTCTACACTCCTGGTGGGACTGAAAACTAATACAGCCTTTATGGAAAGGAGTATGGAGAATTCTTAGGGAAATAAAAGTCGACCTACCATTTAATCCTGCAATTCTATTACTAAGTATCTACCCAGATGAAAGAAAATCATTTTATAACAAAGACATTTGCAACAAAATGTTTATTGCAGCCCCATTCATAAGTGCCAAGTCATGGAAACAGCCCAAATGCCCATCAATCCATGAATGGATTAACAAATTGTGGTATATGTATACCATGGAATACTATGAAGCCATAAAAGATGGAGACTTTACATTTTTTATGTTTATCCAGATGAATCTGGAACATATTCTTCTTAGTAAAGTATCTCAAGAAAGGGGAAAAAAGTATCCAATGTACTCAATAGGTATTATGAAACCAATATATAAATACTTACACATTTGCACAGATGATAAAACACAAATATAGTCCAGAAAGGAGAGGAGATGAGAGAGAGGAGGGGGGGAAGAGGAGGGAGGGTATTTGGCAGAATCTCACCTAATGTGTACAATGCAAGGGTACATTTCAAAACAATTAAGAATATATTATAAATGTCTTACCACAAAAATAAGTAAGCAAGGTGATGTTTATATTAATCAGTCTGATGTAAGCATTCCATGTTGTATATCAAATCATTACACTGTACCCATAAAGGTATACAGTTACGATTTAATAAAAATTAAGTTAAAAAAATCATCTTGAAGGCCACTTACTTCTTTTCAAATGGGTTGTTTTTAAGATTAGAATGCCTGTATTATTAGAAAAGCATTACTTACATTAAGCCAAGTCCCTGCACAGATTTTCCCATGTACGTATGTTTTCAGACCATTTCCTCTTACTTTCCTTCCCTCCCACCCTTATTTCTGATGTGAGCTATTCCATTCACCTTATCATTGGTCTCCCTCACTTTCTACATTAGTACAAACTTAAAAATGCACACTAATACTGTGAATGATTTGACTATGGTTATAATATGATAAAATCTTCAGTAGTAAAACGAAAAGTTATTAATCTTTTAAAATGTCATATATGAGATATCTCCTACCTATATTTACAGAATATCCAGGGTGCATTAAATATTTATAGGAAAAAAGTGAAAAAGTAGAGGCTGACTCCTAAGATTTTGGACTGAATGATCAAGGAAATGAGATGCTGGAACACAATGAAAGTAGAAGAGGGAGCACTTGGGAAGATAAATTTTGGTTTTTATGTGCTGAACATGATTAAGCTGTTGATATTAAGGTAGAAAAATAAGCTACTGATAGAACATACTAGCAGAGAGATTATAAATCCATTAGTTTTGTGGGATGAAATTAGCAGTTTCTCTACCCATTAAAGCTTAAACTTTATGTTGAATTTGCTACTCACCTATCATCTTCATATGAGTTATTGCTCATCTATATTTTATATCGAGCCCTAATGAGGAACCAATATCAATTTTTTAAAATGTCTCATTTGATATGATTGATCATTCTTACTATAATTTTTAGGTCCTAATTTTCTTTGTCAACATGTTTTTAATACATCAGAGATTTGTCTCATCTGTACATATGGTAAACATTTAATTTTGTATTCTAATAAACATATAAAATATTATGATGGCTAAAGAGACCTTCCACTAGAAATTGTCTTTAAGGATGATATTAACTCTTTTCATCAAGGATTATCATGATAAGTTAACAAATAATTATTAATAAATATATTGCTAATCATCTACTCATATCTCACTATCTTAACTCAAAAAGTGTTGACAAACCCCTATTTGCATAATTCATCTTCTCTTTTTCTTTGTGTGACCAGGATGAAAATTTTATAAAAGATAAAATGGAGTTTTTTGAATATTACATGCTCAAGTAAAATATCATAAATGTCTACTATCATCAGACACTTAAGAATTATGGTAATAATAATTAGTTCTACCAATGCACACAGTCCATCATCATTCCTTTGATAACATTTCTTATCTCTCTAATGAGTTTATAAACTTGAAAAAAGAAATGTCTTGATTATTTTAATTTTTTCACAACAACTATTTTTTTCTTTTTTATTAAATCATAGCTGTGTACATTGATATAATCATGGGGCATCATTCACTAGCTTCGCAGACTATTTACCAAGTTTCACATATACCCTTGTAAGATGCACCACTGGTGTAATCCCACCAATCCCCTTCCCTCTACCAACATCCCCCCTCCCTACCCTCTCCTTCCCCCCTCCCCCTATTCTTAGGTTGTAACTGGGTATAGCTTTCATGTGAAAACCCTAAATTAGTTTCACAGTGGACTGAGTACATTGGGTACTTTTTCTTCCATTCTTGAGATACTTTACTAAGAAGAGTATGTTCTAGCTTCATCCATGTAAACATGAAAGAGGTAAAGTCTCCATCTTTCTTTAAGGCTGCATAATATTCCATGGTGTACATGTACCATAATTTATTAATCCATAAGTGGATCGAAGGACACTTGGGCTTCTTCCATGACTTAGCAATTATGAATTGAGCTGCAATAAACATTCTGGTACAAATATCTTTGTTATGATATGATTTTTGGTCTTCTGGGTATATGCCCAGTAGAGGGATTACAGGATTGAATGGCAGATCTCTTTTTAGATCTCTAAGTGTTCTCCATATCTCTTTCCAAAAGGAATGTATTAATTCGCATTCCCACCAGCAGTGCAAAAGAGTTCCTTTTATCCACATCCACGCCAACATCTCTGGTCTTGGGATTCTGTGATATAGGCTAGTCTCACCGGAGTTAGATGGTATCTCAAAGTAGTTTTGATTTGCATTTCTCTGATGATTAAAGATGATGAGCATTTTTTTCAGATGTCTGAAGGCCGCGCAACTGCCTTCTTCAGAGAATTTTCTCTTCAAATCCCTTGCCCAGCCTGCGATGGGATCCCTTGTTCTATTCTTGCTAATGCGTTTGAGTTCTCTGTGGATTCTGGTTATTAAACCTTTGTTGGAGACATAATCTGCAAATATCTTCTCCCATTCTGAGGGCTGTTTGCTTGCTTTACTTACTGTGTTCTTGGCTGTGCAGAAGCTTTTTAGTTTGATCAAGTCCCAGTAGTGTATTTTTGAAACTGCTTCAAATGCCCGGGGGGTCCTCCTCATAAAATACTCGCCCAGACCGATTTCTTCAAGGGTTTTCCCTGCACTCTCCTCTACTATTTTTATAGTTTTCATGTCTTAAGTTTAAATCTTTGATCCAGTGAGAGTCTATCTTAGTTAATGGTGAAAGGTGTGGGTCCAGTTTCAGTCTTCTACAGGTTGTCAGCCACTTCACCCAGCAGCATTTGTTAAATAGGGAATCTTTTCCCCACTGAATGTTTTTAATTGGCTTGTCAAAGATTAAATAACGGTAAGTGGCTGGATTCATCTCGGTTCTCTACTCTGTTCCAGACATCTACTTCTCTGTTTTTCTGAAAATACCATGCTGTTTTGATCACTATTGATTTGTAGTATAGTCTGAGGTCTGGTAGCGTAATTCCTCCTGCTTTATTTTTATTTATGAGTAATGTCTTGGCTATTCGAGGTTTTTTTCTGATTCCATATAAAACAAAGTATTGTTTTTTCAAGATCTTTAAAGTATGACAGTGGAGCTTTAATAGGGATTGCATTGAAATTATATATTGTTTTGGGTAGTATAGACATTTTAACAATATTGATTCTTCCCAGCCATGAGCATGGTATGTTTTTCCATTTGTTAATATTTTCAGCTATTTCTTTTCTTAGAGTTTCAGAGTTCTCTTTGTACAGATCTTTCACATCCTTTGTTAGATAAATCCCCAAATATTTCATCTTCTTTGGCACTACTGTGAATGGGATAGAGTCCTTAACTGTTTTTTCAACTTGACCATTGTTGGTATAAATAAAGGCTACCGATTTATGAATGTTGCTTTTGTAACCTGAGACGCTGCTGTATTCCTTGATCACTTCTAAGAGTTTTATAGTAGAGTCCCTAGTGTTTTCCAGATATACTATCATATCATCCGCGAAGAGTGAAAGTTTGATCTCTTCTGACCCTATATGGATACCCTTGATCGCCTTTTCTTCCCTAATTGCAGTGGCTAAAACTTCCATTACAATGTTTAAAAAGCAATGGAGACAATGGGCAGCCTTGTCTGGTTCCTGATCTGAGTGGAAATGATTCCAATTTAACTCCATTCAATATGATATTGGCTGCGGGTTTGCTGTAGATGGTAATCAGTTTAAGAAATGTCCCTTCCATACTGATTTTCTTAAGTGTTCTGATCATGAAGGGATGCTGGATATTATCAAAAGCTTTTTCTGCATCAATTGAGAGAATCATATGGTTTTTGTTTTTTAATTTATGTGCTGGATTACATTTATAGATTTATGTATATTGAACCAGCCTTGAGACCCTGGGATAAAACCAACGTGGTCATGATGTATAATTTGTTTGATGTGTTGCTGGATTCTGTTTGTTAGGATCTTGTTGAATATTTTTGCATCTATATTCATTAGTGATATCAGTCTATAATTTTCTTTTCTTGTTGGGTTTTTTCCTGGTTTGGGGATCAGGGTGATGTTTGCTTCATAGAACATGTTGGGTAGTCTTCCTTCTTTTTCTACCTTTTGGAAAAGGTTGAGTAATATAGGTACTAATTCCTCTTTAAAGGTTTGGTAGAATTCAGACGTGAAACCATCTAGTCCCGGGCTTTTCTTTTTAGGGAGGTTTTGTATGGTTGATGCTATTTCAGAACTTGATATGGGCCTGTTCAATATTTCCACTTGATTCTGGCTAAGTCTTGGAAGGTGACATGCTTCCAAGTATTGGTCAATTTCCTTTAGATTTTCATATTTCTGAGAATAAAGTTTCTTGTAATATTCATTAAGGATTTTTTGGATTTCTGAGGAGTCTGTTTTTATTTTGTCTTTGTTGTTTCTGATTGATGAGATTAGAGATTTTACTCTTTTTTTCCTGATTAGGTTGGCCAAAGGTTTATCTCTTTTATTGACCTTTTCAAAAAACCAGCTTTTTGATTTATTGATCTGTTGTATTATTCTTTTGTTTTCAATTTCATTTAATTCTGCTCTAATTTTGGTTATTTCTTTTCTTCTACTGGGTTTGGGGTTGGAATGTTCTTCCTTTTCCAGTTGCTTGAGATGTCCCATTAAGTTGTTAACTTCCTCTCTTTCCGTTCTCTTGAGGAAGGCTTGCAGTGCTATAAATTTCCCTCTTAGAACTGCCTTTGCCGTGTACCAGAGGTTCTGATAGTTTGTGTCTTCATTGTTGTTTAGTTCCAAAAAATTGGCGATTTCTTTCTTAATCTCATCTCTGACCCAGCTATCATTCAGCATAAGGTTATTTAACTTCCATGTTTTTGTATGAGTATGGAAATTCCTGTTGTTACTCAGCTCAAGTTTTATTCCATGGTGGAGATGGAGAAGATGCATGGAATAATTTCTATTCCTTTAAATTTACTGAGGTTAGACTTGTGACCTAAGATGTGATCGATTTTGAAGTAAGTTCCATGGGCTGACGAGAAGTATGTGTATTCAGTTTTGTTGGGATGAAATGTTCTGTAGATGTCTGCTAAATCCAAATATTGAATGGTTAGGTTTAAATCTAAGATTTCGTTGTTCAGCTTCTTGTTGGAGGATCGATCAAACACTGCCAAAGGAGTGTTGAAATCTCCGACGATTATGGAGCTGGAGGAAATCAAGTTGCTCATGTCTGTTAGAGTTTCTCTTATAAATTGAGGTGCATTCTGGTTGGGTGCATAGATATTAATAATTGAGATCTCATCATATTGAGTATTACCCTTAACAAATATGAAGTGACCATTCTTGTACTTCCTTACTTTTGTTGGTTTAAAGACTATTGTATCTGCAAATAAAATTGCAACAACTGCTTTTTTCTGATTACCATTTGCCTGAAATATGGACGACCATCCTTTCACCTTGAGTCTGCATTTGTCTTTTAAGTTAAGATGTGACTCTTGTATGCAACAGATATCTGGCCTGGGTTTTTGTATCCAGTCAGCTAACCTATACCTCTTTAGAGGACAGTTTAAGCCGTTCACATTAATGGAGAATATTGATAAGTCTGGTGAAGTTTTGGGTATCGAGTTTTTCAAAGGTCCAGTGGGCATTTTTAATCCTTTTGCCAGTGTGGAAATTGGAGTTTGATCCGAAGTTTCTGAGTGAGTTTACTTTTGTGGTATAGGATTGGGTTGGTCATAATGGAGGATAGGTCTGAGAATATCATGAAGAGCTGGTTTGGTTATGGCAAATGTCTTCAACATATGAATGTCATTAAACTATTTAATTTCTCCATCATAAATGAAACTCAGTTTAGCTGGATACAAGATCTGGGGTTGAAAGTTATTTTGGTTTAGGAGATTAAAAGTCGGTGACCACCCTCTTCTGGCTTGAAAAGTTTCAGCAGAAAGATCTGCAGTCATTCTAATATTCTTCCCTTTGAATGCAATGGTTTTCTTTCTCCTGGCAGCTTTGAGGATTTTCTCCTTTATATTAACTTTAGTGAAGTTAATTATGATATGCCTGGGGGATGTCTTATTGGGGTTAAGTCGTGCTGGTGTTCAGAAGCTGTCCGCTATCTGAATTTCAGAATCTCTAGGCAGGTCTGGAAAATTCTCTTTCAAGTTTCATGCAGAAGGGCCTCTGTGCCCAGCGAGGCCACTTCATCTGTTTCTGGAACTCCTATGATTTGGATATTCACCTTCTTTGAATTATCCCAGAGCTCTCTGACAGAATGATCCATTTTTGCTCTCCATTTCTCTTCCTCTTTGAGAGTTTGGGAGTGTTCAAAGGCTTTATCTTCGATGTCAGAAATCCTTTCTTCTGCTTGCTCCATTCTGTTGCTGAGGGATTCTACTGTATTTTTCATATCTTTGAGGGCTGCAAATTCTTGCTTCAGTGTGTCTAAGTCTTTGGTGGTTTTGTGTTTAAATTCGTTAAATTCTTGAGACAACTTTTGAATTTCTCCTCGAATTCCTAATTCCACTTTGTTAATCTTGTCTGCAATCCAAATTCTGAATTTGATTTCTGACATCTCGGCCAGTTGTTTATGAATGGGATCTTCAATTACATCTGCCATATCTTTCCTGGGGGGTGGGGGGGTTGATCTATTCTGGTTATTCATGTTACTAGAGTTTTTCTGCTGATTCCACCCCATGGTTGTTTTACTCCCTTTGATTTTTTCCCCTGGGGCTTTGTCAAGGGCCTGTACAGTGTTGTGGCCTGAGAAACTAGGGCCCTGTCTGGTGTGGTGGTGCTAAGTGGTTCTGTCTTGTTTTCAGCTGGTTTCTGTTCCACCCTAGTGAAACAGATACTTTGGATTGAAGTCTCAGCTGTGGAGAAATATCAGCAATTAAGTCACCCCGCCCTCCCCCCACCGGCAAACAATTGGAAAAGAAAAATCAAACTTTCCTACCACCATGTACCCAGGGCACCACCTGATTTGTCCTCAGGCAATTGGTTCAGTTCAAAAGGTCCAAATCGATTGTCTCAGTCTGCACCTGTCTCGGGTGAGAGATTTTAAGAGGTCTCTGGGAACTGGATCACAGGGATCTGGCTACTACTCTGGTGTGGCTTGCTCCAGTGCTGTGTGGAGTCAGGAGAAGCCACCCAGCCAATAGATCAGACTGGGAAGGTTGCTGCCTCCTTCCCCACCTTGCACCACTTCACACCCAGTCACTGATAGCCCTGCAGTTGGCTGACCCAGTTGCCTATAGTGAATTGGTACTCCAGGAGTACCGATTTGCACCTGCCTGAATCACAAGGATGTCTGCCAGGCCGCTGCGCTCTGCCTCTCTCCAGCAGGAGGAGGTGAGGCCTGACAACCTTAGGTGCTTGATGAAGGTCGAGGGGTTTTCACTCAGGTCCAGTCTCGCCCCTGATTAATGTTACTGACAGAACAGGACAGAACAACTCTGCGGTTCCCCTGCAGAAGAGAAGCTGAATGGAGTTCCAAATCAGCTTGTCTTTACTCTTGTATTGTCTATAGGCTGACAATCCCCTGAGGGCCAGGTGCGTCTTAGGTTTAGTAAAGCAGATCACAGGGTCAGCCCCGTCCTGGGAGTTACCCTGGTTTGCAAGTTGGAGTTGCCTCAGGCAAACTCAGAGTCTCTGTTTGCCCAGGGAGACAGGGGGTGTGGCTTCAGAATATTCGGTAGTGAGCCGTATTGCTAGCAAAAGAGGGCTGCTGCTTTATAGCTCAGGCAACCGCCGCTCTGGTGTAGCTCCCTTCTGGCCAACCGTCCTCTCTCTGCTCCCGTGCCCCAGAGTCTGCACCGACCGGCTGCAGCCCAGCACTGTCTACACCCCTCGAGCAATCGCCCAAGAGTCTGGACCCCTGGGCAACAGGCCTCCAGACCTTGGAGTGAGAGCAGAGGGGAGCGCGTGGGGAGCGCTGGGAGCCTGGGGTTGCGGGCAGAGAACTCACACAGCTTTACGCCTGGCCTTATTGTCACCAAAAGACGGCTGTCGCACTGTGCTTCAGGGAACTGCCACTTCGGTGCAGTCCACTCTCCGCCGACGGACTGGGACTGGCCTCCAGACCCCAGTGTGAGTGAAGGGGAGCACTGGGGGCTCAGAATTCCAGGTAGAGACTATATACAGTTTATACAGTTTTATGTCTGGCAGGAGTGCACTGTGGCACCCTAGTAGGGGAGGTAGGTCCAGTTTTTAGAGGGTCTCTCCCATGGAGTGCAGTGGGAGGATCTTTGAACTCTGCCCGGTTGTTTGTGGGGCACTCTGAGCCATTCTCATGGGGGAGGGGACTCCCGTCTGCTTGGTGATGGGTTTTGTACCTTTTGTTTGTATCCTTGTGGTCACAGCTCACCTCAGCAGGGTTGACGTACGTTCTAGAACCTTCTCTCTTAGTGCAGCTCAAATCCACCAGGTTACTTGCTGAATTTTTGTCCTTTAACTCTCCTTCTAGATGGGAGCCTCTGTGGAAAGCTGGCTTCAGTTAGCCATCTTGTCTCCTCCCTCTGTTCATAACAACTATTACCAAATGTTCTTCATATAGGGAAAACTCAAACAGTACATTTTATAGAAATGAATTTTATAAGTCTAAATTTAACTAAAGAAATAATTAATGATCATTCAGATTAAGAGAAGATATTAGATTCCCAAATCCATTTGAATAAACAAAAAGGTCAATGAATATTTATTTAATTGCTTTTATAAAATTAGTCTTAAAAATATAATAAATAGGTTGTTCATTTTAATAGATGACTGCTAAGGTTTCCATTGCTAAATCATGTGTATTTTTCCATTCCACAAAAAAAAAAAAAAAATGTTACCTTAAACTTGAAAAGTGTGACCATCATCTTCAAAAGCATATTTAATACATTTTGGTAGCAATGATGAAAATTCACAAATCTCTCTTTTGCATGTGCTTAGAAGAGAAGGATAAAACTCATTTTTGGATTAAAGTTTCCTTCAATATAGTTTCTAGGAAACCATTCATAAAATCACAGCTGCAACTAATTTCCATTTCTATGGATTTTGCATTTGTTAGAAATAGAGAAAAGGGTATGAAAGCCATACACAGAAAACTAAATTACATCATCTTAAGCATACAGATCTTAATAATCCACAGAATGACAACTCATTATCCCTATTCTTGAGGAAAACGCGGATGCATACTAGCATTCCATAATAATTCATTATGTCTATCTGCTTCACTGGCCTAAATTTTAGAAAGTCACTTCACATTTTGGGATAGGCATGTACGACTGTCAGAATTTTCTGCCCAATTTCCTGGTCGGGGATTGCAAAGACGAATTGAGCAATGAATAATAACAGATAACAAACCAAAGACCAACTAATAAAAAATATGCTATACTCTTATTTATTATATACCTAATGTCATATCAAGCAAATGGACAAATGAAACCACAGGGAGATTTTAATAAAATTTGATGCCATTTTTTTGGTTGCATGAGGGATGGAGAGATGAGTTCAAGTCTCTAGACAAAAATGAATGATATCCCAAGATAGTAAAAAATAAAACAAAACAATTGCTAAAGGACATTTCCATACTATATTCTTTTCAGCAGTAATAATACCTATTTCCAGCAATTATCTTTTTGGTTTTTAGCCTGTACAATTGAGTAACTATGGAGGATGACTCTGGGCAACTCTTTAAAGAATGTATAACAATGAACAATTATTTCAAACTTACTGAAGAAATTTTTTCAACAAATGACTATTTTTCAATTATGCATAAAGTATAATGTCTGTCTGCCTATTTTTAAAAAGTATTTTTTCATTATTTGTATGTAGTAAAAAGCATAATAACTTAAAATGCATCCACTCAGTTTTATAAGAAAATAGAACCATATCCCAAAATAAATTATAAATGTGAGAGATATCTGGAAAGTATTCAGCCATTATTAATACTACTTTGCATATTTCATGGGTAGACATTTCCCAGACAACCCTCATATATACACGGTGACCACTAATCTATCCTCTCTTAGACATTTTGCCAGAATTTTAATTTCACCTCAAGATGATCGTATGTTCTTTGAGAGAAAACTGTGAACCCGATAGTGGTGAACAGCAGATTCATCCTCAAATTTTCCATCTGAGGTTTAGCTAAGGGAAAGGCTGGTCTATAAATAACATCTTTAGTGAAATCTATCACATTCTCCAAAGAACTGCAACAGCTTCATTAAGTCTTGACTTATCCATTAACTTCAACAGCAGTACATTCCCTCTTTAATGTTTGCACCTTAGTCCCCATTTCTCAAACTGTAAATTTAAAATGCAGTCATTGTTGACACAGTATAGCTTAAAAAAATAAAGAAAAAGAATAGGCAGCAGTGAACTCGAGGAATACAGTAGTCAACAATTTAACAGCATTTTATTTTAAGTAGGAGTTGAAGTGTTTCTTTGGAATGTAACAACATCTTGTAACTGTGGAATCAAAAAACTTATTTTGTCCAAATAATATTATTTTAATATCATTTATTTAGTATTTTCCATCTGTAAGTAGCATCGAGTGAAAGCCTTGAAATCTGCTCCTTAAATAAACAGAACTGATTTCTACGATGAAGACATCGTTGTTACATTTAATGTTGTCCTGGAAATGTAACATCTGAATCAGTTTTCATCAGCTTTTTATTTGAAGGAGAAATTGAAATAGGAGCTTAATAAGCAACATTTAGAAATCCAGAAAAATGCTGTATATTTTTCTCATCCACTCAAAAACAGCATTTATCTTATAGGAGTGAAATTGCAGGAGGGTTGCAATGACTAATTGCAAATTATTGTGGGTTTGTCATCAGAATTAATACCTAAGAGTAGTAGTGTTAAAGAGAGGCACATTTTGCATTCTACAAAAATGTGGAGTGCTGCTTTTGATAAATGTATGTGAAGAATGGAAGACATTGGGGAGATAAAGAACAGCAGATGGAGACACACTTGGGGATATGGTCTTAAAAGAGAATCAGATGAGATGAGAATGACAAAATTAATCACAAAGTGAAGGAGTTCAGGAAATGCCACCTCAAAATATGCCACTTGGTATGCCGATTACTTCATAGCGGGTGCTCCTGGGAGACGAGAGCAGGAGGAGCTCCCTCTCAACTCCTCCACGGTGCCTCAGAGACGGGTCCTCCAGAAGGCATGCAAGTGACCTGGATCACTCCTGGGAATCTCATCAACCAGGGAAGATTACCTCCTATCATAGGAGACCAGGGATGACACTGTGCCCACATAGACCTTGTCACAGACTGTGGTCGCCTATTCTACTGAGGACACATTTATATTTCTCCAAAATCATTTTCTAGGTTGCCTACATCCTCCCTCTCCTTATCCCCATAAAAAAGGGTAGATATCACTGATCTTTTGTTCATGTGATGCCCTCATGCACATTATACATCTATAACCCTTTTCTCCTATTATTCTGCCTGCTGTCCATTTATTTCATAGACTCAATTATCAAACACTATAAAGTCATCCTCAGTATCCATGGGGGATTGATTCCAGTACCCACTAAGGACACTAAAATTGACAGTTGCTCATCTCTGACATAAAATGAGATAACACTGGCATATAACCATGTACATTCTCCCATATACTTTAAATTATCTCTAAATTACTTATAATACCCAATGCAATTAAATGTTATGTAAATAGTTGTATTGTATTTTTAATTTGTATTACCTTTCTTGTAGGACTGCTATTTTTTAATTGATTTTTAAAAATATTTCTATCCACCCTGTTTGAATCCAAGGACACAAAGTCTATTAATAGAGAAGGGCAAATATCCCTAAAAGTTCATCATACCTATCCTAATTCTAAGAATAACAAGTATAAAATATTCTCTAACTTATATTCTCCCACTATACAGGGTCTGACAGCAGTAATGCCCTTTGTGCTTGAATGTGATATTGCTATGTTACAAAATTACATACAAATTACATGCAAATAACAGCACAAAGAATGCCTCCTTTTTATGAGGTGGTAATCTACACCAATCTTTTATTACAAAATCATAAGCACATCATTCTATAACATAACAATATCACACTCAAGCACAAAAGGGCATTACTTCTGCTAGACCCCGTGTTCGACATCTCTACTTTTCCTACTTACATCAAACACTTTCTGGACCCCAACATCCAAGTTAGCAATGATATGCCTGTCCTTGCCTCACCCTGAGAAAATGGGTCCATTCCTAATTTCAGTTTTTTTTCTCCTTTGCTGATAGCCCATAGTGACTCTGTCTAGCAGAGTTCAGAGCAAAAGGAAGTTCCTAATTTTGAAGGACCAAATAAGCAGCTGTTTTTTTTTTTTTTATCAATAACAGCACCATTGAATACAGAATATCCTTATAATAACGTACCGATCTATGTATGAAGAATCCATGAGTTAGTAGATGTTAGGGTGAAAAAAAAGCAGGCTTAACTCCATTTTGTAGTAACTCTTTTTTTTTTTTGAGACAGAGTCTCACTTTGTCGCCCTCAGTAGTGCTGTGGTGTCACAGCTCATAGCAACCTCCAACCCCTGGGCTTAGGTGAATCTCTTGCCTCAGCCTCCCGAGTAGCTGGGACTACAGGCGCCCGCCACAACGCCGGACTATTTTTTGTTACAGTTGGGCTGGGGCCAGATTCAAACCTGCCACCCTCGGTATATTGGGACAGCACCTTGTTGTAACTCCTGAGAATCAGTGGGGAGGCAAAGCAGGCCTGACTCCATTCTGTTGTTTTGTTACATTTTATTACTTAAAAAAAAAAAAAAAAGATTCCACTTGCCTCCCTACCCACTGCATGGTATTTTAAGTATACCTTTTAGAATTATTAGCAGTGTGTAAAAAGTCACTAACTATCCTTGTGACAACAACCCTTGTGATTATGTCAAGGTGGTTGTCATGCCATCCATGTATGATATCAAAATGTTAAAAAAAAAAAAAGCTTGCCTCTGTTTCCCCTCCCATTGTGTAACTGTAAATGCATTTGCTGGTGACTGTGGCCCTAGTGATTATAGCTTTTTATGATCATATCCTTTACAACCCTTACCTGTAATTTCCCCTCTCTGCCTTTCCCCCTAGGACATTGTGGTTTATACCTATTTTGTAAGGAAGAAAAATCACTAATCGCTCTCGTGATCATAGCATTATGTAAAATGACTAACTGCCCTGCCCTCTGATTCCCTCTACCCCTTAAACTGCTATTTTCACTTCTATTATAACACTTGTTTGCCCCCCAGAAAAGTTTTGCCCTATAAAAACCAGAGCCACAGACAACTCAGGGCTGCTCTCAGAAACCCCACATTGGGAGACTGAGGCAGTCACAGGCTGGCTCTTCAATTAAAGGACTCCTCTTTAAATTTGACTTGTCTGGTGGTGTGGTCTTTGAGAGAGACTTCTGGGCATAACCTAGAGGTTAGAGAAGAAAAGGGAGTTCTCAGGTTAGGAAGGAGGTTGAACTAGAAGACCACTAAGTCCCCTTCTAATTCTAATATTCTGTTATACATGATTCCTTCAAAATGTAACATGTAACACTATCATTAATCAGAAGTATTACTGTCTTCCCTAGAGTTTTTGACCTTAATGAAAGAATGAATGAAATTCCTCCTAAAAACTCATTATATTCAAGCTTGTTTCATCTGACACGAAAGGCCTCAACCCAGGTTACCAAACTGTGGCTTTCCCTATAGAGATAGCCAAAAACCTTGTTACCACAATTAACACAACCTTAGCTGACCACACTGTAGTCTAATCCACCCACGGTGATTCGTAACAAATCCTATGGTAACCAGTAGATAACCCAGAAGATCAATAATATCGTGCCCATGAATAATCAGTGCATGTGGCATTATTTCACCAAGGCCTTAAAATTGGTCAGCCAGTCCGAAAACCTGTTTAACTTTCATTGCATTATTTGTAATAAGACATGCCTGAGCATCTCACCCTCTCTGTGACACTTCATCTTTCTCCGAGTTTCAGAGGCATAGGGATGGGCATGGAGCTTAGGCATGAAACATAAATAAGAGATTTCCTTTTCATTAGAAAAAAATTCTATTTTATAGTTGTTTTGGTGGAGCTGCCTCAAAATCCTCCTAAAGCAAAACGCACATCAAAACACTCTGCTTCAGAATAAAGATGTTCACAGTCACTGCTCTTTAAAATCTTGCAAAATGCTCACCTATGTTATTTAAGAAATTCTGAAATTCTCATTTCTTTCACATAGAAACAACGAAAAATTTTAGAAACATCTCTAGGGGCATGTTCTTTTCCTATTTCTATATCAAGCAGTTTAATGTTGTAAGCAATATTATCTTTAATTACTAATAAATTGACTGCTATAAAAATAAAAAAACAAGCAGCCAATCTCCTGGGTTTCTGCTGAAACGCTCACTCAAATTTATCTTTCACTTCTTTATTAATACATTTCCAGCAAACTCTGGATGTCAGCATAGAAAGCGAGACTCTCTGAAAACTCCCGTCTTTTCTCACACAAAATGAACTCGACAAGGTCACTGTTCTCTGCCTACAGCGCAATGTCCTTTCCAAATTCCTTCATTTTATCACTCATATGTCACCATGACTACACACAAACTTCCTTGCATCCCTTACCTGCTCTAGCCCAGAATCTCTTAAGTGACATTGTGCTATAGTATTCATTTCTTACCCATCTACTTCCCTTTCTTCCATTTTCCTACTTAACAGTGTGAGAACTGAAGATATAAGGATGAGTATCTGTCTCTTTACCCCAAGGAGTGCACTTTCTTTAATTGTCTCTTAAGTATTTTAAAAGTTCTGCCTCAATGTTTTCTAATGTAGACCGTTCTGTCAAACGTATTCTTTCCTTCTTTCCCTTTCTCCCCCACCCCCATTCCCTATTGCTTCCCATGTAATTCTGAGAGAATAAAAAATATTTATCTGCCACTCAAACCTCTTGCCTTTACTGCCAACAGGAAGATGGAGCTCGTCTTTTGGAGATCCTGCCTCCTGCTCAGCTATCACATGTGTAAAGCTGGACTCACTTCTCAAAGTTTGAGACTCTACTTCGTCCTGTCTTATGACTTTCTTATGTATGTATTTATTATTTCAGATTAATTAATGGTGCGTATGAGAGCTTACCAAACTCCTCCCTCCTTTCCCCCTCTTCTTGAATTTAACTATGTTTTTCTCTCATGTGGCATATAGTTGTTTATCAGTTGTGACTTTCTTAAAACATTTTCCGTCCTCTTCACATCTCGGTTACATCAATCCCCTGACACTGGTCTTTCTCACTTCTCTTTCCAAAAACTTAAAAAAATCTCTAATACTGCAGAAAATGTAGGGCTTTAAAAAAAAAAAAAGTTTAATCACAATTAAAGCACAAATAAATATAAAATCCCCTTAATTTCTCCCAAAGTTATCTGATGCTCACTTTCGGGGTTTGGCAGATTTTGTTGTTTTTGTTCTTTTTTTGCTCTTTCTGTCTTACTCGGTTTTCTTCAGTACAATATACATTGATCTGGAGATCCAAAATTCTTCAAGGCTCTCATAATGAAGCCATGTTAATTTTCAGTAGGAAAGAATTGTTGCTTTCATATTTTCAACTGTTAACTATGTAATACTGCTGACTTTCTCATCTTACTCTATATTACCAGACAACTCAGAATTAAATGACTTTAGTTAATCACATGTTTTTTCCAAATTGCTTCTGAATGAGAAATACAGACATACCTCATTTTATTTTCTTTACCTTTACTGAACTTCGCACATATTGTGTTTTTTACAAATTGACGGTTTGAGTCAACACTGCATTGAACATATCTAATGGCACCATTTTTCAAAAACCATGTTCTCGCTTTATGTTTCTGCGTCACATTTGGGTAGTTCTCACAATATTTCAAATCTTTTCATTATTCAGTGATCGGTGACCAGAGATCCTACATGTTACTAGTATTTGGGGGGTAGAAAGGAATGAAGAGGTCCAAGGTAAAACTGTAAATTTAATTGATAAATGTGTGCGTTATGACTACTCTACCAATTGGCTGTTCCTTCATCTTCCTCTTTCTGTCCTTGGGTGTCTCATTCCTTGAGACACAGCAATATGGAAATTAGGCCAGTCAGTGACCCTACAAAGTCCTCTAAGGGTTAAAGTGAAAGGAAGAGTCACATGTCTCTTATTTTAAATCAAAATATAGAAATGATTTAGCTCAGCAAGGAAGATGTATGGAAAGCCAAAATAAACCAAAAATGAGGCCTCTGTGACAGTTAGTCAAGCTGTGAATGCAAAAGAAAAGTTCTGGTAGAAAATTAAACACGCTACTCCAGCTAATACAGAAATGATAAGAAAGAAAAACAGCCTTATAGCTTGAGTAGTCTTGATGCAAGGTCCAACCAGCTACAAAATTCCCTTAGGCAAAAGCATAATCTAGACCAAGGTCCTAACTCTCTTCAATTCTATGAAGGTGGAGAAAGGTGAACTTCCTCCTGTAGAAGAAAACCTCCCGTGGAAGAAAAGTTGGAAGCTAGAAGAGGTTTGTTTTATGAGGTTTAAGGAAAGAAATCATCTCCAGAACAAAAATGTACAGGGTGAATCAACAAATGATGATCTAGAAGTTGCAGCAAGTTCTCCAAAAGATCTAGCTACAATGACTGATGAAGGTGGTTACACTAAACAACATTTTCAATATAGATGAAAAAGCTTTATTCTGGAATATTGGAAAAAGATGTCATCTAAGACTTTCATAGCTGGAGAGAAGATAGATGAAAGTACTTCAGGCATTTCTACAAAAATTTGCTGGATCTTTAATTACGATAGTCAAGACATACAATACACTACATACTTAATTTTACTAAGTAATTGATTGGGGGATGATGACTGTAATTTACAAATGGTCATATGTCACAGTTAATTATTATGTAGGTAGTTATAAATATTCATGATTCTGTTCCAAATGGAATAATTTTGAAATAATTAAAAATATATAATTTTTGAAATAGTGATATATTGAGCAATAAATTGAATTTTCCGTATTAATGAAACCAAAAATAACCTTATCTACATTATTTTCAAAAATGTAATAACATCCAACAAATGAAAACAATGCATTTATAGTAGTGAAAAAAATTAAGTGTGCCCAACACTAAAAAACTGTAAGTCCAGTATAATAATGATTCTTGATATATACCCATGTACTTTAACCAATGTCTGTATAAATCTAATATGATGGATCTGGTAGTAATCTGAAGATTATTTTTAATATGGTCATATTTTTAATGTTTTCATATATTCTTTAAAGATTCATTATACAGCTAGTAAGTAAAGCACTATTTATACCTTCTGTTGACTTTTCTCTCTAGACTACAAGTTTTTTATTTCAGAAAAAACATCTCATTACAAGTGCTAACGTATCTGCTAAGTTCCTTCAAACTCTAATAAATGAAGGATATTCTGAGCTTTTTATACGAAAATGTGTAATTCTTTCAACCTCAATATTTTTGCAAGTTTTTTCTTCCTGTCTCTATTCAGAGTACCTTTCTTCAACAAATAATTTTAAAGCAGAAAACACACCAACTCAGCTGTCTATTAATGATCTTTCTGAAAGTTTCATCAAATTTATATATTACAAAATTTCATACCTTGTACATTTTGTTACATTGTTTTTATATAAAAAACTTTATATATTTAAATGTAGGCATACCATGCAGTTAATCATATAAATCAAGATATTCCAAAGCATTTGAGCTATTGTCATTTAATTGGTTTAGTTGACACTTGATTTTATGGAAATTTTCATGGCTTCCTCTTTAGAAATTTAATTTTAATAATTTCTATTCATTAAAATCTTCCAAATGTGATATGTAGCATACAATTTGTTGAGTAAATTGATTAAAATCTCCAACTTATTTTAAACTAAATGCAAACAGTATTTCGAACACTTTACTGGGCTAGGAGGTTGGTGTATCTCCATGGGAAGATGGCAGCGAAGCTTTATGTTTGAGACTCTCCCAGACTTTAACCTATGTCTCTCTCCATTTCTATGTTCCTGATTTTTAATTTTATATAATAAAAATGGAATAATTAATATAGCATTTCCATGAC
The DNA here is from genome assembly GCF_027406575.1 of Nycticebus coucang. Lineage (NCBI taxonomy): Eukaryota > Metazoa > Chordata > Mammalia > Primates > Lorisidae > Nycticebus > Nycticebus coucang. The sequence goes on along the minus strand of NC_069780.1, from coordinate 157,939,401 downwards.
CTCAGTGAGTTATTCCAGGGAATTGAGGGAGATCATGGGAACCCACCAGATTTGTGACCAGTGATCAGAAGTATAGGAGGCCTGGTGACCCCAAACTGTGACAAGCATGTGAAATTATAGCAGTTTTCTTGGTGATCATGACTTTTAACCATGGAGTCTGACACGAATTCTGGGGAGTTAAAATCAGAATTGTATAGAAGCCCACACATATTTTGTGGTCTCATTATTTTTTGCAGATGTGGGCATGTCATGGTCTCCTAATTTACTAAAGTATGTTTCCCTAACCTCTTTCTGTTGATGACCACCAGCAAAATGATATCAGAGAACAAAACACTGGAAAAGAATCTTTACTTAAAAATTAGGTAGATTTTAATACACATACACACCCATCCCAATAAGAAGCTATGAATGAACATCCGAGGAAAAATTACTGCCACAAAGCTAATTCCTTGAGATGAATTCTGTGATATAAATATTAAGAAAGTGAGAATTGTCAAAGTGAAGGTGATAAAAAGACTAAAAGAAGGATTGCCACATTTCCTTTCTACAGGTCACTGCAGAGTAAAAATAGCTTAATAAATGTACCAGAAAAACTGTTCTGTGGAGCACACTTCATGTAAATTTAATGGCTTCCTAATGCCGAGGCTGACACTTTGTTTTCTGAGTGGACAAATAATAAAAGGCAATAATAATCTGAATTAAACAAAATATATAGCATATATGGGCCTTGGTGCGTGCCACACCTTCTGGGGGCAAGATATGATTACAAGAGGGACTTTACCTAACAATTGCAATCAGTGTAACCTGGCTTATTGTACCCTCAATGAATCCCCAACAATAAAAAAATAAATAAATAAATAAAAATAAAACTAGAACTTGAATATAGGATTAATATATTTAGTAAAAAACTAAATAGGAGAATACTGTACTGAGACACAATTTTGCTCATAGGTCCAGATATTTTGATAGCTTTTTCTGAAACAATCCTTTCATCATCTTAGGATACATAATTTAATACCTGTCATACTTAGATCAATTTTTCTCTTTATATAGTGGAAATATGTAGGGATTATAAGGTACATAGTGAAATCCCTATACCACTTTACTAATAAGATAAACAACATATTAGAAGTGGTATAAGATTTACAAACCTAAGATTCACACTGGAATTCCTGCATTAAAAGGAAATAGCACTAAGTAGTCTCACAGCAAAATATTAAGAAGATGTAAATTATTCTTGAATAGAATTCTAAGAACATTTTCACATAGATTCAATTCATAAACAAAATGTTAAAAATGTTAAATTTATTTAACTACTTTTTAGTGAAATTACAGAGCCTACTTAACAAAAACTCATCATTTACCAGACATTCTTTATAAGATATCTTAGAAACATTATCTCTAAGTTAACCAATAGTCTAGCATTTTAATCTCCATTTACAGATGAAAACCCTGAGTCCCAGAAAAGGATGGATCATAACATTATACGGCTTTGAACTAGCAGAAATGAGAGTTTAACCCAAGTGTCTTACCTTCAAATCCTGAGTCTTTTAAGTTAATTACATATGTTCTCTTGCTATTTATTATAGTAAAGTTTGGTTCCCAAGATATATCTAGATAAGCTTAATTTTGATTCAGTACTAGGTGTTCTTCTATGTCCATGGGTTGCAGCAACTGTTTAGTTGTAAACATACAAAGACGTATGGTACCTGGGCAAAACTATCTCCCTGTCTGTATCCTCAGGCCTAATCATACATGTAGGAAAGTTCTCCTTATTTGACTAAAGATTGAGTTTCTAAATAAAACTTAAACATTAAGTTAATTTAACTTCATTCTGCTCCACAAGAAAAATTTAAATGACTAATCCCATCCTCATACCTCACAAATGTGTCTCTTATCCAGTGTAAGAAATGTGAAAAAGAAAATTAAATGTGGATGAATCCAAATGAAGCTGTTACCTTCAATTCCAAATGCCTATCCTACAATAAGTGTCATGTCCACAGAGAAAAATCAATGTATGCCTTCATAGCTGTTTTAGAATGCCCTCTTAAAATAACACATATATTTTTTCTGACTACATGGTCCTTTATGCCAGTCCCGTTTTATAAGAGCAAATATGCCCAGTTTTATTTCCTTTTTATAAAAGATTATATTTCACAGAAAATCTGATATTAACATAAGCGTTCTATAATTATCAGTAGTAAGGAACATGACATGGTAAAAAGGCATAATCTCAAATAAACAAGGGAAGCGTGGCAGCCTGAGTTACATCTGTTATTAATCTATATCAGAGGGTTTAGAAAGAAAATGAGGCAGGAGAAAAACATGAAGGGATTTGTAAGGCACACTGGAGCTGCTACACATTTGTATTTGTTAAGGGATTCCTTTCTTTCTCTGCCCTGTAAACTAAAAATGCCTTTATAAAATAGCCCTGAATGATTGTCTTGTCAGAAAAATCTTCTGTGTATTGTAGTCAAATTAAACTGAACTAAAATTCATTATGGGAAGAAGCTATGGGAGAAAGGGCAATGAAAAGATAAATTAAAATTAAATTGTCAAATTTAAGGGCCCATCTGATGGAAATGACCAATAAATTGAAGAGTTATAGTACACAGTACGGGTATTTTTTTCCTTTGATCTGACTAAGCCTCGGCTATATTCCCAAATGTTCTTTCAGGGGAAGGATATGAAATTCATTATAGATATTTTTATCTGCAGAAACCAAAGGGAGCAATGAATGGAGGAAGTGTCATCATTAAGTTGACATCTTTCCTAGGGTATAACAGGACCTACTCACTCTGTAGCCCTGCGTGGCCATACAAAACTCTCACACACACACTAATGATTTTCTCTACAGAATATATTTGCATGTACAATGATGTCTGTTCTACTATCACTAAACAGAGTTTTCAAGAGAAAAACTGTTTCCTTAGGTAGTTATGTCTTGCATGCACTGGAATTCACTCTATTGTGATATGGTAAAGGAGTCATAAAAGTCATAAATGCAGGGAGAATGGGGACCAAAGATCCATTCTTGGCAAGGGAAAACGCCCCAAGAAAAGAGGAAAAACAGAGAAATAAGTTCAGCAAGGCAGAATAAAAACAATTTAGCTCGCTTACTTTAAAAATAATAGTTGAATTACTTGTCTGGACAGTTCCTTCTTTTACTGAAAGCCTGGCCTGTGAGGGATACAGCTTACCAATACCCCTGCTGAGTCTGTAAACACTCTGCAGAACAATGGCCCTAGCAGTAGCTGTGTGCAAGGTCTGGGAAGAAACATTAACCAGGCCAACCCCTGCCCAGTCAACAGTCAACAACCTTCAGAAGCAAATACTCATCGTGGGGCTTGGCATAATGGCCAGGGCAGAGATCAAGGGAACAGCTTGAGTCCTGAGATATGGGCAAGAGAACTTATACCCTAACCATGGAGGGAAATATCTCTGGGTGGAGATACGGGGAAAATTCCCTCTTTTCCATCAAATCTTCAGAGGAGAACTGATGCTACCACATCTCCTCCACAGAGAAACTAGAGGGGTCTAACCTCCCCCAAGGGATCTGTGTGCAACTATAGACAGGAGGCTGCCCCTACACCAGGCTCAGTTTCTGGATTCCTCAAGGCTGCCCAGACCCTTAAAGTTAATGATTATAGGTAGAATAAGAACTAGCATGCTTACCCAGAGAAACTGCTGATCTTTTTACTTCTTTCCTCAGCTTACCCCCTTGGCTAAATAAGAAAATAGCCTTCAATAAAAGCTGAGTGGAACAAGCACTCAGGGCCACTCGCTGAAGTTCTACCAGCTAGCAGTAGTCCCCTATATTCCCACCTTTGAAAATTCTGCTCTGTGTGTCCTGTCTTATTATTTCTCACTGCTTTTAGCTTTATTTTTCCTCAGTTGATCACCACAGGTTCCACAGGTCTTAAAGGGCCCTAGCCCAGGGGCAGGACCCCAGCAGTAAATAAGCATTCTATTTGTTAAGATCACCCTCTTGCTTTAGGGATTAACTTAATTGGATATGACTTAAAGTTCCAGAGAAAATTACTTTGAAGAATACACTCAGTTTGGCAACAAAATAAAACTGAAGTATGTTCTCAGAATAACTTGGTGTTGTGGTGTAATGAGTTGTGTATAAGCAGCAGTTTCTGAGTCCCTGCTAATTCATCGTAGTTTTCTTAAATTGATTAGCTTTCTCACAACAGGTCAATAGTAATCTCTCTCCAAAAAACATGAGCATTTATTGTGTCATGCTAACAATGGACTTGCTAAATTTTTCTCATTCCTCCTAGTCTGAGATTCTATTAGCACTGATCAGTATAATGTCACCTTGATTACACACATATTTGACTTTCTCTTGCAAAATTCTACAACTAGTTGTCTCTTTTTGAGAATTAAGTAGATCTAACAATCTTAATTCAGAAAGGTAATTTCATTTGAAATAATAACAAATTCTTGTCATTTTCCAACATTTATAACCTAAAAGTTAATATCAAAGGCTCATTTTTCATTACTCAACACTTAATATTACTGGATACTTTATTTCTGAATTTCAGAATATGATATTTTTCTATCTAAATTATACAATGAGGTCACTCTTATATTTTCATATATTTTAAATTATTATATTTTGCATTGTTTAAGAGCTTCATATCAAAGGGAAGCTATAACTTTATAAATCAAATTCTGGAAAAATCAAAGGATTTTCTATGCTGCCACAATAAAAACCAGTAATCACAAGGTAGGAATTGATAGTAAAATTAAGGCAGACTAAAATAAAATACTACTCTCTGATTACTGGAATGAAATTATCTATCATATACAATAGATCTTTCTTTCTATTACACTCAAAATGGCTTTCTCTAAGATTAGTCCTTCTGCATTCTGGGATGGGTTCCCCCACTAAGGAAAAGGTCTAAACAAGACCTTTCCTATGATTTCTTGTGCAACCACATTATAAGTGTATATAAAAGCAGAAAGCCTTTGAATAGGAACAAGTCAGTATTCAGATGGCCTACACACATACAATAAAAGCATCAGCCTATTCCAGTCCCCTTGCTGCCATTTTCTCTTTGGCACAGAGGAAGCATAAGAAAGAGTTCAGGTGTACCTTCCAGAGAAATTGAGTTGCTACAAGTTTGTCCACTTGAAGGTCATAAGATGTTCTATAAGTTAATAATATTGTTGCCAATACATAAGGGTCTTTCACCAAATTGGTTTTAAAAATCATGTGTAGTGTACAAAATAAGACAATCAATATTATCTAATTGAACCAAAATTAAATTAAGACATATCAATTGAATTTATTACAGACATTACAGAATCTTCTTCCTTTCTTTTTGTGTTTTTTTCCACCTTCCTTCCTTCTCCAAAAATTATTCAACATCTACTATGTGCCAGAAACTGTTCTTGGCTCTTCTACTATAAAGTCAAATAAAGAATATACCTTTCCCATGTAAAGGATTGAGGCACTAAATAAGCAATTGCAGGGTGAAAGTGCTGTGAGGAATACCCAGGAAAAGGAAGGAGTTGCAGGAGTGGAGAGTGGGCAGTAGATAGCACTGAGTTGCCTGCAGAGCTAAAATGTTGACATGCAGAACTAAATCTTATAAATTAACAAAAGTTATCTAGACACAGATGGTGAGGGTGGGCATTTTAGCAAAAAAATTTAAAAGTGCAAAAAAATGGTGGCACAAAAAACACAGCTTCTCCATTGAATTGAAAAAGTGCCCGAGTGGAAATATTGACCAAATAAGAGTCCTCGTCATCTTGTTTGATGCCTGCCAATCAAATGAGGTTAATATTCAATTTTAGCTATAACCGCCATTGAAATGGTCATTTTGGTTGTCCTTGGCATGTTTCAAAACAAACCTGGATTCTGTATTAAGTATTTTTGGCATGATTTTTAAAGATCTGCTGCTTTTGCTTATATTTCAATAGAGCAATGGCTTAAACCTGTACCATCTCTGTCTTACTTTCATGTGTAAAGCAACACACACAGATGACTATGCTTCCTAAGGGTTTCACTCTGTACTTGAAATTACAGTGTTAGTAAACACTTAAACCAGTAATAACTTCATATGCAATAGATCTTACTTTCTATTACAGCCATGCATAGGCCGTATTTGCTACTATATTATATGTATTTGCTACTCCAGTTATTTTAGTCATCATTGTCATTTGTAATTATACATTAAAAATCATATTTAGAGCATTTTCCCTTTCTTGAGCCACTTTTATGATCACCAGGAAAAAATGTTTTGTGCAAGGCTTTCTTCTTAAAAATATTTAATAATTAGTTGACTCTCTACCTGGAATGTATCATCAACACAATCTCATCTTCCCTCAGTGATTTAGGAAAGTTACCAGGCATTAGGTTAAACTTTATGATCACATCAAGTTTTATGAATACAAAGAGCAAAAGCTGAAAAAGACATGGTATATTGGACCAAAATAGTATTGGTCCCAGAATTACCCTGATTTTCAATTTCTTCACCCTTTAATGGATGCACTAATAATATCTGTTATTGTAAAGATTAAAGCACTTACTATAGTAAAGTAGTTTAGAAGTCTTCTTTTTACAGAATATTTATAAAATGTTAATAATTGTTATTATTTTTAAAAACTAATATTTAGTAGTGTACCACCCACTACATTGGCAAGCAGGAAAAAAATCCATGCCCATTGTATTTTAAAATGTGCTTTATAACATTAGAAGCATCATGACAACCTAAGAATTGTTTGTGTAATTATACAAAACTTTAGGTTCTTCACTTTATTTAGCTTTTTTTTTTTTTTATTGTTGGGGATTCATTGAGGGTACAATAAGCCAGGTTACACTGATTGCAATTGTTAGGTAAAGTCCCTCTTGCAATCATGTCTTGCCCCCATAAAGTGTGACACACACCAAGGCCCCACCCCCCTCCCTCCATCCCTCTTTCTGCTTTTCCTCCCCCTCATAACCTTAATTGTCATTAATTGTCCTCATATCAAAATTGAGTACATAGGATTCATGCTTCTCCATTCTTGTGATGCTTTACTAAGAATAATGTGTTCCACTTCCATCCAGGTTAATACGAAGGATGTGAAGTCTCCATTTTTTTTTAAGAGCTGAATAGTATTCCATGGTGTACATATACCACAGCTTGTTAATCCATTCCTGGGTTGGTGGGCATTTAGGCTGTTTCCACATTTTGGCGATTGTAAATTGAGCTGCAATAAACAGTCTAGTACAAGTGTCCTTATGATAAGAGGATTTTTTTCCTTCTGGGTAGATGCCCAGTAATGGGATTGCAGGATCAAATGGGAGGTCTAGCTTGAGTGCTTTGAGGTTTCTCCATACTTCCTTCCAGAAAGGTTGTACTAGTTTGCAGTCCCACCAGCAGTGTAAAAGTGTTCCCTTCTCTCCACATCCATGCCAGCATCTGCAGTTTTGAGGTTTTGTGATGTGGGCCATTCTCACTGGGGTTAGATGATATCTCAGGGTTGTTTTGATTTGCATTTCTCTAATATATAGAGATGATGAACATTTTTTCACATGTTTGTTAGCAATTCATCTGTCATCTTTAGAGAAGGTTCTATTCATGTCTCTCGCCCATTGATATAAGGGATTGTTGGCTTTTTTCGTGTGGATTAATTTGAGTTCTCCATAGATCCTAGCCATCAAGCTTTTGTCTGATTGAAAATACGCAAATATCCTTTCCCATTGTGTAGGTTGTCTCTTTGCTTTGGTTATTGTCTCCTTAGCTGTACAGAAGCTTTTCAGTTTAATAAAGTCCCATTCGTTTATTTTTGCTATTGCTTCAATTGCCATGGCAGTCTTCTTCATGAAGTCTTTCCCCAGGCCAATATTTTCCAGTGTTTTTCCTATGCTTTCTTGGAGGATTTTTATTGTTTCATGCCTTAAATTTAAGTCCTTTATCCATTTTGAATCAATTTTTTTGAGTGGGGAAAGGTGTGGGTCCAGTTTCAGTCTTTTACATGTAGACATCCAGTTCTCCCAACACCATTTATTGAATAGGGAGTCTTTCCCCCAAGGTATGTTCTTGTTTGGTTTATCGAAGATTAGGTGGTTGTAAGATGTTAGTTTCATTTCTTGGTTTTCAATTCGATTCCAAGTGTCTATGTCTCTGTTTTTGTGCCAGTACCATGCTGTCTTGACCACTATGGCTTTGTAGTACAGACTAAAATCTGGTATGCTGATGCCTCCAGCTTTATTTTTATTACTAAGAACTGCCTTAGCTATACGGGTTTTTTTCCGGTTCCATACAAAACACAGAATCATTTTTTCCAAATCTTGAAAGTACGATGTTGGTATTTTGATAGGAATGGCATTGAATAGGTAGATTGCTTTGGGAAGTATAGACATTTTAACAATGTTGATTCTTCCAATCCATGAGCATGGTATGTTCTTCTGTTTGTAAAATCCTCTGCTATTTCCTTTCTGAGGATTTCATAATTTTCTTTATAGAGGTCTTTCACCTCCTTCGTTAGGTATATTCCTAGGTATTTCATTTTGTTTGAAACTATGGTGAAGGGAGTTGTGTCCTAAATTAGCTTCTCATCTTGACTGTTATTGGTGTATACAAAGGCTACTGACTTGTGGACATTGATTTTATATCCTGAAACATTACTGTATTTTTTGATGACTTCTAGGAGTCTTGTGGTTGAATCTTTGGGGTTCTCTAAGTATAAGATCATGTCGTCAGCAAAGAGGGAGATTTTGACCTCCTCTGCGCCCATTTGGATTCCCTTTATTTCCTTGTCTTGCCTAATTGTATTGGCCAGAACTTCCAGCACTATGTTGAATAGTAAAGGTGACAGAGGACAACCTTGTCTGGTTCCAGTTCTAAGAGGAAAAGCTTTCAGTTTTACTTCATTCAGTAAAATATTAGCTGCGGGTTTGTCATAGATAGCTTCAATCAGTTTTAGAAATGTACCACCTATGCCTATACTCTTCAGGGTTCTAATTAGAAAAGGATGCTGGATTTTATCAAGTGCTTTTTCTGCATCTATTGAGAGGATCATCTGATCTTTATTTTTGCCTCTGTTAATATGGTGGATAACATTTACGGACTTGCTTATGTTAAACCAGCCTTGCATCCCTGGGATGAAGCCTACTTGATCATGATGAATGACTTTTTGGAAGATAAGCTGTAATCTATTGGCTAGGATTTTGTTGGGAATTTTTGCATCTATATTCATGAGTGAGATTGGTCTGAAATTCTCCTTTTTGTTTGGGTCTTTTCCTGGTTTTGGTATCAGGGTGATGTTTGCTTCATAGAATGTGTTGGGGAAGATTCCTTCTTCCTCAATTTTTTGGAATAATTTCTGCAGTACAGGAATAAGCTCTTCTTTGAAGGTTTGATAGAATTCTGGTGTGAAGCCATCTGGACCAGGGTGTTTTTTGGTTAGAAGATTTTTTATTGTTTCTTTGATCTCAGTGCTTGAAATTGGTCTGTTCAGCAGCTCTATTTCTTCCTGGGTAAGTCTAGGGAGAGGGTGTGATGCCAAATATTGATCCATTTCCTTCACATTGTCAAATTTCTGGGCATAGAGTTTCTGGTAGTATTCAGAGATGATCTCTTGTATCTCTGTGGGATCAGTTGTTATTTCCCCTTTATCGTTTCTGATTGAGGTTACTAGAGATTTTACTTTTCTATTTCTCATTAGTCTGGCCAATGGTTTATCTATTTTATTTATTTTTTCAAAAAACCAACTCCTTCTTTCATTAATTTTCTGAATGATTCTTTTGTTTTCAATTTCATTAATCTCTGATTTGATTTTGGCTATTTCTTTTCTTCTACTGAGTTTACACTTAGATTGTTCTTCTTTTTCCAATTCCATAAGATGGCTTGTGAGATTGTTGATGCACTCTCTTTCTGTTTTTCGAATGTAGGCATCTAAAGCAATGAATTTTCCTCTCAAAACTGCTTTTGCAGTATCCCACAGGTTTTGGTAGCTTGTGTCTTCATTGTTGTTATGCTCAAGGAATTTAATGATTTTCTGTTTTATTTCTTCCTGCACCCATCTGTTATTCAACAGAAGATTGTTTAATTTCCATGCCTCTGTGTGGGGTCGAGCGTTTTTGTTAGAGTTGAGTTCCACCTTTAGTGCCTTATGGTCTGAGAAGATACTAGGTAAAATTTCAATTCTTTTGATTCTGTTGGTATTTGTTTTGTGTCCCAGGATATGATCAATTTTGGAGAATGTTCCATGGGGTGATGAGAAGAATGTATATTCTTTATCTTTGGGATGGAGTGTTCTATATGCGTCTATCAAGCACAGTTGTTCTAGGGTCTCATTTAAATCTCTTATATCTTTGTTTAATTTCTGTTTAGAGGATCTGTCCAGCTCTGTAAGAGGAGTGTTAAAGTCCCCTGTTATGATGGTATTATCAGATATCATATTGCTCAGACTGAGTAAGGTCTGTTTCAAGAATCTGGAAGCATTTAAATTAGGTGCATCAATATTTAGAATTGAAACATCTTCTTGTTGTATTTTTTCTTTGACCAATATAAAGTCACCATCTTTGTCTTTTTTGACTTTAGTTGCTTTAAATCCACATGAATCTGAAAATAAGATTGCAACTCCTCTTTTCTTCTGAATGCCATTTGCCTGAAAAATTGTCTTCCAACCCTTAACTCAGAGCTTTAATTTGTCTTTTGAAGCCAGGTGTGTTTCTTGCAGACAGCAAATGGATGGCTTGTGTTTTTTAATCCAGTCAGCCAATCTATGTCTCTTCAGTGGGGAATCCAAGCCATTAACATTTATTGAGATATTTAGCTTTATTTTTAAATTGTATTATGTCAGGGCTCAGAACACAAAAAACCAAAATACGGCATCTTGGCATAACTGAATATTTCAAACGTAAGAAAATTGATAAAATCTCAGAAGCTGGAAGGTCTTTCTGATCTTCCACCTTCTCTCTCCAGAAACAGGCAATAGAAAGTGAAATTTGTCACACTCCTTTTTCCCTGAAGCAGGCCATAAAGTTACTCTCTCTAATAGTTTCTGTTCAGGTTGTCCTGAAGACCTTTGTGCAACTGGTATCCCGCCCTATACCCATTCACACAGACACACAGGAAAGAATCTGAACAAACAGACCTTGCTGCATTCTTTCCAGTGTGCTACCATTAGATCACACCCTTTAGTTTTCCAACCATTCTTCTGTGTTACTCTGTTTTCCCTGGGTATGTGGGTTTTATTTCTGAAGATTCCTGTGTAACACAGAACTTGTATCAAATAAATGTGTTATATTTTTCTCTTGTTAATCTGTCCTTTGTTATAAGGGTGTCATCCATGAACCTTGGGATTGGGGGGGGGAGGATATAATATAATTTTTTTCCCCTGAATGTAGTATTGAAGGTTTTGCCCAGGTGGGAAGAAAGATTTATGTTTCAGAAATTCATTTTGGAAATTCAGAAATGTTAAAACAGTTACATATGGATGAAAATCTGTTTGATATGTTAGACTCCTAGACTTCTGTGAACTCATTCTTTGGAAACTTGGAGTATAACATTTCACATGTTTAGAATTATATTCAATTAACTTATTTAATTAAAATATAATTTTAATGTTTTAAGCAGAAATAAAATTGCTCATTATAAATTTCTTAAGTAATATAACGTTTATCTAATATTTGCAATCTTCATCTGCTCTTATAAATTTCTTTTTTTTTTTTTTTTTGTAGAGACAGAGTCTCACTTTATGGCCCTTGGTAGAGTGCCGTGGCATCACACAGCTCACAGCAACCTCCAGCTCCTGGGCTTAAGCAATTCTGCCTCAGCCTCCGGAGTAGCTGGGACTACAGGTGCCCGCCACAGCACCTGGCTATTTTTTTTGTTGCAGTTTGGCCGGGGCTGGGTTTGAACCCGCCACCCTCGGCATATGGGGCCGGTGCCCTACTCACTGAGCCATAGGCGCCGCCTTATAAATTTCAATCATTCTTTTTTCTTAGGATGCAGGATATAAGTTTATATCTATTGTTAATATAGTTAATGAAAGTTTAAGATTAGCAAGTATATTTTTAATTAAACTATATTTTATAATTTGATTATGTGCGTGGACCCAATTATGATTATGATTATATGCTTTGGGGCCAAGAATATAAGCCTTTTTTACGTTAGTATATATTAAAAACACAGGAGATGACTGAGTTATGTTACTTTATGGAAAAACCAAGCTTAATCATCAAACTTTCTACAGAGATTTTACAAGCAGCCATGAACTGACTTTGCACGTACTTACCAAATGGATTATCTATAATTATGTCACAAAATGTTAATGCTCACTGAAGATATTTTTAATTACCAAAGCTCCTTTTTATTTTAATTATGTGACTGTGAACATCTTTTATCCATATTTAATTCGATCTGATATCTCTTCCTTTTTTTCCTTTTCCTTTCCCTGTTTGTTCCTCTCTCCCTCTCTTTCATTATTTTTCCAACCCCCCGAGGAATTTTCGTTGTGTCTTTAAAAACTGACATAGGTCCTTCTGGTATCTGCGCTTGTGTTTCTTCCTTCATTAAAACATTTTCTTGGATTCCATGTCATCTGGAGCATGTAATCTACTGATAACAGTGATTTTTCACCTTGTCATCTCCATGTTTATCAGGCAGGATAATAAATTTTTTTTTTTTTTTTTTTTTTTTTTGAGACAGAGCCTCAAGCTGTTGCTCTGGGTAGAGTGCCGTGGATCATAGCTCACAGCAACCTCAAATTCCTGGGCTCAAGCGAGTCTCCTGTCTCTGCCTCCCAAGTAGCTGGGACTATAGGCACCCACCACAACACCCGGCTATTTTTTGGTTGCAGCCGTCATTGTTGTTTGGCGGCCTGGGCTGGATTCGAACCCGCCAGCTCAGGTGCATGTAGCTGGCGCCTTGGCTGCTTGAGCCACAGGCGCCGAGCCAGGATAATCAATTTTTAAAAGTCTTTTAGCAATAATATCTTCCCCACCATACTAGCTTACCAGTTGGGAGAGAAACTTCAGTGAAGCAATAATTAAAACCCAGATAAGGCAAGCTATTTCATTACTTTCATGGTTTATACAGAACTAAAGTCTCCAAGTTTTAGGTTGTGGATCTGGCCTCATAGGAACCAGGCCACACACCAGGAGGGGATTGGTAGGCAAGTGAGCGAAGTTTCTTCTCTATTTACACTGCGCCCATCACTCACATCACTGCCTAAGCTCTGCTTCCTATCAGATTCCCCACCACCAGTCCATGAGAAAACTGTCTTCTATGAAATAGGTCCCTGGCACCACAAAGTTTGGGGACTGCTGATACAGAACATATAGAAATCATCAGGGCAAATATCTTTAATATCAGATGTCTAAAACATTATTTAGATAATTTAACTAACTTTTATCCCTATATTCTATCCACCTAATTTTTAAACTAAATAGATGAACTGGCTTAGCCAACAACACACACACACACACACACACACACATACATATATACAGATTATATATAGAGAGAGATACATATAACTGATATTTTTATTGTTTTACTTTTAAAAAGTAAACATTCAGTATAAATATTCAGAGATAAAAAGATAGATGACTAATTCCTTGATTTTTTTATTACCCTTATTCTACAGTTATTTTATGTGTCCAGCACAAATATACAAAGATATTTCACATGGAGAAATCCGCTAGAGGGTTTCAAATTCTTTTGTGACTATTTCAATTCTCTTGCAATGAATATCTTCTATTTTTCTATGATGTTCACATTTTATACTCCTGATATAATGCTCCATTGATAATTTAATATTTGACATGATTTTACCATTTACTAAAATAGTGCAGAGGACTATTCATGCTGTTTCACATTTTTGACTTATTCCATATCTACATTGATTTAATTAAGTAGTCCTGGTTTCTAATGCAGTTTTTGGTTCTTCTAGCAGGTACAACTGGTTGTCCCTAACCCTAATTATGGTCACTTCCTCACTCCTTCCTAATGGCAAGGAGATGATGGCTTTGTTGGTGTGTCCACTAGTCCCCATGTTTAAGATTAGCAAGTATATTTTTAATTAAACTATGTTTTATAATTTGATTACGTGCATGGGCCCAATTATGATTATGATTATATGCTTTGGGGCCAAGAATATAAGACTTTTTTATGTTAGTATATGTTAAAAACACAGGAGATGACTGAGTTATGTTACTTTATGGAAAAACCAAGCTTAATCATCCCCATGTGGACTAATGGACACACCAACAAAGCCATCATCTCCTTGCCATTAGGAAGGATTCATTAAATCCAGATTGGTGAACAACCTGGTAATCCCATTCCCTGTGACAATGGCCACGTGGGGGAAGTCTCATGCCTGCTGCTTGAAAATATTCTCTGAAATTTATAAGAACCACAGAAGAAGCTCTTTCTCTTTTTTTCTTCTGGATATCATAGTGTCTGGACATGCTGGAGTTGCTGGAATTGCGATACCACGTTATATATGACCTGGGGCAAGCTAGACTGAAGACCAAAGTAGACAAGCTAAGGGGGAGGTGGCTGAAGGATGAACCTAAAGAACCCAGAGGCTTCATGAGAATTTTGAGTAACCAAATTAATCAACTCCATGCCTGCTCAACCTCAGGATATTTATTATGTTTGTTTGTTTGAGACAGGATTCACTCTGCTGCCCAAGCTGGAGTACAGTTGTACGATCACAGCTTACTGAAGCCCTGAACTCCTGGTCTCCCAAAGTACTGTGATTACAGGCATGAGCTCTATACTCAGCCAGTATATTTATTATGAATTATAACAAATATCTTTGTATCAGCCAGTATATTTATTATGAATTATAACAAATATCTTTGTATTAAAGTCAATATGCTTTATGGCCATTTGCATTTTGTTGATAAACGCATTTGAAAGCATGCAGTGTCCTTTCTCTTGTCTAGGCGCTGTGGTGTCTGATACAGTCAGAACACAGCCTGTCGCGTCTTAGACAGTGGTTTATTTTCCATTTTCCCCTCGATTCATGTGTAAACATGAAATTCATTGTTATTCTCTTCTCAGACGGTATTCTTATTGTAGAAATCACTTTGTTAACTTATTTGTACTAAAAGATGGGTAAAAAATACATATCCTTCAACAAACACTTTCATTCTAATAAGGGATTTTAAATCAGACTTTAACCCAGAGGAAGGGGATCTACTTTTTAAAAAATTACATTTCTCTTAATATTCTCCCTAGGGAACCTTCATACTTAGCCATTCCTTGACCATAAACCCTCATTCTGCCAGGAGTGCTCAAAGTACTTTACAGAGAAAGAACTTGGATATACGCAGTCTACTAGGGGAATAATATTAAAGATTCACACAGTGGGAAAATGTCTGTAGGTGATGATAATGTCTGTAGCCATGAAGCATGACTGTGTTGTTTTTTGTACGAGTGGATGCAAAACTGTTACTTCAGCCCTGTGTATAGTTAAGCCAAGACTGAGTGTCACATAATCATATTGTTTCTTTATTCAGTTGGAGAAATATGTTTGTTCTCTTTTAATGGTAAAAAAAGTGTTACTGTTCATAGAAGAATGCCAATACAGGGCGGCGCCTGTGGCTCAAAGGAGTAAGGCACCAGCCTCATATGCCAGAGGTGGCGGGTTCAAACCCAGGCCCAGCCAAAAACTGCCAAAAAAAAAAAAAGATTGCCAATACAGAATTTCCAGTACTAATAATTGACTAAGTATTCATTAATTTATTCAACAAAATTATGAACACCTATTATGTATCTGACACAAATTTAGCTTTATGGATACAGTGTTGAACACAACTTTTCATCCTAATGGAGGGATTTGCAGTGGTATGGAAGGGAAAAAAGGGACGAGTGTCAAACATTAACATTACTATGTAAAATTATGATTAGTTATACGAAGAAAAATGCAGAAAAAGTAGAATATGAAGTTTGAAGACAGGGAGGAGAGATTCATTTCTTTTTTTTAAAATAGTCAAGAAAGGCCCTATTGAAACATAGTATTTGAATGAACACTTGCAATAGCCATTTGTCACACCACGTTGTACAAAATATTTTTGGCGTATAGAACTTCATGCTTAGGAGGTTGATAGTAGGAACTTTTTTAGCTTTAAGAAATGTCTTTAGACATAATAGAATATTCCTTATTTGTACAAAAGTCTCTATTTAAATTTCCCAAAAGAGCCTCAGTTTCAAAATTTTTAATATTAAACTCATGATCTTTCTCCAAATATATACTATTTTCTCCTCTTTTTCCTCAATCATCTTAGAAGGAGCATTCCCACCACTGCCATTCAAAAATTTGGACATCATCAAGAAAGACTTCTAATTCAACACCAAGGCTAAGCTAGCTCCCTGGGAAGCTACATTTTCTACCACCAAAATCCTATTGCTGATAGTGTCGAGTGCAAATACAACTAACTAGGAATTCCATTTATTTTTTTTTTCCATGACAGAATTTCCACTAAAAACCAGAAAACCTGCTAGACAAATCTTAAAAAAGTTTAACACCCTTCGTTCTTTGGTACATTTACTTTGTAAGTGCAGTCATTTTGTCAGAGAACTAAAACCAACAGAAGAGGGAAAAAAATGGTTTTTTAGTTTTTGTGAACAGAAATAGTGCCTTCCAGAAATAGACCTGCAAATTGCTGCCCTAGTGTCATTTAATTCACTATATTATCTTTCAAAAAAAATACACAAAACATTATGTGGCGTGGAAACCTGAAGATAGTTGGTTTGAGATATCTATTATTACTGAGTGATGACAGTTAGCCTTGGGAAATTACATTCCAGTTAGTGTTTTTTAAATGATTAAATGAGGTTTCTAAAAATAGGTATTTACTTCACAAGATAGGTTTTCAGGATTTGTATTTCTTAAAACCACTAGGGGACGTTTCTGAACAAAAAAATAATTTATTTTATAAGAAGTATATTAAGGCTCTGTCCCTATAATAATTTATAAATATTAAAAATTTTGAGACATATAGATTCTGACTAGCACTTACTCAGTGAAACTGACTTATAAATTATCACTAAATATAACATTCCATTTTAAAATGCCATAAAATGATAAAAATTTATTTTTTCTATTACAGTTGGGATAATTCACAGGCATACATTATTTTATTGTGCTTTGAAGGTTTGTGATTTTTTTTTAAGAAATTAAAGGTTTTCCTAAATTCTGCATCAAGCGAGTCTGTGACACTTTTCACAGCATGCTGTCACTCCATGCCTCTGTCACAATTTGGCATGAGTTTGTATTTCGAACTTCACAATACAAATTTGGCATGAGTTTGTATTTCAAACTTCACAATACAAATAATACAATATTTCAAACTTTATTATTTTATCTACCATGGTGATCTATAATGAAAAATCTTTGATTTTAATAATGTAATTGTTTTGGATACCACAAACCATGCCCATATAAAATGGCAAACATAATTAAAAATGCATGTGCTCTGACATTTTCATCAACCAGCCTTTCCTCTCTCTACCTTTCCTTGAACCTTCTCATTCCCTGTGATACAATAACATGAAAATTAGACTGTTAACCCTACAATGGCTTCTAAGAGATCAAGTGAAAGGAAAAATCACATCTCTTACTTTAAACTGAAAGTCATAAATGATTAAGTTAAGTGAAGAAGGCATGAAGAAAGCTTTTAGCTGATCTGGGCCAGACAGCAAAGTTGTAAACGCAAAGGAAAGGTTCTTGAACGAAATTAAAAAGGCTATGTCAATGAACACACAAATGATAAGAAAGCAAAACAGACTTGTTGCTGATATAGAGAGAGTTTTAGTGGTTTGGATAGAAAAATAAATCAGCCATGCATTTCTGTAAGCCAAAGCTGAATCTAGAACAAGGTCTTAACTCTCCTCGTTTCAAGGAAGGCTGAAAGAGGTAAGGGAGTTGTAAAAGAAAAGTTTTAAGCTAGCAGAGGTGGGTTCGTGAGGTTTATGGAAGGAAGCCATCTCTATCACTTGAAAGCTCAAGATAAAGCAGCACATGCTTATGTACAAGAGACAGCAAATTTTCCAGAAGATCTAGCTAAAATGACTCATGAAGCTGGCTGCACTGGACAAAAGATTTTCAATGTAGACAAAAGTGAATTCCTGACTTCAGTGTTTCAAAAGACAGACTAACTATCTTGATAGGAAAAATGCAGCTGGTGACTTTAATCTGAAGCCAATGTTCATTGACTATTCTAAAAACGCTATGAACTTGTAAGAATTATGCTAAATCTACTCTGTGCTCAATTAATGGACAAGCCCTGGAAGACAGCGTATCTATTTACTTTTTGTTTTACTAAATATTTTAAGCTCACCATTTGGAACTACTGCTCATACAAAGGTTCTCTTCAAAATAATACCGTTTGTATTATGCAGCCTTACAGAAAGGTGGAGACTTTACCTCTTTCATATTTACATGGATGGAGCTGGAACATATTCTTCTTAGTAAAGTATCTTAAGAATGGAAGAAAAAGTATCCAATGTACTCAGCCCTACTATGAAACTAATTTATGGCTTTCATATGAAAGCCGTAACCCAGTTATAACCTAAGAATACGGGCAAAGGGGAGAGGGATGGGAAGGAGGGGATAGGATGGGCGGAGGGGGGGTGATTGGTGGGATTACACCTGCGGTGCATCTTACAAGGGTACATGTGAAATTTAGTAAATGTAGAATGTAAATGTCTTAACACAACAACTAAGAAAATGCCAGGAAGGCTATGTTAACCAGTGTGATGAAAAGATGTCAAATGGCCTGTAAAACCAGTGTATGGTGCCCCATGATCGCATTAATGTACATAGCTATGATTTAATAATAAAATAAAATTTAAAAGAATAATAATAATACCGTTCACTGACAATGCACCTAGTCACTCAGGAACTCTGATCGAGATGTACAAGACAAATGATGCTTTCAGGCAAGCTAATCCAACATCCATTCTACAGCTCATGGATCAAGAAGGAATTTTGACTTTCGAGCCTCATTACTTTAGAAACACATTTTGTAAGGCTAGCTGCCATAGATGGTGATTCTCAGGATTGATCTGGACAAAGGAAATCGAAAACCTCTGGAAAGGATTCAACATGTTAGAAGCCATTAAGAACATTCGTGGTTCATAGGAAAAGGTCAAAATAGCAACATTAACAGATGTTGGGAGGAGTTGATTCTAACCCAATGGATGACTTTAAAAGGCTGAGACTTCCTCAGAGGAAATAACTGTAGATGTGAAGGAAACAGCAAGAGAACTAGAATTAGAGGTAGAGCCTGGTCATATGACTGAATTGCTGCTAGCTCATGATAAAACTTGAACAGTTGAGGAGCTGCTTCTTATGAATGAGCAAGTGGTTAACTGAGATGGAATCCACTCCTAGTGAAGATGGTGTGAACAATGAAGAATTTAGAACATTCCATAAATTTAGTTGATAAAGCAGCTGTAGGGTCTGAAAGAACTGAATTCAGTTTTGAGGAAAGTTCTACTATGGGGGAAAATATTACATCACATGCTACAGAGTAATATTTTGTGAGAGGAAGAAATCAATCGATGAAGCAAAGTTCATTGTCTAATTTAAAAAAATCACCACATCCACCACAACCTTTACCACCAGTATCCTGATTAGATAGTAGCCATTGACACTGAGGTAAAACTCTCCACTAGGAAAAAGATTACAACTCCCTGAAGGCTCATGTGATCATTAGCGTTTTTAGCAATACAGTGTTTTTAATTAAGTAAAATACATTTTCAACGTAAAGCTATTGCATTATCACACTTAATAGACTACAGCGAGGCGTAACATGACTTGGATATTTTCTGGGAAAGCAGGTGACTCGTCTGGGACTTGCTTTATTTGCAGGTCTGGAAGCAAACCTGCAATATGTCCTGGCTATGCCTGTGTTATTTAAATTCACCCCAATTCACCCACCAGCCCTCCTGCCAGATTCTTGAATCATCCTGAACCTAATCCTTTAGTTTACCTACTCCCAAGAAGGTATGCTAAGACTTTACTTCTCTGTTTAAACTTCAAGCTTTCTCAATGATAAAAATCATGTTTGTATATGACTTTGTACCACATGCATGACTAACATTCTAGAACATCCTCTCTCAGAATCTACATCTTTATTTTGGCACAGCTGAAGTGTCAATAAGCTATTTACTGGCAGTCACTCTTACTTCACAAACACTTAATTAACAAATGTTCTTGACTTCTCAGTGCAATAAAAACATTGTGAAATATAAATAAAATTATTCTTTCTCTCAGGAGTATTAAACTCTAACAGATGGGAAAATGCACATGAAAATGGCAGCATCATGAATGCTATGTCTTTGAGTTGCTTGAATGTGAAGGAAGATGAAAATTCTTCTGCTTAGAATGACACAGGAAGCTTATTAAAGGAAGTGACATCACTGCAGGGCCTTTTGTGATTAGAGATAATTTTAATATGCCAAGATGCAGAATTGGCTGTGCTATGTTATACTGAATTTAGTTAAATGTACATAAGACTAGTTTCACAATTATTACGTAGTTAATTTGCAAAACACATTATAGCCCAAAATACATTTTCATAAAAATGTAAGAAATAAAAAATTGTAGGTCTAGCATTGAGCCAGTATAGTGATTATTTATATAACAAATAATTTCCAATTTTGCAAAAGATTTGGCCTCTCGTCCTTAAATAGTAACTCTTTATAGGAGGAACATGTCATTTAAAATGTAATTAACATAACTTTCTATCTATTTCAACATTTATATCATCAACAAATACACAAATTATAAAATGAGCTTAATAAGAACTTTTCTGACATTATAAAACTTATAAAGAATTTTTACTTATATCTGAGATCTAGTTGCCTCATATGCCTTTTGAAATATAAAACCTCTATTCTTTGAACTAAATTTGAAGGGGAATAAAAACCCTAAAATTTAAGAAAACAAAGTTATCTAGATTTATATTAATAGGAGGAAGTTTCAAAGTCACATTAATTTTAAGGATTAGGGAGATTAGAGGTAGCATGGCTGTTTCTTTTGTACCCCATCTCTAATTCATGGTTTTTGGACATGTGATGATAATTCACTGAATTGACAGGACTTATCAAGATTATATAGTGTGATTGGTTACGGCAGAGTTAAGCAGACTTAAACCCATGAAAGAGGGGACACTTTTCTCACAGACATGGTAAGAAGGGGTTTGGTTATTGCCATTGTTAATGTTCACCCTGTGTCCTTTTGTGGGTGACCTACCGTAGTGTTCTGAGAATCCACCATCAGATAAACAAGGTGTAATAGAAGCTCAGCCTCGTAAGACAGAAGGCCTATCTTAAGGGTTTCTCGTGAGTGTGTTAGGGATATCAACAGCAGGTTGGGAGCACATTCCAGGCAGTGATTAGGTGGTTTCTTTTGGGCAGTGAATGCAAATTGACATTAGATTCAGGCTTGACAATAAAATATCGGTTGTCTTTAGAGGTAACACACAGTACATATTGTTCCTTTCCTGTTGCTGTGCAGGAAAAAAATGCACTTAGTCAACTCCTCTCCAGTGTGTTCACAACTACATTCCAGTGTTTCAGGAAGCATTAGATAAGAGTGGGTGGTGGTGAGACAAACATCCTATGCTGTCACACTGACTCTAAGCCAATTTTGGAGAATGCATGACTCCTGAATCATAACAGCTCAGCAGTGCCGAGCATTTACTTTGTCCAAGCAATATTCTAAGTGCTCTTCACGTACTAACCCACTCAATTCTTACAACTTTCTATAAGTTCACTACTATTACTATCCTCATTTGACAAATAAAAAAATGGAGGCACAGAGAAACTAAGAAACTTGGCCAAAGCCACACAGCTAAACTCTAACAGGGCTAATATTTGAAGTAGGAAGTATTGCTCTACAGCAGCAGTTCTCAACCTTTCTAATGCTTCCTATTGCCGTGACCCTTTCATATACTTCCTCATGTTGTGGTGACCCCCAACCATAAAATTATTTTTGTTGCTACTTCACAACTGCAATTTTGCTACTGTTATGAATCATAATGTAAGTATCTGATATGTGGAATGTATTTTCATTGTTACAAAGGGGTCACGACCCACAGGTTGAGAACCGCTGCTCTAGACAAAAAAGCAAAAAGAGGTAAGATATTTTCATTATTTCAAGATGGCATGAGAGATATGCAAAAATAATATGGTAAATTAAAAACACCATCTAAGATACATGTTCACTATATTGGCGTTCACGGACCTGGATGATATTAATCAATAAGCACAAATATCTTTTTGCAAATATCATAAATATGACCTCAAAAGGTTTCCAATTTTCCTAAAATAGCCTATCATGTCAAAAATAATGCTTTTAAACCAAGCTTAATTATTATCTTTATGAAACCTGACGTTAAATAAATATACATGGAACTGTTGAATTAATAAAGACATAGACATAAATGCATAGACTTTAAAAATTTTAGGTATACTAAAAATTTAGTCCAATTCTCAAAGTTCACAAATGAAAAACAGAAATGTAATTCTACTGATAGTCAAATGAACTCCTAATAGATAACTTGGGTCAGTATCTTTTATATCAAGCTGTGGGTACAAAGTCATATTTTTCCTATAGTTAGTATCAAGTTCTTGGTCGTAAACTGCCTCATGGATTGGGCTCCACTAACACCAGCTCAGCCAGGGTTCATATCCTGCCTCTGGGAACATGTGGGAAGTGAGCCTCTTCTCTTTCTTTGCTCAACTTTCTGTCTCTTGCGGATATCTACCATGGTACATCAAAGATCCCGCTTCTGAAATAACAAAGAGTGAAGCTATCAAGGGGAGAATCTACTAGCATTGAAAAATCAGGAAAAAAGTGCAAAAAAAAAAAGTTAAATAAATGAAAAAGTGCTGATTTCAGCCCAAGGCTTAGATGTCAGACACACACACACACAAAAACAAAACAAAATGTATTTAAGAAAGTACAGTACATCAAGCTGAATGATAAATTTAAAAGCATAAGTAATTTCCAAGATATAGCTATAGAAAAGAGGAGGGAAAGATAATGGTGTTTATTTTTATTTCAGTTGCTAAAATGGTGTAGCAATGGATTAGATTAAGCAGGAATTTCTCTTCGTGGTAAAGGATTCATTTATATGAGATAATGTACCTCCACAGGTGGAACCATTAACTCCTTTGGATAGCAAACTGTCTGAAATATGCTTGCTATTTAGATTTCAATATCCTTTCACTACATTCCTCTAGAATATCAGTTGAAAGGTACAGACTGGAGTTTACTATTTAAAGCCACAGCCCTACTCATACCTTTAAGCCTTAATCCATAAAACAGACTGTAGGAGGCTAAATAATGCCCAGGAAAGATTTCCAAGTCCTAATCCTTGAACCTGTGAAAATAATTGGCATGGTAAAAGAAAATTAAAGTTGTAGATGGAATCATGGTCCCAAATTAACAGGCCTGAAAATAGGGATATTGTTGTGGATTATCTGGATGGGCCCAGTGTAATCACAAAGTGGAAGGGGAAGGCAGATGGGGAGACTCTGATGAGACTCAACTTCAGAATTAGCCGTGATTCAAACTGAGAAAGATTCTAAATGCTCCTACTGGCTCTGAAGATACAAGGGAGACCCAAGCCAAGGAAAGTGGCAGCCTCCAGTACCTGGGAAAGACAATGAAATAAACTCTCTCCTATCCTCTCCTGGAAGAAGTGCAGCCTGCCTATATCTTGACTTTAGCCCAGTGAGATCCACATCAGATATCTGACCTATAGAACTGTCAGATTTGTTGTGTTGCAAGCAACTAAATTTGTGGCAATGTGTTACAGCAGCAATGGAAAACTCATAAATAATAGCATGGTATCCAGAGGCTAAATTAACAAATATTTTCGATTTCCTAAATTTGTGTAGTTATGCTACATGTTACAGACTATCTTAATAAGACTTTTGGAATACTCTTGTGTTTTAAAAATAAATTCCCAAATCAAAAAATATACATCTTGGTTCTACATCTTGATCACGAGTCAAGACGAGCTACACTCACTGCAAGACCACACAACTCAATGGTCTTCAAACCTATGAAAATAATATACCTCTATTTATAAGAAATACATGTATTAACACCATCTGTATTTATTGAAATGGAAAGACACAGGACATATGGTTTGGACTGGAGGCTATCTGTGCCCACCAAGTTATGTATCTTGAAATCCAGTTCCCAATGTGATAAAACTTGGAAATCCTTAAAAAGTACTATAGTTTAATGTTTGCCCCCTCCAAATCTCGTGTTGAAATGTAATCCCCAATGTTAGAGAGCAAGTCTAATAGGAAGTGTTTATATCTTGGGGGCAGATGCCTCATGAAGATATTAATGCCCTTCCTGACTGGGGTAGGCAGGGAGTGAATCATCTATTAGTTCCCCTGAAAGAAGGATGTTAAAAGAAGTACGGTACCTATCTTTCTCTCTCTTGCTCTCCAAGTGATCTCTGCAACATGCTGGCTCCCTTTCCCTTTTGCCATGAGTGAAAACAGCCCAAGGCCCTCACCTTTCAGCCAGAAGAATTATGAGTCAAATTACCCAGCCTCAGATATTCCTTTATAGCAACACAAAATGAACTAGGTTAGGAGGTATTAATAATTAGGTTGTATGGTGGGGCACTCATAAATAAAATTAGTGCTGTTATTACAGGGGCCCCAGGGAGCTCACATTCTCTTTCCCCCAGGTGAAGATGCAAGGAGGAGATGGAAGTCTGCCACCAAGAAGAGGACCCTCACACGAACTTGACCATGCTGGCAGCCTGATCACAGAATTCTAGCTCCCAGAACAGTGATAAGTAAATTTCTGTTGTTTATAAGCCATCATTGTATGGATGTTACTATTTACCATATCCTGAACCAAGACAGTGTATAACTATACGTTGTATACTTATACAGTGCATACTTACACATATTATACAATGTAGACTTATACATATAAATTCAAAAAATACACAATCACCTACAGATAATATATAGGATAAGTATCAAAAAATAAGAATAATTAAGTAATGTGCATTTATACTCAGATAAAGCTAACTAAAACACAATGAATTGCTAAAACACAGTGAATAAAGCTAACTAAACAAAGCTAACTAAAACACACAGTGAATATACTTTCCCCCAGGAATACGACTGCAGACTGAGGCAGGTATGTTACACTGGCCACCCAAATACTAAGAAGTGGATATTGTATAGTTTTCAATGCTTATTTCCAACAAATTTGTTTCCAACAAATTGTTATGCAACCTCTTGACTTGCACAGTTCCTTTACTTCAAAATGCAGCGTATGTTAACTCTCATGTAATCTGCTGTGCTGTATTCACTGCCTTATGAGTTGATGGCTAGAATTCCTGGTCCCAACCTCCTAATGTCTTTACCTGCCTCATCTCCTGCCCCAGTAGTCATTATAATAATCCAAAGGGTTCAGGAGTGCCTTTCAAAACTCAATATTTTTGATTACTTCTTACTCTTCCTTATAAATTCAAGTCAGAGGTCACTCTCTCCAGAAAGACCTCACTGGCTGCCCACCAGGCCTAATCTATTAGGTCTTCATGTCTTTCTATGCCTCAAAAACTTGTGTTTTTCTCTATTACTTCTAATGGTAACAAATAATAATTCAGTGGTAAACAATGACTAACAATATCCTTAAAGTTGACCCCCTGCTGGACACGCTGAACTCCCCTGTGCAATATCTCACTTACCTCACACCTGATAAAAATACTCTGTTTATAACAGATAGGACAGTAGCTTAAAGACAGTAGGGTAGAAGGAAGTTAAGATTGTGTAAATAAAAAGATAGCAGCAGTTTGGAAATGGGCTGTATGTTACAGAAATGCAGAAGAAAGTCCTAGAAAAGAAAAAAGAGAAATGTTAAGCTCCATCCCAAAGAAGATCCCCCGCCCTCCAGCATAAGACTAGCAGTTGGAAACAGGCTGTAAGAATCAGCTTTAGAAGCTGTTTTCAGCATAAGATATTGCTTGAATATGTGTGATGAAAAAAGAAGTGGGAGTCAGGAAATGATGAGAACATGATTTAAAAAAGCAATTCTAGGTCTGGAGTAGTAAGGGAGAAACAAAGTAAAACAGGGATTGGGAAACTGGCTGGGTAAAGATGTTCTGATTTTGAAGTCTTGAACAGAGAAAAGACCAGGGTAAAGGATCAACTTTAGAGTGGACTGAGTGATCTGAAACCTTAAAGTGCGGGTCTAGCATTTTGGGGTGAGGAGAGCTACCCTCATGTTAAGGCCACTGTCATGACGTGGGTACAGAAAATGATAACCAATGACCTAAAATAGAACACAGAGGAAGTGGGAAAACATGAATTTTAACTTTCAAAGAGGTACTGTCAGTCTCCTCTCTGGTTGCTTTCTAGAGAGTTCTAGAATTCCATGTGAATGAGAGCACATACTTCCAATGGCTAGTAGCAAAACTCTCACAGATGCTAGCATTTCATTTGATACTTTTTATTTACCCAGAGGTTACAAGAATCAACAGCTAAGTAGAAGAGAAAAATCATTGAATAGTGAAAATTATTTAAGTAATAATTTGACATTTGGAGAAATCGTTTGAAGCTGACAATTCCATGAAATACCAATTTGCAGGTTCATGGGAATTGTGGCACACGTTTGTGGCTTCCTCATCCTTCACCCTTGACTCCACCTACTGCACTCTTAGAAAACAGCGTCAGTCAGACATTACAGAGAAAACACCAATAGTATGGGTATGATAGTTCACGTATGTATTTTTTTCTCTTTCCCTGTTTTTGGCACAAAAAATTATTGCATATGTGTATTTTTGTAGGCACTGTGGCTCTAAACCTCAGGATAGTTTCTGCAGTTTTAGCTAGATTCTAATAGAATTCTTTGTTTCCTATAATCCACACCAACAAATGCTATGCCTCGCTGGAATCCGACTTGTTTTGACCAACAAATGTGAATTAAAATCAATAGAAATGTCATTAGCATCCCGATATGATAAAAGATAATATAACCAAAAAAAAAAAAAAAGAATTCTTTGTTTCGTGATAGTTAATTTCAAACCACTTTTATCACATCTGTTTAAAACTTAACCCCATTAAAATATTAGGTAAATTTCCTTTTCATTTCAAACAGAATAATATAATTAATAAATAGTCTTATAATTTTAATAGACTATTTTTTAGAGAAATCTTAAGTTCATGGCATAATTGAGCAGAAGGTACAGATACTTCCCATCTACCCTCTGTTCCTACACAAGCATAACCTCCCCTGCTGTCAACATCCTCCACCAGAGTGGAACATTTGTTATAATTTATGAATCTACATCGGCACATCATTATTTCCCAAACTCTAATGTTTATAGTACGGTTCATTTTTGGTGCTGTACTACAGGTTCCCACAATACCATTCTACAGGGTTGGGCGAATGTATAATGACATGTATTTACCCAGACAGTCATACAGTGTAGTTTCACTGCCCAAATAATCAGTCATCTGTGTTCCTCCTATTCATCCCTTCCTCCTCCCAATCCCTGGAAATCATTGACCTTTTTGCTATTTCTATAGTTTTATGTCTGCCTGAATGTCATGTACTCAGAATCATACATTATGCAGCCTTTTCAGTTTGGTTTCTTTCACTTAGTAATATGGATTTCTGCTTCCTCCATGTTTTTTCTTGGCTAACAGCTTACTTCTTTTTAGTGTCATACAATATTCCATTATCTGTGTGGAACAGAGTCTATTTATCCATTCACCTATGAGAACATCTGGTTCCTTCCAAGCTTTTGCAATTAGAAATGTATCTGCTATAAACATCTGTCTGCGGGTTTGTGTATGGACATACATTTTCAGTTTCTTTGGGTAAACTGGAATCAGTGCAATTGCTGGATACTCTGGTAAGAGCATGTTTAGTTTTTTAAGGATCTGCTACATTGTCTTTCAAGGTGGCTGTACAATTTTGCATTCCTACCAGAAATGAACAAGGGATCCTGTTGCTGACATCCTCCCTAGAATTTGGTGGTGTTTTTCAGAATTTGGTCATTATAAAATGTGTTTGATGGTATTTATTTTAACTTGTATTTCCCTGATGATACATAATGTGGCACATATTTGCATGTGCTTATTTGTTATCTATATATATCTTCTTTGGTGAGATGTCTGGTAAGGTGTTAACCCATTTTAAATCAGATTATTTGCTTTCTTATTGTTGACTTTGAAAAGTTCTTTGTGTATCTGAGATAACAGTCCTTTATCAGATGTGTCTTTTGCAAATGTTTTCTCTTAGCCTATGACTTGCACTCTTATGTTTTGTTTTGTTTTTTGATACAGTCTTTCTCAGAGCATAAGTTTTTTAACTTTATTAAAGTCCAGATTGTGCCTTAGATACTATATCTAAAGAGTCATCGCCAAACCTGAGGTCATCTAGATTTTCTCCTATGTTATCTTTTAGGATTTTTATAGTTTTGTATTTTACATTTACGTCTGTTATACATTTTGAATTAATTTTTGTGAAGGCTCAAGATCTGTGTACAGATTCATTGGCTCGCATGTGGATGTCCAGGTGTCCCAGCATCATTGGCTGAAAAGACTACTTTTTCTTCCTGGTATTGCCTTTGTTCCTTTGTCAAAAATCACTTTACTACATCTACATATAAATAGCCAACTTTTTAAAATTGCACATGAACTTTATGGATACCTTGTATATGGGCATCTATTTCTTGGCTCTCTATAATGCTCCATTGATTTGTCTAGTTCTCCACTACAACTGCACTGTCTTAATTATCACAGATTTACAGTAAATTTTAGGTCAGGTAATGTCAGCCATCTAAGCAAATATTAATATTTTAAATATTGAAAATCTTGAGATATGTAGTGTTCATAATGAACAGAAACCTAAAATAAAAGAAGTGAAGATGTAAAAAAGTGAAGACATTTTGCAAATGAGACTTACCACAGAATACCAATGGGAGTTCATTATCTAATTGACTTTTGATATTAGTGTGTCTTTTATTATTCATGGGACCCATAAATATCTTACAGAAAAAAAATAATAGTGGATACTAATGAGCTGTTGTTTTTCAATTCTTCTCTGTATTATCACCTTTATACATTTCAACTGGCCTTTAAAATTTTTTTTTTTTTTTTTTTTTTTTTTCTTTTTTTTTTTTCTTTTTTTTTTTTTTTTTTTTTATTTATTTTATTTATTTATTTTTTTTATTGTTGGGGATTCATTGAGGGTACAATAAGCCAGGTTACACTGATTGCAATTGTTAGGTAAAGTCCCTCTTGCAATCATGTCTTGCCCCCATAAAGTGTGACACACACCAAGGCCCCACCCACCTCCCTCCTTCCCTCTTTCTGTTTCCCCCCCATAACCATAATTGTCATTAATTGTCCTCATATCAAAATTGAGTACATAGGATTCATGCTTCTCCATTCTTGTGATGCTTTACTAAGAATAATATCTTCCACGTCCATCCAGGTTAATACGAAGGATGTAAAGTCTCCATTTTTTTTAATGGCTGAATAGTATTCCATGGTATACATATACCACAGCTTGTTAATCCATTCCTGGGTTGGTGGGCATTTAGGCTGTTTCCACATTTTGGCGACTGTAAATTGAGCTGCAATAAACAGTCTAGTACAAGTGTCCTTATGATAAAAGGATTTCTTTCCTTCTGGGTAGATGCCCAGTAATGGGATTGCAGGATCAAATGGGAGGTCTAGCTTGAGTGCTTTGAGGATTCTCCATACTTCCTTCCAGAAAGGTTGTACTAGTTTGCAGTCCCACCAGCAGTGTAAAAGTGTTCCCTTCTCTCCACATCCACGCCAGCATCTGCAGTTTTGAGATTTTGTGATGTGGGCCATTCTCACTGGGGTTAGATGATATCTCAGGGTTGTTTTGATTTGCATTTCTCTAATATATAGAGATGATGAACATTTTTTCATGTGTTTGTTAGCCATTCGTCTGTCGTCTTTAGAGAAAGTTCTATTCATGTCTCTTGCCCATTGATATAAGGGATTGTTGGCTTTTTTCATGTGGATTAATTTGAGTTCTCTATAGATCCTAGTTATCAAGCTTTTGTCTGATTGAAAATATGCAAATATCCTTTCCCATTGTGTAGGTTGTCTCTTTGCTTTGGTTATTGTCTCCTTAGCTGTACAGAAGCTTTTCAGTTTAATGAAGTCCCATTTGTTTATTTTTGTTGTTGTTGCAATTGCCATGGCAGTCTTCTTCATGAAGTCTTTCCCCAGGCCAATATCTTCCAGTGTTTTTCCTATGCTTTCTTGGAGGATTTTTATTGTTTCATGCCTTAAGTTTAAGTCCTTTATCCATCTTGAATCAATTTTTGTGAGTGGGGAAAGGTGTGGGTCCAGTTTCAGTCTTTTACATGTAGACATCCAGTTCTCCCAACACCATTTATTGAATAGGGAGTCTTTCCCCCAAGGTATGTTCTTGTTAGGTTTATCAAAGATTAGGTGGTTGTAAGATGTTAGTTTCATTTCTTGGTTTTCCATTCGATTCCAAGTGTCTATGTCTCTGTTTTTGTGCCAGTACCATGCTGTCTTGACCACTATGGCTTTGTAGTATAGACTAAAATCTGGTATGCTGATGCCCCCAGCTTTATTTTTATTACAGAGAACTGCCTTAGCTATACGGGGTTTTTTCCAGTTCCATACAAAACGCAGAATCATTTTTTCCAAATCTTGAAAGTATGATGTTGGTATTTTGATAGGAATGGCATTGAATAGGTAGATTGCTTTGGGAAGTATGGACATTTTAACAATGTTGATTCTTCCCATCCATGAGCATGGTATGTTCTTCCATTTGTTAATATCCTCTGCTATTTCCTTTCTGAGGATTTCATAGTTTTCTTTATACAGGTCCTTCACCTCCTTCGTTAGGTATATTCCTAGGTATTTCATTTTCTTTGAGACTATGGTGAAGGGAGTTGTGTCCTTAATTAGCTTCTCATCTTGACTGTTATTGGTGTACACAAAGGCTACTGACTTGTGGACATTGATTTTATATCCTGAAACATTACTGTATTTTTTGATGACTTCTACGAGTCTTGTGGTTGAGTCTTTGGGGTTCTCTAAGTATAAGATCATGTCGTCAGCAAAGAGGGAGAGTTTGACCTCCTCTGCTCCCATTTGGATTCCCTTTATTTCCTTGTCTTGCCTAATTGTATTGGCTAGAACTTCCAGCACTATGTTGAATAGTAAAGGTGACAGAGGACAACCTTGTCTGGTTCCAGTTCTAAGAGGAAAAGCTTTCAGTTTTACTCCATTCAGTAAAATATTGGCTGTGGGTTTGTCATAGATAGCTTCAATCAGTTTTAGAAATGTGCCACCTATGCCTATACTCTTCAGTGTTCTAATTAGAAAAGGATGCTGGATTTTATCAAATGCTTTTTCTGCATCTATTGAGAGGATCATGTGATCTTTATTTTTGCCTCTGTTAATATGGTGGATAACGTTTATAGACTTGCGTATGTTAAACCAGCCTTGCATCCCTGGGATGAAGCCTACTTGATCATGATGAATGACTTTTTTGATGATAAGCTGTAATCTATTGGCTAGGATTTTGTTGAGAATTTTTGCGTCTATGTTCATGAGTGAGATTGGTCTGAAATTCTCCTTTTTGTTTGGGTCTTTTCCTGGTTTTGGTATCAGGGTGATGTTTGCTTCATAGAATGTGTTGGGGAAGATTCCTTCTTCCTCAATTTTTTGGAATAATTTCTGCAGTACAGGAATAAGCTCTTCCTTGAAGGTTTGATAGAATTCTGGAGTGAAGCCATCTGGACCAGGGCATTTTTTGGTTGGAAGCTTTTTTATTGTTTCTTTGATCTCAGTGCTTGAAATTGGTCTGTTCAGGAGCTCTATTTCTTCCTGGCTGAGTCTAGCGAGAGGGTGTGATTCCAAATATTGATCCATTTCCTTCACATTGTCAAATTTCTGGGCATAGAGTTTCTGGTAGTATTCAGAGATGATCTCTTGTATCTCTGTGGGATCAGTTGTTATTTCCCCTTTATCATTTCTGATTGAGGTTACTAGAGATTTTACTTTTCTATTCCTGGTTAGTCTGGCCAATGGTTTATCTATTTTATTTATTTTTTCAAAAAACCAACTCCTTGTTTCATTAATTTTCTGAATGATTCTTTTGTTTTCAATTTCATTGATCTCTGATTTGATTTTGGATATTTCTTTTCTTCTACTGAGTTTAGGCTTAGATTGTTCTTCTTTTTCCAATTCCATAAGATCTCTTGTGAGATTGTTGATGTGCTCTCTTTCTGTTTTTCGAATGTAGGCATCTAAAGCGATGAATTTTCCTCTCAAAACTGCTTTTGCAGTATCCCACAGGTTTTGGTAGCTTGTGTCTTCATTGTTGTTATGCTCAAGGAAGTTAATGATTTCCTGTTTTATTTCTTCCTCCACCCATCTGTTATTCAACAGAAGATTGTTTAGTTTCCATGCCTTTGGGTGGGGTCGAGCATTTTTGTTAGGGTTGAGTTCCACCTTTAGTGCCTTATGGTCTGAGAAGATACAAGGTAAAATTTCAATTCTTTTGATTCTGTTGATATTTGTTTTGTGTCCCAGGATATGATCAATTTTGGAGAATGTTCCATGGGGTGATGAGAAGAATGTATATTCTTTATCTTTGGGATGGAGTGTTCTATATGCGTCTATCAAGCACAGTTGTTCTAGAGTCTCATTTAAGTCTCTTATATCCTTGTTTAATTTCTGTTTAGAGGATCTGTCCAGCTCTGTAAGAGGAGTGTTAAAGTCCCCTGTTATGATGGTATTATCAGATATCATATTGCTCAGACTGAGTAAGGTCTGCTTCAAGAATCTGGGAGCATTTAAATTGGGTGCATAAATATTTAGAATTGAAATGTCTTCTTGTTGTATTTTTCCCTTGACCAATATAAAGTGACCATCTTTGTCTTTTTTGACTTTAGTTGCTTTAAATCCACATGTGTCTGAAAATAAGATTGCAACTCCTCTTTTCTTCTGAATTCCATTTGCCTGAAAAATTGTCTTCCAACCCTTGACTCGGAGCTTTAATTTGTCTTTTGAAGCCAGGTGTGTTTCTTGCAGACAGCAAATGGATGGCTTGTGTTTTTTAATCCAGTCAACCAATCTATGTCTCTTCAGTGGGGAATTCAAGCCATTAACATTTATTGAGATAATTGACAAGTGTGGTAGTATTCTATTCATCTTATTTTGTGAGAGTCCATTGCTTAGTTTTATCTTTTGCATCAGTGTGGAGGTTAGGTTCTGTCCTTTAATTTCTGAGTTCTTACTTTGCTGCTGATCCATTGTGGTGGTCAGTGTGCAGAACAGGTTGAAGTATTTCCTGTAGAGCTGGTCTTGTTGTGGCGAATTTCCTCAATGTTTGTATATCCGTAAATGATTTGATTTGTCCGTCAATTTTGAAGCTTAGCTTAGCAGGGTACAGAATTCTGGGCTGAAAATTGTTCTGTTTAAGTAGATTAAAGGTAGATGACCATTGTCTTCTTGCTTGGAAAGTTTCATTAGAGAAGTCTGCGGTCAATCTGATGGATTTGCCCCTGTAGGTTAACTGGCGCTTACTCCTGGCAGCTTGCAGAATCTTTTCTTTGGTCTTGACTTTGGACAGGTTCATCACAATGTGTCTTGGAGAAGCTCGGTTAGAGTTGAGGCGACCTGGGGTCCGATATCCCTCTGAAAGCAGTGTGTCAGAATCTTTGGTGATATTTGGGAAATTTTCTTTTATAATATTCTCTAGTATGGCTTCCATTCCTCTGGGGCATTCTTCTTCCCCTTCTGGAATTCCTATAACTCGTATGTTGGAACGCTTCATAAAGTCCCATAATTCTGACAGTGAACGTTCTGCTTTCTCTCTCTTCTTTTCTGCCTCTTTTACTATCTGAGTTATCTCAAAAACTTTGTCTTCTACCTCTGAAATTCTTTCTTCTGCATGGTCTAACCTGTTGCTGATACTTTCCATTGCGTCTTTAAGTTCCCTGATTGACTGTTTCATTTCCTTCAGCTCTGCTATATCCTTTTTATATTCTTCATATCGTTCATCTCTTATTTGATTCTGTTTTTGAATTTCCTTTTGGTTATTTTCCACTTTATTAACAGTTTCCTTCATTGTTTCCATCATTTCCTTCATTGTTTTCAACATGTGTATTCTAAATTCCCTTTCTGTCATTCCTAACATTTCTGTATAGGTGGAATCCTCTGCAGTAGCTACCTCATGGTCCCTTGGCGGGGTAGTTCTGGACTGGTTCTTCATGTTGCCTGGAGTTTTCTGCTGATTCTTCCTCATGGGTGATTTCTTTTATCTGTTTACTTGCCCTAATTTTCCTTTCACTTCCTCTTGCTCTTTAAGTTCTTGTGCCTGTGGACTAAGGGTTACAGGACCAGAAGGGTGAGAAGGTTTAAGAGCAAAAAAGTGATGAAAGAAATGAGGACCAAGTGATAAGAAAAAAAAAAAAAATGAAAAAAAAGAAAAATAGAGAAAGGAGAGTGGTTGGGTGAAAGGAATATTGACAAAAAGAAGAGAGGCACAGAAAGAGGGAGACAGAGCAATATAGGTGTACAGTAGGGTACTTTGATACAACCTTAAAAAAAAAAAACACCTTCTGGGGGTGCCCAGTGGGGTGGTTCCCTTGAGGTCAGCAGCTCTTTGCTAACCTGATCAGACACAGTACCCCACCTCCACCAAGTAGAGAGGAAAGACAAAAATGCTATAAATCAAACCAAAACAAGCAAACAGAAAACTTTACGGGATAAAATTGGCTGGAAAAACCAAATAATAGTGGTAGAAACACTAACAAAAATGAAGTTCTGATTATTGAAATAGGCAGCAATGGGAAATTATAATTAAACTAGAAAAATTGAGAAAGAAAAAGGATGTGTATGGAAAAGGTTGAACTTAAAAAACAAAACAACAATCTAGAACGTCAAAATAAACAAAAAAAACAACCAAACCAAAAAAAAAAACCAAACAAACAAAAAAAAACATACACGCAACCAGAAACAAAGCAGTATGTATATGGAATTGAATATTGTCTGGGCAACACGTGGTCTTCTGGGGTATGAGATGTTAATCACAGTTCTGATACGACTGGAGGCTGCTAGTTTCTCGAACCCCAGCAGGTAGACACCCTAAATCTCTCTTCAGCCCACTTAAAAGGCACTTTGAACTTGTTCACTTACTGAGCAGAAGCTTTCTCAGGGAAGTGCTTGTTGCTGGAATCACTGCTGAAGTGGCCATCCACTTACCCTGTGTGTCAAAACTGGTCTCCCTCTGCCCCCGAGGGTTAGGGCTGCAAGGCAGCTCAGACCCCGCCCTTAGGCTACTTGGTCGCTGGGTTACCAGCTCCCACCCAATTCCAGCTCTGCGACCCTGAGGGCGGAGCTTGCCAGGGCAGATCGCTCACAATGTCTGCCTGTGACCCAGAGCTAAACTCTATTAGCTCCGTCTGGCTCAGCGGCTCAGACTGGGGCCCTAGACAAAGGCCAAAGTTCTCCGCTCTCCCGCTCAGGCTCTCCCCAAGGCAGTTCAGCTGAGTGCCAAGTCCAAAGACACCAAAACAGTTCACAGGTAAGGCCTTTCTGGTTTGCAGTCTCGCTGCTACTGAACTTACAGTTGCGGGCGGGTTTAGGCGGATTGAACACACGCGACCACTTGCCGGTTTTCCACTGTTTTAGTCCTCCTCTTGGGGTCCAGAAGTCTCTCGCTGACTCCCTGTATCCTCTCAGGGGTGATGATAGGCAGATCCCACCAGCCAGAGATGCCTGGAGTCCTATATCCCCAGACTCACGGTGCCCAGATGCAAGGAAGCTGTTACTCGGCTGCCATCTTGCTCCACCCTCCCTGGCCTTTAAAATTTTTTATTTCATTATATTACATGTTCTAAATCAAAAATAAAGGATTTGCTTAAGAACCATTCTTTTCTTTGAATTGACTTGTTTCTTGGACTGTTTTTGATTTTATTGAACTGTACTCAGTACTCAGTACATATGAACTTGATTAAAGAAATGGATATTAAATTGTTTTAATATCACTATATGAATTCAAACAATTATTTGAATAATTTAGAGGAATTTGTATTTGCTTAAACATAGTCATGGAACAAGGCCTTATAAAACATCTGAAGCAATTCTTACTTCACTGTAAGTACAAAAAACAAATCATTGAAGATTTAGAAGCAAAGGACAGTGGTCTCCTTATTTGCCTATATACCTTCCCTAAAGAAATGTCAGAAAATTCTGATTATGGATCAGATTAAGGATTAAGCTTTTTTCCATGTAGAAAATTTTATGAAAATAAAAGTTTCCCTCAATCTTTTGTTTTGAAATATTATTTAATAAAACCACTCATTTAATTTTTAGAAAGAATAACTACATTGAACATAACAATCCCCTCTCCCCGAAATCACTTGGATAACCAGACAGAAATATTTTTGTGTATTCTATATACAACTCTTTCTATTGTCATAATAATGACTTTATTAGTCTTTTCAGGTACACACATACACATCCTGCCAGATAGACAAAGACAGAGACATATTTAGACATAACCTTATACATAAAAACACACTGGACACGCGTGCTGCATTTGTATTAGGAAACTACAAGGTTTTTCATTGTAGCCTCATTTATCCATAATGATAAGCCATATTTAGCAAGACAGTAATGCTGGTAAATTTCTGTGACACCTGGGCAGAGTTCCAGTAGGAATGCCCACATGTTCAACAGACAGACAAGAAACCTCATTTAACCTCGCTCCTGCCAACATGCAGACGCAAGCAGAAAAAGAAACATGTTCTGGGCTTGCCACATTGCTATAGCAGGACATCTACTGTCATTACTATTATTCTCTAATTTTACATTTAGAATAGTCCTGTTCTTTCCTGGGCCTGGGCCAAATACTCTGGGAGGTACATTAATAGTTGCAGACCTTTTAGGAGACTTAAGAGTATTTCACTTGCAGTTTCCTAGATGGTTTCCTTTAGTGTAATGGAAGTGTTATCCTGCCTCCCCAAACACCTCAGAGTCCCAGAACTCAGGATAGAAAAGTGTTTTCTCTATTCTTTGATGATGACAGTATTATTATCTTTTGCCCTTAGTGGCTCATATTGCAGGTGTCATGATATAATCATTTTGCTCTTTTAATTTCAGATAAATTAGTGCCTCTGGCAGCCTGTCGCTGACATGAAAGATGAGGAATCAGTTTTGCTAAATCAGTCATGGGTAACAGAAACACGAGTGACACCAGCCACTAAGGCTTTCTTGATTTACCTGCTGAATGTGGGAAGCCCTGGAAATTAGTCCTAGCTCAAAATACTAAATATGTTGGCTTACTTTTCTGGATCCTAGTTTTCTAAACTGGAAAGTAAAGTTATTAAATTGAATAATCCTGAGGAAATTTCTAGCTAAAGCATTCCCCAAATTTTAGGTTATTAAACTTCATTGGCTGAGTGCAGCAGCTCATGCCTATAATCCTAGCACTCTAGGAGGCTGAGGTGAGTAGATTGCTTGAACATAGGACTTTGAGACCAGTAAGAATAAGGGAGACATCCCATACCTACTAAAAATAGAAAAACTAGTCAGGCATGGTACACAGGAGGCTGAGCGGGAGAGGATAGCTTGAGCCCAAGAGTTTCAGGTTGCAGTGAGCTGTGATCTATGGCACTCTACCTAGGGTGACAGACTATGACTCTGAATAAAAAACAAACAAACAAACCTCATCGTCAACAGTGCCACAAAATAACTTTCTAGATTATTATAAATAAATAAGTAAATATGTTCCACCATAGATGCTTCATTTCTCTAAACTGCAATTCTAGTACAATAGCCAGATCTTCACTGAAATACATATTGGACTTTTTCCTTCATTATCCCACATCTGACTACCAAATTCATAATCTTTCTCATCTCCAAAATAACCTCCCCCTGCTGCTTTTTCTTATTTGAATTATGATTAAAAGAAAGAAGTTACATCAGTGTGGGTATACAGAATGCAATTAATTAGTTGTGAGGAGTACAGTTACCTAAAAATTCTGGTCTATGGAATGTTTGAATTAGAACATCTGAAAATAAACTGAAACCGGAGCTCAGGGCAGAAGTAGGGGTAAGTATAAAGTGAGAGCTTATGCCGTGGAAAGTTATAGAGGTGGAAAGACTTTAATGGGGGAGAGAAATACAAATGCTAATAATGGCAAAGGAAGGATTTTTTTTTTTCTGAGTAATAGAGACCAGTAGATAGTGAAGTGCAGAAACATACAGTGTACAAACTTTAAAAGCTAAAAGCCTGAAGCCTTCTAACAGCTAAGCTGTCAGGCCCAGTCATGCACAAAGGAAAATTCAACCCTCCGGACTGTGTTTCCAAGCCTGGTTACTTCTCTCTGATTCTGGCCACGTTAGTAGCTCTGAGCATATCCAAGTGATATGTAACTTAAGAATTGGATGCTTGACACCCTATGGAGCATCAATTGTCTTGCCTCATTTTGTTAAAGCATGTTTTATTTCTTAGTTAATCTATATTTAAATTTCAATAAATCATAATGTATTTTTCAAGATACATTTAAGATATAATTTAGTAAAATAAACATAGGCTTTAAAACCCTGCAGTACAGCATCCTACTCCTTAAGAAAGTCATATGACATTCAGTTTTTATTTGACTTGACTCTATCTGAAAAAGTAAAAAATAATAATAATAATAATCAAACATCCTAATTGCATTCTATGTCTCATCATCTTACAGATTATGAAGACGTTCCCCAATTTACGATGGTTCAACTTCTGATTTTTTGACTTTATGATGTAATTATCAGGATAGCAATTGCATTTTTCACTTCTAATATTTTTGAGTTACAATAGGCAGGGCATATTGAGATGTAATTGCATTTAGGAGCACCTATCATGGTTATTTGCCTCATTAAATAAGGCCATGCATGTTCAGGGCCTTGCACATAGTAAATGATCAAGCACATTATTTCTTCTAAATTTCCCTATTATAGTAAATGTACCTAAAGACAATGTTTTGCTCAAAGACAAAAATCCATAAATAAATCATTTAATCTGACTTCTCATTCAAGAGAAATTCAGCTGACCAAATGAGTGTCAATGATGGAATTGTTTATGTGTATAATCACGCACGCATCAACAGCACAAAAGGAGACAGGCTTGGAACACATAGGTGGCAAACACAAATCCCGGCTCCCGCCTTTTCAGAAAAGGATATTAGAACATGGATTGGCTACATCAAACTATGCCTCTCCCTGTACAATTGACATTTAGTTCAGAGTTTTAAGAAAAGGATCCCTAGGTAATGTTAAAATTGTGGATGAGTCATGAAATTTTATGGGAACTTCTGTTATGCTGCACAGGCTTTTTTTTTTTTTTTCAAGGAAGGGAGCCCATAATTTACATCAGAATTATATATTGAAAAGAAAAGCTGCCAACTGGATAAATTAAATATGTATAAGCTCCAGAACTTTGGCATCATCCAAAGTAAAATCAGTAGAAGAATATCTTAAGTGAAAGGAGAGAGACCTAGACAAAGAAAAGTGTGAAATATTCTCTCAAAGCAAACAGTACTTATATCTGCTTGGTGGTTGTTTATTTGTTTCTTCACCTTAAAGAAGA
The DNA here is from genome assembly GCF_027406575.1 of Nycticebus coucang. Lineage (NCBI taxonomy): Eukaryota > Metazoa > Chordata > Mammalia > Primates > Lorisidae > Nycticebus > Nycticebus coucang. The sequence continues at coordinate 157,899,774 of NC_069780.1, read as the reverse complement.
AAATTACTTTTTTAGAAAATTCACATAAAAACTGGCAAGGCTGCCCTTATAAGAAAAATTTTAAAAGACAATCACTGTGTATTTGGGGTTTAGAATAGTTTGAAGTTCCTCTTCCAGTGTCCAAGTGTTCTTAGAAATTTGCAGTCTGTGAGTTGCTCTTTACCACTGTTGTGGGAAAAGTTTTGTGATGTTTTAAACTCTTGGTGATGTTTTCCATATCGTAAGTGGCCATGTCATCAGTTAAATAGACTCTGCAGGCAGGTTACAAATTACAATGGACAATGTCATTTTCTATGTTTTAAACATTTTTTATCTATGCTATTTCACTAAAAAAAAACATGGGACTAAATTTGCTGCAGATCTTAACATGGCAACTTGTTTTCTCTCTCCTCAAGAGCTCACAGAGACAATACACCTATAAGAAATGGTAACAAAAACAGTACTATTTGCCCAGGTATGCTCACAGTTCCGTATCTACAAAGCTAAAGACCAGAAGCACCATCAAGCTGGCAAGGATAATTATTGTTATGTCATTTTATCCTGACTTGCTCTATACGATAGTTATAGTTTATGTGCAATGTTCTAATGTTATATTTATGTGCTCTTTTTCTCTCTCTCTTACACACACACACAATTTTCCACTTGGACGACTGTGTTCTCCTGTCTCTCCACCCCATAACCTCATCAGAAATAGCAACAAGGCAATAAGAGACAAGTCAGTTCTGAACAAAGAAATTTGGTGAATTGACACAGAAATATTTTTCCTACTCTCTCTTTTTCCAGAAATCACTCTTCCTGTTTTCCAAGATATCACCTATATCCTGAATCAAAATACGTGGTTACTCACATTCTTAAAATCTTCACATTTCTGGTATTTCATAACTAAAAAGTCACTGAAATTCTCCTTTGTGATGAAATTTTTAGCTACTACAAGAACTTCAATGGCTTGAAAGTGTTCTTGTCTCTGTAAAATTATAGCAAGAAGGATACCACCCATTAGGAGATCACTGCAGAAATTTACAGTCCAGCTCATCTGGAAGGAGAAGCCTTAACAACACCTCACTTTGAACCTATCAGACTTTAAACAGACGGAGAAGACAGAAAGGTACTATGTTCGCAGTTCCTGTCCTGAGAACTAGCCAATACATAGAGACGTCAACAACCCACTGTTGCATAGAGGTTTGTAATCAATTTATGGAAAAAAGCACTCACCACATGAGATGAAAATGCAATGAGTGAAATGAGTGTTACTGAGGGCTCCAGAAAAGAGACAGCTCTGGGAGTTAGAGAGGCTGAGAGATATTTCCCAAAGAAATAATCTATAAATATCGTTTTGAAGAAAGGCCAAACTTTGAAAAGCCAAAATTGTTGTCTGTGAAGGAAAATGATGGAAAGCCAGGTAGGAAGAACCTAAAGGTGATAGTGAAGAACTTTTTTTTTTTTTTTTAGTTTAGTTTTGTTTTGTTTTATTGTTGGGGATTCATTGAGGGTACAATAATCCAGGTTACACTGATTGCATTTGTATGGTAAAGTCCCTCTTGCAATCGTGTCTTGCCCCCAAAACGTGTGGCACACACCAAGGCCCCAACCCCCTCCCTCCTTCTTTCTCTCTCTGCTCTCCCCTTTCCCCACCCCCACCGTGACCTTAATTGTCATTAATTGTCCTCATATCAAAATTGAGTACATAGGATTCATGCTTCTCCATTCTTGTGATGCTTTACTAAGAATAATGTCTTCCACTTCCATCCAGGTTAAACTTTTTATCTCCTATTTTCAGGCAACTAAGACTGAAATATAAAGCATGTAGGAGATGGGTACAAAGTTGGAAGGAATAGATATTTTTATTTATTTATTTATTTATTGGTTGCAGTTTTTGGCCAGGGCTGGGTTTGAACGCAGCAACTCTGGCATATGGGGCCGGCACCCTACTCGTTGAGCCACAGGCATCGCCCAGGAATAGATATTTTTTCTATTTATGATTCTCTAGTCTCTAGCCTACCTATTAGAAAAAGCTAAAAATGAAAAGTTCTCTGGAAAGCAGAACATAGGAGAAGGTCCATACTGGTGAGTCCACCTTGGCGATGGGGACACATCTGAGCTTTGTTGTTTATCTCTAGTCCATTTGACATGAGTATAATAGGCATTTAGTCTATGGTTCGGAACAAAAAAAATCTCATGAAGTGTTTTGCTCCATCATGGGTGGCTAATTTCAACAGCCTTTTCCAATAAAGAATATATTCTAAGGATTCAGATGCTAGAACGTAAGGACAAAGTAGCAAACATTCAGGTGGGAAGGTTTTACTGATACTGACTTTGGGGATCTCTGCTTCTTCCCTGTACAAGTGGGAGCTAGAATAAACAGCTAAAATCAATTCCATTCTAATCCTAATACCTTCTAATGCTGAAAGCCTGGAAATCAAATCATCAATTCCGTTACAAATGTGTATAAATTTGAAATGAATAAGATCTGAGTAAGGACCTACGATGTGTCCCTGTGAGTAAAGCCTATGATCTGTTGCATGTGGACTTTGTGATTTCTGTTTTGGCTGCTCAGTAACCATTTAAAAATACTGGTTGAGCCCCCAATTATTATTATTACTTTTTTTTTTGGCCGGGGCTGGGTTTGAACCTGGCACTCCGATATATGGGGCCAGAGCCCTACTCCTTTGAGCCACAGGCAACACCCGAGCCCCAATTATTTATGATTGATTATATCTAGTGATCTTAACTATTGCACCATTTTTTTTTGTTTGTTTAAAGTCACTAAAGAAACCCTTCATGTTTTCTGATAATGCATCTATATTTTCCAAACATTAATAAAGAATGGAAGGCGTGCCGTTATGGGCCACATTCCTATGTTTAAGCCCTAGCTCCCAATATCTTAGAATGTGACTGTAATTAGAGGTAATTTATTTGAAGAAGTAACTAAGTTACAGTGAGACCATTAAAAAAGGCCTTAATGTAATATGACCAGTGTACATATAAAAAGAGGACATTTGAACAAACCAGGAGACACCACAACATGTGTGCACAGAGCAAAGACCACGTGAGGACACATCCAGAAGGAGCCTCTGCAAGCCAGAGAAAGAGGCCTCAAAAGAACCCAAACGAACACAAACTGCTAAAACTTTGATCTTGGACTTTCAGCCTCCAGAACAAGGAGACTATGAACACCCTTTGTGTAAGACGCCCAGTCTATGGTATTTTGTTATGGCAACTCTAGTAAACTAATACATCTGCCTTTCTCACATTCCATTTACCTAAAATAGTTGAGCTTTGGCTTCCTCTACTTGAATACTTTTATAATTGCTGACTGGGAAAACGTGCCAGAGTTTCTCTGTATTTTTCCCATGATTTAGATAGAACATTTATTTATAACTTTGCAATCCACTCTTCAGATTCGAATGTCTCAGAGGCCCCCTCTCCAAGTGTTCATTAAATCACCAGCAAGTACAGTTACACACGTACACGGCTTTGGTAGAGCGGCACAAGAATAGACATGAAATGTGAACACAATGCTTTTGTGTTCAGATTTCATGTCTATTCTTAACAATCAATCAAAGTAGATGTGTGTTTAAGCTCATTACTTCAAGTGTTCAGAGGCAATCTGTGCCCACAGAACATCAACACAGTCAAAGTGGTGAATTCCAACATCTGTCTGATTCAACAGGGAAAATAGTGGAGGTGGTTATGCAGTAAAGTGTGAAATATTTAAAACATGGTTAAATGTCTTTTAACTAATTATTGCTTTCTAACCCAGTATGAATGGTTTAGTGTTCCCTCCTCTCATCCTTTTAAAAGTTTAGGAAGGCAGGAGGCGCCTGTTGCTCAAAGGAGTAGGGCACCAGCCCCATATACCGGAGGTGGTGGGTTCAAACTCAGGCCCAGCCAAAAAAAACAAAAAAAAAAGTTTAGGAAGGCAGAGAAGCATGACCTATAATATCATAGGTGGTAAGTACATTGTCATGACATACATATCCTGTGTACTTGCAATTCATTTACTGATTTAATATTACCAAAGATGACCTCCAATTCTCTTTGTGCTCCCAGATATCTTTTCTAGTTTACACTTTAACTATATGGCTCATAGATGTTCTAATGGCTTGAATAACTGCCATCATGTTGCCAGCATTTTTTCTAAATAAGCTAGGTTAAAAAGGTTGTTAAATGCTATCCAGTAATAAATGGGAGCAAGACAAGTTGATTGGAAAGGCTGTTAAAAGGTGATGTAATCTGGTTTCTAATTTTTGAAGATAAATATTGGATGAAAGTGAGGCAATCGTGTATATTCCGGTGAGGTTTATTTTTCATTTTATACACACACACACACACACACACACACACACAGTAGAACCTCCATAGATGACAACCTCCCTCTGTTTGCCACATCCTTAAGTTGGCCTAATTTTCATAGACCAGATATGCACCACAAGTACATGTCCATACCACAGGCCTAGTTCCATATGTTGACCACCTCTGTATGTTGACCAGTCTGTTACAGTCCCTTGGATAGTCCACTTACAGAGAAGTTCTCTCTATATTATCCCTTTCTATAGAATGTTTAAAATGGACCCTAAACATAGCATTAAATGGCTGGATTTGTTATGGAGAAAATTCGATATATGGCTTCTTGCATGCAATTTATAGCTGAAAGTCTTGTTACAAAATCTTTACTGCCAGAAAAACCATTAAAATGGTAATCAATCGTGGAGTGCCATGCCCACAGGAATAGCGTAAGCAAAATGAAATGCTGCCAGTTATTGAAAACATTCCCCAATATGGATTTTAAAATATGTGTATGACTAGTTGTATGATAAACTTTACAAATTAGTTACTGTTTGATGCAGCAATGCTAAGCATTTTTAAAGAAATGAAGCGGCTTCTGGTTTTCTTTATGAGCAGTGTGATAAAATATGGTGTTCTCTCCTAAATAGTTTTTCCTTCATTTTCTAAAATCCCTTTTGGGTAATTTCTTCACATTCATAGCAAAGTAGATCAAGTAGATTGTTACTGTAATAATAAATATAAGACATGTTCATAGACAACATAGTCTGGTTTAACAAAATAAAATTTAAAAAGAAAATCTTTATATAATTTAAAAATAATTTACAAAGAAAATGTAATATACTCAATGTTTTGTAAATAGCAGGAGGCTAGCTTTGATTACAGGTGGTGTTCGTTATATTAACAATCCTGCTTTTCAATTTCAGTATTACAATGAGCATACTTGATTTCAGGGTTATTTGTGTAATATTGAAGGGTTATGGCCAGTATTTTGTAAAAATAGTAAGTATCAACTTTCCACACGAAGTATGGTAATGAGGGTCAGTTGTGCTACTCCACCTCCCACACCACACACACCTAGCATTATTTTCCTCTATGCACCTCACCTTTATCAAAAGCCTGTTTTGTTCCTTGTCAATTCTTCACATTAATGATATAAAAATAGGCTCCTGCCTGCTCAGGGTTTTAAGTACAGTGTATTCTTTATTTCTCAATTTTTATAAACGATTGATTTTAATTCCACATACATACACAAAACTTAGCTATTACATAAAGCTGAATAACTGAATGCCAGGTATTTGGTTAAAGCATTTCAGTCTCCTTTGTGACACAATGTTTTGGATCATATTTACTTAAGGGTTTTGTTTCTTTGGTTTTGTTTGCAGGTACCTAATTTAGATCATGATTAACTAATTATTTTCTTCATTTTTATGTTTCAGAATATATATGAATTAACCTATTGAGAGGAAAAAGCAAAGCATATAGAACAAAGCATTTTAATTTTTTCAAATTGATTTAATTTATTGACAGCTCTCAATTATTCATGAGTAGATGATGCAAGATAAAAATTTAATTTTTAATGAGGAACATTCAGCAAATCAAATCTTATAAGGAATGAGAGCTAAAAACTATTTCAAAGAATTGTTAAAATGAATTCAAAACTCCAATAGAAGTGATTTTTGATATTTATTTTATACATGGAATCCAAGGAATGGCAAATATAATTTTACAAATAACCCAACTCCAATAGTTTTCTACGTGGTTAGACCAACTGTACTTACTTTGTTAACCTTCCAAACCCTGTGAGATAGGTAGTCCTCTTGTTCCCATTTTATATATGTGGTCATCCAGAGGAGATAAAAAGGTTACCAATATCTATTGTGATACAGCCAGCACGAGGTAGAGCCAAGTCTGGGTGGTGATTATACTCTCTTAACCATTCTGCCAGTAATGTCATTTTTCAACTTTCCATTTAGAAACATTAGAGAAAGTCTGTGCCTTTGACACACTAAAAAGGCCTTATTAATAAGTAGTGATATTGTAAGACATTATTACGGACCTAGCCACATAGGTGACAAAGCATCCGGGAGCTACTGTTCTGAGGTCTGTTGATAAATGATTCTTCAAAACCTATTAATAATAAAGGGAGAAAAATCACATGTCACATAGTCACAGACACCAAATCTATGATCCTTTTAAAAAATGACACACTTGAGCTAATGAATGCTTTAACTTTAAAAATTGGCAACAAAATGGAAATGGACAACATTCCTTGATAAGACATGTACAGAATAATTAAAAGAGCGGTAACAACAAAACTAAAGGCACAACTTCAAAATATGATGAAATATTAGATCTTCATACCTAATTTACACATATAGTGAATTTGGAATATGACTCTATAATTAGTGAATTACCTAACATCTTTATCTAAATAATAGTCTACTTCCATTAAAAGGTATCAAATAATACTATTTTGCTGTTGGGTGCCCACAGAGAAATAAAGGACGTAGCCATACCCCAACAAACATGCAAATCTCAATTTTGCTTTGCTATATTTTTAGGTATATTTTATTACTTCTTCAAGAAATAAGAGACGATCACAAACATAGCAACTTTTCTTTATATTGAAAGCTTACTTTAAAAGCCTGAGAAAGTGAAAGACCCTAACATCTTAACTCTTTCAGCACATCATCTAAATCAAGCTGGTAATAAAAGCAAGTCAAATATTTGCTTACTATTGGCATATTTTTGAGACATGTGTTTAAAGTGTGCTTAGATGCTTAAAATTAAATGAATACCTCTATTTATTTGCCACTATAACCAAACATTTAACAACTTTAATGTGTCACTTTAATCATATTTCTTCAAAATTAAAAACACACGTCTTTAACTCTGTAATTCTTTTCCTAAAATTTATTCTACAAATGTAATTGTAAAACTGATCAATGAGCAATGTATGAGAAGAATTCCTGTACCATTGTTTCCAGTAGCAGTGAGGTGGAATCATTCTCAAGACCAATGAGATGGAGGACGAATTAATTATATTGTGTAGAAACACAATGAAATTTTGTACCTTTATTTAAAATACATATACTATATATCAAGGGAAGATGCCCATTTATATATCCTTAATTGAAGAAAATTGGTTTCAGGATAATGTGAAAAGCATGATCACACAATTAAACACAATTGTGTTTAAAATCACACAATTTGTGTTTAAAATCACACAATTTGTAAGGTTTTTGTATGTTGTAAATGACTGCATAAACAAAGAATTTAGAAGCATACACATTAAACAATTGACATGTGCTATCTGGTTAATCGGAATAGTACAGTCAAATGAGGACTTTTATTTTTCACTTATCAGAATAATTAAAGTTTTAAAGGTTAGCCAAATTCCTATTGTAATACTATTTAAAAAGTGAACTATAAAATTGAAAAAAAAATAAATTAACATTGTGAAGATTACAAAATGAGTTTGCAAAAGATTTTATAAAATAGAGAAATCAATAAATCTAACTAAATATGTTAATTCACATTTCAGACTATGTGTGAAAAAAGACAATTATAAGAAGTAAAATAAAAATTCAAAAGTAGGCATAGTTGATATGAAATAGTAGCATCAAATCCTTTAATGTTTTTAGTACAAAATTTTACCTTAAACTTTGTCAAATATCCTTCTCCAGGGGTGGAGGAAATGTGTCAGGAAATTCTTTCAGTTTATGATTACACAATCAAGAACACCACGACTCTTCCACTATTTAAGGAGTCACTGCCAGAAAAATTGTCTCACTTTCTACACTTTAAGGAATTTTCCTTTACATTAAAGCTAGTAAAAAATGTAACAGTTAAAAAAAATGACTTTTATTTTGGACAATATGACAATGTACATGTATAAGGAAACTCCACCTGGTACAGAACAGATTGTGTGTAGGGTGGAGTGGGGGTACATATATATGTATGTCATGTCTAAGCTGATATAAAACAAAACAAGAAAAAGTAATTAAAACATAGGAAAAAGAAGATAATATAATTCCATGATGGTAAACTTAGGAGCTGGCATTTATTCCGATGAAATATGCTAATCTCTATTGGTGTAGAATACTATATGTTTAAAAAGAGTATGAAAAAAGTGAAAAAGGTAGAGCCCAGGGCTTTCAACCAGGTAGGAAGTTGGATCAAGAGCTCTCAATATCCCAAATTACACCACAAAAGCCCCAGCTCCAGCACATAAATCAGAATGAAATCCATCCCACACAAGAAAGCCATCTATCTAGGCCCGGGTTTGGAATAAAGCAAGATAAAATGATATAGCTATAGAGTGATGGTGGGAAAAATATAAAGTAGAAAAGAAAGACACAATATCCCCAAAACCAATAAAGTTTAAAATAAATACACTAAAGAAGCTGTCAAATGCAAATAACAATATGAGTCATTGAAAATGAATGTAAATATGCAATAAAATAAAGCAAATGAAAATAATCTAAATTTTCTCATAATATATTTCAAACTAAGAGATAATGAAAATTCTACATATGAAACTTGTAAATTATACTAATATGGTATGTAGAGGCATAAAGAGAAACTGTAATGCTTACATTAGAAAAAAATATGAGAAATTAATAAACTAAGAATATAACTAAAGATGTTAGAAAAGAAAGAGAAGACTAACACCAAAGAAAATAGGAAAAAAATATAGAATTAAGGGCAGTTACTAAAATAATCACATAAAAGACACATTTTAAATTGGAAAATACAAAGAGAAAAAAACACACAACTTTATGAGTAACGATAGAAAAGGCACATACAAAGGCACAAACTCATAGTGCAATATATTAATATATTGGATCCTATCAATGTATTAATAAAAACATTTGCTAAATGAATCATCATGTCTTACTATGAATCAATAAGAAGAAAAACAAATGTGGCAAAAGACATGCAAAAAACTTGAAGGACCCACAACCTAAAAATATCCTTAACTGTCTTAGTAATCAGGCAAATGCAAATTCAAAGTAAAATGAGACACCATCTCAATTCAAAAGCAATAAAAATTAAGAAGACAATACCATGTTTTTGAAAGGATATGTAATAATAGTAACTATGAGGTAAAGGGATGGGAAACTGTATTTCAAGCAAAAGGAAATCAGAAGAAAAGAGGGGTTGCAATCTTATATTCAGATGCAAGTGGATTTAAAGCAACTAAAGTTAAGAAGACAAAAATGGTCATTTCATTCTGGTCGTGGGAAGAACATAAGAGAACACTTCAATTCTAAATATTTATGCACCCAACTTAAATGCTCCCAGAGTTATGAAACAGACCTTGATGAGTCTGAACGGTATGAAATCCCATAACACCATAAGAGCCAGGGGCTTTAACACCCTTCTGACAGAACTGGACAGATCCTCTAATAAGAAATTAAACAAAGATAAAAGGGGCATAAACATGACCCTAGAACAAATGGGCTTAATAGACATATACAGAACACACTATTTGAAATCTAAGGAATATACACTCTTCTCAGTAGCCCATGGACCATGCTCCAAAATAGATTATATCCTAGGACAAACTTCAACAAAATTTAAAGAATTGAAAGTATACCTTGTATTTTCTCAGACCATAAGGCAATAAAAGTAGAACTGAACTCCAGTAAACTTTTCATGCCCCGACAAAGGCATGGAACCGAAACAACCTTATGCTGAATGACAATTGGGTCAAGAAAGAGATAAAGGAGACAACTGTTAAATTCCTCAAATATAACAACAAAGAATCTACAATATACCAAAAACTGTGGGATATTGCAAAAGCAGTCCTGAGAAGGAAACTTATCACATTAGATGCTTACATCCAAAAACAGCAAACGTGCACATCCACAACCTAATGAATCATCTTAAGGAAATGGAAAAGGAAGAAAATCTAATCCCAAACCTAGCAGAAGAAAAGAAATAACCAAAATTAAATCAGAAATAAATGAAATTGAAGAAAAAAGAATCATTTAGAAAAATCATTAAAACACAAAATTGATTCTTTAAAAAATAAATAAAATCAATTAACCTTGGCCAGATTAACTAGAAACGGAAAAGCAAAATCTTTAATAACCTTAATCAAAAATTAAAAAGAGGAAATTACAACACATATCACAGAGATAGAAGAGATTATTTCTGATTACAAGAAATTCTATGCCTAGAAATTTGACAATGTGGAGGAAATGGACCAATACCTGAAATCACACCCTCTTCCTAGACTTAAGCAAGAAAAAATAGATCTCTTGAGCAACCCAATATCAAGCACAGAGATCAAGGAAACAATAAAAAGATCTTCTCTTCCAATAACAAAAACAACAAAAAAAGCCCTGGGCCATACATCTTCACATCAGAATTCTATCACACCTTCAAAGATGAGCTTGCAGAACCTATTCCAAAACATTGAGAAGAAAGGAACATTCCCCCACACATTGTACAAAGCAAACATCAATCACCCCAATTCCAAAACTAAGAAAAGACCAAATCTAAAAGAACTACAGACCAATAAAGTCTTAGTCTGTATTGTACATTACAGATACACATTAAAAAATTAGACATCATGATCAAATAGGCTTCATCCCAGGGATGCCAGGCTGGTTTAACATATACAAATCCATAAATATAATTCACCATATCAACAGAAGCAAAAGCAAAGACCATATGATCCTCCCAATACATGCAGGAAAAGCATGTGAGAAAAATCAGCATCCTTTTCTAAGAAGAACACTTAAGAACATAGTGTTTCTTAACCATATTAAGTTAGTTAAGGCACATTTCTTAAACTGGTTGGATTCATCTATGACAAACCCACAGCTAACATCATACTGAATGGAGTAAAACTGAAAGCTTTTCCACTTAGAACTGGAAACAGACAAGGATGTCCACTATCACTACTAGTATTAACATAGTGCTGGAAGTTCTAGCCAATGCAATCAGGTAAGAGAAGGATATAAAGGGCATCCAAAAGGGGGCAGAAGAGGTCAAACACTCACTCTGCTGATGATAATAATCTTATACTTAGAGAACTACAGAGACTCAACTACAAAACTGTAGGTGCTTAATAAATACAGTAATGTTTCAGGGTATAAAAATTAATGTCCATAAATCAGTAGCCTTTCTATATGCCAGTTAACAGCCAAGTTGAGAAGCAAATGAAAGACACTATTTCCTTCACAGTAGCTTCAAAGAAAATGAAATACCTAAGAATATACTTAACGAAAGAGTGAAGGATCTCTACAAAGAGAATTATGAAAACCTAAGAAAAGAAATAGCAGAAGATATTAACAATTGGAAGAGCATACCATGGTCTTGGCTGGGAAAAATCAACATTGTCAAAATGTCTATACGTCCCAAAGCAATCTACAGATTCAATGCAATCCCCATTAAAATACCAACATTATACTTTAAAGAACTGGAAAAAATAATTCTTCATTTTATATGGAACCAAAAAAACACTGTATAGTCAAGGCAATTTTTAGTAATAAAAACAAAACTGGAGGCATCACTCTACCACACTTTAAGCTATATTAAAAGTCCACAGTGATCAAAACAGCATGGCCTTGGCACAAAATTAGAGACATAGACATTTGGAACCAAATAGAAAACCAAGAGATGAAACCAGTCTTTTAGAGCCATCTGATGTTTGATAAAGTAAACAAAAGCATACACTGGGGAAAAGAATCCCTATTCAATAAATGGTGCTGAGAGAACTGGATAATCAATCACAAGTAAAAGACTGAATCTGGACATGCATATTGAGTTAAGACATTTATATTCTACACTTAGCAGATTTAACATGTACTCTTGTAAAATGCACCATCGGTGTAGTTCCATCAATCACCCTCTCTCTACCCATCCTCCCCATCCCTGCCCCTCCTCCTCCCCTTTCCCCTTAATCTTGAGCTGTCATTGGGTTATAGCATTCATATGGAAGTCTGGGTGTTTATAAATTGGTTTCATAGTAGGGCTGAGTACATTGGATACTTTTTCTTGAGATACTTTCCATTCTTGAGATACTTTGCCAAGAAGAATATACTCCAGCTCCATCCTTTCTGGAGGTAAATTCTCCATCTTAGAAGTGATCAAGGAATACAGCAGTGTCTCAGGTTACAAAATCAACACTTATAAATCTGTAGCCTTTATATATACCAGCAATAGTCATGCTGATAAAAAAAAGTCAAGGAGGGTATTCCATTCACAGTAGTGCCAAAGAAGATGAAATGTGGGAGTTTACCTAACAAAGGATGTGAAAGCCTCTCTATAAAGAGAACTATGAAACTCTGACAAAAGAAATAGCTGAAGATGTTAACAAATGGAAAAACATATCATGCTCATGGCTGGAAATAATCAATGTTGTTAAAATATTGGTTATTTCTTTTCTTCTGCTGGGTTTGGGATTAGAATGTTCTTCCTTTTCCACTTGCTTGAGATGTCCCATTAAGTTGTTAACTTCCTCTATTTCCATTCTCTTGAGGAAGGCTTGCAGTGTATAAATTTCCTTCCCAGGACTGCCTTTATGGTATCCCAGAGGTTCTGGTAATGCATGTCTTCATTATCATTTTGTTCCAAACATTTGGTAATTTCCTTCTTAATCTCATCTATGACCCAGTAATAATTCAGCATAAGGTTATTTAGTTTCCATTCTTTTTGTATGAGTATGCAGACTCCTGTTGTTACTGACTTCAACTTTTATTCCATGATGGTCTGAGAAGATGCAAAGAATAATTTCTATTCTTTTAAATTTGCTGCAGTTAGACTTGGGACCTAAGATGTGATCAATTTTGGAGGATGTTCCATGGGCTGATGAGAAGAATGTGTATTCAGTTTTGTTAGGATGAAATGTTCTGTAGATGTCTGTTAAATCCAATTGTTGAATGGTTAAGTTCAAGTCTAAAATTTCTTTGCCAAGTTTCTTATTGGAGGATCTATCCAACACTGCCAAAGGGGTGTTAAAATCTCTGACTATTATGGTGCTGGAGGAAATCAAGTTGCTCATGTCTGTTAGAGTCTCTCTTTTAAATTGAAGTGCATTCTGGTTGGGTGCATAAATGTTAATAATTGAAATCTCATCATGTTAAGTGTTACCCTTAACAAATATGAAGTGACCATTCTTATCTTTCCTTACTTTTGTTGGTTTAAAGCCTATTGTATCTGTGAATAAAATTGCAACACCTACTTTTTTCTGATTTTCATTTGCCAGAATTATAGATGACCATCCCTTTAGCCTGAGTCTACATTTATCTTTTAAGGTAAGATGAGATTCTTAGTTTTTGTATCCAGTCAGCCAACTTGTGACTCTTTAGAGGACAATTTAGCCATTCACATTAATGGAGAATATTTATAAGCCTGGTAGTATTTTGGGCATCGAGCTTTTCAAATTTCCAATGGGCATTTTTAATCCTTTCGCCATGTGGAAGTTGGAATTTGATCAAAAGTTCCTGAGTGTGTTTACTTTGGTGGTAGAGCATTGTGATTGTCATTGTGAAGTATGTGTCTGAGAATATCCTGGAGAGCTGGTTTGGTTATGGCAAATTTCTTCAACATATGAATGTCATTAAAGTATTTAATTTCTCCATCATAAATGAAACTCAGTTTAGCTGGATACAGGATCCTGGGTTGGAAGTTATTTTGTTCTAGGAGGTTAAAGGTCGATGACCATTTTCTTGTAGCTTGAAAAGTTTCAGCAGAAAGATCTGCAGTCATTCTAATATTCTTCCCCTTTTAGGTTATAGTTTTCTTATGTCTGGCTGCTTGCAGAATTTGGTCCTTCATATTAATTTTGGCAAAATTAATTATAATGTGTTTTGGCAACATTTTATTTGGATTGAGTCGTGCTGGGGTTCTGAAACTGTCTGCTATCTGAATTTCAGAATCTCTTGCCATGTTTTGGAAGTTCTCCTCAATTATCTCTTGGAGTAGAACATCTGGGTCTTTTGAAGCAACCTTGTCACTGTCAGGAATTCCTATAAGGTGAATATTAGTTCTTTTGGAATTATCCTACATCTCTTTGAGAGAATGATCTGTTTTTGCTCTCCACTTCTCTTCCTCTTTGAGCATTTGGGAGCATTCAAAAGCTTTGTCTTCAATGTCAGAAATCCTTTCTTCTGCCTGCTCCATTCTGTTACTGAGGGATTCTACTGTACCTCTCATATCTTGGAGGTCTGCAAATTCTTTTCTCAATGTGTCAAAATCTTTGGTGATTTTGTCATGAATTCATTGAATTCTTGAGACAACTTTTGAATTATTCCTAGAATTTCTAATTCCAACTTTACTTCCATTCTGTTAGTCTTATTTGCCATCCAAATTCTAAACTTGATTTCTGACATCTCAGCCATTTGTTTATGAATGGTATCTTTTGGTATGTCCACCTTGTCAGTCCTTGGGGGAGTTGATCTACTCTGATTATTCATGTTGCCAGAGTTTTCCAGCTGATTCTGCCCCATGATTATTTTTCACCATTTGGCTAGATAAGCAGTTACAATGAAATTGGATTCGGGGCTCCTGGAGTAGTGATTAACCAGCCCTTTTCTAAGAACTTGGACAGATGACTGCAGGTTTTCCCTTACAGCTTTTAAAAGGACCCGTACAGTACTAGAGCCTGAGACACTGGCAACCTGCTTGGTCTGGTGGGGCTAGGTGGCTCTGTCTTGTATTCAGCTGGTCTCTTTCAAATCCTAATGAATCAGTAACTCTGGTTGAAGTCTCAGCTGTGGAGAAATACAAGCAACTAAGGCACCCTGCCCCCCAAGGGCAACAACTGGAAAAGGAAAATCCCACAACACCACAACCAGGGTACCACCTTGTATGGTTCTCGGGTGATTGGCCTAGGTCAAGAGTTCCAAATCAATTGTCCCAGTCAGTACCCAGTATCAAGTGGGAGAGTTCAAAAGGTCTCTAGCAACTAGATAGCAGGGGTCTTCTAGCAGCTCACACCTGTGCTCCATGAATTCAGAAGGGCCTACCCAGCAAATGAGCTAGTCCAGGGAGGTTGATGCCTCCTTCACGACCTTGCACCTCTGTCACACCTAGTCACTGGTAACCCAGCAGGGCTGTGGCCCAGTTCCCTCCAATGAGCAGATGCACCAGGGGTTTGCACCTGACTGAGTCACAGGGAGATCTATGTCTCCTCAGCCAGGCCGCCAACTCTGCCACCAGCTGGCAGGGGAGCTGAAGCCTGACTACCTCAAATGCTTAATGCAAGCTGGGAGTGTTGCTCAGTTTCAGCCCCACCCTGGGCTGATACTGCTACCACTTATATTCTCGCAGAATTTGCATTTCTATCCCAGCTGTATTCCACTGCAGGCCAGGTGCTGTTTGAGTTCACAGAAACTGCAACTCAGCCCCACCCTGTGCTGCTGCCACTGTGCCAATTCTCACTGAGCTGGCATCTCTGTCTCCGCTGCACTCTATGTTGGGGAAGGCATGGTTAGAGCTCACAAAGGGTTCTCAGTTCCTGCCTCTCCCTGAGCTGATGCCACTGCCACATCTGCTTTTCTCCCAGATATGCTCCACTGGGGGCCAGATGCATCTTGGGCTCACAAAAGCAGCAATTCTGACTCAGCCCTGCCCTGGGAGTATACCGCCTATGCGCGCAGGCATATTCTAGTCTCTGTCCCCACCATGCCCCACCTGGGCAGGTACAGCCTCAGGTATACCCTTTGCTAATGGGGCCTGTGTTTCCATGGCTGCCACTGGAGTAGAGGCCTGGTTCCCTCTGGTTGCTAAAACAGATGGAAGGTGTTAGTCCAAAATATCGCCAGGGGTGTGAGCCCTATTGTTCCCAATACTGCTGCTGCACTGTGCCACAGGGCACCATTTCTCCCTCTCCTGTCTGGCTCCCTTGCACCATAGTCCCCACTTTACACCTGTGCCCCTGATTCAGCACAGACTTGTAACAGCCCATGCCTTGTTCATACCTCTCTAGAAAAGCCCAGGAGTCTGGACCTCTGGGTGTGACTGGAGGGGAGGGCTGGGAGTTCATATTTGTGGGTGGAGTACATATTCAGTTTTATGCCTTGTGGGAGAGTGCCATGGCACACTAGTGCATCCTCTCTGGGGAAGGAGATCCAGTTTTTAGCAGCTCTCTCCCATGGAATAGAAAAAGAAGCTATCTGAACTCTCCTTGCTTGTTTGCAGAAAGTATACTGTGAGCTGTTCTCATGGGGGAGGGGACTGCCATCCGCTTTGCAATGGCTTTGTACCTATTGGTTTTTTCCTTGGAGTCACAGCTCTCCTCAGCGGGGATGATATGTGCTATTCCATCTTCTCTCTTGTCTCAGCTCCAAACCATCAGCTTAATTGATAAACTTCTATCCTTTAACTCTTCTTCTGGATGGGAGCCTCTGTGAGCCCTGTAAATCATCAGCTGATTGAATTGCCTACTAAGTGGTGATCTTCATCTCTCAGATAATTCTGCTGAGATTTATCTTTCTGAATTATAGAAAGGGATCACAGTAGAGTCTACTCAGAAGTTTCCTGCATACAGAATAAAGTCTAAACACTGAAAATAAGGGCCTTACTGCTCCTTCCCCAATACTTCTTTCCAGACTTTCTGCCCTTTTCTTCACCCCTTCATGGCCTCACCTCCTCTGCCAGTTCCTTACCGTCTCCCCCTGACCAACATCTAATGCATACCTATAGTGAGGTGAGAAGTAGAAGTTAGGCAGATTTGTTTTTCAAGAAGGATCTTATATGTAACACCAGTAGGAACTGCATACTGCAGAATATGGTAACTCATGAAAATAATTTAGGAAATGACAAAATAAGGTTTTTATTTTAAAAGTGTTTAACAGTAAAATAGAGGTAATATAAATAGCTATGACTGTCATATATAAATGTCCTCTCTAGCATTTAGTCCCACTTTCACTTAAATCTTTTTTCTTATGGATTATATATTCTGGGAGCAAATAACCAGAGCATATAGGAAATAAAGGACAAGGGACACCGAAGTAATTACCTCCCTGTGGAGCTATATGTAAATATAGAAAGCTGTATATCCACATAACAATAATATAATTGTGGATACAGAAAAATGGAACCCAAAGCCTAAAATAAAACTTCATATTGAAATATATGTTAATTTTATTTTTTAAATTCTGAAATGAAGTCTGAAATGCCTTTCATATGACTTTATTCCAAATACATACATAAACATATATCATTTTATATATATTTTATAATATTTATACCTACATATTTAAAATATATATATCAGATATAAATATATTATAATAATGTATTAAATATATATAAATTCTACATATTATATACATAACTACATAGGTGAATGGCTAATACATGTTCTATCTCCAAATTTCTTATGGTAAAACATTTTTCTTAAGGCTTTATGCTATTACATTTAATAATACACTTTTATTACTTAAGATATTATCCTATACTTTTGTACTCCATAATTAGCTTAACAACTTAATGGAAAATTAAGAAAATGCTATATGAATAAGGAAAACTTAAAATATTCTTTAAATCGCATCCCTACTTTAATAATAATTCAAATTACTTACACATAAATAGAAGACATGTGTCCATGAAATAATTAATTGGAGTACTTATTAAAACTGTTTTTATCACTCATGAATTGATGGGCACATGGTTTTATTGCACATCCTTGCAATTGTGAATTGTGCTGCAATAAACATTTCAGTTCAGAGGTCTTTTTGATAAAATGACTTCTTTTCCTTTCAATAAATACCCAGGAGTTAGACTGCTGGATCAAAAGGTAGGTCTACTTTTAGTTCTTTGCAGTTTATCCATAGAACTTTCCATATAGGCTGTACTAATCTGCAGTCCAACCTACAGTGTACAAGCTTTCCTTTCTCTCTGCATCCCCACCAGCATCTATAATTTCCAGATTTTTTTCTAATAGTTATTCTAACTAGGTTATATGCATATTATGGAATATTATTCAGTCATGAGGAAGGATGAGGTAAGGTCTTTTGCAATAATTTGGATAGAACTGGAGACCATCCTAAGGGAAGTATGTAAAGAATAAAAAAACACCATATGTACTCATTATTACACTGGAACTTACCAATAAGCACATAAGTTCACAGAGGGAAGTAAAACTCAGTGAAAATCAAATGGGGAGGAAGGAGGAGGACAGGAGAAAGGAATGGGCAAAAACCTGCCCTACTGGAGCAATGAACACTACCTGGGTGATGGGCATGCTTACAACATTTACGCAAGCAGGACAGCATTGATATGTATAACCATAACATTTATACTGCCATAATATTTTGAAATTAAAAAAAAAACTGTTTTTATCTAAAACAACCTAAAAGAGAAGTAGGTCTGTTCAAAACTGCTAGGTTTATTTTGAATTTGTTAAATAATGAAAAAAAATGACTTGCAAAAAATGATTAAGAAATTCAGCTAGTGTGTTTAACTATTACCTTTTTTGTCACTGAAAGTTATCTTACCATGAAATTCTTCATAATATAAAAAGTAAATAAGTAGTTCTTAGTTTTATTGTGTTAACTTGACATTTTAATAAGAAAATCATGAATACTTTCAGAACATATATACTATTCCCTTAGCATGACATAATGGAGAAAATCAAATATGGTTCTTTCTTTTAAACATTCAGTTAACTGTTTAGCAGATAAAAGAGATCATCTTTGCCAAAACTTTTCTATTTTAGCATAAAATATGCAATAACTTGGATAGTAACTTTAAGCAGATGAATTATCATGCAAAAATAACTATCTGGGAGAAAGATCTGAATATAAAGCAAAGGTTCTTAACCCTTGGGAGGAGTTAGACCTCTTTGGGAAGCTGAAAAAAAAACATACACCTTAAGTACTTACCATAAGTATTTTTATTGACCAAATATACGGTTGCAAATAAATTTTTCAGAATTTATGAAATAGTTGAGGCGTATTCCTAAATTTAAAACTTTTGACACACAAAATAAAAATCAATATAACACAGAGTAGTAGCTGATCTCATGATAATTAAATATCATCATATTATTTTTGGAGTTTTGTTTACATTTTCAGTCTCCCTCTTCCCTAATAATTATTTTACTTTTCAGATACTAGATCAAGTTCTAATTCCTAGAAAAAAACTCATCTTTGTTATTGTCTTCTAGACTTTAATGGTAGTTGTTGTCTGTACCATTCATATACATTTTAGCCCACAGAACAGTAAGAAAAAGAAAGCAAGAAAGTTTCTTACTCAGTAAGCATTAAGCTTCCTGGAAACAGGATGCGTGTCTTATAAGCATTTCTATTTAAAGTGCTAAGCACAAAGCACTGCACATTTATAAGGGGAATCACTTATATTTATTAATATTCAATCATTTTAATTTTTATTATTTAAAAGGTAACTACATATTTTACTTATGAAATCCCTAATATTATGAAGTCATATCATTAAGTATTTTTACATTTAAGAGACCTAACAATGTATAATTTGCATTCCATTGACCTGTATCAGATCATGTTATTTTTGTGTATTCTTGTATTTCTTTTAGTTTGTGTGCATTAACACAGCTATGTTAAGAAAACCTGAAGGCAAAAAGTACATGTTTCAAAGCCAATTGGCACCAGATTATATCACTGATGGTATTTTTCTTAATTATATCACTTTGCCCTATTCTGTTTCCAAAAGGCTAAATGGAAATGACCTCATCAGACAGAGTGTTATTTAGCTTTATGCATTGTGTGGGTTCCAAAAAAGCAATGAGAAATAAAATGTTGTAAAGTATCTCAAGAATGGAATAAAAAGTATCCAATGTATTCAGCCCTACTATGAAACTAATTTATGGCTTTCATATGAAAGCTATAACCCAGTTATAACCTAAGAATATGGGGAAGGGGGAGAGGAAGGGGGGAGGGGAGAGGATGGGCGGAGGGAGGGTGATTGGTGGGATTACACCTACCGTGCATCTTACAAGGGTACATGTGAAACTTACTAAATGTAGAATATAAATGTATTAACACAATAACTAAGAAAATGCCTGAAGGAATGTATTAATTTGCATTCCCACCAGCAGTGCAGAAGTGTTCCCTTTTCTCCGCATCCACGCCAACATCTCTGGTCTTGAGATTTTGTGATATAGGCTAGTCTCATTGGAGTTAGATGATATCTCAAAGTAGTTTTGATTTGCATTTCTCTGATGATTAAAGATGATGAGCATTTTTTCATATGTCTGAAGGCCGTGCGCCTGTCTTCTTCAGAGAAGTTTCTCTTCAAATCCCTTGCCCAGCCTGCGATGGGATCCCTTGTTTTTTTCTTGCTGATGCGTTTGAGTTCTCTGTGGATTCTGGTTATTAAACCTTTGTCAGAGTTATACCCTGCAAATATCTTCTCCCATTCTGAGGGCTGTCTGCTTGCTCTGCTTACTGTGTTCTTAGCTGTGCAGAAGCTTTTTAGTTTGATCAAGTCCCAGTAGTGTATTTTTGAAGCTGCTTCAATTGCCCGGGGGGTTCTCCTCATGAAATACTCACCCAGACCAATTTCTTCAAGGGTTTTCCCTGCATTCTCCTCTAGTATTTTTATAGTTTCCTTTTGGAAAGATATATGGAGAACACTCAGAGATCTAAAAATAGATCTGCCATTCAATCCTGTAATTCCTCTGCTGGGCATATACCCAGAAGACCAAAAATCACAACATAACAAAGATATTTGTACCAGAATGTTTACTGCAGCCCAATTCATAATAGCTAAGTCATGGAAAAAGCCCAAGTGCCCATCGATCCACGAATGGATTAATAAATTGTGGTATATGTATACCATGGAATACTATGCAGCCTTAAAGAAAGATGGAGACTTTACCTCTTTCATGTTTACATGGATGGAGCTGGAACATATTCTTCTTAGTAAAGTATCCCAAGAATGGAAGAAAAAATACCCAATGTACACAGCCCTACTATGAAACTAATTTGGGACTCTCACATGAAAGCTATAACCCAGCTACAACTTAACAATAGGGGGAAGTGGGAAAGGGGAGGGTGGGTAGAGGGAGGGGAATCGGTGGGATCACACCTGTGGTGCATGTTACAGGGGTATTTGCGAAACTTGGTAAATGTAGAATGTAAATGTTTTGGCACAGTAACTGAGATAACGCCGGAAAGGCTATGTTAACCACTGTGATAAAAATGTGTCAAATGGTTTATGAAGTAAGTGTATGATGCCCCATAATCATATCATTGTATACAGTTATGATTTAATAAAAAAAAAAAAAAAATGCCAGGAAGGCTACGTTAACGAGTGTGATGAAAATATGTCAAATGGTCTATAAAACCAGCGTATGGTACCCCATGATTGCATTAATGTACACAGCTATGATTTAATAATAAAAAAAAAGATAGGTATTTTTTACTGCATGCAATCTTCAATTGTCAACAATTCTTAATGATTATTTTCCAATAGTTAATTATTTAGAGACACCCATTGTTGGAGGAATGAATTCACCATGTGATATAATTTAATTTTAATTTAAAATTCCTTAATAAAATAAAAAATGATATCCATATCCATAGTTACTTCCAAATTAGTATGATTTGCACTCTGTGGTAAAAATGTTCACAATTATGATCCAGTGTATTATAGAAAACCTACAGTCTTAGTGAATCTATACTCTGAAGTATAGGAAAAAATGGCTACTGTGGTGAAACAAGTTTAGTAATATATTTTCAAAATTTACCTCTTCAGCCTCAGGGTTATTCTTGTTACAAATAGCAGGTCAGGAAAATGATGTACCAGTGGTTCCCCAGATCCTGTTCTTTCCTTATGGCTAAGTCAATCAATAACAATGGGCATCTGTTCACATGATACTCATCACTGATAACTGAAAATCCCAACTACCATTTTCCCTACATTCCTTTGTAAATATCTCATCTTGCAGATCAGAAGAAAGTCTATATTTTCATTTCTATCCAAAAGCTAAAGAAATATCCTTATTTGTTTATTCATGTTATATGTAACTATTTAACTATCTACCTCCTAGTCTTCTAGGAACATTAAATCCATCATTTTAATAAAATTGGTAATAAACTTTCCTGAAAAAATAGAAATATACCTATAGTACTCATTGCTTAATACAAACTAGAGTTCTCTGTATTTTGTAAAGTTGGGGACATGCCATGATACTCATTCACAAAATCTGCCAAAGGGAATACAAAAAAGAAAGAGGAAACTTGAAATAGATCACTTCTCCACGTTGACAAAGGTGAGAGGTTTAAAGGTACTCAAGGCTTTCTTGCCAGTGAAAAGCCTTTCAAATCTAGCCATCATTCAATTACTTAGGGACCAATTACACAATCTGTGAACCATCCCCTCAGCTTCTCCTCTTCATCCTCTGATCTCCCTTCTTTGCCTATTTCCTTACACATGGGCACTTTTAACACTAAGTGAATAGGAAAAAAAAAAAAAAAGAAAAGAAACCAAAACAGCAAAATTTGCTACATTTAAGCAGTATTGCATAGGAATTTCCCTTGTGTTTATATTTTTTTATACTTTCAATTTTCTATGTTATTCCATTTCCACATTTCACATTCCACACTATAGAACCCATCCCTACCATAATAATTATCTTAACACAGAATGTATATACTTGCATTCATATCTAGTACATACATTTCCTCTTTTAGACTTTTTATCTATAATGTTTTATACAAAATATTCATTGCTTTAGCAAAAGGAATAGTTATCAATGACATTCTAAAATAAAATCAAAATTATCTTTTAAAATGTAAACTAACCCTTTAAGCTTGAATGAATTACAACACATATGACTTTTAAGCTATATGCTGGGAAACACAGATCTTAATGTATAAAATATGTAATTACAGTTAACATTTGAGGGAGTTTTACAGTTTTCAAAGAATTTTCATGCAATTATTTCCTCTTGGTCCTGCTGAAAATCTTGTAATTTTATGGATGAGAAAAGCTGCGACTGGGAGAAGTTAAATGACTTCTATAATTCCACATGCCCAGGAATTATCAGAGTCAGACTTCACACTCAGGACTTCTCAATTAACATCTCTACAGATACACAACAGTATCAAAGAGAACAGCATATATTTTATACAAACTGTTAAAATGTTTCTGAAGCTATATAGCTTTTATTCATCATTTACAATGGGCAAGATCTTCGATCCTAGAGTTCCTTCCTCAATCCACCCATAATAGTTTGACTCATGGGACATTAAACGCCTTGTACTCTAAAAGATGTACATAGAATTCCATAAATGCACATTTCCTAAAATACTTTTAAAAGTGTATGTTAGTTACTTTCTGCATCATTTCCAAGTCTTTCACATGCATTATAGATTAAGTGAAATTTTATTGATTACTGGAATCTATCAAGTAAAGCAATATTTCCATGAGAGAGGTGTGTATGTTCTTAATAGCCAAATTCAATTTAGAAATTCATTCACTGGTTCATTTATTTTATTTATTTTCTTTCTTTTTTTATTGTTAAGTCATAGCTGTATACATTAGTGCAATCAAGGGGTACAATATGCTGGTTTCATATACAATCTGAAATATTCTCATAAAACTGTTCAACATAGCCATCATGGCATTTTCTTAGTTATTGGGATTAATTCTATGATAAGAAACCATGTGAAGATACAAAGAGAAGCCAGCTATCTACACATAGTTGAAAACTGTATATTCACCAATGGAGAGTGGAATATGTTTCAAAACCATGGATGGGAGAAAAAAATCTTAAATCAATTTTGTTACTTTGGTTTTAATTTTCCAAAGCCTTAAAATTTTCCCTATCTCCATTTAACTTAATTTTCCAAAGCAGTAAAATTTCTTTATATCTCAATTGATGAGTTTCTGAGCTAATATCCACTGTTTCTTATAATCAAATTTCAATGCTTTAATCTTAAACAAGATAACATCAATATCAATGAGTAACAAAGTATCTATATACTTTAAATAATCACATTTAAATTAATTATTCAACAGAAATCTTTGCAACTGAAGCACTCTGGCAGTCTCCTTGATAATGGTAGGAGTCTTAACCTGGCTATAAACAACAATCTTTTTATAACCAACCAAGAGAGGGGAAGGGGAGAAAGAGAGACAAGTGATCACAGAAAAATGGAATTTAAACATTCTTTTTATGCACACAGTTGTGTATGTGCTCTGTACATGCAATAACTTCTTCAAAATACAAATTAAATCTAGAAACAATACTTAGACAATTTTTATGCCTTAATTAAAGAAAGGCCTTACTGCAAATACATTGCAACTTCCTAAACGTGCCAGTGTAGGTGCAGAATGCAGCATTTAATTGTGAGACTCCAGAGCAGGGAAGAGTTGATTGAAAGCATTCTCAGTGGATCATTTCTGGCTCTTCTCACAATTATCAGCCACAGTCCCTTGATATAACTTATTGTGAGCTTAAGAAATAGATCTATATTAGTGATAGTCCATCTAACCAAAAAGAATCTGTTTTTCAAAATCATCAAACTTATTTTAAAGGCAAATATAAATGGTTTGAAGTCAATTACTATTGTCAGCTATCTATGTTTTACCTTTTCTCTGATCACATGAAGGGCAGAAGATGAGTAGGATCTGCTGATCTCATTCCTCCCATCAAGAAATTCTGATTACAAATGACTCTCCAATAGTGATGAGTTGAAAAATGGCTCAAAATAAATTGAATTCAGGGCCCTGAATTTTTTTTTCAAAATGATTTGGTAAAGCAAATAAACTACAGTAAAGTCTTGTAAGAGGTTAAAAGCAATAGACTAAATAATTTTACATACCTATGAAGTATACAGATGAAAATGACTAAAAGACGTCTTTTGGCATACATGTAAAAAAAAAAAATGATGTTCCTTTTTGTCCAAGGGCTTGTAAAGCCAACTATTGAAAGACTTGCATTTCATATACAAATAGTATAATTAATAGGAAAGAATAAAATAACTCTGGGAATAACTCTTTTCAGAAAAATCTTTACAAAGCAATGCCAGAGCTACAAGCATAACATATAATACATGAAACATTCATACTCTATGCGACCAAGCAACTTTAAATATATTATTGTATATAATGGAAACCCAGGAAACCATGTCAAATGCACAATATAGGGCTTGAGAGCAGTTCAGGCTACTTTATGTGTTGAGATTCCCAATGAATAAAAAAGTAAAAAACAACCATAATAGTTATAAGGATTATAAACACTGAGATCATGTCCAAGTAACTAAAAAAATAAAATAACAATAATAGTCACAAAGATATTAAAAACCAGTACATTTCGTTGATTTCATTTCCATATGCTAAAAACTATGCTTAATTAATTTTAACATTAAT
The DNA here is from genome assembly GCF_027406575.1 of Nycticebus coucang. NCBI lineage: Eukaryota > Metazoa > Chordata > Mammalia > Primates > Lorisidae > Nycticebus > Nycticebus coucang. The sequence goes on along the minus strand of NC_069780.1, from coordinate 157,874,169 downwards.
CCTTTAAGTTACTAACATTTGTAACTTACAGATAAAGAGACTCAGAATGTTTAAAGAATCTTTTCAAAGTGATATATTTGGTTATATTCAAAGCTGGCCACAAAATTCAAGTCTTTTACATTCATAAAACAATCTTTGCTCTATATCATATTGGAAATCCAAGAAATAAAGAGAAAGAAGTTAATGAAACTATAACCTTTGGCTCTTCCAATAAATAAAAAAGAAAATTGGTTGACTAAAATACATCAACTAGCTCCATTTTTCTTATAGTTTTTAATCAAAATAAGGTATCTACATTACCATAAACATACAGCCACCACATTTCCAACACATAGTGAAAAACCAAGAAATATCACTGACTCTACTAATTCCCCAACATGTTCCACATACCTCAGCATTTATCCTCATCTTGACTATACCTGTGATGAAAACCTTGCTGTGAAAATCGTTTATAATGACAAACTTCTAAAAGAATATAGATATGGAAGTAGTGATTTGGAAAATACTTTTCAAATTCTAAACCAAGTTTAGAGAAACAGAAAAATGCACATTTACACTTACTAATGGATGTGATATAAGAGGACGCAAGCTATGAAGTCATATCAAACCAGTTTTGAATTGCTTGTATGTATTTTACAGAAATGTATGACCTTAGACAAGCTAACCTCTGTTAGCTTCTGCATTAGTTAGGATGATAGTATTAGTTTAACAGCTGAACCCTAATATCTCAGGCTTTTAACTCAAGTTAATCATGCTCATCTAAAGTCTAAAGGATGCTTCTTCTGGGCAAATGTCTCTGGTCCAAGTAGAAATTCCAGGACTCCCAACTTGTGGTTCTACTATCTTCCACAAGAAGTGGCCATGCCTGAAGCCAAAGAAAGGAAAAGAGAAAACAAGAGTAGCGAGGGAGGTTTTATGGACTGTGCATAAAATTCGAGCACATTATTTTCATTTGTATTCCACCGGCAAGAATTCCGTCCTATCATTTCATTTCCCACTTTTTAAATAGCTTTCTTCCAAAATGCATTGTGAACTCTCCAGGAAGCTCTAACAATTTCTGCCATACCTTAATTTGTAAAATCAGGGGAAAAAACATAACGCATAGTGTTTTTTTTTGTGTGTGTGTGTGTGTGTGTGAAAGTTGAGAAAATCCACATAACAAATTAAGAATATTTCAATTGTATAAATATTTACTAAGGAGTAACCAGTGTTTGTTGTTTTACTAGTCTTCATCCACATCATCTTCGCAGCAAGCATGATCCATTTATTAGGATAGAAATGAATTCAAAAATGAATGTGCCAGGACTACAGTTGTTCTTTCCCTATCCCAGTCTGCTACAGGATCTACCCATCCATTCACTACAAAACATACTTACTCACCAGAAACTATGCAAATCTCTAGTGATAAAACAGAGAGTCAGTGCTGGTACATTTCCTCAGCAGTTCACTATACTAGAGGAGGCAACACTGATGGGAAATTATGGTATATTAATTTAGGAAAGATGAAAATGATGAAGCAATAGTATACTCAGCATATTTCTTGGCATGTTATAATGTAGCAATCAGTAATTAACAATGGTGACTTAAGTGCAAGTAGCCATATTGCAATGCAATCTACTAAACTAGTGTGAGAAATAAAGTCAGGGAAAGACTGCTAGAAAAGAGTGTGTTTTGTGTGTTTGTGTGTATGTGTTTGTGGTGAGTGTTACATACAGGTGCCAAAGGAAGAGTCAGGGAGACGCTCCTGCTAACAAAATGTGATAAGCAGAAGTATAGAGGTATTCAAAACAGAAGTGGCCTATACCTGAACCATAAGCCTACAGTGGTTATGGGAACACAGAGGTTTGGAAAGTTTTGCATGGTATTTTAAGGAGCTAGATTTATTTCTGTAAATAATGGGGAGTTATTTGAGAGGATTTAAACAGAGAAGTAACATGGCAAGATTGCAATATTTTTGCTTAAGCAGTGAGAAGGATGGGTTTGCAAAAATAAGGCTGAAATAAACAAAGACCAGTTAGGGAACAGATGGAATTCAACCAACGTAAGCAATGAAGTTCTGAGCTAGAACGACATTACAAGGAAAGAAAGAAATGGAAAGTACATTTAGGAAGTAAATCAGAAAGATTTAGTAATTGATTTAATAGGTGAGCTAATAGAAAAAAATCTAATTTAAATGACTGGGTGGATGTTTTTGCTGTCAAGATAGAAAAAAAAAGGATCAACATACAGGAGTTGTGGAGAGCTCACCTTTTAACAGATTGAATTTCTAACTGATATACCACATAAAGACTATCAGGTAGGAATATTCAGCCACAAGTTGGACATGGAAGTCTAACAGAAAAGTGATCTACAGTGAAATTATTTTGAAAATCATTGTGATTTGTGTAGTACTGAAACCTTATTTCTTCCTGGTATTTATTTTTTAAAAATGCCTTTCCCACTTAACTCATAGAAAAAGTGGCAAGAACAAAGTGGGAAAGCTATAATTACGTATATCAAAGTCCTCAAGTAATAGAAGTAATGAGGATTGGAAACCAATCTTCTCAAGAAATGTTTTCATACATAGATATTAACCTGATTTAAAGCTCCCATCATTGTCTGTTTGCTGAAAGGGGCTAGAAACAGAGGGTCTGTACCCCTACATCCCAGTAATATAAGCATATCTGGTGCCTGATCATAACATTTATTTATTTATTTTTGAGACAGAGTCTCACTTTGTCACCCTCGGTAGAGCGCTGTGGTGTCACAGTTTAACTTTTAAAGTAAGCTACTTTCCAGTAATAATTACTAGGGATTTTTGGAGAAACTGCAAATTCAATAGAAAATACAAAATGCATCTGGGCCATCGTGTAGAACTGGGAATAAGAAAGTGAGAAAGTGCAGAAAGAGAAAGTTAGGGACATGTCAAGTGGACACAAGAGTGAACCTACAAGGGTTGGCTAAAGCTAAAACAATTTAAGAAACAAAATAAATGACAATCTGATTAAACTGAAACTCAACAAATATTTATGGGTATAGTGATATAAATGAATGAATGAATGAATGAATGAAATGCTGTGAATTCTCTTTGAAGGTGACTGTCAAATAGTAAATGTAGAAGAAATGAAGGGAAATAGAAAAGTCACTATTGTATAGCCACAGTATATAGGCCTCAGCCATCCTCTACTGGAGAATATAAAATTACTGGACTAAAGTCTAAGGATAATAAACAGGATATCAGCAGAACCTAAAAGTATCTCACCCAAAATACTTATTAATTAATGTGGTAATTTTAACTCATGGCTACAAATTCTTTATTGTTCTTCCCTCTAGGTGGTAGAGATTCATTTCCACCCCCTTGATTATGGGCAGAGCTTTGGGACTTGATTCTAATGAAAAGCATGGAAAAGAAAGAATAGGCACATTATAGTGGAGAAATCAGGCAAATAGCACTTTAATCCAGTGGCTGAGGTTAACATCAGCAGTGATAACCCACGATAATGTCATGTACCCCCCCCCCAAGACTCAAGGAGAAGACCACTTCACCTCAATGGCCTTCTTCCTAAAAAAAAAATCTGTGGCTCAAGTTTAATCAAATGGAAAAGAATAAATTCAACAAAACACTTGACCAGGATTTTTCAGTGTCAAGGTTGCAAAAGATTGACAAACATATACCCCTAAAGAGATGCAATGACTGTCACTCAGTATACTATATTTAATCCTACAGTCAGAAGAAGATGACAATGGGAAAACTAGTGAAACTATTACCCTGTAGTGTAATTAATAATATCATATCAAAGCACAATATGCCAAAATTAATTTCTTCATTTTGATAAATATACCATATTTTTGTAAGATGTTAACATTTGGAAGAGTGTGTGAAATGTATACAGATGTTCTGTATGCTATTTTATGACTTTTTTATAAATCTAAAGTTATTTCAAAATAAAGTGTGTTTTAATTCTCCTACTTCTATTAGAAGACAAAAATTGAAAGCATTAAGAACTTGAGCTGGAGCGGCGCCTGTGGCTCAGTAGGTAAGGCACCGGCCCCATATACCGAGGGTGGCGGGTTCAAGCCCGGCCCTGGCCAAACTGCAAAACAAACAAACAAAAAAAATAGCCAGGTGTTGTGGCAGGTGCCTGTAGTCCCAGCTACTCGGGAGGCTCAGGCAAGAGAATCGCTTGAGCCCAGGAGTTGGAGGTTGCTGTGAGCTGTGTGAGGCCACGGCACTCTACCAAGGGCCATAAAGTGAGACTCTGTCTCCACAAAAAAAAAAAAAAAAAAGTACTTGAGCTATGTGTAGTATTTAAATATATATGTGATTATAACATCAAGGCTAGTTCCCTGTTACATAAAGTCATTTTATAGTTGAAAGCGAGGATCAGGAACATAAATACACACAAAAAAATTACCAAGGAAATTTCAGAAAAATTCAATCACTTACTCTCATGTTTGAACAGAGTGAGGAGGAATCATTAGTTCATTCAAACTTTCTCCCTATAATATTGCTCTCTTTCAGGTATCGTTGTAGTTTTTCTATCTGACAAGTATAGTACCCTATCTAACAAAGCAAATAAAGGCAGTTTAATGACCTATTTATTCATTCAATCTATTATTTATTGAGCATCTATTTTCTGCAGGGCATCACTATAGATGGTTTTGATATATCATTTGTAGTTAAAGTTGGAATAGATAATAAGATCACATAGTACCTAATCCAATCGCCTGGATTGGAGTCATATGAATAAAAATTCACAGGAGGAAAATGAAATGTCAGATAAATGACTTAACCAAGGTCATAGAGTAAGTTAATGACAAAAGTAGACTAGAAACTAGTTTCTTTTTCAGCAATTTTATTCTCAATCAAAACAATGATTCCAGGTTGAAGAGTGACACTGGGAGAGTGTTAAAATGTGTTTGTTTTCTTTGTAATTAGGTAACACCTCTCCATCCTCAAAGGGTAACTTGAGCTCATAATAATGAGTTATTCAAACAGCTCTGGCTTCTAGCAATCTTTATTCCAGGAACTTGAAACTCACATTGTTTAATCTTCAGAAAATCCTTGTTAGATAAGTGTCCTAATTGTTCTACTTCTTTCCACCCCCCACCCCTAGAAGTGGAAAGTCAGGCTTTGAAAGGTTAAATGCTTTTCTGAGTTCATTTAATCAGATAGTGGCAAAGCTGAAAATAGAAGTCTCCCCATTTCTCATATTTGCCTTATTTCACCTCATGTTATCACACTGAATTAAATTCCAATCTTCTGTAGTACTCTCACTATCAGGAAAGGTGTCCTGATTCACTGCGAAGTGTCGGGGATGGAGAGAAGACTCTACGGAGCATTATTGCATGCCTGTGAGACACACAGCATGGGTATCATGAACTATTTTACATCCAGAGGACATTTACACTGATCTCTTATGATGGCCAGGTTTCTTAGTTTCTCTGAATCTTAGTTTTCTTATCTGTAAATAATATCTACTTTCATAGTTATTATGTGGATTTTCTTAACATAATGCATATAAAGTACTGGCACTTTATACATTCAAAATTAAGTTTTACTTCTATTCCTCCAACCATATTAGCCTCATAAATCAAATTTAAAATAAGAGATAATTGAACCATTTTGAATATCATGTTTGCAGACCTTATATAAACAAAACATAATGTTTCTAAAAATCTGAATCTCTGGTCTGCAAGAATCAAATATATATTATTTAGCTAACAAAGGTGGATTATTTAATGAACTGTTTAACCTATTATAAGCATTTGGTATTAACATTTGATTAACCTGAGGAGAAAAAAAGTTTCAGTTATAATTTACTAAAATTCACTAATTAAGAACAATTATTAGTAGACCCTAAAATTAATCATTATTTCCTTTTAAGGGTATAAAACAAATAATCTGGAATCTTTACATGTATGTTAGCTTCATATTTGTCTTAATGTTCATACTTGGTGACAGTTATAAGCCTAGTTCTTAGGTATATTAAACATTCTTTTCAATTTTTAAACAATCGACTGATTTGGAAGTAGAGTGTTTCATAGATAATTGAGGGGGAAATTCAAATGATTTATCATTAATTTCAAAACCTTCTAATTGCTTTATTTAGTTGTATTTGATTTCATACCATATTTCTTAAACAAATGTGTGACCCAATTTTGCATAGATCTAAAATTTCTAAAGATAAACGAAAGGAAATGATGTAGCAACAAATAAAACCACACAAAAGTATTTTTAAAAAGATGTTTCAGTGAGCCTATGGGTCAGTCTGTGGATGGAATGGATGCTTACAAACCATTGGTTGTCATGATGAAAGATAAAAGGTGCTAATCAGCTTTTATAATTTCAGAATTCACCATTAAAATCTAGCCGTGCCCATATTTAGGCACTCACATTTTCCTAATTTTAAAAAATGCACCTGTAGCAGAATATTTTTCTCCAAAAAGACAGAGCCAGCTGGAGAGAGAGACAATTAAGGCTGATTGGATGACTCAGCAATAAAAATAGGAAGCTAGCTGGATGAGAAAGGATGTGCTACAAGGAAACAGACTGTCAGGGAGGTGGTCCTTGGAGAGAAAGAACAAGAAATGAAAAGCCCAACAACATGGACAAGTGGACTGAGGTTAAGCCTTGCAGCTAATGACAAATCCGTTGCTAAAATTAAATAGTACACAAAAGAAGGTTCAGTCGTAGTCAAACTGTGTGTGAATAAGTTTATACAGCTGTCAATGTTTATTACACTTTAATAAGTGCTAAATATGACAACAATGATGCCAAAGCAGGAATGTGCATTATGAGAAGACACCCAGGCCTCTCCTCCATCAGTGAGAGTGCCGTGCTCCTTCCTTGTCCTTCCCCCTACCTCTTGCTAACTCTTCTCATCACTCACACCTCCACTGGCTTCGTGATGACCCTTCAGATTGGGTCAGCTCCTGCCTCTTTTCAAATACTGCTTCCTCCTTCCAAGCACATAACCCAAGAATACACGTATTCAATGTTCATATTTTTAGCATTCATGTCCTATGCTAAACTGTAAGATCCATAAGAGGAGAACTGTGTCTGTCTCCTTGATGTTGAATAGGCACTCAGTAAATACTCATCGCAGAATGAATGAATCCCGGATAGAGAATAACAAGGCTGAGATGTAATTCTGACTGCCACTAATCAGTTTCATTTATTTTGAATGAGTTCACTTCGCATCTTCATGTCTTGCTTTACCCTCAGATAACTTCTAACTCCAAACATCTAAGCTTTACTAAATAGGTTTCCAGTACCCTTTTCTGAATTTCAGCATAAGATTCCCAAGTAACCTTAATTTCAAGGTCTATATTAATATTTTCCCAAATTCTTTTCCCATTCTCTATTATTTCTGCAACTCGGTAAAAGTCGTTCTTCTTTTCAGGTTGGGAACCACTTCCTGGTGATTGAAGTGAAGAATCCTTACTGTAATTCAAAAGAGTGATGAGATTATTTAACTGTTCATTCAACAAATAATAGACATAAATCTACTAAATCTTAGAAATTGTTTCAGGTGAAGAGGACAAAACAATAATGGAACAAAGTCTCAGCTCTCCTGAAGCATGTGTTTGGGGTGTAGGGGAGAAAGGCAAATTAATGCATCAGCTATGAAGTTGTGAGTAACTGCAATGCAGATAAAATAACACAGAGCAGGGGAGTGAAGACCTGATGGCTGGAGGATACTACTTTAGATAGGGCAGTCAAGGAAGTTCTCAAATGCAACATTTGAGTAGAGATGTGAAGGACGTGAAAGATGACAGAATGGCTGGTAAAAAGCATATTCAAGTTAGAGGGAGAGCATGCATGAAGCCATGAGCCAAAGAAACTCCTGGAAGGTTCCAGGACAGCAAGGAGACTGTTGCTAGAGGGAGTAAAGAAAGACTGTGTCACAGAAGGCGAGGCCTGAGAGGCAGTGGAGTCAGACAAAGTGGGATCTCAGGGGCCTCTTCCTAGGATTAAAGGCCATGGGGTGGTTTGAACCCATGAGCGACATGATTAGGCTTGCGTTCTCAAAGAAATATTCTGGTTGCTGTATGAAGTCTAAGCCCCAGGAGGGCAAAGGTAGAAGTAAAGAAACCAATTAAGAGCATTTCCAGTAACCTAAAGTAGGAGATTATTGTATTTTCACACAGAATGGCAAAAGTGGAGCTGCATAGAAGTAGTTAGACCCACATCTGCTTTGAAAATAGAGCTAAGGGCTTGGATATTGAACCTGGCGGGAAGGGCAATGGGACAGAGAGGGAATGGACTGAAGCCGACAGTGAGGATCAAGGAACGCACCCCTCTCACTCGCAGGCCCTGAGAACCAGCAAAAGGAAAGAGAAAAGGCATGTGGAAGAGATCCATGTCCTTAAGGGGCAGCTAGGTTTCAGTTTAGAAAAAAAAAAAAAATAGTGAAAGGAATATTTAGAGAAGAAATGGAGGACAAAAGGGTTTTGTTGATAAAGACATCAGGCTTCACAGAAACTAGTAGAAAGTATGAGAGACGGGTTTTAGAGAGGGGCATGAAATGGATTTGGGATGGTGCCATACAGAGCCATTCAGGATGAGAAACACGCGGCAGTCTGGGGCCGCCTGTGTTCACGAAGGCAGACAGGATGGAGGGCACCCTGGGAGAAGTCAGGATAGTGTCTCCGGCCGACTGCGGAATGATAAGCTTATGAGTGAACACTGGGGGAAGGAGCCTCTTCTTGCCAGGAACCTGTGGCTCCCGAGGTGATCAGATGCACATGCTTCCTCCTCTGTCCTTAGGTTCCTGGCCAAAATATTACCCTCGAATGCCCTCAAGAATTGCCTGACCTAATAATTGTAGGTATTCAAAGCAGTGGTTACATGTTAGTAGTAAATAAACACTTATTTGCATATACAATTAGTGAGGGTTTACCTTTTCCTACCATGTTTGGAAAGACAGGGGAGTAGAGCCCAGTCCCCGGCTTGCTTTATCGTCTGTATCTTTCTGACACTTCGTAGCACCACTGGCTGCAACTTAGAACCTACACATGTTGCAGGGTAGTGCATACTTAATTCATGATGCCATTGTTCTTAATTAGATAAGAAAGGGGTAAATCACTATGAACTCTAAATTTTAAACCACCACATCATACAATGCACAGCACTCTCAGAAAGAGGAAAAAAAGTTTTTTAAATGAAACAAAAACTAAAGTTTTGAGGAAGTCCAAAGGAACATGAAAAAATATATAAAATTATATATTAATAAAAATGTATCCACATAGTGAAAATAAAGTTGCAAAATTGCACTGAGCTATGCTTTGACTTCAGGATACTTTGTAAAACTTATTACAAACACCTAAATAAGATTAAAATATTTTAATGTATTATTAGGCCACTGTCAACCTCTACTATTCTCTCTCTGATATTTGCACAGAAGGCATACTTGCAACAACAAAACAATAATTTGGGATGACACTGGCAAAGGTTTGTGCTCACAATTTATAAAATTTCTTCTATGTTCCAACCACTGTGTTTGGACCCTGTCTTGGACTTTACGCAGAGAAACTAGATCATTCCCATGAGTTGTTTATGATTGCCCCTGCTATAGAGAGAGGGAAATAGACACTTAGCAAGGTTAGAGTTTGTAAGAAGCAGAAATAAAATTTCAACCCAATTGTGTGTATGTTGACCACACTACATCGCTTTCACTTATCAATTCTATGATAATTGTGAAAGATTGTTGAAGTCAACTGCAAATAAACATCTAATAATGCAGCTTTGTTGAAAATAATTATATGACTATAGAGACCACCAGTTCCGAATATTGATGGGGAAATCACTGAAATACCACAATCTGTAGTGTACTGCTCCCAGGAAACAGCCTTCAACAATCACTTCTGAGGGCTCCCTGTGTGGCAGCTACTATCTGGCCACTGAGGACTCAATAGTGAACAATTAAGAACCAGCTAAAAGCCAGTGGAGACAGAGAGCAGCAAAGCAGCAACACGTGGACAGAACCATTCAGAGTGCCAAGAAGCAAAGACTCGTGATGATGTGAATATGAACGCAGAGGAACAGCAACTTTAGCTAACGAGGTGTTCAGGAACTATTATCTGAAAGGGTAACCCTTTGAACCAAGACTGAGGAGGCAGAAAACAACAGAGGCATTTTAAGGAAAGGCCATGCTTCAAGAAACTGATGTAAGTATAATGAAGCTGGTGAACGGGCTACCAAAGAGGCGTATGGAGACAAGCTAAGTTTGGAGAAGTGAGCAGGGACCAGATCATTCAGGATATTTGTCACGTTAAGTTGTCTGGACTTTATTATACGCCATTGGAAGTTGTTAAATGATTCAGAGAGTTGTAAGACTCAATTTAAATATATAGATGCAAAATGAATTCACAGAGAATTCAGTGTTTATACACACACTCACACTCACACACACACATATACAGAGAGAGATGATCTGGATGTAAGTACAAGTCATCTGTATGCAGACATAGCATGTGTATATACATGTATGTTTGTATGTGTGTGTATGTATGTGTGTATTTACACAGGGTGTGTGTGTGTGTGTGTATACTTACAGATTTTGAACTGAGTCCATTCATTTGCCTGCACTTCCACTCCAAATATACTGCTCAAAATCAAACTCTTAGAAGCTGATGCTGAATAAGATGACTATGCCTTAAGGCAGGAAGAAATACAATTCTGTAATTCTGGTAATTCTGATTTCATCGTGTTCTTTCTGTCTAGATGACAGGTTTCTTTTTGGTAACTGACATTGAAATGCAGAACCTGCAAAATCAGCCATTTATCATTCCAAGTAACTAGAAGACTTTCTACCCGAATAGTAAGAATGTTGCCTCTTACTAAGTTGCACACGTCATTTTTGTTCTCCGGAATAATTTGGATATGATTGCATATGATCAGCATGCTTCATGTGAGAAAGAAGCAGAGCATTCTGTCTTCTCCTCTTGGAGAATTGCATTATACCAAGGAGCAGACACAGCCATGGTGATATTTTTCACTTGTCTAGAGATGTAAGAGAGGTTCTCCTTGATTTTTGATTACGGCCTCTTACATTTCTATTGTAATACAAAATTGTAATAGTAGTAGAGATTATTTTTAAGTTACTCATTGTCAAACTAAAGATAACTTGTCTATTTTGTGCCACACATGTTTTGAGACTAAAATAATGTTCTTGTTTATGAAATAAAAATGTAAGAACCCCAAATTTAAGGTATATGGTCAAGACAGATGGAGCCTATCTTAGGCATTTTTTATCTATGAATATAGTGTCTAAAAATAAACATAAAGGTAAATAAGCACAGATTTACTTGTTTAAGTAGCAGGGTATTATCTATGAGCTCATGTACAAGAAAAATGTCATAATCTTATCCCTTCTGTGGTATTTATTATAGAATAAGCATACCATAATTTCATAAGACATTCACAACAAAAATGTCAGTAATATGGCCAGTTTATTTGTGAAATTTTAGATACCTTTGCTTAATTATAACAAAATTTATTTATAAACTTTATAAAAGTATAAAAAAAAAGTTAATAATTGATTAATTGCCACACCAGAGTAGAAAACTGGCGAACTAGCAGCTTTTTGGACTCTTTTCTCTACAGAAAGCACTAAAACACTAAAAGCATTCATATGGAATAAAGTTCCAAGAAGTTAGCATTTTCACACATGGTTCTTTATTTCTCTTGGTGAAATAAAAGTTAGCCCTGTCAAGGAACAGAGTGGTTGGAGTTGAACTTAAAAAAAAAACTGAACAATGTAGTGCCTCTTTAATATCAGTGAGTATTTTACACGGTATACATGCTCCCATGCTTGTATCAAAAATCTAAACACAAACCTGGCCCAGAACACTAAGAATACTCATTGCCACTATTCTTTTATTACCTACATTGCCTTCTCATAAAGCTCTGAAGAAATCACCTGTTTTGAAACAAAAATCACAAAGGGAAAAATAAAGGTACAACAAAACCTACAAAAAAGTGGAAAAAGCTTTTCTGAATCTCTGCAGACACTTTAATGAATAGAAGCATATTATCAAGCACGTGATTTTGGATAATAAGCATTTTAGAAAATAAAATATTAAAGGTAAATGGTTTGAGTATTCCAATTAAAAGGCAGAGACTGTCATATTTGATGAATAAATAAAAGCAGACTCAACTGCATGCCGTCTACAGGAAATTCACTTTAGACAAACTAAAAATAAAATATGAAAAATGATATACCATACAATTATTAATAAAGTGTGGAATAAAGATAGAATGGCTACATTAATATCTAGTTAAGCAGACATTAGAGAAAAAGAGGTCACTTATGGTGATAAATAAAGCAATTTATCAAGAGGATATAACAATCCAATATGTAAAACTAATAGCATAGCTTCAAAGTACATATAGTAAAAACTGATACAACTGAAAGAAGAAATGAAAAAATCCAAGATTATACTCAGCATTTTAATATCCTTTCCATAAGAATTGCCAGACCAACCAGTCACAACACAATCAGCAAGAATATAGAATATTTGAACAACACTGTTATTGATTTTGTTCTAATTAATTATAGAACATTACAATCAATAACAGAAGAAAACATTTTTTTTTGAGTGAATATAAAACATTCATTAAGATAGACCATATTCTGGTCAATAAAGTGAGTCTCCAAAAGTTGTCCTAAGGCTTAAAGGACAAAGATAGTTCTAAAATTGAATATTCAGTATTATACAGATAATAGTAACAGCATTTATTAATAGTCTAAGAACGCTAAGTAGTTTATTTTAAACACTTTTTAAGTATGAATTGTTTGAAAAATAAAATCCAAACAAAGTAATACCTTCTAAGAACAATAGATATATTGTGAGCCACACTTAAAATCTGGTATGTAAGGCTTCCATTTCATGTGTTCTCAAGATTTCATTTACAATAAGTTTTCCTTGTAAAAGAAATTATTCTGATTATATCATATATTCAGAGCACTTGTGCTCTATTTGAACAGAGATCTGAAACTCAAGAACTGTAATTCTTTTTAGTGTGAAAGTTAGAAAATTGAATTATGCAAATATTCATCCACAATTAATAAATTGTTCAACTCATATTAAATCTAATGTTTGGAAGCCTGGAAATTGGTACTTCCATTAATGGAGTGATTTAAATTCCTATTAAGGTTGAATTCACTTACAAAAGCTAAGGAAAATAAAGATTACTTTATAATTGATATGCCCATGAGGCAGCTCTGATTGAGGAAGTCACCCAGGGTAACAGTGCATTCACCACTTTTGTGAGGCTAGGAAGATCACCCACCCTCCATGGTAGCACCACCCACCACTGACACCCTAACACCTCCTGTCTTGTCCAAATTACAGAACATGCCCCTAAAGGGGGTCCCTCCCTCAAAACTTACTGGCCTTTTTTCCAAAGTCTGTGTATGCTTTTTTCAGTCTGCTTTAAGCAGAGAGGGAAGAAAAAGACCTGTTTGTTAAGATTCAGGTCATGTAGCATTAATTTAAATCCTGGCACTGTTATTTGCTAGCTCTGCAATTTTGGTGAATTGTTAATCTCTCTGTGCCTGAATGCTTCCTCTTTTATAGTGATAATGATACTACCTTCCTCATAAATTCATATGGGATTAATTAATATTTTTATTAATTTTTAAATGCTTAGAAGACCACGTGGCTCCACAGTAAATGCTACATGATTGTTAAATACATCATGGTGTTGCCTAAAACCTTTATAAGGTTTTTTAATTGTCCTCAAGACAAAGTCTATACTCTACAATGGGACTTTCAAAATGCCAACCTCTTTCCAACCTTACCTCTGAATACCTAAGCTATATGGACCTGAGGTTTTTTGTTTCTTTGTTTGTTTTGTTTTGTTTTTTTGAGACAGTTTTACTATGTTGCCCTCAGTAGAGTGCCATGGTGTCACAGCTCACAGCAGCCTCAAACCCTTGGGCTCAAGGGATTCTCTTGTCTCAGCCTCCCAAGTAGCTGGGACTACAGGCACCTACTACAGTGCCTGGCCATTTTTGTAGTTGAAGTTATCATTGTTGTTTAGCTGGCCTGAGCTGGGTTTGAACCCACCACTCTCAGTGTCTGTGGCTAGTGCCATAACCACTGTGCTATGGGTGCCGAGCCTGGACTTAAGTTTTTTGAAAACATTCTTATTTGTCTTTTTACTTAAAAACATTTCCTTGGCTACTATGTCTTTCTTTTGCTTTTCCAATAAGTCCTACTCATTTTATATAAGTCTCATTTCAGAAATCACTTTCTGGCAGAGCTTTCCTAGCCTCCAAAACCAACTCATATTACTAAACCGTAGACCATGTAAGAACAGAAGCTATTTTTCTTTTTTCTTTTTTTTTTTTTTAGTGACAGTGAATGCTCACAGTTTTTATTTGTGAAGGTTCATATCTCTCCTTCATTTCTGAAAAATTAGTTTGCTGGATAGTTTGGTGGACAGTTCACTTCTCCCAGAAGCTATTTTTTGTGTACTGTGATCATCCATAGGTATATCCCAGAGTATGAATACTGTACATATTTATTCACTATGAACAAGAAAGGATTAGTTAATGGATAAGTGAATAGCACTGTGACAGTATCGTGGTAAAGCAGAGCACGTTTCCTCCATTATGACCTTATTATCTAGCTGGGTTCTCTGGGACCTTCCATGAGAGGAAAACAAAGAGATCAAGCTAGTCTGTGAGTTTATTTTGTAGAGATACAAGTTTAATAAAAGTCAGCACAAGGTCACCTTAGTCATGTATTTGGACACACCCTGTGTCCATCTCTCAGTTAACACAACCACCAAAGTCATGCTGTTAAGCAAATAGCTTCAGTTCTCTGTCTCCCAGTTATCTGGGCTACCTGGTAGGTTTGTTCCTGACTTTCTCATGGTGGGGTGAGGCTATGTGATATTTTGGCCGAAATGTTCTAAGAAGCTACATGTATCACTTCTGAGTCAGATCACTGAATTGGCCATCAAAACCCTACGGACATAATCTCCCCATCAAAATAACTAGCAATTGTCCTGATGGTAGCAGATTAGTCAATCTGTATCCAGGTAAGAGGTGACAAGAAGCAGGGCCCCTGGCCCATAACTTTTTATTATATAATTAATGAAAAGATAAAATTAATAGTTCTTCAACCAAGGGGTGAATCACACTAGTTGTTCATCCTCAATACTCCATCCTTCAGCTCATGGAACAATGGGAATTCCACAATGTTCATGTATTCATCTACCTTTGCTAGGAGAAGCTACTAAGATATTTTAACCTGTATCATAGCACTTCCAACACTGAAAAAGAAAATTTATCTCCAGGAAATAATTAATAGCTTACAGACCACACCTAGGGGATTGCGGATCAAGCTTTCTAAAAATTCTTAGAGCAAGGGAAAAACACTCCAGGGAAACCTTCCCTCAAATTCTATAACATCTTGATTTTATTTGGCAGCGTGAAGTTGGTAAAAATAACATGCTCTGCATAACTAAGCTGTGATAAAACTATATAGATTGTTTATTTGGAAAATCAGAACTTTTTTTTTTTCCTTTAGGAAAATTTTAATAGCATAATATGGGAGAAAATGTTTCTGAAACTATTGTAAAACTGTAAAATGTTATAGTTGAATTTTTTAACCTGAAGCATTTACTTACTTTGTCAAAGAAAAGAAAAACTAAACAAAATAAATAATCATCCAGAGATTTTACTGGGAACAAAAGAAAATAATTAATCTGATGTGTCTGGTCTCTCAAGTTGAGTAAGATATTTTGCCAATTTGGAAGTGTTCTATCTTGGATTTAATCATCTCCTTAATTGCTTTTTTTATACAAATGTTACGGGTTTTATTTTTTCTGTGTTGGAAGGCAAAAATGAAATAATATATTAATTAATGAAAAGATAAAATTGATAATTCTCCAACCAAGGGGTGAGTCACACTAGTTGTTCATCCTCAATACTCCATCCTTCAGGTCATGGAACGATGGTAATATATATTATTAGTAACTTAGGCCCCTAAAATACAACTTCCTTGACCCTAAGTGTGCATCTGTGTGCGTGTGTCCTGGTGAGGGGATTCAAAAAGTCTCCACACATAGGGAAAAAATGCGTGACAACAGATATGCTGGCACGTGCGTGGCAGAGAAAACTTTATGTGTATGTAGAAAGTGACAGCCAACATGGAAAGAATATTTTGTAAATATTTTATAAAATTTTGTAAGAAACATTTTGCAAGAAAGGTACATTTAGCTGCATTTCCCATTTTCCCTGTGTATGATGACCCTTGGTATACTCTGTATTTGTTTCCTCACCATTATAAAAAAATGACTAAGAGATATTATGCTGACACTCTTCTTAGCAATCTTCTAATGGGAAATGTGACAGAGGAGAAGATCTGGGAAATTCCACTTCCAGGAAGGTAAAAGTGACAAAAGGAACTCATCACGTTGGCAAAAACTTGCTTTCTCAAGACACAGGGAACATAACTGATTTCTAAAGGGTGATAATGAGAGCTGGGCTGTGCTGACCTCTCACTTCTTGGAAAACAGGTACTGTTATTTAACCTGAGATTCCGGACAATTTCACCACCTGCTGCTTCTCCTAACAACAACACTGGCAACAGCTACAATAAAAACAACAAAACTAAACAGCTCTACTATTGAAGAGACATTTTACAACAGAGTTGGAGGAAAAAATGCGTTGATTCTGCAGGTGGAATCCATCAGCATGTGGATTCTCTGGGCATAGCTTCAGCAGTAGCCGCAGCAGCCACAGCTGTTAGGTTGTCAGAAGTGACTCCATGAGAGAATAGAAGCTGGGCAGCAAAAGGAAAATGAATAATAATATACTCATGTGGAAAATGTGGAGACAAATGGAATATCTTGGATGGGATGGTGTTTCATAACTACTCAGTAACTGATTTGCTGTTTCTTGACA
Organism: Nycticebus coucang; assembly: GCF_027406575.1. Classification (NCBI taxonomy): domain Eukaryota; kingdom Metazoa; phylum Chordata; class Mammalia; order Primates; family Lorisidae; genus Nycticebus; species Nycticebus coucang. The sequence continues at coordinate 157,857,262 of NC_069780.1, read as the reverse complement.
TCTATGACATATTCCTGATTGTTCATTTAGTAAATGTGACACTGCATTTTCTAGTTAGGCGTCTCCTGCAAGAGGATCCATCCATACGAAAGAGAGAGAAAGAGAGAAATTAGCTTCATTTTTTGCTGAATTATTGAACTAAACTCAGAATTCATAAGACTGCCTAGAAAATTAAAACATATCATTCCTTTCTCCTAAAAAAAATTTTAATTTTTATGGATCGTTCATAAAATTTTATGATTTAAATCAAATGAATGTATCATATCCTAGGGTGAGGAAATCATTTTGCAATCTCAAAACAATATTAATATTATTTTTAGGCGGGGTGCAGGGGCTCATGCCTATAATTCCAGCATTTGGGAGGCCAAGGCAGGTGGATTGCCTGAGCTCAGAGGTCAGAGACCAGCCTGAGCCGGAGCGGGACCTTGTCACTAAAAATAGCCAGGTGTTGTGGCGGGTGCCTGTAGTCCCAGCTACTCCGGAGACTGAGGCAAGAGAATCGCTTGAGCCCAGGAGTTTGAGGTTGCTGTAAGCTATCACGTCACAGCACTTTACTAAGGGGCAACAAAGTAAGAGTCTGTCTCAAAATTAAATAAATAAGTATTCTTTTAAATAATATTTTTTCTGATTATAGTGTTCACTAAACCTGACATTTTGTTTAAGGATGGTATACCATAATCCTGACTAATCAAAGGGTGGTAATCATATGGCCCAAACTCCACTCCTCCCACTCCCACTCTCTGAGCAGCCTTTATGAAGAATTGTGGAGGTCTGCCAACTGAGCCGAGATGTAGGTTGAGAATCATTCTCGAAATCTTCCTTTCAACAATTCATAATAGATAGAAAGTCAATGTATCTGTTAAATTATTGGTTTCCTTTTCTAGCTCCTCCACTAACACATAAAATTCCTTTTAGCAGTGGGTTTTTATTGTTCACTTTTGTATTTGGATAGTGTATTTAATAATAATATTTGAAACATATGGAGTCAAAGGGCATTTGACTATGCTGTCTCTTATTTTTATTTTATATAACTGGTATATATTAATCATTACATACACGATGTTTAGCTGGTCGCGTAAAGGCATACATTTAAGAAATGTGGTACTAAACAGAATTCTTTAAAATAGTAGCATTTAGCTGCAGCGTGCACTCACTGAAATAATTTTTTTTCATCTGAAGCCATAGACTCATCTTCTGATTTCAAGCTATTGGAAATTTTTGAAACATCTGAAACAGTGATTCACATAAATGAGAAGAAGGATGGAGAATTTAGTTGGTAAAATTCCCAGTAACACTTAGCAACAGTGAAACTTTCCTCTTTGACATTAGGCAAATACTAGCAATGTGGCAGCAGTAAAGATTTCGGCAAAACTGTGAAATAAAAAGGTTTTCTTGCTTGCTGGTGCCCTTCTATCTTTTTTGACAGTCAGTCTAAACTTCCCACGTCCCAGGAGAAACTCCTTTTCATAAAAATGCACATTCTCTCACTTGCTCAGTTGTGACACTCATATTCACATACTTATCCCTTCTTTCTTTCTTTTTTTTTTTGAGAGATAAATTTTATTTTACTGACTCTAAGTGAAGTCACAAAAATGAAATGAAATTTTGTTTTCTGAATAATATCCAGCATGCTTATATTGGACTCTGGATATTATTTTTCACATTTATTAGAATTGCTACAGCATTTATTTATCTTTTAATTTCAAAATATTAAAGGGCGACAAACGTTTTTGTTGCACGGATTGTACCGATACCTTTTACAATGCTTACATCTGGGTTTTTAACATGCCCAATGCTACTTATCCTCTTGTATAAAGAATTAGTCTTAGCTACTGGTTAACCAATAGCCTGCTAATATATTATCTAGTAATAGCTTAAAGTATATTGGAAGTTTTGTAGGATACTCTTAAAGATGAGAAAGCCTTGAAACATAAAAAAAAATATTTCTCAATGGTGACATTTCACTCATTAATGTTATAATGCTCAAGAAATGTCTGAGAGCAGAAAACTAGTCATTTACTCACACAGAAGTTTAAGAATCCATGCATGTCCTAATAGTCTTCTAAAGTCAGTAACTTATGTAAGCCTAAAATTTGACAAATCAACTGGGCGCAGTGGCTCACGCCTGTAATCGTAGCACTCTGCAAGGCAGAGGTGAGTGGATCGCTTGAGCTTAGGAGCTGGAGATCAGCCTGAGCAAGAGTGAGACCCTAACCCTGTCTCTACTAAAAATAGAAAAACTAGACAGGCATTGTGGCAGGCGCCTGTACTCCCAGGTACTTGGGAGGCTGAGATGCTTATGAGTTTGAGGTTGCTGTGAGCTATGATGCCACAGCACTCTACGCAGGGCTACAGAGGAAGACTCTGTCACAAAAATACATACATACATAAAATATTACAAATCTAGAAGTTCTTCGATAACTCTTTCCCAACACATTTTGTTATTATTCCTTGGTACTTATTGTTATTACAAAGTTGTTTCACTTGCATAACAAATGCATTCCATGAAAATAAAGAGAAGTAATTGTCTGATAAATTAAGGATTATCTAATCAAGCAGCAGATTATATTTCTCTGAATTTCAGATTATGTAAAAATGGAAAACATTTTAAATAGTTAAGTATTACTAAAACTTATTAACTTAAATGCTTACAATTTATTGTCAGTCTATTGCAAAAAGTTGTTCTGAACATTTATTCTTCTCCTTAGTATCATGGAGATGAAAATATTCACAAAATGGAAAATTGCTTCCTACACTAAGAAAATGTCACATCCACAAATTTAAGTGCTCCCCTAAGCATTACTGTTACGTACCCTAGGTAGTTTTACCTTCTGGATTGTAAGTTTCAAAGCACACACTATCATAATTCAAAGTCTACATTTTATTCTCTTGGATGATACAGTATTTTAAAGAAGGAGGAAATTTCATTCTTTCATAGATTCTTTGAAAGAATCAATGAATTAACTTGACAGCTTAATTATACCTTATATTACAAACTTCACAAGACACCTCTGTATGAATTTTCACTTCGAGTATTAAAACAACCAAATCAACCAAGTAGAAGCCATCATTCATATTTTTAAAATGATGGGAAAGCATCTAGAAATAGAAAGGACTTGTATGACATCCTCCTGACACTTGCCTCAGAGTTCTGAATTCCCTTTGTTTTCTATGTTCACCCATCTCATAGCTCCACAACAGAAGCAGCAAATTGAAATAATAAACACGTTATCATAAATATTCTCCCCATGACCACTCTCCGTGGGAAACCCTTTCTGATTCTACCACTCCTGACTCAGACAGGGTTATCTCAAAATAGCTATCATTCCCTTACTTCACAACTGCTTTAAATTATCCAGAGCCCTGAGACTAATCATCAGAATCCTTATTCAATGTCTACTTTCACTTTAAGATGTAATAAGAAAAAGAATTTGTCTGCCTTTAAAAAAATGGCCTAAATGGCAGAGTAACTCAAAATAGCCACTGGAATTATGTAACTAACCAAATGTATTTCCTTTTCACACTAAGACACGACTGTTCTAATACAAAATCTAAAGTGCACACATCAGCAAGACAGAAAGAGAAGTTGGTCTTTCTCAGCCATTACTCAGTGTAATTGAAAGTTTCTAATTTTATTTATTCTTGAGCTTTTATAACATACTTGCAATGCCCCATAAAATTGACTTTATGTGACAATTGCTGGTATATTTCAATTATTATGCTTTGCTTAATTAAATTTGAATCAACTATGCTGAAATGACAAGCATAATCTTGTTTTCTAAAGTTTTTTGAATTAATAAAAAAGGTGTTAACATATCAAATTAAAAGTGAAAGATCGATTTGTTAGAAACTGACAGACAAAAAGATAAGTTTTCCCTTTGCTATTAGATAAATATATATATATATATATATATATATATATATATACCCTTGGGAGCCTCTGTACCATTTTCCAATGTACATCATGTCTCATCACACCCTTCTTGTTTCTAGACAGGTGCATGGGGTATAAGACCAAAGGGACCTATTCAATTGAGGTAATTACTGGGATAATAAAGTAACACACTTTTATTATTAAATACTCCAGCAATTGAAGCAAACTTCAACTTTAAACCGGAAGTACATGACAAATTGTATCTGCAATATTCATGAACTAATAGCATTATCAACTTTCACTCTAGTATACATAGTGAGTCCAACATAGCTGTAGACATAATATGTATTGTATCTGCACACAATGAAAGGGAAAAACTAAGACATCTATTCAGAAACTTTGGATAAATATAAGATTAAACATATTTTGTACTAAATTAGCCTGATTCATTTGCTGCTTCAATTTTCCACTTGGTATATTTGGGGCAAAATAAATGCATAATAGCATTTATAATGCTTCCAATATTTGAAAGGGCAGTAAGCAAAGGCACAATAAAGAATCAACAATTGAGCTCTCTTTTGAGATTTCCACATTTTAAATTATTAAAAACATGTGTAATACTTATAACTCACATTTCCATAACTTTTTTAGTTGCAAAGTATGTTCAACAGTCATATCTCATTTTAGCTGCACATTCTATAGGGGTAGGGCAGAAAATTATCATTATCATCAGAGAAAAACAAATCAAAACTACACTGAGGTATCACCTAACCCCAGAGAGAATAGCCCACATCACAAAGTCTCAAAGCTGCAGATGCTGGTGTGGATGTGGAGAGAAAGGAACACTTTTACACTGCTCGTGGGACTGCAAACTAATACAATCTTTTTGGAAGGAAATATGGAGAATCCTCAAAGAACTCAAACTAGACCTCCCATTTGATCCTGCAATCCCATTACTGGGCATCTAACCAGAAGGAAAAAAAAAATCATTTTTTCATGAGGACATTTGCACTACACTGTTAATCGCATCTCAATTACAATCACCAAAATGTGGAAATAGTCTAAATGCCCACCAACCCAGGAATGAATTAACAAGCTGTTGTATATGTACACCATGGAATGCTACTCAGCCACTAAAAAGGATGGAGACTTTACATCTTTTGTATTAACCTGGATGGAGGTGGAACACATTCTTCTTAGTAAAGTATCACAAGAATGGAGAAGCAAGAATCCAATGTACTCAATACTAATATGAAGGCAATAGATGAGCTAATACCAGGGGGAATAAGGGAAATGAGCAAGAGGGGAGAGGGAAAGAGGGCTGGCGATGGAGGTTCACAATGTATGGAACATCTCTTGGGGGTGGGACACAATCATTAAGAGGGACTTTATCTAAAAAATACAATCAGTGTCACCTAATTCTTTGTACCCTCAATGAATCCCAAACAAACAAACAAAACGTTAAATGTGATGCATAAGTTGGGGTTGGTGAAAGGAACAGTTTTAAGAAAAAGGAACAACATACATAAAGGATTTAAAATGGTATATTTGACAAACTAAGAAGTTTCAGCATAAAGAATAATGAGCAAGAGTTCTAAAGCTAAAGTAAGACAATTTAGTCAGATTTCAAAAGGCTTTGAATACTGGATTTTATCCTAATGGTAATGAAAAGTTATAGAAATGTTTGCAGCAGGCAGCCAATATAATAATAGTTACTCTTCAAAAAATACCATTTTTGAATCCTTGGGAAGGTATACAAGGGTGAATTTTAAAATACAGTTATACATCTATTGTAAAAATCCAAACAGACAGTTGCAGTTGGCTTGTACTAGGATGGTGAGAAGAGGATTGAGTGAAGAAGCAATTGAATTCAAACTACACTAAATAAGTAGAATCGACAGAATTTAGTTATTGCTAGCTGTGGAGACTGAAGGAGAAGGAGAAGCCAAGAATACCTTTTAGATCACTCAGTCTTTTGGACATTGAGGCAATGGGGCACAATACAAAGCTATGGAATTATAGAAAAGCCTGCAAAATAACATAGACTGGGCCAAAAACAGAGCATCAAGAAAGCTAAATATTTTAATCTTAAAATAAGAGGCCTAAAGGCGACGCCTGTGGCTCAAAGGAGGAGGGCACCGGCTCCATATACTGGAAGTGGCCAAGTTTGAACCCGGCCAAAAAGTGAAAAAAAAAAAGAAGAGGCCTGAGCATTTAAAACTGATTCTTATATTGTGACATTATGCTACATTTTCATGTCAAAAGCATTGGAATTATATTGATGTATTGCAGAACAATGACCAAAGAACAGTAATAAAATGTCCACATACAGTATGTACTCCCACACACACCTCATTAATCTCTTCTTAATTGTTTTTGACTTAATTTCATAACCAAATAGGTTTCATCATGTTGCACGTTAAGACTTCCGAGTATCTTTTAAAACATCACATTCAAACTGACAAAGTAAAATACCGTAAAGGATTCAGAGTACTAAAAATTCTTCAGAGAAGGAACTTAAAACGCTTGGTTTAATCAGAGACGTGTAGATAGCTTTTACACGCAGTGTTTATGAATATCCATAGTCATCTATTTTTTTCAAGAAATAGATTAGCCAAGTAATTAGGTGGTTCTAAGAGAGTGTAAATGAATAATTTCAAAGAAACCAGTTTGGTATTTTAGGACACAAAACACTGATGTAATTTATTCCATAGAGGACACCTAGTGGTCTTTAGCAGAATCAATATTTGCCTGCAGGAAACATCAGGCAACTCACACTTGTGTAACAATGCTGGTGTTAGCAGATGTGCTCATCTATAAAAAATGTCACCTGAACATAACACATATTTATAACTATTACAGGCATATCAATTTAAATATTACAAATAATTTCCATATACCTCATTTCATTTGAACTTGACAATTGTACAACTGTCTGTAGTTATAATAAATAAGCTACTTTATGTGTTTTTCCCTAGATTAAATAAAAAATTTAAAAACACTTGGAATAAATATCCATATATATTAAATCCTAGTTTTGATCCATTCCAGATCACAAGAAAAATCAAATCCTCCAATATAATTAATATTTAAATTGTAAAACATTACAAAATAGCTTGAGAAAAAAGCTTTGTCATATTTTATTAATTGATACAAACATTTTCAAACAAGGGTACTTGACAAAGACAAACGTCCTTTTAACTATCTTTAAAAAAAAAAAGTAAAATACTCTTTGACGCTAACTGTATACAAAAAGTGCAAGTGATAAACCTCTCTTAGCTGGTATCACTAGCTTGATCCACCATGGCCTCCACTGCCTTCAACTAACTTTAACCCTATTATTCTGAGACATAAACCTTTACCTAACATGCCTCAGCTGCAAGCTAGTGGATAAGCCCAGCATTAGCACAAATTTCAGTTGACATCTCCAAACTCTCCCTGGAGAAGCACAGCAACGGTGACAGACTACTTGTACTTCCTGTCTTACTGGAAGGCACTCCTCGACCTGGCCCATTTGTTCAGGTTTGTAATCCAGATTCCATTTTCACAATTCAGTTCAAGTATCTCTGAAGGCCTCTTCTCATACTAAAGCAACTGTGTTGTTCACGCCTTTCTTTCTGCCACTACTTATCATACCATCTGTGATTACTTGCTCACATGTCTGCTTTTCCTACAAAACTGGCATCTGCCTTGTATTCTTATTTGCAGCATCTGCAGATAGAGACTACTAAGTAAATGCTAGGACGTGAAGAATGAATACTCCCTTACAATTATTTAATGGATTGAGAAGATGGAAGATTGTCATGCGTTTAGTGGGTAGCCATGCTCTATTGTGTTTACCAGTATCCAAGAAGATTCAAGGGTAAAAGTTGACGCTGACTCTTACCTATGTATGTCTACATCCAGCAGAAGGAAAGGAAAATACTTTAAATTAAGTATTAGTAACCATGAACAAATGGATACCATCATAAACAAATGTAGGCAGGGCCAGCAGAATTTTTCAGTGTAAAGGTATTGACTATTACAGTAGCGTACATCAGCATAAAATGCTTTCCAGAGATGAGTTTGAGTATGATTTTTAAAGGAAGGATAAAAAAAAGAAAGACTTTCTAAATCTGAGGTATGGCACAAGCAAAATTATACAAGGAGAAAGAATTATTCTCCCCAAGAAGCATTATAAAACAAACAAACGAAAAGGCCAGAAAAGACTTGTAGACTTGTTGAGTGCAAATACAAAGTGACAAGGGTGAGACGGGAGGGAGAGGGGGGACAGTGTGCTAGAGAGCCTTGAAGGCACAGCAAAGAAACACAGATTTGATGTGATAGGCAATAGGGAGCCTCTGTAAGTTCTAGTTCAGGGCAGGTTTAGGAAAACACTGCTGTTTGCTTATGGCAAGTCTTGAAATTCTGTGTGTATTTTTTTAAATGAAAGTAGTTAGAATATGTATTTTATAATTATAGATAGAGAATTTATAGCAAAGTTACTTTCTACTCTAAACCAATTTGAATGCTAAAATTAACCAGAGACAGAAACTGTGGTCTGCATTAGCTCCCTACGGAATAAACTTCCTTATTAATGCTCTGCCGTTAAACACAACTTACATATAAGACTATCTCTAGGTCAATATAAAAATCTAATATTTGTTTCTACATGTATATTCCAATGTTCAAGACATACATGTATTATGCACTTTTAACTGCTACAGACATATAAAGAGATCAAAATCACAAGCCCTCTTTCCTATGGAAATGTGTCTAATGAATTGGGATATGTCCAAAATCTACTCAAGGGAGGTGAGGGAGATATAACTTGAGGACTAAAAAAATAGAATACTATGGTTATATATCCCAAAGCCATAGTTATTACAAAGTTATGTATTTCCTACATTATTTTGCATTGGCCATGAAGAATTTACGTATTATCTATCCTACAAATAGATAATCATTACAGAGTATTATTTGTTTTCAATTAATATTTCCTAAATGTCTAAAAATTTCAAAGGTCATCTCCCTTTGATAAAACGTCTGAGATAAGCAGCTGTAAAGGAACTCTTCACCTTTACACACTGAATAATCTCCTATTCACTGAGCTCTTAATCTACCCTTTATCTCTTCAGTGGCTTGTGATTGTCACATAGTCCATTTAATTTCCAGGGATTTCCTCGCCATATGTCTCTTTTAGGAGAATCAGACAGAATTGGTTCCCCTTGTGATAGGTTATGAAATAGCAAGCTGGCTGGGATCACTGTCTTTACTTGAAATACAATAATAACAACAATGCAGAAATAAAAGAATTTTAAGATGAATAAAGAATGGGAAAGATTCGCCACAGTTTTCTAGAGATTATAAGAAACTAAATTTTCTGGAATGATTTAACAAAATTGCCTCATATTGTTCACGTCACCTGACTATATATTAAAGTTTCAGTACAGTATCAGAGAGCTCTATTTTTGCATCTTAAAGTCATTGATCTTATAATGGCTGCCATGTGCTTCATAAACTACTTACCCAAATCAGCTGTTTCCTCATGTACTCACCACTAATTCAACTTCAGTAATGATAGTAACTTAGGTGCTAAACTTTAAAGCTTCTGTATCTCATTCATAATATTTCACTAATACATCTGTCTTTAGGGCTGCGTCTTGTTTTTCAGTTGAACTAATTCAGTGTGGAAAAAAAATGTATTGTTGAAGATGGAAGCAGTTTCCTATAGAAGGCAGCAGTTTTCCTCGGGAATGATTCATTTAGAACAGTGGCAGCTTCCAGACTTCACACATTACTTCCCCAAATTTTCTGAATTTAGCATTAACCAGCTTGGTACTAAAACACTCAGAACCAAAGACATGTGGGTGAGTGAATGCACATCTTCCTCTGCGTTCTTATTTCAAAAGCTCACAGAGCTGCTTCTAACTTATTTGTTGTATTTCCACTTGTAAACACATCCTGGTGGCATTTAGAAAAATCAGATAGAGATTTGCCAGTTTGGGAACCATTCAAGTTTCTTTGTGACCATAGTTAAAATCAGGTAGGTGATAGAGTGATGAATTTGTATTAAAATCTGGATTTTGTCTTCTTGTGTTTCTTCCCAACTTAAGAGTATTACTAACAGGCATTAAATTCCATGATACAGGATATAATATGGGTGTATCACATAATCAAGAAAACATTCTTCACCTAAATGAGCTTGTGGTTCATTTATTACCAAGGTCATTTATTTATAAGGAAGGTCTTGCCAACTCACAAGTCTGGCCTGAATGTGTTTGGTTACCACATGTCTGTGAGTGCCTATTAAATTGCCTTTCACAATGCTGATGGCAGCAAGCCAATGCTCCTGAATTATATCATGGCATCTTTAAAATGCCATCATGTTACACAGAGCCAGGTGCCTGCAACTACTGCCAGGAGCCAGAGGACATCGGTGATAAGGAGTGTCCTCTCCTATAACCACATGGCCTGCCATTTTATCTGATCAGATGCCATCTGTTCATCCTGCTGCCATTCTCTAGAGTAACTGGGTTAAAACTACATAACATCAAAAATAGTCACATTGCCTACCGTATTTTTAATTGACTGGATATTTATATCAGTGATTTTTCCCTCATAGGCTATTTATTTAAAATAGTTTTTGTGGCCTTGTTTTAAGAGGTAATTATCTAATTCTGTCATGCTGCATGATCACACTTTACTTAAGGAAAGTCCTGTATGGTTTCTTAAATGATCTATAAAAGAGTGGAATAATGAGATATTTATAATTAAAAGCACATGTTATAGCAAGAACCATATAGTCATGCAGTGAAGAGCACCAATTACAAGTCAGACCGCCAAGGTTAGGATACCAGCTCCACCTCTTACTGGTTCTGCACTTCTAGGCCAATTACCTTACCTTACTCTTCATCCGTACAATGAGGATAATAATTGTGTCTACATCCTGGGGTTGTTGGGAAGATCAGTGAGCTAATCCATGTAAAAAATCAAGTAAATTACTTGACACACAATAAGCCCTCAAAAAATATTAGCAATTACTATCAAGAATCATCATGGTTGGGCATTAATCTCAAATTACTATAAAACTTTGAGAACTGAACAATTTATTCCATTTTAGATGGAATGTATTACATAGAGAACGATTACAAGATAAATCCAATTTCTCAAATGTGCTTCATTTGATTTTAAGTATATTCCATACCCATATTTTAAGAATGATCTGTTTTTATTCCATCAGTATATTATGCAGTGTTTTATTATTGCATGTCATTTCCTGAAATCCTGTGAACCAGAATGTCATTGACAAACACATACAAAAACATTGCTACGGCCTCACAGAAAGCAAACACAACTCATGTTTTAGGACTTCTTTAAAAGCATAATTTATCTTAAAAATGCTAAAAAGCATTTCTGTAGGGAGTAAAGAAATAAGCCAGTGTACTGCTGCTTTCTTCAGTGCTGGCGTAGGCACTCTAGAGGCCTTTGGACTCTCATTTTCATGCAGACAATAAAATTTGGGTTATAAGTAATACAAAAGGTAGACTTAGGAGAAAAGAAAGACAAAAAGGTTAACTAACATGCAGACTTTAGAATCAGGGACATAACCTCCTTTGCCTGATGATGGTACACTTAACTCGAATCTTTAGAAACTCAGTTGGCTGAGTCCTTTTAGGTCCTACCCTCTGCGTCAGAACAACAGATGCCTTATTCAGCAAAATATGGGTCTGACTGGCTAGATTCCCTCCATGTATTCATTGCACTATTTATGTTTTCTATGTACTAATTTCTCTCCTGGGTATGCTATGGGAAGAAACTATAATAAACAACTATAGGCAAAGCATAATAATGAGCAAAATTAATATGCTGAAATCAAAGTTTTTAGGTGTACAATTTGGAAATATAGAGACACTATTTTATCCAAACTTAAATGCACAAAATTTCAATGTTAGAGGAAACATACACCACACTATCTTAGAGAACAAATGTTATACTAGATTAGAAATCCAAGTCTTGTTAAAGATATGAGATGTATTCTTTTTCTTTTTTTGTGGTTTTGGCCAGGTTTTTGAACCTACCACCTCTGGTATATGGGGCCGGCACCCTACTCCTTGAGCCACAGGTGCCACCCAGATATGTGCTGTATTCACTTTACCTAAAAAGACCCCCAAGGCGAGGGAAAGTTCACATTGATTAGGATAAAAAATTACTGATTAAAGTGGATCTGTTAAAAAATTAGCATAAAATAATTATTTTATAATCACTAGTTTTTTTAGTTGATTCAAATACAATATTTGACCATATCTTTTAATGTTATAAATATAACATTCATCAAAAGAGAAGTTAAAGAAGTTATTTTACTTAAATTTAAAAAACTCATTACATATAGCACAGGTGTTCATTTTGAAACAATCATAATTAACAATCTCATCATACAGTGGCTTTAAAAAAGAAAAAGATAAGTCTTACCTCTTCCCACTGATGTATGTATCTAATCAACCTTGAAAGTCGTAATAATCGCAAGAGACTGAGAATTTTTGTAAACCTCACAATTCGAAGTGCCCTGGCTGTCTTGTAAACTTCTGAATCCATTCCTTTTTCTACAATAAGAAATATATAATCCACTGGGATGGATGAGATGAAGTCAACCACAAACCAGCTTTTTAAATAATTCATCTTGATCACTTTAGGGTCCAGGATAATTTCGGAACTATCTTCATTGACAGTCCCAGTCCTGAAATTCATGATCAGGTCCAACAGGAAAACTGTATCTGATGCCACATTGAAAACAATCCATGGTGTTGTTGTTTGCTCTGTAAAGAATGTGATTCCAACTGGTATGATGACCAGATTTCCAACCATCATTATAAGCATTATTAAATCCCAATAAAACCTATAACAAATAAAAAAATCATATTTTAAAATGTAGAAAATAGCCAGCCTATTCTCCCCCATAACAATTATTACTGATACATGGATAGATATATAAGCAAAAGAACAAAAAAAAAATGGTTTTATGAGAAATGTAATTTCTTCAATGCTTATAAATTGAAATCTAAAAATGAATGTATTCCTAAGCCAAGGCATTATGATTATTGAATTCTAAAATTATTTGCTATAAAGCATTATGCAAGGAAAATTCAAAAGTACCCTTGCCCCACTTAAATAGTAAAGAGGCAAAATAAACTACCTGTGTTATAGTCAAAATATAGAAAGAAACAAGGAAGTACAAGAATGGAAGTTCCACAAGACTGCCTTTGGGAAGACTATTTGGAGATGTTTTGAAATATTTTATATGTCCATTTATCAATCATAGATTTGAAGAAACAGTAATAAAAAGGGTACTCCAAATATATCGGTACTAGGAACACAGATCAGGTCAGCCATGAATCCTACGTGGCCTGCAGCTTTGCAGAACTCCAAATACTTATGCTTTATTCTTCTTTTGTTTGAATAAGAAAACTAAAACTAATTTTGGTCTGATGCTGAGAAGTATTTAACAGTCTCTACTTCAGATTTGAAACTAGAATTTACCCAAAATTGTGCTTTCATCACTACTTTTTGAACAGCTACTTTAAATATATTGCCATTACTTTTCAAAACAATTTGTTCTTTAAAACTTCAAAATCTAATTTTGAACATGCCTGTGATTACTAGCTGCCTTCAGAAATATTCTCAACTTACATTAAAATTGAAAGAAAACCAAGAACTTCATCCCAAATTGATGTACCTTAACTAAATTCATCAGAGATGACTATAATCTTATTTTTATGAGAGTTCTTTTGTCTGTAGACACTGCTGTTAACAAACTAAATACCCTGTTTCCCCGAAAATAAGACAGTGTCTTATTTTAAGGTGTGCTCCCAAAGATGCCCTAGGTCTTATTTTCAGGGGACGTCTTATCTTTCCTGTAAGTAGGTCTTATTTTCGGAGGATGTCTTATTTTCGGGGAAACGGGGTAATAGACTATATTTGCTACAATGTGTACTTATAAAAATGAAAAAGCAAATCAATTAACACAACTATATAATCATTAAGTAAACTCTGGAAACATGACTTACTTAAGAGGTATCTTTTCTGGTAGTTTTGTTATATAAATAATATAAACTTCCATAATAAAAATCTTTTAACCATGATATCTTCATTTTGCATTAATTCGCTTAAGACAATTTGAGCTACATTTAAACAAAGTACACATTTGCATAAACCTTTCAAAATTACTATCACTAACTATAAATGACTCTTAGAATAAGAGTAGTGGTATGAATATAACAAGCCCTTCCTCCCCTTGTTTTGAGCCCCTGAATGATGTAAATGAGAAATGTTTGTCATTTTGAAGATTTCATCAGTATTTCTATCAAAACTTACCTGTATTTTATAAACATGTATATAAATGTCTATGTCTGTCAGACAACATGCACTGGACATTTAAATAAACCCTTTTTTGTTTCTCTTTTAGTGGAAATGTAAAATGTGTCCTTTAACACATTAAGAACAAGGAAAGACGTGAAGGAGATAGAATATTGTAATAGCTCTTGCACAAAGAAATGACATCACTGAACTCTAAAATGAACTCGTGTGTACCCTGAGGACTTTTCGCTTCTGGACACTATTATCAAGTCTTTTCTGTGAACTTCTTTCTCTGCCCTCCTCTGGAAAGCTGCTCCCCCTGCATGTTATACACAGTCCTCTTATCTTCTATTCAACACATGCCCTGGGGGCAATATTAAATCCTCATCAATGTCTTTAATGATTGGTTTGTAACCAATGACTCCAAAGCTTTATCTCCAGTCCATTCCTGTCTTCCCAGCCTCTAGAGCTTCATAATCAGCAACCTGTTAAATCTCTCTCCTGGCACATCTCACAGTCATCTCAAACAGCATGCCTAAGCTCAAAGTCATCATCTCCCACATATATTCCTCACATGTTCTTTATCTCAGGGAATGAAACAACTCTGTGTGATTTGCAAGCCAGAAATCTTGGAGCCATTCTAGATAACTCCTGCCCCCAAATCTACCCAATCTCATGTCCCATAGATAACCAAGGCTGTTTAGTGCTAATGCCTAATGATCTCTTGTATTCATCCAGTCGCCTCTTACAATTCTCACTGCAGCTGTCATTCAGAAATTCCTACCAGCTGTTTAATTTGGAGACAAGTTATTTAAATTCTTTAATCCTAAATTTTCTTGTCCGTAAAATGAAGATTCTTATAGAACCAAATGTACAGGATTTTGTGAATTAAATGAAATGATATATGCAAATCACAAAGCCTGGTATATAATAAACTGTGGTACAACAATGCTGGCAGTCTAGTCAGTTTCCAATTACTTCCTTACTTACCAAAATAAATCCAATTTGTGGAAAGGACCCAGAAGCCCATTGAAAGGTACTCACTTCTATAGACATTCTTATATTTCTGTCATTAAGATAGAAGGGCTTATTGAAGGAAAACTAATACTTCTTCCCTCTAAATCAATAGAGATGAAAAACATGAAGTTCCTCCATCCATGCTTTATTATAATAATAATGTTCATCACCCCAGAGATTTTTATTATGAGTACTTACTAGGGTCTGAAGCTGTTTGATATCTCAGTATCAATATGAAGCTCCATTAACCCTACAATTTCCTTTTAAAGTATCATTGACTCTAATATTGTGATAGACTTGTATAATACTACGCTTTCTTTGAACAACATGGATTCCTTCCTTAGGTAACTAATTCATTCCTTAGATAACCAAATACAGTTTTCACTTATTGTGGAAGTATGATATAATTTTTGTTTTTTTAAACAGTAAATGTATTCCTGAAAACTGACCTCATGAGAATCTCTAGCTCAGCTGCCCATTAATTTTTTCTTTTGAACTCATTCTAAAGAGTTCTAAAGAGCGTATCCAGGCTCTTTCTTTATCTTAATTCTCAACTTCTATGTCATACACATTTACTACTACTTTGTCTTTCCTATTTATCCCCTTTCCTTTCCTGCTGCTCTCTGTTGTAAGACAGAGCTACCTTTCTTTAAAAAAAAATTCCTCTTGAGTCTCCTACCTTCTTTCTGCTCAATTCTACCCACTTGATCCAAAGCAATCAACCTACCACGTAAATTGCCCAGTCAAAAACCAGCAATGACTCTCTCAAGTAAAAAATAACTTTGTCTACTCATCAAGGCCACTCCATGCTCTGGTATCCTTGCCCCTTCCCAGCCTCTTCTTTTCACTATTTATGACCAGCATCCCATATTTCAGGCAAGAGGGCACTTGCTCTTGCTTTGCCATCACGCCTACCTACGTACAGGTACAGAACAGAGTGTTACTTATTTCTGACCTATCATTCTACCTATTAGTATTCTACTTGTCCTCCTAATCCCATTCTGGAAGGAGGTTATAGTAGTTTTGTTTTAATAGACTTTATTTTTTAGAAAAGTTTTAGGCTCACAGCAAAATTGAGCTGATAGTACAGACATTTCCCATACAGCCCTCTGCCCTCCATATGCAAAGTTTCACCATTATCAACATGACTTACCACGGAAGATTGTTTGTTTCAATTGACCAACATACACTGACACATCATTATCACCTAGAGTCCATAATTTACAGCAGGGCTTACTGTTGCTATCAACATTCTATGGGTTGAGCAAATTTATAGTGATGTGTACATAAAGTAGTTTCACTGCCCTAAAAATCCTTTGTATTTCTTCCCTTCATTTCTTATATATATATTTTTTTACAATTCCCACAGTAATATATAAGATCTGATAATTAAGTTTGTGAACTCATCCTGGAAAATTACCACATACCTCACTGCTGAATATCACTATGGTGACTTTGGACTAGTGAGAGAAATTTAAAGCCTAAGAAAGTATTAACATGTGTCCCAATCCAAGCAATCCAAGCAACAGCAGACATGTTTGTCTTCTCCCTGTTCCTGCAACTACATTTATACATCATGTATCAAACTTCTGTCGATGTTAGTGGCCTTATATTGCTTCCAATTCTCTTGTTTATGGTGTTTTACAACTTTACTCACCTCTCCTACTTGAAATGCTCTGAAATCTTTGGTTTCTATGAGTCCACATTATCATAGTCCCCACTCGTATTTCTGTACTAGCAGGAGCTTATTTTTCTTAATTCCTATCCAACAACTCTTCTGTCATTAATGTGGGCATTCTTCATGACTTGATCCTACCCAAATTTTCTTCCCTCTATTCACTCTCTCCTTAGACCTCTTTAATTCAGGTAGGTATGATGTTAACATAAATGGTTCTCAATGCTAGCACTGCCTTTAACTCCTCTAACTCTCAATGTTCCAATAGAACAGTCATCTCATCGGGTTTAAATCCAGACCAATTAATTTTATGATCTCATAATAATTAACCTAATATTTTATTTGTTTCTTATACCCTGCCTTTTTCCCCCTTTCATCCATCTACTAAACATAAAACTAAAATGATCTCTGGGTGGCACCTGTGGCTAAAAGAAGTAGGGCACCAGCCCCATATGCCAGAGGTGGCGGGTTCAAACCCAGCCCCGGCCAAAAACTGCAAAAAAAAAAAAAAAAACTGAAATGATCCCTGACTTCTCTCTCTGTCCAGCTCTGGCATTTCATTACTTGCCTGGCTCTATATTTTTTTTCTAATCCAATAGTGTTCATATTCCACCTTTTGTTTTGTTCCATCATTCTAGATGAAATTCTTATTATATAATTATTTTGCTTACTAATTTCCCTGCTTCTACCTGTGCCACAAAATTTCACCTTGGGTATATCCACCAGACTTTCCTATTGCTTACAAAATGAAATGCAACCATTCAAAACGTCTAGACGCTCCCCACATCCATGATCCCCAACTAAATTAAAAAAACAAAAAACAAAAAACTTTGATTATTGTCTTTGCCATTCCCCAACAACTGTCATCTGGAATTTCCTTCCCCAAAACCCAAACTCAGCCTCCACATTTACTGTTATCACTTCCACAGTCAGCAAAGTTCCAGTTCCATCAAAATATTGCCTTTCATCCCCTCACCAGCCTCACTGGGTTTGGCCTTCTCCCCTCCTCAAATGGCTCTTAATTTCTCTATGCGATTTCTAGTAGCTCAGTGCAACTGCTTGCGAAAAATGAATACCTTACCATAAAGCAATGACAATAACAAATTGAAGGCCAGTTAATATCAGTGCCCCAAAATACTGTTTAATTAAATGCCAATCTTCTGTACACTCTAAGTGCCTAGCAAATAGTACATGCATGTATGCATACTGCCAATTTTCCAATGATCAAATTCCAATGGAATCATGTCTGTGTTAATGAAGGCTTATTATATCATTATAAAATGTTACTTAACATATATGTGATCATTTGTTCCTTTGGATGGTTTTGAAATTAATTGGGCATAAGCCTTTGTTTATTTTTCCTTGAGTGGTAGATTCATGATGCATAATTTTAAGCCATCCTAATTTTCTTGCTTAGACTACACAATAAATACGTTATCACAAATATATTTATCACAATAAATATATGGCTATTCTCGTGATGGCCAAATGAAGGCCACAACTTTCATTCTGCTCAGTCCAAACATACATTCATCCCCTATTTGTTGCCCATGAATTATACCTCTGTGTAAGTCTACAAAAGGTACAGAACGAGTCAAACTTCCCTGTGCATTCAGGGCATCTAGGCTGCAGTATTCTATTGTTATAATGACATGCATAATTTACATTAAAAACTATCAATTTATAATATTTTAAAATAATGGATAAAATAGCTCCTGGAGTTTAAATTCAGAGATCTTCAGAAAGTCCAACTTAAAACTACTCTTTAGCTTTTTAATTTTCTTTTATTTTATTGATCAATTTTATTTTCTGCTTGTAACTCTCAGCATTTTACTCTTCTAAGGAAGCCAAAAAGCAATGCCAGTGGTCACGTGATCCTCATCAAAAATGTGTTCTAGTACCATTCATTCTAGTATAAAATTCAGTACATTGAGCTTCAATTTTTTAAGTTTTCTAAGGAAGGACTAATTATCTTAATGGTAAGATAGTACAATGACACAAATGTTGAAGAAGCCTCTATTTTGAAGCCCCATTGAATGACTACCAGTGTCAGGTGGCTTTATATCTACTGATAGATACATTGACACTGTGAAATTTTTAAAAGAAAGTAGGTAAATGAATTTTTTTCTGTCTAAAAACATGGGCATGTTAAGCAGCTTTAGGAGTTTTAATTTTAGATTGATTCATGCCTCATTGCTATCATAATTCTCCTACCACATTCCTTATTTTCAAATCATCCAGTTTATGTTTCTGGTTGCTAACAATAGAAGTAACTTCCCCTGTGTTTCTTATTACTCTGAAAATCTCAAAAAAACCTTTATCCTCTTTGTTCATTCTTAAACTGCCAATGCCATACAGATTTTTTGTATAACTATTCCAGTTTGTGGGTACATAATCAATATCCAAATATGCTAATATGTCCTTAAATCTATTTATGTTTTGTAGGAATTTTGGACTGTATTCATGATCCTGACTTCCAGATCATTTACGTCACTGAATATTAAGAAGTTAGCGCTAAGGCAAAAATATATAAGTACATTTTATTAGATAATACGTACTGCAGATACATGGACTCATTTGATAATCAAAACCACCAAAGAGGTAGGTAACATTCTCTAATGTAGACAAGAGGGAGACTGAAACTATCAGGTTAGTAACCTTACTCAAGTTCTTGTAGGGAGGAAATGGTGGAAATTGATTATAAATCCATGACCAACTTCTGTGTTTGTATTTCTTCCACAATATTCAATTTCTAGATAAATGATTCAAAGATTTAAGAGTAGTATAAAAAAATATTCCCTCACTTAATAGGAAAGCAATGGCCACACTTTCACCTGTCTTTATCGATCACTCATCTGAGGAAAGAGTTCACATAGTTGCTTTCCCAAGGGAAGTCCAAACTCAGGAAGGGAGGACAATGGTACTTCAGGTACAGTCAATGAATAGCCTTTGATCTTGGTACCTTTCAATATAAAAGCCACTGACAGTTTGCCTACATTCCCAGAGAAAGTGATATCTGTCCTTCCATACACAAGTTTCTAAATAACGGAGGTATGGGATCTGTCCTTCCATACACAAGTTTCTAAATAACGGAGGTATGGGATCTGTCCTTCCATACACAAGTTTCTAAATAACGGAGGTATGGGATCCTATTTCAAAAGGGATTTCTGAATTCTTTTTACCTATGTCTGCAAAAATACCTTACTAGTGTATTAACCAAAGTCAGTTCAGGTGCTCAAAAAGAAAACAGCTCTTGAGAAGCAAGAATCAAATGTAGTACCAAATACTCTCTACAAATGGTTGATTATAATAATTCCAACAAATGCATATTGGCTATCTTCTACATACCAGGTATAGCTTTAAGCATTTCAAGAAATGCATACATAAATTTATACAAATACTGCCCTCAAGGACCTCAAAAAATTAATATAAAATTAAGAATTATAGTTAAATAAGACTGAGAGAACTTAAGACAGATTTTTAAATAGTACACAACAGGTACTCAGAGTTTCCAAAACAGAAACAATTGTTCATCTGTCTAAGGTGAGTACTGTTATTAAAGCAATTCAAACAGCATTTGCTAAGAAATACCTAGAGTTTATTCATAGCACAAATATTAATTTGTCAACAAATATGTGCTGCTAGCTGGGTTCAGCAG
The DNA here is from genome assembly GCF_027406575.1 of Nycticebus coucang. Taxonomy (NCBI): domain Eukaryota; kingdom Metazoa; phylum Chordata; class Mammalia; order Primates; family Lorisidae; genus Nycticebus; species Nycticebus coucang. Next base: position 157,836,706 of record NC_069780.1, on the reverse strand, counting down.
TATCTTCATAAAGAAAATTAGAAATACTTTAGTACTCAAGAAGACACAAGCAAAAAAAGCTAAAGAAATTACTAGTGTATTATAAAATATTGTGATGGCCTTTAAAGGGCACTCTCAAGAAACACAAAAGAAGGTAGCCAAGTCTTCTACAGGAGAGTCGGACAGGATTTCATGGAGTTGGTGAATTGATAACTTACCTACAATGCTACAAAAACATTTTTGCTGTACACAACAACGCAATCAATCATTGATCACTAAACAGTTGCCACTAGGAATACCCAGAGAATTAGAGGCAATGTAGAGATAAAGAGATTAAATGTCAATAAATATTAAAAGGTCCAGTGGTATATTTATGTTTTCAGCTGATGTCTTAGCTGTTACAATATAAAATAAATCAAAGGCTATACTAAGCCTTTGCTCATCATATATTTTCAAGATCCTGTTTTCCTAATTAAAATGTAAGCTCATGATCAAGGACAGCCAAGAATCAAAGAAAATGAACAAATAAAGTCTCAAAAAAAGTGTTCAGTTCTACTTATAGTTATAAATTGTATAGTATTTTCATCTTCCTTCAAATGCTTTTCTAAGTAATCAATATCTACTTGTTTTTAACAGATTTTTGAAGTTAAAGATTATTCACTTTCACAGATATTGAGCCCTACATAGATAAATAAAAATGCCATTTCCATTTAGCTTGTTTTTTTCCCCTAAAACAGTAATGTTTAAAGATGTTACTTTATACTTAAAACTGCATTGATATTTTCACCCACTGGCAGCTGCATATTATCTGAGGAGCAGAACAGGCTCTGTGTCAGGAAGAAAATGATTCTATCAGGAGCATATGTTTCCAGGTCTGTAACAAATATCAAGGGTGTGTGGGCAGAGTAACATTCGCTATGAAACATTAAAAAATTAAAGACTGAGTTTCTTTCATTTTCTAGGCAATTCACACTAACACTAGGGCATATTTCAAGCAGAACTCCCAGTATACTGAGAAATTTTCAGTCACCTACAAATAAATCTAATGAATACCCACTCCAATTCACTTCAGTCCTCACAAAGAATCCATATATGGTGCTCGCTTCGGCAGCACATATACTAAAATTGGAACGATACAGAGAAGATTAGCATGGCCCCTGCGCAAGAATGACAGGCAAATTCGTGAAGTGTTCCATATTTAAAAAAAAAAAAGAATCCATATATGTTTCTAGATAAGTATATCAGAGCACATGTTTCTGTCCTCTCTTCTTTAATCCCTTCCTTAATCATTCAATGGTACTTATTAAATCTCTCTTTACTATAACAGAAAGAATACCACAATGATTTGTTACTGAACAGGCAACAGAACACCACTGGTATGTGGAACTTGCTCTTGATTTTTTTATATGGGCCAATAACATAGAGAAAGGGGCAGAGACAAGATGGCTAACTGAAGCCAGATTTCCACAGAGGCTCCTGTCCAGAAGGAGAGTTAAAGGACAGAAATTTAGTAAGTAACCTGGTAGATTAGAGCTGCACCAAGAGAGAAGGTTGAAGAATGCACATCAACCCTGCTGAGCCAAGCTGCGACCCCAAGGATACAAACAAAACGTACAAAATCCATCACCAAGCAGAAAGGCATCCCCTCCCCCAGGAGAAGAGTTCGGAGTACCCCATAAACAAAGGAACAGAGTTGAAAAGTCATCCCATTATATCCCACAGGCAAGATTCTCCAAAGTCTGGACCTACTTCCCCTACTAGGGTGCCATGGCCTCTCCTGCCAGGCATAAAACTGTATAAAACTGTATATATTCTCTACTTGCAATTATGAGCTCCCAGCACTCCCCTCCACTCTCACTCTGAGGTCTGGAAGCCTATCCCCCAGGAGTCCAGATTCTTGGTTATTATCTTGAGAGGTACAGATAGGGCATGGACTGCTGCTGGCCAGTACTGATTCTGCAGCATGGGGGTGAGGAGAGGACAGTCAGCTGAGAGGGAACCACACCAGAATGGCGGTACCCCGAAGCACAGAGCAGCAGCCATTTTTGGCAAAAATAGGGCTCACCTCTGGATATTCCAGAGTCACACCCGCTGTCTCTCTGGGGAACCACAGGAGGCCAGGCATCTTCCCCAGTGGAAGCCACTGGCAGAAAAGATCTGGGACAGAAACACAGGCCCCATGAGTAAAGGGTTTGCCTGAGGTGGTACCAGCCTCGATGGAGTACAGGGATGAGAAAATGCATGCACAGAGCTGGCAGATTCCCAGAGTGGAGCTGACCCAGAGGACTGCTTTACTGAGCCTAAGATGCACCCGACACTCAGGGGATCATCAGCCTAGACAAAGGAGGGAAGGAGGCTAGAACTGACAGCTAACCGTGCTGCAAATACAAACTACTGAACAGTAGCAAAGACAGGGCCTGAGGCGCAGGTTCTGTGAACTCAAAACACCTTCTCTTCTGCAGGGGAATTTAGCCAGGACAGAAACAAATTCTGCAAAGTTGTTCTGTTCTGTCAGTAACATCAATCAGGGACAGGGACGGAACTGAGTACAGCCCCAGCCTCCATCAAGTGCCCGAGATTGTCAGGCCTCACCTCCAACCTGCTGGATAGTGGCAGAGAGCAGCGGCCTGGCTGAGGAGACATAGATAGTGCAAACCCCTGGAGTATCTGCTTATTGGAGGCAACTGGGTCACAACCCTGCAGGGTTATCAGTGACTTTCTGTGACAGAGGTGCAAGGTGGGGAAGGAGACATCAAACTTCCCAGACTAATCTATTTGCTGGGTGGGTCCTCCTGACCTCACGGAGCACTGGAGCAAGTCATATGTGAGTTGAGTTGTCAGCAGGCCCCTGCGATCTAGTTGCCAGAGACCTTTTAAACTCTCCCACCTGAGACAGGTGCTAACTGAGACAATTGATTTTGACCTCTTGAACTGGGCCAATCGCCCGAGGACTATCCAAGTGGTACCCTCGGTGTGTGGTTGTAGGAAGGTTTGATTTTCCTTTTCCAATTGTTGCCTGTGGGGGTGAGGTGACTTAATTGCTAGTATTTCTCCATAGCTGAGACTTTAACCCCTAGTAACTGATTCACTAGGGTCGGACAGAGAACATCTGAAAACAAGATAGAGCCACTTATCCCCACCACACCAAGCAGCTCCCCAGTTTCTCAGACCATAGCACTGTACAGATCCTTGGCAAAACTCCAGGGGAAAAGATACAGACACCAGTCCCAGCTTTTGGGCAAAGGGCTGGTTAATCACTACACCTGGAGCTGGAGCCTCAAACCCAACTTTTCTTTATCCACTCATTTAGTCAAACGGTGTAAAATAATCATGGGGTGAAATCAGCAGAAAAACTCTAGTAACATGAATAACCAGAGTAAATCAAACCCTCCAAGGAAAGATATGGCAGATGAAAGTGAAAGTCCCATTCATAAACAGATGGCCGAGATGTCAGAAATTGAGTTCAGGGTTTGGATTGCAAACAAGATTAATAGAATAAAGTAAAAATGGGAATTGGAAATTCGAGGAGAAATTAAAAAGCTGGCTCAAGAATTCAATGAATTTAAGGACAAGATCACCAAAGATTTTGACACATTAAAGCAAGAATTTGCAGCCATCAAAGATCTGAAAAATACAGTAGAATCCTTCAGTAACAGAATGGAGCAAGCAGAAGAAAGGATTTCTGACATGAAGAAAAAGCTTTTGAATGCTCCCAAACTCGCAAAGATGAAGAGAAGGAGAGCAAAAAATGATCATTCTCTCAGCGAGCTCTGGGATAATTCAAAAAAGGCTAATATCTGCCTTATTGGAATCCCTGAAAGCCTGTAGTGGCTTCACAAGGCACAGAGGCTCTTCTCCATGAAATTATGAAAGAGAACTTTCCAGACATGCCAAGAGATTCTGAAATTAGGATAGCAGACAGTTTCGGAACACCAGCATGACTCAACCCAAATAAGACATCCCCCAGGCACAACATAATTAACTTCACTAAAGTTAATGTGAAGGAAAAAATTCTGAAAAAGCCAGACGTAAGAAAATCATAACCAACAAAGGGAAGAATGTTAGAATGACTGCAGATATCTCTGCTAAAAACTTTCACACCAGAGGAGGGTGGTCATAGACTTTTAATCTCCTAAAACAAAATGACTTTCAACCCAGGATCCTGTATCCAGCTAAACTGAGTTTAATTTATGATGGAGAAATTAAATACTTTAATGACATTCACATGTTGAAGAAATTTGCCATAACCAACCCAGCTCTTCAGGATATTCTCAGACCTATCCTCCATAATGTCCAGCATAATCTTCTACCACAAAAATAAACTCATTCAGAAACTTTTGATCAAACTCCAACTTCCACAATGGTGAGAGGATTAAAAATGTCCACTGGACTTTTGAAAAACTCGATACCCAAAATTTTACCAGACTTATAAATATTCTCCATTAATGTGAAAGGCTTAAACTGTCCTCTAAAGAGGCACGGGTTGGCTGACTGGATACAATAACTCAGGCCATATATTTGCTGCATACAAGAATCACATCTTACCTTAAAAGATAAATATAGACTCAGGGTGAAAGGATGGTCATCCATGTTTCAGGCAAATGGTAATCAGAAAAAAGAAGGTGTTGCAATTCTATTTGCAGACACAATAGGCTTTAAACCAACAAAAGTAAGGAAGGATAAGAATGGTCACTTCATATTTATTAAGGGTAATACTCAATATGATGAGATTTCAATTATTAATATTTATGCACCCAACCAGAATGTGCCTCAATTTATAAGAGAAACTCCAATAGACATGAGCAACTTGATTTCCTCCAGCTCCTGAATAGTCAAAGATTTTAAGACTGCTTTGGCAGTATTGGATAGATCCTCCAAGAAAAAGCTGAGCAAAGAAATTTTAGATTTAAACCTAACTATCGAACATTTGGATTTAGCAGACATCAACATAACCTTTCATCCCAACAAAACTGAATACACATACATCTCATCAGCCTATGGAACATACTCCAAAATCAATCACATCTTAGGTCACAAGTCTAACCTCAGTAAATTTAAAGGAATAGAAATTATTCCTTGCATCTACTCGGACCACCATAAAATAAAACTTGAACTCAGTAACAACATACTCATACAAAAACATGGAAGTTAAATAACCTTATGCTGAATGATAGCTGGGTCATAGATGAGATTAAGAAGGAAATTACCAAATTTTTGGAACAAAACAACAATCAAGGCATGACTTATCAGAACCTCTGGGATACCGCAAAGACAGTCCTTAGAGGGAAATTTATAGCACTGAAGCCTTCCTCAAGAGAATGGAAAGAGCAGAAATTAACAACCTAATGGGACATCTCAAGCAACTGCAAAAGGAAGAACATTTCAACCCCATACCCAGTAGAAGAAAAGAAATAACCAAAATTAGAGCAGAATTAAATGAAATTGAAAACAAAGGAATTATACAACAGATCAATAAATCAAAAAGTTGGTTTTTTGAAAAGGTCAATAAAATAGATAAACCTTTGGCTAACCTAACCAGAAAAAAAAGAAGAGTAAATCTTTAATTTCATCAATCAGAAATGACAAAGACAAAATAACAACAGACTCCTCAGGAATTCAAAAAATCCTTAATGAATATTATAAGAAACTTTATTCTCAGAAATATTAAAATCTGAAGGAAATTTATCAATACTCAGAAGTACATCACCTTCCAAGACTTAACCAGAATGAAGTGCAAATGTTGAACAGGCCTATATCAAGTTCTGAAATAGCATCAACCATACAAAATCTCCCTATTATCCCTTTTCTTTTCTAAAAAGAAAAGCCCGGCACCTGATGGCTTCACGTCAGAATTCTATCAAACCTTTAAAGAGGAACTAGTACTATATTACTCAACCTGCTCCAAAATATAGAAAAAGAAGGAATACTACCCAATATCTTCTATGAAGCAAACATCACCCTGATCCCAAAAACAGGAATAGACCCAACAAGAAAGAAAATTATAGACCAATATCACTAATGAATATTAATGCAAAAATATTCAACAAGATCCTAACAAACAGAATTCAGCAACACATCAAACAAATTATACATCATGGCCAAGTGGGTTTTATCCCAGGATCTCAAGGCTGGTTCAAGATACATAAATCTATAAATATAATTCAGCACATAAACAAATTAAAAACCAAAGACCATATGATTCTCTCAATTGATGCAGAAAAAGCTTTTGATACTATCCAGCATCCTTTTTATGATCAGAACACTTAAGAAAATGGGTATAGAAGGGACATTTCTTAAACTGATAGAGGCCGTCTACAGCAAACCCACAGCGAACATCCTATTGAATGGAATTAAATTGAAATCAATTCCACTCAGATCAGGAACCAGGCAAGATTACCCATTGTCTCCACTGCTCTTTAACATTGTAATGGAAGTTTTAGCCATTGCAATTAGGGAAGAAAAGGCGATCAAGGGTATCCATATAGGGTCAGAGGAGATCAAACTTTCATTCTTTGCAGATGATATGATTGTATATCTGGAAAACACCAGGGATTCTAATACAAAACTCTTTTTTTTTCTTTTTTCTTTTCTTTTTTTGTAGAGACAGAGTCTCACTTTATGGCCCTTGGTAGAGTGCCGTGGCCTCACACAGCTCACAGCAACCTCCAACTCCTGGGCTAAGCAATTCTCTTGCCTCAGCCTCCCGAGTAGCTGGGACAACAGGCGCCCGCCACAATGCCCAGCTATTTTTTGGTTGCAGTTTGGCCGGGGCCGGGTTTGAACCCATCACCCTCAGTATATGGGGCCGGCGCCTTACCGACTGAGCGACAGGCGCCGCCCTAATACAAAACTCTTAAAAGTGATCAAGGAATACAGCAGCATCTCAGGTTATAAAATCAACACTCATAAATCGGTAGCCTTTATATATACCAACAATAGTCAAGCTGAAAAAACAGTCAAGAACTCTATTCCATTCACAGTAGTGCCAAATAAGATGAAATATTTCAAAGTTTATCTAACAAAGGACATGAAAGATCTCTATACAGAGAGAACTATGAAACTCTAAGAAAAGAAATAGCTGAAAATGTTAACAAATGGAAAAACATACCATGCTCATGGCTGGGAACAATCAACATTGTTAAAATGTCCATACTACCCAAAGCAATATACAATTATAATTCAATCCCTATTAAAGCTCCACTGTCATACTTTAAAGACCTTGAAAAAATAATACTTCATTTTATATGGAATCAGAAAAAAACCTCAAATAGCCAAGACATTACTCAGAAAAAAAAACAAAGCAGGAGGAATCATGCTACCAGACCTCAGACTATACTACAAATCGATAGTGATCAAAACAGCATGGTATTGACACAAAAACAGAGAGGTAGATATATGGAACAGAATAGAGAACCAAAAGATGAACCCAGCTACTTACCATTATTTGATCTTTGACAAGCCAATTAAAAACATTCAGTGGGGAAAAGATTCCCTATTTAACAAATGGTGCTGGGTGAACTGGCTGGCTACCTATAGAAGACTGAAACTGGACCCACATCTTTTACCATTAACTAAGATAGACTCTCACTGGATTAAAGATTTAAACTTAAGACATAAAACTATAAAAATACTAGAAGAGAGTGCAGGGAAAACTCTTAAAGAAATCGTCTTGGGCGAATATTTTATGAGGAGGACCCCCCCAGGCAATTGAAGCAGCTTCAAAAATATACTACTGGGACCTGATCAAACTAAAGCTTCTGCACAGCCAAGAACATAGTAAGTAAAGCAAGCAGATAGCCCTCAGAATGGAAGAAGATATTTGCAGGTTATGTCTCTGACAAAGGTTTAATAACTAGAATCCACAGAGAACTCAAACGTATTAGCAAGAAAAGAACACGTGATCCCATCTCAGGGTGGGCAAGGGACTTGAAGAGAAACTTCTCTAAAGAAGACAGACACATGATCTACAAACACATGAAAAAAAGCTCATCATCCTTAATCATCAGAGAAATGCAAATCAAAACAACTTTGAGATATCACCTAACCCCACTAAGAGTAACCCACATAACAAAATCCCAAAACCAGAAATGTTGGCATGGATGTGGAGAAAAGGGCACACTTCTACATTGCTGGTGGGAATGCACACTAATACGTTCCTTCTGAAATCATGTTTGGAGACTACTTACAGACCTAAAAATAGACCTGCCATTCGATCCTATAATTCCTTTACTAGATTTATACCCAGAAGACCAAAAATCACAATATAACAAAGGCATCTGTACGAGAATGTTTATTGCAGCCCAATTCATAATTGCTAAATCATGGAAGAAGCCCAAGTGCCCATTGACCCACGAATGGACTAGCAAATTGTGGTACGTGTATACCATGGAATACTATGCATCCTTAAAGAAAGATGGAAACTTTACCTCTCTTTCTCTCATGTTTACATGGATGGAGCTGGAACATATTCTGCTTAGCAAAGTATCTCAGGAATGGAAGAAAAAGTATCCAATGTACTCAGCCCTACTATGAAGCTAAATTATAGCTTTCACATGAAGGCTATAACCCAACTATAGCACAAGACTATGAGGAAAGGGCCAAGGAAGAGAAGGGAGGGGGGAGGTTATCTTGGAAGGAGGGTAATGGGTGGGGCCACACCTACGGTGTATCTTAGAATGCGTACAGGTGAAACTTACTAAAGGCAGAGTATAAATGTATACATACAATAACTAAGAAAATGCCATGAAGGCCACATTGAACAGGTGATGAGAATATTTCAGATTTTATATGAAACCAGGACATTGTACCCCTTGATTGCACTAATGTACACAGCTATGATTTAACAATAAAGAAAAAAGTTAACAAATTGTGGTATATGTACACCATGGAATATTGTGCAGCCTTAAAGAAAGATGGAGACTTTATCTCTTTCATGTTTACATGGATGGAGCTAGAACATATTCTTCTTAGTAAAGTATCACAAAAATGGATGAAAAAGTATGCAATGTACTCAGCCCTACTATGAAACTAATTTATGGCTTTCATATAAAAGCTATAACTCAATTATAACCTAAGAATATGGGGAAGCGGTAGAGGGAGAGGAAGGGAGAGGGGGTGGGCAGAGGGAGGGTAATTGGTGGGAACACACCTATGGAACATCTTACAAGGGTACATGTGAAAGTTACTAAATGTAGAATATAAATGTCTTAACATAATAACTAAGAAAATGCCAGTAAGGCTATGTTAACCAGTGTGATGAAAATATGTCAAATAGTATATAAAACCAGTGTATGGTGCCCCATGATTGAATTAATGTACACAGCTATGATTTAATAATAATAATAAAAAAACTGACATGATGTATCAAATGTACATGCTGATTTGATTATATTACATAAGATTATGGTATCCATCTTACTGGAGTCTCTTACCCCCTTACTGGCTTTGAGGAAGCAAGAAGCCAGCTGGGACATCCCATGTGGCAAGGAATGCAGGTGGTCTCTAAGAGCTAAGACGGGCCTCCAGACAACGTTCAGAGAAGTTTCTGCCAGCACAAGAAGTGAACCTTGCCAATAATGGTATAAGCTTGGAAGAGATCCTTCTCCAGTCAAACATTCAGATGCCCCAGCATGCACCTTGATTTTGACCTTATGAGAGCCCCAGCATGCACCTTGATTTTGACCTAATGAGACCTGAAGCAGAGAACCATACCCAGACTCCTGACCCACAGAAACTATGAGGGAATAGTTGTGTGTTAACCTACTAAGATCATGGTGATTTGTTCCACAGTAATGCATAACTAATAGGAGAGAGGAATGGTGAGAAGAGGGTCAGATGGTGGCTGGCCAGAGGAAGACATAAGGGTTGACAAGCTCATTGGCTTTGGATTATCCTGTTATCCTTTGGATTATCCAGTTATCCTCCTAGCCTAGAACCTCAATAAATTGGACCAGATGATCTTGGAGATGAAGTATGGACTTCACCTGTTATTAAGGATCTAGAAGAGACTTTAGAGAATTAATTTATAATCACTTTGCAAAAGTGGTCACCCCATAAGCCAGAAGCTCCCACTGGCTGACATGGCATGACCTCATTTCCTTCCTTGAGAGCAAAGACTCTGTTTTGGCTGTGCCAGAGGCGCAAGAGCGTTGTGAAACCTGGACATGAGAAACTATACAGTAATACGCAACATCAAAAGGCTCCCCATCTCCTCTCCACTTCAGAATTTTTTAAGTCTAAAATAAAGCAATGAAGGATATAGAAAAAAATAAAAAATTAAAAAAATTAAAAAAAGAGAACAGGTTAAAATTAATTATAAATATACTAAATTCTGCAAGAGGTTTTTATGATTTGTACATTTTAGTGCATTTGTAAAAAGATATGTCTTCCACCTTCAGATAATTTAAGTGACAGGATGTATGTCTGATTTCTTCAACAGCTAAAGAAGCAAACAACAAAAACAGAAAACTTAAAAAAAAAAAAAATCTCAGATTTTTCTTGGTACCAGAGAGATAATTGGGAGAAAAATGTAAGGATTCAAGAACCGATCTTATATATGTATCAAAAATAGCAATGTTTAAAATAACAATTTTGTTGTGTTTGTAAATTACTAAAATCATTATTTCAAATCCCATATGGTTTCATCTAATAATAGAGAAGATTAAAAAAGAAATATCAACCTATAGAGTGTATCTGTGAGCATTAAGTTTTGCCAACACTATTGGCGATTTAAAATTGATGTGAATGTCTTAATTCACATTCCTTCTCACTCTTTCTGACCTTTTCTCTCACTATCCTCATCCTGATCAAGAAGCCTTAGAGAGGCTAATCTAATCACTTAGCCTTCACACCTCCATATCTTAATTTCTTGTGCACAATAGCTCCATGCAAGTGCTTGGAATAGTCCCCCCGTCTCCCCTTTTCTTTACCTCATCCACCCCCAATTGAGCTACGAACGCTCCCTGAGAAACCCCAAATTCTCTAAGCCACAGTCACCCCACCCTTTCCTCTGAACTATGTAGTGCATGAACCTTAGACTGTGATAAGGGACACAGCAGTTGCCCCTCCAAAGTATATTTTTAGGTGGAACTGAGAGAATGGCAAACAGGCAATATGGGAAAGTAGCTTAGAAAGATTTGTTTTCGCTTAGTGTTTCATTACTAATCAATAAAAAATAGCAATAAGCTCTAAAGACATTTATGCCTACTTCATGCAAGTGTTCAAAAACATTTGGGTGGGCAGAAGCTCTCAGAAGTTCTTGGTAACTCACATGAGGCAATAACCATGTTTCTGCTGCAATTAAAGAAAGCCTGCAACAATATTATACATGTAATAAGCCCTAAATGAAGATTCAGTGCTTTAAAGAAGAAATTAGACCCAGGATTGGTCCGGTTGCCCAGTAGGACAGTACGAGCATCACGTCCTTTCCTTCCTAAACATAAAATACTTTGTATTTTTATATGTACATGGACAGTTGTTTTTGAAGATCTATTTCACCAAATACAGTGGTTGTACCATGAACAGAAATCCTCCTTTTCCCATTATATCTCCATTGTCTATTTAATGCAGTATCCTGAACTAGAGTGAACTCTCTAAATATCTATTGAATTAATGAATGAATGAATACTTGTAGCTTTAATCCATAAAGGCGCATTATAATCTCAGTCTACAAGCATCTGTTCTTTGAAAATGTCACTGTTTTGAGTACCTCAGTATCATGAGAATGCAGACAAATTGAAGATACCCAGATAAAAATAAGGGGGGAAATGATTGAAGAAATAAAAATCCTGAGGTGTAAGAAACATTTTAAAAAGCAAAATACCTAAAACTTGGCTAGAGTGAAACCACAAATAAATGTGAATATACTCCACACTTTCCAGAAGGTAACGTGAAGACTCAGGTTGATCATTACAGTAAAAAGGTGGAGAAGAACCATGAATCCCAGGTTGTCTGGTCCTACAAACCTCTCTCTGATGCTTTCAAAAAATGAGCCACATGGGGCACAGTAAGAATGCCTAAGGGTGTATTTTTCAACTGTCAGGATCCTCTGATGTTACCTAGTGGTCTATCCGAGGGTTATTCTCTGGCCTACAACATCCCCATGTGGGCCCTGGTGGGTAAAAGCTGACATTACTGCTATTGCTTGCTGCAAAACAAAAATCTAAGAGAAAACTGTTAGATTTATACCTATTTGCCTTCTCCTATTCCTCATTTGAGTAAAAATTTTATCACATTTTAAAAGAAATAAAGGTATTTCATATTTACAAATATCTTCACATTGAAAACCATTGTGTTTTCCAAGAAATTCCAAGAAAATTAATGAGTTGAGGTATTTTAAGTACTAGCACAAAGTCAGATATACTATAGGTTCTGGAAAAATATTAGCAGAGACTGTCGTTGACAAATTTATATCACATTGAATTATAAAATATTCATTGAAAGAAAAGAATGCCTACCATCAACATGAAATTTTCTACAGGTTCTGAACCTAAACTTCCCGAGATACTCAATTATAACTTGAAATTTTAGGTATAAACATAGCTCATGTTAGTAAGGCACATCAACATTACAGCTCTATTTTGTCACACTTCAACTTAGTTGCCAAGCTACTATAATATTGTAGGAGTATTTTTAGTATATTCCTAATCACTACAAAACAACTTTGTATTCACAAAGTATTTTCACGGTACTCATTTTCATTAATTCTTCTCACCAGCTCTATGAGAAATATAAAGAAGTTTTGTTAGTTCTATGTTTACAGATGAGAAATCTGAACAATTGAAAGGGTAGGTGACTTGCCCAAGATCACTTGGCTGATTAGTGGCATCTAAGATTTGGAGTCCGATTTCCTGGTAACTATCTCAGGGATCTTTCCTAACTTTATGAATCAGATTTATTTCAATGTTGTATTTTTACACACAAAAAAAAACATACATAAACAGTATGCTACAGCTATAGCACAATTTCATCATGTGCATAAGAGTAGCTTAATGGAAAATAATTGGTATTGATTATTGAAATAGTCACACATACAAAACTATATGCTGTATTTATCTCTAGCTTTCACCCTAAATGTGACTACTGAAAATGCATACACATCCTGAAGGGCAGATTCATAAATAGGATTTAGAGAATAGCCATTTCTAAATTGACTTTTATGGACGCAAGCAGACAAGCAAGCATTATATTGCATAACAAGAATCTGATTTAAAAAGCCTGATGTTGTCTTTTTGCTTTAATATTTTATAACTTAATCTTTATTTCACTTAAAACAATTTTATATGAAAAAAGTTCTGCATTTAACCCAAAATAGTGCTCCACTGGCATCTTGTCAGTCCTATTAGTATTTATTATGTACCAGAACAAATCCCTTGGTATTAGGAGAAACAGGATACTGAAGAACAGTAGTGTGACATAGTGGAAAGGAGATTAGCTTGAGTGAGGAAGGGCTGAACTCTTGATATCTGGGTCTCTATCTCCTTCCTTGTAGAACGTGAACCTAGAAAATTCCCACAAATCTTCTCAAATCTAAGGGTTTTATTTTTTAATAGTTAATTATGTGTCACAGTATGAAATTTAAGAAGCAAAGGGAACTTTTAGACGTTTAATATAAAAACTAAACTTAAGGAAAGCAGAGAAGAAGAGATGGAGTGAAGAATCCTCATGAGAGAAAAATAGGTAAGAGATGGGATTGTCTGTATTTGAGGAAAAGGAAGTTGAAGGAGTCAAATATAACTCCCAGGTCTTATGCCAGAGCAGCTAGAAAATGATAATGTGAACATTCTGAGAGTAGATGTGGGAGTGATTAAAAGTTCAATTTTGGGGTGGCGCCTGTGGCTCAAGGAGTGGGGTGCCGGTCCCATATGCTGGAGGTGGCGGGTTCAAACCCAGCCCCTGCCAAGAACCAAAAAAAAAAAAAAAAAAGTTCAATTTTGGAGATAAGGAGTTTAATACGTTTCATATTCACATGGCAGAAGACTGTTGAGACTGTAATGGAACTCAAAAGTATTCAGGACCAGGAAACAGCTTCGGGAGTCTTTGTATAGATTTGAGAACTGAACTTTTGGGGGGAAATGAACCTTTTAATAGGGAAATTAGAGACAGAAAGGAGAAAAGAGCCAAAATGATGTCATGAGCCAAGTGCACTCAGAGAGCAACAAGAACATGAACCAGTAAATGAGACTGAGGCGGAAAATCTCTGAGATGAGATGAAAATGGTTTGATGTGGAGAATATCAAGAGGCAACTTTCCAAAACCGATGAAGTAATTAATTTAAGATAGTCATATAAATTTAGTTCTTCTATCTCTTTTTTTTTTTACAAAAGTAAAAATCTTTTATTTTTCCTTTTGCACAATTTTAAAAGTGATCCAAATAGAACAAAATAAATTTAGATAAAATATGTATATATTAAGCATGCTAAAAAAATACAAATCTTTGAAATGTGTGTTATATTATTTCTTTTTTTTTATTAAATCATAGCTGTGTACACTGATATAATCATAGGGCATCATTCACTAGCTTCACAGACAAATTTAGTTCTTATATCTCTTTATTATTCTTCATAATTAATATTATTCTCTACTATTTACTTGTACCATTGAGATGAGTTTTTTATGAAAATACAATGTTTTACAAGATTCACTTTTAGGCATTAATACATATTTTCATAATTATGTCATTAAGCTAGATATCAATAACCTAAGCCAAGTGAGGGGAAATCATTATGTTAATTATGTCAATCAGTATGAAATGCTTTATTTTTCACTTCTACTCAAAAGTAGATGTTTTTGTATAAAAATCATTATCTTTTTTTACTTTACACAGACGACATGATAAGTGTAAATAAATTATTTTAAAGATGAAAATATATGGTACAACATGATCAATTCAGATGAAAATCAATAGACTATAAACAGGATGGAAATTCAGGAGAAAAAGGGAAACTACATCACTTAGTTTAGAGGACTAGAGGAAGCTATAACAAAGTGAAATTTAGCTAATCCATTTTAGCAGAATTCTGATAAATGACAATGATGGGGCTAGAGAGAGCATTTCAGATGGGAGAAAAATGGATTAGGAAAGGCCCAGAGAAAGTAGATTCAGAATCTGTATCTACAACATATGACTTAAATCTGGCAAATAAAAAGTGACCTAAATGTATTTGTTGTATTAATGAATGATTAGATGTCAGAATTTTCATTCCAGCTTTGGAAAAATCATGTGATTCACTTGGATGCTGATTGTGCCAAGACTAATAAAAACAATTTTGGTTACTGATAATGCTATTGTTCCCTGCCCACCCCCGAGTAATCTAGAATGACTATCTTTACTAAAGAACTTGAGTTCCAACTGCAGAAGATTGTCTTAAAAATTAATTGAGCTTTTATAAATTGTTGATGAGAATATTTGGCGAGGAAATATAATTACAATTTCTGACATGTAATATTATAGATATTTCAATAGCTATTGTAACAGCCAAATATTGAAAACGCACATATGGATTATCCTATAAGATATAAATTTACTCAAAGATTTAGTGCTGTTTTCACATAAAATGTATATTATGACTACCTTCATGTTTATGTTCATGGCTTAGTTCTTCAACAAGAAGTTAGAATCATATGCATAAAAGTGAAATTAATGGTGAATATGAGTGTGAGTAGCTGGATAATTGATCTAAGCAGCTGTTTCAGTTTTCCTAAACCTAGTCAAAAATTACTACTAAAATTTATGACAAATTCCTAAAAATTAGGTTGAAAATAAAAGATAAAACACACCTGCCTGGAAGGGGGAAAGAAAGGGTGAATGAAGCTAGATCTGAAAGACAGAATTCAGATAGGCACATGAAGGGGGCAAGAGAAATAAACCATGCCAACATGGGAAGAACTGTAGAGAATTTGAGAGGCTGAGCAGAAATCAACTCTTGAAGAGCAAAGAGTGAATTCTACAGAAAATTTGGAAATAAGGCAAAATAGATACAATGGTGTTTCATTCTGAATGAACTTACAATCAATCAATAAGATTTAGAACTGACATGGAATACAGTAGAAAAGTTTGGAAAATCTTAAACCACGGAGCAGCACAGTGAATATGACTTTTCTGTGTTAAAAATTGGTTTGAAAGCAACATCAATGAGAAGTCGGCCTAGAAAGTGAGTTCAGTTAGACTGAAATATGACAGTATAAGATGGGTAGGTTGGGGAGGGTCTGACCAGGTTGGGGACTATGGAAATAAAGAAGAAAAAGGAAAGAAGCTTTATTTTGCGGCAATACCCAGTATAGAAAAAAAAAAAAAAGGAAAGGTGGAAAGGGAAGATTTAGAGAATAAACATGTCGATGGTGATGCCAGAAATGAGTAATTGGGAAGATCTGGTTTTATGATATAATTTAATTCAATTTTGGCTACGTCCATTCTGAGGTGGCTGAGAAGGACACACGGTAGAAGAGTGACAGTCAGGAGTGGAGCCTGGTTTAGGGATCGTGGGTAAAGGTGATATGAAGGGTGAGTAGAAGGTGAACAAAAGCAATAAAGTGAACGACAGAGAGCAGGAAGTTCAGCATTCCAGAAGCACAGGCAAAACTCAGAAACAGGTTAAACATGATGCTCCCAATGTGAGGAACATAGGCAAAGTATAAATTTTTTGGATTGATCATGCAAAGATAAGTTGTCATCACAAAGGAAATGGCAGTGTGGGACTAAGAACCAATTAGAAACAGCAAGCAATAGTTTGTGTGGTAGTGTGTGCTACTATAGCCTGTGTGTTAATAGGGCTATTCACAAAGGAAAGGCAAAGATTAGGAGGTCCTAGAAAGCCTGTTACAAAAAGTGAGATTTGTTTAGTCTTTTATGTATTTAAATAAGCTTATAATGTTTCCCATCCTCTTCTGTGGCTGAGGTGAGGGATGGTGTATGTTTTTTTTTTTACTTTTTAAGACTAGGGAAACCTGATCATATTTGAAAGCCGATAGTATAGAAATTATTAATAAAAACTGAATGTAAAGAATAAAAACATGAAATTATGGTCAGAGATAAGAGGAAAAATTGGACATAGAACAAAGTGGAAAAATTTACTTTGAATCATCAGGGTGACACGTGACGCATCTTCCAGACAGGCTAAAGAAAAAGGAACACAGAGCAAAAAAATAAAAACAAACAAAAAAAAAAACCTAAATACATTTTAGAGGTAAAACCATTGCAGCTAGGAGAGCATATTAATTCCTAGCTCAGCCCTGTGCTTCTTGACAATACAATATTCTCCCAAAGTAGCACATAAACATCTCAGTGCATTTTCCTTAAGGGATGTAGGCATTAGTCCTCAAGCTGGAGGCTGTTAAGGAAATCATCCTGAATTAGCAAATATGATATAATTTCAGACCATGTATTTGAACTGGAATAATTTCTTCATTTGTCATGTCCCTACACGATTTAAAACTAAGGAAGCCTCCATTTACTCGACTGTAACTTGCGAACATAAATTTCTCTAATGTTCAAACCACAGCCAACATAAACTCTATTACTTCAGACTGTGTCTACTGGGAAAAATTATACTTTTTAAGGAAATGATTAAATCCTACATTCCATGCATGTTTTTCAAAGGGCGTGAGCAACACATACACTAATATAATTCTAAAATGCAATAAATTACAATTTGTTTTTCCATAATAAGATTTGCTCCAAAACCAGTTTTAATTTAAAAAAGCCAAGCAAATAGCACATTTTACAAAACAGATTCAAATAGTCCCAAATCTCTGTCACTTTACTATAGTAACAGATACATATAGATGATATGAGAAAATTAATGACCCTAAATTACATTTGAAATCCTATGATCAAATTATTTTTAATATAACACTAAGAGGCCAGAGGGGTGGCTGATGCCTATAATCCTCTGGGAGGCCAACGTGGGAGGATTGTTTGAGCTCAAGAGTTTAAGACCAGCCTGAGTAAGAGCGAGACCCCCATCTCAACTAAAAATAGAAAAGTTAGCCAAGCATTGTGGCAGATGCCCTATACTCCCAGCTCCTCAGGAGGCTGAGGCAGGAGGATTGGTTGAGCCCAGGAGTCTGAGGTTGCTGTGAGCTAACGTGATGCCACAGTACTCTGTTTGGCAGCACAGAAAGAGTCTGTCTCAATTAAAAAAAAAAAATCAAGGGATTCAATTACTTGAAAACTGGCAAAACACCTGTTAAATGTATTATCAATCAGAAAACTCAAAACCATTCCTTAGTCATTTCAGAGAACACAAGTTTATTTTCTATATTCCTTCCTTAATAGGCTCCATTACCCTTTCTAACTGTTCTGCCATCCTCCTCCTCATCATCTTTGTTATACTCTCCAGTTTAAATCTCTGTACCCTCCTCTTTCTCTTTACCACCCAAATCTCACTTTTATTTAAGGGCCAGCACCAATGCCACCTCCCTCCATTATCTCTCTGTAACTTTCCAGTTTGAAGTAATCACTCTGTCCCATGAACCTTAATGTTCACTATCAGCAAATCATGTTCAGAATCCATTAGATTATTTGACATTTTATATAAGAAAATATTACTGAAGCGCCTTATATAGTTACTTCACCCCCCAAACCAACAGCCCACTAGACTATAAGATTCTTGATAGCAAGGTTCACGTTTTATCCTTCTTCAAAGCTATTTCAGTAGCTAGTACATAGATTTATATGTAGTTATAATTCCTTATTTGTATGTTTAGTAAATGTTGATAAGTTATAACTTATCAGTTTGATAACTACTAGTACTTTGATTATTACAAGTCATATAAAAAAATTTATGGATGTAAAATTTAGAAAACAAAGATTAATTCCAATTGCTGTGTAACTATTTATACTTCACTTGAAAAGCTTTGTGTAAAGTGTTCTACTACGCACAGCGGTTAAATATTAAAACTGTGTCCTTTATGAGACCGACATGGGTCTATTCTGAGTTACCACTAAAATAAAATTAAGGGATACCAGAAAATCTAAGGATTTTCCCTTTGCAAAGTCACTAAATATAAATTAGAAGACAATGGAGGTTTTTTATAAAGCTGGCTTGAATTTATAATTCACATGAGAAAGATATTTACTCCAAGAGAGTAGTCAAATCCTTTAATTAAAACATAATCCTTTCTCTCCTGAATTTCCTCTCAGCCTCTCAAGTAGCTAGGAATAGCCTGATGCCTGGCTAATATTTAAATGTTTTGTAGAACTCGGGGTCTCTTTATGTTGGCGGGATGGTCTCAAACTACTGGCCTACAACTATCCTCCTGCCTTGGATTCGTGGATTTAAGATGTGAACCACCAAGCTTGGCCATCTCCCGAATTTAACAATGTCATAGAGAAAGGTGAGGGAAAGAAAGAAAAAAAGAATGTTGTGGAATATAAATTATTCAATACTGCATCTACATGTATAAAGTGGTTTCACTATCACAATGCATTTGACCAGTCAAAAACACTATCGGAACTGTAAATTACAAACTAAACGTACACTCCTACCAAGCCACATACCTACTGGGCATAAACAAAGGCTGCTTTAATTATTAGTGTATTTGTGCAAGGAATGCTAAAAGTTGTTTCATTCTATTCATTCATCTATAAGATTTAGGGGTTTTTTTCCTAAATAATATTATTGTTAACATTGTGATGATTAAATTCAAAAGGTAGAAATTGTTGTAAAAAGTTATTTAAGCCCTCAGGTAGCCTGAACAGTGAGAAGGATGTTTTCAGAGGTCATTTTTTTACACTAAGTATATTGCTAGTATTTGCAGTTATATTGCTATTATTTATTATCAGGCTATACGTAAATGTATTATCAGTCCAGTTTGCAATGAAAGCACTGAACTCCATCAAGTAATTAAAAAGTAGTTATGGAATTAAGTCAGAATAACTGACTACATAAGTACATTTACTTGGCCTGTAATAACTCGCTGTGGTCTAAATATTTGGAACAGAAGGCTGCCATATTAAATAATACAGAAATGCAAATTGTGTCATGAAAAAAATAAAAAATATTATGCAAAATGCCACAGTTTTCACTGGAAAGGTTTGTAGATTTAGCTACATTCTACTCTGGGCCTCTGATTGCTAAAAGATTGTTCTCATTATCTATCTTTCTTTTCAAAATAAATATTAATTTTAGAATAGACCTAAATTTACAGAAAACAACAAAGATAGTATAGAGTTCCCACACATAGTTTTCCCTGTTTTTACATATTAATTAGGCAAAAATAATGAAAAAAATGATTCCTTAGTATTAACTGAAGTCCATACTTTACTCAGCTGCCCTTTTTTTTTTTTTTACCTAATGTCCTTTTTCTCTCCCAGGATCTCACCCACAAACCACATTACAGTTCAGTTGTCATGTCTCGTTAGCTCCTCTTGGCTGTGACAGTTTCTCAGACTATTCTTGTTTTTGATGACCTTGACAGTTCTCGGGAGAACTGGTCATGTATTTTGTAGAATGTCCTTTAAAACCTGGATTTGTCTGATGTGTTTCTCATGATTAGACCAGGATTATGGAATTTAGGGAGGAAGACCACAGAGGTAGAGGTCACATCTTTTCAAGGGTACATATCATCAACCTGACTTACATATGTTAATATTAATCACCAAGCTGTGGTCGTGTTGATCAAATTTCTCGACCCATCCTTGAAAGAAGTCACTACTAGCAGTACACAATTAAGGAATGGGAAGTTACAGTCTACTTCCTTGAGGGTAGAATATCTACATAAATTATTGAGAAATTTTCTCCATTTCTTGACTTAATCACTTTATAGCAGTATGGTCTCACAAATGCTTATTTCATACTTTGGGTTGTACTTCAATACTGCTTCATTGTTTATTTGCTCAATTGTACCTTCTTGGCCACTGGAAGTGCTTTAGATTATTTTTTCATATTCCACCCAAACGTCTTTAGTCATTAGCAGCTTTTTCAAGTAACACAATTCTTTGTTATATCAACATCACAAGTGGGAGTTGGAGGTGATAGAGAAATGTGTTCGTCTTCAAATAAAGTTTTCTATAGCTATAATCAACTGATAAGACATTCTGAAATAGATCCCTTAAGCAGTGGTCACAAACTTAGCCTTATGCTCTCCACCATAAGGCACAGCAGAATCATCATTCTAACCTTTATTTCATTACCCATGATTTCTTTTTTTTTCTTTCTTTTTTTTTTTTTTATTAAATCATAGCTGTGTGCATTGATATGATCATGGGGCATCATTCACTAGCTTCACAGACCGTTTACCAAGTTTCACATATACCCTTGTAAGATGCACCACTGGTGTAATCCCACACTCATGATTTCAAGTATGAACATATATGTGCCCTCAAATTATATCTCATCATTTATTAATATCATAAATTAAATGACTTTTAAAGTTTACAGCAAAATCATTTTTCCTTTTTCACAGAACATACCAAGACATTTAATTGATAAGTGAAAAAATATTAGTTATTACACTTAGTTTTCTGAGGGATGGCTATGCTTTATTTAATTAATTTATTTATTTTGGAGACAAGAGTCTCACTTTGCCACCCTCGGTAGAGTGCCATGGCATTACATAGCTCACCACAACCTCAAACTCTTGGGCTTAAGAGATTGTCTTGCCTCAGCCTCTGGAGTAGTTGGGACTACAGGCACCTGCCACAACGCTTGGCTATTTTTGGAGAGGGGGTCTCGCTCTGGCTCAGGCTCCTCTGGTGAGCTCAGGCAATCCACCTGCCTCAGCCCCCCAGAGAGCTGGAATTATAGGCATGAGCTACCAAGCCCGGCCTACGATATTTATGCTTTAAATTTTGATATTAAAATGCTAATTTTCATTTACTTTTAGATAATACATATATGTAAGTATGCCTTTAATTAAGTTGCCTGTTATGAGTTATGTAAATTAGCTCTTTGGGATAAATAACTGAACAATGTTACAATTTAAAGCTATTTTATGAGGAAAACCTAGAGCTCTACATTTTAAAATGCCACAGAATTCTCTGAGAAGGTAACAATCAAAATCACTTAATAAAAAAGTAACTATTAAAAAGAAAGGAAATGAATACAAAGAATATATATATGTGTGTGTATATACATTTTTTTTGAGACGATCTCACTTTGTCACCTTTGGTGGAGTGCCACCACCAAACTACAACCTCACAGCAACCTCAAATTCCTAGGCTTAAGCGATTCTTTTGCCTGAGCATCCCAAGTAGCTGGGACTACAGGTACCTGCCACAATGCCTGGCAATTTTTTAGAGACGGAGTCTTACACTTGCTCAGGCTGGTTTCCAACCTGTGGGCTCAGGGACTCCACCTGTCTCAGCCTCCCAGAGCGCTAGGATTATAGGCGTGAGCCACCACACCTGACCCAAAGAATATATTTCTAAATTTAAAATCTAGCCAGTCACAGTGGCTCATGCCTATAACCACAGCACTTGGGAGACTGAGGAAGGTGAACTGCCTGAGCTCACAGGTTTGAGACCAGCCTGAGCCAAAGTAAGACCTCGTCTCTAAAGGCTGGGCATTGAGGTGGGTGCCTGTAGTCCCAGCTACTTGGGAGGCTAAGGCAAAAGAATCACTTAAGCTCTGGAGTTTGAGGTTGCTGTGAGTTATGATGCCATGGCACTCTACTAAAGGTGACAAAGTGAGGCTCTGTCTCAAAAAAATGAATAAACTGAAAATCTATGTATATACCATATTTGTTTATAATTTTATGTTGTTTATATTATGAACTCTAGCAAAGTTTTGTTTGCAAGGATAAAATACAGGATACCTATTTTGTGAGTTAAACAAGTACTAATTTTATTAGCTACAACTTAACAAATTTTGTGTCTTCTTCACCTTAGAGTTAATTTAAATTAAGTTTATTTTTAATCATTACATATAGGTCAGAAAATGTTATCAGTTAATAAGATTTCTTAATATCATGAGTGCTAAGTGTGCTACTACTATATATGAGAGTACAATAAAAATGTGGGATTTCAACTAAGAAAAACACTGAGTGAATATATTTTTAGTAAGCTATGCATAGATATAAAAGCACTTACTATATCTTGTATGTAAACGGATTCTTAAACAATTGTTGCTACTTGGAAAACGTTAAGTGGCACTTATCATTTTCATAAAATTTATAAAATATTATCAGCTATATCTTGGGAGAAGCCTACAGCCACATGTAACACTCATCTCACATGGAATGTGATCCTAGCTTGACTCCTGATTCAGATGTGGCAAGATCAGCTTTTGTAACTTAAGATATCTTAGGCCAGCCGAGTCCTCTCTCTCACTGTGTCTGCAAGTCCCATTAGGTCTATTAACCATCCAAACATTTTTTGGCTGTTCCTTTCCCAAACACACTAGATCTCATGGTGATCTTCTTCAGAAAGAGCCAAGTGTAAGCCGAATATGATGTAAGGGTCAGCTCCAATCACCTACCTGCATCCAAACAATTTGTTCTCTTCCTTCCACTGTGAATATTTTCTACATACAGACACAAAAACTTAAAACACCAAAATTTGATTAAGTCACTGTGAATATTAGTCTAAATAGCAACAAGAAATGGGATGTCAGATCATTTTCTGTTTAAATCAAGAAGCTCAAGAATAAAAAGAGAACATGTTATAGGGAAACATCACTGAGAAAACCACAAATTATGACACTTCACAACTCTGTAAGACTCTTGACTTGTTGATCATTAATTGGATCCACACGAAGCAGCAGCTGACCACGATGGGTATGTGCCAGCATCCCTGCTTCACGGAATTTATGAAGTATGTGCGTATATGGATGTGTATGTATTTCCAGATGGCTAGACTTCACACAAATTAATTTTATTCCCAGAAGATGAGAGGGTTTTTTTGAGGCATCCTTTTATTTCAAATTTTCATACACATTTTATCACTTAGCTTCTCCAGCACAATGTGCTTTGTTGTCATGAATGTTGTCTATGAATTCCTCAGAAAAACAACCATATTTTTAATATCCATCTGTGATTACATAAAGATTAATACAAGAATAAGTTGCTCTGTAAAACTGTACATGGATACATGAACAAATCTATATACACCTCATCGTTTTATTGTTCAGATAACATTAGAGGTCATATATTAAAAAATAAAGTATTTCTATATTTATATTATTAAAATACTTATTGATTTGTATTTCTCTACAAGAATGTCACAAAAACTTTTTTAACATGTTCAGATCAAGATATGTTTAGAGCACATCTTGGAACAAGATAGGCCACTGAGATAAAGGGTAGTGGGAGAGAACAAAACCAAAAGGAAATAGACATAAATGCTCTGGAAGGAATATGAAAAACAAAGAGGACAGAATGGGTAAATCACCACAGAATATCTGCAGTCACAAGATAATGGAATATAAATTATAAATAAAGTCTAAGAGAAGGCCAGGTAAAGGAATGGTCTACTGTGTGTTAAAAGATTCGTGAAAAAATGTGAATGTTGAATCAGAATTTATTCAAATATAATCATGACAGAGGAAAAATAAGCAAAGGCTCAGATTATACATCATAAAAGAAATAGATATTTAGTATGATCCTTGAGAGGTACTTAATTATTATCTATCGGCTATCTGTGCATCTATCCATCGACCTATTGATCATCAGTCTATGTATTATGTGTCCTGTATTTCTAATACTGTTGGGAAATGACTCAAAATGTCACCAGCAGTTGCTTCATCACAAATGTCACCTGTGGTTAGTTCTGTCCTCACACATGTCTGAAACTACCGGTTACCTAGCTAACTCATTTGTCTTGGATTCTAAATTAAATTGCCACATTTTTTCCTAACTTTGGTATTAAGCCCCAAATTCCATTCTTCCATATGTTACCCTGTAGTTTTCATTTATTAGCAGTGATCAACAATCACTACTTGTTTCCTGTGTGTCTTTCACACAAAAAATAGAGGTGATGACTTTCTTCAGTATTCTGTCTAGCTCAGCAGTTGGCACATATTAGATGATAAATAATTTGTATTGAATTGAATAGTGTAGCTTTGGATCTTTAGAGATTTTCACAGAGCTCTGCCTTCTCTTTCCTTGCAAATTGTCTGTCTCTTACCTAGTATGATCATTTTAATACTATAGTGCTCCTCCTAGGCTTAATCCCTAACTATAGATAATTAATCAGGGTTGTCTCTTTAGCTTTTAACTTTTATTTTGTCGGGTGGCGCCTGTGGCTCAAGGAGTAGGGTGCCGGTCCTATATGCCAGAGGTGGCGGGTTCAGCCCCGGCCAAAAAAAATTAAATAAAAAAATAATAATAATAAATAAACTTTTATTTTGTCTTAGATCCTTGAAACAACCTGTGGAAATATAGAGATGCACAAAAGACCACAGTATGTATGTTGAGAAACAAGCAAAACATAGCAGGAACAATGTGGTAGTGGTCTTCAAGACAGAAGTGTAGCCACACTAGAAGCCAATGGATGAGCTATGAGAGTAAAAGAAGAAAGGAAGAGAATCTGACTCCTGGTCATGTTGATGAAGAGGAGGACACATATTTAGGAGATATTTAACAGGTCCAGTAAGGAAAGCAACGTGACTGCTGTTTGCCTGTATCTATGTGTGCATGTACGGTCACATTCATGCTTGTACCCCGGAGACTGTACAAGGACACTAATGAGATACAAGGTTAAGTGCCATTCATAATCACCAAATCCTTCAGAAAACATAAGCTGGAATGCAGATTTGGCTATCAAGTCAAAGGTGACTGAACAAATGAAAGGGGTAATTGGGTATGTGTCCGATGCTGAGGATATAGCCTGGGTTGTAACAGATCAGGGAATCACCAGCATGAAGGGGGCAACAGTTCAAGACAGTAATGACATTTTCCAAGGAGGATATGGACAGTGAGACGAAGCCGTGAAGATAGGCATTGCTGTCTACCAACATTAAAAGTATAAGAGTTGGAGCAGGAGAAAGAATTTGTGAAGAAGGCAGGAAGGTAGGAAGATAATTGGAGAGAACAGTTGAGAAGGACTTTCAAGTGCCACAAGAGGTTAAATTAAATTCTGGAAAGTGTTTACTAAATTTAGAAACAAGGAAATTAAATGGAATTTATTTCAAAGATATATTGTTTATTTATTTGGTTATATCGATTTCATTTTGTTTTTCTGTTTTCTTTGTGTTCAAGAAATGGACATACAGTTGAATGGAAAGACAGTTGATACAGGGTTAAGGAATGGTAAAAGTGAAAAAGAAAGAGACAGTGAATGTAAATTTCTCTTTTCTAAAATCTGTTTGGATAAAAGATAAACTATGAAAGTAGAAAACATAACTGAGAGCCAAGGGTTTGTTTTGTTTAAATTAAAATGTTTGGGGCAGTTTTCTTATAGAAAAGGAATTTAAATTTATCCAAGTTAGGATAAATGATGTATTTTATTTTTAAATTATCCATTACAATAAAAAATTCTGATCTTAATGACTGGTGATAACATCATCTACCTAATTTTTCCAAGAAGTTAAAAATAAAACTATTTTTTAAAAGAAGAAGTTTCTGCAGCATTTTCCCTAATTCTCCAGTATATCTGTTTTCTTTCTAATTCAATTTGGGATTCAGCTCCTCAGGTTATATCCATAGCTTTATAGTGCTAATAAGTGAAGTCATTTTTGAAATAGTTTTTGGATGTAGGGATTCCCTTATAGGGAAATATCCTGCTGTCAGACTCAAGAAACCAGAAGGAGTGGTCTCAGAGTTACAATAGTACTGTAGTTCAGAGGGAATTTCTTAGGTATTTGCCACATAAAACTTATTGATTCTTGCCTTTTTTAGTTGCCTTTTCTCCAGTAGGAACAAAGTCTAATAATTACCCTCCTAAATTTTCCCAAGCAATTGTAATTCATCATTATTCTGATAAACTATAAATTATAAGCTAATACAAGACATTGATATGGAGGTAGACTGCAAACCTTATGGCAAACAGTGACCTTTCTGTGTAATAACTATGTTGCTCTTCAATAATATTTATGGCTAAAACCTTAGAAACTCTTTCTTTTTCCATGTGCCCCTCAGTGACTTCATCGTGAGTGCAGCTCCTCATTGCTATTTTAATTTGAATAGTCTGCTCATTTGTATACTTAAGTGCTATGATTCAAAAGCATATAGAAAAGCATAATGAGAGGAAATTAAAAGTATTTTTAGGAAGAATGTTTTCATTGGTTCATATATTTTCTGGAGTTTTAAACTTAAGTATAGTCAAAGAAGTTTTATTCCTTTTTTAAAGCCTGCCTGGTTGAGGACATTTACATTTTCAAGATTTATCTTAACTCTTTACTGTCAAATACTTAGCATTTTAGGAAAACAAATGAGCATCTGAAATAATTAGGTCTTGACATACAAGGTCTAATCCAACACCATGAACTAAAAATGAAACTCCCAGAAAACTACAGCCAATCTTTG
Source organism: Nycticebus coucang (assembly GCF_027406575.1). NCBI lineage: Eukaryota > Metazoa > Chordata > Mammalia > Primates > Lorisidae > Nycticebus > Nycticebus coucang. The sequence continues at coordinate 157,809,325 of NC_069780.1, read as the reverse complement.
GCTAATGAAGCAGCATTTCCCCTTTAAGAATATCAACGAAATAATTAGAATTCATACAGTCAGGACACACATGCATACATGCACACACACACACACACACATATGTATATAAATAATTTCAAAAAAAATTTTTATAAAGTCTGAAAAATAATTGAATCATTGGATCAGGGTATGACTAAATGCCTCTGGGATAAACATAGTTGTTAAGATCCTAGGTTCTGACCAGGATCCCTGGGTTCAAATCTCAGCGTCTCCACTTACAAGGTGTTTTCATAACCACTACATTACTCATAGTTTGATTTTTCTAAGCTGAAATAGGACATAAATATACCTGTCATAGGGTTGCCCTAGGGATCTAGTGAGATAACTTGAATAAAGACACTCAGAATAGTGTCTGGCACAGAATTAGAGCTTAGTACATAGTACTATATTTTTACCTCCTTTTGTAGAATCTTTCACTATACTAATTTTCTTATGTGTGACCAGCTAAAACAAAATTTCAACAACAAATCTTTCTCCCACTAAATTAATGTGAAAGTAACTATGACAGATAGTGATTAAATTCTCTATTTATTATGGTCATTAAAGCCAACATAGAAGCATTCATTTCAATGAAAATGATAGACATAATTTTAGTCAGACTGATTAGCATCTTCATATTTTGTGAACTTCATTCTAAGTCAGTAATGAAACCACTTCATGTCTAGCTACTGATTACAAATGAAATTTGAATATGTGAGCATTAAGCTGGTTTAAAATCTTGATAAAAAATAAAACTCAAAAATACAAAATAGATATGTTTAGAATCACATTTAATGTAATTCTATTTTTGGTAGGAATCTTATTTTCAAATGTCACTGGTTTCTAAGCATTACCTTACATGACTGCATTTCCTAGTCATTAAATGTTTATAGCAATATGCTTGTGCTAGCCAGGACTGATTTAAGAACACGTTTTGGTCATTACTATTTCTTGTTGTTTGCCTGCAGTGAGCTCTCACATAATTAGGGCTGAATACACTGCACTTTTAAAATTAAACCAAGCCTCTGGGAAAGAATCATGGAAATAGATGGTTAAAGGACACCCAGGCAATTAACAAGCATGATAAAGTTAAAAATTGAAGATAGGAAAGTAGGTTAAGAACATTTCACTCTCTTGCCAACATGATTTGTAAATACAGAATCAGTTTTCTTTCACATAGGAAAGTGACACAAAGGTAGTCCACATTTCACTCAATAACTAAATTCCATGGCCGTTTTCCAGTGACTTTTTCTCCCTTTCAAGTGTGCAGTTCTAAAATAATTCTGGAAATGCTCCATGCTTTCTGGAATTACAACGGTGTAACAATAAGCTAATGAAGAATTGCTTTTCAATAATATTATACACAAAAATATTTATTTGTGATAGTTTACAAAAATAAAAAACCAAATAACAAAAAATTCTAAATTTTAGCTTGTGATTAAACATTGCAGAATAAAAGCAATGTAATTTTCCCTAGTGGTATATTAAGGTATACAAATGCCTAGGAACATTTTGTTCTCTCTGTTAAAGGTACATGCTCATGTGCCTGTTTCATTTATTAGACTAAAAGCCTCTTAAAAGGCTGTGACTGTGTTTCATTCTTTTCTGTATCTAAAGTACCTAAAAGTCCTTGAAAACATACTCACCACACATACTTACTGAATGAGCAAATTCATGCCAATAATCCTAACAGCTTCAAATAACCCACTATTATTTCTTTATTTTGTGTTTGAATAGTAATCATTAACAGAGCAAAGGAAAAAAGAAAGTGAAAGAAAATTTAACATTTATTAAACACTGGCTATGTGTCAGGCACCTTTCATATATTATTTTATCACCAAACCTTTAAGGAGATAGTCATGATTTTCTCTAATTTTATATAGTTTAGCCTCAAAAACATTGAACATCTCCTGTTTTATAACAGCAAGTAAATGGGAAGCAAAACAGATTTGGATTTACTGGGTTTCTTTTATTCTACTGCATAATACCTCCTTTCTATATGAACATTCCATAATAAAAACATCTGCATCTTAAAATACTGGTAACCTCATGAGTTTTCTTCATTCTTCAGCAAAAAGGGAAAATCCACTCAAATCATATTAAAAGAGCTAAGATTCTAACTGTTCTGAGACTATGTCTGTGCCATTTGCTCTGCATAAAGTTATCTTAAGTTGCTTGGCCTGAGCCAGGTGTCCTAAACAGGGGGCCAGTTCACTGTCCCTCAGACCGTTGGAGAGCCGGACTATAGTTTTTAAAAAAAAAAAAAAAAAACAACTATGAACAAATTCCTATGCACACTGCACATATCTTATTTTGAAGTAAAAAAACAAAACGGGAACAAATAAAATCATACCGCCTCATGTGGCCCGTGGGCCGCAGTTTGAGGATCCCTGAGCATTATTAGGGTTTTGTTGCAAATACAAATCAGATCTGTGAGTAAAACAGAAAGAAAAACAGAAAATAGTAATATTGTACTGTTATGTCATTACAATCTGATCTTTCTTTTTCAGAATTAAGATCTTTTTTCTTTTCAGAGTGGTCAAAGTCTACATGCATTAATTAAATAGGGGTGATAAAATCATGATTTTCCTAATTATATATTATCTTTTCAAGTATTAGCTGAAATAATTTTATAAACACACCCATTTCCTCTTCTATTTGGTTACACACTGATTTAGATCATGATAAAAAGGACCTTCACTAGGTAATCATTTTTTACATCACTATGAACTCAAATTTAAACATCCAGTGGGTTTGCATTCATTGAAATTCAAATCCTTTTTGAAGTGCGTCCTTGGCTTCTTTAAGTAGGCGTCTGATTCTTTTAGTTATTATCCTGCAAGTCTTTAATACCTTCCTTAATACATGATATGACAAATTGTTCCATGCTCTTAACATATATTCCCTGCCCCAGACCTGGGATGAACCATTTCTCTTCTTCAAATTCATTCAGACCTCCAGTGAGAATTCCATCCCAGTTTCAGCTGCTGCTCCAGCCAATTCCTTTTGGCTATGTGGGAGGCTTGCCTATTCCGAGATCTGTCAGATGCCCTTGCTTACCATTGCTTCCTTCCTCCTACACAGAGGTTCAAAAAACACACATCTTGCAGTTATTGAAAGTTTGTGCCAACTTACTTATCTTTTAGGTTCTTGGGAGTAGTTTTGCTGAAAGTTGTCCATGGTTTTCCATTTGTTCATTCGGTTTGGTTTTTGGTTTTGTTACCTACTTGCTTTGTTTTTTATGCACAAAAACTAAGCTCCCACTACTAGGAGCATTTTTTCAGACTCATGATCCCTTTGCTTTTGAGAATTATGTCAACTTAACTTTTCCTTTATCAGTTTCTATGATATCCCTTCTATTAACTTCACCCCAAAGCCAACTTAATAGCACTCACTCAGTAAATTTTTGGTTGGAATTTTTTTTTTTTACCATAAATTTTGTGAACATAATAAAAAGAAAAGACTGGTTACCACAAAATTAATATTCAAAATTAATCCTCTCTTGAAATTTAGACTCTTTTTTATTGAACCTAAGAGGACACAGCACTAATTTCCTATTCCTGTACAATAGTGTCTTAAATGTGCATTGTTATATCAAATAGCACTATTTGGCAAAGTGAAAAAAATAGATACTATATAGCAGAAAGTAAGGTCATTCTTTCTGTATGTTATTGCCCAAAGGGATACAGTCTCTACTTCATTTTGATTAAGACAAAATTGATTCCAAAGGTGATGACATTTATTTTTCTTTTTTTATTTCAAATTAATAAAGCGTATATGTTTATAGGGCTGTGAAAGAGGAGCCATCTCAAACTGCAATGGACCGAATGTTTATGTTTCCCAAAAATTCACATGTTGAAATATCTAAGCCTCAGAAACGTGCTCTTGAGAAGTGACTAGGTCTTGAGGGTAGAGCTGTCATGAATGGGTTTGTACCTTTTAGAAAAGGATCCAAGAGATTCCTTCTACCTTGTGAGATAACAGTAAAAAGACAGCCATCTGTGACAAGCAGAATCTCATCCGACATCATACCTGCCAGAGCCTTAGTCCTGGAAATCTCAGCCTCTAGACTATGAGAAATAAATTTCTGTTGTGTGTAAATCCACTTAGTCTATGAAAATTTGTCATAGGAACTCAAACTAACTAAGACAAACTAAGACAAGATATCCTCTCCCTCATTCCCCACCCCTCTCTAAATATTTTCTCTCTCTCCCTCTCTCTCATAACACTTCCAGACCTATAAGTCTATAAGTCACATATGCTCTTCTTTCATATATTATATGAAAAGTGTATATAATATATGTACATAATATATACACCCATATAGTATATGTGTGTGTTTTATCTGTTAATATATAATTCTATAAAGATAAAAATATATATAAAATTTTAAAAGCTACATAAAAGCAAGAATTATAGTGCATAAAATTAATAGAAGTATGCATGTATGTTATTTCAAATGGCTTCAAATCTTTTTGCTTTTAAGTGCCTGTTTCTCTCTACTCAATTACGTTAGTTAATTAACACTATTATGATAATTATATTAGGGTATATACAGTAGAACCTCCATAGTTGACCACCTCCAACATATCAGTACAGTAAGCCTATGTTCCTTATGTTGACCACCTCCATATGTAGACCAGTTTTTTACAGTCTCTTGAGCAACCACTGTGTTCTATTGTAGTTCATGTTTTTTTGGTTTTTGTTGTCAATGGTATTTTTTTCATGTTATACATTATAATCATTATTGTAGATACATAGGAAAGTGCTTGATGTATTTATATCTATGTATAAACATAACTTTCTCTTTGGTATGGTTCAGGGTTTGTGTGTTTGTTTGTTTGTTTGTTTGTTTTCTGATTCAACAGTGTTCTGTAGCTTCTGCATGATGATCCTTGGTGGAATGTCTTTCTTTCAAGGTGCTAAGCACTCTTTGAGTCTGTCAGAACAAACAGTTGCTGCTCTCTGGAATAATAAAACATTCTTCCTGGGCTACAAGTGACATATGCTCTAGAAATAATATAAGAAAGATTTTAAAAAACATTCTGTCAAAGATTTATTTTTAATATTTATATATACATACAGCCATTTCATTGAACTTTGCAGTTTACTCTATCATTTGTCCATCAATTTCACCAACTCTTTGAAACAGGTAGAAATCATTTGCAAAGCAGTGCCTGTGGCTCAAGGAGTAGGGTGCCGGCCCCATATACCAGAGGTGGCAGGTTCAAACCCAGCCCAGGCCAAAAACTGTAACAACAAAAAAAATCATTTGCAAAAAATAATTTATCTTCCTTTCACCCAAATATATTTCTAGTTATAATTTTGTGCTTCATTGTACTGAGAGACTCATCCATAACAAATCTCTTTACAATCCCTACTGACCATGTATATTGCCTCAAAACAAAACTACTTCATTGACAGGGAATTCTCTCCCTTCAAGGCAAGTCTTTATAGCCTCAATTCTAATTTTTAAAAGGCTTGTCCAAGCACAACTGTGCATCCTTGCTTCTCTCAAAAATAGTTTTTAGTGTCTCATTTCTGCATTACAATAGTAAATACCACAAAACTTCTTAACTTGGAGTCCAAAAAAAAAAAAATTGCTTAAAAGGAATAACAAGGCTCTTGCAACTATAGGCAAAATATTATAAATATATTCCCTTTTCCATAGCAGAGGATCCATCAGTTAATTAATTCATACCGTATTCTATGAGCCTGGAAGCCTAGGAGTCACTAACAAAATGGATAACCACAAATGATTAATATAATCAATAATTATAGCCAACAGAATCCTGCTGTTATTTATATTGTGCAATATATATAAACTATAACTTGGAATTTCTAGTGCATGTTCCTCCTATATTATATATTAAATACATATCTGAATCCCAGACAATACATCTATCACAATCTTCATTCTAATTCAATTACAAACGTACATGGTTATTCAAGGTAAATGCCAAATTTATTGTTCAGAATAAGGACATGCTTTTGAAATAGTTATTTAAATAATGAATGACTCTGTAGGCAAAATAAGAAACACTTGTTCCATACAGGAACTAATCATATTACTTTCAATACTCATTTTTTCAGTCTGTGCTCATATCCTTCACATCAAAGTTTTCTAATTTTTAATAAAGTACATTTAAAAAAATAATAAGGTTAAAACATTCTTCCAGGGCTATAAGTGACATCTGCTCTAGAAATGACATAAGAAATATTTAAAAAAAAAATTCTGTCAAAATTACATTTCTCAAATTCTTAAATGATATTTCTAAATAACCATTTTTCAAAGACTGTCAAATTTGACAATACAAAGAAAATTAAAGAATTCAGCAGGTTGTGAATCATCTTATTTAGCTCATATATAATATTTAACGGATTTGCAATAAGATCTTAAATGGTTTAACTATGCCATTTTCTGATGAAGATGAAAACAAACAGAAAGTAGTAAGTAGTACATACAACTCAATGCCATTCGAATTTTCCCTAAAAGCTATTTCCAAATGTTCAATACTCTGGCCTTCTATACCAACGGAGAACATGAAACTTATATATCTAGAAAATTTTGCAGAAAATGGAGGTATTATAAGTTAGCCAAGGCTAATTACCTCATGAGTAGACTTATTTTGCATAGCATATAGAAAACATGCCATTGCACATCAGGGCTTCTGCTCCCGAGACGTCAATGAAGGTAAAAAGAAAACAGCAACACGCTATTTACATGGCCCTTCCATCACATGTGCATTTTCTTTACATATAAGCCTCACCCTATTCCCCCCCTTCTACATACCCACTTTCCAAAATCAACTACTCTAATGTTTCATTTGGCATTTAATTCACATTTCAAAGAGAAATCAATTTATCAACTTTAAACCCTACCCATTAGATTCCAATAATGGAATATAAAGACTTAGCTTCCTTACACCCCCAAAGCCACATTTGCCTTTCTCCTGCCCTCTCAGCATAATTGCACCATAATCTTCGTTTAAATAAGTCCACTATATTGACATTATTATGCCCAAATAATCATTACTCTCTGTTAAACCAAGGAAGGCACTATAATTTTCCCCATTTTATATACCATTAGATCATCCTGTTATTAGTAAAGGTCTTTTGTTTATTTACTTGTAGTCAATGTACTTCTTAAATATTTGTGTGACAGTTATAGATATCTTTTACCAAATGATCTGGGCAAGACCTGCTGACATTACCTTTCAAATGCTGATTCCATCCATTTTTTTCTTACACAGAAGGCCTTGCTTTACAGCTCTGTGCTCTGCTACCCATTCTAGAATGGGTTCTTTCAAAGCCAGCTACTCAGAGTACACCTGGGACTTCTTATCAAGGTTCTTCTGTGTTCAATCCCATTTCCTATGTTCTATGTCTTCATGTAGTTTGGTAATTTTTGCTTTGCTAGAGCACATCATCCAGCAACTTTCTAAGAAAGGGTACATTTGTGGATAATATTAGAGTTCTGGAATCCTTAATGTCTTCATATAATCTTCATATTATGGCAAGCTATAGAATTCTTTTAGAAATCACTTTCTATAAGAATTTTATAGACTTTGATATACTGTCATTAATTTAAAGCATCATTCCCACTTCTCAACATGTAACTTTCTTTTTGAAATGTTTAAGGTTTTTGTTGTTGTTTTCCTGATTCAGCCATGTTCTGAAGCTTCTGAGTGATGATCTTTCGTACAGTCTCTTTCTTTCAAGGTGTGAGCACTCTCAGAACAAACATTTCAGTTGCTTCTATCTAAGAAAAAGTTGTTTAAGATGACTCTGCTAATTCCAACATGTCCACTTTTGACCTTTGTTCTCATTCTAGAACTCCATTTGGTAGATTTTGACCTTATGAATTAATCCTTAATTTTGCTATATTTTCCATTTTCTTTTTTCTTTTCTTCTAATTCTGACAGGCTTCCTATATTTTATTTGCTAGCTCATTCCAGCCAAGGACTGTTTCTTAATCTCTTCCTATTATTTTCCTAGCATATTATTCTTATTTTATACATGAAATATCTTTCTGAAGATTTCATTTACACACTTTGCTTTTAATAATTCCCCTTCTTCTAGGTCATGGGCTTACTTTTTGTTTGACTTACTATTTCTCTCTCAAGATAGAGACTTTTCTCAAAAGTCTGGTAATCTTCTATTTTCAGTTCATCCACCTAATATAATATAAAACTATACAATCGCAGCCTCTATGTATGTACATGGAAATTTTTGCAGAGTGATTAAGTAATATGAATTTTTAATTGGAAGTCTCTAAAATATCTCCCATTGGAAGTATTTTTTCCCAGTTTCTTGCCTGAGGAGAAATGACCTGGCTCCAGCATGGAGAGTTCTGTATTCATTCAGAACCCTTATTAAATCCTGTTTTCAGTCTGACTTTCTCAGAACTATTTCCTAACTGGCACTTCTAAGTCCATGCTCTTCTGCATTGCAATGGGCAAAAGATTACAGAAGTAAAATAATTCCTCCATTAACTTTCTGTTTTCCAAAATGGTTGGGGGATCTATATTCTCTATTGCCTCCTCTTTATTGTACTTACCAATGTATCTGTGTTTTTTCATTTTATTTTGGAGTGGCTTCAAGAAGGAGGAAGCATAAATGATTAGATTTTTAATCCATCATGATTCCCTGAAGATTTGGAGAACTACTTTTATTTGCAGCTTTGTTTCTTGTTGGGTAAAAGGGTTGGAATGACATAATTAAGATTCAAAAGAACTGAATTCCTAGCCCAGTTCTTATTATCTGTCTACGTCATGAAAGAGCCTGAAAAATGACCAGCCCTCCTCGTGTAGTGCAAATTATCTACCACAATTTGTAGTGTAGTTACAAGAGACTCTATTTGAAAGTTTTCATCGTAAGCTCAATTTTTGTCAGAAGGAAATGAAGTGAATTATTTGCTAAATACAAGAATTATAATCAGATTTGCATGATGCTCACCTGAAAAATCACCCTAAATACATTTTTCTGACCTTATGCTCACTTTAAGGACACAGGTTCATTGAGTAGAACAATGCAGATTTACAAATGCTATACATATTGCTATGTGGCAGTGAAGTCAATTTTTGGTTTTTGATAAAGCAGATATACAGGGTGTCCCAAAAGTCACCCCTAAAAGTCACCATAGATAGGGAAAATGGAAAATTGTAGCTAAATGTATCTTCATTTGCAAAATAGTCATTACAAAATTTTACAAAATATTCTCTGCATCTTAAGCCACTTCATTATTTCACAACGTTTTATAATGAAAATCTTGTTAATAAATGTCCATGAATCTAAGGCTGACTTATGGGACATCCTATTATTCAATTTGATTGTTAGATGAACCGATGATGAAAATAAGTAATATCTTTCCAGTGCATTTAAATTTCTTAAATTATTATTGATCAGGCAGATTCATAAATACAAGTCCACATAATTAAATATGATTAATAAAGTGAATATGTCCACTAATTCTCCTTTTATATAAAGACCCCACAAGTAGGTTTAAAGAAAGTTTCTCAAAAAAGGAAGGAAAATATTCTATAATATCAAAATGATATGTACCACCAGAATATCCATTAAATTCAATTAAATGGTGAAACATCTACTAAAATTTAATGTTATAAAATTTGTGACTTACATGTATATGAAAAAGTAACTAAATAAATTCACACTTCTACCAAATCTTATAATTTCACTTTAAGTGGGCTTAACAGTTGCTAGACCCATTAAGAAAAACTTAATTGAATTTATAAGACATAAAAATGTTCACCTAACATAGAAGAAAATAAATAAATTCTTATGGTTCATTTTGGCTATGTTAATATGGAAAGCAAATAAAGAAACATTGCTGGGAGAATACAGAGTGCATTTAGCACAAAGATAACATAACAGTAGGCTAATTAGTCCTTAAACCCCAGAAGGTTGTATTGTTTTCTTGTGAGCAGCTCCTGGAAACAAATGTTCTCTCTATGACAAACTACATAATATGGGTGAAGCCTCCCTTCCCCAATGAACACATCAGTGATCTCTGACATCAGGACAAGTGTGGATGCAATTGGAAGCAGGTATGGAAGGCTGGCAATATCTAGATATGGAGTGGCAATATCCTCAGGAAATGACTCCTTTCTCCAGAGTCCTGGAGTACTTACAACACAGTAAGCTTTTCATACACCCACACTTAGGATGAAAAGAAATGGAAGAAAGAAGTCAAGATACAAAATCTTCTCCCTTTTCAGGAACAAGACATGAACTTGGAATAGGAGCATACATATGTAATAGGAAATAGGAATATTAGTTTTAAAAGAGCCCTCATGTAAGTATGATCCAACAAAATAATGCAGAATCTCTGAAGTGGCAAACAGCCTGGTGAAATATTCCTCCAAGATAAATTATTTGCATATTAAAAATAGTTCACAAATGTATTCTAAGTATTCTTTCAATACAAATTTGAATGATTATATGATAACTGCTAATTAGCTATAGAGGCACAACGCTTGGCCAGTGTCACTTTTTACCAAATCAATGAAAAGTAAAATTGTATATAGTTAATATAGAATCACAATTCAGTTCCAAAACTCATACTTAACCTCCAAATCAAATGTGTGCATATTAATCACATGGAATTCAGTAACTCTGAGACCATACCCTCACTACACAAATATCAGTGTAAGTTATTTTTGTACTAATTATTCATATTTCCCCTACCTTGGGTGCTTCTATACCACAGTGTAAACAAACTGAAAAAAGGGTTTTTTTGTTGTTGTTTTTTTACTAAATTCTTCAGCTTCTAACCAGTTATTTCTAACAGTGTCCGTACTATTGAACTCTTTTTTTTTTTTTTTACTCCCTAAGGGTTTCTAACATCATCCTCTCTTGAGAAAGAAGGGAAATACAGTGCCTCTGGCCTACTTATACTGGATGTAGGAGAAAACTACCTGCCAGACACAGCAATAGCACTGTTGGGTTCTGGAGAGTGAGAGAGGTGCTAGCTAGCTCTCTGAAGGTCTTAGTGGGAGAACAGCCCTGCCCCTTAAGAGAGGTGGAAAGGAACTGGCCTTGGATATCATCCTAAGAAGGGAAACTAGAATGATAACCAAAGTCACAACATGCTCTGGAGTAAAAGTAGAGACAGTCAACTTCTATGGTCAGGCAAAGGCTTCTGAAAGTGTCAAGGAAAAAATTCTCTTGCATCTTCATTTCCAATCTCTCTCCTCTTCCATGGAAGTTATTCTTACATGTCACTCACTCAGTTGCTAAATAATTGATGAACTTAAATTTGGCATTTTAGGAATTGTAGAAAAGTATCTCCCTTAAAGAATCCTTCAGGAAAGAGCCTGAGGTGAACAGATCATGACCACAACACTTCTAGAATCTGTTGACGATTACTCACACATTGCTTTTCTTATAGAATTACCAGATTTGTCACATTAATATTAAGCCTTGTGTATTTCTGTATATACTATGTTTATTTTTGTTATTACGACTGAAGGCTGTTTACATGTAATTTTTCATTTAAAAATTGTAATATGAGTTGTAATGTGTTTCCATTGAGGTTTGAAGAAGAGATAGTACTTTACACTTAATTCCAACCTTTAAAATTCTAAAGACTACGACAACCTTACAATATATCTTAGAACAAGGTCATTTATAAATTTGCTTCAGTGAGCATCTTCCTTGTGGGAGAAACATGTTTGATTACGTAGGATGTCCTTTTAATATGAACATTCTTTCAAACTTTCAAAGGTCTATAGACTATAAATGTCATTCGATTTTTTAAGTTCTTTAGACTTTGGAATGTGCTTTTGCAAATAAGTATCTTAAAATTATGCACTCTTTAAAATTCATTCACTCTATGCATAAATAACAGATGCAGCTGATTTCTGAGACAGTAAATACCTCACAGAAGGGAAGACATTCACTCCAAGCCTTTGGGCGGTGAGAGTATGGGTTTTCCATAGCTAAAGTAATTCAGAACTGTGGACAGCTCCCGTGAAGGCTTGGAGTTGACGACAAAAGTAAATGCTGTTTTTTATTGCTGCATGCGTTTGCTGTTTAGTAGAAACCTATTAAGACTGTTTAGTATGCACACATGCTCTTTCATCTACTCTTTTCCCCCTCAAGTAGTTCGGTTAAACAAATAAATTAATAAATATCCGTCTGAGTTACTGGCTTTGGATTTTTAAATGTAACGTCCAGCCTTGTTCAGGAACTAGTATTAACTGTGAGCGCACGCTAATAAGAGGATCTACTTCACGACCTTCATCTGACAATCGCTAAACATGCTTATAAGCGAATGAATACTTGGGAGACAGAAAGATCAGAAAATGTCTTAATTGTAATTCTCCAAAGCAGAGTTCTCCGGCTGACAGCTCTCCTATCCTTCTTCCTGAGCTTAGGAACAACGGGAAAGAGATGTTTTGAATTAGACTTGTAGTCAAGGTCAAGAAAGGGTGTTGCTCTATTTCAGGAAGGGGGCTCTGGAAACGCTCGCCCTCCCCCCCTGTTTTGTGAGCTAGAGGCTTCCTGTCACGCTCCTGCCCAGCCTGGCCGCTCCTGTCTTCCACTGAAAGCTTAAGTTAGGAAATGTTCAAGTGTAAATTACCCTTCTTCAGCTTGCCTGCCACTATTTTGAAGAAATAACAGTGAGGATACCCAATGCCCATAAGCAGAAGAAAAACAGATTAATACTCCCCAAGGGGCAAGATGGTCTGAAATAGCTAGGACCTGTGAGTCACTATCTCCAGTCACCCCATTTACTCCTGAATCCCAGAAGCCCCCTTTTTCCCTTTTGGGAGGGATCCACGTTTGAGGGAGTAGAACGAGGAAGGATGTCTGCCCGCTTCCTTCCACTCTCATCTACCGAATAAAAGTTTCCCTCGTACAACTTAGCACCTTCCCATCCAGGGTCACCGTGGTCCTCATCCTTCCCGGATATTGTCCCCAAAGTTCAGAAAGCAAAGGACGAGGACCTGTCTCGTGTTCCTGGGCAACAGGAACTCATCATTCAAGACCCTCCTGGATGAAAACTCGCAGGAGGCAAGTAGAGCCCCAGCAGCCGGAGCAGACGCCGCCGGCAGCGCCACCCCCGCCCGCACTCCTCGTCCCCGGGGCGCCCCCCTGGCCGGATCCGGGAAGCCAGTTTGAGGGCGCGCCTGAACCGAGGGTGGGGCGGCGACGGGGAGACTCACCTGAAATCACTGTAAGGGTGAATGATCCAGAAGCCTGCAGTTTTAACCCTTTCCTGCTCCTTCTCCACCGCCTTCTGGCTCCCAAACATGCGGAGGGAGAATTTGTTGACCCCGGGCTGCAGCATAGAAGTGAACTGCCTTTGCATGAAGCCGTACTGCCGCCGGGGCCCCTCGGCATCCTCGAAGCTCCCGGCGGGCTCCTCGCCGCCGCCGCCGCCGCCGCCGCCGTCCACCTTGAAGCACACGGAGTTGCCTTGCTCCTTCGCGCCGGCCCCGCCGCCCCCCGGCGGGGTGCCCAGGCGCTTCTCGGCCCCGGCCGGCCCGGCGCCCGCCGCGGGCGCCTTGGCGGAGAAGACGCTGTTGCCATCGTCCCGGCTGTTGGACGAAGAGTTGGGCTTGCCGCCTCCTTCCATGCCCGGAAGACGCGGCCGGCGACGGCGCGGGCTCCAGACTCGCCGGCCGCCCGGCGCCGGAGACGCGAAGCCGAGGGGGCAGGAGCCCGAGCCCGCTGCCGGCGAGCCCGGCTGCCCGTCGAGGCGGCGGCGGCGGCGGCGGCGGTGGCTGCCTCCCGCCCGCGCCGCTGCTCGCTGCGCGCCTCGCTCCCGCCGCCGCCGCTGCCCTCCGTGCTGCGCTCCCGGCTCCGGCGCGGTCGGTGCTGAGGCTGAGGCTGCCCCAGCGAGGCTCGGCTTGGCTCGGCTCAGCCCTCGCGCGCCAGCGCCTCCCCTCGGCTGCCCTCTGCTGGCCAGAAAGGGACTCTCCCCACCCGCACACTACACTCGCTCGCTCTCCACTCCCGCTCCACTTCTGCCCAGCGTGACATTGAACTCAGGAGCCTTCCGAAACATTCATTTGTACATGTTGAGAGAGACTCGGTGTATATTTGCGCGAAATAGGGGGGCAGAAGAAGAGCGCGCCCGCAAGAGAGACTGCAAGCCAGAACCAGCCGGTGTGCCTTGGTACGCAAGAAACAAACATCCTACAACTCGCGAAGACAGTGTCTGAACGCCTATTTGAACGACGTTTCAGTTCAGAGAGAGGCGACAGGCTGACTCTGCTTACCGAAAATTCACTGTAAACATAGAGTACATTAGAAAGTGAAGTTTGACAATGAAAAATAAATATCACGAGTAGGAAGGAAGGAGTGTGTGCGCGCGCACGCAGGAGAACAAGAGAGAGGCAGAGGGCAAAAGCTACTGGGGCTGCTAATCCTGTGTAACCAGCTGCTTGGGGCTTTTCAGATTAAGGCTCCTGCACCTGGGGACGCACAGCTGACCTCTTTACACTCATCCCTGTTTATTCTCCCAGAGTTCCTTAAGCAGAGGATATGATTTCTTTATTACCAAGGCCACTTGCTTCAACACCCATGTAAGCATGTCTATCAGCCACCAATTCTGAGAGAAAAATGAGGGAGACCTCACCTGAGCTGACCTATCTTTTCCGATCAGTTACGTAATCAATGAAACACACTGGGTGCGCTGGTCGGTGTTCCCCTACACCACCCCGGAAGTCAAGATGTCTTGGATTCCAGTCAGAGTGTAATCAGCATTTCAGAATGGGGGGAGTTGGGGGAGGAGATGACAGTGAGGAACATGCTCCCGACGCCGAGGAAAGCATTCTCATCTTGCTCTTCCTCGCTCTGCGTCTTCCAAACCCACTGGCTTAGCGAAAGGAAGCAAAATGTGCTGCCAAACCCACCAGTTCCTCAGCAGGGCAGCCCCGGAGTCTGAAGAGCTTCAAGACTCCAGAATGTCCTGAAACATCTGTTTTAGACACAGGCATTGCCTGCCTATCCACAGCCTCTTCAAAGGAAATCTTACCCTGCCAAGAGTCCCTGATCCCCGGGGTTCCTGTCAGCTACAGCCACGTTTTGTAGAGAGGGGACGGGCACCTCAAGGAGGGTGTCAGCCGGCCACCAGTGACCTACCATTAAAAAACAAAGGATAATAACTGCAACACATTAAGGTGTTTTTCTGAAAAATTGAACAGTGATGAAACCAAATGACAATGGAGAGGCAACATTAAAGACAAAGGAAGACAATTGGATGTCGTTATGAGGAGTTAACAAAGACTGAGAAAGGAAACAGGGAACAGAGAAGAGTGGAGAGGGGGCCGAAGTGAGAAGCCATTTGGCCTAGCTCTGTAATACTTCTCTAAGATTTCCCTTACCACTCTACTTACCATAGGTTATGCTCAATCTTTTTCAGTGAGCTAAGGCCTGACTCAGACACCATCTGTTTTCAACTAATCAAAACCAGAACCCTAAGAAATAAGTATAGATGGCCAAATTTTAATGGTAAGAGAAGGGAAAATATGAACAATATAGAGCTCTGGTCTATCAAAAGTAGAGACCTTGGAAACCCGAGAGGTCAGACGAGGATACCAGGTGCTGAGGGCAGAAGGAAGCCACGGGATGGATAAAAACAAACATTGCCCAAAGCATGGTTCTGCCTAAGAAAGGCCAGATTATTCAGGCAGCTTTTCTTTATTAGACTAAAGATGTTTCCCTACTTTTCTCCCATTCTGCATGCTTCCTCAATCCCTCTATTTTCAGTCATGAGTGTGACAATGTATATTTTAACATAAATTTTAAGTTTTATAATAATGTAAAAATATGCCATCTAAAATGTTATGCTGAGTTGAAGTGAGTTTCTCTTTTCTCTTAGCCAATCCCTCTATTTGTTCTATTTCAACTTAATCTTAATCATGACTAGGCAGTTATTTTAGCAAAAGTTTTCCACGTTTCAGTGTCTACACTAAACTAATATAACAGAATCACTGAAAAACAGGATCTCAAAATAGAACTAAGAAATGTCTAAAAAGGATCACAAGTCATTGGTTGCTCCAACTATAGCTTTCAGGCCATATTTTATTCATCCTAACTCTCAAAAACTACATTATTTTTTAAATTTGAGGATGTTATCTTATTTCAGTGTATTAAATTTATCAACAATATAAAAAGTCAACATCCTTCACTTCACTTTGAGAATGTTGATTTACAGTTGTTTAGAATCTGGACTTACACTTCCTTTGGGGGAAAAAATGAACTTGAAGAAGAGTGAAGCAAAGTGGAAGCAATAGAAGAATGAAAGCAGTGAGAAGGAAAGAGACAGGGCGACAGAAGACTTAATCCTCAGAATCACTTTCTATTTAGCTTATTTCCATACATGTTCATTGATAAACTATCTCCGGCTAAAATCCATTGAGCCAAACTAGATTATTTTTATCAAAATTATCTTACAAATAGGACTAGCATCATGTCTGTCTCTGTCATTAGATGTCCATGATGTCAATGGGCCTTGTGTTTCAGAACAATCTGATATCTGAGGACCCATCAGACAATATCAATTATGAATTCTTTTCATGAGAATGTCTCATTGGTAGCTGGAATGTGTGCTGTTCAGTATACAAGAATGGTGCATCTTTTAATATGTTCCTTGTCTCTTTTAATACTTTGCTTAAGATCAAATTGCAGACAGCAGCAGAAGATTAATATGGATCTAAAATAAAACCTCCATGCAGCAGACACAAGCACATATGAAATGAGACAAAAAAGATAGATGTGTAACTTGAAGTTTGACAGTTTATTGGAAGATTCTCAGTGAAACGTAAAGGTTTAATGGCTAAAACCGTTGAGCTCTTAGTAGGACAGAGGAATATGTTAAAAACATTTTTCATGTGTAAGAAAGTAAAGTCAGAAGATTTGTCTGTTGAAGAAGGCAATGGTGAGGAACAGCGAAAAAATAGTTCACCAAAGTCAACCTCAAAGCTTTCCTGTGTCTTATGTACAGGAAAATTCGATTATCAATCTAGAAAGCAATGTCGACATCACATTTAATGTGAAACAGTAGAACTGTTAAAGTCAGAACAAGACATTCATTACCAGCATTTCTGTAATGAATGCCACTTTCAGTTGATAATATTGTCTTCCTGAAAACCCAAAAGAATCAACTGCATAAGTAACAATAGAATTTAGAAAGTTGGTGTAACATACGCATGGAAAAATTTATCTTCCTAAGCATCAGCAATGACCATTAAGAGAATATACAGAACAATGATTCTTTTTACGATTGCCACTGAAAAAGAAAACTACACGGCAATGAACTTAATAATAAAAGCCTGAGATCCAGTTTAAAAAATATTTTAGTAAAAGGCATAAATTAAGATATATTTCTTGTTCATAACGTAAATGCTCAGTATTATAAAAATGGTTATTTTTCCCAAATTAATTTTTAAGTTTCAAATAAAGTGGCATGATTTTTGTTATTCGGTTTTTTTCGTGAGAAGCAAATATGACAAAATGTTTTTAAAATTTATTTGGATCAAGAAATTGCTTTTTAATAGTCAATGAGCTGTAGAGTTAAAAAATGAAAATAATGAAAGGCTTTCCAAAGTATTAGAGCTGTTTAGGATAGTGCTGAGCACAGAAAGGAACAGGCAAGTCAATATCATCAGATAAAACCAAAACCGCTCTAGTATTGAATACTGGTCAAAATTGTAATTTCAGCTCAATGAGTACAGGGTATGTTGTATAGCAAATGGTGCTAGAATGGTGAAATAAATGTTCCAGGAAAAGGAGATAGAGTATCTTTTCGTGTTTCTTCCTAAAGTGAATTTAAGATGATTTAATATTATTAAAATGTAAAACAAAGTCATGATAGGTTCAAATGTAGTAAATGTTTGTAATAGCAAATACTGGGGGGCAGGTGAGGTAGTTTACACCTCGCACTCTAGGAGGCTGAGTTCAGGAGTTTGAGATTATCCAGAGCAAAACCAAGAGTCCATCTCTACTAAAAATAGAAAAATTATCTGGGCATTGTGGCAGGCCCTTGTAGTTCCAGCTGCTCCGGGGGATGAGACAGGAGGATTGTTTGAACCTGGGAGTTTGAGGTTGTTGTAAGCTATGAAGGGATGGCACTCTAGCCTGGACAAAATTCTGTCTCAAAAAAGGGAAAAAAAGCAAATACTTTACTTTCATGATTTGAAGGAAAGGACCTTCAAGTCATGAAAGTCATGAACCAGAAAATATAAAATTCCCATGTCAAAAATAGCCTAAGCATATTTAAAGACAAAGAGAAAACCGGTGGCGCCTGTGGCTCAAGGAGTAGGGCGCCAGTCCCATATGCCGGAGGTGGTGGGTTCAAACCCAGCCCCGGCCAAAACCCACAAAAAAAAAAAAAAAAAAAGGCAAAGAGAAAACTACAGAATATGCAAAATATGTATCATAAGAACAAGCGATATCCTTCATATGTAAAGAGTTATGTATAGACTTTTTATATGAGCAAAAAGTTATATTCTTATTGTATATATTTTATTTATAATATGTACTTATGTTAAATATATATAAATGCTTTATAGATAAAGTTCATATTTAAAGTAAAAAGTTTTTTATATAAATTAAATGTAACCATTCCAGAGGAAAAATAACTATCAGTCAGGAGTTCAAAAGACAAGCAATTTAAAGTTTTAAAAAAATATATTATAATATTAAATATCTAACAACACATGAAATCAAATATAATTTTAAAAAGCACTAAAATAAGATTTTGAGTTTAAAATTTATAATATAAAATAATAATAACGTATGTTATTCCTGAAAAACAACATCATGTTATTATTAGAAGTGATACAATCTTTCATATCAATAAATAAAAGAAACCTTTAATAATATACATACTCATATCATATAATACTTAAAATGTATTCTAAAAAAATGATCAGAAGTGTACAAGTAGATATTTATTTAAGAATACTCTTTTAAATTTATTTATTATTTTAACAATTCAGTACAGTATTTTCTTTCATATAATTAAAATTATATGAACTCATAAGAAATACATATATACATACATGAATTTTTGTATATATTACTGGATTTTTTAAAAAGCGCACTTGGTTAAAAGAACATACTGAATCGTATGCTCTCAAAAGCTCCCATCATCCCTTTTTTACACAGGCAAACACATAGACATCCACGTTTACATACAATGTGAAGATCTGAGGAATTATGTGACATTTTGGCTAGTGCACTGTTATTCAATTGCTATTTTTTAAAGAGTATATTAAATCCTGTACTCTGCAACATCCTATTTTTAGTTTATTTCATTTTACTGATGTGCAATTATGTCATCTGCAGTTAGCAAATATTTTGTCTTATTATGTATATATATTTTATTTTTTATCTTCTTAAATTATATTAGTTGATATATGGAAAAACATTAACATGTCTGATAACAGATATCCTCAGATTATACCTAGTTTCTTAACATTAACTCTTACACTGCCTATCTGAAAAAGATACATTAAAAGATACAAATACAGATTGTATTTTTTAAAAAGTGCACTAAGAGGTATGCAATATATATGTGTGCGTTTCAACCAAGTATATATTTTAAATCTTATTGAATTATTTTTTGAAAACCATTGTATTTTTTAATGATATTTACAGATAGGGACCACAAAAATAAAAAATTCCCTTATAAATTTCTAACTAGTTTAACATGCTTAGACACAGATTTTAATCACAAAATGGTATACCTCTCCTCATTCTTATCTCTCCCTGTAACCTCTTGCTGGCGTTTCCCTCTGGACAAATCCAAGGAGGAGCCCCAGAGTGCAGAGGTCTGTTCATATGTTCTTGCAATGTAAAAAGATAAAGAGTAGATCTCAAGGAAAAAAATATATCTGCTTTGACCTTCAATTTAAAGTCTCTCCCTTCCTTCTTCCCATTGTTTTTCTTTATTTTGTTTTCTGAATAATAATGCTGCTTTCTGAAATGAACTTGTATATTTACTTTTTACGATTTCCTCCTTCGACAGAAAGCACCACAAAGGCAGTGACCTTCCTTACCATGTGCACCACTGAAGCACATAGAATAGAGCCTGGTACAAAGCAGGGATTCTGTAAATATTTGTTAAGAAACTGAGTGAAGAGAAGAATCCCCCCAGGAATCTTCAAGCCTGATCTAGAATTCCCTCCTCTGTGCTCCCAGAGTACCATATGTCCATCTCTACACATATCACTAGGATAGCAAATATAATATCACAGTGTATCATAATTATTACCTTGCATCATTTACCGTAGAGTAGGAGTAATACTAGTTCGAGTCAATAATTATTGACTTGCATCTTTTATCCCAGCCTGTGAGGAATATGACTCCTGTAATGTCTAAGGATAGTACCAAGCTACACTGTAGTGGGTCTAGTGTTCTATGCTCCACAGATATTTCACTTAAACATCACCATAAGTTTTTAAGGCAACTATTGTCTCCATTTTAGACTCTACTATTGAGAGTTTACTAACATGAAAATTTTATGTAGCTTTTATGGAACAGAACTGCCTCATACCATAATCTGCGTGGCTCTAAAGTTGCATGTACTTCTCACAAACATGCTATATGTTCTATTTTAGTAAGAAGCATAAATATATTTTCAAACTCACTTGTTTTTTGACATGGAAATTATTAAATGATTGTCAGATCATTTAATGAATGAATAATATGAAACGCGGTCAATAGTTTGCCAATACTGAACTGCTGAATTTTAACAATTTGCCAATACTGCACTAAAGCTGCTAAAAAAATTGTGTTCTTTTAATCTTTCACTTACAAGGCCAAATCTTATGACTAATTCTCTCAGTGGGTACTGTTATCAACAAAGAGGCCATTGATCAACTTTGAGTCTAAGAGATGACTTTCTCCTTTTCGTTAGCAGGAAATTTCAGAGAAAAGTCTGGAAATAAAATTTTGTAGTATCAGAAAATGAGATTATTATTGCTTTCACCTCTGAATCAATTCAATTGCATAAATTGAGTTAAAGGAGCTTAATTTCATGATTCTTTTTGTCTCTACCAATGACAAAACCCTACAGTACAAACCTCTGTTTATCTAGTTATTTGTTTCCCCCTAATAGTAGCAACTAGAGTACTCTTAATCCATTCCCACTCCTGTTCTTAAAATTTTTGCAAACTTTTCAAATTTCAAAACACATAATCTGGAATTAGGGGTAAAGATGTGGAAAAAAAGAGTATAGATAAAAAAAGATAAAGTGAATCCTCACTACAATTGAGAAATGAATTAAACATTCCTGTATTCCGAAATATTGGTATCCATGAGAGAAACTATTCCATTTTCATAATTAAAGATATAAATATTTCGTAGTAGGGAAAGAAAGGGCCTTATGTTTTATTTTGTTTTGTTTTCTATAATCTCTTTCTCTAAAAGTATACCACTTTCCTAATAAACTACATGAATTCAGAATTGGGCTGCAATCACAGGACCCTTTCCTATCATAAGTGTGGGTGCTAGATTCAAGCCTAGTCATGAAGGTGGTTCTCTCAGAATCCAAGTTCTGCAACACAGTCTAAGAGAGAAAGTGGGCAGTTGCAGCTGACTTTTCCATGACAACAATGTAGAGATGCAATCTCCAGTTTCTCCTACTGGAATTCCATCAAGCCGCCCTCGTTTATATCCTAGCATTCATTCTTCTTTAAATTATGTGAAATTCTATGTTCTATATTCATTTTTCTATTCTATTCATTTTTCATTCTATTCATTTTTCCCTCCAGATTCAATCTCTACCCCTCTCTTCCCTCCCAGTGTTCCAGAGACTGAGTCCTAGGACCTGTGTCACCAGGGCTCCAAAATATTCAGACCACTTTAGGCTAACAGGAGGAACCAGGAAGAGATAGAGGGGAAGGAGGAAAAATGAAACAGTTTTTCACTTTCCGTGTCCCACTTACCTTCCTCACTGTGCTTCTGTCCTCGGCTGCCTTCCTCTGGAGCCAAAGTCCCTGTAGCCCCCTCAGTGGCTGTAACTTGTGGCCTGTTCAGTAATAATTTCCTCCCCTTGATGCTTTAGAGTGGTAATGGATTCCTCCTCAGTGGTAGTAAAGTGGCTGCTTTACTACCTTTGTTGTTAAACTCTGTCTTTAATAAATAGTTCTTTCATTAAAGTATCATTAATTTATTTTTTAAAATCATAACTGTATACTTGTGTGGGGTACATTGTGATGATTTGACATACAATGTGGAAAGCTTAAACCAAACTAATAACGTAACAATCACCTCACTTATTTTTGTGGTAAGACATTTATAATATACTCTTAACTGTTTTGAAATGTACCCTTGCATTGTATACATTGAGATCCCACCAAATGCCCTCCCCCCACTCGCCCTCCCGCCTCCCCTCCCCTCATCTCCTCTCTATCTTTCTGGACTATCTTTGTGTTTTATCATTTGTATGCATGTGAAAGTGTTTATATATCGGTTTCATAATAGTATTGAGTACATTGGATACTTTTTTCCCCCATTCTTGAGATACTTTACTAAGAAGAATATGTTCCAGCTCCATCCATATAAGCATAAAAGATGTAAAGTCTCCCTCTTTTTTATGGCTACATAGTATTCCATGGTATACATAAAGACCACAATCTGTTTATCCGTTCACGGGTTGATGGGCATTTAGGTTGCTTCCACAACTTGGTTACTGTGAATTGGGCTGCAGGAAGCATTTTGGTACAAATGTCTTTATTATAAATGATTTTGTTCATCTTTGTTATAAATGATTTTTGATACCTAGATATTGCAGGATCTAATGGCATGTCAACTTTTAGTTCCTTGAGAATTCTCCATACTTTTTTCCAAAAAGGCTGTATGAGTTTGCAGTCCCAACAGCACTGTAGAAGTGCTCCCTTCTCTCCACATCCAAGCCAACATCTGCAGTTTGGGGATTTTGTGATGTGGCCTAATCTTAAAGTAGCATTAATTTAATCTGTTGAGTGTGCCATATTTTTCTTGCCTGGACCTTAACTGGTAAAATTTCCCGGTACTACATACGTCTAAAACATGTTTTTATCCAAACTGGCTTCTGTTTTCCACACTGTATGACCCACAAATCACACAATGAATTGATATATCTTGCTCTCTATTCATAGTCATCAAATTATTTCTTTTTAATTATGTGTGTATAGGAAAATATTATCTAAATATATATGTACACTTCAATGTGTGTTCTCTAAAAATATTATTCAGCAGCACTTGTTTTCAGAAAAGTTTCTTCACCCATTCTTTATTTTTTAATAATAATTAATTGCTATAAAAGAAAACGGTTTCATCTATGATTTCACTGTTTCACTTCTACCTTACATTCAGTTTTTCAGCAATTTCTATTTTCCATACATTCTGAATCTGACCTCTACTTATGAGTTTTCATTCTTAAAATCTAAGCTCAAACTCAATAGCCAGAGTGAGTCTTTTACAACAGAAGCCAGATCAGGTCATTTCTTTGATCCTGATCTTCTCTGGGGATGACTGTCCCATCAAAACCCATGATCTTGACAGTGTCCTTCTGAACCCTGTTCCCTCTCTTATCCCGCTGTGTTCATCCCCTGCCCTCAGACTGCTCCAGTCACACAGACGTGCTTGCTCTCCTTCACTCTCACCAGGGACACATCCTCCTCAGGACACAGTGCCTGCTGCCTTCACGGCATTTTCTTAGTTATTGCATTAAGACATTTATATTCTACACTTAGTAAATTTTGCATGTACCCTTGTAAGATGTACTATAGTTGTGGTTCCACCAATCACCCTCCCTCCACTCTTCCGCCCCCCTCTCCACCCCTCGCTCTCCCCTTTCCCTGTCTTCTTGGGCTATAATTGGGTTATAGCTTTCAAGCTATAAATTGGTTTCATAGTAGGGCTGAGTACATTGGATACTTTTTCTTTCATTCTTGAGATACTTTGCTAAGAAGAATATGTTCCAGCTCCATCCATGTAAACATGAAAGAGGTAAAGTCTCCATCTTTCTTTAAGGCTGCATAATAATCCATGGTATACATGTACCACAATTTATTAATCCATTCATGGGTCAGTGGGCACTTGGGCTTCTTCTATGACTTAGCAATTATGAATTGGGCTACAATAAACAATCTGGTACAAGTATCTTTGTTATAATGTGATTTTTGATCTTCTGGATATATACCTAGTAGAGAAATCATAGACCAAATGGCAGTCTATTTTTAGAACCCTGAGTGTTCTCTAAACATCTTTCCAAAAGGAACGGATTAGTCTGCATTTCTACCAGCAGTGTAGAATTGTTCCCTTTTCTCCACATCCATACCAATATCTCTGGTTTGGGGATTTTGTGATGTGCCTTTGAAAAGGTGATAAATAAAGTTTAAAAATAAGTTTGTGTATCTGTATGTCCAATGAAGCCATGAACATAATTATTTCCCAAGTTCCTATCTTTTGCCAAAAGTCCCTGTTAGCCCCAAACAGTGGCTTCTACTTATTGTCCCAGTGTGTTCTTAGACTCAGAAATTGTCCTGAATTTTTCAATTTTAAAATGAAGCATGGATCATATTTAATATTTGCCTTGGAATTATTTGGAAAGAATTTGGTACACCTGCCATGGCCTCTTCTAGTAGCATTGACATACATTCTGCAGTGAGTTGAGTTTTTACTCTAATGCATGAGCAAGTCTGCCAGATGCTCAGAAGTAACTTGCATTTCTTTCTCCAGCACTTTTCAGGGATTCATCCACCATCTTGCTTTCAGGGGCAGCACAAAGACCTGTACTGATAACGCAAGTTTCCTTGGGCATAGGAGGCCAAAGACACCTAACTCTTTCAAGCCCCAGTGAGAATGGAAGAAACAGACAATGATGTTGCCGGTACCAGCCACTTGGTATACTAGTCAGTGTGCCATAGCTCAGGATGGAAACTGCAAGGTGCACAAAACCACCAAACTGCAGTTGTTGAAGTCAGAGTAGTGACATACAAAACTTCTATTACGACCATGAGTTGGAATGCAAATGAAATTGAGACTTTAAATAGTGTCATGTGACACTATGGCATCTAACGTTTGCCTGTAAGACAACAATAAATTATAAAACATAAAGCATAATAGTGACCACACGGAAGAGTTTTATTTTGTAAAACACTAATGGAAAATGGTGCCCTAAGTAGGAGTGGGGAAAAAATAACACCTTTGAAAATACTTGGGCAGAAATATTCACACATCAAATTGGGAAAATCCTCCATAAATAATTGCCAAAAATAATTATTCTCTTACTTATTTTTAAAATTCATGTAATCAATATAAATATTTTGTACTGTATATAGATATTTATAATTTTTATAAGGAATTGTATTTTGAAAGGGAATTCTTTGGTCAATAAGTCAATACTCAAAAATGATAATTTTAATTTTTCGATGCTTTTTTCTCTATTTAAATTATCCAAGCTTGTAGTTTGATTATAGGATTGTGTAGAGACATACCTCCTCTGCAATAGGCAGAAGGACCTCAGGAGACTCTAGAAGTATAGAATAAGCTATTCGGGTATGAATGGCCAAGCTTAGGCCCTCAGGGTCCTCCCAATCAAAAGTTTAAATCAAACTGTGCTGCAATTTTTGTCAAGTTACAAGAATCTGCTACTGTTAATATGAAGGATTAAAAGATGCAGGTCTGTCAATTACTGGGATATTCCAATTTTACTCTCTACTTTGTCCAAAGCAGAAAAAGGAAGAGTCTGGAGAATGATGGCAGAGAATGGTGGGAGATGATTGTCAGCTCACCCAGGTACGGTGACCCCAGTTGCAGCTGATGTTCCAGTTGTGCTCTCCCAGCTGAAGGAAATCATTATAGCCTCTGGCATGCGCATGCCACTGTGAACCTACTGAACACTTTCTTTTCACTGTTCAACTTTAGATAGTCACCATAGGTGCCAAGCAATTTGTTGTACTTTGTGCCACAATATTTACCACATACTTCCCTGTATTCTGATATGATGTTTGTTAAACAAAGCAATCGTAAAACCTCACATGCATCATGACTTTAGAAAAAAGCATTAATTGGGGAGCTATTATATTAGCATACCTGCGACATGAGATACACTTGTATAATTCATTTGACATCCATCTACCCTAATATTGTCTTATCCTGTGAATTTGAATCCTTCAGCATTTAGCATATTTAACATATTATAGTTTATGCTACTTTCAGTTAAACTGATTTTCTGGATGTTAGATAATAAAGTTTCCTTCTGGATGAAATTACCTATTATCATTTGAATTGCCATATCTTTCAATTCTCTGTCCCCATATTTATTTATATATTTTTTCAATGAGCTAGTATGTGTGACAAGCATTTGTTTCATGGTTTTAATTAGAGTCAATACAAAAGTAGGAACAGCTGACTCAGATATTATCTTGTGAGTCTGATTTATGCTTTCATGAAATCACAGTGTGCTAGATGAAGACTTGTGTCCCAACTCAACAGGAATTATTGTGGTATTTGTCTTTTCAAGTGGCATTGTTTAACTAAGGGAAAAGGAAGGCAGGCTTCCAAACCGGTGGTGGCTGCCAGTAACCCAATGTGCACTTCTGAGGAATAAGTTCCTGCTGAGTATTTGCTGATAAACTTGGAACTGATTTACTGCATATATCAATTCAAATTTAGCTGCTTCATAGATCAGAACATTTTAAAATAATACCACTCAGAGAGAAGGAGAGATCAAAGGAGACAGGAAGAGAGGGGGACACAAGAGAGCAAAGGAGAGAAATTCCAGAGGAAGCATTGGGAAGTTAATTCCTTTCCTCCATCAAGACACTCAGTTTTTTCTTTCTTTCTTTTTTTTTTTTTTTTTTTGAGAGAGAGTCTCAAGCTGTCGCCCTGAGTAGAGTGCTATAGCATCACAGCTCACAGCAACTTCAAACTCCTGGGCTTAAGCGATTCTCTTGCCTCAGCCTCCCAAGTAGCTGGGAGTACAGGCGCCCACCACAACGCCCGGCTATTCTTTGGTTGTCGTCATTGTTTGGCAGGCCCAGGCTGGATTCGAGCCTGTCAGCTCTGGTATATGTGGCTGGTGCTCTAGCCGCTGAGCTACAGGTGTCAAACCAAAACATTTGGTTTTTTCATTCACTTTTCTATTGCATCACCAAAATCACAACATTTAGACAACAGGAGAATTAATAATTAGCAATACAAAAAGCCCTAAAAATTAAATTTTTCCTTAACCCCTTTGGATAAAGTTGAATGCTATTAATAACAAATACTGATTGTTTTATGAAACTTTCAACATTTATTTAAATACTAGCAATGTTCTAGTCAGGAGTGGCAAATACTAAACAACAACCACAACTGGTCTCTCTTTTCACTCATGCCTTTAGACATTACTAATAAGCCATAGTATCATGTTTTGCTGAATCCAGATGTGGCCTCGAATAACTTTTTAGCAAGACTCTGGGAAGACTACCAACGGGTAATCAAACAATATAATGATTATTTGCCTTTCTTCTTTCACTTGAAATACTAAATGCAGAAGGAAAGTGTCTCCTTTTTAATCACACTCTTACCCTCCTACAGTCTTCGGTAAGTTTGTCATTAATTCATAAGGAGGATAATAATGAAAGATGTCGTACATATGAAAAGGAAAGAGGATGTTCACAAAGATCCTCTGAGTTCTCATCTAATACTGATTTAATTTCCATTTGTTTGAAATGAAGCCAGTTTATGATAAATACACTCCCACTTCACCTCAGTACATTGCTCCTATATCACAGGAAAATAACTATTTCTATTTCTTATCACTTATTCATTAAAAAAATGGTTTTTATGCTTTGAGTTTCCTGCAACAATCCTAATGAAACTAGATCATGTCAAATCTTTATATTTATAAAACTGTCTCCAGAACTTTCTTCCACTAAAAACTTTCTCTTTGTCCTGGTATTTGTTGCTTCTGGCATTGATTAAAGAACTGATATCTCTAAAATTGCCAAATATTTTATTCATTCCCTTTTTATTTCATAAGTTCCAGGGTTAGAATAACTAAAGTTTACAGAGACTGAAAATGCAAGAGGGAGATGAGGGAGAGCAGGAATCTAGTTTTCTTCTGGGTAAGTACAGCTAGGAAATAGAAATCCTGTACAGAACATAATCACATTGAACACATTCTGCACATTATACATAGAAACCTGCCTAAGTTATTCAAGGAAGCTAGTGCTTCTAATTTTGTGTTGACTGGAGAACATGTTAAATAAATTATAGGCCATTAAAAGATACTGTGATTAAATCTGGTAGAAACCTAATGGCCACTTCCCAAAGGAATAAAATTCAGAAATATTAAATTATTTCTCCTTTTCTAATATTTCTCTTTATGTTATTCTATGCCAAATGGATTTTCTGTGGGGAAACATTCTCATCTACCCAGAATACCTTACAGGAGATGTATAATCATGTCTGGGATGTTTTTCTGACTAATAGAAAAATTTGTAAGCTAAAAATTACTTATGATTTCTTTACAATTAATGCATAATTTAATTGTTTCAAAAAGTAATCCAAAAAAGAAAAATTAATTTTATTTGTATATTTGGGTAAACTTGGTTCATCAGTCAGGAACATAACTTCTTTGTTAGTTATAGATTTTCAGATAGTTGGAATTTCACAGGGATGAGACATCCTGAAGGATGCAAGATGATAACAATGTAAAGTCTGATGGCAAAATGCAATTAGAAACAAACTCTTATCATGTTCTTTACTTTCAGAGTATTTTAATTTAAATTTTAGAAGTATTTATTCATTTATAACAATACTCCAATTATAAAATATGTCTTTACCCCACAAAAGAATAAAAATACCAAGTTATTTCCACTTGTGGAGCTTAACATTGAAATGTTGTAAATAACTTCTGAAAGATACCTGGACTCAATTGACATCTTTCATCTAGTGCGTTTTTATTATTTTGTGGCCCAGTACAAAGTTTAGAACTCCATGGCTGTTTCTAATGAAATTGAATAATTTCTTCACATGAAATATTATAAAAACACTACCATACTATTTTTGTTCTTCTACTCTTATATTTTCTCTTTCTATTCTCCTTTTTCTTTTCATTCCAAATTAATGTTAATAGCTAAAAAGCAAGAATAATAGCCATTATTATGGAATATGTACCATATTCCAAAAGTGTAATATATACACTTTTACATGTTATCTCATTTAACTTCAATAGTCTTATATTAGGGAGAAGATTCAGCGTCGATTTAATTATGCCAAATCCCATGAAGTAGTCGAGACAGGATTTTTAAAAGCCCCTTCTACTTCTTTGAGAAAGGAGTTGATTTCTAACAGTGTGGTAACTGGTTCCCACTTGTAAATAGTTGTCTATTGACCTCAACAAAAGCTGAAGATGCAGGTAAACTCATACTTAAGACTTCTTATGTTCCAAAAGCTCCTGAAAAATAAAATAAGACTATGCATGCCGTGCCAAAAGTGAATAAATGAGTAGGCCAATCTATTAAATTCACAATCTAACAAAAGAATGGCATTAGCAGAAATCTTTGTCTAATTTCAATAGCATCATTCCACTCTCTTGAGGAGTATAAACTGTTCTTCAGAGGAAAAATGTTTCATGAATTTCTATTTTGTTTATTTTTCCTTTGATTAGTTTTAGGCAGTGAATAAATATGCTGATCCCATTGAATAAGAGGTATAGACATATGTAGTAATTTTTGGAATATACGAGCATGAGAAATACGGCAGAAACTCCTGATTTTTATGTTTTATTCCTAGGGAGGTTGATCTTGTTTATTGCTTTACTTCCCCCACTCTTTTTCCGAAGCTCAAAGTCTTTCTTAGTTACTGCTGCACATTAAGAACACTGCCCTTTGTCTTCACTCCCACTGTGCATTCTTGATCTCTCTCCTTCTTCCCAAACCCCTCACAAACAACTTCTCCCTTGTAGAGTGTGCGTGCTGCTTCTAAGCCAAATCTGGTAGAATTTTATAAATGCCAGCAAAGCATGGGAGTGCTGGCAAGCTTAATAGGATGACCGTGTGCTTCATTTTGTACAATTAGACATTTAGAACTTAATACACAAAAATTATTTTTTCTTTTGCAATATTTTACGAAATAGGTGGTAACAAATAGTTCATTTGAAGTGAGACAGAAAGGATTAGATTCCATTATTTTAGTGCATACCTGAGTGATTTTATTCTATCCTCATCTATGTAATTGGGATATTTTTCAGGATTTTGGTAATTATTAGCTGAGAATCTGTTTAAGGCATATAAATATCATGCATCACAAAAATCTCAATCAATAAATGAGAGCTTTATTTGTACCCTCCCACTTCCTTCCTGATTGACTATACATTTTTAAAACCCTCTATCTTCCTAGCCACTTAAATATAATTATATGTAATGACTGTGCAGTAACTAAAATAAGTCACAAGACTAAATATAAAATAATCTTGTATAGAAGGTTTTACATATGTATATTTGAGTCATAGGTACGCTGGCAAATATAGTGCACATAGAGAGATGAATGGACCCTCCCTTTTTTTTCTTACACAGAAGGGTCAGATATCAAGTAACTTCTTACAGATAGTAAAATAATAACTTGAAACATTCACCAGAATATGGATGTGCTATCCTTGGCTGAAGCAAGATTTGATGCCACCTGTCAATTTTCTCCACCTCCCCACCTCTTTTGTCTTTTTTAGAAATGTAAAGTAAATTATCTTTCATCTTTCCCATCTCCAAACCTCTTCTTCTCCTCCTTCACTATATTTACATCTTATTTCCTGATGATACTGTTCCAGGATAGCAGCTGAACAAATGTATGTGTATAGCCTGAAGTCCCTTAATATTTAACATGTAGTCAATGATTTTTCACATTCTTGGTAAAGACATAGGATTAGCAAATTGCTTCTGTTCACTATGGTACTGAAAATAGTCATATTTAAACCTCTGTGATGTTTCGCCAAGATAAATTGCACTGGTTGCAACAAATAAAACATGCAATGCTTGCAAAGTTCCACGGAAATGCTCTCTTACTAAAAGTAAAAGAACCAAAATTAGTACCGCATATAGAAGGGATTTTAACAAATATCTAAAATTGTACTCTGAGGTTATTTAAGCCAAACACTTGAAATCTGTCTCAACCATTCTTCTCTTACACTGGAAGTACAATTGGCAGAGAAGTCTTGTTGTAACTTTCAACTTTACTCATTCTACGAAAGTTTATTGTGCACCTGTCTTAAACACAGGGGAAGTGATCATGAAAAAATACACGGAAAGTGATGTCATCATAGAAATTAAATTCTAGATCGTGTGTCAGTTCTGAGGGTAGGGGGGAAGGAGCAATCAAATAAGTAAATTATACCCTATGTTAGAAGGTGGTGAGTGCTTTGAGGAAAACCTAATCTTGAAGAAAGTGTATGGAGAGATCCAGAAAGAATGGAGTACCTTACTGCTCAAAGGGCCAGATGGGGATTAGAACCCAGGGATGAAGAATGACCTGGGAGTCCCTGGGTTTCTTGTATGACTGATGTAAATGAGGTAAAGGTAGTAATGAAATTTTTACTGACATTTGAGGGTTTCTTTTCAGGAGCAAGAGAAACTCTAAGTCCTCATTCATTCTTGCCAATGATGACCTGGAGGCCAGGGCAGAGCCTCTCATTAGAGGGTATAGAATTCTGAGATCCCTTCTGATCCTCTGACCATGAAATTTCTTCCTCAGCTGTACACTTTCATCATACATCTCCCTGGCCCTATTCTGGTCCCAGCCCACAACAGCTTACATCATGACTTTAGTAAAGTGGACTTTACTTCTTAGAGTCCACTTTTTGACATAATCAGAGAAAAATACCATAAAAATAAATCTGGCTAGCAGTGTATGATTTTTGTTCCATATCCTTCTTGGTCAAATTTATGAGCACATAATCTGTCCCCTCTGTTTAGCTTTATCTCCAATAGTCCCTGTCTCACATTTTATGTTCAAACAATGCAAAGCTGCTTTTAGTTCTGAGCCTAGAACACCCCACTTTAGTCCTACCTGCTTTCTCTTGCTACTCGTTTGATGCATGATGTTTTCTTCTTTTTTAATCACACCAAATTCTTTTCAACTTTCAAGACACAATTTCAGTGTCTTCACCTCCAGGGCACGCCTCATGAAGCAAATTTAACTTGATGCTGCTTCTTAGAACTACCATTCCACTTGGGGCACACATTCTGCATGATGTCCAGAGTGTCATGGACTACAAGGTCTACAAGAACAAGGATCATGCATTATTCATCTAATACTTCTAAGACACAGCAAGGTGTCTGTTCAACAAACAACCAGAACAAAAAAATTGATACAGGCTTCAGTAAAACTCCCTTGCTAATCTTAATTTCTTAACTGGAATGCACAGATACAGTGGTAAATTATTTTGAATTATCAATATTTATTATTTTCATTTGCCATCTAATTGCTTCAAAGAGAAGTAGTATTGTTATAAGGACATGAGGGGGGAAAAGGAAAGATCCATGTTTAATTTTAATTTTAACTCCTAACCCCAGCTTCGATGGATGAAACAAAATATTCAACAAAAATCAGGTGCAAAGGTGAGGGCCAGAGACTAGAAAAGGAAATTGAAGGGAAATAAATCCCACTTTTCCCCTTGCATCTAGAGTGCCACCTTGGGCAGAAACAATGCTTACCTTAGGGGAGAATAAGAAACAGAGAGTAGGGTCCCGACATGTGGTGACTTAGTCTAGAGCAGTGGTTCTCAGCCTTCCTAATGCCGTGACCCCTTTATACAATTCCTCATGTTGTGGTAACCTCCAACCATAAAATTATTTTCGTTGCTACTTCATAACTGTAATTTTGCTACTGTTATGAATCGTAATGAAAATATCTGATATGCAGGATGGTCTTAGGTGACCCCTGTGAAAGGGTCGTTCAACCCCCAAAGGGGTCTTGACCCACAGGTTGAGAACCGCTGGTCTAGAGGATCAGAATCAGCCTCTGGGGACTGCCAAGTATTTTAAGGAATCAGCACAAAAGAGCCAGTGCTGCAGATCCTTCTTAGTATCTGAGAAAGTCAAAATCCCAAGGAGGGAAGCTTCAGCATGATTCTAGAGGGGATCTCAGAGTTTATCCTAATTAGAGACAAAGAAATTGAACTTTTTTTGTTTCCACACTTGTCAGTCAATGGCTAAGGACTTGGAAATGAGGGCAGGTAGATGTAAACTCCTAAGTAATTTTGGCTGTCTAATTTATGGACATAGCTTTAGTAGTTCAAGATTAGTTCTCCCGAACAAATTAGTAGATTCTGGCCACAAGCAGAAGCCCTTAGAAATCTGAGAAGTCATGCACAGAGTGGCAGAAAGTCAATAAGAGAATCTGAGTGGGGCCCTGACAGTGTCCATCACCTTAGAGTGGGTATGCCACATGTCATCGTACAGGAGGTATATGACATATCTCTGGTATCTCAATTTAAAGCAGTTGTTTTAAAAATAAGCAAACGATATAACGATATAAGTCTCCAGAGAGTCTGAGACCTTTGTCAGACTCCAAAGCACAGCATTTCATTATGTGAACTCCTGGGTAACATTAAGTAGAAAAGAAGAAAAACTTGAGAGAGAGAGAGAGAGAGATTAATTTAATACCTACACTATGCCACAACTACACTAAACAATTTATATTCTTAATATCACTTAATATTTATACAAACTTATAGGGTGAGATTATCATTCCCATTTTGCAGAAGAGAATAATTTTAGTCTTAGAGAGAGAAGTAACCTGCCCCAATGTTATACAACCAGGAATCAGTCACAAGTCTTTCTGATCCATAATTCTATGTCATTTCTATCACACTGCCTCCAGTCTCTCAGGTAAGAAAATGAAAAGAGAATTGAGTAAGATCAAAACTGCAGTAAGCTTACTTTATAGTTTTGCCTATGCCCAGGTTTTCTTGTTATAATGCGGATCACTTATTCAGCCTAATCAACTTATTTGATCATCAATTTATTCAATTAACTACTGAATGCCCACTATGTCCTAGCAGTATACTGAACTCAATCACTTATAGGTAAATGGAATTTACTTAGAAATTCCAGGAGTTGAATAATAAAACCTCAAAGTTCTGCTTTACAAAGTTTCTATTTCCCAGTGGAGAGGAGCAGATAATGGATAAGTAAATATGTAAACTATACAGCATGCTCGCTCTTGATAAATGGATGGCTATGGGAGACTCACTGTTAGAAAGTTATTTGAGCAAAACTGAGAAAGATTTTCAGAGAGAAGGCATAGACCATACTAAGTACAAAGTTCCTGAAGCGAGAATAATCTTGATATGGCCAAAGAATTACTCACCATAGTGAATGAAGGGGGAGAGAGAGAAAGGAGGAGTGGTGGCAGTTGCATTCAGAAGATAACTGTACTTGGGTTGTAGCAGGAGGAGGTAAGAAAGGTGAATAGACAGCATTGCATTAGCTATAGTAAAGTCTTTTGTTTTTACTCTTGGATTTAAAAACATTCCATTTTTTTTATAGCAAAGGAGTGGCATGCTCTAACATTCTTTTTAAAAGAATGTTTCCTGACACTGCTTTATTGACAACTTAACTGATTGGCAGGGATAAATGCAGGACTCCAGTTAAAACGCTAAAGCAAAACCTAGGTGTAAAATGACAATAATTTATATCAGAATAATATTGGTAAAGGTAAAGAGAAATCCCAGGATTCTACCACAAACTTTAAATATTGGTTTTGAATGAAGAACTAACAAGATTTTTAGATGTGGGATGTAAGAGAAAGAAAGGAGGCAAGGACGACCCCAGGTTCTCTGCGCTATGCAACTGAAAGAATAAGGCTATTATTTAACGAGAAGAAATTCTAGGAACAGGAAGTTATTGTGTTGAGCAGGGAGGCAAAGGGCAGGTAATTCTCTTGCTAATTATTTGTGTCTCACCTTTACATTTCTTATAAAAATCCTTGATGATTACAGAATAAGTAATGAAACTTCTTTGTGTTCCTTCTTTTTTCCTCCTTTTCTCTTCCTTCTGCCTTCCTTCCTCCCTCCTACTATACAACTTACCTCCATTTTCAGAGATCACCTTGTAATAATTGTGTGAGATAGAGGCTGAGGAGAGCATTCAGGTAAAATGTCACTAAAGAGGGAAAATATCCTAAATGGAAGACTACCCTCAAAATCAAAGCAAGACAACAACAGTTATTATGGAGAAATATTAATTCATCATTTTTTTAGTAATTCAATTTTCTTGCTCTAGTTAAAGAAATAGTAAGAATTTTAAAGACAATAGTGTTTCTACACCTATTTTCATATATACTATCTGATTTGTTTAGAATATCAAGTTGAGCAAATCCATAAATGAAATTCACTGTATCAATAGAAGCAAAAACAAAGACCATATGATCCTCTCAATAGATGCAGAAAAAAGTATTTGGCAAAATTCAGCATCCTTTTCTAACAAGAACACTTAAGAAAAATAGGTACAGGTCACACATTTCTTAAGCTAATTGAAGCCATCTATGACAAATCCACAGCTAACATCATACTGAATGAAGTAAAACTAAAAGCTTTTCCATTTAGAACTGGAAACAGACAAAGATGTCCACTATCACCACTATTATTCAACATTGTGCTAGACATTCTAGCTAATGCAATCAGGCAAGAGAAGAATATAAAGTGCATCCAAAGGACAAATTCTCACTCTTTGCTGATGATATGATCTTAGAAAATCCCAGACTCTCAACTATAAAACTCCTGGAAGTAATCAGGAAATATAGTAATATCTCAGGGTATAAAATTAATGTCCATAAATCAATAGCCTTTGTATACACTAATAAAAGCCAAGTTGAGAAGCAACCTCTCTTGGCAGTAGTCAAAGAAAATGAAATACCTAGGAATATACCTGACAAAAGAGTGAAAGATCTCTACAAAGAGAATAATGGAATCCTAAGAAGAGAAATAGCAGAAGACATTAACAAATGGAAGAACATACCATGCTCTAGGCTGGGAAGAATCAAATTGTTAAAATGTCTATACTTCCCAAAGCAATCTAAAGATTCAGTGCAATCCCCATTAAAATACCAACATCATACTTTGAAGAACTGGAAAAAATAGTACTCCATTTTGTATGGAACCAGAAAAAAACCTGTACAGCCAAGGCTATTTTTAGTAGTAAAAAAAAAAGCTGGAGGAATCATTTTACTAGACTTCAGGCTATATTACAAGTCCACAGTAATCAAAACAGCATGGTATTGGCACAAAAATAGAGATATAGACATATAGAGCAGAATAGAAAACCAAGAAATTCATCAGTCTCTACTTGCTGTCTGATCTTCAATAAACCAAACAAAAGCATACAGTGAGGTAAAGAATCTCTATTCAAAAAAATGGTGCTGGAAGAACTGGATAACCACATGCAAAAGACTGAAAATCATCCCACACCTTTCACTACTCACAAAAATTGACTCAAGATGGATAACAGAATTAAATCTAAGACATGAAATGACAAAAATCTTAGAAGAAAGTGTGGGGAAAATTCTTGATGATGTTGAACTGGGGAAAAATTTTATGACAAAGACTTCAGTGGCCATCTCAACAACAAGAATTAACAAACGGGGCTTAATTAAGATGAAAAGCTGCTGCACGGCTAAGGACACAACAAGTAAAGCAAATAGACAACCTTCAGAATGGGAAGAAATACTTGCAGGGTATGAATCTGATAAAAGGTTGATAACTAGAAACTACACAGAACTCAATCAACAAAAAAGAGCAAATAATCACATCTACCACTGGGCAAGAGATATGAACAGAACCTTCTCTGATGAAGACAGATGAATGGCTGACAAACATTTGAAAAAATGCTCATCATCCCTGATCCTCAGAGAAATGCATATCAAAACTACCCTAATATATCACCTAACCCCAGTGAGAATATCCCACATTACAAAGTCTCAAAAATGCAGATGTTAGTGTGGATGTGGAGGGAAGGGAACACTTTTACACTGTTGGTGGGACTGCATACCACTACAACCTTTTTGGAAAGAAGTATGGAGAATCCTCAAAGAACTCAAATAAGACCTCCCATTTGATCCTGCAATTCCATTAGAAGACATCTATCCACAAGGAAAAAAAAATCATTTTATCATAAAAACATTTTATGATAGACTGTTCATTACAGTTCAATTTGCAATCACCAAACTGTGGAAACAACCTAAATGCCCACCAACCCAGGAATGGATTAACAAGCTGTGTTATATATATACCATGGAATACTATTCAGCCATTAAGAAAGATGGAGACATTACACCTTTTGCATTAACCCGAATGGAGTTGGAGCATATTCTTCTTAGTAAAGTATCACAACAAAGGAGAAGCAAAAATCCAATATACTAAATTCTAATATGAAGCCAGTAGACATCTAAAACATGCCTACATTAGAGAAACATTTAAATCAATTAAAGGTTGCTGATGGAGGAATAAGGGAGCAGGGCTGGGGGATGGATGTGCTCCCACTTAATGGGCACAATGTTAGGGTATATGGTACACCTCTTGGGGGCAGGACACAATTATAAGAGGGACTTTACCTAACAAACGCAAACATTGTAACCTAACTCCTTGTACCCTCAGTTAACTTGACACAATAAAATTTTTTTTTAAATAATAATAATTTTTAAAAAGAATACCAAGTTGACCAAATTATAAAACCCATTAGGTATGAGCAATTTCCAGAAAGAACAAAAGGATTACAAATTCAGTTCTTCTGACTCTCTCTTCATTAGTAATAATGAGCATTAGTGCACTCTATTATTAGGAGGGAAATGATAACTAAAGGTTATTTTTCTAATATGCATTTTATATTTTTGACTTCTTGAATCCTTTTTGGAAACTGTTAATTTGCTATGCTATATTGCTATACTTATACTGCTCCCTCAACTCAAAAATGTAAAAAAATAAAAATAGCTAAAAATAATGGGTTTCATAGAAACACATAAAAGTGGGATCTTTTGAAATCTTTTCATAAAATGCAAGATGCAGAGCATAAATCTTCTCTGGGCTCATTTGGCCATCCAAGGTCAGAAGCTATGTTGGCTCCCTTCCAAGTTATCCACCCCTAGCCTTTGAGCCCTTTGGGTATCCTGTAGGTCAAGGCTTACAACTCCTAATGAGTAATGCAGCAGTACTCAAGCTTTTGCAGATGGGATAAGAATATCAAAAAGCACGCCTTTCTAATTACATGTATTAGCCCTCTAGCACTGGAATGCCTTCTAACATTTTGGGGTGGGGGGAGG
This sequence comes from Nycticebus coucang, assembly GCF_027406575.1. NCBI lineage: Eukaryota > Metazoa > Chordata > Mammalia > Primates > Lorisidae > Nycticebus > Nycticebus coucang. Next base: position 157,771,039 of record NC_069780.1, on the reverse strand, counting down.
GTTGGTAGCAAACTGAAAAATCACATGGAAAATACAAATCTGCAGGGGCTGCCAAAGTTGTCCCAGATTCCAGCTTCCAGTCTGTCTCTGCCCTGTTGTGATGTTAGTATTGACAGCCAGTCTGCCTACCACCTGGTGATGTCAAAGCCAAGGTCAAGGCCAAAGGAAGTGAACAAGCTGTCCAACCTAGCATAAGACAACCGGTAAGCACATCCCAAAGATGATAAGTAAGTCTCCATAATTGGCAGAAATTTTAGACAGACGCTATGGGTCATGACATTAGTGAAAATCTATGGAATCACTTCCTTCTTAATGCTCCCACAGGAAAGCAGAAAACTCAGCACTTGGTGAAAGGTCAGCATTTTATGGACTGACTTCCCCTCACCTACACATTTCAAATGCCTTTCTCTTTTTAGACTTTACAACCTTTTTATTTTTAACTTGTACTTTATGAACAATGAATCAGTTTGCTAGTTAGGACCTAGGCAATACATGATTTTGAGCAATTGCAGTCACAGTATCAAACCATAATAAACTGATTGAAAAAAAAAGTTGAAAACTAATTCCCATCCATTATCTTGTTCATAAAAACTGTGTGGCTGAGAAATATAGCCATAAATTTGCTAAGTGGGTTTCAACTCTGAAATACAATCAAAATGGGGAACTAGAGAGCCACAATTTTGAATGAGGTCAAGTATCTTAGGTGAATTAAATTATGTATGAAAATATCATAGATTTTATACAACAATAATACTAATAATCATTAAATTCTTCTTATCTGACAACTATACTTTCATTTAAGTCACAAAACAAACATTTTCAGTGAGTTGGTGTATTTGGCTACTTAAGGAATTAAATAGTGAATTTGGGCCTCAAAATTAGATTTTTCGGACTGAGAAGTCACTTATTTTAATGCTGTAATATTTTTCCACAATTGACTCTGAAAAGATAACTAAAGTATTGAAGGAACATAAAGTGAAATGTAGTTTGTGGGGGAAAAAAAACAATAACCTAAGGAAAGGGGTAGTTGGGTAACGCTGCCTTCTGTGTGTAATTTGCATTATAATTTAATTATGTGTAAGTCCTTTTTCCACAAACTTCAGGATCTAAATTCTGGTACACAAGAAAGATGTTTTCCCTGTTAGTACAAATACTGCTTAGACACATATACTCACGCAAAGGTATGTATACATACATACACACAAACACACATGCATGTGCGTGTGTGCACATACACACATACAAACCCATAACAAATGGACAAAATACTGTTCATACAAAGTGAAAAAGCAGGATCATTTTCAAATAAAAGTTATACAAGCATACTTCTGCTGGATCATAACTGAAAAACTGCTAGTAATGTCAGAGTTACCTATTAATTAGTATAGATGAATCAATTCTAAAGCTATTTTGGATATGTTCAGAGCTTGAATAAATGTGTTAATGATGTTGAGAACCAGAATTCTCACTGTGAAAGAAAAGACATATAGACATGAAATGGAGAAAGGCAAGAAAAAAAGTGGGGGTGAATTGAAATTTGAGTTTTCTGTGTAGCTCTTGATTTGTAAAATGTGTGTGACTGTGTATATGCTTGGATCTGCCCACATGGATATGTAAGCTGATAGGTAATGCTTATGAGTGTGTTCATGTGTATTTTTTTCTAGCTCTAGCTGCTAAAAGGGCCTGAAAGCAATGATTCCAAAGTAAAAATAAGATAGAAAGTAATAATATTATATCTTTAATGTTATTCTCCATTAAAAAAAAAATCCTAGGTTCCTTGGATAAGTGGCTTATTCCTGGGCTGAGACAAAAGAGGTAGAAATTAGAGTGTAGGTGTACACACAAAACGTTATTTAGGCCCATCACAGAGGCAATGGAACCGGGTTGAATGATCTCCCACTGGCAAAAATCTAGGTTTCTTTGAACATGAAAATAATTAAGAATTTTAATAGGTAGATAAATGTGGGAGTGAAAAGGAAGATTTTCTGCCCACACTAAAATACTAAACATTGAACTAGTAATAAAGAGTGATCCATCGTTCGGGGAAAATTTCCATAAGAAGGTATATGGCCACATATTTTTAGTAACATTCTAAATAACTTTTAGTAACATTCCAAAAATACTTTGGGTTTTTTACTTTTTCGATTTTTTTTAATTTTTATTTTATATTCCCACACTCAATGGTTCTGCTAGTCTCAAAAGATATGTGTATTCAGTTGAGAATGAATATCTATAGGGAAGGGATAGCAGTTAAGAATCTTTTTTGTGTCCATATATTTGGCATTATGCTTAGAAATATAAGATGTTTTTCTATCCAAGGATAAATAATACTGAATGTGACCATTTTAATTGGATACTCAAGGAAATAATTTGTTAAATAACTCTATTTGGATTTCTATTTTAAAACAAAATAAAAATTTCAAATTGTTTATATTTAACAAAAATAACTATATACTAGAAAATATGAGTTTATTATTTAAACAATTAATGAATCAAATATTTATTTTTCTTCATTTGTCAAGGAAGAAGTTTTAGAGCCTTTAAAGTACAGTAATATCTAACTTACCCCTCAGCAATTATACTCTTAAGGACAACAAAGACCCATCAATGGTTTTAATCAGATATTTTACTTCTTTGATGATCAAAATGTTCTCTTTTGGGGCACCTACTGTGCTTTTATATAATTTTCCCCAAAATTTACCTTGGTCCAAACACATACACGTACATCAAAAAAATCGTGTTTTCATTTTGTTTGTTTGATCTAAGAATTAGTAATTTCTTGTGCATGTGCATCTGTTCTAATTCTTATATTATATTGGCACTGGATTTCACCAATTTTTTAACAACAAACTACCTGTTTCATGAAACCTTGATGTTGTGAACTTTATTTTTTGATTAATTTGGTCCACATTATTGTGTTGTCCTATTCCAAGCCTTTGAAGATTTCACAAAACACTGACCACAGAAGCACTAAAACAGTGGTTCTCAGCCTTCCTAATGCCTCCTAATGCTACGACCCTTTAATACAATTCCTCATGTTATGATAACCCCAAACCATAAAATTATTTTTGTTGCTACTTCATAACTGTAATTTTGCTACTGTTATGAATCGTAATGTAAATATCTGATATGCAGGTTGTATTTCCATTGTTACAAAGGAGTCATGACCCACAGATTGAGAGCTGCTGCACAAAAAGAAGGGAGTTAAAATTCAGGCTAATTTTATAAATGGTCGGTTCAGTAAAGAAATATGTTTTCCTTTCTTTATCTAAATTTATACTGGAACCATGTGGACACTAAAAATGAATATTAGGAAATAAGAATCACCTGCCTGTGATTTTCCATGTGCACTACTTTTTGCCTGGGGATTTTTATTTTCTTCCAGGAGGCTTTGATCCAGCAATTCTAGCATATCCCAGGTAAGAATATGATACGATAGATTATAACCTGGATGAAAACTTAGTTAATCTGCACGATGGTCATTGATTTGAAATAGTCGTGGTGTCCAAGGTAAGAATCAGTCACAGGAAAAGAAATGAAATAAAGGATCTTTACAAATAAAAAACAGAATGACACCCAATTGCCAACCTAAATACCATATTCTATCTTCAAATGAGAACTCTCACTTTCAATTTCTGGTCCAGCATGTAAGGACCTTAGAAACTGCCTCTCCATACTAATGAGTAAATAGCTGAACAGGCTAAGCCCCATGGCTCACTTTTTGGCACTCTGGGAGCCCAAGGTTCAAGGTTTACTTGAGATTTACTTGAGGAGTTTGAGACCAACCTGAGCAAAAGTGAGGCTCTGTATTTCACTAAATAATTTATAATAACATTCTAAATATACCTTTGTTTTTTTTTTACATTTTAAAAAATTATCTTTATTTAAAAATTAATGTTTAAGTAATATACTTTGGTCAAAATTAAAACCAATTTATGTGAAAATTAATCACTATCTTCTTTTCTTTTCTTGTTCTTTTTTTTATTTAGGTTTCTGATTCAGCACGTGTATCAAAGACTAATCAACAATAAAGGAGTAAATGAGACTTTAATTGGAAGTCTTACATATATCTAAGCTCTGACCATGAATGTCAAAATTGCCACTATTACCAGAACTCCAACCTAGTCAAGCTGTAGACAAGCTATCGTGGAAAACATACAGTGCGCACGGATATGCAGAGGCAAAAGGCATACTAGCACTTGGCTCTCTTTTCCTTGTTGAAATCTTTCTTTTGGACAGTCCACTTTTGCTTTCCAGGCTAAGTTCCAAATGAAGTCCAAAGAAGGCTCATGGTCAACCTGACCAAATAGTCTTCTGGAGGAATGCATTCTTAAACTGTTGTGCCGGCAACTTTGTTTTTTGCCAGGATGAAGTTCAGACTGAGATGTAGAATACAATCTAGATGACAGTGCAGACTAAGTCAAGCATTGAAGTTGAGCAGTAACCCAAAATATAAAAAATAAATGAATAAATAAATAAATAAATAAGCCGTATGTTGTGACAGGCACATATAAATCCAGTTACTCAGGAGGCCGAGGCAGGAGGATTGCTTGAACCAAGGAGAGAGAGAGAAACCTGGTCCCTATAAAAAATATAAAATATTAGCCAGGCATAGTGACTTACTCCTTAGACCCAGCTACTGAGGAGGCTGAGGCAGGAGTATCACTTGAGCGAGTAGTTTGCAGTTGCAATGAGCTGTGATGTCACCACTGTACTCTAGCCTGGGTAACAGACAGAAACTATGTCTTTAAATAAATAGCTAAAGAAACTGAAAAATTGACAACTCTTCTTAGATCTATTAGAGAAGTGAGGTCACAGGGCAAATTACTGCACTCAAAATTAGAGAGTGAAAAAATGGAGAGAATCACAACTTATTAAAAATAAATCTATGAGCAAAACCTGCTATGGAAACCAGTACATACCTAAGAATTAAAAACTCCAATGTGACTTTTTATTTTCAGGAGCTCTATCTACCAGGTCATAATGGTGAATATTGGAGAAAAATCCACACATAGTTCTAAAAGGGGGGAGGAAAAAGAGCCATTTTGGAATACACTATTGACAGAGAATTTCCCCCAAATAATGTCAGATATCAAAGCACAGATCCAGGATGCTCAAAGGAAACTACGCAAAATAAATGCAAAAACTGCTACATCTAGGCATAACTTTCAAACTTAGGAAAATCAAAGATAAAGAAAAGAATCTTGAAAGAACTCAAAAAAGTAAAAACCCACCTTACATCCAGAGGAGTAGAGATCAAAATTATATCTGTGTTCTCCTTAGAAGTGATGCAAGCAAGAAAATGGTGGAGTAAAATATTTAAAGTGTAGAGAAAAATAATTTATGTCCTCTGAAAAATTATATTCAAAATGAAGTAGAAATAATGATTTTCTCAGACAAACAAAAATTAAAAGGAATTTGTTGCTATTAGTATTTCCTTTCAATAAATGTGAAAAGAAGTTCTTAAGAGAAAAGAAAAATACATAGATTAGAAACACTGGATCTACATAAAGAAAGGAAGAACATCAGAGAAAGAATAAGTAAACATAAAATTAAAACTATTCAGCCATTTAAAAAGATGAAGAATTTACATATTTTGTATTAACCAGGGTAAATTTAAAACATATTCTCCTTAGTAAAGTATTACAAAAATGGAGGAACAAGAATCCAATGTACTCAATACTAATATGAAGCCAGCAGACAATCTAATACACACACACATAAAAGAAAAATTCAAATCAATTCAAGGTGGGGAATGAGGGAGTGAGGAGAGGGGAGGAGAGACAGGTAAGGGTGTGCTCCCACTTAATGGGCACATGTGGGTATATGGCACACCTTTTGGGGGCAGGACACAAGTATAAGAGGGACTTTACCTAAAAAAATTCAAACATTTTAACCTAATTCTCTGTATCGTCGAAGTAACCTTAAATAATTTAAAAGGTGCATAAAAAATTAAAACTTTTAAATGTCTGATTCCTAATCTATCTACCAGATAGCAGTTTGTTCACAATTGTAATAGCAACTATATATTTTATTATGTATTCTTTATATGCTTTTATATACATATATATGCTTATGTATGCATATAAACAGTAAATGAATGACAGCAATGATGCAAGATATGGGAGAGAGAAATGTAATAGTCCCCTCTTATCCTTGAGGGATCTGGTCTAAGACCACCAGTGGATGCTGGAAACATTGTGGATGGTATCAAACACTATACTATTACTTTTCCTGTATATACATACCTATGATAAAGTTTAATTTATAAGTTAGGCACAGTAATAGATTAACAATAATAACTACTAATAGAATAAGTATAATAATATTCTAGTATCAATACTCTTGCAATTTAGGGACATTATTAAGTAAAATGAGGTTTATTTAAACACAAGCACTGTGATACTTCAACAGTCACTCTGATAACCAAGATATACACTAAGTGACTAACGAGTCAGTAACATATGCAGCATGGACACATTTGACAAAGGGATGATTCATATACCAGGTGGAATGGAGTGGGATGGGTTGGAATTTCATCACACTACTCAAAATGGCCTAAAATTGAAACCTTAGGATTTTTTTTTTATTTTGCACTTTTCCATTTAATATTCTCAGATCATGGTTGACCAGCAATATCCAAAACCATGAAAAGTGACACAGATAAGGGGGGATTACCATGTTAAAAATATTTTGTAATTATAAGGTACTTCATGAACCAAAAAGTGTTATAGTGTTATTTGGAAGAGGACTAAGAATAGTTGTCTGGGCATATTGCAAACTTGAGGGCAACTGCTATAAAATTTTTTTAAAATAGTATAATATAACATAACATATGCTAAGGAGAAAAAAAAGGAAATCATATAAAATGCTCAATAAAAGCCATAAATGGCATTAAAAGTATAGAATGGGGGGAAAGAGCAAAGAACATGGGCAACAAATATAAAAAAGTAACAAATATGGTAGATAATAATATAACTATACAAATAATCACCTTAAACAACAATAATCTAAATGTACCAATTAAAAGACAGACATTGTCAGAGTACATGAAAAAGTAAGAACCAGCTATACATTGCCTACAAGAAATCCAACTAAGTTTAAAAGCACATGTAAATTAAAAGTGTAGCTAGAAACAGGTCTACTTTGCAAATACTAATCAAAAGAAAGTGGGAGTGGCTATACTAATCTCTGTAAGTACAGACTTCAGAGTGAGGAAAGTTATTACATCTGAAGAAAGATATTACACAATGATAAAGAGGTAAATACCTTAAGAAGATATAATAGTCTTTAATGTATATGCACTTTATAAAAACATTGAAATTTGTGAGGCAAAATATTATTGACCTGCAAAAAAAAAAAATCATTCCACTATAATAGTTGGAGATTTCAACACTCCTATATCACAAATAGACAGGTTCAACAGACAGAAAATTAGTACAGACATAGTAGATCTCAACAGCAGCATCAATCAACTGCATATAATTAACATCTATAAACTACTTCATACAACAATGGTGGATTATACATTCTTCTCTAGTTTACATAGAAAATTCACCAAAATGAATCATATTCTTGGCTATAAAACACACTTCAAAAATGTAAAACAGTAGAAAGCGGCTTTTAAACTATGCTGAATTTGAAATAGAAATCAATAACAGAAAGTTACTGGGAAAATGCCCAAATACTAAGATATTAATCAGCATACTTCTAAACAAAGCATAGGTCAAATAAAAAATATAAAAAATTAAAGTATTTTGAATTAAATAAAAAATAATAATATTTTGAACAACTTATCAAAATTCATTGACTTCAGTGAATACTTAGAGGAAATTTATAGTATTAAATGCACATATTATTCTAGCTTTCCCTCCTAAACAATAAATAAATAAATAAATAAATGCACATATTAGAAAAGGAAAAAGAACTAAAATCAATAATCTAAGCTCTCACCTTATAAACCTAGAAAAAGGAGAAACAAATGGAATATAAAGTAAAGAGAAGAATAGAAATAAAAATTAGAGCTGAAATCAATAAAATTGAAAACAGGATCAACAAAGCTAAAAAATGGTGCATCTTACAATGGTATATGTGAAACTTGGTAAATGTAGAATGTAAGTGTCTTGGCACAGTAACTGAGAGAATGCCAGGAAGACTATGTTAACTAGTGTGATGAAAGTGTGTCAAACGGTCTGTGAAGCTAGTGAATGATGGCCCATGATCATATCAATGTATACAGCTATGATTTAATAAAAAAAAAAAAAAAGAAAAAATAAAGTTCAATAAAGTAGAAAGCCTCTAGCTAGCTTTTCTTAGGTTTACTAAGAGGAAAAAAAAAGATAGAAGACACAAATTATTAACATCATAAATAAAATGGGATATCACTACAGATAACATGGACATTAAAAGGATAATAGAAGTATATTATGAACAACTCTATGCCCACAAAATTGATAAACCTTGGTAAAACAGACAAATGTCTTGATGGACACAATCTGTAAAACTTCACACAAGCAAAAATAAACAATCAAAATAACCTGTATCTATTAAAAAAATTGAACCAATAATAACAACCTTCCAAAACATAAAACATCAGGCACAAATGGGTTCACTGGAGAATTACAACAAACGTTTTGGAAGAAATTATAGTAAAATTCTACAGTAACTGTCAGAAGATAGAAGCAGAGAAAATGCATCTACTTCATTTTATAAGACCAGCATTATCATAATACTAAAACTTGACAAAGGAGTGACAAGAAAAGATAAAACTATAGACACACATCTGTCATGAAGACAAATGCAAAGATCAGCCCAAAACATTAAGTTAGATCATACAATGTATTAGCATAATCATACAGCACAACCACGTGGCATTTATCCCACATATGTAAGGCTTGTTAAACACTTGAAAATCAATGAGATCTATCACATCAGAAGCTAAGGAAGAAAATTTTTTATTATATCATAAATCATTAACATCATCATGCTTGTATCAATTTTTGCAGGAAAAAACACTTGATTAAAGCCAATACATATTCGTAACAGGAAAACAACTGCCAACAAACCAGGTATATTGGGGAACTTTCTCAATTTGATAAAGAACATATACGATGAATCTTGAGCTAACGTCATACTTAATGGTGAGAAACTCAAAGCTTTCCTAGTACCATCAGGAATAAGCCAGAACTGTCTCTTTTCTCCATTGATTTTCAACATTTTACTGGAATTTCTACTTTATGCAATAATACAAAAAAAAAAAGAAAGAAAAAGCATCAAGATTGGAAAGGAAGAAGTAAAACTAACTCTGTTGCAAAACATGATCATCTCTGTAGAAAATCTGAATGAAAGGAGAAAAAATATTGGCACTAATAAGTAATCATAGCAGTATTTCAGGGTTCAAAGTTTTAATAGCATATAGAAGCCAATTTCTTTTTGATATACTATCAACAAATAGGTGAAATTTGAAATTAGAAACATATTAGTACTTACATTAGCAACAATCGATTAGTTATACTCTAATAAAACATGTAAAATAGCTGCATGAATAAAATCACAAAGCACTGATGAAAGGCATAGAAGAACTAGATAAATGGAGAGATATTTCATGTTCATGGAAAGGGAGACTAAATATTGACAACATGTATCTCCTTGCCAAGTTAATCTGGAGATTTAATGCAATTCTGATCAAATCACAGTTGTGAGGATGTGGGAACAACCCAAGTGTCCATCAATACACGAATGGATTAATGAAATGTGGTTATGCATACTATGGAGTACTACTCAGTCATAAAGAAAAATATAGATCTAATGTGTTTATGACAACCTGATGGAACCGGAGAACATTATTCTCAGTGAAACGTCACAAGATTGGAGAAACAAATACATAAACTCAATACCAATCAATCAACACTGAAGAGCACAAATGGAAGTAAATGTAAATGAAAAAAAGCTGAGATGGGAAGAAGAGGCATAGGTAAATTCACACCAATGAGGTACAGTGCACACTGGATGGGGGTCACACTTATAACCTTGATTCAATTGGTGCAAAATCCAAAATATGTGAATAAAATATATGTACCACCAAATATCCTGAAATTAAAAAAAAAAACAAAACATTTTTCTTTAAAAAGTCCAGTTATTTTTTGTATATAAACAAGCCAATTTAAAAGTTTGTATGAAAGAAATTCCCCAGTATAATCAAGTCAATATTGGAGAAGAAAGAAAAGAAGGAGAAGATGGAGTAATGACAATACTAGACTTTTAGAGTTATTGTGAAGGTACAGTAATCAAAAAAGTATATTATTAATGAAAGAATAGGCAGATCAATGGAACAGAATATAGAGCCCAGAAATAGATCCCCCAACATACATTCAACTAATCCTTGACAAAGAAGCAAAGGCAATACAATAGAACAAAGACTTTTCAACAAATGGTGTTGGGAAACTGGACATAACACATGCAAAAAAAAATAATAATTCTGGACCATAGACCTTACAGTCTTCACAAAAATTAAGTGAAAATGGATCATATGCCAAAATGTAAAACTATAAAACTCCTATAACACATGAGAAAATCTAAATTACCTTGGTTATGGCAAGAGCTTTTTAGATTCAGTAATGAATATATGAATCAATAGATAACTTAGACTTCAGTAAAATTTAAAACTTTTGCTGAGCAAGACAAAGAGGATAAGAAGACCACAGATTGGGAACCAGCACATTGTACCTCATGATTGCATTATTGTACACAGTTATGATTTAATAAAAAAGAAAAAAAAGAGAAGACCACAAATTGGGAGAAAATATTTGCAAAAGACACATTTGGTAAATGACTGCTATATAAAATACTCAAAGAACTCTTATAACTCAGTAATAAGAAAACTAATAACTCGGCTAAAAAAAAGAGAAAGAGAAAGACCTGAACAAAAACATCATGAAAGAAAGATGGGCACACAGCAGGTAAGCACGTGAATAGACACTCCATAGTACGTGCCATAAGGAAAATACAAGTTAAAATAAAAATGAAGAACCTCTACACATCTATTAGAATGGTCATAATCAAGAACAAGGACAGCACCAGATGCTGAAGAGGACTTGGAGCAACAGGAACTTTGATTCATTGTTGGTGGAAATGCAAAACAATGCAGCCACTTTGGAATATAATTTGACAGTTTCTCACAAAACCAAGCATATTCTTACCATGTGATCTAGGAGATGCACTGCTTGGTATTTACCTAAAGGAGCTGAAAACTTACGTCTACACGAAAACCTACACATGTATATTTATAGCAGATTTATTCATAATTGCCACAATTTGGAAGCAGCCAATAAGTCCTTCATTCTGTGAGTTGATAAATAAACTGTGGTGCATCCATTTAGTGTAGTATTATTCAGCACTAAAAAGAAATGAGCTAACAATAGCTGGGCGTTGTGATGGGTGCCTGTACTCCCAGCTACTTAGGAGGCTGAGGCAAGAGAATCACTTGAGCCCAAGATTTGGAGGTTGCTGTGAGCTGTGATGCCACAGCCCTCTACCGAGGGTGACATAGTAAGATTCCATCTCAAAAAAAAAAATAAATAAAACTTAAATAATGTACAGTTCCAAGAGTGAACCATAATGTAGACTATGGACTTTGGGAGATAATTCTGTGTTAATGTAGGTTCATCAGTTTTAATAAATAAACCTCTCTGGTACTGGAGGTTGTGAATATAAGGACAGGGTGTATGTAAGGACTCTCTGTACTTTCTGCTCAATTTTGCTGAAAACCTAAACTTGCTGTAAAAAATAAAGATTATTTATTTAAAAAAAGAAAAGAAAAAACGTTCTGGACTGATTAATGTTCCCTGTTAAGTTTTCTTAATAGACTATTTCAGTCAATGAATATTTGGCACAAATTTTCCATGTACCAAAAATACTATGATCTACAAATTGAGAGTGATAAATAAAGAGCGCAAAAAATGAAAGAAAAAAAAGAAATAAAGAAAAAGAAAAGAGTGAGAAAGAGGAAATGTTTATTTTACCTACATTATTGATTCTACCTTTACAAAACTCTAAAACTATAATATCACTAAACAAATACTTCATATTCAGGGGCAAAAATTTCCTTCTAAAGATAAAGTTAAAATAAATGGCTTACTCAAGAAAAAGTAAGTTGGATTGTTTTAATATGTCTCAAAATAAGTCATCCTTTCACTGAATTTGATATTTTATTTAACACTATTTAATAGTTAAGAAGTATTGGCCAACTGGTTAAGATGCAATAGATTAAATCATTCTCCAGGAGGAAAAAATTACTGAGTAACACACCTCCAGTGTGAACTGAGGACAAACATTAAATTGAACAAACCAGGGTGAGCTATATATGCATGTGATTACGAAAACAAACTTCAGTTTATAAGCATCAGTCCTGCAAATATGAAGTAAGGAACCACTTACTCAAAACCTCATACAGTCTATTGTGTTACATTCTTTTAGCAGCTAGAAAATAATGGAACAAACATTAACTCCCACAAGTCACCTGAAGAGTTTAGTGATTTCAAAGCAAGCAAATACAATTAATTCTTATAAGGACTACCACAGCAACTAGGAAATATTTTGATTTTTAGTTTTGAAGTCTATTTAAAACTATAATTATTATTTTTTTTTATTGTTGGGGATTCATAGAGGGTACAATAAGCCAGGTTACACTGATTGCAATTGATAGGTAAAGTCCCTCTTGCAATCATGTCTTGCCCCCATAAAGTGTGACACACACCAAGGCCCCACCCCCCTCCCTCCTTCCCTCTTTCTGCTTCCCCCCCATAACCTTAATTGTCATTAATTGTCCTCATATCAAAATTGAGTACATAGGATTCATGCTTCTCCATTCTTGTGATGCTTTACTAAGAATAATGTCTTCCACGTCCATCCAAGTTAATATGAAGGATGTAAAGTCTCCATTTTTTTTAATGGCTGAATAGTATTCCATGGTATACGTATACCACAGCTTGTTAATCCATTCCTGGGTTGGTGGGTATTTAGGCTGTTTCCACATTTTGGCAATTGTAAATTGAGCTGCAATAAACAGTCTAGTACAAGTGTCCTTATGATAAAAGGATTTTTTTCCTTCTGGGTAGATGCCCAGTAATGGGATTGCAGGATCAAATGGGAGGTCTAGGTCGAGTGCTTTGAGGTTTCTCCATACTTCCTTCCAAAAAGGTTGTACTAGTTTGCAGTCCCACCAGCAGTGTAAAAGTGTTCCCTTCTCTCCACATCCGTGCCAGCATCTGCAGTTTTGAGATTTTGTGATGTGGGCCATTCTCACTGGGGTTAGATGATATCTCAGGGTTGTTTTGATTTGCATTTCTCTAATATATAGAGATGATGAACACTTTTTCATGTGTTTGTTAGCCATTCGTCTGTCATCTTTAGAGAAAGTTCTATTCATGTCTCTTGCCCATTGTATATGGGACTGTTGGCTTTTTTCATGTGGATTAATTTGAGTTCTCTCTAGATCCTAGTTATCAAGCTTTTGTCTGATTGAAAATATGCAAATATCTTTTCCCATTGTGTAGGTTGTCTCTTTGCTTTGGTTATTGTCTCCTTAGCTGTACAGAAGCTTTTCAGTTTAATAAAGTCCCATTTGTTTATGTTTGTTGTTGTTGCAATTGCCATGGCAGTCTTCTTCATGAAGTCTTTCCCCAGGCCAATATCTTCCAGTGTTTTTCCTATGCTTTCTTGGAGGATTTTTATTGTTTCATGCCTTAAATTTAAGTCCTTTATCCATCTTGAATCAATTTTTGTGAGTGGGGAAAGGTGTGGGTCCAGTTTCAGTCTTTTACATGTAGACATCTAGTTCTCCCAACACCATTTATTGAATAGGGAGTCTTTTCCCCAAGGTAAGTTCTTGTTTGGTTTATCGAAGATTAGGTGGTTGTAAGATGTTAGTTTCATTTCTTGGTTTTCAATTCGATTCCAAGTGTCTATGTCTCTGTTTTTGTGCCAGTACCATCCTGTCTTGACCACCACGGCTTTGTAGTACAGACTAAAATCTGGTATGCTGATGCCCCCAGCTTTATTTTTGTTACAAAGAACTGCCTTAGCTATACGGGGGTTTTTCCGGTTCCATACAAAACACAGAATCATTTTTTCCAAATCTTGAAAGTACGATGTTGGTATTATGATAGGAATGGCATTGAATAGGTAGATTGCTTTGGGAAGTATAGACATTTTAACAATGTTGATTCTTCCCGTCCATGAGCATGGTATGTTCTTCCATTTGTTAATATCCTCTGCTATTTCCTTTCTGAGGATCTCATAGTTTTTTTTAGAGGTCCTTCACCTCCTTCGTTAGGTATATTCCTAGGTATTTCATTTTCTTTGAGACTATGGTGAAAGGAGTTGTGTCCTTAATTAGCTTCTCATCTTGACTGTAATTGGTGTATACAAAGGCTACTGACTTGTGGACATTGATTTTATATCCTGAAACATTACTGTATTTTTTGATGACTTCTAGGAGTCTTGTGCTTGAGTCTTTGGGGTTCTCTAAGTATAAGATCATGTCATCAGCAAAGAGGGAGAGTTTGACCTCCTCTGCTCCATTTGGATTCCCTTTATTTCCTTGTGTTGCTTAATTGTATTGGCTAGAACTTCCAGCACTATGTTGAATAGTAAAGGTGACAGAGGACAACCTTGTCTGGTTCCAGTTCTAAGAGGAAAAGCTTTGAGTTTTACTCCATTCAGGAAAATACTGGCTGTGGGTTTGTCATAGATAGCTTCAATCAGTTTTAGAAATGTGCCCCCTATGCCTATACTCCTCAGTGTTCTAATTAGAAAAGGATGCTGGATTTTATCAAATGCTTTTTCTGCATCTATTGAGAGGATCATGTGATCTTTATTTTTGCCTCTGTTAATATGGTGGATAACGTTTATGGACTTGCGTATGTTAAACCAGCCTTGCATCCCTGGGATGAAGCCTACTTGATCATGATGAATGACTTTTTTGATGATAAGCTGTAATCTATTGGCCAGGATTTTGTTGACGATTTTTGCGTCTATATTCAAGAGTGAGATTGGTCTGAAATTCTCCTTTTTGTTTGGGTCTTTTCCTGGTTTTGGTATCAGGGTGATGTTGGCTTCATAGAATGTGTTGGGGAAGATTCCTTCTTCCTCAGTTTTTTGGAATAATTTCTGCAGTATAGGAATGAGCTCTTGCTTGAAGGTTTGATAGAATTCTGGTGTGAAGGCATCTGGACCAGGGCATTTTTTGGTTGGAAGATTTTTTATTGTTTCTTTGATCTCAGTGCTTGAAATTGGTCTGTTCAGGAGCTCTATTTCTTCCTGGCTAAGTCTAGGGAGAGGGAGTGATTCCAAATATTGATCCATTTCCTTCACATTGTCAAATTTCTGGGCATAGAGTTTCTGGTAGTATTCAGAGATGATCTCTTGTATCTCTGTGGGATCAGTTGTTATTTCCCCTTTGTCATTTCTGATTGAGGTTACTAGAGATTTTACTTTTCTATTCCTCGTTAGTCTGGCCAATGGTTTATCTATTTTATTTATTTTTTCAAAAAACCAACTCCTTGTTTCATTAATTTTCTGAATGATTCTTTTGTTTTCAATTTCATTGATCTCTGATTTGATTTTGGATATTTCTTTTCTTCTACTGAGTTTAGGCTTAGATTGTTCTTCTTTTTCCAATTCCATAAGATCCCTTGTGAGATTGTTGATGTGCTCTCTTTCTGTTTTTTGAATGTAGGCATCTAAAGCGATGAATTTTCCTCTCAAAACTGCTTTTGCAGTATCCCACAGGTTTTGGTAGCTTGTGTCTTCATTGTTGTTATGCTCAAGGAAGTTAATGATTTCCTGTTTTATTTCTTCCTGCACCCATTCGTTATTCAACAGAAGATTGTTTAATTTCCATGTCTTTGGGTGGGGTCGAGCATTTTTGTTAGAGTTGAGTTCCACCTTTAGTGCCTTATGGTCTGAGAAGATACAAGGTAAAATTTCAATTCTTTTGATTCTGTTGATATTTGTTTTGTGTCCCAGGATATGATCAATTTTGGAGAATGTTCCATGGGGTGATGAGAAGAATGTATATTCTTTATCTTTGGGGTGAAGTGTTCTATATGTGTCTGTAAAGCACAGTTGTTCTAGGGTTCATTTAAATCTCTTATATCTTTGTTTAATTTCTGTTTAGAGGATCTGTCCAGCTCTGTAAGAAGAGTGTTAAGGTCCCCTGTTGTTATGGTATTATCAGATATCATATTGCTCAGACTGAGTAAGGTCTGTTTCAAGAATCTGGGAGCATTTAAATTGGGTGCATAGATATTTAGAATTGAAATGTCTTCTTGTTGTATTTTTCCCTTGACCAATATAAAGTGACCATCTTTGTCTTTTTTGACTTTAGTTGCTTTAAATCCACATGTATCTGAAAATAAGATTGCAACTCCTCTTTTCTTCTGAATTCCATTTGCCTGAAAAATTGTCTTCCACCCCTTGACTCGGAGCTTTATTTTGTCTTTTGAAGCCAGGTGTGTTTCTTGCAGAGAGCAAATGGATGGCTTGTGTTTTTTAACCCAGTCAGCCAATCTATGTCTCTTCAGTGGGGAATTCAAGCCATTAACATTTATTGAGATAATTGATAAGTGTGGTAGTATTCTATTCATCTTATTTTGTGAGAGTCCATTGCTTAGTTTTATCTTTTGCATCAGTGTGGAGGTTAGGTTCTGTCCTTTAATTTCTGAGTTCTTACTTTGATGCTGATCCATTGTGGTGGTCAGTGTTCAGAACAGGTTGAAGTATTTCCTGTAGGGCTGGTCTTGTTGTGGCGAATTTCCTCAATGTTTGTATATCCGTAAATGATTTGATTTCTCCATCAATTTTGAAGCTTAGCTTAGCAGAGTACAGAATTCTGGTCTGGAAATTGTTCTGTTTATGTAGATTAAAGGTAGATGACCATTGTCTTCTTGCTTGGAAAGTTTCATTAGAGAAGTCTGCGGTCACTTTGATGGATTTGCACCTGTAGTTCCACTGGCGCTTACTCCTGGCAGCTTGCAGAATCTTTTCTTTTGTCTTGACTTTGGACAGGTTCATCACAATGTGTCTTGGAGAAGCTCGGTTAGAGTTGAGGCGACCTGGGGTCCTATAGCCCTCTGAAAGCAGTGTGTCAGAATCTTTGGTGATATTTGGGAAATTTTCTTTTATAACATTCTGTAGTATGGCTTCCATTCTTCTGGGGCATTCTTCTTCCCCTTCTGGAATTCCTATAACTCGTATTTTGGAACGCTTCATAAAGTCCCATAATTCTGACAGTGAACGTTCTGCTTTCTCTTTCTTCTTTTCTGCCTCTTTTACTATCTGAGTTATCTCAAGAACTCTGTCTTCAACCTCTGAAATTCTTTCTTCTGCATGGTCTAACCTGTTGCTGATACTTTCCATTGCATCTTTAAGTTCCCTAATTGACTGTTTCAGTTCCTTCAGCTCTGCTATATCCTTTCTATATTCTTCATATCGTTCATCTCTTATTTGATTCTGTTTTTGGATTTCCTTTTGGTTATTTTCCACTTTATTAGCAGTTTCCTTCATTGTTTCCATCATTTCTTTGATTGTTTTCAACATGTGTATTCTAAATTCCCTTTCTGTCATTACTAACATTTCTTCATAGGTGGAATCCTCTGCAGTAGCTACCTCATGGTCCCTTGGTGGGGTTGTTCTGGACTGGTTCTTCATGTTGCCTGGAGTTTTCTGCTGATTCTTCCTCATGAGTGGTTTCTTTTATCTGTTTCCTTGCCCTAATTTTCCTTTCACTTCCTCTTGCTCTGTAAGTTCTTGTGCCTGTGGACTAAGGGTTACAGGACCAGAGGTGTGAGAAGGTTGAAAAGCAAAAAAGGGATGAAAGAAAGGAGGACCGAGTGATAAGAAAAAAAAGAAAAATAGAGAAAGGAGAGGAGGTGGGTAAAAGGAATATTGACAAAAAGAAGAGAGGCACAGAAAGAGGGAGACAGAACAAGATAGCTGTACAGTAGGGTACTTTGATACAACCTTAAAAAAAACCATCTTCTGGGGGTTCCCATTTGGGTGGTTCCCTCGACGTCAGCAGCTCTTTGTTAACCTGATCAGACACAGTACCCCACCTTCAGCCGGTAGAGAGGAAAGACAAAAATGCTATAAATCAAACAAAACAAGCAAACAGAAAACTTTACGGGATAAAATTGGATGAAAAACCGAATAATAGCAGTAGAAACACTAGCAAAAATGAAGTTCTAATTATTGAAAAAGACAGCAATGGGAAATTACAA
Organism: Nycticebus coucang; assembly: GCF_027406575.1. NCBI lineage: Eukaryota > Metazoa > Chordata > Mammalia > Primates > Lorisidae > Nycticebus > Nycticebus coucang. The sequence continues at coordinate 157,752,761 of NC_069780.1, read as the reverse complement.
TTAAACTAGAAAAATTGAGAAAGAAAAAGGATCTGTATGGAAAAGGTTGAACTTATAAAACAAAACAACATCAACAACTTCAAAATAAACAAAAAAAAATGACCAAACCAAAAAAAAAAAACAAAAAAAAAAAAACACAACCAAAAACAAAGCAGTATATATATGTTATTAAATATTGTCTGGGCAACACGTTGTCTTCTGGGGTATGAGATGTTAATCACAGTTTTGATATGACTGGAGGGTGCTGATTTCTCAAACCCCAGCAGGTAGACACCCTAAATCTCTCTTCAGCCCACTTAAAAGGCACTTTGAACTTGTTCACTTGCTGAGCAGAAGCTTTCCCAGGAAAGTGCTTGTCGCTGGAATCACTGCTGAAGTGGCTATCCACTTACTCAGTGTGCCAAAACTGGTCTCACTCTGCCCCTGAGAGTTAGGGCTGCAAGGCGGCTCAGACCCCACCCTTAGGCTACTTGGTCACTGGGTTACCAGCTCCCACCCAATTCTAGCTCTGCCACCCTGAGGGCGGAGCTTTCTGGGGCAGATCGCTCACAATGGCTCCCTGTGACCCACCGCCAAACACCATTAGCTCCGTCTGGCTCAGCGGCTCAGACTGGGTCCCTAGACAATGGCCAAAGTTCTCCGCACTCCCTCTCAGGCTCTCCCCAAGGCAGTTCAACTGAGTGCCAATTCCAAAGACACTAAAACAGTTCACAGGTAAGGCCTTTCTGGTTTGCAGTCTCGCTGCTACTGAACTTACAGTTGCGGGCGGGTTTAGACCGATTGAACACATGCGACCACTTGCGGGTTTTCCACTGTTTTAGTCCTCCTCTTAGGGTCCAGAAGTCTCACGCTGACTCCCTGTATCCACGCAGGGGTGATGATAGGCAGATCCCACCAGCCAGAGATGCCCGGAGTTCTATCTCCCCAGACTCATGGTGCCCAGATGCAAGAAAGCTGTTACTTGGCAAAAACTGTAATTATTTTATCAGCGCTTAAAACCTTCTTCATATCTTTGTAGAATCTTCAAACTGAAAATTATTCTTATATTGCCAGTGCTTCTTTTCCAATTTTCAATAGATTGTTTCTTGGTGTTTGTTATAGTACTTACATTTGGATTCTACAATAGAACAATACTCACTTAATTACTTTTAAAAAGTGTCTAGATATTATAATTTGTCAGTTGCATACTTTATGTATAACCTAATTAACATTATTAGTCATTCATTTGTGAACTGTTACATATTCAGCATTATTGTAGGACTAGAAGATATTGAAGTAAAGAGAATACATTTTCTCCACCTTGTGGTGTGTTAGTTCATTTTGTAATAACAGAATGCCTGAGACTGGGAAATTTATAATGAACAGAAATGTATTGCCTCACTGTTCTAGAGGCAGGAAGTTTAGATAGAGAGGACAGAATATGACTAGTGTCTTCTTGCTGCATCATCCAAAATCAGAAGGCAGAAAGGCAAGAGAGAGCAAGATAGGGTTGAACTTGCCCATTGTAACACCACCAATCTCACCCATGAAGGTGTAGCCCTTGTGGCCTAATTACCTCTTAAGAGCCTCACCACTTAATACTGCTTCAGGGGCAATTAAATTTCAGCAAGAGTTGGCAGGGATAAACATTGAAACTATAGCAGGGGGCACATACAGCATGGAGATAGACTAAGTCAAAGTCACTAAGTCAAAGTCAGTTTATCAACTGTGAATAAATCAGAATATTCCATGCAGTAATTCTGTAGGAAAAAATAACCAAATTTCATCCATAAAAATAAATTTACTTGTGAACCGACAATATTGAGATTCCCTGAGCTTTCTTTCTTTCATTATTTACTAGAGTTATGAGAGATTCGTGTCAGTTTTTAAACTTTCCTCACATAGATTAAGACCTCCGCAGGCAAAACTAGGCATTGATTAGCAAAGCATGTCAAATGTTCTCCCTCTTCCTTTTTTTGCCTTTCTTCCTTTTGACAGTAAAGAATTTATGATAAATTAAAAACCATGGAGCCAATTGTAGTAATGAGACCATCAATATCCACCTTCCTGGCAAATGTCCCTGGATCTGAGTGAAAGCCATGTTACACAACACCTGTTCCCACCCACTACTGGCAGGGAAGTTGGTGCCTGCTGCCTGGGATTTCTGTGTGAGCGAAGGATTTGCTTGGCTATCAGCTGAACTTGAAAAGTAATAATAGCTAATATATATTGAGCACTTACAAAGTACAGGTCCTATACATTGCTTTACAAAATATTGACCTATGGAACAAATGAGTTCCCACCCACCCTGATGTCACACTGAAAAATGCCCTAAGACTATAAAATTCCCATTTAGAAAGCAGCCTAGATAATCTAATATGTATCTTATTTATGGGATCCATAATAGATTTATGATAACATTATCTAGTGATATATTGCTTAGACATGTATTAGGATAAATTTAATTTCTCTAATGACATTAACTGTTATCAGCTGAAAACACAGATTTAGCAGGAATCAAAATATTTGTCTCTTAAATATTTCACATCTCATTTGAAAAAGAAGGCATCATGTGAGTGAAAATCACTCAATTTGTAATCCTAGGTCTGTAGTGTCTGATGTCAGCCATACTTTTATCAACTAATGATAATCATCAAGTCACAACCTCATCTGTAATATGATTTAATAATATGAGATGGCTGGGCCAGACGCAGTGCCTCATGCCTGTAATCCTAGCACTCTGGGAGGCCAAGGAGGGTGGATAGCTAGAGCTCACAAATTTGAGACCCCAGCCTGAGGAAAAGCAAGACCTTGTCTCTTCTAAAATAGAAAAACTGAGGCAAGAGAATCACTTGAGCCCAAGAGTTGGAGGTTGCTGTGAGTTATGATGCCAAGGCTCTCTACCTAGGGCAACAGCTTGAGACTCTGTCTCAAAAAAAAGAAAATAGGTGGTGCCCATAGCTCAGTGGGTAGGCTGCCAACCACATACACCGAGGCTGGCGGGTTTGAACCTGGCCTGGGCCAGCTAAAACAACAATGACAACTGCAACAACAACAAAAATAGCCGGGTGTTCTGGCAGGTGCCTGTAGTCCCAGCTACTTGGGAGCCTGAGGCATGACAATCGCTTGAGTCCAACAGTTTGAGGTTGCTGCGGAGCTGAGACGCCACAGCACTCCACCCAGGGCAACAGCTTGAAACTCTTGTCTCAAAAAAAGAAAGAAAGAAAATAATAATAATAATAATATGAGATGGCTATCTACCTTTCAGGATGCATATGATAATGCATGTAAAAAGGCTTTTTGAAAATTTTATATACACACAAGCATATGCAAATAAATTTGAACATATCTAAATATACGTAATAACGCAAATAGAAATTATTTTTATTTAGATTGTTATTTGAGGGTAGAAATTGTATTTTCCTGAATACTGTAAGTGCATTTCTTTGTGAAGTTTTCTTTGCAAACCTATGTCTATAGCTTATTTCTAAAAACATCTATTACCTAATAGCACTTTAGGTAATGCTATATTAATTTATACCCTTGTAAATATATTTTTAGCATCAACAACTGTCTTTCCCATCTTTGAATCCCTCACAAAACCTAGCACTATGCCTTATCCTAAATTGAAACTCAGAAATCAGTAAATGTGTTGAAATTTCCCTAGGTGCTAACATGCTACCTAAATGAAAACTGAATATATTTAACACCTGTAATGTGTCAGGCATGCATTTAGAACTATTTAATACTTTTTTTTTTTTACTTTTAGAGATTCATTGACAGTACAAAGAACCCGTTTAAATTGATTGCATTTGTTAGGTACAGTCTCTCTTATAATTGTGTCCAACCCCCAAAAGTTGTGTCATACACCATGACCCCCCATTCCTCTCCCTTCTTCCCTCTCTCTGCTCACCCCTTACCCTATCCCCCACTGTGTACTAGGTCATTAATTGTCCTCATATCAGAATTGAGTACATAGGATTCTTGCTTCTCCATTCTTGTGATGCTTTACTAAGAAGAATGTGTTCCACTTCCATCCAGGTTAATACAAAAGATGTAAAGTCTCCATCTTTTTAATGGCTGAATAGTATTCCATGGTATACATATATCACAGCTTGTTAATCCATTCCTGGGATGGTGGGCATTTAGGCTGTCTCCACATTTTGGTGATTGTAAATTGAGCTACAATAAACAGTCTGGTGCAAGTGTCCTTATGGTAAAAGGATTTTTTTCTTCTGGGTAATGCCCAATAATGGGATTGCAGGATCAAATGGGAGGTCTAGTTTGAGTTATTTGAGGGTTCTTAATACTTCCTTCCAAAAAGGTTACATTAGTTTGCAGTCCCACTAGCAGTGTAAAAGTGTAGAACTATTTAATATTTTTATTATTACAATTATTAAAATGTATTATAATTTTCATTTTTTTAAGGATGGTTCTTGCCTGAGTTCATCTACAGTCTCTCAATCATGATAGGTAAAATGGTCCAGTTTGTGCTCCTAAAACAAAGAAAATCTAATTGGAAGACTGAGAGGCACAATGGTGACCTAGAGACATCTTCTTATCAACCACTCACTGAGACAGGGGAGGAAAGATTCTGGTCACCTCTCACTGGGGAACCTTACCCAGAGGCATCACTCCAGGGGTACAGTGAAGCAGTGAAAGACTCTAGGAGCCAATGAGGATGTCTGGAGCTGAGGTGGGCCAGCACAGAAGGCAAGCTCCTGGGTACAGGCAGAGGTTGGCTGGCCAGCCCCTTCTGTGGAGGACTGAGGACAGGAAAGGGTTGTCTTACAGTTTTTAAATTTTTTTCTGATTCACTCACTGGAGCTGCCTTGGAAGTGATTAGCAAGCCATTGAATTTGAGCAGCCTATGACAGCCAAAATTCAGTACAGGAAGGAACAAAATTCCCAGTGGCTAGGCTTCAGGCAGGGTGCCACCATTGTGCAAAGGACCGTGAGAGGAACAATCTGCAGATTCTTAGCACACAGCTGGCTCTGGAGCTCCTGCTGAACTTGAACAAACACCTTTGGTATGATCTGAATGACCCCTGCACCCCCAGGAAGGCCACTTTGGTTTCAGGGGACACTGTATGAAGAGCCTCCTAAGAAAGCTGGCAAGAGCTTCAATATCCCGGTCACATGGGGACTAAATTATAACAAGGCCTTGATTGAGGGCAAATAAGTCAGGAAAATAAGACTGGATCTCCTCTGCAACAAGAGAGTGGGTTCCAGCTCCCATATTATACAGCAAAACAAGTGTGGGTGTTCTCCCATCTCATAACACTGCCATCTGGTGACCAGGCAATATACTACCATACACCCACCATCACACACCACACACACATAATTTTTTCTTTCGTTTTTTTGCTCCTTTCCCCATTTTTTTCCTTTAGCTTTTTTCTCTTTTTTGTCATTGTTGTAGTTGTTTTTTGTTTAGTTTTTGTTTGTTTTGCTTGGTTGTATTTTTATTGCTTATTTTTACCTTCTTCAATAGCAAAGGCTCCTTGATTTAGTTATAATATTTCAGCCCATAATATTCTTTCTTTCTTTTTTTCCTCATTTTTTCTCCCTTTTGGTAGATATTTTTCTACTTTTCTCATATTTCCCACACAAATTTCTCTTACAACTAAGATGTCCCTTTTTCGTTCTTCATCTAATATAATTGTATTTTTAACTTACTTTATCTGTTTGTATTATTTTTTCCTTTTTCTCTGAGGGTTTTGGGGGGGTCACAGCATTGGTCTGGTTGGGGGTCATGAGAGTGGTCTGGCTCAAGGAGGCCATGAGCTCAAGGATAGGGTGTCCTTCTAACTTTGGATTTTGGAAAATCCAATATTGGTAGGTCCTCACTGCAACATACTGCTGTTTTTTTCCATATTTTGCAGAGTGGGAGTCTTGCTATTGCCCAGACTGGTAAGCTTCTGGCCTTGAGGGACCCACCCAGCCCCACACCCCAAAATCCTAGAGGTGCAGGGGTGGGTCAAAGTACCCTCCTAGCACCACCATTTCTCGTGTCACTCTCTTTTTCTCTTTTGGTCCTTCTTCTACCTCCTTTGCTTCATTTATCTAATTTCTGTCACCCCTTCCATTTCCTTTCTCTTATTTTTTTATTCTTTTTTTCTTCTTCTTTATCTTTTTCTTTCCATTCTGCTTACTCAATATTTAAACTTCTCTTCCTTTTGGCCTTATACCAAAAGTCCACTTCAACACCTAAACTTGGAAACAAAGTAATTGAAAGCGAAGGAGATAGTGAGAAGGCAAAAGTAAGGGAAGGAAGCGAACAAGAAGAAAACACACATGAGAAGGAACCAATAGAAAAATTCCAGCAACATAAAAAAACAGGACAAAGCAATCCCCCTCCTCAATGGATCATGAGGTAACTACCACAGAGCATTCCCCCTATAAAGAATTAATGTAAATGACTGAAAGGAAATTTAAAATGTGGATGGCAAAAACAATAAAGGGAATCAATGAGAGAGTGGACAAACAGAACCAAGAAAGTGATAAAAGATATGAAGAATATAGAAAGTATATAGCAGAGCTTAAGGAATTGAAGGAGTCATCGGGGAACTTAAAGATGCAGTAGAAAGTATCAATAACAGATTAGACCATGCAGAAGAAAGAATCTCAGAGCTAGAGGATAAAGTTCTTGAACTAACCCAGGCAGTTAAAGAGCCAGAAAAGAAGAAAGAGAAAGCACAATTTCACTCAGAGTATTATGGGACTTCATGAAGCATTCAAACATATGAATAATAGGAAACCTTGAAAGGAAAGAAGGACATTTCAAAGGAATGGAAGACCTACTAGAGGATATTAAAAATGAAAATTTCCAGTGTCATGAAAGATTCCGGGCGGTGCCTGTGGCTCACTCGGTAAGACGCCGGCCCCATATACCGAGGGTGGCGGGTTCAAACCCGGCCCCTGGCTGAACTGCAACCAAAAAAAAAAAAATAGCTGGGCATTGTGGCGGGCGCCTGTAGTCCCAGCTACTTGGGAGGCTGAGGCAGGAGAATCGCTTAAGCCCAGGAGTTGGAGGTTGCTGTAAGCTGTGTGATGCCACGGGACTCTACCAAGGGCTGTAAAGTGAGACTCTGTCTCTACAAAAAAAAAAAAGAAAGATTCCAAAACACTCCTTTTAAATGGATATAAAACCTCAGGTCATCTCAACTCAAACAGAGCATCTCCAAGGCACATTGTCATAAACTTGTCCAAAGTCTCAAGATGAAAGATAAAATTCTACAAGCAGCCAGGAGTAAGTGCCAATTGACCTATAGGGGTAGCTGTATCAGGGTGACAGTTGATTTGTCAGTTGAAACTCTCCAAGCCAGAAGAGAATGGTCATCTACATTTGACCTTCTTAAACAAAACAGTTTTCAGCACAAAATTCTGTATTCTGCTAACCTAAGCTTCAAAATTAATGAAGAAATAAAATTGTTTACTGATATGCAAATGTTGAGGAAATTCACCACAACAAGACCAGCTTTACAGGAAATTCTTAGACCTATTTTTCACACTGAACATCACAATGAACCACTAGCAAAGTATACACCCAGAAACGAAAGACAAAACCTAGCTTCCATAATGGTGTAAAGAATAAAACTAAGCAACAGACTTTCACAAAATAAAATGAATAGAACTCCACCATGCTTATCAATTCTCTTAATACATGTAAATGGCTTGAAATGTAAGTGGCTTCCTTCCCACTGAATAGGCACAGTCTGGCTGATTGGAAAAGAAAAGCCGTGTATATGCTGTCTCCTGGAAACAAAGGACAAGGACAAAAGGACAAGCTTTGAAAGGGTTAAGAGTGCAGGTTTGGAAAACAATATTGCAGGCAAATGAAAATTTGAAGAAAGGAGGGAGCACAATATTATTTTCAGACACAATTTTATTTAAAGCAACTAAAATTAAGACAGACAAAGATGGGCACTTCATACTGGTAAAGGGAACAATACAACAATTGGACATTGCAGGCTGTGTGGTGTGGCTCACACCTCTAGTCCTAGCACTCTGGGAGGCCTATGCAGATGGATTTCTTGAGCTCAGGAGTTCAAGATCAGCTTTAGCAATAGTGAGAACACATCTGTAAAATAAAACAGTTGGACAATGTGGCAGGCACCTGTAGTCTCAGCTACTTGGGAGGCTGAAGCAAGATGATCCCTTGCACCCAAGAGTTTGAGCTATGAGCTATAAGGCACTCTACCAAAGGTGACAAAGTGAGACTCTACATCAATTTAAAAAATTGTATATTTCAGTTCTAAATATTTATGCACTCAAAATAAATGTTACCAGAATGATGAACCAGACTTCAATTGGTCTGAGCAATGTAAATATCCTATAACACTATAATAGTGGGGGACTTTACCATCCCTCTGACAGAACTGGACAGATCTTCTAAACAGAAACTAAATAAAGATACAAGGGACTTAAACATACCCTAGAACCAATGGGATTAATAGACATGAAGAGAACACATCACCCCAAAGGTAAGGAATATATGTTTTTCTTGTCAGCCCATGGAACATTCTCCAAATTACATCATATCCTAGCACACAAATTAAACTTCAAGAAAATTAAAAGAATTGAAATTATACCATGTATCTTCTCAGACTACAAGGCAATAAATGTGGAATTCAACTGCAACAAAAATTTTTATCACCACATAAAGACAGGGAAATTAACCTTATCCTGAATGACATTTGGATAAAGGAAGATATAAAGGAGGAAATTATTAAATTCTTTTGACATAACAACAATGAAGCTACAAGTTGCCAAAAACTGTGAGATACTGCAAAAGCAGTCCTAAAAGGGAAATGAATTACGTTAGATGCCCACACTCGAAAAACAGAAAGAAAGCACATCAACAATCTAATGAATCATCATAAGAAAATGGAAAAGAAAGATTACTCTAAGCCCAAAACTAGCAGTAAAAATTAAAAATAAATAAATAAATAAAATAAATTAAACCCAAAATAAATGAAACAAAACAGTCATTCAGAAAATTAATGAAACAAAAAGTTAGTTCTTCGAAAAGGTAAATAAAATTGATAAATCTTTGGCTAGATTAACAAGAAACAGAAAAGTAAAATCTCTAATAACCTCAATCAGAATTGAAAAAGGGGAAATAATAGATACTACAGAGATACAAGAGATTATCTCTGACTATCCCAAGAAACTATGCGCAGAAATCTGACAGTGTGGAGGAAATGGACCAATGCCTGGAATCACACCATCTCCCTAGACTTAACCAGGAGAAATAGTTTTCTTCCACAGACCAATATCAAGCACTGAGATTGAAGAAATAATAAAAAAGATACCAACAGGGCAGCACCTGTGGCTCAAAAGAGTAGGGCACCGGCCCCATATGCCTGAGGTGATGGGTTCAAACTCAGCCTGGGCCAAAAACAGCAAAAAAAAAAAAAAAAAAAAGAAAGAAAAGATACTAACAAAAAAAGGCTCTGGAACAGATGGCTTCACACCACAATTCTATAAAACTTTCAAAGGAGAACTTGTACTTGTACTACAGAACTATTCCAAAACATTGAGAAGGAAGAAACCTTCCTCAACACATTCTATGAAGCAAATATCACCCTGACACGAAAACCTGGAAAAGACCCAAATAAAAGGAGAACTACAGACCAATTTTACTAATGAACATAGAAGCAAAAATACTGAATAAAATCATATCCAATGGATTATAGCTACACGTTAAAAAGAAAATTATTCAACACAATCAAGTAGGCTTCGTCTCAAGGGTGCACGGTTGGTTTAACATACACAAATCCATAAATGTAATCAATATTATCAAATGTATCAATATAAGCAAAAACAAAGACCATATGATCCTCTCAATAGATGCAGAAAAAGCATTTGACAAAATTTAGCATCCTTTTCTAATAAGAACATTTGCTATAGGCATAGGTGGCACATTTCCTAACTGATTGAAGCCATCTATGACAAACTCACACTAATATCTTACTGAATGGAGTAAATCTGAAAGCTTTTTCACTTAGAACTGGAACCAGACAAGGATGTCCTCTATCTCCACTGCTATTCAACATAGTAGTTGGAAGTTCTAGCCAACGCCATCAGGCAAGAGAAGAATATAAAAGGTATCCAAAAGGGAACAAAGCAAGTGAAACTCTCACTCTTTGCTGATGATGGGATCTTAGAAAATCCCAGACACTCAACTGCAAAACTCCTAGAAATAATCAGGAAGGAGAGAAATTTCTCAGGATATAAAATCAGTGTCCACAGATGCCTTTGTATACACCAATAATAGCCAAATTGAGAAGCAAAGTAGGGATACAATTCCCTTCACAGTAATTTCAAAAAAAATCAAATACCTAGGATATACCTAACAAAAGAGGTGAAGGATCTCTACAAAGAGAATTATGAAACCCTAAGAAAAGAAATAGTGAAAAACATTAACAAATGGAAGAACATGCCATTCTCTTTGCTGGGAAGAATCAACATTGTTAAAATCTCTATTCTACCCAAAGCAATCTACAGATTCAATGCAATGTCCATTAAAATACCAACATCATACTTTGAAGAACTGGAAAAAATAGAACTTTGTTTCATGTGGAACCAGAGAAATTCCTGTATGGCCAAGGCAAACTTTAGTATTAAAAACAAAGCCAGAGGCATCACTCTACTAGACTTTATATTACAAGTCCACAGAGAAGAAAACATTATGATATTGGCACAAAAATAGAGACATGAATATATGGAACCCAAAAGAAAACCAAGACCAAAAAAACAGTCTATTATAGCCATTTGGTCTTTGATAAACCAAACCCAACCGAGGCATATACTGAGGAAAAGAAGCCCTATGCAATAAACGTCCTAGGAGAACTGGATACCCACATTAAAAGACTGAAATTGGATCTGCACCTTTCACCACTTACAATAATTGACTTGAGATAAACAAAAGAAGAAAGTGTGGGAAATGCATTTGATGATGTTGGTCTGGGAAAAGATTTTATTAGGAAGACTCCACTGGCAATCTCAACAACAACAAAAATAAACAAATGAGAGTTAATTAAACCAAAAAGCTTTTAAACAGCTAATAACACAACAATTAAAGCAAAAAGACAACCTTCAAAATAGGAAAGATAATTGCAAATTATAAATCAGACAAAGCTTTGCTAACTAGAATCTATAGAGAACTCAAATTAACCAATGACAACAACAACAAAAAAGAACAAACAATCCCGTCTATCAGTGGGCAAAAGATTTGAACAGAACTTTTGCTAAGGAAGACAGATGAATGAACAAAACAAAAGGGACAAGTGCTCATCATTCCTCATCCTCAGAGAAATGCAAATAAAAATCACCCTGAGATACACTTAACTCCAACGAGAATAGCCCACATCACAAAGTCCCAGAGTTGCAGATGCTGGTGAGTTTGTGGAGAGAAGGAGACTTTAACACTGTTGGTAAAACTGCAAACTAATACAGTCTCTTTGGAAAAAAGTATAGAGAATCCTCAAAAAACTCAAATTAGATCTCCTATTTGACCCCACAATTCCACTAGTAGGCATTTACCCAGAAGAAAAAAAAATCATTTTATCATAAAGACATTTGCACTAGATTGTTTATCACAGCACAATTTATAATCATCAAGAGGTGAAAACAACCAAAATGTCCATCAACTCAGGATGACTTAATAAGCTGTGGTACATGTATACCACAGAGTACTATTCTGCTGTAATAAAAGATGGTGACTGTACATCTTTTTATTAACCTGGATGGAGATGAAACTCTTCTTAGTAAATTATCACAAGAATGAAAAAACAAGTATCCAATATATTCCATTCTAATATGAAAACAGTAGATGATCTAATATATGCCCACAAAGGAGAAAGAATTAATTCTATTCAAGTTGGGGGGGATGGGGAGAGAGAAGGTGAGGGGAGAAAGAAGGATATTGGTGTGCTTCTATTTAAAGGGCACAAGGTAGGGGTGTATGACACACTTTTTTCGTGTGGGACACAACTACAAGAGGGGCTGTACCTTATACCCTCACACTAACCTGAAATTTTAAAAAGAAAATCTATTTGCCCTAAATGAGAAGTCAATTAAGGGGAACTGTCCTATTGACTAAACAGTGCATTTCGCCAACTAAATAACAATTTATTATCTATTTGTAAATAAACTTAGATTCACTAAAGGAAAGATTCTTTTTGATAGAATATAAATTATTATTCAATAAAACTTTAGACACAAATTGTTACCATTTTCTGTAAAACATCTAGAGAGTACATTATTTATAATACCCAGTGTCTGAATTATTTTGGATTTCCCATGAAGCAATCTCTAGATATTAAAAACTGACTTTGTATATATTCTCATGATAGTAGCAGGGGTTGTTTTTATTGCAAAAAAAGATTATACAGAAAGAAAATAACATTACTGAGATGCTGAGTCATTGCATTCTGAAAAACTGGATGATTTTCCAGATAATCAGCACAATGTAGCTAACTAGACCTGCATTCAGACATGGGCAAGAGAGAGCTTTACTCTGGATCCCAAATCTGAGGGGATCCCCACATATTACAAACAGCAATACAGAAATGTTTTGTTTGAGGTTCATAATAGAAGTTTTGAAAAATTGGGTAAAAATTTTGGTCATGAAAATCACAGCAGATAGACACTTGATCTGAATTGAGCCACTCAAGCCACTATATGTGTGTGTGTGTGTGTGTGTGTGTGTGTGTGTGTGCTGTGTAGGAGGTTGGAGAGATGAGAAAACTACAGCTTTTGTGTGTTGAAAACTGAGAAAGAGAACTGCTTTTGTTCAAGTTTCACTGTCCCAAATCTTTGAAAGTAGGTGTCATAACTGGAACTGTTTGTAAACCCTGAGTCAGAAAAGTGATGTGTTGAGGAAAGAAAGTGGATCCTGCTGGCTCTTTGGGGAATTTGTCATGAGTTCAGGCAGGTCCTCTCGCCACTCAGACCTGCCTCTTCCCTGCCTTATCCCTTCAAGTTCCTATTCCTGATTAGGCTGCAAGACAGCAAGTCTGGATCAGAAATTCATAACCCCTTCAGCCTCCAGATACCGTGCTGTCAAGGAAGTAAAGGGGATGAGGCGAGGAAATGAGGGACAATTAGTCTGGGCCATAAGAATAGTTTCATTTACTATTTTTACATATTTAGAAAGATGTTTGTGGGTCTTTTGCCCTGGGCTGTACAAATGGGGCAGGGGGAGCTTAGAGATTTCCACATCATGTCATTCATACTTTAAATATGAAAAGAAACCTTTTTCAAAAGATTTGTTCATCTCCAAGAAAACATGTTAGTATTGCTAAATGATGTAAGAAAAAATACCAGTCCACCACAAAGATTCCAAAAATAAGTGATTGCTAAGTAACTCACAGGAAATGCCACTAAACGAAGCCAAATCTGATAAATATACTTTCATTCCGAACTTACATTAGTATTGACAGGTTCCTAGAAATTGATTTAACTCTTTCCTGTTTTCAAATGACAAATATAAAGTCAAGAAGACTGATTAAATTTTCCTTATTGATATTTTTATTCAATACCTGCATAGTGTGCCTGGTAGTAAGAATGTTTACAGAAGATTACTGACATGAAGATCTTAGTCCAGATACAATGGTCATTTGAAAAAGTGGTAGCATTTGAAAATAAATATGAATGAAGTAGAAGCCATATGAATATACGTGTAGAAAGGAAGAATAGTGAATACAAAGAGAAAAAGAAATGTAGATGCCTGCTGTAGAAGGCCATGTGTTTATTCTATTGAGACAGTAAGCAAGGAAGAAAAATCAGAAAGAACTAGGATCATCATACAGGTAGCCCAATCATTTAGGGATCTGTAGACATGAAAAGAACTTTAGTTATGACTTCTTTTTTTTTTATGAAGTCACACTTAGTTGCCCAGGCTAGTCTCAAACTCTCGGACTCAAGCAATCCTCCCACCTTCCTGGATAGCTAGGACTATAGGCAGGGATTTAGATTTTATGCAAAGAAAAATGGACAGAAATGGAAGGTAGACTGCCCAAAGGAAGGACATTCTCTGAGGCATACATTAAAGGATCCTGTGGCTGTTGTGTGGCAGGGACTGGAGGGACTGGGCAAGGACACCAATCAGAACACAGTACATTACAGGCAACCTGGTGGCCCCAAATTCCTTATGCACACTTGAAATGAAAGCTCATTATCTTTAAATTTGCTGTACCTATTGTATGTTTTCCTTAAATTAGCAACTTTTTAGAGCACGATGAGCTATTATTTCCTCCACTTTTCCTTTCCTTCTCTTTATTTCAAATGGAGAAACACATTTGTTAAGATGGTGTAAAAAGACAGTAGTTTTTGTTGTTATTGTTAGTATGCAGCAAAATTAACATATTAAGGTGAACATTGTCAATAATTATCTTCTATTATAGTATAGTCTTTGATAGTAGACTGGTCTCAACTAAACAAAGTAAACATGAAATAAATGTAAATTTATGTATTTACATTTAATTGTATTATATATACTACTTATATCTACATGTTATTACAGTATTCAGCATTATGAAATATATTTTATATATAATTTATAAATGTTGAATATAAATAGAATTGTGATTATTATGTTTCTACACTCTAATAAATCGTTCCAATCACCCCTGGAGCGTGTACACTCCACTTTGCACACACTAGGAAAATAGGGGAGGCTTAATTCTAAATTATGTAAAAGTTAATCGTTAGCTTCTCCATTGCAACTGTAACAACCTACAGCAATCATTCTAAGAAGGGGGAAGAGTTTGCATGACTTTTGAGATGTTGAGGTTCATCTCCAGGACAGATGTCAGAAAAAGGACAGAGGCATGGAAAAGACTGAGCAAGTGAGACTGGGTGAGAGGAGGGAGGGAAGACAGAAGAGAAAGGATTTTGAGGCCAATCCAAAGGACCTACCTCTGTGCGAACTGAGAAGTGATTTGAAGAGAAAAGTACAGAAATGCTGCGCTCCACCTCTTGGATTCTGCATGTTTCTGACTCAGCATGACCTTGTTTTCTTTCTGTTTTGAACTATAACTCAATACCTTTCTAAATATTGAAGACATAACTCAAGTGTTTTTCTAACCAACTCCATCTCCATAAACCTTTCTACATGTGTACTGCATCTAGAAATCATAGAAATATGTGAATATTATCTACCATCTCTCTATCCTCAATCTCTCCATATATTTTTGAAATCTTTAATAGAATACTTCACCCAGCATACAGATGTACCAAGATCTATGAAGTGTGCTCTAAAAATGCCTTCTTGAGAACAGGGGGAATGGCATTTGGTTGCTCAATACAGAGTATTTATTTTTGTATTGTCATCTCCACTTTTACTTTTTCCCCTACAGTCTTGAAAATGAATGGAAGTTTAATTTGAAAAGCGACCTAATGTATACAAAAGAAACGTAGTATTCCACACAGTTGACAATTGTCAAATAATTGAAATTTCTTATTATTACATGCACAAACTATATAAAATTTTGAATACCTTTAAGATTCTGGGTGAATCTGGCAGAAAGTGCACAATTCTCTGGAGCAAGTTATCTTAGTTTCTTCATGTTTGATTCATTAAACCATTCACTCTTGAATCGAGATGCACCATCAACACATGGACAGATAGAATTTTTTCTCTCAAAGGTTTGCCACTCTAACAAAGTAGGCAAAATCCCATACTGAGCCTAGCAAATTTAAACAGTGATTGCTGCTTTTCATTAATATAACTGAGACTGTCTCCTCAGTTCTATTTTGTTTGCAATTATTTGCCTAAGATGAGTTTTCTAGGTTCAAATTTATATTAGTAAAAGTAAGAAGAAACATTACTTATAAAGGTATGCATTTGAAATGTATTTTATCAGAAAGTTCATGGCTATTTCAGTATTTAGGATGTTATCTTGTTTTGACAATTACGAATTCTACCAAATTTTGTAAGAATATATAAAATATAGTAAATATTTCTTAATCCACTACTCAGCTTTATCAAATCTTAAAATGATCCGTATTTAAACTGTAGATACATTTATGGCTCCAGTATACCCTACCCAAACCCATTCTTCCTCATTCCCTTCCCAGAGTTAACCACCACCTTGTGTTTTATGATTATCATTCCCCTGTACATTTTTTTTTTTTTTTGCAGTTTTTTGGCCAGGGCTGGGTTTGAACCTGCCACCTCTCCTTTGAGCCACAGGCGCCACCCTCCCCTGTACATTTTTATGATTTTATTCTATATCTATGCATCCCATCAAGAATATGTACTATAGTTTTACAAGACTGCAAAATTTGTTTTAACATTGCAGTAATATAATACCCTGTTTCCCCGAAAATAAGACATCCTTCAAAAACAAGACCTACTTACAGGAAAGATAAGACATCCCCTGAAAATAAGACCTAGCTCATCTTTGGGAACACACCTTAAAATAAGACACTGTCTTATTTTCGGGAAAACAGGGTAGTGGATATTGTAGGGCTCTCAATAGTGGTGATACATTGGATAAACATTGTTCAATTTGACTTTTTTTCTTTTGAAAAAATATACTAATAATATGTTGACAGCACACATATTTCTCCATTATTTCACTAAAGGGTATCTATTATTTCCTTACCCTTTTTCTTTTTCTTCTTACCCTATTTCTGTTCTTTCCTTTCTTTAAATCTACTATGAAGTTAATTCTGGGCGTCCTGGCTTAATTATCTAGACTTGTTACATTTTCTATGTTACCTTGCTCTGCATTTCAGATATTCTCTTCTTTGTCGTTTACTTCCATACTATTATTATTATTTGGAAATAAACATTTTTTGTAATGATATTTCTTGTTCTCTCATCTTTTTAAAATATGTTCAATTCTGAGTTTAGAAATTATAGTTTTACTGATTACTTTGATTCTCAAAGTAATTTCTTGTTCGTCTTATATTAGTTGTTCTGTTTTTTCCTCTAGCCTCTTGTCTTCTACACTGTTGATTTTCTGTAAGTGTCTGGTGATTCCTGGTTGTCAGTTCATGTTTATGAACAAAAGACCAGGTCAACTGTACAGCAGCTGGTCTGGAAATTTGTCTTTGGGAAGACGTTTTTTCCTCTAACAAATCTTTTCTTTGAATGTTAGTACTGGCTGTTGGTCTGTAACATATGGGCAGAGTGTTTCAAAGGCCAACTTTATGTAAGGTCACTCAGCCTAAAAATCAGTTCTGTCTTAATTTATAGCAATACAAGTAGATCTTTATTCTACCATCCCAATGCTCACAATGGAAGCTGGACCCTTCTGAATATGTTACTAAATTTTTCATAAGCAGCTCTCTCTTTTTAACCTGGGGGCAGAAAATCTTCGTATCATGACAATACTTTGCTCTTAATCAAACAATAGGTTTACAGAAGTCAGTGAGGCTGACTGTGTGTTCCCCATTTATCCTAAATTAAATGCTATGAATACTGCCCCATAAGCCTACTGTTGGGTCATATGACTTGCAAATAGAGTACTCCTATTTTCAAATTCAGTCTTTTGGGACATTTGACTTTATGATCTTCCAGACTCTTTTGCTGATGGGTATTACCCCCTTTAAAAATGATCATATTTCAGTGAAATAAAAACAAAACTAAATAGGTAAATAAAATAAAATTATTTGCAGAGTTTTGTATTGCCTGGGAAAGACAGCACATTGCTTCCAGCATCCTGAGTAATGAATTGTTATGTCCATAGGAGATTTTCACCTTCCAAGCTGCTCGGAATTATCCTCTTTCAATCAGCCTTACATCTAGCACCATGTGGGCTTCCCGCAAGATAAATTCCATGCTGATAGATTGGCTACATGTCAGTGTCCCAGGGTGGGAGATTCTGCCAAATTATTTTAGGCAAAGAATGCTTTGTAGGTGACACTCATGAAGACAACTTGAAAAGCCAGCTGTGATGTGGGTGGGAAATCCATGCTTCACCATCATGAGGAAAGGGTGGACTTTGCTGGCTCTCAGCTGCCCTTAAACTTGGAATGAAGCATGATAGTGCTCTTCTCTCCTTGCCAGCTCTCAGAAAGCAGGAAGGAACTCTTGATTAGGTTTTCTACTTACTCTCAAATAATTATCACACATCCTGCTGCCTAAAAACAGAATAAATCAACAGCTTGTCCCTGAAAACATATGGTAATTCTGGCAGTTTTTGACCTGTGAAAATGTTATTTGTGACCTAATTGTTTGTAACTTGTGCAGTGGTAGTCAACGTTCCAGACTAGCCCATAACAATTCAATTAACCCATCATTCAATTGAATTAGAAGTAAAAGTAACCTGATCCATAGTTCCAAATGACAAAGATGAGTTTTGTGATACATTGTAGATCAATCCCACAGCCACCAAGGTGGGAGTGCCACAGCAGCAAAGTGACAGGGAAGCATCTAATGATGACTCTGCCATCCCTCACCTGTGTCCTTCCAGTGACACAACTGCCCTTTCACATTTATCCTTAAGATTTTGGTTAGATTAATCTACCTAAAAAATTAATTTGACTTGTATCTACTTTGCTTAAAAATTTTCAAAGATTGACAGTTTCTGTTTTCTCTGATGGAAATGTTCTTTCATCCTTTCAAACTCAGGCACTTTTGTAACTTTGACTCAAACTGTACAAAAGCAATTCATGTAACCAAAACATTTGTACCCCCATAATATCTTGAAATTAAAAGAGGAAAAAAATAATCAAACTATTCTTTTTTAAAATCCTTATTTTTACTTTCTCTGTGATGTTGTAACTCCCTGGCAAAGTAAATAACTCCAAACTCTATTAGTTTGAAAATCTGTAAATTTTATGATTTTATGCTATTGAACATATTTTGAAAATTATGATGGTCTATTGTGCTTGATTTTCCTGTTCCCCACTCAAACATAGACACTGTGGCTTATTTATTTTGTATTCCCAAAACTCAGGGATTTCTACAAATTCGTGATTACTCTACATTTTACTAGTATTTCTCCACAGAGGTACTGAGAGAAAAATGTTCAAGGATAAATCATTTAAAAAACATTTTACCACAGAATGTTTAATATAACTCATAAGGTAATATGCACAGAGTAGTTTCTAGAGTGAGATACAAACTCATTTCACAAATTATAACTCTTTTACATGCCTATTTATATATCCTGAAGTAGGTTTCTGTAAAATACATTTAGAAAATATTAGTCTTTGGTGTAATTCTAGCTAGGAAAGGGGATCATACTTTTTGTTATTATTTATAGAATTTAAAACATTCTTTTTTTTTTTTTTTTGCAGTTTTTACTGGGACTGGGCTTGAACCTGCCACCCCTGGTTTATGGGGTGGTGCCCTACTCCTTGAGCCACAGGCACTGCTAGAATTTAAAAAAACTAAAAGAGAAAATATCTTTTCATGATGATGCCATTTAATAGAAATTCTAAGGTCCATCAGAGAGTCTATTTTTAGAACTGAACTGACTGTTGAATCTTTTTCTACGTTCTCCTATTTAGCTTAATTCGACAAATTAATTAAAGAATTAATTAAGAGATTAATTATAAACACCTATCTATAATATCTGAGTATTGATACAATTAGAAAAGATTGATTTTTATTCCAAGTATACTCAAGCATATTTTCTCATATTCTGGAAATAACTTTAAGAAATATCAAGCAGATACTTGATGAATATATTAAAAATACAGTAGAACCTCCATAGTTGACAACCTGCCTACATTGACCACCTCTTTAAGTTGACCTAATATGCATAGGCTTGACATGCATTATGTTGACCACCTCTGTGTGTTGACCAGATTGTTATATATTCTCTTGGGTGGTCAACTTACAGAGATTCTACTGTATATCTTTTTACTCCTTCCTCTTTCTTCTTCTTTGCTGAACATTGACTTTCTATTTTTGTTCTCCAAAGGTGCTATTCACTTTTAAAGGCACACCTAACGCTAGTGACAGAATGTCTGATTTTATTTATAGCATACCAAAAGGAACTTGGGGATTAGCCTCCCCAGGACGCAGGTACCTGTCTGGAGAAATGCAAATTCTCCCCGATTTGATGTGTTCTTAGGTTCCTATCAGTGTCCGAGAAGAATGGATGGTATGAAGCACCAAGGAAGCCATGTTTTTTTGCCTCACACTTTCATACTTGCTAACTCAATAGTTCCCTAAAGGAGGATTGACTGACTATTCTCAGACCCCATACATACTCACCAATATCTTATCAGCTAACATCTCTCCATCATGCAAAGCCAAATAAATTGTTCAGCACTGTTTTAGTCATACAATATTCATTGTATTTTGCATAGGTTAGTGTGAAAAATACATAA
Source organism: Nycticebus coucang (assembly GCF_027406575.1). Taxonomy (NCBI): domain Eukaryota; kingdom Metazoa; phylum Chordata; class Mammalia; order Primates; family Lorisidae; genus Nycticebus; species Nycticebus coucang. The sequence goes on along the minus strand of NC_069780.1, from coordinate 157,732,478 downwards.
AATCCTACAAACCAAACCAACTTTGTCATCGAGTATCTTGAAAGCACCTATTTAATTAATTAAAGCTGAATCCTGAAAACCATTAATGTCCCCTATATAGCATGTCTTGAAGACAAAGAAAAATATCTCCTAAACTGAAGCCACCATATTTAGCTCTGTAGTCAAAAAGATATAATTATTATTTTGAAGAAATAGATACCTTGAATGAAAAATTTCACAGATATATTTATTAGAGAAGCAAACATTTAGAAAAATATTTGAAAAAAAATTTTTTGCCAAAAGTCCATTAAAACAATAACTATTTGCCTTTGATTTGCTTTATATGTCACCATGGCTTACACTACTTCTATAATAATTATCCTGAGAATAGTAAATAGTTATTCTACACTGAGCACCTGATATATGCCAAGTAATGAGTTCATCACTTTATAAACACGTTGCAACCTTGGAAATAATTTTTACTATCAACAGACAAATGTGTCCTACCTATGACTCCTCCCCCTGGAAAGCAATCTCTATTAATATTGCTATATTAATTTTGAAGCAGCATCTAACTTTTTTCTTTATTAACTAAAGAAAATATATTCTCCTAGAAATAGGAATGAATAAATCATTTACTGAAGAATTAAAAAAGAAGACAGAGTGTTAGAAAACTTGTAGTACAAGAAGTAAAATTACCACATAGTAATCTGAATTTTCTATAGCTACTCTTCAGCTAACTATGTCAGCTCTCTCCTGACATTTCTGTCAAGAAATTTCTTCACTCCCTTGATTTTACCCCACCCTCAATGTCTCCAATGTCTTCACTCCCACAACACTGCTTTATTCTTCTCTCTTTTCTTTGATAGAGTATTGCTACTTTCTTTAGGGGTTTCCAGTTTACTCAATTATAAATATGTTGATCATCTCCATCACAGGTAATAAAGAAAACTAGATTCAAGAACTATAAATAATTTGCCCATTTTCCTCTAAGTGGGCTTGAATTCAAGCTTGGGTCTGTTTTAAGACGAAATCTGCCATTTCTGTTTCATAGGGCCATTTATAGAAAACTCTTTTCTTTTGCCATTCCTAACAAAATATCTGGGAATAACTAAATTATGACTTGGAAATGAACTGAAAATGAAAATCTATCATGTCAGTTTCAAATTCACAAATAAATGTACAGTATATAAATATGGGGAACATATTCTCAGGCATTTGGTCTCATATTGTGGTATGTGAAATATAATGGATTATCTTTTTTCTCCTTTTTTATAATAGAAATTTTTTTTTACTTCCCAAAGCAACCTACAGATTCAATGCCATCCCTGTTAGAATACAAAATAGCAGCATCGAACTCTCAAGACTTGGAAAAAATAATCCTTCATTTTGTGCAGAACCAGAAATTCTTAGCAATAAAAATGAAGCTTGGGGCATCAGCTTACCAGACTTTAGGCTTGTACTACAAGGCCATAATGATCAAAAAAGCATAGTATTGGCACAAAAATAGACATAGACATCTTGAACTGAATAGCAAACCATAAGATGAAACTAATAACTTACAGCCACCTAATCTTTGATCAACCAAACAAGAACATACACTGGGGAAAAGAATCCCTATTCAATAAATGGTGTTGGGAGAACTGGATATCCATATGTAAAAGACTGAAATTGGACCTGCACTTTTCTCCACTCACAAAAATTGATTCAAGATGGATAAAACACAAATTTAAACTGTGAAATGATAAAAATCCTCAAGCAAAGTATGGTAAAAACACTTGAAGATATCAGCCTGGGGAATGACTGTGAAGAAGACTTCCATGGCAATTGCAACAACAAAAATAAACAAATGGGACTTAATTAGACTGATGGACTTTACCTAACAAATACAAACTTCTATACAGCTAAGAAGATAACGACCAAACCAAATCGACAACCTACACAATGGGAAAGGATATTTGCATATTTTAAATCAGACAAAAGCTTGATAACCAGGATCTATAAAGAACTCAAATTAATCCACATGAAAAAAGCCAACAATCCCATATATCAATGGGCAAGAGACATGAATAGAAACCTTCTCTAAAGAAGACAAACAAATGGCTAGCAAACATATGAAAAAACGCTCATTATCCCTAATTATTAGAGAAACATAAATCAAAAGCACCCTGAGATATCATCTAACCCCAGTAAGAATGGCCCACATCACAAAATCTCAAAACTGCAGATGGTGGCATGGATGTAGAGAGAAGGGAACACTTTTACACTGTTGGTTAAACTGCAAACTAGTACAACCTTTTTGGAAGGAAGTATGGAGAAACATCAAAGAACTTAAATTAGATCTCCCATTTGATCCTGCAATCTCATTACTGGGCATCTACCCAGAAGAAAAAAAATCCTTTTATCATATGGACACCTGCACTAGACTGTTTATCACAGCTCAATTTACAATTGCTTAAATGTGGAAACAGCCAAAATGCCCACCAACCCAGGAATGTGGTATATGTATACTATGGAATACTATTCAGCCATTAAAAAAGATGGAGACTTCACATCTTTTTGTATTAACCTGGAGGGAAGTGGAACACATTCTTCTTAGTAAAGCATCACAAGAATGGAGAAGCAAGAATCCTATGTACTCAGTTCTAATATGAGAACAATAAATGACCTAGTACATGGTGGGGGGAGGGGAGAGTAGAGAAAGGGAATGAAGAAGGGGGCTGGGTGAAGACAGTGTGTGACATACCTTTTGGGTCAGGACACAATTGTAAGAGAGACTTTACCTAACAAATGCAATCAATGTAACCTGATTCAAAAAGCAAAAAAAAAAAAAAAAAAGAATAGGTTAATTACCCTATAAAATAAAAATACTATATCACAAGACCCCTCCCATTTTATGAAATTTGCCAGGGATCCTGGAAGAACTGGAAGAAGCAAAACTTACTGACTTACTAAACAACTAATGTCACTGGGAAAGATAATGAAAAAAATATTTCAGAATGGTTGAATGATAGATATTCTGTTAGTTTATAACCTCCAGTCCATCCCACTCTTTTGGGGATCCTGAAGGTCAATGGGATTCCCGCCTGGATACATCACTCACATGTGAAACCAGCCAGCAAGGGGGAGTGGACAGTCCAATGACGCCCAGAGCATTCCTACCATCTTGCCCTGAAAAAACAGACTACAGCCCTGCCCCAGTCACACACCAAGGGCTGACTGGTCTACCCGTGACGAAGCTTGAGGATGAGCAGCATCAGTGTGGGACTGATTACTGATTTTTTGCTTTGGACTTTTTTCATCTCCTTCTTTAATCTTAGGGGTAAGTCATGATAATGTTTGTGGAAAATGTATCCAAAAGGTAACCCAAACTAGACAAACTGTCAAAATTGTGTTATTGGTTTACTCTTACTATGAATGTACAGGAAAACCTGAAGGTACTTGCATATATAATAATACCCAGTATCAGATATGTGTGCCCCCCAGAGGGCCAGCTGTTTGCTACAATCCTTCTGAACCCCCAGAGCAAACTGAATTTGCTACGTGGTATACTGATATCCCTAGAAAGACAACAATGCGAGTTATAACAGAAGGAATACCTAAACTAGTAAAAAAAAAATCATTAAGAGCAATTTTGCAATATATACCGACATGTGTTTTTTTATATTTTCAATAACAATTAGAAGTTTTCCATGTAGAAATACTATATATTTCTGAAGAATTATTTCCACATGTTTCATATTTTGTGTTGTCATGTTAACTTTAATTCTCTAATTGTTAATGGTATGCAATGGATGTCTGTATATTGAACTTTAATCCAAAAGAATAAATAAATAAAATTGCTATATAAAATTTAAAAAATATAAATTTGTAACAATTTAAAAATATTATTTAATCTTATTTACCTCATTTTATATAGTACATTATTTTTTAGTATCTGAAACATTTTTCAAATTTCAGGATATTGCAGGGGGTGTACATATTTGATTATGTAATTTGCTGTTGTGCATGTGTACAATTTAAGTCAAAGTTGGAAATGTGCCCTTTACCCAGAATATGTGCATTACACTAGTTATGTGTGATTTCACCCTATCTTTCCTTCCCCTCCCACCTACTTGATTCCCAGTGAGTTTTAATTCCATATGTGTACACAAATATTGGTCAACTAGTTCAATTTTAGTACTGAGTGCATGTGGTGTTTTTCCATTTTTGCGATACTTCATGCAATGGCCATCTTCAGTGATGCCTCTTCTGTAAACTCATTTTATAATTTTCTACCTAGTTTTATTTTTAATCTCTAGCATCTATCATCTTGCTATATAAAATTTAAAATGTTGATCATCTTTATCATCTTTATCTTTAAAATGTTGATACTCATTAAAATCATCTTTAAAATGTTGATACTCATTCAGAGGCTGCCTCACTCTGAATATGAAAACTCTACCTTTATCTATTCTTTTCTTTTTTTTTTTTAAGAGACAGAGTCTGACTTTGTCACCCTCAGTAGAGCGCTGTGACATCACAACTCACAGCAGCCTCCAGCTCTTGGGCTTAGATGATTCTCTTGCCTTAGTCTCCTTTACCTATTCTTAATGGCTGTATTGTTTTTGAAAGGTTTTATGTTTACAGAGAAATTAAGAGGATTTTGCCATATACCCCTTCACCTTTACATGCATTAGCTTCCTTACTATAAACATCCCCCAGCTGACTGTACATTGGTTACTATTATTTAACCTGCATTGACATTATCATCTAAAGTTCATGTATGTATTAGTGGTCAGTCTTGGTGTTGTATATTTTATTAGTGATATGGTATTTATAGTGATATGAATCTATCATTCTAATGTCATAGAATGTTTTCCCTGTCCTCTGTCTTCTGCCTAGTCATCTTTCCCTGCACCCCAAACCCATGGCAACCATCAATCTTTCTATCTCCACAGATGGTCCTTTTCCAAAGCGTCATATAGTTGAAATCATATAGCATGTAGCTTTTTCAGGTGGGCTTTTTCAACTAGTAATATGCATTTAAATTTCCTACATGTCTTTTCATGGTTTGATAGCTCATTTATTTGTAGTGCTAAGTAATATTCCAATAAATGCATATATCATAGATTACCAACTCACCTACTGAAGGATTTATTGGTTACTTTGAAATTTTGCCAATTGTGAATAAAGCTACCATAAATATTCATGAGTAGGATTTTGTATAGCCATAAGTTTTCAGCTCCGTTAGGTAAATACCAGGCAGTGCAACTCCTCAATTATACAGCAAAAATATGCTTGGTTTTGTAAAATGCCTCCAAATTATATTCCAAATTGGCTGTCCCATTTTGTATTTCCACCAGCAATGAATCAGACTCCTGTTGCTCCACATCTTCTCCAGCATCTGGTGCTGTCCTTGTTCTGAATTATGACCATTCTAATAGATGTATAGAGGTTCTTCCTTGTTATTTTAACTTGAGTTTTCCTGATAGCATATGTGATGGAACATCTTTTCACAGGCTTACCTGCCTTATGCATATTCTTCTTTAGTGATGTGTTTCAGGTCTTTTGCCCATTTTTTCTCTTATTGTTGAGTTTTAAGAGTTCTGGCAAATTTTGCATAGCAACCATTTAACAATTGTGTCTTTTGCAAATATTTATCCCAATTTGTGGTTTGTCTTCTTATCCTCTTGACAGTATCTTTCTGAGAGCATGAGTTTTTAATATTATTGAAGTCCAGCTTATCTACTTTTTGATGGATTATTCAGTATTAAATCTAAAAAGTCCTTGCCATATTCAAGGTAATGGAGGTGTTCTTCTTTGTCATCTTTTAGGAATTTCATAGTTTTTCATTTTCCATTTAGGTATATGATTCATTTCATGTGAGTTTTGTAGAGGTTTCAAGGCTGATGTCTACAGTCCTTTTGACGCATATGGATGTCCAGTTATTATAGCACCATTTGGGCTGAGCCAAGAGAATTGCTTAAGCCCAGGAGTTGGAGGTTGCTGTGAGCTGTGTGAGGCCACGGCACTCTACCGAGGGCCATAAAGTGAGACTCTGTCTCTACAAAAAAAAAACTATTCTTGTGGCATTGTATTGCCTTCGCTCCTATACCAAAGATTAATTGAGTACACATGGTTGTGTTTCTAGACTCTCTGTTCCACTCCGTTGATCTATTTGTCTAATCTTTCATGAATACCATATTTTCTGTTCTCCAACTTTGTCCTTCCCCTTTGGTGCTGAGTTCATTCTGAGTCTTTAGCTCTTCTTATAAACTTCAGAGTCAGTTTGTCAGTCTCCCCCAAAAAAACTTTCTGGAATTGTTATTGGGGTTTTCTTGGTTAAATCAATAGATCTAGTTGGAAAGAAGTGACATCTTAACAATATTGATTCTTCCTATCTATGGACATAGAACTTATCTCTGTTTACTTAGTTCTTCTTTGATTTATCAGAATTTATTCTTTAGCTTATCTCATATGTATCTTGTACACATTTTGTTAGTTTCATACCTAAGTATTTCGTTTTGTGGATGCCAGTGTAAATGTTAATGTATTTTTAATATTGAATTATACCTATCCTCTTCTGGATAGAAAAGCAATTGGCTTTTGTATATTAACCTTTGCTTATTTCAAGAGGTGTTTCTTCCAATTAACTTGAATTTTCTACATAGATGACCTTACCATCTGTAAACAGGGGTTTTATTTTCTTTTCCTCTCAATCTGGGTAACTTTTCTTTGTCTTGCTGCATTTGCTAGGACTTCCGGTTTGATGTTGAAAACAAATAGAAATTCCTGCCTTCTTCCTGATATTAGTGGTAAAGCTTTGAGTTTTCACCATTAATTGTTTTGTAAGCTCTAGATTTTTTGTAGATTTTCTTTGTAAAGTTCCATCATTCTGACTTTGTCATGAATGGGTATTGGACATGTCAAATAATTTGCCCAGATCTGTTTATATAATACTACAATTTTTCTGTTTTAAGCCTGATGATATGAAGAAGTACATTAAATGACAAATACTGAAGTAGACTTGCATATACAGGATAAAATCCACCTGGCTGTGGTATATAATTCTTATTTATTGATGGACTTGATTTACATTTTTGAGTATTTTTGCAGTTAGCTCATGAAAGAAATTACTCTATAGTTTTCTTTTCTTCTAATTCCTTTTCTGTTTCTGGTAATATCAATCATATAGAATGAAGTAGGAAGCATGCCCTCTTTTATGATCTGAAAGAGACTGAGGGTATAGAATATAATGTCCTCCAAAATCTTTTTTATAATTTCCCACTTACCCATCATTTTGAGGTTATTAATTAATGTTTTAATTTCCTTAATAGATGTGGGCCTATTGAGATCGTCTATTTCTTCGTATGAAAGTTTGTGTAAGTTGTGCCTATCTAAGAATTTGTATTTCATCTAGGTTATCAAGTTCGTACTCACAGTGTGTTCATTATATTCATTTATTATCTTCTTAATGTTCATGGCATGTGTGGTGATACTTCCTTTTTTCAATTTTGAATTTAGGAATTTCTTCATGCCCTCTTTTTTCTTAGTAAACAAATCTAGACCCATATTAATTTATTTACCATTTTGTAGAATCAATTTTTCACTTTTGTTACTTTTCACTGTAGTTTTCTGTTTCAATTTCATTGATTTATGCACTAACTCTTATTACTTATTTTTACCTGCTTGCTATGAATTGTATTTTTTCTAATTTTCTAGTTTCCTAAGGTGGGAGGTTAGATTATTGATTTTGGCTTTTTCCTATTTTCTTATTTTCTAAGAGTTACATGCAATTTTATAAAGTTTAATATAAGCACTGCTTCACTGCATCACATGGATTTTAATACGTGGCATTTTCCTTTTATTTTGTTCATAATATTTTAAAGTTTATCTTAAGATTTCTTGCCTTTGACATATGTGTTGTCTGGAAGTATGCTGATTAATCTCCAAATTTAGAATTTTCCAGCTGCCCTCTATTATTAATATTCAATTTAATTCCTTTGAGGCTTGAAAGTAGAAATTATATGTATCATATGCTTTTAAATTTGTTAATGTGTATTTTGTCACCCAGAATATTGTCTATCCTGGTGAATGTTTCAGGTGAGCTTTTTTTTGTTATTTGTTTGTTTGGCATATATCTTGCTAGATGGTCTCTGAACTTGTTGGTCTGTGATTTGGTATCTGACATTAATTTTGTTTAATATATAATCCTTGTGTTTCTTTTTCTCTTTTTTCTCTTCTGGTATTCTAATTACATATATGTTAAACCTTTTGTAGCTGTCCCACCGTTTTTGGATATTATGCTCTGGCTTTTTTCAGTCTTTGTTCTCTTTGGTTTTCAGTTTTGAAAATTTGATGTATTTCAAGCTTAGAGATTCTTTCATCAGCCATAGTTAGTCAATTAGTCCACTAAAGGCATTCTTTATTTCTGATACGATAGTTCTTTTTTATATCTGGCATTACATTTTAAGTTTTTCTCTTCATATATTCCCCATCTTTTTATATTGCCTGCTTTTTATTTAGTCCTTTTAGCATATTAATCATATATTTTAAAAAAATTCTAGACTGATAATTCTGACATCTCTGCCATATCTTATTCTGATGCTTGCTCTGTGTTTTCAAAGTGTGCTTTTTTGCCATTTAGTGTATGTTTTGTAATGTTTTCTTGATTGCCAGAAATGATGTACAAGGTACAAGAACTGCCATAAATAGGTCTTTAAAATTGTGGTGATAAGAGATAACAGAGGAGAACTGGACTATCATCCTATGATTTGGTCTCAGTCTTCTAGGAAACATATATCTCTGGACAGTGAAGTTCATAAGTGTCTTTCAGTTTTTCTTTCCCCCCTCAGGTGGTACAGATAGTATAGTAGGACCTGGATTTGGGTATTTCTCTGACCCTATGTTAATTAGGCCCTGATAATACTCTAGAAAAATAGGCTCTGGTTCTCATGCTTCTCCAGAGTACAAGCCTTGTTAAGAAAGACAGAGTGCTCTGGCATATTTTAAAATGGTTCCTTTCCCCCTCTTCTTGTCAGAAACACAAAGACATTTTTCTTCAATATTTATTCTGAGAAGCTGCTTGAATTCCTTTTATTAAATCTCCTAGCCCTCCATGACTGAATGTGCCTGGACATTTTAATTTTTATGTTGTACATGCTGAGCCTCCAGCAATGGTCACTTACATTTCACATTTTCCTTACCCTGGTACCAGTTCCACACAGGTTTCTGATGGTGGTCTCCCTTCCAATAAGGTATGACTTTCTGTATTCAACTGTCCTTCCAACTTCCAGGCCAGTAACTTGTTCTGTGTCCTCCACTATCTTACAAACCCAAGTAGAATTTTGCTTGATGTTGGGATGGAGTAGGGCACTTCCATCTCCTTACCTGTAGTAGTGGAAACTAGCAGTCTATGTTTTTTACAAATTTTTATTTGATTCTGGTACCATGCATGCCTAGCAGGTGTTCAGTACAAGCACTTTTGGATACACTCTAGAGCAAAACAACGTTTCACATGCAGCTTACATATAAAAGGGAACAGAGCTTTGCTCGGCCCTCGCAGATGTCTTTGTGCAAGGATAAAGTGCCAACTCATGTCTAGAGCAGAGATCTTAGTTTTTCTGTCAATTCCAAAATGAAGAAGAGGAGTATAGAGCCAGGAACTATGCAGAATGGTAAACGGTCTGTGAAGCTAGTGAATGATGCCCCATGATCATATCAATGTACACAGCTATGATTTAATAAAAAAAAAAAAGAAAAAAAAAACAAAGGATTTTGAATCCTCTGTGACAACTACAGCTTATTTTACCTTATTTTATGTCTTTACGAAATTATCCTTAGGAAGACTGTTTTCCAGAAATACACTAATTATCAAAGTAGGTGATAAATCCTTTTATTGATTCTATCTTCGCTCTTAGAGCAAGGTGTTGGACATAAACATCTTTATGTCAGTTGGACACAAAGAGTTAATTAACATATCAATTGAAGATCACATTATCCAGAATTGCCATAATTTGAAAAAGAGTACTTCAGTATAAATTGTTACTTGGAATACCATATACGCTCAGCAGCCAGCATGCATTGAAAGTAAAGAGAGAATTATGAATAATTTGACATGTTAAAAGCAAAGATAATGGTCTCATTCCTTTAAATTCATAGTTTCAAAGTATGACAGAATCATTTCATTGTTCTTATAACTTCTCGAAAGAACAAAGAAACCCATATTCAAATGCAAGAATAGAAAACAACTCAAAGTTCAACATGAGTTGTATTCAGATTATTTCATCTGTCTTTTTTCTTTTATTCCAATGTGGGTAAAAAAAAAAAAAAAATCAACAACTATCCACTGGTTTTCCAGAAATCCAGAAATAATTGATAGGGGTAGACTAATTTCAGTGAAACTGGGCAAAACAAAGGGCTGTCCTCTTTCAACACTTAAAGGAACATATATGATTTATAACATCCTAAATTCAAAGAATAAAATTGAACTGGTTATTGTTTGTTTAAGCCAACACTCCTTAGCTTTGTAATCAGGTGAAATTCACTTTGCTTTGCTAGAGAAATAATTTTAACAATGTCTTATTATACGGAGAACTTATTCGATGGTCTTTTTTTATAGTGGCCATTCCTCCATTAAAACTGATATTTTTACATACAGAAATAGTGCTGCCTTATGACCTAAAGGTAATTGAGGACATGCAAAATCATTATTCCTTAATAATTCCTTATTCTTGATAAGATTACTTTCCAAGAATAAATGCCTGTTATATTTGTATGGCCCTTTGTTAACTTTCTTCAGAGAAATTTACATAAATGCCATTTGGTTTAGGAAAGTTTGGGATCCATTAGATTTAAAATATCTTAGGAATAAATCACTTTGGGCATGATTTTATGAATAAGATACCATCCCAAAAAAGGTAAACTATGATTCAGGCATTGTTCATTTTCTCCCTGCCTCATCTGTTTAAGCTTCTTGCCATCATGAGGGTGAAAGGGCTAATTGATTGCCTCTGTATTTGCCCCCTTGGATGTGGAAATATTGTTTATAATGTTTTGTAGACTTGTAGTCAAAATAGATGGTGCTGCCTTCACTTTTCTCCTCTAGTGACTTATCAAAAGAGATTAAAAGAATAATACCAGACAGCTCTAACATACATTATTTAAAACTTTCTGGTATTTTCCGTCACTAGTGGAAGTCTAGATTTATGGGAGAGGCCAAATTAGCCACTGAACATTCTAAATCCTTAATAATGAGAAACTGAGATTATGGAAATCAAGTTTAGTGTCAGGAACATGCTATACGTTAACCATAGAAGTGAAGAAAATACACATAAAAATTTGCATAAACTTAGTTGTTTTTTCTTTTATTGATTATTCATCCTACTTTTGACCATTAAAAATCAGAAATCCAAAAGCAGGTTTCACTGTAACTCACATCTCACATGAAACTCATTTCTCTAAGGATTTACTGCAGGTGGTGAGAACCTCAGTTACCAGTAAGCCTATAAGAGTGTTTAATTTACTTGTAAACATGGGCATAGTATTTTAAAGAAGAGGTAGAGGTTTTATTGGTGGTTCATTCACCAATGAATGGTTCAGAAAATGGTGGTTCAGAAAAAGAGGAAGAGGGTGGGTTGGGGATGGAAAAGCCATAACCATAAGCTATTTGGTAAAATTCCTGTAGTCATTGGCCTCCAAATGAAGAGGATTTGAATTTCTGAACATAATATAATAAAGTGTATTTTCATGTATCTTAAATAGTTTTAGTTCAGTTAATATTTCTATTTTTTGAAGATATGACTTCATTAATTTGAATGATATCTAAAATCATATTTGCTGCCAAATATAGCATTTGAACTGCCTGGATTCAAAGGGAGAAGAGAGCACTCAAAATTGTTCAACACATAATAGCTATCGAAATATTCGCAGTATGCTTATGAATATTATGGCCTCAAGCTCATCCGTTTTGTGCAATTTCTAAGCCAGAATCTTAGCTAAATGTGTAAAATCATTTGACTATATCAGAATTTCATGCCCCAATGCTTACATTCCTTTATGGTACAAAAAGTTTTTGAGAAATGGAAAGAGTTATTAAGACAGTTACATTTAAATTAAATATCGTTTATAGCTCTCATTTATATAAATCCATGCCCTTTATTTGAAAAACAAAGAACAACTCAAAATTTATATCTTATTCTGATGAACACATTTTATAAGTGAATTAACAATTTCTCACCTCTAAATGCACATAACTGTTATGTCTAAGAAGTTTTCCTTTTGGAGTTCTAACGCAATATTTTGCACAATCTCTGGAAGTTTATGTCAAGGGTAGCACAAACAGAATTTTGTGGCAGCAAGCAATCAGAATAGTTACAATCAGAACTAAAAGCCCTCCTGAGTTTAAGATGTCCCCAACATGTTACTGTGGTCGTCATTTCAAACTTGGGCTGAATCTTCGTGTTCACACACATATAAATGGACATATTATGGGCCAGGCTTTTAGATAGACAAGTGACAGAGAAAGAAGAAAGGACTGGGGGAGTTTAGTTAAGGGCTGAAAAATGAATTAGTGTCTCTTTATCCTTTCCTGAGTATGTGAACACAAACCCCCACAAATACACTCGGACACACACTCATACATACACATCACACATATGTTAATCATTTGATGTGATCTTTTAATATGGGAAAAAACCCAAAAACTAAAAAGCAAGATTTATAGCAAATGCTCCTATTTTCTCTCTTGATTCATCTTCTTACTGCTCTTTCCTTTCCTAAACCACTCATGCTTTCCTCTCCACCATGTAAACCTCTCAATTCATTTGGAGAAATTACTTAACGATCCCAAATTTGTTGAACACTCTCTCTACACCCTAACAGTTTTGTTCCCATAAAAGAAACCTTTTAAAGTCTGACAGAAAGGCTCATCATAGTATGCATAATTTCATAGTCAGGCAGATATTCAAATTGAAAGAGAAAAAATGAATTTTTTTCACATTATCCAAACTCTCCTTGCCATGTGTTATCACACTGTAGCATCAAGTAATATTGCATCAGTTTTTTGAGGATGACCCCTGTTGAGCACATCATGATCCTAATTAGATCCCACCCCTGATCTATCACAAAAGTATTATCATTCACATTTTACAGTCAAGGAAACTTACGCTTAGGAGGTTAATTACCTGGTCGTAACCCTGATCCAAACTCTAACTATGAGTAAAGAAGTTCGTCATGGAGCTGAGATTTGAATGGCGTCCTTTCTTACTCCATGACACTTTAGCTTTCTCACTATTGCTTCTCCTTCTTTTCTGATACATTAGTCACCATGGTCATCATGTCAAAGTGTAAGGTTTGGGTCATAAAAGCAAAAGTAAGAATCCAAACCAGGTCATCAAGACAAAGATCTGCATAGGAACCAACCTTAAGCACATTTCTAATTCTTAACAAAAATGTAAACAAGATTAAGGACACGAACCGAGTGTAAGAATTGGAAAAGGTCTAGTAAGAAACGAATGTCAGAAGACTGAGTGCAGACGGAAACTGGAAGTGGCAACTGAGGCCAGAGCAAGCTGTATCAAGAGGAGCAATATAAGACAGCTGTGCCAGGAAAACCTCATTTTTATAGCATAAAACTTTCAAAATGGGGCGGCGCCTGTGGCTCAAGGAGTAGGGCGCCGGTCCCATATGCCGGAGGTGGTGGGTTCAAACCCAGCCCTGGCCAAAAACCACAAAAAAAAAAAAAAAAACTTTCAAAATGTTTACTAACTTTGAATAGCAGCTGAGTGATCTAATATATGTAGAAATAAAAGGAAATTGCATAATTTAGATTCTGATAATGTAGGATATGAAAAATGATAATTAGCTACATAATATTTCGGTTGTCTTTTTATAGGAATATCAACTTAAACTGTAGATATATAACAAGCATTTCTTAAATGTTATTAATCTCTGTTCTTTATGACAGGATTTAATTAATTGATTTATAATATATAACAAATAAAGGCATCCACATTAGAAAAGAGAAAGTCAAATTGTTCCTTTTTTGCTGATAAAATGATCTTATAGACTGCACCCAATACTCTCAAGGTTCATAAATAAATTCAGTAAAGTTGCAGGATACAAAATCAATGTACAAAAATCAGTAGTGTTTCTATATACCACTTATATTTGGAAAATAATTTCACAAAAGTAATTTGAGGCTATTTTGCCTATTTTAAAAAATATTGTATAACTAAGTCCATTGGAAATTAATCTGTATCAAAGACTAAGTGGGAGAGGAGGAGCAAGATGGCAGATTGGGAGCAGCCCATGACACTCTCAAGGAGAGGACAGAAAATTGCAGGTGTATGCCCACCTACAAATGGGCCTGCTTGGAAACATGGAAGAAGCAATGGGGACACTCAGAGTGGAGGTGAATGTGGCAGGGAAATTCATTCTAAAAGATTATAAGGTACCTGGGGGAGGCATCTACACGTGGTAAAGGACAGAAGGTGAGAGCCCTGGGAATCCCCACTTGCCAAGAGCCCTGGGGATCCCAAGATGCCAGGAGTCCTCAATGCCACCAAAGACTTCTGATGTGATCAGGGAGCTACTAGGAGGCAAGTAGCAAATAGTCTGTGTAAGGACATTGCACTGGAAAGTGAGTGCTGTGAGACATTGGGCTTAAACGGGATTGTAGAACAAATGGACCTAACACACATTTACAGAACATTCTGCCCACAAACTACTGAATGTACATTCTTCTCATCAGCATGTGGGACATACTCCAAAATTGATTGTATCTTAAGCCTCAGCAAATTCAATTCAATTAAAATAATACTATGGATCTTTTCAGATCATGGTAGGCTTAAACTGGAAATAAATTCCAAGAAAAACATAAATCTACACAAAGTAATTGAAATCTAAACAAGGTACTGCTGAACAATCCTTGGATCAATGATGAAATTAGGATGGACAAACTCACAGCTATCAAAATACTGAATGGAGAAAAGTTGAAAGCATTTCCTCTAAGAACTGAAACAAGACAAGGGTTCCCACAACCACCACTTCTATTCAGCAGAGTACTAGCTAGAGGAATTAAGCAAGCGATAGAAATAAAAGGTATCCAAATCAAGAAAGAGGAGGTCAAACTATCACTTTTACTGACCATGTGATCTTATATCTAGAAAATCCCAAGGACTCCACCAAAAGAAGTGATAAATAAATTCAGCAAAGTCTCAGATTATAAAAGTCAATGCACAGAAATTAGTAGCATTTCTGTATATAAATAACATTAAAGCTGAGAGTCAAGTCAAAAACTCAACATCGTTCACAGTAGCTTAAAAAAAAATAAAATACTTAGGTATATACTTAACCAAAGAGGCAAAAGATCTCCACAAGGAGAACTACAAAACATTGAGGAAACAAATTGCAGATGTCACAAACTTTATGGAAAAATATCTCATGCTTATGGATTGGTAGAATTAACATTGTTCAAGTATCCATACAGCCCAAAATGATTTACACATTAAACAGAATTCACATCAGGATACCAACACTGCATTTTACAGATTTAGAAAAAACAATTCTACACCTCATTTGGAATCAAAAAAGAGTCTAAATAGTCAAAGCAATTTTAGCAAGAAGACTAAATCTGAAAGCTTCACATTATCAGACTTCAAATTATACTACACAGCTATAGTAACCAATAAAGCAGAGGACTGGTACATGTATAAAGAAGGGACATAAATCAATGGAAAAGAACAGAGAAACCAGATTTAAAAAAAACCATCTCCTTATAACCAACAGATCTTCAGCAGAGCAAACAACATCCACTGTGGAAAAGAAGTTCTCGTCAATAAATGATGCTGAGTAAACTGGATAGCCACATTCAGAAGAATGAAATAGGACCCCTATCTCTCAGACTAATAAAAATTAATGTACTATGTATAGAATATAAATGTCTTAACACAATAATTAAGTAAATGAGGTGAAACCCTATATTAACTTATTTGATCTAAGCATTCCAAATTCTACATAAAATCAGCACATTGTACCCCATAAATGCATTAATGTATATGTGATCTATGTGTATATGACTTAATAAAAAAATTAATTCAAGATGCTTAAAAGACTTAAATGTAATACATGAAACCACAAAAATTGTAGAAATAAATGTAAGAAAAAGTCTTCCAGATATTGTCCTTGGTGAAGAATTTATAACTAAGACCCCAAAGGCACATACAGCAGCAGTAATAATAAATGAATGGGACTTGATTAAATTCAAAGTCTTATGTACAGCAAAAGAAATAATTAACACAGCAAATAGTATAAAAAATGGAAGGAGATATCTGCAAACTGCACATATGATAACGGATTACTATCCAAAATCTACTAAGAACTTCAACAAATCAACAGAAAAAAAAAACATAAATAGTGGGCAAAAGACATGAGGAGAACTTTTTCAGAAGAAAATAGACAAATGGCCAACCACCAAATGAAACACTGGTCAGCTTCACTAATCATCAGGGAAATGCAAATTAAAACCACAATGATATATTGCCTTACCCCTGTCAGATAGGTCATTGTTAAAAAGTCAAAAAGCAACAAATACTCCCCAAAGCAATAAATTTCTCCCAAATTTCAAACTAGCTAATAAACACTGTTCTATCAATAATATTTTAACATAGGGCCAAGGTCTTATCTTTGAACACAGATCTGCTTACAAAGTAATCTGTTCTCTTTCCTGAATTATCCACACCCATAATGAGCTATCTACAATTGATTTCAAATTTTGCTTTCTTTAAAGTGAAATGAAGACCTAACCTAAAACCTAATTTGATCTAAGCCTGGGAATCAATCTAAATACAGCCTTTTTTTAGAGTCTAATGATTTTTCCACCCACACTTAATTTAATAGCATTTTAGAAGCAGCTTGTCCTCATCAAATTTTCCCAAAGTATTCAACTAAGGTTTAAAAGAAATAATTTTCTTTTTTAATTTATTTACTTTTCATATATTTCCATAGCATTTGTTTAAATTATGTAATAAAAAAATAGTACAAATGACATAAATGCATTTGGGGAAAAAACACAATTTACCTAAGTCTAGTGAACATTGGGTATGTCTTCGTGCCATGCAGCGATATCAAATAATCTTTCTGGCTTTGGGAAATTTCCCACATTATGCGTTAAGCTTCCCTGAAAGTAGAAGCTAGAAATGTTCTTGGTCAACCTCACTTGCAGTTAAGAGGTGGGCACATTAGGAATGAGGTAAATGACCTAGATTCTCTTTTTTGTCCAGAAGCAGTAGCTACAGGAATTTATTTTCTAGAGGGAATGGTGGTAAAGATTTCCAGACTCAAAGCAGCGGCCACAGAGGTTCTGACATTAGGTTGCCGGTTATGTAGGTCACCATGAAAGTTTGGAGACAGACTGTGGTGTGGTCCATCATTTCATTTCTAAGAAAAGCAGGTGACAAGCTTCTTTTCTGATTTACCCGTGCAAATTTCAACTTGCTTGGATTACCGTGCAGATGTTATGTTCTAGATTTGTGTATATCTAAAAATTTTTGTAGTGCTACACATATGAACACTGTCTTTCAGTAGCTCCAGGTTGCCTGACTGCATAGACCTCAAGCAATGCCACTTTTAGAACCAAGAGAGTGGTGCACTCTTTTGACCACACCGCTCCCTATGAAACAAGGATCCCTAGGATGAAAGGGATCTGAAACGTCCTTCTCAAATATATTTTGGCAACTCAACACCCCAACATTTCTTGGCTAAATAGACTTTCGGGTTGGGCCTATTTAAGTTTCTTTCTGGATCAGTCATCCCCAAAGCAGACTACGCCACAGCTAAATGTATCACCAGATGTAGAAGCTTATGGCATTAGCAGTGTTCACAACACCCCTCCTGGGGTACAGTAGAGCCATGTGTGGGAACAGAGTGGAGTTCAGAGTGCTGCTGCTTTTTGATTGCTCCAGCCCCCTGAATGTTAGAGCAACTCTACCTCAAACCCTGCTATGCATATTCTAGCTTTCCCACAGGTGCTGTGAGCTATCTCTTACTTTATTTTATATGCAAAGACATTTGTACTTTTTCCTGGGTACATGAAGCACAGGTGCCAAGCTGACACAGCCCTCACAGTCCTGCCAGGCAATCTGTCTACTTAGGTATTCCAATCTTGCTCCTCCATGAGAGATTATTAAATACATTGTGCTTGCTTTATTTTGTAAAATGTTTTTAATTATCATAAACGCATAATAGTTGTATGTCTTTATAAGGAACATGTGATGTTTTGATAAAAGAATACAATGTGAATTAATCAAATCAGGATAATTGGGGTATCCACCACCTCAGGCATCTATCATTTCCCTGTGCTAGGAATGTTCTAAATTCTATTCTTTTAGTTATTTTAAAGTATACCCTAATTTATTGCAGATTAGTCACTTTGTTGTGCTATCAAATATTGTTCATTCTCTTCAATGATATAACTATGTTTTTGAACCCATTAATCATCTCTGCTTTATCCCACCTCCCTGTTACCCTTTCCAATCTCTGGTAATCATCATTCTACTCTCTATATCCATAAAATCAGTTGTTTTGAATATTTAATGCCAGTACATGAGTGAGAACATATGAGATTTGCCTTTCTGTGCTTGTCTTATTTCACGTAACATGTTCTCCAGCTCCATCCATGTTGTTGCAAATGGCAAGATTTCATTCTTTCTTAGGGCTATATAATATCCATTCCGTGTACATCTTATGTACTACAATTTCTTTATCCGTGTATCTGTCAATGGACACTTAGGTTGATTCCAAATCTTGCCTATAGTGTATGTAGTGCTACAGAAAACATGGTTGTGCAGGGATCTTTTTGACACACTGGATTTGCCCCCCTTTGCATATATATACCCAGCCAGAGAACTGCAGGGTCATATGGTAATTCTACTTTTAGTTTTTTGAAGAACTTCCATACTGTTCTCCAAAGTGGTTGCAATAACTTACATTCCCACCAAAATCCTTTGCTCTTTTTAAAATAGTATCATTTGATTTTTTTCATGTGAGTTGTGAGAGCTCATTACATACATTCTAGTTATCAATCTCCTGTTAGATGGTTAGATATTTAGTCCCTTTCTATGAGTCATCACTTATTTTAGATAGTTTACCTAATTAAATTAGCTTCCTTATTATGGGGAATTTACATCCCAGACTGACACAGATCAGTCAGCAGGTTCACAAGTAGGTGAATTCCTTGTTGAGACTATCCATCAGTCTGTTTTTAGGAGGAATAAAGGCACTAAATGAACTGTGGAGTGAGTTATTTGATGGTTGCAGGGGATCACATTATTTTAATTCATGTCCAGAGATGTCTTGGAAAACTAGATGGAAATGCTCTGGTTCTTTTATAGTCATATTTGTGGACTGAGGAAAAAGTTGTTAGATTAAAATATTAATTGATAATATTCTCTTTCATTCTGTCCAGTAGGCTCCAAAATAATTATAAATCCATGGTAAAAATCAGTAACTTCATGATACTTCCTCAGATACTTCATGTTCCTTCTTCTGAAGTATTGCTTCATTATAAAGTCAAGGAGTTTACATGTTTGGGTAATAACAAGATATTCATAATAGAAAATATAGTGGCTATTACAATGTAGGCTGTCAACATAATGAAAAGATATTACTCCTTAGATTTTCTGAAAGGCCAAGTCAATAGCAAGGGAAAAGAGACTTTAAATATTACTTTAAGGTACACTGAAATTTCTTAACCATGGCTCATGGGAGATCTTTTCTCCTTTTGCTTAACAAGCAATCAAGTGAAATTTTCTTTTATTTCTGCTCTTTTTTTTTCTTTTGTCTTTTTTTTTCTGGGAGGTGGTTTATCTTGATTATAGCATAGGAATTTTCAATAATTAAATTAATAATAACCTATTTTTATTAAGATCATTTCAATTAAAAACTGCATGCAGAAAATCATGAATTCCTTGTATTTGATTAATTAATTGGGTATTTTTTCTGATGAGGTTTATGAATTATTATTTTATAAAAAGTTTCTCTACTATACACACTATTACTAACGTATACCTAGGTACTAAAAATAGAAGTGAATTGGAATTCAACATTAGTCAAACTTAACCCTAAATCCTTGGATGAAAAATTTTTATTTGACATATCTAAAATTGGCAACAAGTTAAAACAGGGGGCATTTTCAATGGTATTAGCATCTACAGAAAAAATGCTTTGAGATCAATTTCCATATTAATAAAGCTAAGAATAGGATGTTATTGGGATGAATCTCCGATAGATCTATACTGTCTCAATTTCCAGTAATGCACTTTAGTAACAGTCACAATTTAATGGTTATTAAAAGCAAATCTATGCAGAACAGAGATCTGTTTCCACTGGGATATGTATGCAGGCCTATAAATTAGTTTCCTAAATTGGATGCTATTTTCTAACTCAGGCATGTAGCCATAACTATTTTTATTTCTAAACTGTTTTCAAATTGAAAATAGAAAAGACTAAAAATTTCTGTTACTTAGTTTTTTATAAAGTCATGGAGACAGCAAAATATTCAAGTATTTAGCACTGTATATATTTTCCTCACTGGAAAATACTGACCTCCTAACAAAACATGGCTATTTCGTTTCTTGTATTGCTTAGCTTTTTGCTGCTCACCAATTTCCCCATAGTCATGAATTATGTATGTTAACATAAATTTAATTCCAATAATAATCCTATTACTAATTTCAATTAATATAAACTCATAGTTCATAACTTTACACTTTATGTAATGAAAACAATACATGTGCTACCTCCCAGTGGCTATTGATAGGAACTGCTCTATTAATTACAAAGTAGAAGTTGAAGCTGGTTATTATTATTTATACTCTTGAAAATAGTTATTGAAAAGTAAACATTTTAGAAACTCTTAAGCTGAATTGCAGTTGAGATAATAAACTTTGATATTGGGATAATGGGCCAGAAATAATTGTTGAAGTACAAGGACATTTTTACTTCTAATAACAAAGTAATTTTCTAAAAGCATTTGAATAAATGTTTTTATCTTTACTATAGCATCAAGGTTATATTAATCCTTAACTGATTAAATCTTTGTTTCCAGGACACAAATACATGTACAAATAAATTTTTTATAACATCAAATACTTTTGAAAAATATTATGGCATCCATTTTGACCAATATATGATTTTTGAATTCAGGAAGTAGAAGTACTTTAGAGAGAATGTATTAATGAAATATTTAGAAAATAAAATTGTTAGCATTCAACCAGCAATTCCACTCCTAGATGTATTCTTTTGGTGTTTATATCACCAAAAGATAGGTATTAAATGAAACTAGTAAGATTAACATTAAAAGTAAAAAACTGGAAACAATTCAAGTGTCCATGCCAGTAAAGTAGATAAGTTGTAGTGCTTTTACACAATGGATTGCTGTGTAGAAATTAAAATGTTTAAAAATCGCTGAAATGCATCAACATAGGTGACTCTCACAAACATAATACATAGCAAAGGAAGCAGAACATTCCACAGTGCATTTCTGCCTGATTCATTTATGTTAGGTTCACCAACAGGCAATTTAATCTATGGTGTCAGAAGTCAAGTTAATTGTTACCTTTGATGGAAATGGAAACAGGAAGGGGAGACGAGGCTGCTTCTGGGCTGCTAGTCCTGTGCTGTCTCCTGATTTGGGGTTCTGGTTACATCAGTGTGTTCACTCTGCAAAAATTCATTTAGATGCACAGTTAGGTTTAGTCTATTTTTCTCTATATATTTTTTACTTCAATAAATATTACATTAAAAAAATCTACATGGCTAAAGGATTAATTGGCTAGAGGAGTGAATGAGTCATTGGAGCTAACAATATAAACTTTTTATCATTCATTAAATGTTTATTGAGCAATTGTTATGTAAAGTACACATGATAGACATATTCATAAATGCTGTAAAAGTTTGATTTATACTTCTGGGCATTGAAAATTGCTGCATAGGGTGGTGCCTGTGGCTCAGCGGGCAGGGCACTGGCCCCATATACCGAGGGTGACGAGTTCAAATCTGGCCCCAGCCAAACTGCAACAAAAAAATAGCTGGGCATTGTGGCTGGCGCCTGTAGTTCCTACTACTTGGGAGGCTGGGGCAAAAGGGTCGCCTAAGCCTGGGAATTGGAGGTTGCTGTGAGCTGTGACACCACAGCACTCTAACAAGGGTGACAAAGTGAGACTCTGTCTCTACTAAATAAATAAATAAATAAAAGAAAATTGCTGCATAGAGGAGATAGTATTCAAGTTAAAGATGAGGGAATTTAGTAGAATATTTCCAGGAACAGTTACAAATCATGGCATTCCAGGCAAAATGAAGATGATACCATAACACTGATTAGTCAGGATAAGTTTAAATCATAAAAGAGTTTGAATGACAAGTCTGAACTTTACAAAATAGAAATTAGAAGGATTTGAAATGTTATTGAATACAGGAGCATCATGAAACAAGCTATAGAAGGTAAAGTGTGCATGAAATGTTTCGGAAGAACAAGACTATTGTCAAGAGGATTTAGGATAGTATTTTAGTGAACAAGGTGAGGAAAGTTGACTATTTATGCTGGCATTATGCCCGCAGAAATGGAAAGAGCAATGGGAATGAACCTCATGGAAGAGTGAGTGTCCATGGAGCTTGCATGGTGGTGTCAAAGGAGATACCAAGGCCCCTGTTAATACTACAGATCCTGTTAACATGCAGATTCTCAAGGTGGTCAAACAACTATGGACTTTAGAGTCACCCTGTACTTCTTTTAAAAGGATTCTCATATTCAACTGCAGAAATACTTAATCAGAATCTGAGGGTAAGTTTCAAATATCTTTATTTAAGTATGTCCTCACTGTGTTTTTATGAAAAATTAGGGTCCACCTAATTTTTTTATGGAAAATTAGGTTTTTATGAAAAATTAGGTATATCCATAAGATATACCAAAGAGATGAAATTGGTAATTCTCTTGTGGAAGCTGGAAATGAAGTCTGAACTCCACCCGATTCCTGTGGCGTTTATTAATAAAACACTCGGAAGTGCTGAAACTGTGTAGAATGGATGAATGCTTTTAATTCGATAATATCAGTTCAGGGGAAAAATTGTGAGAACTCTGAGATTCAAACTGTCCATACAAACTGGTCTTTTAAGAAAATGTGACAATTTCAGTTCTTTTTGTCTTATCTACTAATCAGGCAGCCTCTTCTTCCTCCTATGCTCTGCTAAAGATGAAGGGGGTCATGTGTCCTTTTTCTCTTCCCAGGGGCCTTTAGTTCACCAGGTTTTCTGGATTGCTCAGCTTTCTGATGGGATGGATAAAAGTTAGAAAATTGTAGATATTTAATGTTTTTCTTGTGGTTAGGATGAGAAAAATGCACCGCTCAAGCTTTCTACAATATAGGAAGTTCATATAACATTAGGAAAAGCATTCATTACTACACTTTATCTTTTATAGTTACTGGAAGACTGGGGAACAATTTGTCAACATGCAACTTAATTACATTCATTCACTATCAAATCAGTGATTTCAAAGTATTTTGATCTATAATATGATCTTTGGAAAAAAGGTGACTTTTTATCTATTCAAAGAAGGCAATGAGAATATATTTATAGATATAAATATAAATTTAAGTCATGGTGTATCTGTGATAGGTCATCAAATTTGCAAAAGTGAAAATAAAATAGTCAATGTCCTAAAATTTTACCACAATATAACTGATAAAACTATTAATATGAATGAGCATAAAGTTGGAGTTAAATGAGATAAAGATTCAAAAATTCATAAAGGAAGGGTATCTAAGGCATAGAAGCTAATTCTAGAGAGAAGGGGAGATTAAAGTGATTCAACTTTCTATTCAGTTACCTCAAAGATTTATACCACTGTGCTGAGTATCAGGCTTCAAGAACACTTCAGCATAAATAGGTGTGTGAAATAATCAAACACCTTGGAGTATTTCAATCAAAATATATGAGCTTTTAATATGTGCAAAAACAAATGTAAATAATTTTTTTTCTGTGAATAAAATACCTACTTTGTTTAATTTCTCATCATCTTCTATGTAGGTGTCTATCTCTGAACTGTCTATGACAACAGAAATTGGTGAGAGGTGAGGGCTTATACCAAAATTGTTGAGTCTTATTTGGAAAGAAGTTGAAAATAACTTCTAGGTTTTAGTTCAAGTGATTGCCTAAAAACTGGTGTGACTCATCGATGAAACATGGAGGCTCAATGACATTTTTGAGGTTGATGTCAGGTGTGGTTATTTCTAATAGGTTTAGCTTGTGCTATGTCAAGTTTGAGTGATCTCTCGAACTTTCTGTCATTCCATTCTAAGTAACATACTGACTATTTATGTTCTCTTGAATTTCCTGCGTTGTGACTGACCAAGAACTGCAAAATAAAAGGAGGGAAGGGAGTCCTGAAAACAACATGCAAAGAACATGCAGAGTTTCATCAGGCTTTATATACTGTGTAAAAAAATTAATTGAGTAGCTTTCACCATCACATCTAATGGGTGATGTGATGAGTTTCTACATAAATAAACCCAAACCCCACTCCTTGTAAACAGTGCAACAAAACTTAAACTTAACCAATCAGAAACTGCCAACTAATCTCTAATAGAGACTTTCTGTCTCAAGCAAATACAGGGTTGTTTTTTTTTTGTTTGTTTTATTTTTGTATTTTTTTCAGAAATAACTTAGAAACATATTCCCCTTGAGTCCCTGCAATGAATCCCTGAACCACTTGAGGCCTAGAATTGCTTGATTCATGAATCAGTGTCTGCTCAGATAAACTCTTTAAAATTTTAATGTGCCTAAGTATTTTTTTCTTAATGCCTAGTAACTTAAATTAGCACTGTGCAGAAGATCACGCTTATTAAAAAATTGTCCCTTGCAGTTTTTCTGAGAATCAGAAGATTAAAGAACACCCGTAGCCATTGATACCTTCTTTTATGAACAAAGTCTATGTATGTAAGTGAAACACAATCGTGCACAGACCTCTGCAGTTGGAATTTTCTGCTGTTCTTTGAATTTTAAAAAAATTTCTCTACAGTTGGTGACTAGTATTCACTTAAGTATTTTTCAGTGTGATTTTAACACAATAATCAAGTAAATGAAGCAAAGCTATGTTGATTGGTTTAATGTAACCACGTCAGATTGTATAAAAAAAAAATCAACACATTGTACCCCACATATGCATAATGTATTCATGATCTATGTGTATTTAATAAAAAAGGTCATATTTTCTTTATGACTATTAAAAAACTTAAAATTTGATAAAATTAAAAGCTCTTTCTCATGTATCAGATTTAAAAATCTGAAATACATGTTTTAGCTGCAGATATAAAATGATGACATAAAACCAAAGGAAACAATATTTGATGCTTCTTGAAGGAAAAAGAAAACAACAGGGAGTTGTTTCTTCTCTGTGTATTTAGAGTAAAGATGATTTGGAGAAAAAAAGTGGATGAAAATGAAATTAATTTCTCCACTAACATACGGAAAAAAATTCCTTCCCCAAAATAAGTCCAGATATTTGTGGTCCACTTTACTTTATTTCAACATTTGTATTGAAAGCCTTTTAAAAAAAAGTTAATACTCATCAGATTTCTAGAGGAAAAACGCACTGAGTATTGTAATAGTGATGAATGAGATTCATTTTGACCCAAATTCAAATGTTACTGAGATTAACCCAAAACTGATTAACTTAATGAGAAATATTAAAAATACCATCTTAACTGAAATCATTAAAATACAATAACTCATAGAAATACATTTTTCTCAAAAGCACAAAATTACACAATCTATTACCAATACATTTCTTTGTGTTTGCTCCATCTATCATTTACTGAAAGCTGCAATCCAAGACTGGCAAATGTTTGTTAGTTTTATTCATGGACTATGAAGCACATAATTTAAAATTATAAAAGCATAAAGTGTGAAGTGATTTTGAAGCTCTAATTCATATCCTTTTTTCATTTGTAGAAAATTTGACAACTATGTGATATTCCTTTCAGAGAATAGTGAATGGGAATAAGGAAAAGTTTTTTCACATGAAAAGTTGGTGTACTTCTGGGTGGCACCTGTGGCTCAAGGAATAGGGCCCTGGCCCCATATACCGGGGGGGAAGGAGGGCGCGGGGTTCAAGCCTGGCCCTGGCCAAAACTGCAAAAAAAAAGGTTGGTGTACTTCCTTCTCCTCAGCAGAGAGATTCAACATGCTTTCTTCTCCTTGAAAATCAGGGAAAAGCAAGTTAGTTTTATAATTTCTTTAGTTTAACATTTCAAGAATATATTTTACATACCTTTATACATAAAGGCACACATATATTGTATCTTTATATGTGTATATATATTTTTATATGTGTGTATACATATAATTATAAAATCGTTTTAAACCATGTTTACTTGTGGATTTTTTGAGTGATTCTGGTAGGTGCTTTAAATACAAAAGTAGATAACTCTTCCATGCCATGTTACTCACAATCCATTAGAAGATGCAAATTGGATTAGAAATGTACTCATTAATCATCCTTATTTATCTTATTAACTGAAAAATTACCATACTAGTGCCAAAAAATAAGAAGTGATTAACCATGCTTAGGCAGATCACAAATGATGTCAAAGAGAAAAATCATGTGATCTGACTTTTGGGAATCACAAACTAAATTAGAAATATAACTTATTTAATGAAAGTAGTAAGGAAACCATGTATAAAGGAACTGGAATGCTGACGATATCCTCTCCTTGACTGTGTGTTCTTTGTATTTTACTTTGTCACGTGTGTTGCATTCTATGATTTCATTTGTTAACATTTCTTAAAATATGTTTGAATAAATTTTCAGAAACATATAAATACAAATATGCATGTATGCATACAAACATTAACATTAGTCAGAAACATACATTAATAACATATTTAGGTATTTTTATTCTTAGAGACATTCACTTTTACTTAGTAATGGACTCAAAAATACATCATCTATGAAAAAAAGCTGTGTCTTTAATGAAATGACTTAATGATGGATGAGTAAAGTAAGTCATTTTTACTCCTTTGAATATAATTTCCATAAAAATTACTAGAGTGCAACTATTAAAAGTTTCAGCCATTATCAATCACATTCATAGAAGTTTTGTATAAAATAAGCCTGTACAGAGTTAAAGAAGTGGGAAGAGCTACATGCAAAATACTTTAATAAGAAAAGTATAAATTAAAATGCTCATGAAAAGCCAGTTATTTAAAATCACAATAGCATCATTGCCTTGGGAATAGAGCTTGACAATTATTTTCCCCAAACAGGAGATTGACAGCACTGGCATTATTTTCATAAGGGTAACTTAAAAGAAATTCTAATTTACAGAGAATCGCTTTAGAAAGAACATTTAATTTATTTATAACTCTGAAAGATTTACAGAATTTTATTTTTCAGAAGTTTTATTTCTAAAATTCACTTATACAGAGTGTTCCGTAAGTCACCCTAAGGTTACAATATGAAAGGAAAATGGGAAATTGTAGCTAACTCTACCTTTGTTTATAAAATATTTATTGCAAAATTTTACAAATATTTACAGAATATTCCCTACATGTTTGCCACCTCCTTGTAAAATTTTGTAATGAATACTTTATAAAGAAAGGTACACTTAGCTACAATTTTCCATTTTCCCTATGCATGGTAACCTTAGGAACACCTCGTATTGCTTTCTTTCCTTTTTTTTTTTTTAGAGACAGAGTCTCACTTTGTCACTCCTCAGTAGAGTGCTGTGGCATCACAACTTACAGCAACCTCCAGCTCCTGGGCTCAAGAGATTCTCTTGCCTCAGCCTCCAGAGTAGCTGGGACTACAGGTGCCTACCACAATGCCCAGTTATTTTTTTGTTGCAGTTCGGTCGGGGCCAGGTTCAAGTTCAAACCCACCACCCTCGGTATATGGGGCCGGCACCTTACTCATTGAGCCACAGGTGCCGCCCTGTTTAGTGGACCATTCTTTCTTTTCATTAAAAGGACTATGAATTCTGATATATTTAAAACTAAATGTGTTTCAAAACATGGAAGAGATTTTATCTGCATTTTCCCAAAGTGCTATTATTACAACAGTGTGCTTTTTCAGTGACATTTCAAAACCTTCTCATCAAAATTAAGCTGTATTTCATATAAGGCTGTGATTCTTAGTAAAGTATCCATATTTTTCCACTTATATATGTTCACATCAACTATGAAATATTTACTCTTTTCTTAAAATATTTTTAAAAAATCATACAAAAATAAGAAAACTGGAAACATGGTTTTACCCTCCAAATCTGTCAAATATTCAAAGCATTTGAACTTTGCTTACCTTATATGACATGAGAGTCTGTGTTTCTCAAGGAGGCTGTGGTGAAATATGATTGGGAAAATTTGACAGTTAGCCATGTTAGCACACAAGAACAATAAACCTTGATAGGAAATGCTGGAACAAAATAGGTAGCCAAGTTCTCAAAGGGATTTGGGGTCTTGAATTACTGAAACTTTGGGCCAAATTATTTTCTTTCAGAAATGCTATAGTACTAAATCAAAATATTATTTTATATCATTATAAGAATAAACATTATTTGCTAATTCATGGCATTTAATGACACATGCAAAGACATCTTTTTTATTTTTTTTAATTTATTTTATTTTATTATTATTATTTTTTTATTGTTGGGGATTCATTGAGGGTACAATAAGCCAGGTTACACTGATTGCAATTGTTAGGTAAAGTCTCTCTTGCAATCATGTCTTGCCCCCATAAAGTGTGACACACACCAAGGCGCCACCCTCCTCCTGCCATCCCTCTTTCTGCTTCCCCCCCCATAACCTTAATTGTCATTAATTATCCTCATATCAAAATTGAGTACATAGGATTCATGCTTCTCCATTCTTGTGATGCTTTACTAAGAATAATGTCTTCCACTTCCATCCAGGTTAATACAAAGGATGTAAAGTCTCCATTTTTTTTAATAGCTGAATAGTATTCCATGGTATATATATACCACAGCTTGTTAATCCATTCCTGGGTTGGTGGGCATTTAGGCTGTTTCCACATTTTGGCGATTGTAAATTGAGCTGCAATAAACAGTCTAGTACAAGTGACCTTATGATAAAAGGATTTTTTTCCTTCTGGGTAGATGCCCAGTAATGGGATTGCAGGATCAAATGGGAGGTCTAGCTTGAATGCTTTGAGGTTTCTCCATACTTCCTTCCAGAAAGGTTGTACTAGTTTGCAGTCCCACCAGCAGTGTAAAAGTGTTCCCTTCTCTCCACATCCACGCCAGCATCTGCAGTTTTGAGATTTTGTGATGTGGGCCATTCTCACTGGGGTTAGATGATATCTCAGGGTTGTTTTGATTTGCATTTCTCTAATATATAGACATGATGAACATTTTTTCATGTGTTTTTTAGCCATTCGTCTGTCATCTTTAGAGAAAGTTCTATTCATGTCTCTTGCCCATTGTATATGGGATTGTTGGCTTTTTTTCATGTGGATTAATTTGAGTTCTCTATAGATCCTGGTTATCAAGCTTTTGTCTGATTGAAAATATGCAAATATCCTTTCCCATTGTGTAGGTTGTCTCTTTGCTTTGGTTATTGTGTCCTTAGCTGTACAGAAGCTTTTCAGTTTAATGAAGTCCCATTTGTTTATTTTTGTTGTTGTTGCCATTGTCATGGCAGTCTTCTTCATGAAGTCTTTCCCCAGGCCAATATCTTCCAGTGTTTTTCCTATGCTTTCTTGGAGGATTTTTATTGTTTCATGCCTTAAATTTAAGTCCTTTATCCATCTTGAATCAATTTTTGTGAGTGGGGAAAGGTGTGGGTCCAGTTTCAGTCTTTTACATGTAGACATCCAGTTCTCCCAACACCATTTATTGAATAGGGAGTCTTTCCCCCAAGGTATGTTCTTGTTTGGTTTATCGAAGATTAGGTTGTTGTAAGATGCTAGTTTCATTTCTTGGTTTTCAATTCGATTCCAAGTGTCTATGTCTCTGTTTTTGTGCCAGTACCATGCTGTCTTGACCACTATGACTTTGTAGTACAGACTAAAATCTGGTATGCTGATGCCCCCAGCTTTATTTTTATTACTAAGAAGTGCCTTAGCTATACGGGTTTTTTTCCGGTTCCATACAAAACGCAGAATCATTTTTTCCAAATCTTGAAAGTACGATGTTGGTATTTTGATAGGAATGGCATTGAATAGGTAGATTGCTTTGGGAAGTATAGACATTTTAACAATGTTGATTCTTCCTATCCATGAGCACGGTATGTTCTTCCATTTGTCAATATCCTCTGCTATTTCCTTTCTGAGGATTTCATAGTTTTCTTTATAGAGGTCGTTCACCTCCTTCATTAGGTATATTCCTAGGTATTTCATTTTCTTTGAAACTATGGTGAAGGGAGTTGTGTCCTTAATTAGCTTCTCACCTTGACTGTTACTGGTGTATACAAAGGCTACTGACTTGTGGACATTCATTTTATATCCTGAAACATTACTGTATTTTTTGATGACTTCTAGGAGTCTTGTGGTTGAGTCTTTGGGGTTCTCTAAGTATAAGATTATGTCGTCAGCAAAGAGGGAGAGTTTGACATCCTCTGCCCCCATTTGGATTCCCTTTATTTCCTTGTCTTGCCTAATTGTATTGGCTAGAACTTCCAGCACTATGTTGAATAGTAAAGGTGACAGAGGACAACCTTGTCTAGTTCCAGTTCTAAGAGGAAAAGCTTTCAGTTTTACTCCATTCAGTAAAATATTGGCTGTGGGTTTGTCATAGATAGCTTCAATCAGTTTTAGAAATGTGCCACCTATGCCTATACTCTTCAGTGTTCTAATTAGAAAAGGATGCTGGATTTTATCAAATGCTTTTTCTGCATCTATTGAGAGGATCATGTGATCTTTATTTTTGCCTCTGTTAATATGGTGGATAATGTTTAGGGAGTTGCCTATGTTAAACCAGACTTGCATCCCTGGGAAGAAGCCTACTTGATCATGATGAATGAGTTTTTTGATGATAAATTGTAATCTATTGGCTAGGATTTTGTTGAGAATTTTTCCATCTATATTCATGAGTGAGATTGGTCTGAAATTCTCCTTTTTGTTTGGGTCTTTTCCTGGTTTTGGTATCAGGTTGATGTTTGCTTCATAGAATGTGTTGTGGAGAATTCCTTCTTCCTCAATTTTTTGGAATAATTTCTGCAGTACAGGAATAAGCTCTTCCTTGGAAGTTTGATAGAATTCTTGTGTGAAGCCATCTGGACCAGGGCATTTTTTGGTTGGAAGATTTTTTATTGTTTCTTTGATCTCAGTGCTTGGAAATTGGTCTGTTCAGGAGCTCTATTTCTTCCTGGCTGAGTCTAGGGAGAGGGTGTGATTCCAAATATTAATCCATTTCCTTCACATTGTCAAATTTCTGGGCATAGAGTTTCTGGTAGTATTCAGAGATGATCTCTTGTATCTCTGTGGGATCAGTTGTTATTTCCCCTTTATCGTTTCTGATTGAGGTTACTAGAGTTTTTACTTTTCTATTTCTAGTAAGTCTGGCCAATGGTTTATCTATTTTATTTATTTTTTCAAAAAACCAACTCCTTGTTTCATTAATTTTCTGAATGATTCTTTTGTTTTCAATTTCATTGATCTCTGATTTGATTTTGGATATTTCTTTTCTCCTACTGAGTTTAGGCTTGGATTGTTCTTCTTTTTCCAATTCCATAAGATGGCTTGTGAGATTGTTGATGCCCTCTCTTTCTGTTTTTCGAATGTAGGCATCTAAAGTGATGAATTATCCTCTCAAAACTGCTTTTGCAGTATCCCACAGGTTTTGGTAGCTTGTGTCTTCGTTGTTGTTATGCTCAAGGAAGTTAATGATTTCCTGTTTTATTTCTTCCTGCACCCATCTGTTATTCAACAGAAGATTGTTTAATTTCCATGCCTTTGTGTGGGGTCGGGCATTTTTGTTAGAGTTGAGTTCCACCTTTAGTGCCTTATGGTCTGAGAAGATTCAAGGTAAAATTTAAATTCTTTTGATTCTGTTGATATTTGTTTTGTGTCCCAGGATATGACCAATTTTGGAGAATGTTCCATGGGGTGATGAGAAGAATGTATATTTTTTATCTTTGGGTGGAGTGTTCTATATGCATCTGTCAAGCACAGTTGTTCTAGGGTCTCATTTAAATCTCTTATATCTTTGTTTAATTTCTGTTTAGAGGATCTGTCCAGCTCTGTAAGAGGAGTGTTAAAGTCCCCTGTTATTATGGTATTATCAGATATCATATTGCTCTGACTGAGTAAGGTCTGTTTCAAGAATCCGGGAGCATTTAAATTGGGTGCATAAATATTTAGAATTGAAATGTCTTCTTGTTGTATTTTTCCCTTGACCAATATAAGTGACCATCTTTGTCTTTTTTGACTTTAGTTGCTTTAAATCCACATGTATCTGAAAATAAGACTGCAACTCCTCTTTTCTTCTGAATTACATTTGCCTGAAAAATTGTCTTCCAACTCTTGACTCGGAGCTTTAATTTGTCTTTTGAAGCCAGGTGTGTTTCTTGCAGACAGCAAATGGATGGCTTGTGTTTTTTAATCCAGTCAGCCAATCTATGTCTCTTCAGTGGGGAATTCAAGCCATTAACATTTATTGAGATAATTGATAAGTGTGGTAGTATTCTATTCGTCTTATTTTGTGAGAGTCTATTGCTTAGTGTTATCTTTTGCATCAGTGTGGAGGTTAGGTTCTGTCCTTTAATTTCTGAGTTCTTACTTTGCTGCTGATCCATTGTGGTGGTCAGTGTGCAGAACAGGTTGAAGTATTTCCTGTAGAGCCGGTCTTGTTGTGGCGAATTTCCTCAATGTTTGTATATTCGTAAATGTTTTGATTTCTCTGAAAGACATCTTTTTTTAATTTGAAGAGTTTTCTTTTATTTTTTTCTTTATTAAATCATAACTGTGTACATTAATGCATTTATAGAGTACAATGTGCAATGTGGAATGCTTACCTTGAACTGATTAACATAACTATCACCACCCTTACTTATTTCTTGTGGTAAGACATCTATACTGTATTCTTAATAGCTTAAAGTGATTTTGCTTTCTATAATAGGTCTTCAAATACTAAATGAACATCACAATAGTAATTTCTGCATTGATTATTTTGCTGCCTAGCAAACCACTTCAAAACCTATTGCCTTAAAACAGGCATTTCTTCTTTTGCACATTTTGGGAAGTCGATGTGTTATTCTGTGGTTTGACTGTTTTGTGGGGCTGAATTTTTTAGGAGAGCCTCATTCACATGTTTGAACTCTTAGCTGATAAGGCAAGGTGGCTCATGTCTTCTCTCCCTGTGTTTTCTCACCCTTCACAAGTGTAGCCCAGTCTCTTCACATGGTGATGGAAAAAGGAAATAAAAGAGAGCCAGTCCCAATGTGCAACACTTTGGGGACATTTGCTAATTACCACTGAACAATACAAATCAGGGCCTTTTTAACTGCCTGCTGGGAATAGCCTAGAAGACTCTGAAATGCAGACTCAGAGGCAGAGACTGATAACCATCTTTTTTTTCTCTGAACTGACAAATTTTGTTATTCTTAAAGTTATTGACCAGCACCAATAAAGATAAATTTCAAGGACTAGCTGCCTGACATGTAGATGATGTTTAAAAAATAAATTTTGAAATCAAATTGATGTCTCTTACACCCTATCTGTGGGACCTTGAGCAAATTATTTCACATATCTAACTCCCCCCTTTTTGGATGAAATTAGCCCCAAACAGGGTGATTATATTGGATAAACAGGAAGTATGTAGAAAAACTTTGCATAAGAAATGGGACTTTATTAGTGCTTGATAAATTTTAGATATCTCTCTAGAAGAAAGAATAGACCCTTCAATTTGTTGTTGTTGTTGTTATTGTTAAAGGTAGAAATGGCACTAAAATTGAGGAGAATTTCTTTTGGACCATGTTAATTAAAAATAAATCTTTGTATAGTTGCATTTTCGAAGCTTAGAAAAGAAAGTGATGTCACCTTGTAAATGCACAATGGTCCTTCTCTTGAGTGAACTGAGAAACTGTATGAAGATAAACTATAAATGGAAGCATCTGTTTCCTCTCTGCAGCAATCTCTCATCTGACACCAGGGCAGGAGATTGGGATTTTGGTAGAACAGTTGTGAATCTGGAGGTGAAATTCTAGGAGCCCTGTGTCTATATAGGATACTTGTGGTGATACATGTTCTGCATGGTTGAGAGATTAGAATGCGTCAAATCACCCTATGAGAAGAGAGCTTAGGGTACCAGCAGAGGCCAGTCAACGCTAAGTGGTACAGCAGTTGTCAACATAATCACAACAAAAAGAAGATCTGGATAGTTAAACTGTTGACCAATACCCACAAGTTACTATTAATGGATTCCAAGAAGAAGTTGACAAAGAACTCTGTATGGAAAGGGATTGAAAATAGGAAGTTTTCCTTGCAAAGTGGGACACAGGGAGTCTGTGGCACATTTGGGGTTTCATGTCACTGTGATTTCCCTGTGGCAAGGTAGAATGATTTATTGAATATTTTAATAACAGTCCTATGCTATTGTAAATATATTTGTAGTCTGGGATTCAGGCTGATGCCAGATTATAAATTTGTCAAATAGTAACACTATCTAGGTTTCTGGATAAAGAATTGATTTCAGATAGGCACCCTCTTAAAGTAATTGAGTTTTGTTTATTCGATCCTTTTTGTTTGTTGTTGTTGTTTTTAAGACTGTAACTTTTATGAAAGGGCTGAAGTTCCCCCAAGACATGAGTCCCTTTTTATAAAATATTTCAGCTACATTAGTGGATGAGTTATACTCTATATTATAGGATAAAATTCATTTTGACAGTGCCCTACAAATTGTTCAATTATGTGACTTCCTACCCAAGGAAAATATATTAATCTGAAAAATTGAAATTTATTTCCAAAGTGGCCTAGCATAATTTGGGAGTAAGATAGCATTAGAATAGTTTGTTTAAATATATTGAATTTATACTATACGTTTCATTGTCTGTTCATAAATCTTATTTATGAGAAATATCATTTAGAAAACACTAATAGCCTTCCTATTTTACAGGCATAAAATTAAAATTGTGAAGAAATAAAGTGATTTATCCCAATTCATCTTGTAAAATGATGGTGAAATTTAATAATAAATGTAGATGTCCTAATTCTTGTTTAATTCCCATCATTTCAGGCTTCTTTTTTGCTTGTATATTAAAATAAATGCCTTATAACTGCTGGCTCGGGAAAGCTATTTC
This sequence comes from Nycticebus coucang, assembly GCF_027406575.1. Taxonomy (NCBI): domain Eukaryota; kingdom Metazoa; phylum Chordata; class Mammalia; order Primates; family Lorisidae; genus Nycticebus; species Nycticebus coucang. The sequence goes on along the minus strand of NC_069780.1, from coordinate 157,697,210 downwards.
AGAAAATTCTAATATTCTTAAAGAAAATTAATATTGCTATCTTACTAGAAGGACTTAAAAGTGAAAAGACTTAGCAGATATGTATTAACATAGCCACTTAAAAGCTGAATTAAGATGAAATTTATTGTATGGGACATGTCTATTTACTCCCACTATCAGTTTGAAATCTAATATGGACTCAAACTCTCCTTGTGAAAACTGGTTTTATTATAGTGATACATTTTTTCCCATAAAAATAAATCTTTCTATATTTTGTTACATCTGAAGACTTATCAATATTATTTAGGAAAATAGAATATTTACAAGGATCAAAGCTGAATTTATGAACTGGACCAGGGAAAACTAATCTTCTAGAGTGACCTTGCTATATTGGTCCTGATTCCTGCCTTTCTTTTTCTTTTTTCTTTTTATTTGTTTATTTTTTTTATTGTTAAATCATAGCTGTATACATTTGTGCAATCAAGGGGTACAATGTGCTAGTTTCATATACAATCTGAAATATTCTCATCAAACTGTTCAATGTAGCCTTCATGGCATTTTCTTAGTTATTGTATGTAGACATTTGTACTCTGCATTTAGTAGGTTTCGCCTGTAACAGTGAATACAGTTAATAAAGTTAATAAAGACATTAAAACAAAATTTTCACTTTATGATTGATCAGCAAATTTAAATTGACAAGGTTATAAGTAGTGCATTATAACATACATTAGAACAATGAAACCAAATGATCACTTGATCATCTTCACATTTATAGCATAAAAAAGTCACTTACTTACAAGTTTCTTTGACAAATACATAGAAATGACGACACTGGTAAATCATAACACTTCTGAAATGTTAGTTCTTTGTCAGTTGAACCTAAAATAAGTCAGCAACAGTGCCAAAATATAAAGAATAAATTCAAAATGTATTGAACATAAGCAAGGTTTAATAATAGGAAGAAAAATGTATTCAGAAATAGTACATTTGGATTCTTGTCTGTCTCCCTTGTCTGGATCAATAATGTTGGACAAGTCATCTAGGTTATGAATCCTTCACGTTGTCTATTTACTTATTTATTACAAAGAATAATATGGTATGGGTACAAATATTATATGTTTATATATATTCAGAATATTATATGGGTACAAATGTTTTTGGTTGCGTGGATCACTTTTGTAATGTTTGAGTCAGAGTTATAAATGTGTGCAGCACCTGGATACTGTTCATTGTACACATTAGGTAGGCTCTTGCCTGTCCCCTTCCTCTTCCTTCCCTCTCCCCCCACTTGAATTTCTTTGAGGTTCACTACCCTTATGTACAGTTAGTACCAATTTAATAGTGAATTCATGTAGTATTTGTGTTTCCATTTTTTAGATACTTCACTTAGAATAATGGTCCCCAGCTCCATCCAATTTGTTGCAAAAGACATTAAACCATCCTTCCTGACTGGGTAGTGTTCTATGAGGGTATATTTTTTTTTTTTTTTTTGTGGTTTTTGGCCAGGGCTGGGTTTGAACCTGCCACCTCCGGCATATGGGACTGGCGCCCTACTCCTTGAGCCACAGGCGCCACCCTCTATGAGGGTATATTGTGTATACCAAGGGTGCCAAAAAAACGTGGACACAATTTTAAGAAGGAAAAAAACTTATTAAAATTGTAATTCTCAATATATACCAGTAGCGTTTGTGATCTTGTATATTGTATCTTTTATTTCTTGTAATTGCAGAACTCAAACATGACTTGAGTATTACAATTTTAGTATAGTTTTTCTTTGCGTAAAACATGTATACTTTTTTTGCACCCTCTTTATATACCACATTTTATTAATTCGTTCATGAATTGATGTGCACGTGGGTTGATTCCACATTTTTGCAATTGTGAATTTTGCTGCAATGTTTGAGTGCACGGGTCTTTTTAATGAAATGACTTCTTTTTCTTTGGGTAAATACCAAACGATGGCATTGATCAAATGGTAGTTCTACTTTTAATTCTCTGACATATCTTCGTACTCTTCCATGAGGTCATATTTCATTCATTCCCATCAAGAGTACACAAGCAATCTTTTCCATCTGCTCCCACATGGTCTATTGTTTCTGAACTTTTTTTTTTCTTTTTTTTTTATTGTTGAGGGTTCATTGAGGGTACAATAAGCCAGGTTACACTGATTGCAATTGTTAGGTAAAGTCCCTCTTGCAATCATGTCTTGCCCCCATAAAGTGTGACACACACCAAGGTCCCACCCCCCTCCCTTAAATCCACTCTAACAGGGGTAGGTAGATATCTTATTGCTTTAATTTGCATTTTCTTGATGATTAGTGACATTGAGCATTTTTTGTGTATGTTTATTGGTTATTTACCTATCTTCTTTTGAAAAGCTTCTGTTTATATCTTTTGCTCACTTTCTTGGGGTTGTTTTGTGTTTTCTTACTAGGTTGTTGGAGTTCTTTGTAGATGCTGGAGCATTTAGAAAGTATGTGTAAGTTTGTCTATCAACACAGCAAATAGATAAACTTACTTGTGTTTTTAAATGATTTAAACATTTCTATTAGAAGGCAGAAGACCTGGACCTGTGAACAGAATTCTAAACAGTGAAAACAAAGTTGGACAATTCACATGATCTGACTTCAGAACTTACTATAAAACTGTAGTCCAAACAGTATGGTATTGGTGAACAAATGGACACCTGGATTAATTGACCCGACCAGAAAGCCCCAAAATAACAGATAGATAATAAACAATATCCTTGACTAGGAGCAAAGGCAATTCAATGAAAAAAAAAGGATATCTTTACCAAATGGTGCTGGGAAAATTGGTTATCACATGCAAACATTTTTTAATTAAAAACAAATACATATCTTGCACTTTTAACAAAAATAAACTGAAAATGCATTGTGGTTGTAAATGTGCAATAAAAACAATTCTCAAATTTGGAGTTTTGGATTTGGAAATGAGTTTTTCGTTACATCAACCAAAACATAGTGCTTAGGAAAGATAAGTTGTACTTTATTAAAATACAAAAAAAAAAAAGAAAGAAAATCTGTTCTTTACAAGATGCTGTTAAAAAAATGAAAAGGTGAGACAAGATGGCGGACTGAAGCCAGCTTTCAACAAAGGCTCCCGTCCAGAAGGAGAGTTAAGGGACAGGAATTTAGTAAGTATCCTGGTGGACTTGAGCCCCACCAAGAGAGAAGGCTGAAGAACGCACATCAACACCGCTGAGGCAAGTTGTGATCACAAGGACGCAAACAAAAGGTACAAAATCCACCACCAAGTGGACGGGAGTCCCCCTCCCTCATGAGACGGGCTCTGGAGCCCCACAATTGAACAAGCGGGCAGAAATTAAAGGCCCTCCCACTACACTCCACGGGAGAGACCTTCTAAAAACTGGACCTACCTCCCCTACTGGGGTGCCGTGGCGTTCTCCTGCCGGACATAGGGCTGAATAAAACTTTGGGAATCCTTTGCCGGCAACCCTGAATCCCCGGCGCTCCCCTCCCGCCCACTGAGGTCTGGAGGCCTGTCCCCCAGGACTTCGGATCCTTGGGTGATTTCTCAAGGGGAGTGGACAGTCCCCGAGTTGCGACTGGTCAGCATTGACTCTGAGGCCCGCCGAGTGAGGAGAGGGCACCGGGCTGAGGGGGAGTCACGCCTTGCAGCACTTCCCAGCGGTGCAGTGCACCAACCCTCCCCGGGCATAGGGGGCCCAAGACTGAATCAGACTCTGGCCTCCCCGCTGAGAGCTGAGAACCCCTACTCTCACTCGGGGTCTGAGGGCCTATCCCCCAGGAGTTCGGCTCCTTGGGTGATTTCTCGAGGGGAGTGCACAGTGCCTGAGCTGCGTCAGGTCAGCACTGACTCTGGGACACGTGAGCGAGGAGAGGGCACTCCGCTGAGGGGTAATCAAGCCTTGGCGGCACTTCCCTGCGGTGCAGTGCAGGAGCCCTCCCCGGACCATAGTATTGCGTGAAACTGAATGAAACTCTAGCTTCCCCCCGCCCCACTCCCAATCCGGGTCTGGGGGCCCATCCCCCAAGAGTTCTGATTCTTGGGGGATCTCTTAAGGGGTGTGGACCCAGCACAAACTGCGGCCGCTCAGTGCTGACTCTGGGGCGCGGGACAGAGGAGAAAAGGGTCGCCTGAGTGCCCACACCAGAGCAGCAGTTCCCTGGAGGTAGATCAACAGCCGTTTTTTCTTTAACGGCAGAACGCTCACTTCTGGATATTCTGAGGCCACACCCCCTGTCTCCCTGGGCAACCAGAGGAGGCCACCGGTGACACGGCTCACAAACCCAGAAGCCTCCAGGGCGGGCCGACCCAGAGAGGTGTTCAGACGCAATTCTCCAGCAGCAAAGACGTTTGAACTCAAAACAGCCCGTCTCCTGTAGGCGATGACAGGAACAGAGACAGAACCTCACAAAGTTGTCTGTTCTGTTCTGTTCTGTTAGCAGCATCCATCAGGGACGGGGCTAAGCCTGAGTGAACACCTCCTTCCCATCACCTGCATCAAACACTCAAAGATGTCAGGCCCCATCTCCTCCTGCTAGATAGCGGCAGTCTGCGGGGGCCTGGCAGACTTCCTCGCGATTCAGGCAGGTGCAAACCCCTGGAGTGTCTGTTCACTGCAGGCAACTGGTTAGCCATCTGCAGAGATACCAGTGACTGGGTCCGACGGAGGGGCAAAGTGGGGAAGGAGACGTCAACCTTCCCAGACTGCTCTGTTTGCGGGGTGGCTCCTCCTGACTCCACGCTGCACTGGGGTGAGCTGTCTCAGAGGAGTCATCAGGCCCCTGTGATCCAGTTCCCAGAGACCTCTTGAACCCTTCCACCTGAGACAAGTGCCGATTGAGACAGTTGATTCGGACCTTTTGAACTGGGCTAATAGACTGAGGACTTTTCAGGTGGTGCCCTGGGTGTGCGATTGTAGGAAGGTTTGATTCTCCTTTTCCAACTGGGGCCAGAGGTGGGCAGGCGGGGTGACTTAATTGCTGATTTTTCCACACAGCTGAGACTTCAAGCCAGAGTAGAAGTTGCAATAGGATCGAACAGAAACCAGCTGAAAACAAGACAGAACCACTTTGCTCCACCACACCAGACAGGGCCCCAGTTTCTCAGGCCACAACACTGTACGGGCCCTCGATAAAACCCCAGGGGAAAAACCAAAGGGAGTAAACCATGGGGCGGAATCAGCGGAAAAACTCTGGTAACATGAATAACCAGAATAGATCAACCCCCCCAAGAAAAGATACGGCAGATGTGATTGAAGATCCCATTCATAAACAACTGGCTGAGATGTCAGAAGTCGAATTCAGAATTTGGTTTGCAGACAAGATTAATAAAGTGGAATTAGGAATTCGAGGAGAAATTCAAAAACTGTCTCAAGAATTTAACGAATTTAAAGACAAAACCACCAAAGACTTAGACACACTGAAACAAGAACTTACAGCCCTCAAAGATATGAAAAATACAGTAGAATCCCTCAGTAACAGAATGGAGCAAGCAGAAGAAAGTATTTCTGACATTGAAGATAAACTCTTCGAACGCTCCCAATCTCTCAAAGAGGAAGAGAAATGGAGAGCAAAAACGGATCACTCACTCAGAGAGCTCTCAGATAATTCGAAAAAAAATAACATAAGGGTTATAGGAATTTCGGAGACTGATGACGTGGCAGCCAAGGGCACAGAGGCCCTTCTATATGAAATTATGAAAGAAAATTTTCCAGACATGCCTAGAGAATCTGAAATTCAGATAGCAGACAGCTTCAGAACCCCAGCACGATTCAACCCCAATAAGCCATCTCCCAGACATATCATAATTAGCTTCACTAAAGTTAACATGAAAGAGAAGATTCTCAAAGCAGCCCGGCGAAAGAAAACTATAACGTACAAAGGTAAGAATATTAGAATAACTGCAGATCTCTCTGCTGAAACTTTTCAAGCAAGAAGAGGCTGGTCATCAACTTTTAATCTCCTAAAGCAAAAAAAATTTCAACCCAGGATCTTGTATCCAGCTAAACTGAGTTTCATCTATGATGGAGAAATTAAATACTTCAATGACATTCATATGTTGAAAAAATTTGCCATAAGTAAACCAGCTCTTCAGGATGTTCTCAGACCTATCCTCCACAATGACCAACCCAATCCTATACCACAAAAGTAAACTCACTCAGAAACTTCGGATCAAACTCCAACTTCCACACTGGCGAAAGGATTAAAAATGTCCACTGGACCTTTGAAAAACTCGATACCCAAAATTCCACCAGACTTATCCTTATTCTCCATCAATGTGAATGGCTTAAACTGTCCTCTAAAGAGGCATAGGTTAGCTGACTGGATACAAAAACTTAAGCCAGATATTTGTTGCATACAAGAGTCACATCTCAACTTAAAAGACAAATACAGACTCAGGGTGAAAGGATGGTCATCCATATTTCAGGCAAATGGTAATCAGAAAAAAGCAGGTGTTGCAATTTTATTTGCAGATACAGTAGGCTTTAAACCATCAAAAGTAAGGAAGGACAAGAATGGTCACTTCATATTTGTTAAGGGTAATACTCAATATGACGAGATCTCAATTATTAATATCTATGCACCCAACCAGAATGCACCTCAATTTATAAGAGAAACTCTAACAGACATGAGTAACTTGATTTCCTCCAGCTCCATAATCGTTGGAGATTTCAACACTCCCTTGGCAGTGTTGGATCGATCCTCCAGAAAGAAGCTGAGCAAAGAAATCTTAGATTTAAACCTAACCATCCAATATTTAGATTTAGCAGACATCTACAGAACATTTCATCCCAACAAAACTGAATACACATACTTCTCATCAGCCCACGGAACCTACTCCAAAATTGATCACATTTTAGGTCACAAGTCTAACCTCAGTAAATTTAAAGGAATAGAAATTATTCCATGCATCTTCTCGGACCATCATGGAATAAAACTTGAATTGAGTAACAACAGGAATCTGCATACCCATACAAAAACATGGAAGTTAAATAACCTTATGCTGAATGATAGCTGGGTCAGAGATGAGATTAAGAAAGAAATCACCAATTTTTTGGAACAAAATGACAATGAAGACACAAGCTATCAGAACCTCTGGGACACTGCAAAGGCAGTTCTAAGAGGGAAATTTATAGCACTGCAAGCCTTCCTCAAGAGAACGGAAAGAGAGGAAGTTAACAACTTAATGGGACATCTCACGCAACTGGAAAAGGAAGAACATTCCAACCCCAAACCCAGTAGAAGAAAAGAAATAACCAAAATTAGAGCAGAATTAAATGAAATTGAAAACAAAAGAATAATACAACAGATCAATAAATCAAAAAGCTGGTTTTTTGAAAAGGTCAATAAAATAGATAAACCTCTGGCCAACCTAATCAGGAAAAAAAGAGTAAAATCTCTAATATCATCAATCAGAAACAACAAAGACGAAATAACCACAGACTCATCAGAAATCCAAAAAATCCTTAATGAATATTACAAGAAACTTTATTCTCAGAAATATGAAAATCTGAAGGAAATAGACCGATACTTGGAAGGACGCCACCTTCCAAGACTTAACCAGAATCAAGTGGAAATGTTGAACAGATCCATATCAAGTTCAGAAATAGCATCAACTATACAAAACCTCCCTAAAAAGAAAAGCCCGGGACCAGATGGTTTCACGTCAGAATTCTACCAAACCTTTAAAGAGGAATTAGTACCTATATTACTCAACCTGTTCCAAAATGTAGAAAAAGAAGGAAGACTACCCAACACGTTCTATGAAGCAAATATCACCCTGATCCCCAAACCAGGAAAAGACCCAACAAGAAAAAGAAAATTATAGACCAATATCACTAATGAATATAGATGCAAAAATATTCAACAAGATCCTAACAAACAGAATCCAGCAACACATCAAACAAATTATACATCATGACCAAGTTGGTTTTATCCCAGGGTCTCAAGGCTGGTTCAATATACGTAAATCTATAAATGTAATTCAGCACATAAACAAATTAAAAAACAAAGACCATATGATTCTCTCAATTGATGCAGAAAAAGCTTTTGATAATATCCAGCATCCCTTCATGATCAGAACACTCAAGAAAATTGGTCTAGAAGGGACTTTTCTTAAACTGATAGAGGCTATCTACAGCAAACCCACAGCCAATATCATATTGAATGGAGTTAAATTGGAATCATTTCCACTCAGATCAGGAACCAGACAAGGCTGCCCATTGTCTCCATGCTTTTCAACATTGTAATGGAAGTTTTAGCCACCGCAATTAGGGAAGAAAAGGCGATCAAGGGTATCCATATAGGGTCAGAAGAGATCAAACTCTCGCTCTTCGCAGATGATATGATTGTGTATCTGGAAAACACTAGGGACTCTACTACAAAACTCCTAGAAGTGATCAAGGAATACAGCAGCGTCTCAGGTTACAAAATCAACATTCATAAATCGGTAGCCTTTATATACACCAACAACAGTCAAATTGAAAAAGCAGTTAAGGACTCTATCCCATTCACAGTAGTGCCAAAGAAGATGAAATATTTGGGAATTTACCTAACAAAAGACGTGAAAGATCTCTATAAAGAGAACTATGAAACTCTAAGAAAAGAAATAGCTGAAAATGTTAACAAATGGAAAAACTTACCATGCTCATGGCTAGGAAGAATCAACATTATCAAAATGTCCATACTACCCAAAGCAATATATAATTTCAACGCACTCCCTATTAAAGCTCCACTGTCATATTTTAAAGATCTTGAAAAAACATTACTTCGTTTTATATGGAATCAGAAAAAACCTCGAATAGCCAAGACATTACTCAGAAATAAAAACAAAACAGGAGGAATCACACTACCAGACCTCAGACTTTACTACAAATCGATAGTGATCAAAACAGCATGGTATTGGCACAAAAACAGAGAAGTAGATATCTGGAATAGAATAGAGAACCAAGAGATGAATCCAGCTACTTACCGCTATTTGATTTTTGACAAGCCAATTAAAAACATTCAGTGGGGAAAAGATTCCCTATTTAACAAATGGTGCTGGGTGAACTGGCTGGCAACCTGCAGAAGACTGAAATTGGACCCACACCTTTCACCATTAACTAAGATAGACTCTCATTGGATAAAAGATTTAAACTTAAGACATGAAACTATAAAAATACTAGAGGAGAATGCAGGGAAAACCCTTGAAGAAATTGGTGTGGGTGAGTATTTCATGAGGAGAACCCCCCGGGCAATTGAAGCAGCTTCAAAAATACACTACTGGGACTTGATCAAACTAAAAAGCTTCTGCACAGCTAAGAACACAGTAAGCAGAGCAAGCAGACAGCCCTCAGAATGGGAGAAGATATTTGCAGGGTATAACTCTGACAAAGGTTTAATAACCAGAATCCACAGAGAACTCAAACGCATCAGCAAGAAAAAAACAAGGGATCCCATCGCAGGCTGGGCAAGGGATTTGAAGAGAAACTTCTCTGAAGAAGACAGGCGCACGGCCTTCAGACATATGAAAAAATGCTCATCATCTTTAATCATCAGAGAAATGCAAATCAAAACTACTTTGAGATATCATCTAACTCCAATGAGACTAGCCTATATCACAAAATCTCAAGACCAGAGATGTTGGCGTGGATGCGGAGAAAAGGGAACACTTCTGCACTGCTGGTGGGAATGCAAATTAATACATTCCTTTTGGAAAGATATATGGAGAACACTCAGAGATCTAAAAATAGATCTGCCATTCAATCCTGTAATTCCTCTGCTGGGCATATACCCAGAAGACCAAAAATCACAACATAACGAAGATATTTGTACCAGAATGTTTATTGCAGCCCAATTCATAATTGCTAAGTCATGGAAAAAGCCGAAGTGCCCATCGATCCACGAATGGATTAATAAATTGTGGTATATGTATACCATGGAATACTATGCAGCCTTAAAGAAAGATGGAGACTTTACCTCTTTCATGTTTACATGGATGGAGCTGGAACATATTCTTCTTAGTAAAGTATCCCAAGAATGGAAGAAAAAATACCCAATGTACACAGCCCTACTATGAAACTAATTTGGGACTCTCACACGAAAGCTATAACCCAGCTACAACTTAACAATAGGGGGAAGTGGGAAAGGGGGGGGTGGGTAGAGGGAGGGGAATCGGTGGGATCACACCTGTGGTGCATATTACAGGGGTATTTGCGAAACTTGGTAAATGTAGAATATAAATGTTTTGGCACAGTAACTGAGATAACGCCGGAAAGGCTATGTTAACCACTGGGATAAAAATGTGTCAAATGGTTTATGAAGTGAGTGTATGATGCCCCATAATCATATCATTGTATACAGTTATGATTTAATAAAAAAATTAAAAAAAAAATACAAGGTAGATGTACATATAATTTGTATGTAGTTAGCAATTCAAATGTTTCTTGGAGCAGTACATGATTCAAAACTGCCGTTAATGGCATTGTTTCATCACTTCATCAGAGTCTGTGATGATGTCAATGTGTTATGTATAGCCTGAAAGAAAGAAAAAATAATTAAAAAAAAAAAAAATGGAAAGGTAAGCCACAGTCTCAAAGAAAACATTTGTAAAACACAGCTAATATTTGGCACTATTTCCAAAATATACAGTGATGAAATTAAGAAGTGGAAAAAGATCTGGACATACACCTCAACAAAGAATATATGTGTATATAGATGGCTAGAAGTATATGAAAATGTATTCAACATCATTTCTCATTGGGAATTAAAAAGTAAAATGATGAGATAGCATTATACACATGCTAGAATGACTAATATCCAAACATTTGACAAGGCTAATTGCTGGTAAGAACACAGACTGACAAAAACTCTCATTCTTTGCTGATGGGAAGGCAAAATAGTAAAGCTACTGTGGAAGATTGTTTTTAGTTTTCTACAATACTAAATATAGCTTTCCTATATGCTTCTAGGTACTTACCCAATTAGTTTAAATACTATGTTCACACAAAAACTTACACACAAAAGTTTCCAGCAGCTTTATTCATAGTCATCAAAACCTAAGAACAAACAAAATTTCCTCCAATAGTACAATGGATAAGCAAAATATGGTAGATCTATAAAATCAAATATTACGCAGCAATAAAAATACATAAATTATCAAGCCACCAAAAGATATGAGTGACTCCAACATACATATTACTAAGTAAAAGAAGATCGTCTGAAAGACTACACATTTGATTCCATTATGTGACATTATGGAAAAGACAAAACTATAGATTTAATTAGGTCTCATTTGTTGGTTTTGGTTTTGTTGCATTTGCTTTGGAGTCTTAAATATAAATTCTTTGCCTTGGACAATGTCCAGAAGATATTTTCCCAGGTTTTTTTTCCTAGAATTTTTTATAGTTTCAAATCTTATGCTTAAGTCTTTAATTATTTTTGAGTTAATTTTTGTATATGATGAGAGCTAGAGATCCACTTTCATTTTCTGCATATGACTATCCAATTTACCTGGTATTGTTTATTGAGCTAAAATTTTTTTGTACAGCAAAAGAAATAATCCAGAAAGTAAATAGACAACCTATAGGATGAGAGAAAATATTCAGAATCTGCCCATCAAATAAACGACTAATGTCCAGAATCTACAAGGAACTTAACACATTGACTGCCATGTGAGTTGTATTTAACTCATGCTAGTTTTGCATCACAGGTCTCATGAAGCTGTGAAACCTCTGCTCATTGTTTTCACTGTGAAATGGGTGTTATTCTCCCACCCCTGTTCCCCTGCTCCAGCTAGCAGCCCAAGCACGCCGCATGTGCTGGGTATGTTCTCAGATTATCGTAACTTCCAATTGTACATTTTCCCTTGAATGCTTGTTTGGCAACTCTTTGAATGAAATGGGTACCATAGTATGCAGATGTGAAATTTTTGGACATATTTAAGAGGTAATTCAGAGGTTGTCACCCACGCTAGACAATCCATGTGGTGATGGAGTAGAATCAATATAAACCCAGGTTTACCTTAAATAGGTATAGTTCACACTGGAAAAAAGGATACCTATGCATATATACATGGATTAATATATTCACATATTAGAGACAATCTTCTCCCAGTAACTTTGAAGAAATGACTCCTTGAGGTAGTGGTTGATTCTTGAACTGGAAAAGGAAATAGACGAGATGAACTTGGAATATTCTTTAGTGCTGGAAAGTAAGAAAATACTCAAAAAATAATGTCCACAATCATAAAGTACATGAACGTAACACAGGACTCAACTGAAAGAGCTTCCAATAAAATAAATAGTGTAGTCTTGAGTCGTAAACCAAAGTAAAATAAATATCTATTAGTATATAGTGATCTAAATAAATGATTAAATCACAGAATATATGTGGGTAGAGAAACAAATCTCCCATGCAGATGAATTCTAAATAATTTATTTCATACTCTATCCTCAAGCAGGGGGACAATAACTCTCCATTTCTTAAATGGGGGAAGTGCATAGTGACTTCCTTCCAAAAGGTACAAGATGAAAATGGAGGAAAAAGTGACCTTACAGCACAGAAACCCGAAAAACACTACATCAGCTGCATCAACAGTGATAAATCATATTGATAGTTTGTGCCATTGATCATATTCTATTAAAATGCTATTTACCTCTGTGGTCTTCCTCCCAAAAACACATAACTCAGATTTACTCATGAGAAAAATAACAGACAATTCCCACTTGAGAACTGTGCTACCACACACCAGAACTCCCCTGTAATTTGTTGAGATTATGAGAAACAAAATCTGAGAATCTGACAGCCAAGAGAGGCTTAAAGAGACGCTACTGTTACATGCAATGTTGTATCCTCTATGGGATTCTATTACAGAAAATGACATTAGTTGAAAACAACAGAAATATGGAAAAAGCATGGACTTTAGTTAATAAAAATGCTATCAGTTCATGTTCATTAGTTGTAACAAATGCACCACACCGGTACTAATACATTATGTTAATAATAGAGGACCTGGGCATCGAACATATTGGGAGTCTCTCTACTATTCTTAAAATTTTCTGGAAATCTAAAGAGTTTTAAAATAAAGATCGATTTTTTAGGGCAATAGAGTCATCCTCATCTCTTTATCTCATACTGACATTTTAGAATGTTGATTACCCTTAGATTACCCTAAGATCTTCCAGAAACAGAATAAATAGTCAATACCCGTAGAAATAATAAGGAACCAGAATGGCACTGGATTTCTCTAGCTGCAACGTGAGAAATTACAAGTCCATGAAATACAATGCTTTCACAATTCTGAAGGAAAAGGATTCCCAATCCAACATTATATAGATAAGCACACTGTCATTTGCTGATAAGCAGAGAATGAGTATTTTATTAGACATTCAAATTCTCAAAAAGTTATTTCCCCTGAATCCTTTGTCACAAATCATGATCAAAACAAGGAAGAAACCAAATGAAGTAGAAGGCACTGGCTCCAGGATACAAGGGCTCTGACCCATGAGAGAAGAGGGGAATTCTAAGTTGGCAATTGTGCAAGCAGGCTCGAAGATCCTTCATACTAGACCAAATCAAAAGGACAGTGGGCCTCAGAAGAAAAGTCTTTGAAAAAAAACATGCATTGTATTAATTTCTAAAATGGTTATATTTTAAGAGAGGATAAGTATTATTGCAGAGAGTTTGGTGACTCATTCTTTATAAAGACAACTGAGCATAACTTCTGAAATGCCAGAGGGTTACAAGAAATACAATGACATCATCACACAGTATTGGTTCACCTAAGTAAGGTGAACTTAGACTGATGATGTAATCACAATTATGATATAAAACTCATGGAAGAATTTTTTCAGAAGAAATTTATTTGCTGCAGTTTGGTAGTGGTATGAAAGAACTATATCTACATCTCAGATACTGAGAAATCAAAATTTACTACATAAAACTGAAGAAATCAAAATACCATAAAGCTGGCATTTTGCCATTTGAGGCACATATTTAAGGAAACAGCTAAACAAGTGGAAAGTGCTTCCAGAAGAGTAGTAAAATTTATAATGGGGGGCTGGAGCAGGGGCTCGTGCTTGGGCTCTAACTCCTTTCACAACTTCTTAATTTCCTTCACAGGGAACATGAGATTTTCATCAGTTGAATACATTTCTGTTCAATAACCTAAAATTGGGAGAACAGATTGAAATTAGAATGCTTTCAATGTAATTAGGAAATTAGTTTCTTGCATGTAGTATCAGCAAGATGTACAAAAATAAAAATGAATGATATGCACTTATTACTTTGTATCCCTAGGAAAAAAAAATGGGAGGATTGCTTTGCTGAGTAGCCTGAAAACAGTTACTCAAGGCATGATAACCCTCTTTAGAGTCAAGTCTTAATGATGCAGGTGTGAAAAACCTCCCATCATCTGAAAGGACAGAATATAATTGTAAATAACCAGAAGAGCTTTGGGGTGGGGGGTGGGGCGGGTTGTTCGTGTGTTTGTTTGTTTTGCTAAATTGAAGAATAGAGGAGAAATAGAAGTAAAATACAAGTAAAATGACAACTAGTTTTTTGTTTGTTTGTTTGTTTTTTATTGCTTCCATTGCCGAATTGAAGAAGCGCATCCCTGGATAAGGGAAATAAAAGTTCTGACCTCAAAATATAACAAAATCACATATAAAACTTCCTTTTGTCTCTTCAAACCTCATGCAGAAATTTCAGCCTACTTGCATTTCCATTATCCTCCAACACAGTATACAACAACCAGGAAAAGTGCTATTTAAGATAATTACATTTGAAAGCTAAGGAGGAGGTAGAAGTAATTAATCACAGCTTCAAGCAACCGTGAATACATATGAGCCAGCAAAGTACCCAGAGAGAGGTAATATTTACTTTATTGAGATATAACCTATGCACATATATGCATGTCATCGGTTCATGAAATTATCTATATCTCCTCTGTTTCCCCTTCTGGGATCATTAAACTACTTCTTAGCAAGGAATATCCTTGCATGCTCCATCACTCTGAAATTTCTCACATTGCCTTTTTGTACAACAATTGGAAACATGAGTTACAGTAAATAATTCCTTCACCCTTAAGAAATCCTAAAATCCTTTTTTCATAGGTAAACATAGAATTAGAAAAAATCCAGGATCCAAATTTTATTTCAGAAAGTATCATTCAGCATGTGCAATTTATTTTGCATTATCAGAATGAAGTAATACTGTTGCAAAGTTTATGGCACAATTATGGCTCAGACGTTTTCTATTCTGATCTCTGAACTGTGTCAAATATCACTTCTCTAAAATTCAACTCTTCTTATATCTGCATTACATGGTTTTGTTATAAATGGCCATGACAATTTAAATGTATGAGTTGTCTTCATTGACTGCTGAGTTTCTCTTCTTTCCTAAGGACATACCTAAGGACGGCCAGGAGATAGGAAAGAGTCAAACGACTTATGCCAATAACTACTTACGGTTGAGTCAGAGGACGCTCACATTCACTGAAACAGATGGTTTCATTATGTTGCTCCCTGAGCGGAATATCCTTCTCGTCTTCCCACTTTCCTGTTACTTCCTACTTCGTTACTTGACAACTCCCCAGTCCCTCATCTGTCTTTTCTCAATGGTTTTTTAAGGTCTTTGTGATGTAAGTTGTATGCCGAAACTTCTGTCTCTAATACAGTGACTGGATGTTCCTCAAAAGTAAGAAACCCATCATATTTGCTTCTGATTTGATGTGATTGACATACCTAGCAAATAGTTAATGAAATGTTTGACAATAGAATGAAAAATTAAATAAATAAATAAATAAAAATAGAATGAAAAATTAAGTTAAAGAAATACAAACAGTAGAAGGTGGCTGTTCTCATCATTGCCTATTGAGTTGTTGGTGCTCTTACTAGTTTAATTCATACTAGAAAGCTACTCTTAATCAGTAGAATTTATTGTAACTGCAGCAGAACCCCATAGTTTGCCACCTCCCTACACTGACCACCTCCTAAATTGACCTAATTTTCATAGACTGGACATGCACCATGTGTCTGTATGTATCAATGCAGGAGGCCTATTTCCTTATGTTGACCATCTCCATATGTTGACCAGTTTGTTCCAGTCCTTTGGGTAGTCAACTGACAGAATTCCTACTGCATATTCCAGGGAGTAGCAGGTTAATTTCTGTTTATGAACTTTTAATGTGTATTTATGACTTGTGAGAGTTTGGTTTTAAACACAAAATGAGCAGAATTTGTTCCCTGGGCCATTGGTTCCATAAACTGCTACCTGAATCCCTCTCTGAACCACATGGTCTTCCCTGTTCAGTCTTGCTCACAATTGAATCTTGCCTTTCCTACTTTGTTACTCCTCTGCCTTGTATCAATGACATCTATTGTCATTGTTTTTCTCTGTTGCTGGTAGTCATGGTTTAGGACATTGTACACACATAAAAGTAGCAGTGTCAGGTCATAAAATCCTATCAGAGTGTCTTGTAGGGAGATCTAATGGACTGTAGGAAGAACGTAGAGCAGAGAGTAAGAATCTAATGATAAATCTTATCTAGACACACTCAGTATTTTCAGAATGAACTATATAGGTCTCTCATATTTGAGCATTTTGTCCTGTGTGCCTTCCGTAGAATTTGTTTTATAAAAACTTATGAAGAAAACAGAAACCCACTGGTTATTCTGTTTCCTTACAGGAAAATAAAAATGACTACAGAATGGCACATTCAATTATATTATTTTACATCTTCCAAAGAGACCCACTTTAAATAAAGCTGCGACAATTTTAGCCACTTCTACATAAGGAAAACCAATCCAGATTGTGTGCATATACACTCCAGCTTTCATCCCCTCTCCATTTCATCTTCCTGTAGGGATTCAATGAGTTGTAAAGAAAGTAAACACATGGGATTAGCATAAGTGCTTTCTCAAGGAGTTAGTAGCTCTCCAAGGTGATTCTATGCTTTCTTGGTATCCACTGTGGGCCCTGGGCTATGGTATGGAGTGTTTTTCGCATGCTTGAAGTCCTCCAATATGTACAGTTT
The DNA here is from genome assembly GCF_027406575.1 of Nycticebus coucang. Taxonomy (NCBI): domain Eukaryota; kingdom Metazoa; phylum Chordata; class Mammalia; order Primates; family Lorisidae; genus Nycticebus; species Nycticebus coucang. The sequence continues at coordinate 157,680,206 of NC_069780.1, read as the reverse complement.
TCAGGATGCATTTATTAATACATGTTAACTCAGACTTAAAAGATATTCAATAATATTGTACTATGACTGGAAGAAGACTGCTATTATCACTTATCATGCATAGTCTGTCTTTTCTTTGTTAATCCCAGTAGTAGGAAACTTTAAGTAGGCACTCAGCACAGAATAATGGGAGGCTGAACTAATCGGTCCACTCACTACACAAGTGAATCTATTACTAAGTCAACTATTACTAATAATGAGAAATATTTCTAACCAAGAGACCAAGAAATGTATCTTTTCTCTCTTAACAGCCAGTTGGTCACTTTCCTTACTATTTGCATTGTGAAGCTAACAGGCTTTGCAGAGGTCAGCGATAGTAGATTTCCATGAGTCTGACCCTCATGAAAGAAGCCAGTTAGTCATTCTTCACAGGCCATACGCTGTGACATTAAAATGCCCCTTACTTGCAGGCTGCCGTTTGGTTCCATCTTGCCTTGCTCTTCTGACCTCAGTGCTGGGCTAGGGTAGAACTTCAGAGTGGCCTTCTCATTTAGAGCACCCAAGTTAGAACATTGGGAGAGGGCAGTTTCATATCAACTCACACTCTGCCCTTCCATTCACACCTGCCTTTTCCATTATTTTTGCACACTATACTATAAGCTGCTTTGAAAAAAGATCATGTCTAAGTTACGTTCATGTTCTCTTCTTCACCAAAGCTTTGAAAACTCATATATAGTATACACTGGATATGAATACACACACACATATGCATATAACCCAAACAGTTTGAGATCGGTCCTAGATTCTCCCAAAGTAATCAACTCTATTAAAGTATTTCCCCACTCAATTTTATACTTCCTTCATCATGCATTTGCTTTGAGCATCGTGGTACAATTATGCTATTCTTTAAAGTGTCATTAATATTCCCTGTATTAATTACATCTTGTTAGCTATGTTGGCAAAACTGTCTGTTTTCCTCTGATGCTATTAGATGAGCCCAGAGGCTAAAATGTATCTGGCAGATCCAAGGAAAGACTTCACCACTGTTAAGTTGCCTTTCCATGGCACAAAGAGAAAGGCCCTGATTTGGGATTTCCTGGCTCACACGTGATTTCTTAGGTTTCAACATGGTAACACACCCTTCCACTGAGATCAATTTGTAAATTCAATTCATATTAAAAATACCAGAAAGCCAAAACCAAGGCACAGAATTAGTGAGGCAGATGTAACACAAATATAAGAAATTTTGTTCTTGTCATCTTGATCTTCACACTTTTTATCTATGTTTATCCTCGTTATTCCAGTTCAGAACATTTGAAATTAATTTAAGCAACAGAGAAGGGTTTTATGCTAAGCAATCATGAAGGCGAGAAGAGGAAACATGACAACTAAATGCACTGTGGGATCCTGGATGGGATTTGGGAACAGAAAAAGGACATTGGGTAAAAACTAAGGAAGTCTGAATAATGTATGGACTATAAATTTTTAAACAATGACAAGAACTTCCTGAATCAAATATTATATACCTCACCTTGCAAATCTGTATTCTAGAGCACTAAGATATGGTTAAATGCCACATCAGTTTTTAGTAAAAGTAGGCCAATAATTTGGTGAAAAGAGGAAAGTTCTGTTTTCTGTAGTAGAAGCAGAAAAATACAACAAATTATCTGTAGATGTTATGTAGCTTCCTTTTCCACTTTTGTGAACATTAACCTATGGTTCCAATTAAAGTGTTCATTTTAAGTATAAATAATGTCATTGCTTATAATCAATAATCAGTTTAGGAAGTAAGACATTTCAGTACTTGTCAAATCCCTGCCGTCCATTTCCCATCTAAAAGCCGTGTGGAGTCGCATATTTTAAGCATCTCTCTTTTACCACTTCTGTGATATGCTCTTCTTCATTTCCCTTGTAAGATGTGTGGTTTGTCCACTCAACCCTAAATCCTATTCTTTAATTATACTTTCTTTACAGTCCATATTTTCAATCTACAAAAAGATTAGAAACATATTTGCAGCATGGAATCTCTTATTATAATGAGTTAAAGCTCTACTAGAATATCTTAAACTGCTGTGGAATCTGCACAGATCATGCTTTGTATTAAGAAACTACACGTGGGGTGGCGCCTGTGGCTCAAGGAGTAGGGCGCTGGTCCCATATGCCGGAGGTGGTGGGTTCAAACCTAGCCCCAGCCAAAAACCAAAAAAAAAAAAAAAAAAGAAACTACACATGGTGGTAGATTTATTCATGTCTGCTCTCCAAAATATTTGCTTACTCTATTACTCTACAATGCCAAAACTTCCAGCACCTTTCTCCTCAGCCTTTTTGAGATTAGGTAGATATCTCCAGCAAAAATAGTGTGAACTCTAATCTGGGAGGCAAAAGATCTGGTTTTTAAATAAGATTGGGTTTGAATAGCCTGTTTGTCCTCAGGGTAATTCTGTTTCCTGCCTAGCACTTTCACTACTGATAAATTGAATCAGGTCCCTTCAAAGTCTAACAATTTATGAATCTGGGGTGCAGAAAATAAATAGGAATATGATCAGAGAAAAATCAGAGTAAAAAGTTAGTATCAGCAAAAACACGGAGGTGTAGACCACCTTGTTTGTCTCCACTGCTGGTAAACGTTAGTCACATACTTCCCAAAACCATTCTGTTGGCACAACCATCCAAAAAGCTTATCTTCCTTCCCCTAATAAGAAATAAACTATCCCTTTCTCATTTCATGTGGCATGCTGTATCCCTCATAACCATTTATAATTTCCACATTTGATTATAATTATTTATGAATACTTAATCTTAAAGTACAAAATCAATGAATAAAAGAAATTAATATGTGAAAAAATACCATGTCAGTCTTATTTGGGTATAGTAAGTAAATAAAAATTAGAATGCCTCTGTCTGACTTCCATGCCTGAGGAAATTAAAAGGTTAAATAAATTATTTGTAAGGCATTACAAGTCTTTGACAAAGCATAGAAGAAAACATTAGTATCTAAGCAACCCAGATAAAGTGCTTTTTAATTTGGCAAGCTTAAAGCAAGGAAAAAAAAAAAAAGAGATGTGTGCTTTAAAAGAAAAAATTGCTTATAGATCTACTCCACCTTAAGCAGGCAAAACCAAATTCTCAGAGCCTGTAGTCTGTGGCTGAAACTTTTATAGAGATGCTAGGAAGAAGTCAAAACTATGTAAAACATAGCCCTCCCCTACTTCATTTAAGAAACTTCTCGGGCAGCGCCTGTGGCTCAGTCGGTAAGGCGCCGGCCCCATATACTGAGGGTGACGGGTTCAAACCCGGCCCCGGCCAAACTGCAACCAAAAACTAGCCAGGCGTTGTGGCGGGCGCCTGTAGTCCCAGCTACTCGGGAGGCTGAGGCAAGAGAATCGCTTAAGCCCAGGAGTTGGAGGTTGCTGTGAGCTGTGTGAGGTCACAGCACTGTACCGAGGGCCATAAAGTGAGACCCTGTCTCTACAAAAAAAAAAGAAAAAAAAAAAGAAACTTCTCAACTAATAAATAAAAACAAAATAAAGAAAAATAATTCTTTAAATAAGGCAAAAGGGCAAGTCAAGTGCCAGAGTAGTGGCTCAGTTCAAAGAAGAGGAAAAAACCTTTTCAAAGAATCAGCCACGGTGGGCGGGGTGGCTCACCCCTGTAATCCTAGCACTCTGGGAGGCCAAGGTGCCTGGATCACCTGAGCTCAGCATTTGGAGAGTGAGACCATCTCTCCTAAAAGCAGAAAAAACTAGCTGGGGTGGTCTTAGCTGCTCTGGAGAGTGAGGCAAGAGGATGGCTTGAACCCAAGAGTTTGAGGTAGCCGTGATAGCTATGATGCCACTCTACTCAGGGTGATAGAGTGAGACTCTCAAAAAGAAAAAAAGAAAAAAAAAATCAGGCCTGCTTTACACTCAGCAAGGGGAGTGGATCAGAAGGGACTATCCAAAAAAGAGGAGAGACGCTGGACTTTACTGAGGCAAGAGGAGTGTCTACGTCTGTGTGTTTGTGCGCATACATGTTGTCTTTCTTTGGTAGCATTCTGTTTTCTCCTTTGAATCTGGACTTAACTTGCTTTTGATTTCGTAAAATGACTGAATAGACTGCTGCAGAAGATTTACTCACACTTCATGCTTGGTTGACTGGCCAATGGGGAGACCTTGCAGAAAGGCAAAGGATCTGGAGGGGGAGTCAGAGGATTGATTCTCCCAGCTCCCAAACTGAGCGATTGTCTCAGTCTGGCAGTGTCCTGAGACCATAGTCATAGATTTTTTTTGGCATTAGATTCATGATCTGAAAGCAGGTCTTCTGGCTGGGTTCAGACCCCTTGATAAATTAGGCCTTAATTGACCCCTTGATCAATCTTCTGATAAATTAAGATTGTTTTCACACAACTCTGTATTTCCAAATTCTAGTAGCTATTCCAGCCTTTCCCGTCCCAAGATCTGTTCAAAAATTAGTAATAACTCTGCTGTTACTCACACTTAGGTCCTGCGCTATTCCTTGTGTATTCTTTGTACTTTGCCCAAACCTTTGTAAATAGGCCTAATAATATGCCTCTTAAGTTACACTCATATAAGCAGGCCATTATTATTTTTTTCTTGGAATATTGAGTGATACAAGTAGACTGGAGAAGGGACTGGGATGTGGGGACACATGATAGAATGATCAGAATACAGAAATTCTACATAGTTGAGAAAATCAAAATACGTTAAGTTTGAGGAGGCAGAAGATCATGTACCATTCGCCCCAAATATTTAATGATGAATGTGTTGAGACACTCTTGAACACAAATGAGCATGAGAGTCAAGCGTTGGTGCCTTCCTCCCACTTCCCACAGCTCTTCTCTGCCCTGAGATCCAGGTTTCCCACCGCTGTGCACCACATGGTTAAGCACCTCAGGCATTTGTCTCCCACTCATCCTGCTCTATGAAGCCCAAACTTGAGTTTTACAATACAGAGTTATTGATCTTGGGACTCATAGAGGTCATGAAATCAACAGAAATTATGTGTGAAAAATGCATGTGTATATGAATTTTTGTTGTGAATGGAAATCTTTGGCTTTTGCTAGATTCTCAACTGAGCCTATAATCCCTACCCCCCCACACAATGTTTTAGTGTGAATGATTTATTAATTTCTGATCAAAGCTCCATGAAGGTGTCTAGTGGCACATTGAACACAGTAGGTACAAAGTACACGTATTCTAGGAGGCGGAGCAAGATGGCAGCCGAGTAACAGCTTCCTTGCATCTGGGCACCGTGAGTCTGGGGAGATAGGACTCCAGGCATCTCTGGCTGGTGGGAACTGCCTATCATCACTCCTATGAAAATACAGGGAGTCAGCGAGAGACTTCTGGACCCCAAGAGGAGGACTAAAACAGTGGAAAGCCGGCAAGTGGTCGCGTGTGTTCAATCCGTCTAAACCCGCCCACAACTGTAAGTTCAGTAGCAGCGAGACTGCAAACCAGAAAGGCCTTACCTGTGAACTGTTTTGATGTCCTTGGACTTGGCACTGAGTTGAACTGCCTTGGGGAAGGCCTGAGCGGGAGTGCGGAGAACTTTGGCCGTTGTCTAGGGCCCCAGTCTGAGCCGCTGAGCCAGACGGAGCTGATAGTGTTTGGTGGTGGGTCACACGGATCCATTGTCAGTGATCTGCCCCGGCAAGCTCTGCCCTCAGGGTCGCAGAGCTAGAAACGGGTGGGAGCTGGTAACCCAGCAACCAAGTAGCCTAAGGGTGGGGTCTGAGCCGCCTTGCAGCCCTAACCCTCAGGGGCAGAGTGAGATCGGTTTTGGCACACTGAGTAAGTGCATAGCCACTTCAGCAGCGATTCCAGCGAGAAAGCTGGGAAAGCTTCTGCTCAGCAAGTTTACAAGTTCAAAGTGCCTTTTAAGTAGGCTGAAGAGAGATTTAGGGTGTCTACCTGCTGGGGTTTGAGAAATCAGCAGCCTCCAGTGGTATCAGAACTGTGACTAACATCTCATACCCCAGAAGACCACGTGTTGCCCAGACAATATTCAATAACATATACAAACTGCTTTGTTTTTGGTTGTGTATTTTTTTCTTCTTTTTTTTTTTGGTTTGGTTGTTTTTTTTGTTTGTTTATTTTGACGTTGCTGATGTTCTTTTGTTTTTTTAATTTCAATCTTTTCCACACAGATCCCTTTTTCTTTCTCAATTTTCCTAGTTTAATTATAATTTCCCATTGCTGCCTTTTTTAATAACTTCAACTTCATTTTTGCTAGTGTTTCTACCGATATAATTTGGTTTTTCACCCAATTTTATCCCCGTAAAGTTTTCTGTTTGCTTCTTTTGGTTTGATTTATAGCATTTTTGTCTTTCCTCTCTACTTGGTGGAGGTGGGGTACTGTGTCTGATCAGGTTAGCAAAGAGCTGCTGACCTCAAGGGAACCACGCAACTGGGCACCCCCAGAAGGTGGGGTTTTTTTAAGGTTGTGTCAAAGTACCCTACTGTACACCTATATTGCCCTGTCTCCCTCTTTCTGTGCCTCTCTTCTTTTTGTCAATATTCCTTATACCCACCCCCTCTCCTTTCTCTATCTTTCTTTTTTTCTTATCACTCGGTCCTCCTTTCTTTCATCCCCTTTTTTTGCTCTTCAACCTTCTCACCCTTCTGGTCCTATAACCCTTAGTCCACAGGCATAAGAACTTAAAGAGCAAGAGGAAGTGAAAGGAAAATTAGGGCAAGGAAACAGATAAAAGAAATCACTCATGAGGAAGAATCAGCAGAAAACTCCAGGCAACATGAAGAACCAGTCTAGAACAACCCCACCAAGGGACCATGAGGTAGCTACTGCAGATGATTCCACCAGTATAGAAATGTTAGGAATGACAAAAAGGGAATTTAGAATACACATGTTGAAAACAATGAAAGAAATGATGGAAACAATGAAGGAAATTGCTAATAAAGTGGAAAATAACCAAAAGGAAATCCAAAAACAGAATCAAATAAGAGATGAACGATATGAAGAATATAAAAAGGATATAGCAGACCTGAAGGAACTGAAACAGTCAATTAGGGAACTTAAAGATACAATGGAAAGTATCAGCAACAGGTTAGACCATGCAGAAGAAAGAATTTCAGAGGTAGAAGACAAAGTTCTTGAGATAACTCAGACAGTAAAAGAGGCAGAAAAGAAGAGAGAGAAAGCAGAACGTTCACTGTCAGAATTATGGGACTTTATGAAGCGTTCCAACATACGAGTTATAGGAATTCCAGAAGGGGAAGAAGAATGCCCCAGAGGAATGGAAGCCATACTAGAGAATATTATAAAAGAAAATTTCCCAAACATCACCAAAGAGTCTGACACACTGCTTTCAGAGGGATATCGGACCCCAGGTCGCCTCAACTCTAACCGAGCTTCTCCAAGACACATTGTGATGAACCTGTCCAAAGTCAAGACAAAAGAAAAGATTCTGCAAGCTGCCAGGAGTAAGCGCCAGTTGACCTACAGGGGCAAATCCATCAGAGTTACCGCAGACTTCTCTAATGAAACTTTCCAAGCAAGAAGACAATGGTCATCTACCTTTAATCTACTTAAACAGAACAATTTTCAGCCCAGAATTCTGTACCCTGCTAAGCTAAGCTTCAGAATTGACGGAGAAATCAAATCATTTACGGATATACAAACATTGAGGAAATTCGCCACAACAAGACCAGCTCTACAGGAAATACTTCAACCTGTTCTGCACACTGACCACCACAATGGATCAGCAGCAAAGTAAGAACTCAGAAATCAAAGGACAAAACCTAACCTCCACACTGATGCAAAAGATAAAATTAAGCAATGGACTCTCACCAAATAAGACGAATAGAATACTACCACACTTATCAATTATCTCAATAAATGTTAATGGCTTGAATTCCCCACTGAAGAGACATAGATTGGCTGACTGGATTAAAAAACACAAGCCATCCATTTGCTGTCTGCAAGAAACACACCTGGCCTCAAAAGACAAATTAAAGCTCCGAGTCAAGGGTTGGAAGACAATTTTTCAGGCAAACGGAATTCAGAAGAAAAGAGGAGTTGCAATCTTATTTTCAGATACATGTGGATTTAAAGCAACTAAAGTCAAAAAAGACAAAGATGGTCACTTTATATTGGTCAAGGGAAAACTACAACAAGAAGACATTTCAATTCTAAATATTTATGCACCCAATTTAAATGCTCCCAGATTCCTGAAGCAGACCTTACTCAGTCTGAGCAATATGATATCTGATAATACCATCATAACAGGGGACTTTAACACACCTCTTACAGAGCTGGACAGATCCTCTAAACAGAAATTAAACAAAGATGTAAGAGATTTAAATGAGACCCTAGAACAACTATGCTTGATAGATGCATATAGAACACTCCACCCCAAAGATAAAGAATATACATTCTTCTCATCACCCCATGGAACATTCTCCAAAATTGATCATATCCTGGGACACAAAACAAATATCAACAGAATCAGAAGAATTGAAATTTTACCTTGTATCTTTTCAGACCATAAGGCACTAAAGGTGGAACTCAACTCTAACAAAAATGCTCAAGCCCACCCAAAGGCATGGAAATTAAACAATCTTCTGTTGAATAACAGATGGGTGAAGGAAGAAATAAAACAGGAAATCATTAACTTCCTTGAGCATAACAACAATGAAGACACAAGCTACCAAAACCTGTGGGATACTGCAAAAGCAGTTTTGAGAGGAAAATTCATCGCTTTAGATGCCTACATTCGAAAAACAGAAAGAGAGCACATCAACAATCTCACAAGAGATCTTATGGAATTGGAAAAAGAAGAACAATCTAAGCCTAAACTCAGTAGAAGAAAAGAAATATCCAAAATCAAATCAGAGATCAATGAAATTGAAAACAAAAGAATCATTCAGAAAATTAATGAAACAAGGAGTTGGTTTTTTGAAAAAATAAATAAAATAGATAAACCATTAGCCAGACTAACTAGAAATAGAAAAGTAAAATCTCTAATAACCTCAATCAGAAACGATAAAGGGGAAATAACAACTGATCCCACAGAGATACAAGAGATCATCTCTGAATACTACCAGAAACTCTATGCCCAGAAATTTGACAATGTGAAGGAAATGGATCAATATTTGGAATCACACCCTCTCCCTAGACTTAGCCAAGAAGAAATAGACCTCCTGAACAGACCAATTTCAAGCACTGAGATCAAAGAAACAATAAAAAAGCTTCCAACTAAAAAATGCCCTGGTCCAGATGGCTTCACTCCAGAATTCTATCAAACCTTCAAGGAAGAGCTTATTCCTGTACTGCAGAAATTATTCCAAAAAACTGAGGAAGAAAGAATCTTCCCCAACACATTCTATGAAGCAAACATCACCCTGATACCAAAACCAGGAAAAGACCCAAACAAAAAGGAGAATTTCAGACCAATCTCACTCATGAACATAGACGCAAAAATTCTCAACAAAATCCTAGCCAATAGATTACACCTTATCATCAAAAAAGTCATTCATCATGATCAAGTAGGCTTCATCCCAGGGATGCAAGGCTGGTTTAACATACGCAAGTCTATAAACGTTATCCACCATATTAACAGAGGCAAAAATAAAGATCACATGATCCTCTCAATAGATGCAGAAAAAGCATTTGATAAAATCCAGCATCCTTTTCTAATTAGAACTCTGAAGAGTATAGGCATAGGTGGCACATTTCTAAAACTGATTGAAGCTATCTATGACAAACCCACAGCCAATATTTTACTGAATGGAGTAAAACTGAAAGCTTTTCCTCTTAGAACTGGAACCAGACAAGGTTGTCCTCTGTCACCTTTACTATTCAACGTAGTGCTGGAAGTTCTAGCCAATACAATTAGGCAAGACAAGGAAATAAAGGGAATCCAAATGGGAGCAGAGGAGGTCAAACTCTCCCTCTTTGCTGACGACATGATCTTATACTTAGAGAACCCCAAAGACTCAACCACAAGACTCCTAGAAGTCATCAAAAAATACAGTAATGTTTCAGGATATAAAATCAATGTCCACAAGTCAGTAGCCTTTGTATACACCAATAACAGTCAAGATGAGAAGCTAATTAAGGACACAACTCCCTTCACCATAGTTTCAAAGAAAATGAAATACCTAGGAATATACCTAACGAAGGAGGTGAAGGACCTCTATAAAGAAAACTATGAAATCCTCAGAAAGGAAATAGCAGAGGATATTAACAAATGGAAGAACATACCATGCTCATGGATGGGAAGAATCAACATTGTTAAAATGTCTATACTTCCCAAAGCTATCTACCTATTCAATGCCATTCCTATCAAAGTACCTACATCGTACTTTCAAGATTTGGAAAAAATGATTCTGCGTTTTGTATGGAACCGGAAAAAACCCCGTATAGCTAAGGCAGTTCTTAGTAACAAAAATAAAGCTGGGGGCGTCAGCATACCAGATTTTAGTCTGTACTACAAAGCCATAGTGGTCAAGACAGCATGGTACTGGCACAAAAACAGAGACATAGACACTTGGAATCGAATTGAACACCAAGAAATGAAACTAACATCTTACAACCACCTAATCTTTGATAAACCAAACAAGAACTTACCTTGGGGGAAAGACTCCCTATTCAATAAAGGGTGTTGGGAGAACTGGATGTCTACATGTAAAAGACTGAAACTGGACCCACACCTTTCCCCACTCACAAAAATTGATTCAAGATGGATAAAGGACTTAAATTTAAGGCATGAAACAATAAAAATCCTCAAAGAAAGCATAGGAAAAACACTGGAAGATATTGGCCTGGGGGAAGACTTCATGAAGAAGACTGCCATGGCAATTGCAACAACATCAAAAATAAACAAATGGGACTTCATTAAACTGAAAAGCTTCTGTACAGCTAAGGACACAATAACCAAAGCAAGGAGACAACCTACACAATGGGAAAGGATATTTGCATATTTTCAATCAGACAAAAGCTTGATAACCAGGATCTATAGAGAACTCAAATTAATCCACATGAAAAAAGCCAACAATCCCTTATATCAATGGGCAAGAGACATGAATAGAACTTTCTCTAAAGATGACAGACGAATGGCTAACAAACATATGAAAAAATGTTCATCATCTCTATATATTAGAGAAATGCAAATCAAAACAACCCTCAGATATCATCTAACCCCAGTGAGAATGGCCCACATCACAAAATCTCAAAACTGCAGATGCTGGCGTGGATGTGGAGAGAAGGGAACACTTTTACACTGCTGGTGGGACTGCAAACTAGTACAACCTTTCTGGAAGGAAGTATGGAGAAACCTCAAAGCACTCAACCTAGACCTCCCCTTCGATCCTGCATTCCCATTACTGGGCATCTACCCAGAAGGAAAAAAATCCTTTTATCATAAGGACACTTGTACTAGACTGTTTATGGCAGCTCAATTTACCATTGCCAAAATGTGGAAACAGCCTAAATGCCCACCAACCCAGGAATGGATTAACAAGCTGTGGTATATGTATACCATGGAATACTATTCAGCTATTAAAAAAAATGGAGACTTTACTTCCTTCGTATTAACCTGGATGGAAGTGGAAGACATTATTCTTAGTAAAGCATCACAAGAATGGAGAAGCATGAATCCTATGTACTCAATCTTGATATGAGGACAATTAATGACAATTAAGTTTATGGGGGGGGGAAGCAGAAAGAGGGATGGAGGGAGGAGGGTGGGGCCTTAGTGTGTGTCACACTTTATGGGGGCAAGACATGATTGCAAGAGGGACTTTACCTAACAATTGCAATCAGTGTAACTGACTTATTGTACCCTCAATGAATCCCCAACAATAAAAAAAAAAAAAAAAAGAAAAAAAAAAACAAAGTACACGTATTCTATAATACTGCCCCCAAAAGGCAATGTTTTCTACTATGGTGTTCGTAAGTAAAAACACGTGGGTTCATATCATGAATGCAATTTGCTGGATGACATTGAAAGTTTTCTTAATGTTTTTGATCCTAAAGAAACAAGAACAATAAAAGGACCTTCCTCAGAGTATAATTAAGGAAAATAAGTGAGATATTACTAATATGAACTCCTTGTAAACTATAAAGCACCAATGCCCCATTCATGAGTATTTTTATTTTAAATGAGACTCCATTTAACCTAGAATAATAAAATTCCAATGGCATGTCCAGGTAAAATTGTTTTATGTATTTTAATAACTTCTGTCATATAATATAAAAAAGTTACTACTAGCTTAAACAATCCTAAAATGAAAGGTCTTCTGAAATTCTTCTCATAATCATTTCTACACAATTAAATGTTGTTATTGCATGTTATTTAAATTGAAAATATTTTAAAAATGGATTTGATATCTGAAAATGTTTGTCAGGAGTAATATGTATTGAATCATATCATTTCCTCACCTCTATGTGAACATTTTTAAGGTATTTTGATACCACATTTATTTTAATGCCTGGAATCAATTCATTGTTGTGAATTAGAGACAGCCTTATCATTGTAAAGAATTTAAAAATTATTTAAATTCCACCTCTGACCTTTATTATTATGTGATGGTGCATTTGAATCTCTTTAACTACATTTTGGATAATAACATTTAGCTCCTTGAAAGAATGGAGATAATTCTGTGGGCCATCTTTATGCTTTCTTTGTACCCTCCCTACCCCACCCTCCCCCATCCCTCAGCTGTGGAGCCCTTCCCTGTGGGTCCTGGGGCCGCTTTGATATAATTAAGTTATAGAGAGCCTGGGAGTTTACATTATTCTCAAATGATCTTTAATCTATAAGCGACTGGTGCCAGCTTCCTCAGCCTAAAGTCACTCCACTGCAAAGTCCTAACTTTCTCTCTAGACCTCCCTTCTGAGACCAGCCTGATGCTGACCACCCTAGAACTTTGCCCATGTCACATCTGGACTTGCCCTCCTGGCCCTTCACTCCAGTTTGCCTCGTTCTCTTAATGGATTTACCTAGAAGCTTTTTAAAAATAAATCACCGGCATAGGGATCATCATCTCAGGGTTCTTCTGGGGAAACTGACCTAAGTCCTATTGTTTCTAGAGCATTGTATATAATTGATAAACAGGGGCATTAATTTTATTAGGTATAAAAACTGAACAACTGCCAAGTGTGCTTATTTTGTGCTTAGCAACTAACCCTTGGAGAATCTGAAAAATTCAGATAAAATATAGTATTTCAGTCAGATACTTCTAATTTTTATTGTATGAATTTATGAGGTTCATCATGATTTGAAGGGATATATCATTTCGGGTTGAGGACCAAGCCATATAATTTGAACAAAAGCTATTTGAGAGGAAGGGATATGTCAAATGGTATCTTGACCAAATAGATGGTAATTGCCATGCCTTTGATTATATTTATAAAAACTCTTCAACATATAGAGAATCCAGCACAATCTTGAAATTCAAGTGATTCTTCCTCTTTGGATTAATATGATTATCTCTAGAACTATGTCCACAAACTAATCAGATAATCAAATTTTGGACCGTATTTCTGTGAAGAAAACAAAACCACAAAGAATTTTTATGTAATTAAATATATATGGCAAAGTATTATTGGAGAATTGAATAAAATAATCATGAATCAGGACTCCTCACTCCTGTTCCAACTGTTGACTTCATATGCTCTTAAGCCTATTGCTTAATCTAATTTGTCCAACATTTTATAACATGAACTCTGCCCTTTATTTCAAAGGATAAACAACATTTTGAATAATGATGAAATTGGTTGATTTACTCTACTAACTAGTGTCACTTAAGCTTTTACATGAATCATGATTTATTATGTTATTCTGAAGAACTGAAAATTTTATCTGATTTATTATATTGATTCTGGTGAGGAAGGTTGAGACTTGAATGGTCTGGGAGCTACTTTGGGTTAAAGCAGCCAGGGTACTGTTCTGTAAATGCTGTATTTGATGTTTTCCTATAATGGTTCAGCTTTTAGAATTATTAAAAACCTCTATTATCCAGAACTTTTTTATCTATTAACAAGCTACTCAGTTTAATTTGTACTCCAATAAAATATTCCAATGAAAAAAGGAGCTTTTGAATTACCTAAATAATAGTAAAAGTTAGATTAGAAGCATCTGTTGCTTTGTAACACTTAAAGTATACATCAGGACATTGATAAAAGATACATAAATTTTCAAAGCCTCAATTTTATCTTTTTATGCTAAGTTCACAAAACAGAGGTGGTAGGAGTGTGATTTCTGAAACTTGTGATGGATTTCACATATTTACTTCCTTTTACAAAAATATATCTTTATCATACCATCATTAATGCATTGTCAAAATGTCAATTATTACATTTACCTAATTAAAACAGCCACATAGATTTTTACTATATTTTCCAAGTAAGTTTCAACTTCAAATGTATATTTTTTATAACAAGGAATGCTCCTGAAGAAAAGATCATCTATTCAAAGTACTCCATTAAAGGTTGTTTCTATATGATCATTTTAAATGAATTTTAAAAAACATGAACAATTGTTTTCAAAAAATGCAACAAACATAGCCAAGTTTTACATGTCTGTGTGCTAGTAAGTTTGTACTAGATAGCTCAGTTTTCAAAATACAATTTTTTCGGTATTCTCTGTTTCATTGTTCTCTTCTTTAAAACAGGTTTATGATTCCCTCAATCTAAAAATTTCCAGCCTTGGGAGAGATATGGAATGGCGGCTCCCCTCCTGGACTATGGGTATCATTTTTTTTTTTTTTTTTTTTTTTTTTTATTGTTGGGGATTCATTGAGGGTACAATAAGCCAGGTTACACTGATTGCAATTGTTAGGCAAAGTCCCTCTTGCAATCATGTCTTGCTCCCATAAAGAGTAGCACACACCAAGGCCCCATCCACCTCCCTCCGTCCCTCTTTCTGCTTTTCCTCCCCCCCCATAACCTTAATTATCATTAATTGTCCTCATATCAAAATTCAGTACATAAGATTCATGCTTCTCCATTCTTGTGATGCTTTACTAAGAATAATGTCTTCCACTTCCAGCCAGGTTAATACGAAGGATGTAAAGTCTCCATTTTTTTTAATGGCTGAATAGTATTCCATGGTATACATATACCACAGCTTGTTAATCCATTCCTGGGTTGGTGGGCATTTAGGCTGTTTCCACATTTTGGCGATTGTAAATTGAGCTGCAATAAACAGTCTAGTACAAGTGTCCTTATGATAAAAGGATTTTTTTCCTTCTGGGTAGATGCCCAGTAATGGGATTGTAGGATCAAATGGGAGGTCTAGCTTGAGTGCTTTGAGGTTTCTCCATACTTCCTTCCAGAAAGGTTGTACTAGTTTGCAGTCCCACCAGCAGTGTAAAAGTGTTCCCTTCTCTCCACATCCACGCCAGCATCTGCAGTTTTGAGATTTTGTGATGTGGGCCATTCTTACTGGGGTTAGATGATATTTCAGGGTTGTTTTGATTTGCATTTCTCTAATATATAGAGATGATGAACATTTTTTCATGTGTTTGTTAGCCATTCATCTGTAATCTTTAGAGAAGATTCATGTCTCTTGCCCATTGATATATAGGATTGTTGGCTTTTTTCATGTGGATTAATTTGAGTTCTCTATAGATCCTAGTTATCAAGCTTTTGTCTGAGTGAAAATATTCAAATATCCTTTCCCATTGTGTAGGTTGTCTCTTTGCTTTGGTCGTTGTCTCCTTAGCTGTACAGAAGCTTTTCAGTTTAATGAAGTCCCATTTGTTTATTTTTGTTGTTGTTGCAATTGCCATGGCAGTCTTCTTCATGAAGTCTTTCCCCAGGCCAATATCTTCCAGTGTTTTTCCTATGCTTTCTTGGAGGATTTTTATTGTTTCATGCCTTAAATTTAAGTCCTTTATCCATCTTGAATCAATTTTTGTGAGTGGGGAAAGGTGTGGGTCCAGTTTCAGTCTTTTACATGTAGACATCCAGTTCTCCCAACACCATTTATTGAATAGGGAGTCTTTCCCCAAAGGAATGTTCTTGTTTGGTTTACCGAAGATTAGGTGGTTGTAAGATGTTAGCTTCATTTCTTGGTTTTCAATTCGATTCCAAGTGTCTGTGTCTCTATTTTTGTGCCAGTACCATGCTGTCTTGACCACTATGGCTTTGTAGTACAGACTAAAATCTGGTATGCTGATGCCTCCAGCTTTATTTTTATTACTAAGAACTGCTTTAGCTATACGGGGTTTTTTCTGGTTCCATACAAAACGCAGAATCATTTTTTCCAAATCTTGAAAGTACGATGTTGGTATTTTGACAGGAATGGCATTGAATAGGTAGATTGCTTTGGGAAGTATAGACATTTTAACAATATTGATTCTTCCCATCCATGAGCATGGTATGTTCTTCCATTTGTTAAAATCCTCTGCTGTTTCCTTTCTGAGGAGTTCATAGTTTTTTTTATAGAGGTCGTTCACCTCCTTCGTTAGGTATATTCCTAGGTATTTCATTTTCTTTGAGACTATGGTGAAGGGAGTTGTGTCCTTAATTAGCTTCTCATCTTGACTGTTATTGGTGTATACAAAGGCTACTGACTTGTGGACATTGATTTTATATCCTGAAACATTACTGTATTTTTTGATGACTTCTAGGAGTCTTGTGGTTGAGTCTTTGGGGTTCTCTAAGTATAAGATCATGTCATCAGCAAAGAGGGAGAGTTTGACCTCCTCTGCTCCCATTTGGATTCCCTTTATTTCCTTGTCTTGCCTAATTGTATTGGCTAGAACTTCCAGCACTATGTTGAATAGTAAAGGTGATGGAGAACAACCTTGTCTGATTCCAGTTCTAAGAGGAAAAGCTTTCAGTTTTACTCCATTCAGTAAAATATTAGCTGCAGGTTTGTCATAGATAGCTTCAATCAGTTTTAGAAATGTATCATCTATGCCTATACTCTTCAGTGTTCTAATTAGAAAAGGATGCTGGATTTTATCAAATGCTTTTTCTGCATCTATTGAGAGGATCATATGATCTTTATTTTTGCCTCTGTTAATATGGTGGATAACGTTTATGGACTTGTGTATGTTAAACCAGCCTTGCATCCCTGGGAAGAAGCCTACTTGATCATGACGAATGAGTTTTTTGATGATAAATTGTAATCTATTGGCTAGGATTTTGTTGAGAATTTTTCCATCTATATTCATGAGTGAGATTGGTCTGAAATTCTCCTTTTTGTTGGGTCTTTTCCTGGTTTTGGTATCAGGGTGATGTTTGAAGAGAACAGATTCTCTTCATAGAATCTGTTGGGGAAGATTCCTTCTTCCTCAATGTTTTGGAATAATTTCTGCAGTACAGGAATAAGCTCTTCCTTGAAGGTTTGATAGAATTCTGGTGTGAAGCCATGTGGACCAGGGCATTTTTTGGTTGGAAAATTTTTTATTATTTCTTTAATCTCAGTGCTTGAAATTGGTCTGTTCAGGCGCTCTATTTCTTCCTGGCTGAGACCAGGGAGAGGGTGTGATTCCAAATATTGATCCATTTCCTTCACATTGTCAAATTTCTGGATAGTATTCAGATAGCATAGAGTTTCTGATAGTATTCAGAGATGATCTCTTGTATCTCTGTGGAATCAGTTGTTATTTCCCCTTTATCAATTCTGATTGAGGTTACTAGATTTTTACTTTTCTATTCCTCTTTAGTCTGGCCAATGGTTTATCTATTTTATTTATTTTTTCAAAAAACCAACTCCTTGATTCATTAATTTATGAATGATTCTTTTGTTTTTAATTTCATTGATCTCTGATTTGATTTTGGATATTTCTTTTCTTCTACTGAGTTTAGACTTAGATTGTTCTTCTTTTTCCAATTCCATAAGATGGCTTGTGAGATTGTTGATGCCCTCTCTTTCTGTTTTTCGAATGTAGGCATCTAAAGCGATAAATTTTCCTCTCTAAACTGCTTTTGCAGTATCCCACACGTTTTGGTAGCTTATGTCTTCATTGTTGTTATGCTCAAGGAAGTTAATGATTTCCTGTTTTATTTCTTCCTGCACCCATCTGTTATTCAACAGAAAATTGTTTAATTTCCATGCCTTTGGGTGGGGTCGAGCATTTTTGTTAGAGTTGAGTTCCACCTTTAGTGCCTTATGGTCTGAGAAGATACAAGGTAAAATTTCAATTCTTTTGATTCTGTTGATATTTGTTTTGTGTCCCAGGATATGATCAATTTTGGAGAATGTTCCATGGAGTGATGAGAAGAATGTATATTCTTTACCTTTGGGATGGAGTGTTCTATATGCGTCTAATCAAGCACAGTTGTTCTAGAGTCTCATTTAAATCTCTTATATCTTTGTTTAATTTCTGTTTAGAGGATTTGTCCAGCTCTGTAAGAGGAGTGTTAAAGTCCCCTGTTATTATCGTATTATCAGATATCATATTGCTCAGACTGAGTAAGGTCTGTTTCAAGAATCTGGGAGTATTTAAATTGGGTGCATAAATATTTAGAATTGAAACGTCTTCTTGTTTTATTTTTCCCTTGACCAATATAAAGTGACCATCTTTGTCTTTTTTGACTTTAGTTGCTTTAAATCCACATGTATCTGAAAATAAGATTGCAACTCCTCTTTTCTTCTGAATTCCATTTGCCTGAAAAATTGTCTTCCAACCCTTGACTCGGAGCCTTAATTTGTCTTTTCAAGCCAAGTGTGTTACTTGCAGACAGCAGACGGATGGCTTGTGTTTTTTCATCCAGTCAGCCAATCTTTGTCTCTTCTTTGGGGAATTCAAGCCATTAACATTTATTGAGATAATTGATAAGTGTGGTAGTATTCTATTCATCTTATTTTGTGAGAGTCCATTGCTTAGTTTTGTCTTTTGCATCAGTGTGGAGGTCAGGTTCTGTCCTTTAATTTCTGAGTTCTTACTTCGCCGCTGATCCATTGTGATGGTCAGTGTGGAGAACAGGTTGAATTATTTCCTGTAGAGCTGGTCTTGTTGTGGCGAATTTCCTCAATGTTTGCATATCCGTAAATGATTTGATTTCTCTGTCAATTTTTAAACTTAGCTTAGCAGGGTACAGAATTCTGGGCTGGAAATTGTTCTGTTTACATAGATTAAAGGTAGATGACCATTGTCTTCTTGCTTGGAAAGTTTCATTAGAGAAGTCTGCGGTCACTCTGATGGATTTGCCTCTGTAGGTCAACTGGCGCTTACTCCTGGCAGCTTGTAGAATTGTTTCCTTTGTCTTGACTTTGGACAGGTTCATCACAATGTGTCTTGGAGAAGCTCGGTTAGAATTGAGGCGACCTGGGGTCCGATATCCCTCTGAAAGCAGTGTGTCAGAATCTTTGGTGATATTTGGGAAATTTTCTTTTATAACATTCTCTAGTATGGCTTCCATTCCTCTGGGGCATTCTTCTTCCCCTTCTGGGATTCCTATAACTCATATGTTGGAACACTTCATAAAGTCCCATAATTTTGACAGTGAACATTCTGCTTTCTCTCTCTTTTTTTCTGCCTCTTTTACTATCTGAGTTATCTCAAGAACTTTGTCTTCTGCCTCTGAAATTCTTTCTTCTGCATGGTCTAACCTGTTGCTGATACTTTCCATTGCATCTTTAAGTTCCCCAATTGATTGTTTCAGTTCCTGCAGCTCTGCTATATCCTTTCTATATTCTTCATATCATTCATCTCTTATTTGATTCTGTTTTTGGATTTCCTTTTGGTTATTTTCCACTTTATTAGCAGTTTCCATCATTTCTTTCATTGTTTTCATCATGTCGGATTCTCTTTCTAAATTCCCTTTCTGTCATTCTTAACATTTCTTTATAGGTGGAATCCTCTGCAGTAGCTACCTCGTGGTCACTTGTGGGGGTTGTTCTGGACTGGTTCTTCATGTTGCCTGGAGTTTTCTGCTGATTCTTCCTCATGAGTGATTTCTTTTATCTGTTTCCTTGCCCTAATTTTCCTTTCACTTCCTCTTGCCCTTTAAGTTCTTGTGCCTGTGGATTACAGTTGCTGGCTGGTTTAGACGGATCGAACACACGCGACCACTTGCCAGTTTTCCACTGTTTTAGTCCTCCTCTTGGGGTCCAGAAGTCTCTCGCTGACTCCCTGTATCCTGACAAGGATGATTATAGGCAGATCCCACCAGCCATAGATGCCTGGAGTCCTATCTCCCCAGACTCATGGTGCCTAGATGCAAGGAAGTTGTTACTCGGCCGCCATCTTGCTCTGTCCTCCACTGTGGGTATCTTGAAGGTGGGTTTCCAAAGGTTAACAGTGTACCTGACATTCAAGTGTTGTCTCAACAACTGAATGAACCCAAAGCTTTACTTCATCTCCTATGTGCTTGATTTTTCTCCTTTTCAGTCATTTCTTTCTTTTTTCATCTTTTTATAATTTAATTATAAACATTCTTCAAGATTTTACCTTAGACCTTCTATCATATGTGATATCTTTTATCAATGACATCCATATTTATGGATCAGATTCGAAATGCTGTTTCTTCTAAGAGATGTTTCCATATCTTGCCCAATTAAATGATTTTTTTCTTTTCTTTAACTCACATTTTTTACCCCAAATATGCCACTTAGTTAATTTGTTTCATGGTAATAGTACTAAAGGGTCTGACGCATATATTTAAGACAAGAGTGACTGCTATCAAAAATTAGAACAAAAGTTATCTTTCAATCCAAAAATAATATAAACCACATTATTTTCTGAATCTTAAGTGAAAGACCGATTTTTAAACCGAGGAATTATTTCAAACCAGAATAAAATGTATCATAGCCTAAAATCATTGGATCCAAGGATACTCACACCCTCTCAACACTCTCACCCCAGAGAGCAAGGAGACCAGGAGGCCCTGGAGGGCTTCAGAAGATGAGAGGTCATCTGACCAGCGAGCACAGGTGGTGGAGGCAACCCACCTCCTTCTCCTGTCTGGGGGTTGAGGGTGGAGGAAGAATCCTCCCATCTTCCCAGGTTTTGCGCGAGGCTGGCCATTGCAAGTGGTTCAATGTGCCCAGGGGATTTGGATTCATCTCCATGATAAACCGACAGGGACGCCCCTTGGACATTCCAGTAGATGTATTCGCACCCCAAAGCAAACTATTCATGGAAGTATTTAGAGGCCTAAAAGAAGGAGAACCAGTGGAATTCACATTTTAAAAAAACTTGCGAAGGCCTTGAATCAATTCGGGTAACAGGACCCTTTGTTTAGGAAGCGAAAGAAGACCCAAAGGGAAGACGTTACAAAAAAGAAAACCAAGCTAGGAGCTGCCCTGTGGCAGCCTTGATCATCAACTTAGGAATGTTGTCTGCCTCGGCAGCCAAAAAGCGCGTTGCTGTCAGAGGATCACGCTCACCGTGGCCAGCTCGTCAGTCCGCACAGCGCTGCACAGCCGCCAGCCAGTGCTCAGGGAGGGCAGGAGGCGGAATCACCTTGCACCTGGACTTTCTCTGCAGCAGGGCGAGGCATCCTGCCGGTGCGTAGCCACTGTTTCCTCAGGAGGCTGGGCAGGAATCTCAGAATGGTCACGCAGGTCAGCTCAAGAAGCTTCCTCCTCCATGTCGCCTGCAGCACCGGAAGAGCACAGCAAAAGGGGGCCTGCGGTTCAAAGAAGACATAACACTTCTCAATGTATCGCTTCCTTCACCTGGTTGGGAAGTCTACCTCATGCAAATACAGGGGGACAGTATTTTAACTAATGTTGAGGAACTGTGAATTTTTAAACAGACAAGTCGCTCTCAGCAAATAACATTTGATCAGGGTGTCATGTTTTGTGTTATTCAGAGAATGAGATATTATGTGTATCAATATGTATATGCATGAGAGGGAGAAAGCGTGAGTCTGTGTGTGTGCATATGTGAAGATTTTTGTATGAAAATGTAGACATACATATATAAAGAGGATTTGCCTTTATATATGGGTATGTGGATACAAGCACACACCCTCCCTCATGTAATAGGACATTCCAAGAACGGAAAACCCATGTGAAGTATTTTAGGTGGCTTCAGAAATAATCCCTGGAGTTTTCTTGAAATACCACTTTTTTTTTTTTTTTTTTGTCACATGAAAACCAAAACATGACTGTACTTTTTTGTGTGAACCAAAGGATATTTCAGATCTCAGCACTGCCAATCATAAAGTACTAAAGGTTTTTAAAACATCCACTTCTCCCGAGCCTGGGGTTGCCTCCTTTTCTTGGTATCTGAGGAGTGGTATTTTGTTTTTCCTGTTAGAAAGCAGTACCTTAACTCCTTATGTCTCTGACTGTCATAAGTTTTTTTTTATTATTTTTGGATACATAACTCCAGAAAAGACAGTAATGTGTACTTCTGTGACGATATTCCAATGTTTTCAATTTCTATGTTTTGATTGTAAATTGGATGCCTATTAAGAGAAATGAAGGGGAGGGTGTAAAGGTATTGACTTGGTGGTTTTCAGTGGTATTTTGATACCAGCTCACTGTAATCATGTCCATGCTGTGAAGTTTGGGGGGAATTGTGACAGCAGCAGCTTCCCTGCCCTTGACAAAGTCAATCTTGAGACCATTGCCTAGAGCAGGGAGCCCTTCCTGGTTACTAGTGAAGCCCTTGGAGGAAAAGTCCAACCTCCAGACCTGTATTTTTTGTGGATGTTTTTATTCCACCTGGGAGTTATCCAACTTGTTTCTAAAACAAACAAAAGCAGCACAGAAAAGAACGAAAGACTATGAACTGAAAACTTATGTGAAATATTTTAGGTTGAGAATGAAAAGTAAGTGGATGTTCAGAAGTGCCCAGTCTGTGTGGGCAGACAATGATATTGAAAAGGGCAGTGTTTGGTGTCAGGCAACCAGAATGAGAGCCTGGGACACAGGTACCAAAGCCTGTCATCCAGATAGCTACATGTATTTTATACAACGGAACTGCCGACATGGAAATTATCTTCGGTGTTTGTGCTAGAGTAACCTATATGGTTGATTCAGGATGAACATTCAGTGGTAGAGACAGAGAATCTTCGTAGGCTGCCTCTCATCTAAATGAACAGTAATAAACCTGCTAGAGACCAATCATAGTGTTGGTCCCTTTAGGTGTCAGTCATGAAAAAATTATTGTGGGGCCATCCTGGTTCTAAGTGTTATGGGCAAATTTATGAAACATCTTTAAAAAGACACCAGTTCATTACAATGCTCAATATTGGCAACTAACATAGTTTTGTATGGGCCTGTTGGTATAAGCTCAGATAATAATAAAAAAAAAAATGATGTGACTCAAATGAGACATATCATTTGCTGAATAGTTTCTCCTCCTCCTACCTGTTCTGTCGTGGGGGACTTCCACATTGCTGTTGTTCCAGCAAGCCACCCTAAGAACAAAATGCCTCTGGTTGGGTTACCAGTCCCTTACAACTCAGTTTGAATTTCACAACAGTGTTTGTGAGAATCCCTATGATATATACTGAAATTTCATCGTTCTCTGATGCAAAGCTTACCTGTCATGATATTGAATGTGATATAGCTGTAGAGAAGTACTTCCTGGCCTCATGTAAGGATTTCAAGCTTATTTAAATCATGTAGACAAATCAAAGTGAAGTGGAATTACTTAATTTTTTAGCAGGTACAATAACCAGGTCAACAGTAAAAATGCAAAACACAGTAAGTTACTTTGAAAATTCAACCCAAAATTCTTTGACCTTAGCAAAATAGGAAGTTATGGACTTGAAAATTTGACATTCCCTGTTTATACATTAAAATCCACAGCTGAAATCATGATAAAAAAACACAGGGACACTCTTGAACTGTGGACCTTATTGGTGCAATTTGAAATTGTTTTCAGCATCTTAGTAGGCTGAACTACTAAGAACACATACCAAACCCATCTTAAAAGTTAAGTTAAAAGCTAGGATTTATTTTTTATATGAGAATATTATCACTACTATATATGTACTCAGGACAAAGACCTTTGCTCAGGGGACACACCCTATAATGTTGTTGTTTCTCTACAGGCTGGTCCTTCTTACTCAAAATAAACCAAATACCTGAGACCTTTACATAAGTAGTATGTACTGATGTCAGTAACTATTTCTGAGTTTGACATAGATCAACATTTCCTTTTTTTTTTTTTTTTATTGTTGGGGATTCATTGAGGGCACAATAAGCCAGGTTACACTGATTGCAATTGTTGGGTAAAGTCCCTCTTGCAATCATGTCTTGCCCCCATAAAGTGTGACACACACCAAGGCCCCACCCCCCTCCCTCTGTCCCTCTTTCTGCTTCCCCCCCGCCATAACCTTAATTGTCATTAATTGTCCTCATATCAAAAGTGAGTACATAGGATTCATGCTTTAAATATGTGCTATCAGTTCTCCTATTTTTATTTCATGTAAGAAACCCTCGAAAGCAGTGATTATCAACCTGTGGCTCGTGACCCAACAGGAACTGTATTAAAGAGCTGCAGCATTAGGAAGGTGGAGAACAACTGCTCTAAAGCAACATTCCTCAACTCCTTGCATATCTGAATATCACTGACACGAGCACATCGTCCATTTACAGGGGTGAAATATTATTCCGTTCACAGCAAGAGGCTACCTCACAGTTGATGTCTGGAACACCTGTGTGCTGTTCTAGCCTCACAGGTGGCTGGTAATTCTCTGGTGCAGAACCTTTTACCTATATTAGAAATAAAAATTTACAACTGCATGCTTCTGACAAACAGTAGTAAACAAGGAAGCATCCCATTTCAGTTAGCAAAGTCTCCAAGCATGTCTTTAAAACAATCATGCATTCACTTTAAAAATTATTGGCATTGTTCAACTTAAGCAAAATAGAACACAGAAGCAATCTCTCTGCTTTGCGCAGAGGTGGGGAGCAGAAAGGAGTGGCAAGAAGAGGGGTCCATGTACGAGTGTTTTGTGTATTTGTGCTGGGCAGTTTAAAAGAGGCCAATCTTCTTCATTTCTGTGTGTGTTGCCCTGAAGCCAAGCATATTGCAACATCATAGCCCCAGGCACATAACTAACCAGCACTGGTTTACGCAGGAGTGAACACACAATGCCATGCCTAGCTACTGAGGAAGAGTCCTTGTAGACCATTGTTTTGCAGGGGTAACTGATGGTGGGACAGCAGGCCTGCAAATGAAGCTGCATTTTAACCAGCCTCACCCTCATGTCAACATGAATATATATAATTTCTAAAAAAAAAAAAAAAATGCCAGTCTCTGAGGTCTATGAGCTATTCATTTGCCACATGGTAGATAATAGTGGAGACATTTTTATACTTGCATTTCTAGCCTTTACTACAAGACTTTGGATATATTTTTTTACCTGCTTATAACTTAGAAGTTTAGTGTGCAATGTAAGGAAAAAGATCAATAAAGGTCATGTAATTAGCATCATTCCATCACCAAATAGAGAATGCTTTTATTGCTAAGGTGGTTTTTTTATGGACTTTGCAGCAGTGTGACCCCAAGTTACTGCTGGTTATATTTAGTTTGTGAATAGAGGCCCATTAAGTGTTAACAGACTTTATAATATTCACTTTAAGATGAATTATAGAGGACATGAGAAATCTTATTAAGTCTTAAAATCAACTTAAATTAATTTATCTGTTTTCTGGAAGACATGTTTATCATAATATATATATGTGTATTTCTACTTAGGTTATCAAATTTGAGAAATATTTGTAAGTGTAGCTTCACTGACTAATTTCTAGATGCCTCATTGAGACTTAATCATTTTAGAGACTAACGACTTTTTAAAAGTATCAACTTCTGTCTGGCATCACTATCAATGGCCTCTTCATAACGTGGTAGTTACGTGATCTGTGCCAATAGTCATTCAGACAGAGTGAAAGGCTGACATAGGATTCATTTTTAATTTTATATTTGGAACAAAGCTCCAAGGATAGTAAAGTACTCTACTATGAGAAAGTATGATGAAAGATAATACATCCATGGCTTAACACTTGTGAGAGGCACTGGCTTGAAAATGATGGTGTTGACTCCTCTTGAATCACATCTATCAGCCACTGGCACCAGCCCACATGCTGACTCTAATTAGCGCGTGTTGCTCTTAGATGTTAACAACTCTAACCATCCTACAGACCAAAGTGAACCCTGATTTTTATATGTCTTTAATACGGTGTTTGATAGAGTGTTTTTAAATTACCCTGTAGAGCAGCGGTTCTCAACCTGTGGGTCACGACCCCTTTGTAACAATGAAAATACATCCTGCAGATCAGATATTTACATTACAATTCATAACACTAGCAAAATTATAGTTATGAAGTAGCAACAAAAATAGTTTTATGGTTGGGGGTCACCACAACATTAGGAACTGTATTAAAGGCTCATGGCATTGGGAGGCATTAGGAAGGTCGAGAACCACTGCTGTAGACTATTTAGATTACCTCATGGTCCATTTTGTCTCATAGTGTTTACAAATGAAAATAACACTTGAACTGTATGTTTTCAAAGACAAAGTAGATCTTTAGAATGGCACCTCCCTTAGGGTGTGCAATTGTCTTGATAGTCTAACACACCCTTTGCCTTTCTGCAGACCAGGGATTTAATATTCTCATTTCATGCCTAATGTCGTATTCTGTCACATGGATATGCTGAGGTTTAAAAAAATTACTTGATTAAAAATAAATCATACAACATTGGCATTTAAAAACAATCATTGGATGAGAACAAAACAGAAACTGAAAATTACTCTGTATAAATATTCAATTTTATGTAATTCCAGCATCTTAAAGCTTCCACATTCCAGTTTCTCTTTCTGATCACTCTCAAGTGACAATACTGCTTATTTCCCTGATAAAAAGAGAAGCCATCAACAACGACTTTCCACAGGATGCCGCCAGTGGGAGTCTCCAGCTGCCTGCTTCTGTGTGTATCACCATCTTCACTAAAGTCATTATTGAAAAGTTGTCAGCACCAGCTTCTGCGCTGCTGCACTGGGCCTCATCTCCTCGGGCCCACTCAGGAACGTCACTTGGTGATTGTCCACACTTTCCCTGAGTCATTGATTCCTCCCTTTCTTGTACATTTTTCCCATCATGAGTGAATATGCTAAAATACCTCCCATCTAAAAGGGAAGGGAGTGAGGGAAGGAGGGAGGAGAGAGAGAGAAGAAAGAAAGAGAGAAAGAGAGAAGGAAGGCAGCACGCAAGCCCCAGAGATTTAAAATGCGCTTGTGTTAGGGTTTTTGTAGAGAAACAGAACTAATAGAATAGATACACACGCAGAAGAGGTTTATTAAGGAAATTGGGTCACCTGATTATGACGGCTAAAAAGTCCCAGGATATACTTCCTGCAAAATGGAGAATCAGAAAAGCCAGGGGTGTAATTCAGTCCGAGTCTGGTGGCTGAGAACCAGGGGAGCTGATGTACCAGGTCTGAGGCGAAGGCCTGAGAACTAGGAGGTGGAGCATTGAGTCCTGGAGTCCACAGGCCAGAGAACCAGGAGCTCTGAAGGCTGAAGTCAGGAGAAGGAGGATGTCCCAACCGGTTGAAAAGAGGGAGCATTTGCTCGTCCTTCTCTGTAAGCTCTCAGGTACTCGGCGAGGCCTACTCACACTGAGGAGAGTGACCTTGATTCAGTTTGCTGATTCAAGTGCTACACTCTTCTCACATACACTACACCTCACACCTTCACAGATACCCCAGAGAAATATATTATCAGCTCTCTGGACATTCCTTAGCCCAATCAAGTTAAGATACAAAATTAACCAGTGTGGTGCAACTACAAATACATTCCTCTAAATATTTTCTCTACTGGTTTTCTTTATTTATCTCTACTTGTCCAGCTCACTTTAATCCAGCTTTGATCCTATTTTTTCACTGAAGCGGTTTACTTTGAGGTGACAAATGGCCTGATATTGTTAAGCCCTATCATTCATTATCAGTGCTCATTTTTTTTTTTTTTTTTTTTTTTTGTAGAGACAGAGTCTCACTGTACCGCCCTCGGGTAGAGTGCAGTGGCGTCACACGGCTCACAGCAACCTCTAACTCCTGGGCTTACGTGATTCTCTTGCCTCAGCCTCCCGAGCAGCTGGGACTACAGGTACCCGCCACAACACCCGGCTATTTTTCTGTTGCAGTTTGGCCGGGGCTGGGTTTGAACCCGCCACCCTCGGCATATGGGGCCGGCGCCCTACTCACTGAGCCACAGGTGCCGCCCTCAGTCCTCATTTTTTTTTAAATTTATCCTATGGGTTGGATTTGACACAGTTGAAAAATCTCTAGAAATGGGCTGCAACTAAGTGCTTAATACTATCAATTCAGATAATCCCTCAACCACAAATGTGAGGGAGCAGAACAGGCCATAGCTAAGGTTCTACCCCATCATACAGCTGCAACAGAAAGTAGGGACCCCAGCTTGATGTCCTGACTGTGTTCTTCTGATTATGCGATTTAAAAGCCCCATGCAAATCTGATATCTGATGACCTTCTGAGAGTAATTTTAGTTTTCAATTATATTTGGTAACATTTTATGTAAATGTTGTGCCTATATTCACCAGAACATTGGTATTCAGTTTCAAAAAAAAAATTTTTTTTTGCTTTCTCAAGTATTTGTATTAAAGAAAAGTTGGCCTGATAATATCAATTATGGAGTTCACTGTAATTTTTCTCAGAGATGCATGGGAATTGGCACTGAGAATTTGACAGCCATTCCCCAGAATTCTCTACCTGAAAATTCCAACCAAATTAATACTTACTTGAAATGATTTTTTTTATTATAATCCATAGTATGCTGTGTTCTTCCTTAGTAAGAGCAGACTTTTACTTTCATCCTTGATGCCATAAGTAACAGTATAAATTTAATTTCATTCATACTTCTCACCTTAAAATTCCCAGAGCTGTGAAAATGGTCCTAAGAAGGGCGGTGCCTGTGGCTCAAAGGAAGAGGGCACTGGCCCCATATACCAGAGGTGGCAGGTTCAAACCCAGCCCCAGCCAAAAACTGCATATACATATATATATATATATATATATATATATATATATATATATATATAGTCCTAAGAATAAAAAGGTCTAAATCATTACTTTTGTTCCCTGTTAATGAACATTTCTCACTTTGATACTTCTAGTGTCTGCCAAATATCTATTTTAACCCTTTGTGACTATTTATCAGTATGCATTTGGGCTCAAGAATGGAGAACCAAATCCCATCTTTAGAAACTATATGCTGGTAAAGAGAAGTAGCTGGTGTATCCACACTAGTGAATTAGACCCTGAGTAATAGTCTTTCTTTTAATAGAAAAGTTTTGCTCTTAACTATGTAAAAACATATTTCATTTTCCCGAAGTAAAAAATCATTATGTAAAAATAATTATTTCCATTCACTATTTTCATTCTAACTAAAACATACTTTAAAATTTGTAATAACTTAATTCTCATAAAGCAGAGTTCTAATATAATTTTAAAAACCAGTTTCCCTGTATTTTTTTCCTCTGCATCTTCCCACAGGTAAGTTAATATTTTGTGAAAGAAAAAGATTGTAGATTTAATTTTCTGTGCAAATGTTTTGCATGTAGTTTATAAATTTGGTGGCATTTTAAATTGCTGTAATAAGACTCCCTGAATCATTGAATGTTATCTGAACATAATTTACTTTAGGAAATGCTGTTATTAACCACTCAGTGTATTATATCTTAGAATGTCTTCATTTGTTTCTATTTTATTAAAATTATTGGAATAAAATTGCATTATGAGCTCACTCAAGATTGGGGAAAATAAATGAATTTCTCATAAATGCTATGAGTCAAACTTAAATCCATATTAATGCAAATATACTTTTGCTGACCTTGAGTGAAAAGCAAATTCATTGCCTTGCTGTGTTCCTTGAGATTACAACCAAGCTGACTGTAAATTTTGATTATCTATTTAGAATAGAGTGATTTAGTAACTGATTAATACACTCAGTGAGATGAAATAAGACTATTGTTAGTCTTACTTTAGTTAGCTGTGTTTCCTCAGTGTAACAGGGAATGTTTTTGTAAACAAAATGGGAAATAGGAATTAGCTGATCTGACTTCATGCAGAGATGAGAACAGAGAACTGGACATAAGTTAGCAAAGATCAGCAATAGCACCTAAATCAAAGAAGAGCAAGGTAGTGCGTCAAAGTCGAGGGCTAAGAGAGAGGTGAGGGTAGGCCTGGGAAGTGAGCCCAGTGGATCAGCACAACTGCAAGAAGCCCTGAGCAGACACCAGGCTGCAATTAGAGGGTCAGAATAGTGGTAAAAAATTCTAGTATAAAAGAGGAAAATAGAGTATTGGGAATTTAGGAGACTGTCAAGTACATGCCTATGATGGGCTGTATTGTTGTCTGCCATTAAACCGTGTACACGACTCAGGTATGTGTACAGGGTGTGGCACAGCAAAGGACAAAAAGCTTTTCTGCCATTAATATACATTGACACCAGAGGCGACTGGGCACACTGACAGAGTCCCATTTTATTAACAGTAACTCTTTGCTTTTTAGCCTGAGGACTTTCTCTAGAGAACTCGCTTACCTTGCAGACTGGAAGGCCTAGAACAGTTGTGAATTTTACACCGCAGGGAATACTTTCAAGCAAAGATGGACCCTGACAGTGGATAAATGCTGTAGCTTACCTGCACCTTGGGGATACAATACTGAGGTAAATTTTAGGCAGTTCTTCAAACACTTACCAGTGTGACTAAGTTCTGATCAATGAGGAGACTGCTTATCAATGCCCTCTTTCCTGGCTTTCCTCCTGACCTGGCCTCAGTTTCCCTTTGCCTCACTTGGCTTCCAGGGATCAGCCCTCAAATAAACAAACATCTTTGAGAAACTGTGCAGGGGTCCTCAAACTTTTTAAACAGGGGGCCAGTTCACTGTCCCTCAGACCGTTGGAGGGCCAGAATATAGTTTAAAAAAAAAAAAAAACAACTATGAACAAATTCCTATGCACACTGCACATATCTTATTTTGAAGTAAAAAAACAAAACGGGAACAAATACAATTCACACCGCTGCATGTGGCCCACGGGCCGCAGTTTGAGGACCCCACTAGAGGTAGTTAGCCTGGGACTGGGAAGTAAAAGATAGAGCAAAACTAAGAACTAGTACATTTTCTTATTAGTTCCACTATTTAGTATAATTATTGAGGTAGAAACATAGACTATTCAAATCACTGCCCTTGGTCTATAGTTTTTTTGAAGTATAACTATCAAAACTACATATTCTTGAGAATACTTTCAAGTTTCTTTTGGGCAGGAGGGATCCATCAGCATCAAATAAATAAGATTCTGTATTCTTTCTGATCTTCTGATGGTAATCCTTCATAACATCAATAAAATTGTAAATGTTAACTTTATAGAGAATCAATGAAAAGTAAGCAATGCCTCTAAAATTAGGTGAATCTGAAAGTATCCTCTCAAGAGCCCTGTGAATATGACACCAGATCAAGGAAAAGCCATCCAATAACTCTGAAATTAAATATTTGTATGCGTTTCACAGATTCGAAGAGTTAAAAATGATTCAATGAAAGTTGAAATAGAACACATGATGAATCTTCAGTAACATCCATTGGATATTTAACAAATTCATTTGCTTTTAAAAATGGTACACCAACGAAATAGACAATGTCAACTTTACATTTATTAAAACTCTTTTTTAATATGTTTTACTTAGTTTTTATTCACTTGAACATATAACTTGTTGCAATGGTTCTTATTGTAACTACAATTTTTATTGCCATAATTTACAAAGTTATTTAGCCACGTAGATTATCCAACAGTATGTTTAAATCTCTTCCTGGCATTGTCAGTATAAATTGTGCCCATTATAAAATTCATTTGCTGTTTTAAAAATCTTCCAACAGTTCTATTATTTTATATTAAATGGAATTATTCAAATTTCCTTTACCAACTTATAGTACCTGATATGATATAACTACAGCACATTTTTAATCATAGATAATCTTCTCACACATGCTTCAGAAAATTCCAAGTTTTGCTTATAGGTGCACAAAAATTAAGGGAAAAAGTATTGGAACTAGTTAGCAATAGTAGTCTTTTAATGTATTACAAAGCTACAAATCAATTACATTGGGATCATTTTTAACATACATCTGACTCATTGGATTCTTCTTAAGAGTTAAGAATCAAGATGTGTGACATTGTGATGTTTCAAAGGTAGTGGTGAAATGTAAATCTATTAATTTATTAATGAGCTTACTGACAAGTGTTTATAGACATTGTTTTGCAACTCAATCTTTGGCTATTTTTTGTTGCAAATTGCATCATTTGTCACAGCTAAGTCATGATTAATTCTTAATGCACTTTTTAAAAAGCAAAAAGTAATTTGTTCTCATACAAAATCAACTTCAAATAAATAACTACCGTCTATAATCAAAGATGAGGTAAGAGTGCACATTTGGGAATTTTTTTTAAAAAAATAGAGACAGAAAATAAAAATTCCAACTGAAATGATGCAAAAATTGGAAATGGCCAGACTCATACAATATTTTGTTCTTTTAAAATGATGATTTTTCCCCCCAATACTATTTTACAAAGAGGCATCATCACCATCAGGCAGCTATTTGTGCATAGGGAAGATTAATTGAGAACATTATGCCTTCTTTTTCTTTCAAAACTTCTCTCTCAAAAGAATGATTATGTGTTGAAGATGGCTGCAGTACAAAAGTGGCAAAGGAAAACACTATTTGTTTACTAATTTACAAACGAAAGTTTGAGGTTTTAATCATAATTTTTATATCTTCCTTACAATCTAGGCACATTATTTTAATATTTTGTTATTAAATGAGTTTGCAGTTCTATTTCAAAGACTAGACTTAAAAATATGTGATAATGTTTTCAATAATCATAATAATTCATTCTTTTATTCAAGACATTTTTGAGTATTAACATCATACAGGCATTTTTCAAAGCACTAAGGATACATAAATAAAACTAAGCAGACAGTATTTCCACACACATGGACTGTACATTCTAGTTAAGAGAGACATACAATAAACAAATATACAAAGTCTAACAATTAAATTCATGAACTCCTCCTAGAAAAAGTGCTACATACTTCATTGTTGAATATCACTCATAGTTACCTTGAAAATACTCCCCTTAGGAAGCTATGCATCAATGCCAGTGCCTAGTGTACCCTTCAAAGCGTTTTGGGGGTGGCACCTGTGGCTCAAAGGAGTAGGGCGCTGGCCCCATATACCAGAAGTAGCAGGTTCAAACCCAGCCCCGGCCAAAAACTGCAAAAAAAAAAAAAAAAAAAAAGTTTTGGAATTCTTTTTTCTGGAATGGCCATCAGAGCTGTAATTGTATTACCCTTGATGTCATGATGTCTTTAAAATATCTTCCTTTCAATATTTCCTTAATCTTCAAGTAAAGAAAAAGTCCTTGGAGGCCAGATCAGGTGCATAGAGACAGTGTTCCAACACAGTTATTTGTTTACTGGCTGAAAGCTCCTTCACGGACAGTGCCTGTGTGTGACGCAAGAGCCATTTAGTGTTGACGAACAGTTCAGGTCATTTTCCTCTAACTTTTTCACACAGCCTTTTCAGCACTTCCAAATAGTAAACTTGGTTAACTGTCCAGTTGATACAAATTCACAACGAACAATCCCTCTGCTGTCAGTAAAGGTGAGCAACATCGTTTTGCCTCTTGATTTGGACTGATGGGAATTTTTTAGTTGTTGAGAATTGGCTGACTTCCACTGTGCACTTTGATACTTTGTTTCAGGGACATATTAGTAGGCCCATGTTCCATCATAAGTGACAACACGGCCCAAAACATCATTTGCTTCTCCAAAAGGTCTCGGCAAGCTTTCACTCTCCTTTGCTTTTGCTCACCAGGGAGCTGCTTTTGAACTGTTTTTGCACACACCAAGATTTCCAGTTTAGGTTTTCCTAATTGTTCCTCTATCAATGCTACTTGGTCTGCTATGCTTCTTACAGACAGCTGATGATTATGACACACAATTCAATGAATTTTTGCAATGTTTTGATCACTTCTGCTTGTTACTGGCTGCCCCGACCTCTCTTCATCAAAGACACTTTCTCTCCCCTCAGAAAAACATTTAATCCATTGTACACTGCTGTTTTCTTCTTGGCATCATTCCCATAAACTTGGACTAACATGTCCCTGATTTCACTTCCATGCCTTCCAAGTTAACGAAAAATTAATGTTTGTTCATTGCTCTAGTTCGAGCTCAGACGATCTCACGATGGAGCACACAAACCGGCAACTATGATCGTGAACACCACTCAGCAAGACACAGCCACACGTGGACACGTGCACAGCTGTGAGGTACTGACAGCCCGGAGTTAGGAAACCTTACCCAGTTGCTGTACATTGCTGCCACTGTAAGTGCATGGTGGCAAGTTTGTAAACTTAATTGTCAGATGTCATATAATGTCAGATGGAGGAGAGAGCTGTGGACTTAAGTAGAATAAAGGTGACAGGCAGAGGGTAATCTGGGCAGAGAGGTAGAGCAGGGAGCTGCTCTAAGACCTATAAGTTGACAAAATAAGACCCCACTGAAGCCATGAAAATAGTCCCATCTATTTTACTCTAGTAATTTAATATTTATATCTTTTAAAGTTTTAATCATTTTAGTTTACCTTTACCAATGAAATAAAGCTTATCTTTTCCCCAAATAGCTGTTACTCAATAGCATAAATTGAATAAGCCGTATTTTCTGCATTTATATAAGCTGCTACTTCATTACATGCTGAATTTCAAAGAACACAGTGATGGTCCTGATTTTTCTTTTTTTTTTTAACTTTCACTGATCCATTTGTCTATTTTTGTCCCCAAAGTATACTCTTTTAATAACTCTATTTTATAACATAATTTTATTTCTCATAGAATAATACCAAATTTATAAATGTTGAATACTACTTTTTTCAAGTGAACATGAGGATCAGAGTTTCAAATTTCATAAACTGTTGCTGTTACTTGCATGTATTATCCTATCAGGAAGTGCTTAGTACCAATTCTGGATTAAAACTGCACTATATTTACATACTTATTGGGGAAGATAGGTAACTATGATATAGTGATATATGTGTATTCCTTTCTTTTGACCTCACACATAGAATTCCCATATTTCTTTTCAAAATCAGGTAGTACAGATTAAATGCACATGGTCATGCCTAGCATATAAATAAACAATTAAACAAAGGTTATACGTGTTTACGTGTACACACACATATATAATGGTATACCAGCAACAAACTGCATGAAAGATACATAACATATGATGACATTCTGAGTTTTAGCAGTAAACCATGTAAAGGCTTTATTCATGGGTTGCTTTAGGTAAAACTGTAAGTTTGTTGTGTTAGATTTTTACTTTAGAACATACTTTGTGTGTTCTATGCAAAGGGCTTTGAATCTGAAGTTTCATAACTTTTTCTAGCTCTAGTTTTTTTGTTTATTGTATTTTCTCCTTCTCTCCCGTGTTCTTTCATCTTATAATTTCTGTTAGACATACTTTAGAATACAACTCTTAGGCCTGTTAACTCCTCTCCCACATTTTTAATCTTTGTTCCTTTTCACTGCTCTTTAAGGCGATTCAGGTTCACTCTCTTTGAATTCAGCTGTGCCCCTTCTACTAATTAACTTCTCCAGTGAGGCTTATTTAATTATAGTAATCATATGTTTTCAAAACAGTTTATTTTTTAAATAGTTAATTATGTTGATGATACCTTCCCAAATATCTCAGTGCATGTTAGCTAGAAATTGATAGATCAGTAGAGATACACAGATTGGTAATTTCTCCTTTTTCTATATTAATTCTTTTCCTCGGTGATAATTATTCTGTTTATTGTTTGCTCATTGTGTCTTATTTCCTAAAATCAACGATTCTTGTTTGCCTGTTCACATACAAAGCTGAAGGCCTAGAGTAAGTCTTGGTATCTGGAGTTCATTTTCTCTTCCTGACTGTGAGTTTCTGGTTCTTGGATGCGTTGTCCTGTCTCTCAGGAAGCACTTAGTACCAATTCTGGAACACATGGTATGAAGGACTTCCGCTTTAAAGAGAAATATTTTCAGTTTTATCTTAGGGACAACACTCCACAGTCAGTGAAAAACTATTTTTACCCTTCGTCTTTTCACCTGCAACCTACATTATTATTTGTAATTAAATTGGGCTCTGATGTGCTTCTCTAGATTCCCCCAAAATCACACTGGAAGCATTAAGATAAATGGTTTTACATTAAAATTTAATTTCAAGTCCTTACCATAGATTATACTACATAGACTAAAATCTCAATAGTTGTGGGAAAGAAAGCCAGATCCGGCCCAATACTCTAAATACAAACATTTAATTGACTTCTGGTGAGCCCTCCAGACTTTTTGTACTTTTTTTTTTTTTTTTTTTTTTTTGAGACAGAGTCTCACTCTTTCACCCTGGGTACAGTGCTATGGCAACATAGTAGCTCATAGCAGCCTCAAATTCCTGGGTTCAAATTACCCTCTTGCCTCAGCCTCCTGAGGAGCTGGGACTACAGGTATGTGCCACCACGCCCACAACGTTTTTCTACTTTTAGTAGAGATGGGATCTTGCTCTTGCTCTGACTGGTCTCTAACTCTTGAGCTCAAGCAATCCCCACCTTCAGCCTCCCAAAGTACTAGGGTTACAGGCATGCACCCCATGCCCGACCATTGTTTGTGTTTACTGACTCAGACCAGATGGGTTTTCTGAGGCTCTTTAAAGAGCTCAGTTCCCTCTTTCTCATCTAGTCTGGTATTAGTATCTTTCTTATGCATTTGTTTTTTCAGTGTGTAACAACATATCACACAACTTGATGCACTCAATATATATTATTTTAAAAGTAACAACCTTCACTTTTACCTCTTTTTATTCCATGTTATTCTCAGATCTGCTCTTTCTAGTATTTCAAAGTCATTATATTCCCTGACCCCTGTTGATGCTGAACATATTTTTCCCATCCATGTTTTCATATTTTACTATCACAAACTACATGCAACATTTTCTTATGTTCTAAATTCTGCATACATTGTATTATACCAATTTAATTTGATAACTGAAAGTATATTTTTGAAACTTTCTACATGAGGATACATTTATACCTAGTTCACTGAATTTAATTGTGCGATGCTTTGTTTCTCCATTCTTCTGTTGAACATTCAGATGTTTCCTATCTTTCCCTACATAATGAAACCCAGTCTTTTGTACAGATCATGGAGCTGCAAATATGAAAAAGAACTCTTAAACAGACTATTTTTATGTTAGTTCAGTTCAACTGGTGGCCTATTATAGATCCATGTTAAAAAAGGAATATATTTTCTATTTATATAGTACTATAGTCTACAAGGGATTTGATTCCATAGACATTATGAATGTAATATTCAAACTGCTTAAAGAGCCAAAATCCATGAAAAATAGTCTAAACATTTGAAGTACTACCATCAAAATATAGTTCAAAGTACAAATAAAAAGTAATATAAATAATATCTTGTTTCCCTATACAAAATAAAGGCAAAATAGCCAATGAATGAATTCATTAGCATCCAATAATCTATGAAAATTAAAATCAGAGCCACTTAGTGGCCAAAGTACAAATAGTACTCTATTTTTAGACTATTTTAAATTTTAGTTGAGTAGTATTAAAATCAACAGCTCTGATCAGATCACAGACATCCCATGTGTATGCCATAGCCAATTTTTTTCTGCTTCTCTTTCTGTGGATCTTCAGTCATGTTCTGCCCACTGAGATGCACCCTGCCATGCTGAAGATGAGGATTTAACTGATTAAACCCTGTCAAAGATTGAGAGTCTCTGTATGTTCCAGTTATGTCAATATCCACTGGATCCAACAGCTAAAAATAGTGTTAAGTCTCTTCTTGTCACTTGGGTTTTCCAATACAGATTTTAAAAACCAATCATTTGTGTGACTGACTTGCCATTGATTTTATATAGAAAAAATACACACGACAAAGCTTACCCACAAACACATGCATGTTTTTAAAATAACCAATACCCTAGAAAAAGGAAAGGAAGAATGTCCAAAGCTGTCACTTTGAACCTCAAAAAATGTTATTTGAAACTGTGGTAGAGAAATATAAATCCACAGAGTTTTATAATGTTTTTAAGTTAAAAAGCTAAATAGTACAAGAATGTCACTATATTAATGATATGTATTGAAACTAACTGCAATAGGAATTAAGGAATGTACTTGGGAATTTCAAAAAGTATTCTAAATCTGGAACTCTGTTTCAAGAATATGAAATTATCCCATTTATTTATATCTCTTGCCCTAAAGAGAAATGAACAGTGAAATATCCAAAGAAATGAAAAAGAAATCCACAAGGCCAATGGAATAAATTAAATATATTACTGAAACATCAACATACTGAGGAATTTCTGGAAGAGATGAATAAGAAGAGATGAAATTGGTAGAATAAAACAACAACCTCTGGGCAGGTACCACATGGCTCCATAAGCAGAGAGTCCTAAGGATAAATAAATAGAAACATTCAAATGTCAAGCTCAGATATACAGGGGATTAGTTACTAGAACCATGAGCGTTCAGAGGGATAACTAAATAAATTGTTAAAACTGCAATATTTTCCTGGATGACTATGCCAGAGTGCATGTTAAATGCATATACCGGGAAATTTTTTCTAACATGGAGAGTAGGTCCATGAATTAGTCAAAATAAAAAGAGAATGGTATTGTATTTAAACTGGGGCTATCCCAGCTAATAAAGAGAGAAATATGTATGGCAGAGCGCAGCAGTCTTCATTATAACTGCTCCCACGGTTCTCATCGGCACTAAAGGTTGTAACCACAGACACAATTACATTCCCACCAGCAGTCCTTGGAAGGATGGATGGTTGAAAGAGCATGGCATGCTTGAGAGGAAGGCAATTCTTAAAAGGACCTTATGGATCCTCCAGCTCCCTAGCAAAACCAAATGTGCTAATCTGTCAAATGCTTGAGGATTAGGAATATAGGCTCACAGTCAGTCAGCCAGCACTCACTTCCTGTACT
The DNA here is from genome assembly GCF_027406575.1 of Nycticebus coucang. NCBI lineage: Eukaryota > Metazoa > Chordata > Mammalia > Primates > Lorisidae > Nycticebus > Nycticebus coucang. The sequence continues at coordinate 157,641,280 of NC_069780.1, read as the reverse complement.
CAAGGTGAAACTTGCTCCAGGATTCCCACAAACATCTTTATACTCCAGGGACATGGGACCTCGGTAGATAAAAAAGTAAAACCAAATATAAATGTACATGGAAATCATTGTATTTATTAATGTATCAACACAAACCTGAGGATCCTCCTTGGAATGTGAAGGCATTTGTAGGAAATGCTGAGCAAGCTTCATCCTGTATTTAGCAAGTTATTACACCATGGATCAGTACAAGGTTAATCGAAACCTGTATCTGAGATTTCTTTTTAAAGCATTAAAAAATCTAGTTATATAGGGAATGCAATTCAAGATGCTGTGACATCTATTAAACCATGATATTGCACCCAAAACAAAAGTGGGGAGAATACCAAGGAGCCCCGTGGCTGTACTGTTTTGCATTCTGACCAGTGATGAAGGAGAGTTCTTTTTGCTCCACACCTTGCTGGCATTTGGTAACGTTAGTATTTTGGATTTAGGCCATTTCAATAGGTGTTTGGTGGTATCTCATTTGCAATTCCATGATGATCTGATGTTGAACATTTTTTCCTATGCTTGTTTTAGATCCATATGTGTTCTTTGGTGAGAGATCTGTATAAATCATTGGCTTATTTTCTGATTGGCTTGCTTGTGTGTTTTATTGTTTAATTTTAAGTGTTCTTTATGTATTTTGGATACCAGGCCTTTATCAGACATGTATTTTGCAAATATTTATCCCACTCTGTGTCATGTCATTTAATTATCATTCACAGAGCGGAAGTTTTTGACAGAGTCAAATACATTGAAGTTATGTCGGCTCAAAAACCCACATACAAGTGTTTAAGCATGATTGACAAAACTTGGAAGCAACCAAGATATCCTTTAATAGGTGAGTAGATAGACAAATTGTGATACTCCATAAAAAGGAACATTGTTTATGAATAAAGAAGAAATCAGCTATCACACCACAGAGATATGGAGGGACCTCAAATGTGTGTTGCTAAGTGAAAGAAGCCAATGTAAAGGCACATGGTGTGTGTCCAACTGCAGGACATTTGGAAAAGACAAAACTATGGATAAAGTTAAAACATCAGTAGTTTCTAGGGCCTGGGAGTCAAAAAGAAGGAAAGAAAGGGGGAGGACAAAGGTGGAATGGGGACTTTTAGGGAACTAAAATTACTCTGCACAATCTTACAATGGTAGTTACCTGCCACCATTGTTTACTTGTCAAAATCCATAGAATGTACATAGAATGAACCCCGATGTAAACTACGGACTTTAGTTAACACTAATGAATCAATATTGGTTCATCAATCATAAATGCATCATACCAATAGATTTGTAAAAGATAAAAAAAAAAAAAAGTATAGAGAGGAGTATGTAAGAACTTGGTATGTTCCAAACATTTTTTTCTATAAATATAAAACTGCTCTAAAAACACAAAGTGTACTAATTTTTTAAGAGTATGTTTCCATATAAAAGTAACGAAAATAGCTTTGTTGGGAATTAAAACTCATTAGCAGCAGAATAAACTCAACTAAAAGTCAAAACAGTGAGGATCAGCTCAAAGATTTTGGTGTTCGTCAAGAATAAGAAAGAGAAATGGTAATTTTTCTATTACCACACTATTAACATTCATCATTTAAAATTTACAGTTCAGGGTGGCACCTGTGGCTCAAAGGGGTAGGGTGCCGGCCCCATATGCCAGAGGTGGTGGGTTCAAACCCAGTCCCAGCCAAAAACTGCAAAAAAAAAAAATTTACAGTTCAATAATTTTTAGTAAATTTATACAGTTTTATAACCATTGCCAGAATCTAATTTTTAAGACTTTTCCATTAATGTAAAAATTTCTTCCATGTAGCCAGGTATTGTGGTGGGCGCCTATAGTCCCACCTACTCGAGAGGCTGAGGCAAGAGAATCACCTAAACCCAGGAGCTGGAGGTTGCTATGAGCTATGTGATGCCATGGCACTCTACCGAGGGTGATAAAGTGAGACTCTGTCTCTACAAAAAATCTCAGCTCTCACCCCTGGCCCTAAGCAACCAATGATTTGCTTTCTGTCTCATATATTTGTCTTTTCTAGACATTTAATAGAAATGGAACCATACAATAAATAATTTTTTATGCCTGGCTTCTTTTTTTTTTTTTTTTTGTAGAGACAGAGTCTCACTTTATGGCCCTCGGTAGAGTACCATGGCATCACACAGCTCACAGCAACCTTCAACTCCTGGGCTTAAGCAATTCTCTTGCCTCAGCCTCCCGAGTAGCTGGGACTACAGGCACCCACCACAACGCCCAGCTATTTTTTGGTTGCTGTTCAGCCAGGGCCGGGTTTGAACCCGCCACCCTTGGTATATGGGGCTGGCGCCTTACCAACTGGGCCACAGGTCCCGCCCCTGCCTTCTTTTTTTAATATAATGGTGCTAAGGTTCACCCATGTTGCTGCATGTATCAGTGGGCAGTTCCTTCCTACTGTTGAATGGTATTTTATTATACAAATACACCTCATATTACTTATCCAATCACTAACTGATATGCTTTTTGATTTTTTTAAAGTTCAGAACTATTGTAAGTAATCATACTATGATCATTCCTAAGCAATTCTTTGTGTGAACATTTATATGTTAGATCCATTGAGTAAATGGTTAGGAATGCACTTACTAGATTTTTTTTTAATTTTATTTTTTTATTAGACAACTAATATTTATAAATGAAAATAGAAGACAATTTCAAGAAACAGATCATGCCAAATCTTATAGACAATGGAAAAAGAATACTTCAAATTCATTCTACTTGCTAGATTTTTATGGTAAATATAAGTTTAAATTTTTAAGAAAATGTCAACATGTCTTCCAAAGTAGTTTTAACATTTCATGTTTTTAGCAACAGTGTCTGCAGTTTTCAATGTGTTTACCCCAAAATCCTTGTCATAATTGATTGATCAATCTTTTAGTTTATAATCATTCTAGTTAGTGTGTGATAGGCTCTCCTTGAGGTTATAAATGGAAAAATTTCAGAGAAAAACTTACAGAGAAAGAAGAAAAATGGAAAAGATGCAAAAGTATTTGACAAGATTTTCAGAATAGAAGACAGAACACAACGAAGAACAATAAAAGATGGGATTTTAATGACAAATATGGAATAACGATATACACTCAAACGTATTTTTGGTGAGTTTGTAAATTCCAATGAGAAGGAAAAATCACTCCAATTTCTAGACAGACAAATTTGTTATTTACAAAGAAATATAATCAAATAATTACATGTATTATTACTTAACCAGGCTGAATTCTGGAAGACAATGTAGTAGCCTTTATAGTATGGAAGACAAATGATTTTAATCTTACGTAAATGGCATTAACTATCATTCACAAATGATAGCAAAGGAAAATATCCGTAATATTGCCTGGATAAAAACAATGAGATAATATTCTAGCTAAATGAAAACACAAAAATGCAAAAATTAGACTATAGGAATTAATAAATGGTCGTGGGTTGTAAATGTCATATAAACAAATAGTGATGATCCTTGAACATGCTGGTTGGAGTCATTGACTCTGAGACCAGTTGAAAATCCACGTATAACTTTTGGCTCCTCAGAAATTTAACTACTAGTAGCTTACTGTTGACTAGAAGACTCAGCAATAACACAAAGTTGATTAACACATATTTTGTATGTTGTACGTATTATATATGCTATTCTTACAATAAGTAAACTACAGAAAAAATGTATTAAGAAAATCACAAGGAAAATGTATTTGCAGTACTGTACTGTATTTATCAATACTGTAAGTTTATGTTGTCTGTTTACAAGATGAATTATCTGCCTGAAATAATGGGCAACTGTAGCTGCAGACCTCTTGATACAAATCCAGCAAGTCAATGTTTTCCTGCAATGTCATGACTTTTCTCTGCTTCTCGAGAGCACTTCCAGCATCACTGTTACCACTTCATGTGGATCCTGCAGTGTTTTTCAAGGCTTAGTATTGCACTAAACGAGATGGAAAATACAGGAGAAGCACAAGAGGTCACCTTTTATGATGTGCAAATTACTGAAGAGATGAACTCGTATGGAGATGATTAGCATCGAGCTCACTACAATAGCAATAGGAAGTAGCTACTGAATTATTACAACAGTACCGTAAGTATTATAGTTAAATCTACAAAGTTATGATTTAATACTGCTTCTTCACATGTGTTTACATTTCTCTTAACTGTGCATGGCACCATATATACTTTGTCTTTATGTGGATAAGTTTGGATAAATTTTATATATTGCATATTATTATTTTATAGTGAATGCATATAAATTTTACCTTTTTATAATAGATATGTCTATATTTTAGGTGTAATGGATATATCTATATTTATGGTAGTAAAGATAAAATAAACTAGTATTTATGTATATTTTATGCATTCATGACAAGTCTAACTTTTTAATTTCTTAATTTTTTAAGAACTTCATCTTCAAGTTTTTTCTAGTTGATACAAATCTCAAGAATTTTTCCAAAATAATTTTTGAAAAACTTTTACAAATAAATGAACCTGCCCAGTTTAAACCCCTGAACAACACAGGACTGTAATTGCAGCGATATTTAATGATGTTATAGAAATAAGATGAGAACACAAAAAATAAATTTCAACATTGGCTGACGATAGCAAAGAGGCCTGAATGGAAGGAGCATTTTAATTAAATCCTGAAGCATAAGCATATAATCATTTCTTGAACATATATGGAGGAGGGAGCCTAGGAAAAAGTGTAAGTGAAATGAAAGGTATAAAGTAATTATTTAGGGCAGGTTTTTGTGAAAATTAAAAATAAAATAAAAATCGCAGGCCTACTCTGTGGAAAATAATTTACTAAACAGTTCCAACATGTTTGTTCATGAAACATATACTAAATGCTCATTATTTGATTTTTCCCTGTGCTAGACTCTGGGGCTCCACATAGAATAAGTTATAGTTTCTACTCAACATATACTAATTGTTTAGAAGAAATAAAATGAACAATTAACAACTTACTATGCTATGGAACACATCCCATTCTTCAGGGAAATGTTTCAGGTGATTGCAGTGGTTATAGTGACAATATCCCTTGAGGGATGTCCCCAGTTTATTCAAAGAAGTGAGGCCTTGAAAGTCAGTAGAAAGGGAAGACAAAGCCTCCCAATGGGCAATGATTCCAGCACATCACTTGGTCGGACACTTTGTGTGAAATGAGAAAACCTTAAAACTGGAGTAGATATAGATTGCCTTGGCTATTGCCCAAGACCTCGCTCTCTGTTCAGGAAATTAGAGGAAGAACCAGAGATCAGGGAAAATGAGATCTGAAGTAGAGTCATACAGGTGGCCACGTGGAAGTGAGTGCAAAGGGTGAAGATTTTATACTGCATAACGTGCACAAAAACCATCAATGATGAAAGAATCACCATAAAACATCTCAGAGTAAAGTACTGCACAGCACTGTGAGATCTTATATAAGACACCTCTGCCAGTTATGACATCCAGTATCTATGTGTTGGCCATTACCAAACTGAAACAATCAGCACACTGTACAATAAGCATGTCAATCATGTCTGAGACGCAGGCTGCCTAGCAATGCAGCAGCAGGAACTTTACTTACCAAATCAAATCTAGTCACCATTACTTCCAAATGCCAAATCTATCACCAACACAGAGCAAAGCAAGCCCCTAAATGACACTATTTCTCAAGAAGCTCAATTTGCTACTAGGTGGTCCATTAGCTACAACTACATCAGTCTCTTTCCTACCAAGGAGCAGAAGTTTTTCGTTACAAGGATGGATGCACGTACTTATTCATGGTTGGGTTTGTGTTCCTACCCACAGCACAACACCAGTGCTATGGAGGCTGACAGAATGCCTGATTCAAAAGCATCTTGCCAGAGGAATTGCACACAAGACGTCATCTTTTCCTTTGCTGTGTCATATAGACACCATCCAGAAGCAAGCTGCTTCATTGATCCCTGAAACAGTCTTCTGAACATGTTGAAAGGATGAGGCGCCATTCTTCAAGAGGCATTATATGCGTTCAGTCAGAGACTTCCACGTGGCACTGTCCTCTGTAGAAAGCAAAGACAGGTCTATAGGCAAAGGCAAAAGCAGGAGCAGCCCCAGCTTTCTCAATAATCTGTTAGGATCTGAGCTTCTAATCCTTGGGACTCTGCCCTGGCAACCCTATGCTTTGCAGATTTGGAGGTGCTGGTCCCCAAAAGAAGCATATTCTTTCCAGGGTGCACAGTAAGTATCCCATTAATTTATAAGCTATGGCAACCACCAAAGAATTTTAGGCTCCTTGTCTGCAAAGAAGATCAACCGAGAAGGGACATCATCAATGTGGCAGGAGTAACTGATTCTAATGAACAGAAATGGGTGATCTTCTTTTACATGGCAGGGTCAAGAAATAATACATGTAGAACTGAATGGTCCACTTTGGCACCTTCTGATTCTAACTACATCCTTCTTAACTGTGAATGGACACATTTAGCAACTAAGTCTGAAAAGGGTATAATTACTCCTGAGGCTCATCCTCCCAAGTAGATGGTTTGGTAGTGGTGCTAACGGAGGTGAAAAGTAAGGGTGAGTATGCTATAAAACAGGGGATAAAAGAGAGAATAGGAGTTGTAACCTTGAGACCACCTGTAAGAGAGGGTACAGTTTGTCCCACTTATATCTCCTTTCCAAGTTTCCCATCAGGGAGAGAGATTCCCATGGTAATCCTGGGAAGCTGTTTGGCACAGACAGGAAGAAGTAGGTCTGTACCGTGGGGTGGAGTTTGGTGACCATAAGATTCCACCCTCCTGCTTTGGAGAACACAGTTGACTGACAGCCCGGCTGCTGCCCTCCTGGATCCCCACTTGCGCTGTGCTGAGGCCACGCCTACTGTGAGCTGCTCGTAGCAGGTGACTAAGCACCCCAGGAAGGCTGAGGGAGGCCTTTCCTGCATGAGGCTGGACCTCCTTAACAGACAGCTGTGGACTTCTCATAAACCTGCCCCAAACTTTCTCAGACTCCAGAAACTTTCCAATCCCCTTTCCTTCCCCTTCTACCTCAAAATGTGAAACCGGCAGAATGGTCTGAAGGCTCTCCCCACTTTCTCTGTCTCCCTCACCTTTATCCTTCAAAAGCACTTCCCACCATAAATGTCTTATCTAATTTCATTTGGAGGACCTAAATTATCACAGAAGGGATTATGTCTTATTCATCCTTATATTTTCAGCACTTTGGAGAGTGTCAGGTACACACAGGGATTGTATCTATCTGATTTTTATACTCAGAACTCAGCAAAGGACCTAGCACACGGTACCTGTTTCATATGTATTTGTTGAATGAATGGATGCAAGCTAGAAATGTTTGTTGCAGTAATTACAGTCATATCTACAATGGTAAATAAACACGAAAAATGTAAAATTCAGTTTACAGCAATTTTTTGGCATCACCTATATCTCAAAGGATATTAATTCTAAATATTTTGGTGATTTTATTATGTGGGGAATATGCATGTGTGCACATGAGAATAAATTAGTAAAATTAAGGGTGATTTAGATTAAGAATATATTTCATTTTATAGCTAGCTAATATTTATCTGTTAATATTCTTAAAGAATGATCAAGTGCCTGGTACAAAGAAATGACTGTGGGCGGCGCCTGTGGCTCAGTCAGTAGGGCGCCGGCCCCATATACCGAGGGTGGCAGGTTCAAACCCGGCCCTGGCCAAACTGCAACCAAAAAATAGCCAGGCTTTGTGGCGGGCGCCTGTAGTCCCAGCTGCTCGGGAGGCAAGAGAATCGCTTAAGCCCAGGAGTTGGAGGTTGCTGTGAGCTGTGTGAGGCCACGGCACTTTACAGAGGGCCATAAAGTGAGACTCTGTCTCTACAAAAAAAAGAAAAAAAAAAAAAAAGAAATGACTGTGATTTCCCCAAACATTTTCATGTTCTTCTGGGTGAAAATTAACATTACCAGAATGTTAAAATTATCATGGTTACAAAATTTTTATTGACATTAAATATCATCATTAAAAAGGATAAGAAAGTATAGGATCCATAATCTGTAGTCTATAACAAATGATATAGTGCTCATAAACATAATACCAATAGTAATTTAATAATACTTAGTGTATAATCATCGTGGGCTGTCATAACAAAATATCAAAGAATAGATGACCTAAACAACTAACAAACAACAGAGATATACTTTCTCACAGCTTCTGAGGCCGAGAAGTCCAAGATCAAGATGCCAGGTGAGTCCACTCACGATGAGGGCCTATTTCCTAGCTTGAAAGACCATCTTGCTGGTGGGGAGAGCAAGCTCCCTGGCTGGTGTCTCCTCTTATAAGACACTAATCCTGTCAGATTAGGACTCCACCCTCGTGAGCACATTTGCTTTTAATTACTTCCATAGTCCAAATACATAACCAATCAGGGTTAGTACTTCAACATATGAATTTGGGGGGACACACTTTAGTCTATACACTAATCAAAGTTTAGTATAGCTGTCCTTTGGCCTATAGTTATAGAATCAGTGCTCATTCAACTCTGACAGAGAGGAAAGAAAATATGAATCATTTTGTGAGCATTTGAAGGGAAAGGTGCTAAATAAAGGAGGTTGGACAATATATGCAGAAACACTTTATCTCCAGCTTTGCAAATAATCCATTTTACATTATGAGGTAGATTTTTGTGCTTCCTGATATCCCTGTATTCATTCTTTTTCTCTCTCTCTCTTCCCACCCTCCCACCTTAATCCCTCTCTCTCTCTCCCTCTCTTGTCACTTTACCATTTTTCACATTCAGTCATTTTTTCTATATTTTTTTCTCATATCTGGAGTATGAAAATGATATAATGAAGGACATGAGAACAATGATTATAAAATTATAATTCTTGATGGAAGTTTTAGTATAGTAAATAACCCGTAATCTGAAGCATTTTACACAGACAATACCTATTTGATTCTCTCCTCGAGCCTATACAACATGATGTAAGAGGATAACCAAAGTCCCTTCCTATCCTTGTTTTGTTTTTGTCTACCTCGGAAATTCAGAGACTATGACTGCCAAGGCACAAAACAACCACCAAAAGTTAATATATTTGCTTTTTATTGGTCCCTGTCAAATGATTACAAACTTTAACAGACTTAAAGAACCTCCATTTTGGCTCAGCACCCGTTGGTCAGTGGTTAGGGTACCAGCCACATACACCAAAGCCAACGGGTTCGAAGCCGGCCGGGGCCTGCTAAAAACAGCAGTGACAACTGCAACAAAAAATAGCTGGGTATTGTGACGGGCACCCGTAGTCCCAGCTACTTGGGAGGCTGAAACAAGAGAATCACTTAAGCCCAAGAGTTTGAGGTTGCTGTGAACTGTGACACCACAGCACTCTACCCAGGGTGACATAGTGAGACTCTGTCTCAAAACAAACAAACAAACAACAACAACAACAAAAAAAAAAAAAAAAACAGAAAAAGACCCTCCATGTATTAGTTTAGGCAAGGAAGTCGGGCCCAGTGTGGCTGATTTCTCACCAGCTGAAAACGCAGGATCAACCAGGCTGCATTCTTATCTGGAGGCTCAGAGAAAGGATCTGCTTACATACTCATTCCGGGTGGCAGGAGCATTTGTCCCCTCCAGTGTGATTGGCCTTTCCACATTTCTGGCGGACGACAACATCCTTTGTATCACATCCACCTCATGCATTGAATCTCCCAGTGTCCCTGTCTGAGACCACTAGAGAAAAACTCTCAGCTAAGGGCTCGTGTGATTATGTTAGACACATCCAGATAACCTCAGTATCTTCAGGTTACCTGGGTGCCTGTAGCCTAATCACAGGAGTAAAATCCATGGCATTTATAGTGCTAAGGATCAAGGAGGGATGTGTATACTGAGGCAAGGGGGGGCAGGAATCTGGGGGCCATCTTAGCATTCTGACTAACACGAACAATTAGAGGGAAATGACAGTTTATAAAAATATCAACAAATAAATCTAAATCTTTTTTTCAAATATTTCTCTTCCAAAACAAGTCACCTTTTAAAATTTGAGGGCTGGCTTTTTTTTTTTTTTTTTTTCTTGAGTGGAAATAGTCTGTCATTTTGTGATAATTTTTCATTAGATTTTTAATTTCATAAGTTTGGTATATAGACATTTTTATTAATAAAAAGAATTAGAAGAAATTTAATATTAAGCCTAAGGTCCAACTACATAAGTTTTAAATTTAATCCTTCATTTTTGCCCAATTTACCCACAGCTCAACTTTTGGGATTTTATGCCTTGAGAACAAAGCTATATATTATTAACACAGATAGCCTTTAAAAATAAAAAAGGTGTGTGTGGGGGGGGGGGCGGGAGGTTCCTGCTTGAATGATCATAATATAGAATTGCACTTAAGAATATTTATGTAAATTTCAATTCTAAAATGATCCAAATTGTCCAGATATATTACCTTAACATCAATAGCTAGAATGATAATACTTTTTCACCGTCTTTTTTCCTTCTGAACATTATATAAGATACTTTAACAGACTCAATTCTTGCCTTCAAACTATTACTCTCACACTTCCCACTCCCAACCCTGAGTCATATTTTTGTACTAAACTTTTTTGCTGTGAGGTAATTTATTTGAGATGACATTCAGGTACTTTATATAAAGTCACATATATACTTTTAAATTAAAGAAAAGAATTTACCAAAGATAGTACTCTCATTCTGGACTTGACCCTTTATATAACTGGCTACACTGGATTTACCTTTAATTTGTACAGTTGACCTTTGAACAAGTTGGGAGAGGTCCTGACATCCTAAACACAATGAAAAATTCTCATACAACTTTTAACTTCCAAAAAACTTGACTACATCATACGGTTTTCTAATATCCAATCCTACTAATAGCCTTACCAATACTATAAACATCCAATTAGCACATTCTATATGTTATTTGCATTATATACTACACTCACACAATGAAGTACGCTACAAAAAATTTTATAAAGAAAATAACTTTACAGGGCTTGACTGTTTCATCAATACTGTAAGTTTATGTCAGCTGTTTATGAGATGAGTCATCCGTCTGAAATGGCAGCGCCCACAGCTTCAGACTTCAGCCCACAATACACAGCAAGCAATTCAACTTTTCTTGTAAGAGTCATGACTTTTCTCTTCTTGGAAGCACTTCCAGCATCATTAGTGGCACTTCATAAGGGTCCCATGGTGCTATTCAAGGATTACAGGATCGTACTAAAGTTGATGAAAATATCTAAGAACCACAGGTGATCCCTTTTCACTGTGGTACTTGATTTTCTGGAGAAATGGACTGCTCTTGTGACGATGATACATGTCACAAGGCATTTAAGCAGATACTCCCCCAACACATGAGCTCACCAAGAGCAACAGGAGGGGCTATGAAATGATGAGAGTCCTGCAGTGTGCACTAAAGTTCATCTTATGATTATGTTATGATTTAATACTGTTATCATTATGTTCGTTCACATTTCTCTCAACTGCAAATTGTACATTGTGATACATAAGTTTCGGTAAATTTTAACGTTTTATAATAAGTATGTATATATTTTATGGTAGTAAATGATAAAATATACTAGTGTCTATATATATTATGTGACTTTCTCACAAGCCAAACTTCTTAATTTTTTCTCCTAATATTTCTAGGGTATGTGGTTTGTCTGTCTGTAAGTATTTACAAATCATTGCTCATCTCCAAAATTTTTTCCAAAATATTAGCTGAAAAAAATACATTGCCTTTGTTAGGTGAGGTCCCAGTTGTGGTTGTGCCCCTCCCCCAGGAGGCGTGCCATATATCCTTATATTGTGCCCATTGAGAGACAGCACAAATGCAAACGTTTTAACCTAATTGTTTGTACCCTCATATTAATCTGAAAATTTAAAAAAAGAAAAAATATATACTGATAAGTGTTCCATGGTGTTCAAGGGTCAACTGTATTCTCAGCTCTATAAATATAGTCTCTCTGACAATTTATACCAGTTGGATTATAAAATAACTCTGGAATTTCATATCTTTGGTAGCTATTACCAAATTGCAATTCTAATTCTCAACTGGGAGAAGAATCCTAGTTCCCGTTACAGTCATCCAGAGCTTTTCTTTCTTTCTTTTTTTTTTTTTTTATTAAATCATAGCTGTGTACAATAATGCAATCATGAGGTACAATGTGCTGGTTCCATATACAGTCTGAAATATTTTCACCTAACTGGTTAACATAGCCTTCATGGCATTTTCTTAATTATTGTGTTCAAACCCTTATGCTCTACACTTAGTAAACTTCACCTGACCCTTTCAAGATGCACACCTAGGGTGCATCTTAGAAGGGTGCAGAGCTTTTCTTTATCTCTCTCTCTCACTCAATAAAGCAAGTGGAATCAGTGCTAGCCAAGTGTCTCCCTAGAGTTAGATTAGGAGTGTGCCTAACTCATCCCTGCATCCAAAGTCACCTGCAATTGTTACTTGTGACCATACTGTACAGAAGCAAGCATGCTCCAATTTGCAAGAGTTCCTTGAGGACTACATAAAATGGTTTCCTAATATCTGATCTTGCTTTACATAATTCTCAAATGTAAAAAGATAAAACAAATTATTTCTTTTTGAATATGGATTAAATCATTAAAATTCTTTGTTTAGAAGCAAAAGAGGTTAAGCTACAGATGCTCCTTAGCTGGGTGTAAGCAGAACGAGGTGAAAAGATTGGTATTTTCATCATGCTAACAGCTGCATAGCACTGTGGGGCATGTTTCTATTTACATAAAGATTAGTTTAGTTATTCTGGAAGTTTTGGCACTGGAAACACAAGAGTGAGAATCCAAGAAACTCATGACTATGAAATAGGAAGAGGCTTTAAAGTATCAGTTAACAGGGTAAATGGAAGACAAATAAAAGTTTCTATTAATAGAGTTTGTGAAACTTGATAAAAAAAAACTTACTTAGAATATTCTTTTCTTTGTAAAGAAAAACACAGTTTAAAACAGAAAATTTAACCTTTTTCTATTGAGAAATGAAGCAATGTTAGGCTAATTGTTCCATAGGAGAAGATAAATCTTTAAGGTTATGGCAAATAAGGATAATATTTGAGCTATAGACCTCGCAATGCTGATGTTTTGAAAATATTGTTTTCATGAATTAGAAACAGAGTAATAAATATATATCGATGATCTGGTTATAGGACAAGTAGCAGGTTATTTCTGCTGCTTTTGCTGCTTTTCATTGTGCAAGCCCAGTCATTTTTAAAATATTTACCTCAGTTTCCACATTTGTTAAGGTCCATAAAATTTATTCCAGAAGAAATGGAATTCCTTGTCATGATCAGCATCATATTTTAAGAAATATCTATGAATACCCCTCTTGGTGCTTTATGCCAAGCTCTGCCCAACACCTGTTCTGAAAGTTTCAGGTGCACCCTCGAAGTGCTCCCGAGTGGAATAGAAAGCTATACTTACGGGGCATGTTGCAAAAGGAAACTGTATGGCCAATGTGAGATAAACCAGATATATACATTTTATTTTAAGGCATAAATGCACTTACTGTTGTAGAATATAAAGAGTATATCAAAAGCAGAGCCTGGAATGAAAAGCCTGAAAGCTCGTGGTACACATAGCTGATCCGTACTGTCCTGAAGCTTTTGACCGAATGGCTCTGAGGAGAGCGGTCCAGGGGAGTGGAAGCTTTCTTACAGATGGAAGGACATGTATGAATCCTGAAAAATGGGGCCTTCTTTACAGGGATCCATTCAAAAATGCAGTTTAAAATAAGTAGAAAGGCAGAAAGAGAAACTGAGTGAATGAAGAAGGGATAAGGTAGGCAAGACATCTGCTTATGAGAAGTGATTTTAAAACATAGCGTCAAGCGATGGAGAACATACATAGTAGATGGAGCAGGACTTCTCAAATACTGCCCGCGAGCCCCAGGCCTGGTTCTCCTGCTTCTCCCCAGAGCCCACTTCTACCAGCGCATGCCGCGATTCCCTGCAACAGGCCACCGATTAGGTCTGACTGCACCTGCTTGCCTCTGCCTGTCATTCACATTCCATGCAGCTGTGTGGGTAGATATTTATTTATTAAACGACATTCTAAGATCATCAGCTTTTTTGTGCGTGTTTTGGGAAATTTGTAGAAACCATCCCAGTGAAAAACATGGGAAAAAATGTCAAATCATGTTTTTTGGGATTGAATAATTTGACGGTACATTTTTATCCAAAATAACAAAATGAGCATTTTATTTGTCCTAGGTTTTGTCCTAATGTATTCAACAGGTTTTATGCATAAATTTTGTAGTCTTGCAATTTATAAAGACATTTTCTAGAAAGGGGGGGTCATTTATTAAATCTAGTAAATGATATCATAGAATAATGATATGTCTTACAAAGTTTTAAAGGGGGTTTTTTCCTATGAAATAGATAATACAGCAACCCAGCACTTGTGGTTTAAGGACTCCAAAAAGAGATACCATAAAACTTAGTTCACCTAACCCTCATTCTGGCGTTCCATCTGTGTGCCTTCTTTCTCGGAAATTGAGCCCACGGAGAAACTTCACATTATTGATCACCACGGATGACTCCATAGGTTAAGAAAGGGGCTGGTGAAAACAGAAGCATATCTGGCTGGAGGGCTGAGTGAAGAATAGTTCTTCCTCCTGAGTGGTCAGGAAATATCACAAGCACCAAAAACTAATAGCAAAAAATTTGCATAGGCTGCTCATCGGTCATGCTGCCCTCAAGAGAGTCCTCAGATGAAGTGTTGTTTTCCTCTACGTCTTGAACAGCTTATGTCACTGTGACCCAACTGGTTTCCCTGGATACAGCCAGTGTCCATGTGGAGAGGGCCTAAAAGACAAGAGAATCTGCATTTGTGCTCTTGGCCACAAAACAAACAAAACAAAAAAAATGCAACCTAAATTTAAAAGACCTGTACGTGTTTTTAAAACGTGCAGTAACAGAGAGCCCCACCTCCCTAACCAAAGGGTCTTTATAGTCACTGCCAGCTAGGGTTGATACCTTTTCTACCAAGTGGTCAGAATATCTTATTTTATCACTGTCCTCATTCTGAACTCTTCTACCTTCTCTGAATCGGAATCTGTTTCTTCCTCCCCCATCTACTGATGCCCTTTGCTTTAGTTCAGTCCTAATCATCTTTACTGTAACAGTTTCATTCCTAAGGAAAAAAACTGGTGCCTCTCCCTCCTGTCTCTCCCAGCCCTGTATACCAATGTAACCTGATGGTATCTGCTCATAATTAATGACTCGTGATGATTCTATCTTGGCAATTGGATAAAGTCAATATTTCTTAGCAATATATACAGAGCCCTTCCACATACAGCCCTATATTCCCTCTCCAAACTCATCTTTACTCATCCGACCACTATCATAACCTCCAACTGGATGTTTATATACATGCCTTGACACACGATATTCCCAATACACTTGGACTTTTGTCACCTGTGTGGTTGACTGTATATTGTGGCCTAGAATTGCCTCCATCACCTGTCCTCCTGGAAGCCCTCCATGACCGCCCCATGTGGAACGACTGCACACTCTTTGTCTTCACCCACAGTAGTTTGTATATCACCTTATCATTCTATTGTAATTGAACTGCTTTATAGTTACCTATTTATTGCTCTTTCAAATCTTTTCCAGAAAGGGGTCTCCATATAAACAGGGCTATCTCAGTCATCTTTGAATTCTTTGTGTCCAGAATAACAGGTGATTAAATATTGTTGAAGTGAATTAAATTTTTAAATTTCAAGTGGGACTAACCCAATGCATTTCTCCAATACTTCACCTGTATCAAAGATTTCTCTCAACTTTTAAACAGGAATTTTACACTATTTGAAAGCCAGGCTCCAAAGGTCAATTTGGTGAAAACTTTATTAAGAGCCTTTGTTACCTCACAAGTTTTGTACAACTGAGTTTTGTGGCAGCCTCAGGAAAGCAGGTCTTACCCACTGATGGACTCTGCAGATCAGGAAGGAAAGTTTGATTTCACCTATCATAGTGTGAAATATCACAAAGATTCTAAATATCAAGTGATGCATGGTTCTGCCTCTGGATTTTCAATGTAGTCCATAGCTTTGTCACTCAAATTGTGTATGCAAATCAGCAAAATTGGTATCATCTAGGAGTTGATTAGAAGCATTTCAGGTCCAATATCATAGTTTTCAAATCAGAATCTTAATTTTTACAGAGTCCTCAAGTAATTCAGATACATATTAAAGTTTAAGTGTCACTGCACAGGGAGAAACCAAAAGGTACCATATCTATTTCACTATATCTCTGTGCTCTTTGAATATCATGCAAATTGAACAAAAACCCTGAGGTGTCCCAGAAATGACCACGCCTCCTACAGTTCCCAGGATTAAACTGTCATGGGTGCCCAAACCAGAAATAACGCCCACAGACATTCCCGTAGACCCATCCACTTCTGCTACAGACCAGAGTTTGTGAGAGGACGGAAAGACAAGGACATCCTTGCCCAAAGAAAGAATGGGAATTGCTCAGCTTTTGCTAGGAGACAGTGTGAGGCAACTTATGGGGGCTCATCATTCAGATCATAGTTCTCGGAATAGTTTCCAATGGTGCCAAGTACACTGTAATCCATGTAGATGGTGGTCCCTAAACATCTCCAGTTGGTGTCAAAGAGATCTGCATTTAATGCCTCTGACTCTTAAGCACATAACTTATAATATTTTGTGCTTCATTTGTAAAGGTGAATTAATACGGGTTTAGCTAATTTATTGGCCAAGGAGGGTAAACAAATGTTATTGATTACTTACGATATACCAGGCTTTGGGATAAATAAAGCTGAATTTCTACATCAACAGTTTTATTGTCAGTATGAAATGAAAGCACTTGTCTAAAGTTCAAGGATTTTTTTGTCAACTGTTGTGCATACATAAAATATTACATTATAAAAAAGGTTTCCATCTTCAAAGAAATTTTGGAAATCACAGTTTAACCACAGAAGGTTTGAGTGTGTGTGTATAAACATTTATTAATATCTGAAAATAACATTCTGAGAGATACTGTCCCTTTAGGACATGCCGTGCAGCTCATGCACTGGAGGCAAGTCCTGTTCCCTTTCCCTTTCACCAGATAACCTATTTGCTACATTTACGTACTTCGATTAGCTCAGACATTAAAATGTTACTTGAGTATGTCTTTCCTATCCTTAACCCAAGAATCAAATATGGCTGAGAGATCACTAAAAAAGAAAACCTCAGAAAAGTCTGTCATTTCAATGATTTACTTGCCCAAGATCACCCAGGCTTTATGTGCTTATAAATTTATCTATCTGCTCTCCAATTTTCTAGCTCCATAATCCATTTTTCAAATTCACTCAGAACTCTCTTGTTTTGACATCTATTTTATTTTACCAATTTCTACTGCCTCAGTTTACAAATCTAGAAGATTTCTTTATTTTCATAATAATGGTGGCTCTGGGAAACAGATCATCTTTCCTCTGCCCTAGCAAAAAGTCATTGATAAGTGTAGTCTCCTACTCAACACCCTTCTCACAGAAAAAAGCAAACTAGTAATATAATAAAAGCATTTACATTTAAACTGTACATTTGATACTTTTACATAAACAAAATAGTTCTGCACAAGGTTGAGGCATAAGAACATCTCACAGTACATACATGTACCAACCTTTTCAGCCCTTATGGAAATGAACAAGCCTGGAGGTGGAATTTGGACTCACAGATAATCAAATATCGTAGAGGGTATTTAATAATAATAAAATATTTTCTCATTTTCTTCCTTTATTAGGAAGGTTTCCTTTATTTAGAGGGGTCACAAAATGGCTTTAAGACCAGGTTCTACTCATTTGCATTGCAAGTTCAGGGTACAATAAAAATCGGCTTATCTTAAACATTGTGTTCAATATTGGCAAATAATGTTTTCACTGACAATGTCCTTAAATACATGAATATCAGCAAAAATTAAAATTGTAGTCAGTTTTACAATTAAATTCCACACAAACTGGGTACCTTTCCATTGGATTCAAGTAGAAGGACACAAATCTATTCCAGTTAACAATTAGACGGGTGGATAATAGCAAAGCGTTTGTGCACAGATTAGGATATAGCTGTTGCAGTTTTTAAAATAGCTTTTGATAAACCTCTAAAAGACAAAGGCAGTTGAAGGTGGGAAAGGTGCTAAACTCATCTTCTCATCCTTCATAGGAACAGTTACTCAAAAGTGAGGTGCACACCTTGAACTTGTATATTTATCATGACAAAAGCATTAGAAATGAAAACAATGTCATCAATTCTTTCCTTTCTACCACAACCCTCTTTTTTTTCCAAAAGGTTTTCTGCCCCACAATCTGAAAACAAAAGGTTGGCTTTGGATTAAGAGTTGATTAGGATGATGGGAAGATGGCGGACCAAAGCCAGCTTTCCACAGAGGCTCCCATCCTGAAGGAGAGTTAGAGGATGAAAATTTAGCAAGTAACCTGATGGATTCGAGCAACACCAAGCGAGAAAGTTGAAGATCCAGCATCCTTCATGATCAGAACACTTAAGAAAATCGGTATAGAAGGGACATTTCTTAAACTGATTACCATCTACAGTAAACCCACAGCCAATATCATATTGAATGGAGTTAAATTGGAATCATTTCCACTCAGATCAGGAACCAGACAAGGCTGCCCATTGTCTCCATTGCTTTTTAACATTGTAATGGAAGTTTTAGCCACCGCAATTAGGGAAGAAAAGGCGATCAACGGCATCCACATGGGGTCAGAAGAGATCAAACTTTCGCTCTTCACAGATGATATGATTGTATATCTGGAAAACACTAGGGACTCTACTACAAAACTCTTAGAAGTGATCAAGGAATACAGCAGCATCTCAGGTTACAAAATCAACATTCATGAATCGGTAGCCTTTATATATACCAACAATAGTCAAGCTGAAAAAACAATTAAGGACTCTATCCCATTCACAGTAATGCCAAAGAAGATGAAATATTTGAGAGTTTATCTAACAAAGGATGTGAAAGATCTATATAAAGAGAACTATGAAACTCTAAGAAAGGAGATAGCCGAGAATGTTAATAAATGGAAAAACATACCAGGCTCATGGCTGGGAAGAATCAACATTGTTAAAATGTCCATACTACCCAAAGCAATATATAACTTCAACGCAATCCCTATTAAAGTTCCACTGTCATACTTTAAAGATCTTGAAAAAACAATACTTCGTTTTATATGGAATCAGAAAAAACCTCGAATAGCCAAGACATTACTCAAAAATAAAAACGAAGCAGGAGGAATTACACTACCAGACCTCAGACTATACTACAAATCAATAGTGATCAAAACAGCATGGTATTGGCACAAAAACAGAGAAGTAGATGTCTGGAACAGAATAGAGAACCAAGAGATGAATCCAGCTACTTACTGTTATTTAATCTTTGACAAGCCAATTAAAAACATCCAGTGGGGAAAAGATTCCCTATTTAACAAATGGTGCTGGGTGAACTGGCTGGCAACCTGTAGAAGACTGAAACTGGATCCACACCTTTCACCACTAACCAAGATAGACTCTTACTGGATTAAAGACCTAAACTTAAGACATGAAACTATAAAAATACTAGAAGAGAGTGCAGGGAAAACCCTTGAAGAAATTGGGTTGGGTGAGTTTTTTATGAGAAGGACCCCCCGGGCGATTGAAGCAGCTTCAAAAATACACTTTTGGGACTTGATCAAACTAAAAAGCTTCTGCACAGCCAAGAACACAGTAAGTAAAGCAAGCAAACAGCCCACAGAATGGGAGAAAATATTTGCCGGTTATGTCTCTGACAAAGGTTTAATAACCAGAATCCACAGAGAACTCAAACGCATTAGCAAGAAAAGAACAAGAGATACCATCACAGGCTGGGCAAGAGACTTGAAAAGAAACTTCTCCGAAGAAGACAGGCGAGCGGCCTTCAGACATATGAAAAAATGCTCATCATCTTTAATCATCAGAGAAATGCAAATCAAAACTACTTTGAGATATCATCTAACTCCAGTGAGACTAGCCTATATCACAAAACCTCAAGACCAGAGATGTTGGCGCAGATGTGGAGAAAAGGGAACACTTTTGCACTGCTGGTGGGAATGCAAACTAATACATTCCTTTTGGAAAGATATATGGAGAACACTAAGAGATCTAAAAATAGATCTGCCATTCAATTCTGTAATTCCTCTGCTGGGCATATACCCAGAAGACCAAAAACCACATCATAACAAAGATATTTGTACCTGAATGTTTATTGCAGCCCTATTCATAATTGCTAAGTCATGAAAAAAACCCAAGTGCCCATCGATCCACGAATGGATTAACAAATTGTGGTATATGTACACCATGGAATACTATGCAGCCTTGAAGACAGATGGAGACTTTATCTCTTTCATGTTTACATGGATGGAGCTGGAACATATTCTTCTCAGTAAAGTGTCTCAAGAATGGAAGAAAAAATATCCAATGTATTCACCCCTACTATGAAACTAACTTAGGACCTTCACATGAAAGCTATAACCAAGTTACAACCTAAGAACAGGGGGAAGGGAGAAAGCGTGGGGAGGGAGGGGGGAGGTGGGTAGAGGGAGGCCGATTGAAAGGATAACACCTGTGGTGCATCTTACAAGGGTACATGTGAGCCTTGGCAAATGTGGAATGTAAATGTCTTGGCAAAGTAACTAAGAAAATGCCAGGAGGGCTATGTCAACTAATGAGATGAAAATGTGTCAAATATTCTATAAACCAAGTGTATGGTGCCCCATGATCATATTGCTGTACACAGCTATGATTTAATTAAAAAAAAAAAAAGAGTTGATTATAATAAGGAGTCAGTAAAATCATGTGGTTAAAAATAAATGGTATTATTTTGGTCAGTGACATCTTTGGTATAGAATGTTATGTATATATACACAGGTGGGGGGCGCATAAAGTTCATGTGCAATTTAAATTTGCACACAAACTTCATGGCCACCAGGTATTTACTACCAAACTAAATTACAAAAAATCAAATTTCTCACTTCTTTCTCTGAAGCAATAGAGTGTATAACATTAAAGCTCAATTTCCCAGTATGATATATTATATTTCATAGCCCATAAAATTTACAGGTTTTTTGAACCATCTAACACCAGAAAGAACTAGTAGTACCAAATAGTTTTCAACTGCATCCTTTTTGCCTGTCTTTCTTGGTTTTTTAAATCTTTTTCCTAATCTCCATTGTGTCTGAAGGAGTTGAGGAAAATATCAAAGATAATATTATATTTGAACTTATGAAAGATAAAAAAAGAATTTGCATACAGGAGTAGTTCATTTGATATCACAAATATCCAAAATACCACAAGATAAACTCTGTGCATTCAAGAGCTTTGACAATCTCACCTGCTCTCCATCCCTTCTTATACATTTCTTAATGAAATCTCTTATCTGGGCAAACTGGCTTACTCATTGTGCCTAGATGTACCTTCTAATTTTCTGACTGTTTGTGCTTTGTGTATGCTGTGTACCTTGCAAGAAATAGCTTTCTCCATGCTTTCTTCTTCAGCCTTCATCCTATGCATCTTCTTGTAGGAAAATTGAACCCTGATCTTTAGCATAAGACTCGCTTCCTGCTTCAGAGACCTATAGAATAATAAGAATGGCGTGTGAGTGGTGTGCGTGCAGGAGATCAGAAAACTGGCCTCCACGGGAGAATGT
Source organism: Nycticebus coucang (assembly GCF_027406575.1). Taxonomy (NCBI): domain Eukaryota; kingdom Metazoa; phylum Chordata; class Mammalia; order Primates; family Lorisidae; genus Nycticebus; species Nycticebus coucang. The sequence goes on along the minus strand of NC_069780.1, from coordinate 157,619,582 downwards.
GTGGGTGAGGGGTGGCCTTACCAGGCCCAATGGTTACGGTGAAGATTCTCTAGATTCCGAAGGTCTCTTGATGCTGGAGGCAGAGGTCTTGCTGAAGGTCTTGGTTTTGCAAAAACAAGTTGGTGACATTCTGACACTTTTCATGTTCTCCTTTTTTAGTGTTCTCCCTTTTTACTTATAAGTAACTTTTAGTTACTTTTTCCTGGTTTATGATAATAAAGATAGATGTAAGGTTTGCTCAACAGGGCTCCTCCCAGAGGTCCTCAGTCCCCTGATGTGGACTTTGGGCCAAGCATCTTCATTCGTTGTGCCAAAACCCCTTCAATCTTAAAGTATACTTAAATTTCCCCCGTGAGGTCTTCCTTCATTTCCCTCAGTTTTCTCTGTTACCATGTCACTCACTGGCCATATTAAAAACCCTAACTTACATTGTATTTATCCTTTTTATTTTAAATTCCGTGGACTTTCAGAGAATAGGAATCTATATCAGAGTACAGAAAACTTTTTTTTCTGTAAAGAGTTAGATAGGAAATATTTAAAACTTTGTGGGCTAGGAGTCAAAATTGAAAATATTATACAAATTGTCATAAAACAAGAGAAAAAAGTTCACAATGTTTGCAAAATGCAAATATAATAATAAGAATTGCACACAATTTTTAAAATTCCAATCTACTGTTGGAAAAATAGAAATATTTGTAGGGATAATATTTGCTTATTTGAGGTTCAGTTGATGACAAATTTTCTTTTTTTTTTTTTTTTTATTGTTGGGGATTCATTGAAGGTACAATAAGCCAGGTTACACTGATTGCAATTGTTAGGTAAAGTCCCTCTTGCAATCATGTCTTGCCCCCATAAAGTGTGACACACACCAAGGCCCCACCCACCTCCCTCCTTCCCTCTTTCTGTTCCCCCCCATAACCATAATTGTCATTAATTGTCCTCATATCAAAATTGAGTACATAGGATTCATGCTTCTCCATTCTTGTGATGCTTTACTAAGAATAATGTCTTCCACATCCATCCAGGTTAATACGAAGGACTGGTTCTTCATGTTGCCTGGAGTTTTCTGCTGATTATTCCTTATGAGTGGTTTCTTTTATCTGTTTCCTTGCCCTAATTTTCCTTTCACTTCCTCTTGCTCTTCAAGTTCTCGTGCCTGTGGACTAAGGGTTACAGGACCAGAAGGGTAAGAAGGTTGAAGAGCAAAAAAGGGATGAAAGAAAGGAGTGATAAGAAAAAAAAGAAAAATAGAGAAAGAGAGGGGGTGGGTAAAAGGAATATTGACAAAAAGAAAAGAGGCACAGAAAGAGGGAGAGAGAGCAATATAGGTGTACAGTAGGGTACTTTGACACAACCTTAAAAAACCCCCACCTTCTGGGGGTGCCCAGTTGGGTGGTTCCCTTGAGGTCAGCAGCTCTTTGCTAACCTGATCAGACACAGTACCCCACCTCCACCAAGTAGAGAGGAAAGACAAAAATGCTATAAATCAAACCAAAACAAGCAAACAGAAAACTTTACGGGATAAAATTGGGTGAAAAACCAAATAATTGCAGTAGAAACACTAGCAAAAATGAAGTTCTAGTTATTCAAAAAGGCAGTAATGGGAAATTATAATTAAACTAGAAAAATTGAGAAAGGAAAAGGATCTGTATGGAAAAGGTTGAAATTGAAAAACAAAACATCAACAACATCAATATAAACAAAAAAACAACCAACCCCCCCCCAAAAAAAAACACAACCAAAAACAAAGCAGTATGTATATGTTATTGAATATTGTCTGGGCAACACGTGGTCTTCTGGAGTATGAGATGTTAATCACATTCTGATATGACTGGAGGGTGCTGATTTCTCAAACCCCAGCAGGTAGACACCCTAAATCTCTCTTCAGCCCACTTAAAAGGCACTTTGAACTTGTAAACTTGCTGAGCAGAAGCTTCCCAGGAAAGTACTTGTCGCTGGAATCACTGTTGAAGTGGCTATCCACTTACCCAGTGTGCCAAAACCTGTCTCACTCTTCCCCTGAGGGTTGGGGCTGCAAGGCAGCTCAGACCCCACCATTAGGCTGCTTGGTCGCTGGGTTACCAGCTCCCACCCTATTCTAGCTCTGCGATCCTGAGGGCAGAGCTTGCCATGGCAGATGGCTCACAATGGCTCCCTGTGACCCACAGCCAAACACTATTAGCTCTGTCTGGCTCAGCGGCTCAGACTGGGTCCCTAGACAATGGCCAAAGTTCTCCGCACTCCCGCTCAGGCTCTCCCCAAGGCAGTTCAACTGAGTGCCAAGTCCAAAGCACCAAAACAGTTCACAGGTAAGGCCTTTCTGGTTTGCAGTCTCACTGCTACTGAACTTACAGTTGTGGGTGGGTTTAGACGGATTGAACACACACGACCACTTGCCGGTTTTCCACTGTTTTAGACCTCCTCTTGGGGTCCAGAAGTCTCTCGCTGACTGCCTGTATCCTCACAGGGGTGATGATAGGCAGATCCCACCAGCCAGAGATGCCTGGAGTCCTGTCTCCCCAGACTCACGGTGCCCAGATGCAAGGAAGCTGTTACTCGGCCACCATCTTGCTCCCTCCCTTAGGAGTATTTTCTCCCATCATTTTATTTTTAATCTATTTGTGTCTTTGAATATACAATTATGTTATAGAAAACATACAATTGGATCTTTCTGCCTATCTCTGCTTTTAATTGAAAGTCAAATCTATTTACATTAAAGTTATTAGCAATTAAGTAGGATTTAGATCTGCTATTTTTTTTATTTGTTTTCTTTACTTCTCACATGTTTTCAGTGCAATATTTCTCTATGTCCCATGTTTGTGTTCAATATTTTCTTCCCCATCATTTTAATTTTCCTGTCATTTCTTTCACTATATTTTTGAGTTATTTTCCTCATTATTGCATTGAGGATTCTGATTCACATTTAACTTAAAAAGGTCTTAACATCAATTGAATACAAATTCTTTGCTCCTATTTATCTCCATTCCCCTGTGTGCATATCGAGGCATGTCTCCAACACTTCTTTACAACCCTGTCTTAGCCTTCCAGAGTCCTAGTAATTTGTCAGAGCTTTTCAAAGCTTCCTATGGGCATCTCATTACCTAGCTTTTCCTTTGGAGCATTTCCTTTCTTTTTCACTCACCCAACTTGTTATTTATTACTCAGCAGAAATGTTCAGTAGTTGTATCTGATTCAACATTTGCTCCTGTTGAAGAGGCTGTTCACATTGGGCAAGCTCAGAGTCAGGTCAAATAAAGACGGTGGTATATTAGGTCTTTCTGGAACTATCAGATGGGCCAACTGGTGACAATTATCGGTGAACAGGGCTTTCAAGGCACTCCAACCTCTTCCAGTAGCTGCTAGCCTGTTGGTTTTGGTCATGACTGTGGGCTGTGGGATAGGAAGGCTATTTTGGAGCTGGTGAATGTGGAATAGGATTAGGGAAAGTGAAAACATGACAAAACTCGCCAGTCTTACGAAGTTTCAGTGTTTTTCTTGAATAAATTCTCCCTAGATTATTGCAACTCTTTGGTTAATTTCCAGAGTTCTGGAAAAGCTGATGGTTTCAATGTTTGCCAGTGTTCTCATTGCTTTTACAGAGAAAATTATTTTTGGAAGTGCGATTGTTAACTAATGTTACCCTTTTACATTTATTTTTAAAATCATTGGGCACCTTCATTTTTTTAATATCGGATTTCTTGTCTTAATATTCAGTTGTTCCTGCACTGAGGCTACAGCTTACCCTCAGCCTGTTGAGGTAGTATGACATAGGAAACAGTGGATGTGATTTAAAGGCAAAGGAGCTGAGATTGAAATTTGACTCACATGCTTTGCTCGTCATTGGGCTCAGGGACAACATTTAGCCTTTATTACTCTTAGTTTTCACAGAATTTGTCTTTATTCATAAAAAGCTTTTGCTATATCATTTAGAAAAAAATTATGAAGAGAATTCATCTACCCAAACCAGTAACTATATATTTAGTAAAAAGAATCTGAATGTCCTTTTTCCCAAAGGAGATGTAGTTATCACTGACATTTCACTAAATAAATCCTAATATTTCCATCAAGCATCAATAAATATCCATAACATATAAAATACTTGTAAAAATGCAATGTATTTCACAAAGAATTTATTTTTTTAATACACAATAAAAATCACAATGTGTTAAATGGGTCACTTTATAATCAGAAAAGGGTATCGCAAATGACCTAAACCAGAGGTATTTTGAAGAAGATGCTTGCTTCAAGTGAAACTTGGCTTCACCCTCTGTTCTAATCCATGTACTAAGTACAGCATCACTTACCATCTGTCTTTCTGCTCTCGTTCATTAACGTGTGTCAACATATAGCTGTGTATAATTTTTGTAGGTGGGGCAGGGTGAGGTGGCTATGCCTTCTGCCCAAGTTTCCCCTTTTAAATGCAGCCAAATGTCAACAACTATTATTTCATTTTTTATATTGAATAGTAAAGAGAAGATCTATAGAATAATGAGCCCACCTTTCTAAAGTAATATCCATTTCATGTAATATCTGTTTACTCATTTTATTGTTCATAAATAAGATTTTCTTTTAAACACCATTTTTCTGATTACAAAATCAGTACATATTTATTTTTGAAAACTTGGAAATGAAAGAGAATTATAAAGAAAAATATCAAAATGGCCCACAATACTCCCATTTACAAGAAATATTTGCTAGAAACTTCAATTAACATATAACAGCACACATATTAAGTGAAGCTTTAAATCCCGATTATCCTTTCTTTGTTTTCCATTTATTTAGGCTTTACCTTGCTACTTGTCTTATTATTGTTATGTGTTTGTTTTTCTGCCATTACAGTATGTACTATTCTGTGACTAATTACTAAATATCTTCTTTACTTGGAAAATAAACATTAAAAATTAATAGTTGAAATCATCATATAACTTGGCTGAAAAGATATAAAATGAATCTTTGTCTCTTAAAACTAGTAACTTATCTATTTGTGGTTTTCTTAGTAGAGATCTATCATCATGAACCACTGAAGAAGGAAATTGAATATGACGCCAAAAAATGGAAAAACACATTGTGCTCATGGACCGGTAGAATCAATATTGTTAAAATGTTCATACTATCCATAGTGATCTACATACATATTCAATGCAATGCCCATCAAAATACCAATGTCATATTTCACAGATCTAGAAAAAAAAATTCTATACTTTGTTTGCAATCGGAAAAGAGCCAGAATAGCCAAAGCAATCTTAAGCTAAAAGAATGAATGTGGAGGCGTCACATTATCAGACTTCAAACAATACTATAAAGCGATAGTAACCCAAACAAAAATAGGGACCAATGAAACAGAACAGAGAACCCAGCATTAGTTGAGGGAGTGAATCTATTTGTATATTTACACGTATGTGTGTATGTGTCTGCATGTATATTTACTATGAATGTACTTTAATAAAAATTCATAATTTATATATTCTTTCATTCAGAGTTAACATATGAAAAAATAGGTCACAGAGAAGGTAAATTATTTGTTCAAACTTATAAAACCAGTATCTCATAAGAGAAAATTCAAATCCATACGCTTTCATCCAAATACACATGTGTTTTCCAGGCTGCCCTGCTGGGTCTTGAACCAGTTATTTTTATTGATTTGAGTGGCCAAACCTCTCTGAACAGTTGGACTTTATATTTCTATTCACATCTTTCCCATTCATTCCACAGCCATAAATTATTGAGAGCTTAATAAAGGACTTCTGCTATTTACCATCTATTTTATAGGTAGAATGGAAATTTTTATGGCCACGTTTTTTAAAGGTAGAAAAAAGAGGCCCTTTTCATGTGAAGCTTATAGCTTGATGAGTAATCACAGCACATCTGTCAACATTATAAAAAGTTGTGACTTTTTCAAAAGACTACATAAAAAGAATCAGTCTTTTTAAACTTCATGTGGTGATGCCTCATTGCCGTGACTCAGCAGGTACTCTTATGATTCCCTAGACATAAGACAGCTTTGGAAACGATTGCATCAGATCTTCCAATTCAGTAATCTTCTAAAGAAATTATTTTAAAGTGATTTATTTATATTACTAAATAGATTTGAGAGGTCAGATCTGGCCTGAGATAAAATCATAGAGTAGGTGATATTTGTCTTTATTTTGCCAAAAATTACATTTTTTGATAGCCTCTTATTCAATTATCCTATCTTTTCATATCTCTCTGATTTCTCCTATAATAAGAAAATGAAGGATGGATTTATTCATATTAAGTGTGTATAACAAAATGACAGTACTCAAAATTTTCAGTTTTTAAACCCAAATAATGAGTATTTTTCTGTAAAAAATAGTGCTGGAGCACTTGTATAACTGCTGGGGTAGCCTCCTGGCCTCCCCACCCCCAGCCTGTACAATGATGACATTTTTGTCTGCAGTAGTAGAAATGGAGGGGAAGCAAGCTTTACTTGGTGACGTAGAGCCCATTTTTCCTCATTCACAGTCACTGCTACTCAAAGACTGTAAGTCAACATGTTAATGTTTTTCTTGATTCACACTAAACACCATTCTTGTCAAAACTGAAGTTCTGAGTTGTTACAGAGCAGCTGTTTAGGGGAGGGTTTATACAAACGATGGCTGATTATTTGGTATCTGTTTGCAATGTACAGAGACATAAATTTTTGAAAGACCCAATTTAGTTTTATTGCTTTTTCAAATTTTTTCTGGTTCATATTCCACATTTCTATTCAGTTTTGCCTATATAATTGCTAAAAGTCTATTGTGAAGTAACAAGGGGGGGGTGCTAACAGTTAAAACAGCGTTCTTTTCAAGGGTTAGAGTCTATTCACTGGTGGAACTACAACTAAAATTCACATTTTCTGGCTCATAGATTATTTAAAGAAAACTGTTCAATATCCCATGAGGGAACAAGAATTTCTCTTCCTCCCATACCCCGTGCTGTTCATAGGCCAGTAGTGAAGGTGGCTTCAGTATTGCAATTAACTTTCTCCCCAATTCCCAGCATGTGTGTGAGCTCCCCTATTGATGGTCTCAACTCTTTCTCTACTCCCTCATCCTTTCCCTCCTTTAGACAATATCGATTATTTTTTAGTTATAAAGTTTACTTATGTTTATTATAAATTTCATGTTATTCATAAAAATATTCAATCAATTGAAAGTACCATAACATTTAAAATTTTATTCCAACTTTTTAGGGTTTTTTTCCCCCAAATTATAAGTAAACTAAGAAGAAAATCATTGTCTACAAATTTGGGACCATATTTAGGTTAATTTGATATAAGTGATATAAATAACTCAAGATAAGACTATTTCTATTTTTAAAGGCTCTTTTGTCATATACAGATATACATGTGCATGTGTGCGTATACACACCCGCATGCACACACATTCATACACGGGAATTGTTCTTCAGAAAGGTTATCAGAATTTACATTCCTACTCCTATAATGTAGTCTAAAGAGTTAATAAGTTTTGAGAGAACAACCAGAGGAGTTCACTAGATTTGGAGGAGTGGTATGAGCAAGAGGGTGAACTGAACCTACATCCCTGGAAATTACCAGGAATTTTTCACCGCCATAATTCATTTAAATTTTAGAATCTTTAGAACTGAGCTTGGTCTGCTTAACTTTTTCCATTAAAAATTATATTTTCTTATTAAACTTTCAATACATAACTGAAGGGAAATTGCTGTAATAGCTCCTGAATCGCTTACCTCTGTGACACTGGGATCCTTTTTGTTCTTTGTACCCTCATCCTTAGAATGGCACCTGGCAAAAGAAAAGCATTTGTATCACTCTGTTTAGTATTGCCATAACAGAGCACTTAAGCCTAGGTAGTTTATAAGAAAACAGGTTTATTTGACTCACAAATATGGTGGATGGAAAGTTCTGGTGAGGTCCTTGTGGTGCTCAAAGTCATGGCAGAAAGGGGAAGTGGTGTGTCCAGAAACTAAACAGGAGAGAGAGGGACCTGTCCTCAAGGCCGCTAATCCAATCCCGTGGGAATGAGAACTCCCTCTAGGGAGATGACATTAATCTACTTATGAAAGACCCATCCCCCTGACCCAAATACCCCCCACAGTCTCCACCTCCCAACAGTGTCACACTGGGGATCAAATTCCAACATGAGTTTTGATGGGGACAAACTGCCTCTAAATCATAGTAGCACTCAAGAAACTGAGTGACATTTATAAATGTCTTAACACAATAATTAAGTAAGTGAGGTGAAGGCTATGTAACCAGTTTGATGTAAGCATTCCAAATTGTATATAAAATCAGCACATTGTACCCCACAAATGCATTAATGTACACAGTTATGATTTAATAAAAAAAATTGTTAAGAGTAAAAAGAAATATATTGAATGAGTAAATGAATAAAGAAGAATACGAGAAAAGTTTTTTGAGTTTTCTGCTACCACTTGTTCATTAAATTGTTAGATATTACATGTAAGCACATACCAAAAAATGCTTACTTATACTTAGCAGCTCTTTTTCTGTAATTATCTTTTGAAAACATAATGTTTTAACTCCCCCACAAAATGTATGAAAGCTTTTAAAGCAGGTGGACATTGACAATATATTCTCTTGTTTTGTGATGATCCGATTCAATGTGCAAATGACACACTTAAATCACACTAAATTCCGAAAGCCTGCCTATTCTCTAGTTTGCATATTGTCCTTTAAACAAGGACTTATGAATGCACAGTAAAAGACTGATTGGTATACTTACTTTGCTTTATATATTAAAATTTATACTATGTAACACACTGCTGCTACTAACATTCTTAAATAGAAAATGTGTTCTATTATAAATCTTTTTGAATATATTAGAATCACAATACCTTATTAAGTCGTAAAACATCACATTATAGACAACTAATAACATAGAGTGCACATTTGGCATAATTCTAAATATTAATTTTGTGTAAATTCATCTGTTTTTGAATTCTTGAATACCGATTCGATTGTAATATTTACCTTCTTAAGCCATCTCTGAGTAACCATTATAATATTAAATGTTATAGTCATTTAATAATTTACTTCTACTATGAAAGTGAAAATTTAGTTAAGAATATTATGAATTCAGGGGGAACAGTCTTTTTGTTATCTGTAGCCAGGAAGAAATGAGAATAACAGGACATGAATAAATAGAAGAGCTGAAAGTGGGAATTCCAAATGTGCATATAATTGATTTTAAAATAAATGTAAGTCATTCTGATAAAGATGTTCTTTCCTAGTTACTAAAATTCCCAAGGGAGAAACACTTAACCATTAGTCTATAAATACATATCTATAATACATATATCTACACACACCTGAGTTATAAACATCTGACTTACATACAACTTGTACTTATGAATAGAGGCTATTACAATGCACCTGCTCCAACTTACATATAAATTCAACTTAGAAACAAATCTGCAGAGCCTATGTTGTTCATAACCTGGGGACTACCTGTAATGTGTGTGTGTATATGTATGTACATATGTGTGTGTATGTATACACACATATATATCTTGCGTATATATATCACATTAAATCACAACATATATATACACAACATATATAATCACATTTATATCACACATATTTTATATGTATGTGTGTGTATGTACATATATGTTGTCCAGAAAATATCCAGCCATATGTGTCTCTATTTTTCATATTACATAGCTAGATAATTTCTGGATATCCCTCATGTATCTAATAATACATAGTTATATGTATGTATACACCATTTAATAATTACTTGGCTATTTTTTTACATGGATTGATAGACATGAATTGTAGGTATGCATTTCTACACATTAAATGCCGTGGTCATGAAGTTTTCAATATGTACATGGTATTAATAATTGTAAAATAATTATGAACTAAAATTATTATTTGTACATATTATACAACATTTTATAAATTTAGTGAATGCTGTAGGGAACTTTCCTGATGCCCCCTTCAAAACTTGCATGCTCATTTCCCCTGCTGTGGGGAGATATGACCGCTGATAAGCAGAGTATCTTTTTTTGGAAAAAAGTGTTAGCAATCCACTTTGCCAAAGTCATGTCCTTTCCACAGGGATAGCCATAGCCATACTGGTCGATGAGGGTTGCAGCGATCCAGGCCCCTGGGCTCAGTTTCAGCGGTTCCCATGGCATCTGACACCGCAGCGTTGCAGCCTGGAACTTTCATTCCTCCCTCTGCTTAGTCTCACTTTCCTTTTTTTTTTTTTATTAAATCATAGCTGTGTACATTAATGTGATCATGGGGCACCATACACTAGTTTCATAGACCGTTTGACACACACCGGTTAACATAGCCTTCCTGGCATTTTCTTAGTTATTGTGCTAAGACATTTACACTCACTTTCCTTATTCTCTCAGTTGTTGATTCCCAAGAGTGAGCCCCAAATTTCTGTCTTACATGCACATTTCTGTCGCAGAATGTTTCCTGGGAAATCTGATCTCACACAGTTGGCGCCAGGTGTGGTCTAAGAAATCTGGCCTTAAAATTTATTTTAAAATTGGACCACTAGCCAGTCAGCTGGCTAAGGGAGCCTGGTTCTTAGTGGCTGGTGGAAAAGTGATATCTTTGAGGCACTTGCTTGTTATCAAGATGCAATAACATTGACTGGGATGGAATATCAGAAAACAAAAATGCAATTGTTGTTACAATATCTCAGGTTTTTGAGACCCTCAGAGTATATGGTAATTATAAGGAGAAGGAAATCAGGTGGCTCTTGTTGACTACATTGATGCACTGGAGAAGGGTAGTGAAAGTCAGAGGAAAGTCTGAACCTGAAAGGGCCCCTTCCGCAGCACGTGAGGCTACCGTGATGTCCTGCAGCTGGAAGGCAGAAAAGCTGAGAATCGTGTTCAGACTTGACTGTAAGAGTATTCAACCCATAGAAAACGCTGACTGTTCAGCTCTAGCAAGTTTACCATACCAAGGTCATGTTCCTGTAAGATCAAGTGGCTGGTTGGCAAGACACAACCTCGAAAGGGAATGCCTCCTTAAACCCTGTGGCCCACATGCCTCACATGGCTCACCCTAAAATTGGCTCTGCCTGTGCAAAGGGGAATCCAGCTGTTTGGTCCTGGTGCTTCTGAGTGGGGGCAACCTGAGACTGGTTTTACAAGCACTGAAAACACTGCAAACTGCATTCAACTGCCCGACTGTAGAACCATCGCTTGATTGTGTATCAGCTTTTGAGTGATACACAGAAGAAAAGGAAACAAACCGGAAAACTTTAACAGCACACAGGAAAAGCAAGTGATTTCTTCTTCCTCCAGCCTCAGTGTCTCTGGTGAGCCATATGGCAGACCTGAAGCCAGCGTCAGGCAGCAAAGCAGAAATGTCACTTGGAGACTCCCAGCACCAACTTACAAAGCTGAACCTGCAAATCTGAATCGGGAGATGATCCTTTAGTAACTCCCTTGGTAGAGTGGCAGGAATGAAAACCTAATGGCTGTGAGTAGGAGAGAGAGTTGAAGAGAGAATTTCGGGATAGTGAGTGCATGAAAAGTCTTTAAGTTTGCTATAAAGCGATGCATTAAAATAAGTCAGCAGCTAGAAGGGTATGAGAAATTGGGAAAAAGTATTTTTAAGGATGGAAGGAGCAAGACCATGTTTGTGTGCTTACAGGAAGGACCCAACAGGAAGAGGAAAAGCAAATACTCCAATGTGACACAGGAAACATATAAATGCCTTAACACAATAACTAAGAAAATGCCGTGAAGGCTATGTTAACCAGTTAGATGAAAACATTGCTAGAACAATGTTCTTGAGTTAGTGAGGTGGGATGGTGGAGGTCTGGGCCTTGGATAGATGTACAGGGAGTTTGCACATATTAGCAGAGGATGGCGGAGTTCCTTAGAGCGGATGAAACTGGTTTTGTAGATGTGCTGGAAGGAAGATGTGAAGATTTTCACTGCCTCACTTCACTGTTTCTCAGTGAAGTAGAAACCAGGCTACCAGCTGAAAGTGGAGAGAGGTTAGGGAAATGATCTAAGAATGTTTTAAATCTTCATTCCAAAGGGTGGAAGGAGGAAGAAGAAAATAAGTAAAGGGCTCCCTTGACTTTAGTGGTCATGAATTTAAGATGAGATGTGTCAGCACTGTGTGTTTTCTCCAACTATATTCGATGGTAGAGAGAGAGGTGTGGAGAAGATTGACATTCAGATAATCCTATTGTTGGAGTTTTGAAAGGATAGAGGGACCTAGGATTGATTGTAATAATGACTCTAAGAAAACCAAAGTGGAGAAGAACAGGAAATGTGAAGGAAATGGCAGAAAGATGAATGGATAGTAAGTTGCATTTGATCAGTGGTGCAGAGAGACAAAGTGTGCTGGAAAAGCCTCATGATTGATTAATTTTTATCTTTCAATTCATTTTGAAAGATAAAAATCAAGCCAGAAGCAAGCAAGCATATATTAAATAATATAAACAATTCACTACTTGGTGTTGAAGTGGCTTTTAAGATAAAGAAAGATTTTCTCCTTAGCAATAATATTTTGGAATGTTACATAGAAAGGAAAGTGGTTAGATACAAAATAGGTTTCTATGGTTCAAAACATTATAAGATGCTAAATATTTGTCACAGGTATATTATTTTATCTTTTGTATAATAGGAATTAAGAAAAATCTGAACCCCTGACTAGATGCTCTGAGAGAATTTAACTGGAAATGTGAAAAATGTTAACACCTCTGCCCCTTTGAGAGTGGATAGCTGCCCCCTCTTGGGCCTGTACGAACCAATTCTAGGAAGAAGCATGCTTTCCTATTTCTGTGCTAAATAGCCAAAGAGTAGACAAAAATAAATTGAGCGACTTTCTCTAAAATAATCTATTCTAGAAGACAAGAATAACTAATTTTGGTTGGCATAATTCTAAGATGACCTCCAATGACCCAAGTCCTTGCAGAATGCTCTCTCCTTGGGTGGGGAAGGTGCTTACAAAATGGCAGAGGTGATAGGGTATCCCTCCTGAAATTATGTTATGTTATATGGCAAGATGTGAAAGTATTTCTCAGATATAATAAAGATCAGTTGATTTTTGAGATAATTAAAAGGAAGATTATTATTTTTTATCATGAATATATTTATGCATATGTAGGGTACAATGTGTTGATTTTTTTTATACAATCTGATGTGGTTACATAATACCAATTAACATAGCTTTTGCCTCATTTGGAAGATTACTCTTCATGGCCCTGTCCTATCAGCCAAGTCCTTTGAACTCTCCCCGAGGTCACAGAGATTCTCTCACTGTCTTTGGAGAAGTAACTGCCATTGTGGGAGCCTCCAGGAGCTAAGAGTAGACCCAGATAACAGGCAGCAAGAAGCAGGAATGCAGTTTTACAACCACAAGGAATTGGAATCTGCCCACAACCATGTGTGCTTGGAATAGAATGCCAGGTTTGAAAAAGAAAAGTAGTTTGCCACCTAGATCACAGACCTCTGAGAACCTGAACAGAGACACAAAAAGCCATGCTCTGACCCCGGAACATTAAGAGATAATAAATGTAGTTTTAAGCCACTCAGTTTGTGGTGATTTGTTATGTAGCAATAGAAAAGTAATACACTAAATTAAACATTAGCCTATTTATCAAGTCTAACGCTTTTCTCATGAAGACTTGCACTGAAATCTTTGCTTCACCACATCACATAATCGCAAAGCCACTGTCTCATAAACTCTGCCCAACCAAACCAGTTCCCTGTCTCTGCAGACCTGCCTGAAAAACTCAGTCTAGGTCCTAAAACTCCATAAATATCTTTCTCTGACTCCTCTCTTTTGAAATATCGGTAAGACTGTCACATTGGTGTTCCCCCCACTGCAGCAGGTGAGTTCTGCTTGGCCCTCAGGTTTTCTACTAATCTTTTGGAGCATGATTAATTTAACCTGTAATATTTTAAATAACAAAATATTATTATTTTATTATTAAGAAAATAATCTGATGACCAGATAGAAATATGGAGAGAAGTTTAAATGTGTACTAAATTAATAAATATGCTTTTACATAAATATAAAGTGAATTAAACATATGCTGTGCTGTTTTTTTTTTCAGAGTATTTCAAGCTTTGCCTTATTGTAGGTAGATGGTAAAAAGTTACAATCTGGAAATATAAGTAACCCCCTCATGTTCATTTCCATGGGGCCAATTTATTGAATCAGAATTTATTTTCAACAGATGTAAAAATAGAAAATGTTCCAAGCTGTCTGCTTATATGTTCCCATCTGGTTTTTAGGGCAGAATGAAACTCCCAGTTGTTACAACAGAACTCAATGTCCCAATGTACAGAAATAAATTATTTACCTTGTGCTGCTTTCAAGGATGCAAATCTAAAATAAGAAAAAACAGTCAAAGAAGTAAAACTTGTCAGAATTTAAATTGTTGTAGTCGTTGTTATTCCATGAGTTCCTTCAGGGCGAATATCACAGGGATATCTTTTAAAGTTTAGATACCTAATCAATAAAAGTTTTGATGTTATAAAATGTTTAATAGCCCACCATATGTCAGTATAATCCTTTCCAAATAAGTGCATGTGAATGTAGATTAGCTCAAATTACTCTGGTCTGAATTTACTTCCCTACTGGTAATTTGCTTCTTTTTATTAATATACACTTGAAGGCATATTTCTGTTTCCTCACTTCCAGAAATTTTAAACTTTTGTGAATTTATTAACATAAATGAAATAAAAGCATCGTGTGTCATTTTTAGTCAACTAACATTTCTTGACTGCCACTTCTCCGTGGGCCTGTGGTACGGACAATGATTTAGGTCAAGGGTCAGTAAACTACAGCCTGTGAGCCAGTGTGGCCTTATCTATTTGCTCACGGTCCACAAGCTAAGAATGTATTTTATATTTTTAAATGATTGAAAAACAACAACAATAGCATTTCTGGACATATGAAAACTTAGTGAAATTTAAAGTTCCATGTCCGTAAATGAGCAATACTCATCCATGCCACACTGTCTTAGTGACTGGATCAGAGACCAGGTTTGCTCTCATCACTTTGCACAGCTCAGCACCCTCCACAGTCACACTTAGTCTGAGTGCCATGTGTATGGCCGTATTCATGTTGTGTTTATTTATTTACAGTGTATATCCTTTACATCAAAACAAGAATAGAAGGTTGACTTTTTTTTTTTAATTTCAAAGTATTACAGTATTACAGTACAAATATTTTTGGTTACATGGATGACGTTGTTAAATTTAAGTCACGGTTATTAGTGTGGTTGTCCCCCAGATAGAGTTCATTGTGCCAGTTAGGTAAGGTTTTGCCTGTCCTCTCCTTCCCTGTCTCCCTACTTGATTTCCATTAACTTTTGCTTCCCTCTACGCACTTGTGTGCTCATCAGTAAATTCCAGTTTAATAGTGAGTACATGTGGTGTTTGTTTTGCCATTCTTTAGATATTTCACTTAGGTTAAAGGTTTAGAGTTCCATCCAAATTATTGTAAAAGGCACTGTCATCCTTCTTCTGAGGCAAAGTGAAGTGTGATTAGTTTACTATTAAATTAGATGGCAAATCATTGTGATTTTAAGCAATAACACTAAGTTAGGTTAAGAAAACATAACCACCTACGGTGCATCTTACAAGGGTACATGTGAAATTTACTAGGTATATAAATGTCTTAACACAATAACTAAGAAAATGCTGTGAAGGCTATGTTAACCAGTTAGATGAAAATATTTTAAATTGTATATAAAACCAGCACATTGTACCCCATGATTGCATTAATGGGCACTGCTATGATTTAATAATAAAAAGAAAACATAACCAGACAAGTAAAATGATTCCCTCAAATCCTAGGAAAATACTGGTCAAAAAATGATAAAATCTAAAATAGAATATTTTATCAGAGTTTTGTCCTAAGAAAGAAGAAATGAAAATGAAACTCTAAGCTAATATTTCAAAAGTCCCCTTTGTTAATCAATTGAGGAAAGTCATTTAGCAATGGTGAGGTAATTCAATCATGTTTGATTGCAGGAGCTGACTAAAGTTGTTCATAAAAAATAAACTATGTAAGCCTATTAGCCTTTAGGCAAAAACAGTTGTTTGAATTGTGGAGGACTTGGAGAGGAACATCAAAAGGAAAACACAATAGGCTATTTTGAGTGGTTTTGCCTGGTTCCTGATGTTACCAATACCGCTTGGCTGTCACTGCTTTGTCAGGGACTCAGCTCTGAGATTGGAGTGACTGAAGCCTTACCCTCTATGAGTCGTCTGTGAGAACATTTTCAAAGGTTAAAAAACTCAAATTCAATATAAACTGAAGTGAAATCTGCTAATATTTTTAAAGATGATCAATTTTATTATTTAATAGTTTTTTTTCTTTTTTAAAAAAGTTGATTTATTCATTGCTCTCTGATCCTTGAGAAGTGATCTTCAGAAGCAGGAACGGTGACAATGACATAATTAAATAGTGGTCGTGAATTACTAGGACAACAAAGTGGCTTTGAACAGAAAAGAAAAGCAGTTGTCACAATTTGGGATAAATAGAAATATGTAGTGTGGGATAAAAGAGAGGCTCAGGAAAACTTTGCAGAGGGGTCTCCCCTGCGGCTGTGTCTGAGGGTCAATCCGAGGAGGGTGAATTATTTCTATCCTGCTTCCCCATCCAAGAGTTCACCTTCCAATTATTGGAAGATCTTTTTTACATAACTGACCTTCCCCTCCTTCAAGTTAGCAGAAAAGGGAAGAATTTTTAGAAAACATGTTTAAGGTCTTATTTCCAGGTAAGCATTTCACAGCCATATAACAATTACTTAAAAAAAAAAATAGAGCTATGAAGAGCAAGTGAGAAATCTGGTTTCAATGTCACACTGAGAGCCTCCCTATAGCAATTTTGCAGGGACTAATAGTCCTGAGAAAGTTTATAGTTACAATGTATTCCAATCCTAGGGATCAGATCGGAGCAAAGTTGGCAGATGAAGCTGGTCAAAAATAAAGGGAGGTTATTCAGTATGGACTGAGTCTTTGCCACACTTGTTTCTAACGCCCCCCCAGTAGGCATGACTATAGCAGGTGAGGAAAGAGTAGCATCATGATCGTCTTTGAGTGTAGAATTGGATGCCCTGCTTGCCATACAAATTGAGGTCTCCCCTGAGGGAGATCGTGAGCCAGTGAATGAGGGCATTGGCAAAGGCACTGGGACGGAGACATTCACACCCACCTGTCCAACATCCACCAGGTGGGAACATTTCTGAGCAGTGGCTCCATTGGTGGTGAAGATGGCTGTTCCATTCCTATATGGGTTATCATTTATAATTTTGATGGCTTCATCCAATGTTTCTGTCTCCAGAATCACAGAAGTGAACCAAAAATCTCCTCTTTGTAACAGGCCATATTTGGTTTAACATTTGAGATGATCATTGGCCCAACAAAGTTGCCATTTTCATAGCCTTTGACTTCAGTTTTTTGTCCATCAAGAAGGATGGAAACTCCCTGCTTTGTTCCACTATCAATCAGATTATGGATATGCTGTTTGGCCTGGGGAGTGATCTGAGAGCCAAGCTCAGCTCCAGGCTGGTCTCCTGCATTGACCCTCAGGTTTTTAGCACGTTCCACCAGTTCTGGCAGCTACTTTTTAGCTTTTTCCACAAAGGGTACTGTTGAAAGAGCCATGCAGTGCTGACCAGCAGCTCCAAATGTGGCCCCAACCAGCTGGTCAGGGTATTTCCTTATTGGGATCTGGTATGATTACCCTACGGTTCTTGGCTCCCATGTTGGCCTGACCCTTCTTTCCATGCTTTGATCCTCTCTTAGAGAGGTATTCTCTTGCCTGGATGGATCCCACAAAGCTGCTTGCTTTGCTGCTTGGATGATCACAAAAAAAATTTACAGCTTTGTGTTGCCCATGAATGATGTTCGATGTTCCCTCAGGGACACCAGCACCCTGGAGCAACTTAGCTGGAAGCGTGGCTGCTCCAGGTACTTGCTCTCACAGTTTCCTTAGGAAGGTGCTTCCACACACCATGGCTACGGGAAACATCAAAAGGGGGGTCTTGGCAGGAAAACTGAAGGGAGCAATTCCTGCACACACTCCCAGAGGCCGATGGTAGGAAGAAAGTTTTATGTCATCCGTGACAGAGGGCCTGGTCTCTCCCAGCATGAGCGATGTCACACTCCAGGCATGCCCAGCCACCTGCAGGCCCGAGATACAGCTCCCTCAGCATCAGGGGGGTTTTTCCTCCTTCCAACGTGATTAATTTGGCAATTTCTTTCATGTTTTCTTTACTAAGATGTTGATAGTGGAGCATGACCCGCTGATGGCTTAACTCTGAAGTGTCTGCCCATGCAGGGAAAGCACGTTTCCAGGAAGCAACAGCTGTATCCACTTCAGCCTTGGTGGCCTGGGGGCAGGACAGATCACCTCATTGTGGCTGGGTTATGGATATCAAACCCTCTGCCGCTTTTGGAGTCAACAGATTTTCCATCGATGAAGAGTTTTACAGTTGGCACTGCAGAAGAGAATATGCTGAATACCAAGGTGGATTTCACTTTGGAAGAAAACTGAAGACCCGAGTCAGCGCTGCCAGGGCTCTCGGCCGCCTGTGCTGCCAGCGACCCCGAGAAGCTCTGCGGCTGCCGGTCTTGCCCTCCGTCTTGCTGGGCCTCCTCATTGGTGGCCTTAATACCAGTTATTTTATGGGAACATTTGAATCTGTCACGTGTTACCGAACCAGTTAGTGTCAACATTGAACTTGCTCTTGTGAACTTGAATACCCTGAGCTGGCTCACTGAAGAGCAGGTTGATAGTTTAGCAGTTGTTTTCCTTTTCATATTTTTAGCTCAAGGACTAGGTTAAAATTTTCCTAAAGGAAGAGAACTATTTTTTAAATACTATTATCAAATAGTAAATATCTTTGGAAATTAGTTTTTACTGCAAACTTGATAATATTTCTTAATAAACTCAACCTAAAATTACAAGACAAAATAGTATTTATATGTGAATGTAACACTACAGTAAAGTCATTTTGTTACCTGACACTTTTTTTTTAATTTATTTTATTTTTTTTATTGTTGGGGATTCATTGAGGGTACAATAAGCCAGTTACACTGATTGCAATTGTTAGGTAAAGACACTTGCTACCTGACACTTTTTAATTACTAGTAATGTCACATTGCTTTATACCCTTCCTGTGTCAAAGGTTAAAAAAAAAGAAGCAACCTCCTCTTATACACACAAATTACAGTGGATGTACGATTTGCACACACCTCAGTTTTGTTAACATTGTTCAAACTTTAACACAAATACAAAATAAATGTATGTATTTCAAAATCTAATTTTAATTGAGAAGTTTCAATGTAATCTTTAATGGGAGGATTGATCTGCAATGTAATATCATGCTAAAAGGTCAGCATCAAAGTCAAACCTAATAGAATCCTATAAATATCTTCCAAGGGGTGAATGCACTCAATTAAAATATTGCTTGTAAATCCACATCAATATCATTGGTATTTAACAATAATTATCTCTGTGATAAAGATAATTTCAAATATGGAAAACAGTCATGCATTGTTAATGATGGAGATACTTCTGATAATACATTGTTAGGTGATCTCATCATTGTGCAAATATTATGGACTGTACTTACTCAGACCAGATGATATAGCTTACTGCACACCTACACTTTGTGGTATAGGCAATCACTTCTAGGATACAAACTGTGTAGGATGTGACTGTACTGAACTGCCTTGGGGAGAGCCTGAGCAGGAGTGCGGAGAACTTTGGCCATTGTCTAGGGCCCCAGTCTGAGCCGCTGAGCCAAATGGAGCTAATAGTGTTTGGCTCTGGGTCACAGGCAGCCATTCTGAGCAATCTGCCCTGGCAAGCTCCGCCCTCAGGGTCGCAGAGCTGGAATTGGGTGGGAGCTGGTAACCCAGCGACCAAGTAGCCTAAGGGCGAGGTCTGAGCCGCCTTGCAGCCCTAACCCTCGGGGGCAGAGGGAGACCAGTTTTGGCACACAGGGTAAGTGGATAGCCACTTCAGCAGTGATTCCAGCGACAAGCACTTCCCCTGGGAAAGCTTCTGCTCAGCAAGTGAACAAGTTCAAAGTGCTTTTTAAGTGGGCTGAAGAGAGATTTAGGGTGTCTACCTGCTGGGGTTTGAGAAACTAGCAGCCTCCAGTCATATCAGAACTGTAATTAACATCTCATACCCCAGAAGACCACGTGTTGCCCAGACAATATTCAATAACATATACATACTGCTTTGTTTTTGGTTGTGTTTTTTTTTTTTGGTTTGGTTGTTTTTTTGTTTATTTTGAGGTTGTTGATTGTTGTTTTGTTTTTTAAGTTCAACCTTTTCCATACAAATCCTTTTTCTTTCTCAATTTTTCTAGTTTAATTATAATTTCCCATTGCCGCCTATTTCAATAATTAGAACTTCATTTTTGTTAGTGTTTCTACCGCTATTATTTGGTTTTTCCAGCCAATTTTATCCCGTAAAGTTTTCTGTTTGCTTGTTTTGGTTTGATTTATAGCATTTTTGTCTTTCCTCTCTACCTAGTGGAGTTGGGGTACTGTGTCTGATGAGGTTAGCAAAGAGCTGCTGACCTCAAGGGAACCACCCAACTGGGCACCCACAGAAGGTGTTTTTTTTTTTTAAGGTTGTATCAAAGTACCCTACTGTACACCTATATTGCTCTGTCTCCCTCTTTCTGTGCCTCTCTTCTTTTTGTCACTATTCCTTTTACCCACCCCCTCTCTTTCTCTATTTTTCTTTTTTTTTTCGTATCACTTGGTCCTCCTTTCTTTCATCCCTTTTTTGCTTTTCAACCTTCTCACCCTTCTGGTCATGTAACCCTTAGTCCACAGGCACGAGAACTTAAAGAGCAAGAGGAAGTGAAAGGAAAATTAGGGCAAGGAAACAGATAAAATAAATCACTCATGAGGAAGAATCAGCAGAAAACTCCAGGCAACATGAAGAACCAGTCCAGAACAACCCCTCCAAGGGACCATGAGGTAGCTACTGCAGAGGATGCCACCTATACAGAAATGATAGGAATGACAGAAAGGGAATTTTGAATACACATATTGAAAACAATGAAAGAAATGATGGAAACAATGAAGGAAACTGCTCATAAAGTGGAAATTAACCAAAAGGAAATCCAAAAGCAGAATCAAATAAGAGATGAATGATATGAAGAATATAAAAAGGATATAGCAGAGCTGAAGGAACTGAAACAGTCAATCAGGGAACTTAAAGAAGCAATGGAAAGTATCAGCAACAGGTTAGACCATGCAGAAGAAAGAATTTCAGAGGTAGAAGACAAAGTTTTTGAGATAACTCAGATAGTAAAAGAGGCAGAAAAGAAGAGAGAGAAAGCAGAAAGTTCACTGTCAGAAATAAGGGACTTTATGAAGCGTTCCAACTTACGAGTTATAGGAATTCCAGAAGGGGAAGAAGAATGCCCCAGAGGAATGGAAGCCACACTACAGAATATTATAAAAGAAAATCTCCCAAATATCACCAAAGATTCTGACACTCTGCTTTCAGAGGGCTATAGGACCCCAGGTCGCCTCAACTCTAACCGAGCTTCTCCAAGACACATTGTGATGAACCTGTCCAAAGTCAAGACAAAAGAAAAGATTCTGCAAGCTGCCAGGGGTAAGCGCCAGTTGACCTACAGGGGCAAATCCATCAGAGTGACCGCAGACTTCTCTAATGAAACTTTCCAAGCAAGAAGACAATGGTCATCTACCTTTAATCTATTTAAACAGAACAATTTCCAGCCCAGAATTCTGTACCCTGCTAAGCTAAGCTTCAAAATTGACGGAGAAATCAAATCATTTATGGATATACAAACATTGAGGAAATTCGCCACAACAAGACCAGCTCTACAGGAAATACTTCAACCTGTTCTGCACACTGACCACCACAGTGGATCAGCACCAAAGTAAGAACTCAGAAATTAAAGGACAGAACCAAACCTCCACACTGATGCAAAAGATAAAACTAAGCAATGGACTCTCACAAAATAAGACAAATAGAATACAACCACACTTATTGATTATCTCAATAAATGTTAATGGCTTGAATTCCGCACTGAAGAGACATAGATTGGCTGACTGGATTAAAAAACACAAGCCATCCATTTGCTGTCTTTAAGAAACACAGCTGGCTTCAAAAGACAAATTAAAACCCCGAGTCAAGGGTTGGAAGACAATTTTTCAGGCAAATGGAATTCAGAAGAAAAGAGGAGTTGCAGTCTTATTTTCAGATACGAGTGGATTTAAAGCAACTAAAAAGACAAAGATGGTCACTTTATATTGTCAATATAAATAATAATACAACAAGAAGACGTTTCAATTCTAAATATTTATGCACCCAATTTAAATGCTCCCAGTTTCTTGAAACAGACTTTACTCAGTCTGAGCAAAATGATATCTGATAATACCATAATAACAGGGGACTTTAACACTCCTCTTACAGAGCTGGACAGATCCTCTAAACAGAAATTAAACAAACATATAAGATTTAAATGAGACTCTAGAACAACTCTGCTTGATACATGCATATAGAACACTCCATCCAAAGATAAAGAATATACATTCTTCTCATCATGCCATGGAACATTCGCCAAAATTGATCATATCCTGGGACACAAAACAAATATCAACAGAATCAAAAGAATTGAAAATTTACCTTGTATCTTCTCAGACAATAAGGCACTAAAGGTGGAACTCAACTCTAACAAAAACGTTCAAAACCACACAAAGGTATGGAAATTAAGCAACCTTCTGTTGAATAACAGATGGGTGCAGGAAGAAGTAGAACAGGAAATCATTAACTTTCTTGAGCATAACAACAATGAAGACACAAGCTACCAAAACCTCAGGGATACTGCAAAAGCAGTTTTGAAAGGAAAATTTATCGCTTTCGATGCCTACATTTGAAAAACAGAAAGAGAGCACATCAACAAACTCACAAGCCATCTTATGGAACTGGAAAAAGAACCACAATCTAAGCCTAAACCCAGTAGAAGAAAAGAAATCTCCAAAATCAAATCAGAGATCAATGAAATTGAAAACAAAAGAATCATTCAGAAAATTAATGAAACAAGGAGTTGGTTTTTTGAAAAAATAAATAAAATAGATAAACCACTGGCCAGACTAACGAGGAATAGAAAAGTAAAATCTCTAGTAACCTCAATCAGAAATGATAAAGGGGAAATAACAACTGATCCCACAGAGATACAAGAGATCATCTCTGAATACTAGCAGAAACTCTATGCCCAGAAATTTGACAACGTGAAGGAAATGGATCAATATTTGGAATAACACCCTCTCCCTAGACTCAGCTAGGAAGAAACAGAGCTCCTGAACAGACCAATTTCAAGCACTGAGACAAAGAAACAATAAAAAATCTTCCAACCAAAAAATGCCCTGGTCCAGATGGCTTCACTCCAGATTTCTATGAAACCTTCAAGGAAGAGCTTATTCCTGTACTGCAGAAATTATTCCAAAAAATTGAGGAAGAAGGAAGCTTCCCCAACACATTCTATGAAGCAAACATCACCCTGATACCAAAACCAGGAAAAGACCCAAACAAAAAGGAGAATTTCAGACCAATCTCACTCATGAATATAGATGGAAAAATTCTCAACAAAATCCTAGCCAATAGATTACAGCTTATCATCCAAAAAGTCATTCATCATGATCAAGTAGGCTTCATCCCAGGGATGCAAGGCTGGTTCAACATACGCAAGTCCATAAACGTTATCCACCATATTAACAGAGGCAAAAATAAAGATCACATGATCCTCTCAATAGATGCAGAAAAAGCATTTGATAAAATCCAGCATCCTTTTCTAATTAGAACACTGAAGAGTATAGGCATAGTTGGCACATTTCTAAAACTGATTGAAGCTATCTATGACAAACCCACAGCCCATATTTTACCGAATGGAGTAAAACTGAAAGCTTTTCCTCTTAGAACTGGAACCAGACAAGGTTGTCCTCTGTCACCTTTACTATTCAACATAGTGCTGGAAGTTCTATCCAATACAATTAGGCAAGACAAGGAAATAAAGGGAATCCAAATGGGAGCAGAGGAGGTCAAACTCTCCCTCTTTGTTGACGACATGATCTTATACTTAGAGAACCTCAAAGACTCAACCACAAGACTCCTAGAAGTCATCAAAAAATACAGTAATGTTTCAGGATATAAAATCAATGTCCACAAGTCAGTAGCCTTTGTAAACACCAATAACAGTCAAGACGAGAAGCTAATTAAGGACACAACTCCCTTCACCATACTCTCAAAGAAAATGAAATACTTAGGAATATACCTAATGAAGGAGGTGAAGGACCTCTATAAAGAAAACTATGAAATCCTCAGAAAGGAAATAGCAGAGGATATTAACAAATGGAAGATCATACCATGCTCATGGCTTGGAAGAATCAACATTGTTAAAATGTCTATACTTCCCAAAGCAATCTACCTATTCAATGCCATTCCTATCAAAATACCAACATCGTACTTTCAAGATTTGGAAAAAATGATTCTGCGTTTTGTATGGAACCGGAAAAAAACCCGTATAGCTAAGGCACTTCTTAGTAATAAAAATAAAGCTGGGGGCATCAGCATACCAGATTTTAGTCTGTACTACAAAGCCGTAGTGGTCAAGACAGCATGGTACTGGCACAAAAACAGAGACATAGACACTTGGAATCAAATTGAAAACCAAGAAATGAAACTAACATTTTACAACCACCTAAGCTTTGATAAACCAAACAAGAACATACCTTGGGGGAAAGACTCCTTATTCAATAAATGGTGTTGGGAGAACTGGATGTCTACATGTAAAAGACTGAAACTGGACCCACACCTTTCCCCACTCACAAAAATTGATTCAAAATGGATAAAGGACTTAAATTTAAGGCATGAAACAATAAAAATCCTCAAAGAAAGCATAGGAAAAACACTGGAAGATATTGGCCTGGGGATAGACTTCATGAAGGAGACTGCCATCGCAATTTCAACAACAAAAAAAATAAACAAATGGGACTTAGTTAAACTGAAAAGCTTCTGTACAGCTAAGGAGACAATAACCAAAGCAAAGAGACAACCTACACAATGGGAAAGGATATTTGCATATTTTCAATCAGACAAAAGCTTGATAACTAGGATCTATAGAGAACTCAAATTAATCCACATGAAAAAGCCAACAATCCCATATATCAATGGGCAAGAGACATGAATAGAACTTTCTCTAAAGATGACAGAAGAATGGCTAACAAACAAATGAAAAAATGTTCATCATCCGTATCTATTAGAGAAATGCAAATCAAAACCACCCTGAGATACCATCTAACCCCAATGAGAATGGCCCACATCACAAAATCTCAAAACTGCAGATGCTGGCGTGGATGTGGAGAGAAGGGAACACTTTTACACTGCTGGTGGGACTGCAAACTAGTACAACCCTTTTGGAAGGAAGTATGGATAAACCTCAAAGCACTCAAGCTAGACGTCCCATTTGATCCTGCAATCCCATTACTGGGCATCTACCCAGAAGGGAAAAAATCCTTTTATCATAAGGACACTTGTACTAGACTGTTTATTGCAGCTCAATTTACAATCGCCAAAATGTGGAAACAGCCTAAATGTCCACCAACCCAGGAATGGATTAACAAGCTGTGGTATATGTATACCATGGAATCCTATTCAGCCATTAAAAAAAATGGAGACTTTACATCTTTCGTATTAACCTGGATGGAAGTGGAAGACATTATTCTTAGTAAAGCATCACAAGAATCGAGAAGCATGAATCCTATGTACTCAATTTTGATATGAGGACAATTAATGACAATTACGGTTATGGGGGGGAAACAGAAAGAGGGACGGAGGGAGGGGGGTGGGGCCTTGGTGTGTGTCACACTTTATGGGGGCAAGACATGATTGCCAGAGGGACTTTACCTAACAATTGCAATCAGTGTAACCTGGCTTATTGTACCCTCAATGAATCCCCAACAATAAAAAAATAAAATAAAATACACAGTGTGTGACTACTAATCTATCACCTGATGACAAAATTGTGCAATATTATGAAAGAGAATCACATGTAAGACTGATCTTTAATCACATATTAGGCTGACCAGCAGTCTGGCAAGGGAGCTGCAAATCAGTACTAGAATTCTCCATTTATACTGCAATTTTAGTATATTAAACCACACAGAGATAGACACAATCTCATCTTCCAAATAAACAGATGTGTTCATACATTTTGGTACAAGGATGCCTCACCCCTCAGGAGTTGTTTATGTGCTATGTTATTTCAGCTCCATGCTGACTGATCTCCCTTCCTCCATTCCATCGACCTAAAGCATCTTCCCTGCTGCTCCGGACATGATCTGCTGACTCCTTCCTGTTTGAATTAGTTGAACTAGCTGCAGGCTAAAGAGTCAACTTCTAAGTATAGCATGTGAGTCCACACACTATTTGGCCCGAACTTCTTAGCTTTCCAATATTATCTCTACTCTTCCTTCCCAAGCACTCTGTCATGTAACTGAGCTTTAAGTCCTGCTTGTTTCCCATGCGCTTCCATTTTCAAAGGATGTACTACTTGTTTTTTATTATGGTTAAGCCGAAATTACTCATTCATTTTTGATTTTATTATTTCAGTTTAATTGAGGGTACAAAGAATTAGGTTACAACATTTGCATTTGTCAGGTAAAATCCCTCTTATAATTGTGTCCCACCCCCAAGAGGTGTGCCATGCACCCTAACATTATGCCCATTAAGTGGGAGCACACCCATCCCCCTCCCTCGTCCCTTCTCCCCGCTCCCTCATATCCCCACGCCCCACTGTGAATTGAGGTTTTTCTCTTATGTGGGTGTGTATTAAATCATCTACTAGCTTCATATTAGAATTGAATACATTGAATTCTTGCTTCCCCATTCGTGTGATGTTTTACCAAGAAGAATGTGTTCCAACTCCAGCCAGTTTAATACAAAAGATCTCCATCTCTTTTAATGACTACATAGTATTCCATGGTGTACGTATATTGTTAATCCATTCCTGGGTTGGTGAGCATTTAGGTTGTTTCCACATTTTGGTGATTGTAAATTGAGCTGCAATAAATAGCTTAGTACAAATGTCCTTATGATAAAATTATTATTTTTCTTCTGGGTAAATGGCTGGTAATAGGATTGCAGGACCAAATGGGAGGTCTAATTTGCATTCTTTGAGGATTCTTCATACTTCCTTCAAAAGGTTGTATTAGTTTGCAGTTTCACCAGGAGTGTAAAAGTGTTCTCTTCTCTCCACATCCACACCAGCCTCTGCTGCTTTGAGACTTACTCATCCTAACTGTTCTAACCTGTTCCCCCATGCTTGGGAAGAAACTTATTATGCACAAAGGGACATAGGATGGTTAATTTCAGTTTTACTGAAAGTTCATTGAAGACAGGTCTGGCCTCATTTTCCCCATCTGAGCCTGCACCTGGGTCCAACTTTAGAGTTGTCCTTTATTTTTTTATGGAGTATAATATACATTAGTTTAACAAATATGCTGAGCCTCAGTCAATTGTTTAATAACTAATGCAGATTCCAACCATTAAAACACAATATTGACAAGTCTGTTGACATGATTACTCCTGCAATGATGCTGATTTGTCAGATCTGTATTTTATAGTCATTCCTGCTATAATAAATAACACTGACCTTTCAATAAATGTGCCCTTTTTAGTTTGCATGAGTATCACAAGCTCAACTCCAAAGGATTAATTATTCTTCCTCTGGGTGCACAAAAAACTTATATTGCTTCCTTCATTGCAGTAAATTTAATTATTTATGTGTCTGAATTCAAGATCTGACTGTATTGAGCAGTGGTTCTCAACCTGTGGGTCACGATCCCTTTGTAACAATAAAAATACATGGCGGCATTAGGAAGGTTGAGAACCACGGGTATAGAGCAAGTACAGTAGCTATATTTTCTTTGTTGTGTTTCCCTGCCTAGCAAAATTTCTGATGCACAACAAATAAGAAGTAAGATTTCTTAGGTAAAATTGAATCTGAAACTTTGCAAATAGGACTGAAACTCCAGAAGAAATAGTTCTTGACCTGAGAAAATTCTTCAGTAGTCATTGAATTCATCACCTCCACAAACTTCCATTCAACAGCATGCCAGTTTCAGTTGGAATATCTTTGATAAAGAAAGTATTATTAATATCACTAAATGTTAACCTAACATGTTTTTAATGTCCTTTTAATATTTTGTGTGACAAAATAGGAAGTACTCATAAAATACTCATAAAGCGTTCATAAAGCTTTGGCCAAATAAAAAACTATATCTTATATCTGTTAACAAGGATGAGCAGTTGTGTGATTATTTAAATTGTGAACTACATTATCCACTACTTTATGGAGGACTATTTTTATTAGAAAGAAAGAATAATAGACAAACCACAGTTTTATTTTTTTTTTATATTTGGATACTTAGCAATTGCTTTCTCCCTAGGAAATTAACAAAGAGAACCTCTCTGCGAAAATAACTAATAATTTTTTTATTATTTTTGTCAATGAAAAATTTGAGCTTTTAATCAAAAAGTAAGAATTTTGTGAAATTTTAAACTGCCATCATGAAATTGGCAGATTTCCACCTGATTTCCAGTGAGATCAGTGGAGATAATTAGTTTGTTTTTGCTATTATCTAATGAAATGTTAAAAAATGAAAAATCTCAATAAACCATGCGCTTGTTTCCCATGCGCTTCCATTTTCAAAGGATGTACTACTTGTTTTTTATTATGGTTAAGCCAAAATTACTCATTCATTTTTGATTTTATTATTTCAGTTTAATTGAGGGTACAAAGAATTAGGTTACAACATTTGCGTTTGTCAGGTAAAGTCCCTCTTATAATTGTGTCCCACACCTCTTGGGGACATCATTTTCAGATGATGTTACAAAATTACAAAATCCACCCTGGGACCCCTGCAAAATGAAAGAATTCTTTCAACACGTGACCTAGACCAATGGCTTTAATGTAATGAAGTAGGAAATGTTTACTGCCAAGATTCCAGATTCCATATTGCAATTATCCTTTCAGAAGCTGCCCCTTATTGAATGAATTATAGTCTGCAAGTCAGTATCTAAAATGTTCACAAAAAGCTGTTGAACCCTTTTCCAAATGTAGTGCAACAGAAAAAGATACGGAAATCTGCTGTCTTCTTAAGCCAGTCACTTTTTTAATTGCACAAATGTAAAAACAATGTCACTCTACTCACTAATTTTTGTTATAGAAAGTGTAGCTATTTTCCAAAAAAAAATCAATATAGTAATGTGCAAGGAACTTATTGTGTTTCTATGTATTAATAAATAAACGTTAAAATGTTGCAAATTCAATTTCTAATCACTGAATCCCCCTGATAGCCTCAATAATTTTTAAGAGCAGAGAAGAGTCCTGAGTCCAAAAAGTCAAGAACTGCTGGACCAGTGACTTCCTGCCATATCGGCTTTGATGCAGGTCCCCTCTGTGGTGCTATCCCGGTCCCAGTTGAGTGGTGTAGGATCTTGATCCCCAGGGCTAAGCTGCTTTTCCATCATGCGTCTCTGTGGCAGTGCATGGTAGAACTTTACCTCCTGACTGGCAGCTCTCTCACTGTGTCACGCTGGGAAGGCTTGCCTGGCCTCTCCTACACAGTTTCCTCTTTTGCAAAATAAGGATTGGTATTAACTGGGTTATAGTATTAGTACTACTGGGTTATAGTATTAGTACTAGAGAAGTCATTAGGTTAGTATATGTGAAGCTCATAGAATAATACCTGGTGGACGGTAAAGAGTTGATGTTAGTTGTCTTCATTTTGTTAAAGAGTCCTAATTTAGAATGCAGCTTTTAAAACCAGACTGCCTGAGTTCAAATACTGTTTTTTCTACTAATTTTGTAGCCTTAAGAAAATTAATGACCCATTCTGTGTCTCAATTTCTTCATCTTAAAAACTATTACATAATAGAACATACCTTTTTAAGAGCAGAGAAGAGTCCTGAGTCCATTACAATAATAGAACATACCTTAGCTGGGTACAGTGGCTCACACCTGTAATCCTAGACTCTGGGAGGCCGAGGCAGGAAGATTGCATGAGTTCAAGAGTTCAAGACCAGTTTGAACAAGAATAAGACCCCATCTCTATTAAAAATAGAAAAAAAAAAAATAGCAAGGCATTGTGGGGGTCATGTGTAACCCCAGCTGTTTGGGAGAGTGAGGCAGGAGAATCACTTGAGCCCAGGAGTTTGAGGTTGCTGTGAGTTAGGCACTTTATCTTGGTGCAACAGAGTAAGACTCTGTCTCAAAAAAAAAAAAAAATAGAACCCACTATAGGTGCATAAATATTAAATGAAACAATATTTATAAAACATTTTTAGTAGAATCTATAAATAGATACTACTGATGATATAAGGGAGTGGATGTAAGTATTCAATATCATAGCATTTTAAGATTATGATGTGTTTACTTCTGTGTATGTGTGATCCATTTCTTCTAGGTCCAGAGTCTGACCCCATGATACCTAAATAATGACACTAATTTTCTGGCTGGCTTCATTGCTGTCTCTATGATCTTCAACTTGATGATTCATCTAACTCTTGCTTACTACTGACTGCCAATTGTTACCTACCAAGTTTGTGGACCTGTTACTCTGCCACGACTTCCCTAATATTCCTTTGCTCTATTGCACTTCCATTGGCCTACTAATGGAATTTTTCAGTCTCCCAACTCATGCAGTTGTATCTTTGTTTAACCTGGATCAAGGCTAAGTCCAACTCTGTTTGAGAAAAAAAGGGAATTTAATTCTGTATGTGTGTATTTTTATGTGTGTATAAATGTTTAATAGATGTTTAAACCTAAGTTCCAGTCATCCAGAAAATTCACCTAGAATGAACAACTCATTTACAAATAATATGTTGCCTTATAAGTTGTTTAAAACTCAGTGCAATGCATTTTATTACAGGACTCAAGATCTCCCATCTTCTTTATTTTAAACTTAGAAAAAGTAAAATCTTAACAATTACAGAAAAGAAAAACCATTCACCTTTTCTCATTAATATGTTTTAAACATGGCTTTCGAACATTGGGAATTTATTTTTTTATGCCATTTCTTTCACAAATAAAAGGACAAAAAATAAGTTCTTTATTTTTTAGTTTTTTAAAAAATATGTACATTTGAGAATTATAGAACTTCAGAAAAGTCAGTCTATGTCTCAGTGTCCTCAAATACCAATAGGTTGATTAAACACTGACCATAAAACTTAGTAATGGTACTGATAATTGTTTACCAAAACAAAATCTTATATATCTGTAATTTCAAGGTTAAGCTGAAATTTACCTAATACATGCTTTTTAAAACACAAATGGAATTCAAAAACACACTTAAGCTTAATGGTTAAAGTTAATGATAGTTTCCTTTGCTGAGTGTTTTATAG
Organism: Nycticebus coucang; assembly: GCF_027406575.1. NCBI lineage: Eukaryota > Metazoa > Chordata > Mammalia > Primates > Lorisidae > Nycticebus > Nycticebus coucang. The sequence goes on along the minus strand of NC_069780.1, from coordinate 157,588,156 downwards.
GCACTGTATTGATTTCGAGTTATTTAACAAATATGTGTTGTGACATATTCTATGTCAGGGATATAGTGATCAACAAATTAGACAACATTTCTGCATTTTAGGTAGGGGTGGGGGAGCAGACAAGTAATATTGTATGTTATAATTCAATACAGAAGGGAAATATAAAAAACAAAGGAAGAGGGTATAAGGAAAAAGATAGACGCTCTTTCGGAACATATTTTTTTAACTTGGGTCCCATGTAGTCAACATTTCAACTCTGAAGCAGTTGCTTTATCATTCCTTTCCACACATGAGGAAAATGAGGGTTTGCTAGACTAATTTGTGAAGACTTCATGGCTAAAAAGTATTATAACCATGGTGGTTTTCTTAGTGTGAATCTAAAACTCTCAACAGAAAACAAGTGAATAAGCAGAGAAAATTATTCTCCCTTTTTCGCTGCATGGATAACATTCAAATTTTGTAGCCTGAAATTCAGTTTTCTTCTGTATCCTGTCACCCCGACTTCTTCCTACTGTGTCTCCAACTGCTATCCTGAATATCTCAGTGCTCCAGCTTAACTGGTATTTCCATATTTCTGAGACAAAATTATGACCTTCCATTCTTTCCCTGTGCATACTGATATTCTTTCCCTAGATTTTCTTCACTCTGCATATCAACTGTCTACTTCCCTTAACATCCATCTCATGTACTCCTCCTTCAATCTTTGCAGATCCCTCAGGCTTCTTCCCCTGCACTAATGCTCTGTAGAGATAACCATATTTATATCACATTTGACTCAATTTTATGCTCCTTTCACTGGTGTGTTTATGTCATCTAGCACAATTCCTGACAGATATTTAATATTTAGCAAATATAAGGTCCATTTTTCTTCTCCCTAAAATATGTTCATTAAAAGTCTAAAATAAAGATCAAGAAATCTTCTTCCTTGATTTGCCCAAAACAACTATTAATATCATATTTTAATGATAGATTTCTGAAAAATCTTGCTGAATTGAATATAATTCTTTAAAAAAACGATGCTTGAGACACCTCCACCCTTTTGGCTCACTGAGCACCATCATGGTGGTTGGCAAGAACAAGTGCCTTATGAAAGGCGGCAAAAGGGAGCCAAGAAGAAAGTGGTTGATCCATTTGTGGATTGGTATGATGGAAGGCACCTGCTATGTTCAATGTGAGAAGTATTGGGAAAACACTAGTCACCAGGACTCAAGGAACCAAAATTGCATCCGATGGCCTCAAAGGTCGTGTGTTTGAAGTGAGTCTTGCTGATCTTCAGAGTGATGAAGTTGCATTTAAAAAATTCAAGCTGATTACTGAAGATGTTCAGGGAAAAAACTGCCTAACTTCCATGGCATGGATCTTACCTGGGGCAAAATGTGTTCTATGGTTAAAAAATGGCAGACTATGATTAAAGCTCATGTTGATGTTAAGACTACCGATGGTTATTTGCCTCATCTGTTTTGTGTTGGTTTTACTTAAAAACGCAACAATCAGATACAGAAGACCTCTTACACCCAGCACAAACAGGTTCACCAAATCCGGAAGACAATGATGGAAATCATGACCAGAGAGGTGCAGACAAATGACTTGAAAGAAGTTGTCAATAAACTGATTCCAGACAGCATTGGAAAAGACTTAGAAAAGGCATGCCAATCTATTTATCCTCTCCATGATGTCTTCGTTAGAAAAGTAAAAATGCTGAAGAAACCTAAGTTTGAGTTGGGGAAACTCATGGAGCTTCATGGTGAAGGTTGTAGTTCTGGAAAAGCTACTGGGGACGAGACAGGTGTTGAAGTTGAACGAGCTGATGGATATGAACCACCAATCCAACAATCTGTCTAAAATTCAGGCTTTTTAATAATGACAAATAAAAAATCCTATTTGTGATTTTCTTTTCCTGAACATTCTTTTTAAATAGTCTTGACAGCATCAAGAAAAAAAAAAAAAAGAAAGAAAAAGGATGCTTAAACCTAAATGTCATATGTGATGTGATCTTAAGAACATGATATTTATAACTATATGCTTAGTGGGAAAGATAGCTATTAGTGAATATTGGGTGGCTTTTCTTTCTCTTGCTTAACAGTTTACCTTTTTTATCCACAAAAATAAAAAAGAATGTCTTTCTTTGCTGAGTTTCATCATGGGGAAATAATACATGCCAAAGTAAACTGCTTCTAGCAGTGCTATTGTTACCAGGCATAGCTAGCTCACAAGCATCGCTATACATTACTGCCACTGGAAAACATGCTGGAAACAAGCTTTGCTTTGTGTCACATGTGTGTCACCTACTTTTGAAACAAAAACTTCAGTGCCTTTGTATTCTATGTTCCATAAGCCAACATAGGCTATTTTCTCCTCCCCGTGATACATATTTCAAACCAAGGATGATGAACTATTTATGCCATTCAGAACTTCAATAGAACATTTGACATGGGGTGACTGACTTTAAATGAAACCATCAAACCAAACAACAGGTAATGAAACAAAGAGAAGTAAGGTGGAAAACTGTGGTGCTTATTCATCGGGAAAGTTCAGGCTAGCCACATAAACAATATGTGATGAAAGGCCACTGCCATAGTATTCTTCTGCAATCACATTTTATGCACATAAAAAATAACAGTCTAGAGAAAAAAGGCATAGGAGGCAGGGGACAATGCAGGTAGAGTAGAAACAACACTAGGACAACAGTGGGGTATCTAGAGATAAGCAGAACAATCGGTTTTTCTGACTGGTGTGCACCAGGCACAGAATGTTCAATAATCTTTGAGATTTGATAAAGAGAAGGAATAGAAATATTTCTGCTTCTGAGTCTTTAAAACTTAAAATAAAGCATTGCAATAATTTAGCAAATACATTGTACTTTATATTTTTGTGTTGTTAAGTTAATAGAAAATTTTAAAGTTACAGAAAATGTATAAAGTAGGTTAGACCCAACCAGTGCTGTGTAAGTGAAGGGCGAGGACAAATCACATTGACAGCACTGACATTTTACCCACTGGTTCATTGGGAAGCTGTAATCTGGACATTTAGAATGAGCACATCCTGGTAGTTAGCCAAGACTTATGTCAGGATCTTAACGTATGATGTTGATGTTGTCTAAGAACCTGCATAAGTAAGACTTCTTTAAATTCTCACTTTCCATACTGAAAGTACCATTATATAGTTGTACTTGGCCTTCAGAAAAATTAATTCCATCTGTTAATGACTCTGTGTTAAAATTAGATTTTTGCCATTGCTTCAGGCATGTTGCTTTCTCTGGACTGATTTGCTGATTTCTCTGGACCCTAGAGGGACAAGCAGAAGGCCACGAGATTCCTTCCAAAGCCTCGGCTCTGCCTTCGTTTGCTTACTCAGCCACCTTCTCCTTACCACTGTGATGATTAATAAACTGTTTGCAAGGACAAGCTACTTTCTATCCATGCAATCCACTTCTTTACTCTATAGTCCTAGTCTGGAACCAAACCCTCGATATCCTTGTAACATCTCTGTGTGTGTAGTATGTGTTTAGACACAGGTATAAATGAATGAAACATAGCTACCTGCAACAATATAGATGAATCAGAGAAACTGAATGTTGAGTATAAAAAGTAAATTTTCAGAAGACTTACACTAATTTTAGAAATTTCAGATTCCATCAAAATAGAACAAAATATTGTTTGGCAACATTTGCATATGTGGTAGAATTAGTTTTTAAATCCAGGAGAATAAATAGCACAACATTCAGAGTAGTAGGTAAATGAAATGGAAACTACCAGAAATATGAAAGTTGTATATACAAGTAACTTCAATGGTACTAAGATATTCTAACTTTTCAGATGTGAACATTTTATGATTATTTTATTATTATACTTCTTAACTTACCAAAATTAAAATGCATTATTTTGTATTACATATTAAATATCACATTAAATTTTATTAAAAATTAGTAGTAAAATATTGCATCAGGATTATTGAAATAAAAATTAAAAATAAAAATTTGCATTGAAATACATAATAAAAAAATTTAGAACAATTCATATTAAATATGTAACATATGGGTTTTACTTCTAGAAAAGTTATGAATTTCTTACTTCATTTGGCAAAATTGAGTATTGTATATTTTTCCTATATCCAGTTTGTATATTACAAACTAGAGTATTGTATATTTTTCCTATATCCTTTAATGCAAATAACCTGCATGAATTTCTATCAAGAAGTTTTTTTTCTGAGTTAATATTTTATCATTAACATCTAAAAATCAAGGATGTGAAGGTATAAGAGCATTCTTACTGTGCAAAAGAAGTACAATTGAAAGAAAATATCACTATTTTTTGAATCCCAAGAGGAAGAGTTATGCTATTTATCCACTGGTAAGTCACTCCACCTCTGTAAAGTCTTCAGGAGTTAAAAAGAGAGAAGCAAGAACTTCCTCACAGTTATTGTTTTATCTCCACCCCGCAACCCCACGCCCCATCACTGCACAAAATAGTAGTTTCGGTCAGTGGTTTCCCAGGTGCTATTCCTGGATGCATTAGCATGGTCTGAGTACTTACTAGAATTATAGATGTGACACCTCTCCCCTCGTCCTTATAACTCAAACTCCCTGGAAGTGAGTTTCTATAGTCTAAGTTTGAACAAGTCCCCCTGGTGATTTTAATGCACCCAAATTTTCAAAAGGTCTGCTCTATCTTACTACATCTCGTTTCATATAAGAACTTTAGTTTTCTCTGCTTCGACACTAAGATAAATATGACACTATATCTATAATAATGTAAAATTTAAATGTGATTTTACTAAAGAGTAGTTTGCTGAGAAGTAGGAGACCAGTGTTCAGGCTATTTTTCACAATAACATGTTCTCTTCAATTAAGACAAATATTCAAGGATTTCTGTTTTCCTGACTCCAGTGATGAGGTTGGCCGACCAAGTGATTGCTACAAACATTTCAAGCTCAAATTTTAAATGATTCTATTTTATCTCTGAAAGTGTAAATATCAACATCTTCAAATATGGTCCTAATAATATTCAGTAACCATTTCCATAGCCCTGTCTCATGCACTCTGACACTTTTCAGTCATTCCTTTCTTTTTTTGTTATTGTTGGGGATTCATTGAGGGTACAATAAGCCAGGTTACACTGATTGCAATTGTTAGATAAAATCCCTCTTGCAATCATGTCTTGCCCCCATAAAGTGTGACACACACCAAGGCTCCACCACCCTCCCTCCGTCCCTCTTTCTGCTTTTCCTCCCCCCATAACCTTAATTATCTTTAATTGTCCTCATATCAAAATTGAGTACATAGGATTCACGCTTCTCCATTCTTGTGATACTTTACTAAGAATAATGTCTTCCACTTCCATCCAGGTTAATATGTAGGATGTAAAGTCTCCCTTTTTTTTTTTTTTTGGCCTGGGCTGGGTTTGAACCTGCCACCTCCGGCATATGGGACCGGCGCCCTACTCACTGAGCCACAGGTGCCGCCCCAAGTCTCCCTTTTTTTTAATAGCTGAATAGTATTCCATGGTACACATATACCACAGCTTGTTAATCCATTCCTGAGTTGGTGGGCATTTAGGCTGTTTCCACAATTTGGCGATTGTAAATTGAGCTGCAAGAAACAGTCTAGTACAAGTGTCCTTACGATAAAAGGATTTCTTTCCTTCTGGGTAGATGCCCAGTAATGGGATTGCAGGATCAAATGGGAGGTCTAGCTTGAGTGCTTTGAGGTTTCTCCATCCTTCCTTCTAGAAAGGTTGTACTAGTTTGCAGTCCCACCAGCAGTGTAAAACTGTTCCCTTCTCTCCACATCCACACTAGCATCTGCAGTTTTGAGATTTTGTGATGTGGGCCATTCTCACTGGGGTTAGATGGTATCTCAGGGTTGTTTTGATTTGCATTTCTCTAATATATAGAGATGATGAACATTTTTTCATGTGTTTGTTAGCCATTCGTCAGTCATCTTTAGAGAAGGTTCTATTCCTGTCTCTTGCCCATTGATATATGGGATTGATGGATTTTTTCATGTGGATTAATTTGAGTTCTCTATAGATCCTAGTTATCAAGCTTTTGTCTGATTGAAAATATGCAAATATCCTTTCCCATTGTGAAGGTTGTCTCTTTGCTTTGGTTATTGTATCCTTAGCTGTACAGAAGCTTTTCAGTTTAATGAAGTCCATTTGTTTATTTTTGTTGTTGTTGCAATTGCCATGGCAGTCTTCTTCATGAAGTCTTTCCCCAGGCCAGTATCTTCCAGTGTTTTTCCTATGCTTTCTTTGAGGATTTTTATTGTTTCAGGCTTTAAATTTAAGTCCTTTATCCATCTTGAATCAATTTTTGTGAGTGGAGAAAGATGTGGGTCCAGTTTCAGTCTTTCACATGTGGACATCCAGTTCTCCCAACACCATTAATTGAATAGGGAGTCTTTCCCCCAAGGTATGTTCTTGTTTGGTTAATCAAAGATTAGGTGGTTGTAAGATGTTAGTTTCATTTCTTGGTTTTCAATTTGATTCCAAGTGTCTATGTCTCTGTTTTTGTGCCAGTACCATGCTGTCTTGACCACTACGGCTTTGTAGTACAGACTAAAATCTGGTATGCTGATGCCCCCAGCTTCATTTTTATTACTAAGAACTGCCTTAGCTATATGGGGTTTTTTCTGGTTCCATACAAAACGCAGAATCATTTTCTCCAAATCTTGAAAGTACGATGTTGGTATTTTGATAGGAATGGCATTGAATAGGTAGATTGCTTTGGGAAGTATAGACATTTTAACAATGTTGATTCTTCCAAGCCATGAGCATGGTATGTTCTTCCATTTGTTAATATCCTCTGCTATTTCCTTTCTGAGGATTTCAAAATTTTCTTTATAGAGGTCCTTCACCTCCTTCGTTAGGTATATTCGTAGGTATTTCATTCTTTGAAACTATGGTGAAGGGAGTTGTGTCCTTAATTAACTTCTCATCTTGAATGTTATTGGTGTATACAAAGGTTACTGACTTGTGGACATTGATTTTATATCCTGAAACATTACTGTATTTTTTGATGACTTCTAGGAGTCTTGTGGTTGAGTCTTTGAGGTTCTCTAAGTATAAGATCATGTCGTCAGCAAAGAAGGAGATTTGACCTCCCTGCTCCCATTTGGATTCCCTTTATTTCCTTCCTTGTCTAATTATATTGCCTAGAACTTCTAGCACTATGTTGAATAGTAAAGGTAGCAGAGGACAACCTTGTCTGGTTCCAGTTCTAAGAGGAAAAGCTTTCAGTTTTACTCCATTCAGGAAAATATTAGCTGCGGGTTTGTCATAGATAGCTTCAGTCAGTTTTAGAAATGTACCACCTATGCCTATACTCTTCAGTGTTCTAATTAGAAAAGGATGCTGGATTTTATCAAATGCTTTTTCTGCATCTATTGAGAGGATCATGTGATCTTTATTTTTGCCTCTGTTAATATGGTGGATAACGTTTATGGACTTGCGTATGTTAAACCAGCCTTGCATCCCTGGGATGAAGCCTACTTGATCATGATGAATGACTTTTTTGATGATAAACTGTAATCTATTGGCTAGGATTTTGTTGAGAATTTTTGCATCTGTATTCATGAGTGAGATTGGTCTGAAATTCTCCTTTTTGTTTGGGTCTTTTTCTGGTTTTGGTATCAGGGTGATGTTTGCTTCATAGAATGTGTTGGGGAAGATTCCTTCTTCCTCAATTTTTGGAATAATTTCTGCAGTACAGGAATAAGCTCTTCCTTGAAGGTTTGATAGAATTCTGGTGTGAAGCCATCTGGACCAGGGCATTTTTTGTTTGGAAGATTTTTTATTGTTTCTTTGTCTCAGTGCTTGAAATTGGTCTGTTCTAGAGCTCTATTTCTTCCTAGCTAAGTCTGGGGAGAGGGTGTGATTCCAAATATTGATCCATTTCCTTCACATTGTCAAATTTCTGGGCATAGAGTGTATGGTAGTATTCAGAGACGATCTCTTGTATCTCTGTGGGATCAGTTGTTATTTCCCCTTTATCATTTGTGATTGAGGTTACTAGAGATTTTACTTTTCTATTTTTCATTAGTCTGGCCAATGGTTTACCTATTTTATTTATTTTTTCAAAAAAACAACTCCATGTTTCATTAATTTTCTGAATGATTCTTTTGTTTTCAATTTCATTGATCTCTGATTTGATTTTGGATATTTCTTTTCTTCTACTGAGTTTCGGCTTAGATTGTTCTTCTTTTTCCAATTCCATAAGATGGCTTGTGTGATTGTTGATGCGCTCTCTTTCTGTTTTTCGAATGTAGGCATCTAAAGTGATGAATTTTCCTCTCAAAACTACTTTTGCAGTATCCCACAGGTTTTGGTAGCTTGTGTCTTCATTGTTGTTATGCTCAAGGAAGTTAATGATTTCCTGTTTTATTTCTTCCTGCACCTATCTGTTATTCAACAGAAGATTGTTTAATTTGCATGCCTTTGGGTGGGGTCGAGCATTTTTGTTAGAGTTGAGTTCCACCTTTAGTGCCTTATGGTCTGAGAAGATACAAGGTACAATTTCAATTCTTTTGATTCTGTTGATATTTGTTTTGTGTCCCAGGATATGATCAATTTTGGAGAATGTTCCATGGGATGATGAGAAGAATGTTTATTCTTTATCTTTGCTATGGAGTGTTCTATATGCGTCTATCAAGCACAGTTGTTCTAGGGTCTCATTTAAATCTCTTTTGTCTTTGTTTAATTTCTATCTAGAGGATCTGTCCAGCTCTGTAAAAGGAGTGTTAAAGTCCCCTGTTATTATGGTATTATCTGATATCATTTTCCTCAGACTGAGTAAGGTCTGTTTCAAGAATCTGGGAGCACTTAAATTGGGTGAATAAATATTTATAATTGAAATATCTTCTTGTTGTATTTTTCTCTTGACCAATATAAAGTGACCATCTTTGTCTTTTTTGACTTTAGTTGCTTTAAATCCACATGTATCTGAACATAAGATTGCAACTCCTCTTTTCTTCTGAATTCCATTTGCCTAAAAAATGTCTTCCAACCCTTGACTCGGAGCTTTAATTAGTCTTTTGAAGCCAGGTGTGTTTCTTGCAGATAGAAAATGGATGGCTTGTGTTTTTTAATCCAGTCAACCAATCTATGTCTCTTCAGTGGGGAATTCAAGCCATTAACATTTATTGAGATAATTGATAGGTGTGGTAGTATTCTACTCATCTTATTTTGTGAAAGTCCATTGCTTAGTTTTATTTTTTGCATCAGTGTGGAGGTTAGGTTCTGTTCTTTAATTTCTGAAGTCTTACTTTGCTGCTGATCCATTGTGGTGGTCAGTGTGCAGAACAGGTTGAAGTATTTCCTGTAGAGCTGGTCTTGTTGTGGCGATTTTCCTCAATGTTTGTATATCTGTAAATGATTTGATTTCTCCGTCAATTTTGAAGCTTAGCTTAGCAGGGTACAGAATTCTGGGCTGGAAATTGTTCTGTTTAAGTAGATTAAAGGTAGATGACCATTGTCTTTTTGCTTGGAAAGTTTCATTAGCGAAGTCTGCGGTCACTCTGATGGATTTGCCCCTGTAGGTCAACTGGCACTTACTCCTGGAAGCTTGCAGAATCTTTTCTTTTGTCTTGACTTTGGACAGGTTCATCACAATGTGTCTTGGAGAAGCTCGGTTAGAGTTGAGGCGACCTAAAATCCGATAGACCTCTGAAAGCAGTGTGTCAGAATCTTTGGTGATATTTGGGAAATTTTCTTTTATAACATTCTCTAGTATGGCTTCCATTCCTCTGGGGCATTCTTCTTTCCCTTCTGGGATTCCAATAACTCCTATGTTCATAAAGTCCCATAATTCTGACAGTGAACATTCTGCTTTCTCTCTCTTCTTTTCTGCCTCTTTTACTATCTGAGTTATCTCAAGAACTTTGTCTTCTACCTCTGATATTCTTTCTTCTGCATGGTCTAAACTTTGCTGATACTTTCCATTGCATCTTTAATTCCGTAATTGAGTGTTTCAGTTCCTTCAGCTCTGCTATATCCTTTTTATGTTCTTCATATCGTTCATCTCTTATTTGATTCTGTTTTTGGCTTTCCTTTTGGTTATTTTTCACTTTATTAGCAGTTTCCTTCATTGTTTCCATCATTTCTTTCATTGTTTTCAACATGTGTATTCTAAATTCCCTTTCTGTCATTCCTAACATTTCTTTATAGGTAGAATCCTCTGCAGTAGCTACCTCATGGTCCCTTGGCGGGGTTGTTCTGGACTAGTTCTTCATGTTGCCTGGAGTTTTCTGCTGATTCTTCCTCATGAGTGATTTCTTTTATCTTTTTCCTTGCCCTAATTTTCCTTTCACTTTTCTTGCTCTTTAAATTCTCGTGCCTGTGGACTCAGGGTTCAATGAGTCCTTTTGGTACAGGACCAGAAGGGTGAGGAGGTTGAAGAGTAAGAAAGGGATGAAAGAAAGGAGGACCGAGTAAAAAAAAAAATAGAGAAAGGAGATGGGGTGGGTAAAAGGAATATTGACAAAAAGAAGAAAGGTACAGAAAGAGGGAGACAGGGCAATATAGGTGTACAGTAGGGTACTTTGACACAATCTTAAAAAAAACCCACCTTCTGGGGGTCCCCAGTTGGGTGGTTCCCTTGTGGTCAGCAGCTCTTTGCTAACTTGATCAGACACAGTACCCCACTTCCATCAAGTAGAGAGGAAAGACAAAAATGCTATAAATCAAACCAAAAGAAGCAAACAGAAAACTTTACGGGATAAAATTGGGTGAAAAACCAAATAGCAGTGGTAGAAACACTAGCAAAAATGAAGTTCTAGTTATTGAAAAAGGCAGAAATGGGTAATTATAATTAAACTAGAAAAATTGAGAAAGAAAAAAGATCTGTACAGAAAAGGTTGAAATTAAAAAACAAAACAACATCAACAGCATCAAAATAAACAACAAAAAAAAAAACAACCAAAAAAAAAACAAAGCAGTATGTATATGTTGTTGAATATTGCCTGGGCAACACATGGTCTTCTGGGGTATGAGATGTCAATCACATTTCTGATATGACTGGAGGCTGGTGATTTCTCAAACCTCAGCAGGTAGACACCCTAAATCTCTATCAGCCCACTTAAAAGGCACTTTGAACTTGTAAACTTGCTGAGCAGAAGCTTTCCCGGGAAAGTGCTTGTTGCTGGAATCACTGCTGAAGTGGCTATCTGCTTACCCATTGTGCCAAAACTCTGTGATCTGCCCCTGAGGGTTAGGGCTGCAAGGCAGCTTAGACCGCACCCTTAAGCTACTCAATCACTAGGTTACCAGCTCCCACCCGATTCTAGCTCTGCAACCCTGAGGGCGAAGCTTGCCGGGGCAGACCACTCACAATGGCTCCCTGTGGCCCACAGCCAAACACTATTAGCTCTGTCTGGCTCCGTGGCTCAGACTGGGGCCTTAGACAATGGCCAAAGTTCTCCACACTCCCGCTCAGGCTCTCCCCAAGGCAGTTCAACTGAGTGCCAAGTCCAAAGACACCAAAACAGTTCACAGGTAAGGCCTTTTTGGTTTGCAGTCTTGCTGCTACTGAACTTACAGTTGCAGGTGGGTTTAGACCGATTGAACGCACGTGACCACTTGCCAGTTTTCCACTGTTTTAGTCCTCCTCTTGGGGTCCAGAAGTCTCTCGCTGACTCCCTGTATCCTCACATGGGTGATGATAGGCAAATCCCACCAGCCGGAGATGCCTGGAGTCCTATCTCCCCAGACTCACGGTGCCCAGATGCAAGGAAGCTGTTACTTGGCCGCCATCTTGCTCTCCTCCCACCCAGCTGTATATCCATTCCTTTCTTTATTAAACATATTTTGGATGCCAATGTTGTTCAATAATTTGTAAAGAGAAGTAAGAAATAGGAAGCTATGTAAGACCCAGTCCCTGTGTTGACAAAACATGCAAACCTACAAAATAGGTTACAAAAGTGAATATCTGTATTCCAAGTAGCAAGCAGGAAAGAAAGTGCCATTGTGACATAGGGAGGAGCTAATGTATTTATTTGAAAATCAGAGCACAGATATGAAAATAATAATAAAAAACAAAATGTTCAGCTTTTTGACTGGTCAGTGCATTTTTAGGAGTTCAATGGTGATAAATTATTACTTGCATTAGCAAGATGTTTGGTCTTCTTAGAACTATTTTTCTTTATGAAAAAATATTCTAGAGAACAGATACTTTATCTTTATTTATTTTTTTAAATCCATTTTCTCCTGCTAAGAAATGTTCAACCGAGAGAGAGAAAGAGAGAGAGAGTAAAGCTGGCGATATATCATTTTTCTTATTTTGGTAACACTTGATTTTACCTGGGGTTTGCCCTAAACACTGAGACCAATCTCTTTCTGCTCTGTAACTCTAGTCACAGAATAAAACACCAACAATGAAATATTTCATCCAGCGTCATTATCTAAGATTACTCAAACTTGAAATTGTATCTTTAACATCCTCTAGTTGGCCTACAATCAACTCAAATTCTTCTTAGCCCCAGAGTGACTATAATAACGTTCTTAGTAACTATGTGTGTATGCCATGAATTCATTAATGTATTTTCATGAATTGAGGTTAATTTTTTAGAAAATGTGTATTTTTCATCACGTTTTGCTTCTTTGAATTTACCTAGATTTCTATAGGTAAAACTGGTCCAGTGAAAAGTAATTGTTCTAAACTAGACTGGTTATATTACGTTTTCAATGCTTCAATTACTAGTAATAGCTATATATGGAGCTGTTTACCTAGATCTAGCTTTCATTTTGACTTTAAGCATGGTCCCAAATATCAGTGATAGACTCTCATTAAAAATGAATTTTGCATTAATGTTCCTCCCCAGTAGGATAATCAACAATCCTGAAGATATGTCAAGAGAGTGATGCTTCCTCATACTGAACTTCAGTTCCCAATGCTGCCCAAAATATGTGAGTGGTTTTACTTTATCAAAGAGCCCAAGAAAGTCCAACCATTCATTCTTTTTTTCTTATATCCATGACAAATCTATTGTATGCCACTTATGGACTAAATGCTTCAGAGGATACATTTCAGGCACTCTGTTCTCCAAGACCCTACTATTTGGAAAAAGATATTTTATGGGAACCAGTTTAAATGTCCTCAGAGGGTCCCTTAATGCTATCTTCACCACAAATCTACTTTTTGTTGTTGTTGTTGTTTTTGCAGTTTGGCCAGGCTCAAACCCACCACCCTTGGTATATGGGGCCCTACTCACTGAGCCACAGGTGCCACCCCCACAAATCTACTTTTAAATAAAAACTAAACATACAAGCTAATAAACTAAAACAAAAGGTTATGAATTTTTCAAAAAAAATCTTTTGACCTTTCAGGGTATATTAAGTAAGGCACCCAGAAAGGCTTTTATTGTAACTGCTAGAATAATTCTTTGTAAAAATTTGTTCCAAAATCAATTAATTGATTGATTCATTTTCCACCTAAAAATCTATTTTAAATAAATGGATTGATTAAGACAATAAAAAAAATTCTAGTTTAGGGGCAGCACCTGTGGCTCAAAAGAGTATGGTGCCAGCCCCATACGCCGGAGGTGGTAGGTTCAAACCCACCCCTGGCCAAAAACTGCAAAACAAAACAAAAAAATTCTAGTTTAGATAAGAAATCCTAAGACCATAGGCTCATCTTAGTTTGGTGATTTTCTGTGCTTGTGACCTTGAAAGAAAATAACACCTCTGAACTTGAGTCTCTTTACCTATTTAAAAAAAAGGTATAAATACCTGCCTTCCTACCTACCAGGGATATTGTGACAATAATATAAATGATGAAAAGAGGAAGTTAATTTAACCAGTGAAATACAATGAATGTATGTTTTTTTATTTATGATTAATAAATTAAAGAGCTAATAGACTATTTTATTTTGTTAAATGTTATCCCTAACAAAGAGTTTATAAAGCACTGATCTCTGTTTTGTCTGTCCTTTGTGGTGAAACACGTCTAAATGCATGGAGAATAATAAAATCTTATTTCTACTTCTCCTCCTTTTCCTTTCTGATTATTACTAACAAGTGAAAATGCCCCCTGCGTGGAGCTGCACCTCCCCCCCTTGCTCTTTCTCTCTCTCTAGGACAGGTGTTAATGAGTAACAGAAGGAGAAAGAGCAGAGCACAAGCAGAGTAAGGAATTTCACGTTTTGCCCAGAAGATAATAAAAGCCTAGAAAATTATAAGTTGATATCAAAAGAGAGAGAATATATGAGTTTCCATAATTATACTTTTTTCTAAAATAGAAGTAACATTTCAACTGTTGTGATATTTAACATTTCAGGCTCAGAGCCCTTGGCAAAACAAATATTTACTGGATATTTCTCAACCAAAGACTTATTCAAAGGGTATCTTTTTATATAGATCACCATTTATACATGTTAGAAATAATTTAGCCATTCTGAAACCAATTCTACTTTATCTTCCTCAGACAATTACTTGTTATCTTATTTTTTTTCAACAGGAATTACTGAAATCATTTTACATCAAAAATTATGAGTCGCATTTTGCTCAGGTTAGTCTGAAGCACCAGAGACTGAGGAAGCCAGCCCTGCCATTTAGTCTGTGACTGTATGTAAGTCAAACTCTTTGGAGCTCTGGTTCCTTACCTATTTAATGAGAAACTGGTTTTGATTTATCGCTATGATTACATTTACCTCTAATATTCTGGGTTTTTTCTTTTCTTCTTATAATTATTTACCACATACCTGCAAGAAAATCATCACCAAAGATAAATTTGTGGAATAATTTGTCTGAAGTTAATGGTCACTTTTGGAGAGATGATCTGTATTTAAGACCTCAGAAGTGAAACATTCTAAATATTGTAACTGACTCATCAGATTATAACGATACAAAAAAAATTTGATGGGTAGAGCTTCTCAACCTCACCCTTATTGACATTTTGAGCTGGATAATTCTTTGGGGGACAGAGAGAGCTGGCTGTCCTATTCATTGTAGAAAGTTTAGAAGCATTCCTGACCTCTACTCTTTAAGTACCAGTGACACCCTTCCAAATACAAGAGCCAAAATTTCTTTTTTTTTTTTCAAAATTTCTTTACACATTGCCAAAGTCCCGTAGGAAAAGAGGGCAAAACCAACCCTACTTGAGAACCACTGAGATATGAAAACAGTCAAATTATTGGATCATTGAGATTTGGTCTTCCAAACATTATTTTTTATGTAAGTATATTTATTGTCCTCAAACATGAAAAATTTCCCTTTTTTCAATTCTGTAGCTAGCAATGCCAGTATAATTATTATGCAGCATTTCTGACCATAACACTAATTTCCCTTAGGATTTTATATCGAAAATATAAATGTCATATTAATGGAATAAAATATTTTTACTTCCATAGTTATTTTGTAAGACTGATAATTTCAAAAAGCAAATTCTGAAGCAGAAAAATTGTAATGACATTGTGTTTTTAATGACTGAGCTGCAATGAGATTGAACTAATAAAAAAGCTAATTTTTTAGTACGATAGTTCAATAGGGATAAGAGCCACCAGACTTAAGTCTCCAGAAAATTGGACAATCATCGCACCATTTCTTCTAAGAATAATTTCTAACAAAGCAAAAGTTTTACTGGTTTTAAAAGAATTTGTTCTAAAAGGAGTGTGTATTGGACTTAAAGGCTGAAAGAGTGTACATTTTTAATAGACTGTGTTTTGTATGACATATTCATTGCTGAGGAAATGAAGGACATTTTAACTACTATACATCAGAGATGCTGTGAAACTAAAGAAAGACTAGAGTAGCAAAACTTTTGAACACATAAGAAATACATATAGGTCTCCAGGGGTCCTCAAACTATGGCCCGCGGGCCACATGCGGCGATGTGATTGTATTTGTTCCCGTTTTTTTTTTTTTTTATTTCAAAATAAGATATGTGCAGTGTGCATAGGAATTTGTTCATAGTTTTTTTTGTTTTTTTTTTTTAACTATTGTCTGGCCCTCCAGCGGTCTGAGGGACAGTGAACTAGCCCCCTATTTAAAAAGTTTGAGGACCCCTGGTGGTAATCTTCTTTCCCTATTAGTACATGTATTCCATGAAAAGAAATTGCTGAGATCTTTCTGGATTAGTAGGATCTGGGGGAAATGTCTTGGTTAACTTCCTTGTGTTACTGTCCTCTACTAAGGTCAGGTTAAGTTCAAGTTTCCAGTCATTTAGTTGTAACTTTATAAATATAAAAATTTAAACTACAATGTTGTCAGCATCATTGGCCTACCAACTGTGTCATTGTCTAGGCTTTCAATGTAGGTAACAATGCCAATGAAGAAGTGAATTAGTATTACTGTGGAACAGGTAACTAAGCAGACAGGTATCCACGTGTAAACAAGTGAGCTAATTTCTGGGTTTCTAGTTAGGATCTTCTATTCACTTAACAGGTCTCTCCTGCTTGTATGCTTCCTAGCTAAACTGTACTCAAATTCAGGTACACAGGGGTTCAAAATTAATGTAAGTAACAATGTCCTCCTTAATTGATATTGTCTCTATTGTCCTCATGCGACAATGAAATTGTTCACTTGATCTCCCTCCATCCTCAGGTATATTGATATAGCTTTTTTACATTAATTATTTACCTAGTAGGTCACAAAGGGTAGCAATCATTAATAGTTTCCTCAGTAGATTTAAAAAACAGAAAAAACATTTGAAGGAGCAAAGTCACATTCAAAAAGACACATTTTTCTCAAACTATAACATAATTAACAACTACAAGCCATTGGATTGCTGCTTGGGTACAGAGGTGTGACTTTAAAATAGTGACACTGATTTTCCCATGTGTCGTTGGAACTCAGCTACATTACATAAGACTCACACTACATATGTTAATCCTAAAATTAAAGACAACTAGATCTTCAACAGCACTTTACCCCAACACAAGTAAGTCATGTTCTATACCTCACCGCAGTTCAGCAGTTTGCCTTTCTAAACTCATACAGGGTTGTTTTTATGGGGGTGGGGGGGTGTTCCATGTATATATAGTTCTTGGAAGGACCCTTGTAAAGCATTTCCTTTTAAGACAAAATTGGTGAAAATGAAATTAGCTTTCTTTTACTAAGGATCTTAGAAGGATATTGGGAAAAATTTGTCAAGCCTATAAATTCCTTTTTATGCATGAGTACTACCACTTTGTGTTAAGCATCATTTCAGAGAAATCATATACCTTCTTCATTGTTTTCAATTAAGCATTACTTCCCCCAAATAAAAAATAATACCAAAGCATTAATTCACTTATCCCTTAGACCCAATCTGTGATGTACTGTGACCTACGTAATTTGTGCTGCAAATATACAATCAAAATCTATAAAATGTCTAAGCCAAGCACATTCTGTATACTCAATAAATATGGTATTGCATATATACTTCAGCACATAAAGCAAATAGGTTTCCGAACCAAATAGACTTGGCTTTGAATCTTAATTCTATCCCTACTTAGAATGATATTTGATCCTTTCAAATGAATAGTTTTTGAAGATTTAATAAATAGTAGGTATGAATAGCAGACTCTGGCACACAAAATTTATTTATTTTTAATTGTTGGGGATTCATTGAGGGTACAATAAGCCAGGTTACACTGATTGCATTTGTTAGGTAAAATCCCTCTTGCAATCGTGTCTTGCCCCCAAAAGGTATGGCACACACCAAGGCCCCACCCCTCCCTCCTTTCCTCTCTCTGCTCTTCCTTTCCCCACCACTCCCTCCTTCTTTCTCTCTCTGCTCTCCATTCCCCCCACCCCACAGTGACCTTAATTGTTATTAATTGTCCTCATAACAAAATTGAGTACATAGGATTCACGTTTCTCCATTCTTGTGATGCTTTACTAAGAATAATGTCTTCCACGTCCATCCAGGTTAATACGAAGGATGTAAAGTCACCATTTTTTTTAATGGCTGAATAGTATTCCATGGTACACATATACCACAGCTTGTTAATCCATTCTTGAGTTGGTGGGCATTTAGGCTGTTTCCACATTTTGGCGATTGTAAATTGAGCTGCAATAAACAGTCTAGTACAAGTGTCCTTATGATAAAAGGATTTTTTTCCTTCTGGGTAGATGCCCAGTAATGGGATTGCAGGATCAAATGGGACGTCTAGCTTGAGTGCTTTGAGGTTTATCCATACTTCCTTCCAAAAGGGTTGTACTAGTTTGCAGTCCCACCAGCAGTGTAAAAGTGTTCCCTTCTCTCCACATCCACGCCAGCATCTGCAGTTTTGAGATTTTGTGATGTGGGCCATTCTCATTGGGGTTAGATGGTATCTCAGGGTGGTTTTGATTTGCATTTCTCTAATAGATACGGATGATGAACATTTTTTCATTTGTTTGTTAGCCATTCACCTGTCTTCTTTAAAGAAAGTTCTATTCATGTCTCTTGCCCATTGATATATGGGATTGATGGATTTTTTCATGTGGATTAATTTGAGTTCTCTATAGATCCTAGTTATCAAGCTTTTGTCTGATTGAAAATATGCAAATATCCTTTCCCATTGTGTAGGTTGTCTCTTTGCTTTGGTTGTTGTTTGCTTAGCTGTACAGAAGCTTTTCAATTTAATGAAGTCCACATTTGTTTATTTTTGTTGTTGTTGCAATTGCCATGGCAGTCTTCTTCATGAAGTCTTTCCCCAGGCCAGTATCTTCCAGTGTTTTACCTATGCTTTCTTTGAGGATTTTTCTTGTTTCACGCCTTAAATTTAATTCCTTTATCCATCTTGAATCAATTTTTGTGAGTGGAGAAAGATGTGGGTCCAGTTTCAGTCTTTCACATGTGGACATCCAGTTCTCCCAACACCATTTATTGAACAGGGAGTCTTTCCCCCAAGGTATGTTCTTGTTTGGTTTGTCAAAGATAAGGTGGTTGTAAGATGTTAGTTTCATTTCTTGGTTTTCTATTCGATTCCAAGTGTCTATGTCTCTATTTTTGTGCCAGTATCATGCTGTCTTGACCACAATGGCTTTGTAGTATAGCCTAAAATCTGATATGGTGATGCCCCAGCTTTATTTTTATTACTAAGAACTGTCTTAGCTATACGGGTTTTTTTCTGGTTTCATACAAAACGCAGAATCATTTTTTCCAAATCTTGAAAGTACGATGTTGTTATTTTAATAGGAATGGCATTGAATAGGTAGATTGCTTTGGGAAGTATAGACATTTTAACAATGTTGATTCTTCCCATCCATGAGCATGGTATGTTCTTCCATTTGTTAATATCCTCTGCTATTTCCTTTCTGAGGATTTCATAATTTTCTTTATAGAGGTCCTTCACCTCCTTCGTTAGGTATATTCCTAGGTATTTCATTTTCTTTGAAACTATGGTGAAGGGAGTTGTGTCCTTAATTAGCTTCTCATCTTGACTGTTATTGGCATATACAAAGGCTACTGACTTGTGGACATTGATTTTATATCCTGAAACATTACTGTATTTTTTGATGACTTCTATGAGTCTTGTGGTTGAGTCTTTGGGATTCTCTAAGTATAAGATCATGTCATCAGCAAAGAGGGAGAGTTTGCCCTCCTCTGCTCCCATTTGGATTTCCTTTATTTCCTTGTGTTGCCTAATTGTATTGGCTAGAAATTCCAGCACTATGTTGAATAGTAAAGGTGACAGAGGACAACCTTGTCTTGTTCCAGTTCTAAGAGGAAAAGCTTTCAGTTTTACTCCATTCAGTAAAATATTAGCTGCGGGTTTATCATAGATAGCTTCAATCACTTTAGAAATGTGCCACCTATGCCTATACTCTTCAGTGTTCTAATTAGAAAAGGATGCTGGATTTTATCAAATGCTTTTTCTGCATCTATTGAGAGGATCATGTGATCTTTATTTTTGCCTCTGTTAATATAGTGGATAACATTTATGGACTTGTGTATGTTAAACCAGCCTTGCATCCCTGGGATGAACCCTACTTCATCATGATGTATGACTTTTTTGGTGATAAGCTGTAATCTATTGGCTAGGATTTTGTTGAGAACTTTTGCATCTATATTCATGAGTGAAATTGGTCTGAAATTCTTTTTGTTTGGGTCTTTTCCTGGTTTTGGTATCAGGGTGATGTTTGCTTTGTATAACGTGTTGGGGTAGATTCCTTTCTCCTCAATTTTTTGGAATAATTTCTGCAGTACAGGAATAAGCTCTTCCTTACAGGTTTGATAGACTTCTGGAGTGAAGCCATCTGGACCAGGGCATTTTTTGGTTGGAAGATTTTTTATTCTTTCTTTGATCTCAGTGCTTGAGATTGGTCTGTTCAGGAGCTCTATTTCCAAATAGAGGGCGTGATTCCAAATATTGATCCATTTCCTTCACGTTGTCAAAATCTGGGCATAGAGTTTCTGCTAGTATTCAGAGATGATCTCTTGTATCTCTGTGGGATCAGTTGTTATTTCCCCTTTATCATTTCTGATCGAGGTTACTAGAGATTTTACTTTTCGATTCCTAGTTAGTCTGGTCAATTATTTATCTATTTTATGTATTTTTTCAAAAAACCAACTCCTTGTTTCATTAATTTTCTGAATGATTCTTTTGTTTTCAATTTCATTGATCTCTGATTTGATTTTGGAGATTTCTTTTCTTCTACTGGGTTTAGGCTTAAATTGTGGTTCTTTTTCCAGTTCCATAAGATGGCTTGTGAGTTTGTTGATGTGCTCTCTGTCTGTTTTTCAAATGTAGGCATCTAAAGCGATAAATTTTCCTCTCAAAACTGCTTTTGCAGTATCCCTGAGGTTTTGGTAGCTTGTGTCTTCATTGTTGTTATGCTCAAGAAAGTTAATGATTTCCTGTTCTATTTCTTCCTGCACCCATCTGTTATTCAACAGAAGGTTGCTTAATTTCCATACCTTTGTGTGGTTTTGAACATTTTTGTTAGAGTTGAGTTCCACCTTTAGTGCCTTATGGTCTGAGAAGATACAAGGTAAATTTTCAATTCTTTTGATTCTGTTGATATTTGTTTTGTGTCCCAGGATATGATCAATTTTGGCGAATGTTCCATGGTGTGATGAGAAGAATGTATATTCTTTATCTTTGGATGGAGTGTTCTATATGCATGTATCAAGCAGAGTTGTTCTAGAGTCTCATTTAAATCTTATATGTTTGTTTAATTTCTGTTTAGAGGATCTGTCCAGCTCTGTAAGAGGAGTGTTAAAGTCCCCTGTTATTATGGTATTATCAGATATCATTTTGCTCAGACTGAGTAAGGTCTGTTTCAAGAAACTGGGAGCATTTAAATTGGGTGCATAAATATTTAGAATTGAAACGTCTTCTTGTTGTATTATTATTTATATTGACAATATAAAGTGACCATCTTTGTCTTTTTAGTTGCTTTAAATCCACACGTATCTGAAAATAAGACTGCAACTCCTCTTTTCTTCTGAATTCCATTTGCCTGAAAAATTGTCTTCCAACCCTTGACTCGGGGTTTTAATTTGTCTTTTGAAGCCAGCTGCGTTTCTTAAAGACAGCAAATGGATGGCTTGTGTTTTTTAATCCAGTCAGCCAATCTATGTCTCTTCAGTGGGGAATTCAAGCCATTAACATTTATTGAGATAATCAATAAGTGTGGTTGTATTCTATTCGTCTTATTTTGTGAGAGTCCATTGCTTAGTTTTATCTTTTGCATCAGTGTGGAGGTTTGGTTCTGTCCTTTAATTTCTGAGTTCTTACTTTGGTGCTGATCCATTGTGGTGGTCAGTGTGCAGAACAGGTTGAAGTATTTCCTGTAGAGCTGGTCTTGTTGTGGCGAATTTCCTCAATGTTTGTATATCCATAAATGATTTGATTTCTCCGTCAATTTTGAAGCTTAGCTTAGCAGGGTACAGAATTCTGGGCTGGAAATTGTTCTGTTTAAGTAGATTAAAGGTAGATGACCATTGTCTTCTTGCTTGGAAAGTTTCATTAGAGAAGTCTGCGGTCACTCTGATGGATTTGCCCCTGTAGGTCAACTGGTGCTTACTCCTGGCAGCTTGCAGAATCTTTTCTTTTGTCTTGACTTTGGACAGGTTCATCACAATGTGTCTTGGAGAAGCTCGGTTAGAGTTGAGGCGATCTGGGGTCCGATAGCCCTCTGAAAGCAGAGTGTCAGAATCTTTGGTGATATTTGGGAAATTTTCTTTTATAATATTCTCTAGTATGGCTTCCAATCCTCTGGGGCATTCTTCTTCCCCTTCTGGAATTCCTATAACTCGTAAGTTGGAACACTTCATAAAGTCCCTTATATCTGACAGTGACCGTTCTGTTTTCTCTCTCTTCTTTTCTGCCTCTTTAACTATCTGAATTATCTCAAGAACTTTATCCTCTACCTCTGAAATTCTTTCTTCTGCATGGTCTAACCTGTTGCTGATATTTTCCATTGTGTATTTAAGTTCCCTAATTGACTGCTTCAGTTCCTATAGCTCCACTATATCCTTTCTATATTCTTCACATTATTCATCTCTTATGTGGTTCTATTTTTGGATTTCCTTTTGCTTATTTTCCACTTTATTAGCCATTTCCTTCATTTTTTCCATCATTTCCTTCATTGTTTTCATCATGTGTATTGTAAATTCCTTTTCTGTCATTCCTAACATTTCTTTATAGGTGGAATCATCTGCAGTAGTTACCTCATGGTCCCTTGGAGGGGTTGCTCCGGACTGGTTCTTCATGTTGCCAGAAGTTTTCTGCTAATTCTTCCTCATGAATGATTTCTTTTATCTGTTTCCTTGCCCTAATTTTCCTTTCACTTCCTCTTGCTCTTTAAGTGCCTGTGCCTGTGGACTAAGGTTTTGATGACTCCTTTTGGTACAGGATGAGAAGGATGAGAAGGTTGAAGAGCAAGTATGCATAAAAGAAAGAAAAAGAAAGATAAGCAAATAGAGAAAAGAGAGGGGGGTAGATAAAATGGAATATTGACAAAAAGTAGAGAAGCACAGAAAGAGGGAGACAGAGCAACATAGGTGTACAGTAGGGTACTTTCACCCAACCTTAAAAAAACCCCAACTTCTGGGGGTGCCCGGTTGGGTGCTTCCCTGGAGGTCAGCAGCTCTTTGCTAACCTGATTGAACCCAGTACCCCACCTCCACCAAGTAAAGAGGAAAGACAAAAATGCTATAAATCAAACCAAAACAAGCAAACAGAAAACATTATGGTATGAAATTGGGTGAGAACCCAAATAATAGGAGTAGAAACACTAGCAAAAATGAAATTCTAACTATTAAAAAAGGCAGCAAGGGGAAATTGTATTTAAACTAGAAAAATGGATAAAGAAAGGAAAGGAAAAAAAAGAAAAGAAAAAATCTGTGCAGAAAAGGTTGAAATTTAAAAAACAAAATAACAACAACAAAATAAATAAAAAACAAACAAACTAATGACAACAAAAAAACAACCAAAAACAAAGCAGTATATATATCTTATTGAATATTGTCTGGGCAACAGGTGGTCTTCTGGGGTATGAGATGTTAATCACAATGCTGATACGACTGGAGGCCTCCACTGATTTCTCAAACCCCACAGGGTGGAGACCCTAAATTTCTCTTCAGCCCTCTTGAAAGGCACTTTAATCTTCTAAACTTGGCTAAGCAGAAGTTTTCCCAGGAAAGTGCTTGTCACTGGGATCACTGCTTAAGTGGCTATCCACTTACCCAGTGTGCCAAAACTGGTCTCACTCTGCCCTTGAGGGTTAAGGCTGTAAGGCGGCTCAGTCCCTGCCTTTAGGCTGCTCAGTCACTAGGTTACTAGCTCCCACCTGATCCTTGCTCTGTGACCCTTAGGGCAGAGCTTGCCAGGGCTGTTCTCTCACAATGGCTCCCTGTGGCCCTAAGCCTACCACTATTAGCTCCGTCCGGCTTAGCGGCTCAGTCTGGGGCCCTAGACAACACCCAAAGTTCTCCGCACTCCTGCTCAAGCTCTCCTCAAGGCAGTTCAACTGAGTGCCAAGTCCAAAAACACCAAAACAGTTCACAGGTAAGGCCTTTCTGGTTTGCAGTCTCACTGCTGCTGTACTTACAGCTGCCGGCGGGATTAGACCAATCGAACACACACAACCACTTGCCAGTTTTCCACTGTTTTTGTCCTCCTCTTGGGGTCCAGAAGTCTCTCGCTGTCTCCCTGTATCCTCAAAGGGATGATTATAGGCAGATCCCCCCAGCCAGAGATGTCTGGAGTTTTATCTCCCTGGACTCACTGTGCCCAGTTGCAGGGAAGCTGTTACTCGGCCACCATCTTGCTCTCATGCCACAAAATTTCAAAAATGATAAAAAAAACTATTAAATATTATTTATCAATATTTTCAGTGAAGATACATTCTACTTTTAAAGTATTTTTTAAAATTGCATTGCAGACATATAGTACTTTATTATCATTTTACAAGTTAATGATCAATTTCTACTGATCAATTTATACAATTCATGCATGCATTATTCAGGCATGCATAATTTCTTGACAATAAAAGTAGCCTGTCACTATGAAATTTGTGGTACAACTTCTGTAGGTTAATATTGTCTCAACACTGCACACTACAGTTACAGAGAATTATAACAGAAATTTGAGCATCTGATTGTGAATCCAGATTTCACCATTACCTAGATGTGTCACCTTGGATAGGTCCTTAAATATCACAAACACTACCTCCCAATATAAATGACAGGGATACCACCTTTTAAAATTTGACTAATTCATTGATTAATGTAAGAAACAGATGAGAATATGTGGAAGTACTTTAAAACCTAAAAGTGTTAAAAATGTAACTTTTACCAAACCATTTCTAAATTGAGCAGGAAAGGTAGCTTTAAAAGCACCTGGGTTCACAGGAGGTGGAAAACTATAAAATGGAAGGAAAAAAGAAACTCATTGAAATTCAACTCAGCCATTTTATATATTGCATTATCTATGAATTATAGAAATGATAACCAACTTCATATCCAATTACAACTAATTGCCATCTTTTTTATTTCCTAATTCGTGAATCCAGAAAGTTACTTCAATCTTCTGACAATTAAGTTCATAAACTTGCCACCATGGGCTTACATTGGCAACACTGTACAAACAGCTCACAAAGGTTTCATAACCTTGGTGTATCAGAGTCTCACGGGTGTGTTCCTGTGAACATGTGGTAGTGTCCTTCTGAGTGGAATCATTTTTGTTGTTGTGTATGTGTTTTGTGCCATCAGGAGAATGTCGGAGCTTAAATTACAGCAATGAACAAACATTTGTAAATTTCTTGTAAAACCAGGCAAGGAAAAAGTGAAAGTGAAATCTAGGGCATGGTAGTCCATGTTTATGGGGATAATGCCATGAAGAAAACAGCAGCGTGCAAAAGGATTAAATGTTTTCCTGAGAGGAGAGAAAGCTTCATTGATGAAAAAAAGTCATGTCTACAGTAACAAGAAGAACTGATGATAACATTGCAAAATGTGTTGAATTGTGTGTCAAAATCATCAGTTGACTGTGAGAAGCATAGCAGACCAAGTAAACACCAATAGACAAACAGAAAAATCTTCATTGAATATTTTTGTCATGAGAAAGGTGTAGGCAAAAATCGTCCTAAAAGAGACCACTAATGAACAAAAGCGTAGGACAGTATAGGTTACGAAGACCTTTTGGAGAGGGGAGATAATGTTTTTGGCAGTGTTATCCCTGGTGATGAAACGGTGGGTATACCAATACAACCTTCAAGCAGAGCATCAAGTGCACAAGGGACGTCAGCCAATTCTCCACAGCCAAAAAAATCTCTGTTCATCCAATTCAAGAGTCAAAATGATGTTACTAACATTTTCTGAATCAGAATAATTATTTCTTATGAATTTGTACCAACTGGACAAATAGTTAACCAAGTTTATTATTTGAAAGTTCTGAAAAGGCTGGGTGAAAAAGATTTTTTTGTTGTTGTTGTTGCATAGCATCAAAGATCTTCCGTGATCTTGCTTTTTACTTCTTCAGTTTTAGAAAAAGATATTTTTAAAAACCTAAATTTTTTCCAAGAATTCATGTCTCTGGCATCACGACAATGTACCAGCTCACATGGCACTGTTGGTAAGGGAGTTTTTAACAAGTAAACAAATAACACCTTCCTACTCCTATAACACCTGATATAGCCCTCAATTACTTTTTTCTTTACCCAAAGATATTGAAATAAAAATGTTTTGATGATATTCACAACACTGAGGGTAATATAACAAAGGTGGGAAGGTCATTCTAGAAAAAGAGCTCCAAAATTGCTTTGAATGGTGGACTAGGTTCTGGTGTCAGTGTATAGCTCTCCAATGGAAATACTTTGAAGGTGACTATAGTGTTATTCAGCAATGAGGTATGTAGCACTTTTTCTAGGATGAGTTTCTGAACTTAATTGTCAGACCTTCTATTCTTTTTTTCCTTATGATTAAAATCTTATCTTTCAAATGGAGGGACAAACGTAGTTAAAGGAAAACAAAAAGCAAGTAGAAAACGTTAAGCTTTTTGTTGAGAAGTAAGTAGCCAGTAAGTCGTCCATGAAATCAAAGAGTGGATCTGTAAGACATTGAAAAGACAATGGCTAGTTTAAGCCTTTGCCTGACCAATTGCCCATCCCTCCTTCTTGCATTGATGATAGAGCTGGTACAAAAGTTGGAGCAAATACCTTTTTACCACAAAGAGGAAAGCATAGTGCAAAAGTCATTTTTATAAGAATAATAGGAAGAAATCTTCCCATAAAGATACTAACCCAATCATGGGGGACCCACCCTCTGAACCTTATCTAATTCTATTTACCTTCCAATAGCTCCAACTCTAAATAGCATCACATTGAGAATTAAGGCTTCAACATACGAATTTGGGAGAGACATAAAGATTCACTCCATAGCCATAATATTAATAGATTTCACTGAATAAAATAAGAATCCGTACTGACATGAAAAATAAAAACTAAGGGGGCTCATGCCTGTAATCCTACTATTTGGGAGGCCAAAGTGGAAGGATTGTTGGAAGTTAGTAGTTTGAAGTCAGCCTGGGCAACATAGCAAGACCCAGCTCTTAAAAAAAAAAAAAAAAAAAACTTGTCCAGGTGTGGTGGCACATACAAGCAGCCCCACCTACAGGTTTAGAGTTGCAGTTTGAGGCCAACAGCTCAAGGTTGCAGTGAACATGATTGTGCTGCTGCACATCAGCCCGCATGACAGAGGGAGATTCTGTCTCTAAAATAAGTAAATATGCAATCAGTGTAACCTAATTCTTTGTACTCTCAATGAACCCAAACAATAAAAAAGAAATAATAAAACAAAATTAAATTTAAAAAATAGTTTTTTTTTAATTGGATGAGGAATGGGATATTTATATAGTCTCAAATATTTCCCCACAAAATACTATTTTCCAAGGGAAAAAAAAGACTTGTGTCACAATAGAGGAGGTTAGCAGACACCAGCTTCAACTGAGGTTAGCACTGTAGTAATGGAACAGAATGAAATCACGTGCTACCTGAAAGAATGCAATGCAAGGCTCCACATCTCTTCTGTGAAAAATGCTGCCAAAGATGTATTGTCTGAAATCCTGAGGAAAGATGTATAGGAAAGATGATGTAAAGATGTATTGCTTGAAATCCTGAGGAAACAACAGATGAATACACATTTAGAAACACTCTAGAAAGTAATTAGAATCTTCCAAAGAGTCAAGGTCATGAATCCAAGGAAAGACAACGAACTATTCCAAACTGAAAATATTACAAGGAACTAAAACTAATATAATGCTTGATTCTGAGATGGATCTGTTTACTAGAAAGGCCATTATTGACTAACTGATCAAACTTGAATGGGGTCTGTATATTAGGCAGTGGAAACATATCAATGTTAACTTCCTAAAATAGTAAGTCGTGTTGTGGTTAAATAGGAGATTTTCCCCAATTGTATGAAATTTGTACCAAAGCATTCAAAGTGAGGTGGCAATGAGATCTGCAATCAACCCTCAACTGGTTCAAGAAAAGAAAAGCTATTTATATTGCATTTGTAAGTTTTCTCTAAGTTTGAGATTGTTTTCAAAATTAAGATATATAATTTTAAAAACAATGACTAAAAAGAAAGACAGAAGAAGTGTCATAGAGTAGTTGAAAGGCTGTATCTATCCTGGATTAACTACTTCCAGTTTTATTTTCTATATGAGGAAATCAATTGGTTTAATCCACTGTTTTATTTTTCACTTTCTCATGATCAAATACAATCCCTAATTTATCTTTTTACAAAGTTAAATTGTAGGTCATATACAATATAGTAGCACAATAGGGAAAATGTCTGAAAATTGTGGGTGTAAAAGATAATACTTTAAGAATTAACCGAGTTCTACCCTCCTTTTCTTTCCCCTTTGTACCACATACTGTGTTTCTTTCCACGCAGAAATTGAGACTCTGGCATCAACAGACCAAGAAATACAGGATAAAGTGGAAAGAAAAGATAATGTATATTAATTTCAAAATCTTAAGCATTAAGCTATGAATTTATATTTGAAAGCATGTATAATAAGTGAGATCAAAACTTTAAAGAAAAGTGAGCTTTTTATTTGTTTTGTTTTTGTTTTTGAAAAGAAGTTTTATAAAGCTAAGAGTGAATAAACCTACAGGTCTCTGAGGATGTGTGAGCCCTCACCTTCATGCCAATTTTATAAAACTTCCTCACCACAAGTAATCTCCTTTAAATTCCATGATAATTTGGGGGAATCTCAGAACAAAAAGAATCTGTTGTGCTGAATATAGCTGCTGAGTGGAGGAAGTCAGCTAGTCCCCAGAAAAGTAACAAATGAGGGGCACATAATTATAGACAGGACTTCAGACAATCTCACAGTTCTCTATAACCCAATATGGCAAAAATACTTGTAAAAAGATTCCCTATAAAACTGTTTAAAAGGAAATTGAGAGAGATATAAAACTTTGCTGATGAAAATGAGAACAGTTCACTACAATCCTGCATCTCCTATCGAGACAAGACCCAGTGAGAATAAAGACACATGAATGGATCACACTTCATTGCCTGATGACATATCCAAGGACCAGAAAACACCTAACAATACAATTCTTTAAGGACTTAAAACCAAACTTAGGAAAAAATAGGAGGATAGGGCATCTTTCTGGTTGTGTAAAAATTTAAAACACAATTTTCTCTATGAACCTGAAAGAAATATCCAGATTATCTCTAACCCAGCCTAAAATCAATTATCCATCATCAAGGTAATAGAAAGTAAATATAGTTATATAAATACAAATTGCATTTAGTTATAGAAAGATACTGATTTAGGCCTTTCTGAATTAAAATACCTATTGACTATATAAAACCTGCAAAAATATACAATGTTATAGAGCAACAGTCTCAAATAAAAATACAACTATATTCACCTTAAAATTCAATCATACTTGGCAGACAGAATGAACTCACAAGAGTCTCACCAGGTTTTGCTTAAAAATGTGATGGCAGTAACAGCATAGTTTTAGAATTTTTCCAAATTCTTTTCTATAAAAAATATTTCCATAATCTAAAATTGAAATTAGGTGACAAGCTATTCCAACAAACCCTACAAAATAAGAAGATAGCAACAAATGGCAATAACTACAAGATCTGTGTGCATGAGTGTATGCAAAGGAGAAAGGCAAAGGAAATAGTAGGTTGTCCTAAAAGGCTGAAAACTCAAAAATTAACAACATATTCTTGATTGATAGCTCAAGAATGCAATTTGAGAACAGCTAACACATGAGTAAAACAGATAAATGGAAAGATTAAGAGTTGACCCCTATGAATTGTAAAAACTAAGCAGCAAAATCTTACCATTAAAGATAAAACCCACACTGAGAAGAAACTGCTGGATGGACAATCAACAATGAGTAGAACAAACGCAACAAAGATTAGAAAAGAAAGAAAGAAAAAAAAAATCCAGATAAAAGTGTGGGAAAGAAACAGATTCAAAAAATCAGCAAAAATAAGCCATTGTCTTTTTTGGAACTTCACCCAAAAAATTAAAAACAAAGCTCAACCACATTTTTCTCCTAAGATTTCGAAAACACTAATTTTACATTTTAAAATGCGATGGTCAGGTGGTGCCTATGGCTCAGTGGGTAGGGCGCCGGCCCCATATACTGAGGGTGGCGGGTTCAAACCCGGCCCTGCCCAACTGCAACAAAAAAATATCCAGGCATTATGGCGGGAGCCTGTAGTCCCAGGAACTTGGGAGGCTGAGGCAAGGGAATCACCTAAGCCCAGGAGTTGGAGGTTGCTGTGAGATGTGTGATGCCACAGCACTCTACCTTGGGCAATAAAGTGTATCTGTCTCTACAAAAAAAAAAAAAAAAAGTGATGGTCAAATTTCAAAGAAAGATAGCATTAAAAGTAAGAAACAATAACATCACAACAGATTGTGACAGAAATGCCTCCCTACCAAATATATTAGGTCTATAATCTAACATCTCAAAATGATAGTATATATTATGAATATGATAGAATTATATTAAAATCATCCTAAATAATAATTAGAAAAATACATAAATTTATAGAATTTCAGAAAGAATTAGAATTTTTTAAAATATTATCAAAATGAAGGCCAAATTAGAAGGAATTCAGGAGTAAATAAGCACTACAGATTATAACTAAAGAAAGAAAAGAGTTAAAATTGGGGACATTTTTAACGTCAAGAATAAGTGAAAAAGGAGAAGAAAAGAATTTGTTTGAAAATGATAGTATAATAGACAGGCCAAGAAGATCCCATACATGATAGGGTCAGAAGAGATCAAACTTCTGCTCTTCACAGATGATATGGTTGTATATCTGGAAAACACCAGGGATTCTACTACAAAACTCTTAGAAGTGATCAAGGAATACAGCAGTGTCTCAGATTACAAAATCAACATTCATAAATTGGTAGTCTTTATATATACCAACAATAGTCAAGCTGATAAAAACAGTTAAGGACTCTATTCCACTCACAGTAGTGTCAAAGAAGATGAAATATTTGGGAGTTTATCTAACAAAGGACATGAAAGATCTCTATAAAGAGAAATATGAAACTCTAAGAAAAGAAATAGCTGAAAATGTTAACAAATGGAAAAACATACAATGCTCATGGCTGGGAAGAATCAACATTGTTAAAATGTCCATTCTACCCAAAGCAATATACAATTTTAATGCAATCCCTATTAAAGCTCCACTGTCAGACTTTAAAGATCTTGAAAAAATAATACTTCATTTTATATGGAATCAGAAAAAAACCTCGAATTTCTTTTTATTCAGAAATAAAAACAAAGCTGGAGGAATCATGCTACCAGACCTCAGACTATACTATAAATCAATAGTGATCAAAACAGCATGGTACTGGCACAAAAACAGAGAAGTAGATGTCTGGAACAGAATAAAGAACCAAGAGATGAATCCAGCTACTTACCGTTATTTGATCTTTGACAAGCCAATTAAAAACATTCAGGGGGGAAAAGATTCCCTATTTAACAAATGGTGCTGGGTGAACTGGCTGGCAACCTGTAGAAGACTGAAACTGGACCCACACCTTTCACCATTAACTAAGATAGACTCACACTGGATTAAAGATTTAAACTTAAGACATGAAACTATAAAAATACTAGAAGAGAGTGAAGGGAAAACCCTTGAAGAATCGGTCTGGGCTAGTATTTTATGAGGAGGGCTCCCCCAGGCCATTAAAGCAGCTTCAAAAATACACTACTGGGACCTGATTAAACTAAAAAGCTTCTACACAGCCAAGAACACAGTAAGTAAAGCAAGCAGACAGCCCTCAGAATGGGAGAAGATATTTGCAGGTTATGTCTCCGACAAAGCTTTAATAACCAGAATCCACAGAGAACTCAAACATATAAGCAAGAAAAGAACAAGTGATCCCATCGCAGGCTGGGAAAGGGACTTGAAGAGAAACTTCTCTGAAGAAGACAGGCGCACGGCCTACAGACATGAAAAAATGCTCATCATCTTTAATCATCAGAGAAATGCAAATCAAAACTACTTTGAGATATCACCTAACTCCAGAAAGATTAGCCGTTATCACAAAATCCCAAGACCAGAGATGTTGGCGTGGATGTGGATTAAAGGGAACACTTCTGCACTGCTGGTGGGAATGCAAATTAATACATTCCTTTTGGAAAGATGTTTGGAGAACACTTAGAGATCTAAAAATAGATCTGCCATTCAATCCTATAATTCCTCTACTAGGTACCCAGAAGACCAAAAATCACATTATAACAAAGACATCTGTACCAGAATGTTTATTGCAGCCCAATTCATAATTGCTCAGTCATGAAAAAAGCCCAAGTGCCCATCCACCCATGAATGGGTTAATAAATTGTGGTATGTACACCATGGAATATTATGCAGCCTTAAAGAAAGATGGAGATTAGCAAGGCGTTGTGGCGGTCGCCTGTAGTTCCAGCTGCTTGGGAGGCTGAGGCAAGAGAATCGCGTAAGCCCAAGAGTTAGAGGTTGCTGTGAGCCGTGTGACGCCACGGCACTCTACCCGAGGGCGGTACAGTGAGACACTGTCTCTACAAAAAAAAAAAAAAAAGAAAGATGGAGACTTTACCTCTTTCATGTTTACATGGATGGAGCTGGAACATATTCTTCTTAGTAAAGTACCTCAAGAATGGAAGAAAAAGTATCCAGTATACTCAGCCCTACTATGAAACTAATTTATGGCTTTCACATGAAAGCTATAACCCAGTTATAACCTAAGAATAGGGGAAAGGGGGAAAAGGATGGGAAGAAGGGGGAGGATGGGCAGAGGGAGGGGGATTGGTGGGATTACACCTGCGGTGCAGCTTACAAGGGTACATGTGAAACTTAGTAAATGTAGAATCTAAATGTCTTAACACAATAACTAAGAAAATGCCAGGAAGGCTATGTTAACCAGTGTGATGAAAATGTGTCAAACGGTCTATAAAACCAGTGTATGGTGCCCCGTGATCGCATTAATGTACACAGCTATGATTTAATAATAAAAAAAAATAAAGTCCCACACATGACTAATAGTACTCACTAACCATAAAAACCTAAGCAAGGGGACAGAAAAAATAATAAAACCATAAATAATTATTAGAGAGTTTGCAGCATCCTCATTTTCCAGGAGATTCTGTTTTAGTCCAGGTGCTATAAAAATCACAGCCTGAGGCAAGGATAAAACCGGCTCTTTATTTGTGGAACGTAAGACTGAGAATTAGGGGAGAAAAACGGAGGCAGGTAAGGATATATGTGGAGCAATCTGTTGCAAAATATTACAGTACTGGTCACCACTTCACAACAAGACACATCCACAAACAGGAGTCACTCAGCGTGTGTGTTCACCTGACACAAGAGCCTTCTTAAAAAGTTATTTATCACAGTTCAATTCACAATTGCTAAGATATGAAATCAACTCAAGTGCCCATGAACACCTGAATGGATTAAGAAACTGTGGTATATATACACCATAGAATACTATGCAGCCATAAAAAAACACAGAGACTTCACATCTTTTATGTTTACCTGGATGGAGTTGAAGAACATTCTCCCTAGTAAAGTATCACAAGAATGGAAAAGCAAGAATCTAATGTAATCAATACTACATGAAACCAATAGAAAAATAACTACGCGCTGCACAAAAGAAAAACAATGAAATTCAAGTGGGGAGGAGAGGGTACTGGGGAAAGAGGAGGAGGAAGGGATAAAAAGAAATATGAAAAAAAAATTTTCTGAGGAGGAATTTTTCTTTGCCGTTGTCCATCGAAGAGGAAAAAAGGGAAAATTCACCTCTGGAGCATCTTTCTCTCTCCTGGTTCCTATTAATTAGCAGCTGCTCTGTAGAGAACTGACTCCTCTTCTCGGCTAGTTTCTTTTATCCAGCTCTTCCCAGTCTCCTGAGAAACAGGCAAAGCAGGATCCGGCACGGATAGGATGAGTGAGTGAGAAAGGCAGGGAGTAAGTGAAATCGGGGATGGTACGTAATAGCTCTAGATCCCAGCTCTGCCTCAAATGTGTCTTGACTCATTTATCCAGAGATCCTAGAGAGATAGAAACTTTATACCACAGGTCTGGACCCCTTTCCTTGTCTGAACTCTCTTCCTAGTGAACACATCCAATTTCACAGGTTTAATTGGCTTCCAAATGTGTGATTCCAGCCCACATCTCTTTCCTGAGTTTCAGACATGTCCAGCTGTTCAGCAGAAGTCTCCCCATAGATACTCCCAATGCCTCTCAAACTTACTAAGTTTGAAATGGACCTTTTGATTCCTCTTTCTTCATCTTTTCTCCCACCATCCTTAAATACTGCAGTAGACACTTACCACGTTTCTGTGCTGCCGCATATGCGCTGTGCCCATCTGATCTCCTCCCAGCACATCCGGCAATGTAATA
Source organism: Nycticebus coucang (assembly GCF_027406575.1). Taxonomy (NCBI): domain Eukaryota; kingdom Metazoa; phylum Chordata; class Mammalia; order Primates; family Lorisidae; genus Nycticebus; species Nycticebus coucang. The sequence continues at coordinate 157,553,860 of NC_069780.1, read as the reverse complement.
GATACCACTTTGATCTCTTTCTCACTTTGTCCCACACAGACTTCAATGTGTGTTACGTGATATTTTTAGTCAATCTTTTCAACCAGCCTAAAGAAAGAGATTATTGTTGTCAACTATGTTTTAAAGATGAGGAAATCGAAACAGAGATGTTTAGCAACTGACCCAAAGTCACAGAATTCATACCTGGAGAGGTGAGATTTGAACCATGCTCTTAACCACCATTCAGTGCTGTCTCTCTAAGGGATTTCTACTGCTTTCATAATTCAAACTTACCACTAGGACTTCAAGAATGTGCATGGCCTAGCTCCTGCTTCCTTTTCAAATCACATCTCAGAGTCCTCTTTGCCTAAGCTCTGGTGATTCTTATTTTTCTATGAACATATGAAGCCCTTTCTGGACAGTTACCCTGGCTGTCCTCTACCTGGTTTGCTCTCCCAGCTCCTTGCCAGGATGGCTGATCCTCACCTTTAAAATCTCAGCTCATTTGTCCCTTCTTCAAAAATTCTTTCTCTAACTAATCCATGTGCCCTTTCTCAGATCATTCTGTTTATTTTCTCCACCACTAAATAATATATTTATTTTATTTTTTTGTTTATTGAATGTATACTTCTTCAAGGTGGGGATATTTTGCACTTTGATCATTGTTGAACTCCTCAGTATTATTTATAAGGCTTAATACAATGAAACTGAAACAAATTCTTACCAAATGAATAAAGGTACAATTAAAGCTGACAAGATATAGAGAGAATAAAGATGATAATACATATCTCAGTATTGGCAGGGGATTGGGCCCAGTACACCCCCTCACCCGCCACAGATAACAAAATCCAAGGATGCTCAAGTCCCTCACAGCAGGCCCCCCGTATTGCCAAACACCCACGGATCCAGAGCGCCAAGTGTAATCACATAAAGAACCATCATCCAAAACTAAAAATACACTTTTCCATAAAAGTAGACCTCTGTAATGTGCTCTCCAAATACATCTGATCTTTAAACGTCTGCAGTTAAGCAATTCACTACTGCTAAAAGTTTTCTAAAAGAAGAGCAGAGAAATAAATTATCATCTTAGAGTGAAACGTAAGAAATGAAGACATACTAAAATATGGATGTTAGTATATAATTTCCTCCAGTGTAGGGCTCAGATAGTCGATAAAACTGCATACTTTATAATAAAGAATACATATATAAAAATATTAAATATTAATTATAATGCTTTATCTGGTTCTGCTATATTTTGTATAATGTTTAATTTTCCATGTTTTAAAAATCCTAATTTTTTAAAAAGATATTTTTACCCTTGTAAAATCCAATCTTCCTGTCTTGCTTTACAAAATTAACTATTTGTATATTTTATGAATTTAGAAGGACATTAAACTGCAGCAGTATGGAAAAAGAATACATTTTAGTTTTTGAGAGGCTTTAAATTATAAATTGAATTTATTTAATAGTTATAAGACCATTCAAAGTATCTATTTTACATTGAATGAGTGACGACAGTTTGTGCTCTTTAGGAACTGATTCACCCATGTAAGTCGTTCACTTTCTGAGTATAAAGTTGTTTGCGACGTCCCTTCTCATGTTGTCACGATCCACACGCATATTCCCTCTTTCATTCCTGATTGTGCTAATCTGTGTTTTCTCTCTGTCTTTGTCAGTCTTGCTAGAAATTAGTCATTTTTATTGATCCTTTCAAAGAACCCGATTCTTTGCTTAATTTCTTTTCTCTATTTTTTTGTTTTCAATTGAATTAACTTCTGCTTTCTATTTTATTTGATTCTCTCTGCTTCCTTGATATCATATCCATTATATTTTTTAAATATTTTTTTCTATTTAGGAATATTACTGGATTTTTTATATCTGTTTCCTATTCAGTTAATTTCTGTGTAGTCTCAATAGTTCTGATAGATCTTACAGTGTTCTAAGATTGTCTAAGGACATCATCACTTCATATGCAAAATATAAGTATCTTGACATTTTTCCAGTTCCTTTATGTCATATTTTCTTTTATTATTATATTGATTAGAATTTACGGAAAAAAGATTAAACAAGAGATCTCTTTTATCTTCCTTCTTCGTTTATAAAATTATCTTCTCCAGGGCTGAAAATATTAAAGCTTAATATGATATAGCATGGAAAATGCACCTGGATGTCTGACTTCTATCCTGAACTCAGTTTTTAAAGTAAGGGGACAGAAAATGGGGAGAAGGAAATTTGGCGACTGAGGATTCTTTCCACGCAGCTGCAGCAGCGCCCAGGGAGGGATGATGTGCGGGTCCCAGGAGCATCTCTCCTCTGAGCGGCACACGTATGCCCAGCAGTGTCCTTACTGAACTCAGGTGAACTGATTTTCTACTACCCCCAACCTACTTTCCTTTGATCATCCTCTCTGTATATCCCAGCTGATGTTTGCCATTTGTTATAATGAATATAAGTATACTTTTTTCAGTACTGAATATTGTAAAGGGTAGTGATTCACGTATGGCATTAACAGAAAAGTAAATACGAAAGAATACAAAATGTTCTGAGCTTATATAATGGAGTCTAAACAATGTCTATATCTTTGAAAAATAAATTTTTTTTCTGTTTTCAAGCCCTTATGCAACAAGCTCTGAACACGTTGGAAGCTATCTGCTAGTCCATCAGAACAGGGCAAGAGTAGTGTGAGCAGAGAGTCAGGAGGTAGAGCTGCAGTCCTGGTCAGGGGCCAGATGCTGTAGGTGCAACACAGTGTGTGGGTAATGCATCCAGATGAGCTGGGGAGAGAGACACAGAGAGATGGAAAGGGAAAGGCAGAGACACAGAGAGAAAAGGAGACTCTAGGAATAGCTAAAATTGTAATCATATTTATAAAAAAATTTCAGTAATTCCTTATTACAAGATTTATAGTTTGGTATTCTATTTGCTGTGAATATGCCATCACCCCCCACCCAAAATAAAACACTACTTCATAGGATATTGTATTTATTTTTGTTAAATAAGTATGTCAGGGGTGGTGCCTGTGGCTCAAAGGAGTAGGGCGCTGGCCCCATATACCAGATGTGGCAAGTTCAGACCCAGCCCTGGCAAAAAACTGCAAAAAAAAAAAGTATACTACTAGGAATCTTTAAAAAAATAATAATAATAACTGTCCTAAACTATTATGTATTGTTCATTCGATGAGTATTTTGGGGGAAAAAAATATATTATTATGCTTTCCCTAAAAGAATGAAAGTAAACTCAAAGTGACCTATGGGCATATACTTTCAACTCAGAATTTCTCATTGAATTAATTCTGATTACATGTCTGTTTAAAGAGATGACTAATTTTAAATAAAATGAGAATACTACTTAAAAGTCTGTTTTACAAAAATAGACATTAACCAATGCAATTGTCATACAAGATACAGAAAGAAAATGGGTGGTTCTTCCTAAATAATAGTAAATAAACTTCCTAAATAAACTTGCTCTGTCTTCAGAACAAGTTTAAAGCCATGACATCGTATAGCCGGGAATGATTGACATAATATGCATAAGACTATCACTGAGCTCACATGGCATTCACTCACGGGTAACAAATGAATTCAAAGAAGAAATGGGGTTCCTGCTGTTGAAAACAACCATGGAGTTAGAAGAATACAGCATTCCTATATTAACCCTACACATAAAATAATATCCAAGAAAGATGGTGAAAATGAATTAATCTCAACTGGGCAAGTTGGCAAACTCCATAGCAAAATATCATGCAAACCAATATATTAATAGGTTGTTTGTGTTTGGTGGGGTGGAGAAATGTGAGGGATGGCATAGCTAACTTACCTGAAAGGGTACACTGAAGAGGAAAATAAGGACTCAAATGTGAATTTCTAACATTTGAGAGGATTTCTCAAAAAGCAATAATGTGACTTTGAAAAGAAATTATTTCCTGACATGAAGAGAAAAATCGACAAAAGGATAAATGAAAAGTCTTCCTGGGCATGTGTAAACGGATTCCCCGGAGATGATACTTGGACCATTTTTACCCAGTATTTATAAGTATCTCCAATTCCTCCAAATAATGTTCAATTTTCCGGGTAATCAAATGTCACCCTACTGGGAAAAGAATGAGAGTTTACATAAAAACTTCTGAGTCTGTAGCAAAATAATACCTGATTTTCAAACTGTTTGTAGTGCGTTTGCAAAGTTTATCTCAAAATTGGGTTCCAAAGAAAGAGTTAAGCCAAAGAAGTAAATGTAAAAGTCCGTGAAAAGTTCAGAATGTCGACTAAAATCATCAGAGTAGACATGTTGGTTCAATGCCTGTAGATGGAAGATAAGCATTGTTAGCATCTTAAAGTTTGTTAGGAGAAAACAAAACTGTTAATGTACCATTGTACGAAGCCAAAATTCTTCATACTTGGAAATATTTGTATTGTTCTGACCACTCATCTTTAGGGAAGCTAAAACTTTTAAAGGAATGACACAGTTCCTTGCAATTCCCTTACACTACAATTGTTTACTTGTTTTGGCCCTGAAAGGAGAAATGTACTGTAGCTCAGAGCCAAAACCACCACATATTAGACCACAAAACTACAGGAAGGGAGCTACACTTAGTCAAAGCAAAAGGTTAAAGTAATATAAGGAAAGCTGTGTGTTGTTGCTGTTGCTGTTCTTGGTGGTGGTGATGTCTGGTTGGATTTGATTTAGTTGGGGATTTTTATTCCTTTTTTTTTTTCCTGGACTCCTACAACTTGTGCACATAATAGAGTAAAGCAATCTTTGCTGAAAACATTTTGAGGCAACCTTGGCCTTGTGAAAGTTTTCTTGGAATTTTTCTAACTTGTATTCATGAAAATATATGATTGATAGATCAGATCAGCTCCTCACTAGAACTTAGATATAATTTTTTTTTCTTTGTTCTTGGTATGTCATTACTTCAGTTCATTTTGGTTTGGCTTTTCTGGCTATTACAATCAAATGTAAGATTAAGATGGAGTGTGGGTAAAATAACAATAGAACACTTATCCTTTATTTTAGGTATGATTAAGACTTGTAATGGAAAGAAAAACCAGGTTACCACATAGAGCTTTGAAACCAAATTGCTAGCTAGTAACGTAGTAATTTGCCTGGCTTAGTCTTCTATTCACATCTCTTCCTCTGTGACGCTGAGGCAGCTCTCAAGCCGCTGATTGAGGATTCTTGGAATTAGGATTTCAGCCATCTCAAATAAAGTTTCATATCTTTAGAACTAAGAAGCAGACAAATGAAAATAACTTTTCTTCTGTAAAAGACAACCTAAGATTAAATGGCAGAAGACTTTTAAATGATATTGATTCTGATATAGTAAATATAAAATGCTAAGGGACAAAACTCAATCCCTAGGAGATTTTGAAAGCCAAAGTACCCTTACGTAATAACAAATGTCATAGCCACATGAATTATTTCTATTTAATTCCAAGTCAGAATCTGGAGAAAGGACTATAAAGAGAGTGAGCATCTAACTAGAGAGAATTATTTAGTAGCCATGATCCACCTAATCATCAGTTAGGAAGCTGGTGGCCATGTTGTAATTAGGATTCTGAGTGACAGTGATTGGATTGAAAATGATCACACTTGGAATTTAATAAATTCAATATAGGAAATTCATTCTTGCTTTCACAAATAAAGTAGTCAATCACTATTTCTCCACACTTTTCTAGTGTACATTACTTATCCCCGCAAACTTCCATAACTCTGAGGCAAAAATAAATGAATTATGAAGTTGGAGATACTAAGCTATTTTTTGATGATTCCTAAATGGAAGAACTTTCACAATTCAGGTAAACAGACAAGAATAATGCACATAAAATGGTAGCAAATAAAATCTGCTCTGAGATAGAGCAGTTGTTTCCAAATGTCAGTTGACCAGCCAGTACTGTTGAAGATAATGACGTCCCTAGAACTATGAGTCAAAAAGCAAAAAAAGAAAAAAAATGCAAAGATTTCTTTAACTTAACAGAAACATGGGTTATAAAATATATTATTTAATAATAGCTTGTGTTATTCAGGACTCTACATATTTCCTATGTAAAAAGGGGCATTATAAGAAGAATATTGTGGTAACTTACATAATGAAAGGAAAGATTGAGCCATCAAACCCTAGAAATTTCAGGAAGGTCCATGTAAAGATTAATTCAAGTAAAAAATAGTACTCAATAAATGTCACCAGAAATCATTCTCTCCTCTCTCTCTCTCCTTAAGCCTTCCTCCTCATTGCCCCATTATAGCTCCTGTAAAAAAAAAAAAAAGAAATTTAGAACAAGTCTCTGATTGCCCTAATTTAGTTGAGGTAATTAATTTGATTTTGGTCAGATTTAAAGAGGAAAGCAAAAATGGCATCTCTATATGGTTGAGGAAGCAGGTTAAAGGAAGCAGGTCTCAAAAGAAAAAGACTGTTCGAGAGGAAGTGAGTAAATAAATAAATAAATAAATAAAACAATATAATGCCTAACTTGGAGGAGTAACTAAATCTACCAAATTAAACCTTCAAATCCATTTTAGAGCATATTTTAGATGACATAAATATTAAAATGCCAAAAACATATATGCTCTAAATTTATAAAATATATTCACACTAAAGTTTGAAGAGCACTGGG